>NC_090438.1:572386778-573806778 GCF_031143425.1 Pleurodeles waltl
CTTTCTGCAGTTCGAGAGCTGCTCGCGACCAACGCTTTGCTTTGGTCTTGAGGATCATTACATCCGCCGTGATTACCCTCAGTGGAGGTGCCAAGCCTGGGGAGCCGCCAAGTCACCAAAAGCAAGAAAAACCACCCCTGGGTAAGTCACCTCAAATTCCTTAGTAAAGGTATTTGGCCAAAACTTATTCTTCCTCTCCTCTCGAACCCTTTGCAAGAATATCCGGGGTTGAGAGTCTCTGCGACCTGTCACTAGCCAGCCACCATGTTCACCAAGTTGACAGTTTGTGATCACAACTATACCCTAGTGGGTTACTAATGTCCGAACATAGAGGATATAGAGCCCCTTAGGACAATGTTTTCCAAGCTGCTTGATTTTACCTCCCCATTTATAATGACTGGAGACTTCAACATAGTACCTGACAATGTGTTAGATCGGTTGGCCAAAAGCAGGCTGATAGTATCCCCGAAAATGCAATAATTTATCAAAAGTATGATGAGACAGATGGGATTATGTGGTATATGGGGAGAAGAAGGCTAGCTCAGGACGAGGCTACACTTCTACAATAAGAAATACTGTATGGCCACCAGCCAAGGATTGGTTATTTCTTAATAGATCAGACTATAAGAGAGGAGATTCAAGAGGGAAAGCATGTGGGGGTGCAAATGTCAGATCATTCTGCAGTACTAATAGAGTTTAAACCGGTCTTTCGGGCCAAACTAAGGAGATGGACATAAGACTGCACAATACTGTTGGACCAGAAGGAAGTGAATGTACTCCATTCAGAGAGAGAGAGACGTTGTTTTTCGTATTAATATAGATACTGCCCCAATGAACACAGTGGGGGATTCTGTTAAAGATTTTCTGAAGCAAAATATCACTGGTATATCACCCTTTAGGAGGAAGGCATACAGTAAAGAGGCCAATATATTGGAGACTGAATTAACGAATGTGGAAGAAAAATTCCAATCACAAAAGTTAGGCCCCAAGAGGTAATAGTACTGCAGGATATGTTACAAAGCTTAAAAAGGAACGCTGGATGCCGTACTGGAGGCCAGTGTCAACGAGAGGTGGAAAGTGAGTAAAATAACCCATTTCATGTATGGGGAGGATTGTGGGAAGCTGCATGCCTGGAAAATGAAATCGGACCAAGTAAGAAACTTAGGGGGTCATTCTGACCCCGGCCGGCGGCGGAAGCCGCCGGCCTGGCTGGAACCGCCAGAATACCGCTGCGCGGTCAAAAGACCGCCGCGGGTATTCTGGGTTTCCCGCTGGGCTGGCGGGCGACCGCCAGAAGGCCGCCCGCCAGCCCAGCGGGAAACACCCTTCCATGAGGATGCCGGCTCCGAATGGAGCCGGCGGGGTGGGAAGGTGCGACGGGTGCAGTTGCAGTGCCCATGCCATTGGGCATTCTGACCGCGGCGGTACAGCCGCGGTCAGAAACGGAAAACCGGCGGTGTACCGCTGGTTTCCCGCTGCCAAGCTGCGCCGCCATGGGGATTCCGACCCCCATACTGCCATCCTGTTCCTGGCGGTTTTGGTATGGTATATATGTCAGACTTACAGATGGCCCTACCAGTGATACTTCCAAAACAAAAATTATGATATGGGACCTGCGGAGGGACAATGGCTTAATTACTGTTGAGATTAAGGGCCTCATTCCGAGGCCGGCGGGCGGCGGTCGCCGCCCGCCTGGCGGGAACCGCCATATGGCCGCTCCGCGGTCGAAAGACCGCGGAGGCCATTCTGGCTTTCCCGCTGGGCTGGCGGGCGACCGCCAGAAGGCCGCCCGCCAGCCCAGCGGGAAACCCCTTCCCACGAGGAAGCCAGCTCCGAATGGAGCCGGCAGGGTGGGAAGGTGCGACGGGTGCAGTTGCACCCGTCGCGAATTTCAGTGTCTGCTAAGCAGACACTGAAATTCTTTGTGGGGCCCTCTTACGGGGGCCCTGCAGTGCCCATGCCATTGGCATGGGCACTGCAGGGGCCCCCAGGGGCCCCACGACACCCCATACCGCCATCCTGTTCCTGGCGAACCGCCAGGAACAGGATGGCGGTATGGGGTGTCGGAATCCACATGGCGGCGCAGCAAGCTGCGCCACCATGGAGGATTCTTGAGGGCAGTGGAAAACCGGCGGGAGACCGCCGGTTTTCCCTTTCTGACCGCGGCCAAACCGCCGCGGTCAGAATGCCCTTGAGAGCACCGCCAGCCTGTTGGCGGTGCTCTCGTGGTCGTTGACCCTGGCGGTCAATGACCGCCAGAGTCAGAATGACCCCCTAAATATCTTGTTTTAAGAATAACGCATGATCTTAGAAAAATCCCTGAGACAAATTTTGCTAAAGTTCTGACAGAGTCACATAGACTGATGAAGGGCTGGTCTTGCCTCCCGCTCACTGTCTTTGAGAGAACTAATCTGGTCAAGATAGTAATATTGCCCAAATTTATGTTTCCGTTAAACATAATTCTTCTGAGTTCTAGAAGAAGTGGTTAGATAAATTGCAAGGAAGGATCAATAGTTCTATCTAGGCCTCTAAACTTTGGTATCAAATTAGGAAAGCTACTAGACTTATGTATTATAGTACATTTGCACCCATTTGGGACTCACTGTGCTCACCAGAATGTGTTAAGGACAAGTAGTCACTTCCAATAAAAATGAAGAGTATCCAGAGATGAGACCAGCTCATACAGGATGGTAAGCTTTTACCATGGGATGAACTCCATGTGTTAGCAGAAGGGAACATATTGAGTTTTAAATACTTAAACCTAAACAGCTGGACCCATAGTTTGACTTATGAGATAGGGGAATCCAAAGAACTGGATGAAAGCCTAATGCATGGAACAACAAAGAGGAAACAAGTCTCAAGATGGTATTGGGTTGCTGGTGGAAATGGCTGATGGAGGGTTTAGACTACCAAAGGAGCTGTGGGGAGACTACTTGCAGAGGATACATTACAAAAGAGTTATGGGAAGCATCAATGAGCATTTTAGACAGTACTGTTAAACCTACTAGCCTAAGGAGAAATTATCTTTTTTTCCCTTCACAGAGCATATTGGATGCCCTGCAAGATACTGAAGATGGGAAAAGGAGGCATAAGTAAATGTATGAAATGTGGACTCAAGAAGGCCAATGACATCCATATGTTGATGGAGTGCCCCAGGATCTACTTTTCAGGGGAAGTGTGGGTAAGGCTTTGAAGAGCATTCTGGGAATAAACCTCAAGGCAATCCTTTCCCTAATCATCTTTGGAGCTATAGACGACCCGGTGAAGGTGAGTAAAGATGGAAACAAATATATTACTAGATTCTCCTGGCATGAAGTGTAATCTCTATGAAGTGGGTAATGGGGTCAGTTTAAGAAGCAGTAATGAGAAAATGCTTTTCACAGCTTCTTTGAAGACTTAGTCACAGAAAGTTTAGTGATAGCAGAAGAGAGGGTGAAGAAGTGGACTGCTGGATGGCTCACTTCAGTAAAATACCCATTGAAAATGGAAGCTATATATTTCAATGCTAAGAGGTACAAATTTGGTTGTCACTGATGAGTTCATTGGAACACAGTAATGCTAACGAGAGTGCTAACGGGAGTGTGGTAGGAAATTTGGCAGTTTGACAACAAAGCAAATTTTGTCTTATGATTACATTACATTCATTTTTGTTTCTTTCCTTCAATACTCAGTCCATATACTGGCACTGCAGGGGGAAACTTAAGGCTTCCCTCGCAGTGCCACTCCTTAAGCAAGCACGGAGCTGCTTTGACAGCAGCTCCATGCTTGCTGAAGCATTTGCCCTCTGTCCCCTGCACCTGCTTTAAAGGTCCCACTGTCAATACCCAAAGTGTTTGCTGTGGCTTGGCAGCCAAGCCACAGCAAACAGCTACATCCCCAGGTGGGCACCCCAGGGACATAGCAGGAGCCAGCCCTGGGGGGTGGCGGTCCCCAGAGCCATCAGAGGCTCCTCGAGGGGGGGGCGTGTCCCCCTCCATTGTTTAGCCCCGGGGGTGGAGGCCCCTGGAGCTTGGGGGTTCCATATGGACCTCCTTTCTTTTTTATACACTTTGCCCTGGGGGTGGTGGTCTCCGTGAGCGGGGGGACCTGGGCCCCCGCATGTATTTAATTAGAAGCCCCGGGCCGCCCCATATATAAAAATGTAAGCCCTGGGGAGATGGCGTCCCTAGAGCAGCGAGGGAGTCACAGGCCCCCCACATATAAAAAGAAATTAAAGTTCCAGGGAGGTAGTGGTCCCAGAGCTGTTTTTTTTTTATTGCAGCAAATTTGTGAATCTCACAAACTTGCGGCAAAAAAACATTTAACAAATGTTTTTTTGATCTGGGGGGGGCACTAGGGCACCCCCACCAGTGCTAAGGGGTCAGGGTATCACTACCAGCACCCCTTTTATTTTTTTTACTTTTTTTCTAGGGCTCGGCTCAAACCGAGATGGCTGCCATCACTTCCTGGTTTGAAGTGTTGGCAGCCAATCAGAGCTGTGCATTTCCATGCATGAGCTTCTCTTTGTTCACAAATACTTCATGGCCAGAGATATACAAATTTTAATTTCCCTAAATTTCTCAAAAACTACTTAACGGATTTACACCAATTAACAAAAAGCACAATCTGCGTAATAACAGCTAGGTTTTTGCCACATTTGGTGTAATTCCATCCAATGGTTCGGGCTGTAGATGTGTTGACAGATCCTATAGGAATTAACATGGAAAATGCAACTCTTTTGAGCCCCCTTTTTTCACTCCTGCTTGACGGATCACCCTGAAACTTTCCATGCGCACCAAGCATCACTGCGACATTTTGTTAAAAAAAATTCATAAAGATTCATCAAACGGTGCCAAAGATATAGGCAAATCGAAAAACGCTTTTTCTTTGAAAACATGGTTATAACTATAAATACCTACTGGCAAGCGCCAGTAGGTTATAAAAAAAAAAATATATATATATATATATATATATATATATATATATATATATATATATATATATATATATATATATATCTACACACACACACACACACACACACACAGATATTGCTAATGTACAAGTTAAACATAGAACCCTTACTGAAAAAATCCTAATGCATACTTTTGTCTTGTAGATATTCAAGACATTATGCAGACATCATTGACCAACAGAAGGGACATGTCCAAGTAATGGAATCCTTTTTCTCGGTTTTCTCTTTTAAGCCATTTCCTTTCCCTTCTTCTAATACTGTCCCTCAGATTCCTGTGCTTATGTCACCGGTCGGAGAAAGAAAACTGCACCTCTCCTGTTGGATTCCGAGTAAAAAGGTTAGTGCAATCTGGTAGGCTTCTTTGGAGAGAACAGGCTGGAAAAAATGCCAGAGAGTGAAATGTAGAAAGTGAAGAAAATATGCTTTTTGACCTGCCTGAAGCATCTTACTCTTTGTAGACATTTCTAAGAAACCTTTGCAGAAGCAAAATAAAACAATGGAACATTTCATGGGAGCCCCTTCAGAAAATGTGCCTTTTTAACAAATTAAAGTGAAATGTTAGTTGCAGCTGTCTCTGACTGATCCCATGGGCAGCCATTTGAAACAAAAGTTGCTTCCTGATATCTGGTAAAAATGTGTACAATTTTGGAGCCTATTTTTATGTAGGTGATTCAAACTAAATATATATCACTTTCAATCAACTCTATCACTTGATGTCTCCACCTGCGAGGTCTGTACACGCGAAGGCAGACTCCTGACAACTTAAGACCTCCCATGCTTCCCAGAACTGTGACAAGTACCTGAAGGAAGGTTCACACCATCACACACTCCAAAATAGGGTTTCGCATAAATGTTATCTTTGCACTTAAAGGTGTGATGCACATATTTTACACTAAATGTACCATCTTACTAATGCATTTCTCGTTGCACCTAAAGCATTTGACTTTGCACCTATTTAGGAAATCACACTCCTGTTGACTTTGCTGTTGATCATGGTGATTTAGCCCCTAGATGTGATTTCTGTACCAAAAAAGTATTTCCCCATTCTTTATGATGATGTACCATGCACAATTTTGCAACTAAATGTGTTTCTAGCCCTAAATGTAGTCTTTGCTTCTAAATGAGTCCCCGTGCTCCTGTTGATGTTGCAGCACAGAGGATTTGGCACCTAAATAGTATTTCGCATCTAAATCTGTTCTTTTTGCATTTGAACTTTTTTGTGCCTAATAGTTTTCACACTTCTACTGATCATCAACAGCAATTTTGTGCCTAAATGCTATGTTACGCCAAAATGTTTTCATATCTAGATGTTATTATTGCCTTTTAAGTCTTTTCACACTCCTGTTGATGTGGACCAAAAGTGTTTTGGATGTAATTGTCTTTTAATCTTTAATCTAAAACAATAACGCTGGTAACTTTGAAAAGTGTTATTCTACATCCCTAGTTCTAATTTAGACATAAATGTGGTCTGAGCTTCTAACTGTTAAGAGTAACCAAGAACTAGCATGAAACACAGGAACAGCAATATTAGAAAGCAGAGAGCAAACGGAGCAACAAAACAGAGAATAAAAGAAACTCTGCAAGGGGAACTGGAGAAGGAAAAACAAATTAACCGCGGAGGAGGCCAACAACAGAGGCCCAACGAAGCAAAATCTTACATCTTTCTTCTGACTTTTCTTATATTGATCCAGAGGTAACCATCTGACCCCGGTGTATGCCTAGCCTCTCCCTGCCATTCTTCTCCAACCACACTGTCCCCTTTCTCCATATTCTCTACTGTTTCTTTTCTTCGTGACACCCCTTTTTCCTCCCTATATCATGAATTATTTAAACTGTGTATGGACGAGTGGGGAGATTCTTGAAAACATTTATTACTGCACATAAATGTGATTTGTGCTCTTACATGTTTTACACACTCAGGCAGACGTTGGTTCAAGGGTGATCTGCTGTAAAACACCATTAGACTACTGGACATTAGATATATTATTATGTTTTCGAAGTAGTTATTACATTACGATGCACGAGGTGCATCATTTTCAGGAGCAAAATAACAATTGGCAAGAACTATTTAGTGAAAAACATTGACACCATCTGGAAGGGTCTTTTCTCACTAACAGCTTTACAGTTCGACCAACCAAGGGGTTGATGAAACTTCACAAACTACCAACAATTTACTAGAGATTCTGTAGATATTTGTTGTGCACACATTAAAATGAATCATTAGAGATTCACTCGCCTTCAGTTTTTAAACGGAGAAGAACTATGAGTCTGCCTAAGTGGTGCTTGTTTTTAGCATAGCGTGCGGTGGCAAACAAGCTGAAGGGGGAACGTGGAAACAACCAGCAAACATTCTGTAGTAATTTTGTTTAAAGGCTGCTGTGTATGTTCTCTGTAAAAATTACCTCACAGAATATCCTGCGGTTGCATTTGTGCTATAAGGACTCAAAACCGTGCAATGTAGGTGATCCCTACAACTACTCAAGTGCAACCAAGCAATGACACCTTGTAAATAGGTGAGCCCGTCTCTGGGGGTCCTAAGGTGCTAGGTTTAGGGCAAATTAATATTTCTGTGTAGAAACTGGACCAATCAGGTGTGCCATGCAACCCAAAAGACCATCACAAAAGAAAGCCTCAAAGTTGCCTCCATAGCACTAACATTTTCTTTGTTGGGCTAACATTTATAAATGATTCAGGAACTACGCATACTGTTTTGTTGTGAGAACCCGCAGATTTGGCTTTACTGCGCTAGCACACAAGCCCAAGCATGCACAATTGCATAGAGGCTATTTGTACCATGCCACAGTGCAAGTTAACTCTTTTTATGACTCCTATGGATGTCTTATTCTTTTCCATTCTTGCCATACAGCACCACAAACTTGGGGAATAAAAACCATGGCTTGCCACATTGCAGCCACACCTATTGGCTTTCCTGCACAACATAGCTGGTCCAGCCAATCCATTAAACCATGGTTTTAAAGTGACCTTCCAATACACATTTTTTTTTATAAAAAATGATTTTTCCAGTTGCAAAGCAGTTTTGTTAGGACGAGAAGATACATGGAGTGCGGATGGCAATTATACTCCCATTTGTGTGTATCCAATATACTAACTAAGCCGTCTAATACCTTCAGTTACCGAACATTGCACATCATGATCGTGTGCTTTCTTTGTATGTGGAATGAGACGTTACTTTACTAATGTAATTTAAATGCCAGATGATATATTCTTTTTATAATTTCAAAAAGCTGAGCAGCGTCCCTTTTAAGAGACACGACACAGACAAGGGAACGCAAGCTGATGGCTTACTTTGCACCAACAGCAATGGTGGCAAGGCCCGGTCCATTCTGGCAATTTTAATGACCCTTTTATTCATGAGCAGAACGGAGCAAGTCAGGCTGAAAGATGCTGGCTTGCATCCAGTTCTGGGCACTCATCGCACTAAAGGCTGGCATGGTGCCAGAGTGAAGGATTTCTGATGGCCTGCTGCACTGTATATTTCCATCATTAATCTTTCAACTTCATATAGCTCCGTCTTTGTTTATAATGCGGATCCTCTCCTGTATCTTAACACATGGATGTAGGTTTTGAAACAATGGACCAAGAGGCAGCGATTTCTTGCCAGAGAGGATTTCAACGAAAAAAAACAATTCATTCCCTGGGTTCAGTGCTATGTACAGTGAGGACAGACAGGCGTTTGAAATGGTTTGACGAGTATCTGCCAGTACTGTATTTACACAGGAAAACACATTTTACTTTCATTATTTTCACATGAGTGAAAAACGTATAGCGTGTTACAAATTTCCATCCTGTTAACAGTCACATTTAAAAGGGGGCACTTAGCTTGTCAACCTATATTGTTGTTGCTCTATACTCCCCAGGAAATGTTTGACTTTTGAAATTTGTATCTTCTCTTTCTATTTTTAATGTCTATACCACTACTATTAAAAATAAAAATACGTTTGATTGTCTTTGGAACTTCCTACTTTACTTCCACCAAACCTGTACCACAGCAATTGAACAGTAGCTTGTGAGAGCTGTACATGTACTGGGAATCTAAATGCAAGGACAGGATATTCAAATGAAGCCCATATGTGTATGTCTTATGATGTCATTGTCTTGTTCTATGGGTTTGTTCGCACTGCACCCGCCCTACTAGTTTTAGAGAAGGCATCCAGTGAATGGTGTCACAATAGATATCAAAGTACAAGCTGACAACATCAAAACAACGAACATTCATGAAAGCCTACACTCCAAGGGGTCCAACTGCCAAATTACAAGCTTGGCAGGTGGACCCACCTAAAGACCGCCATCTCCTCCAGGAACATGGTTCCCTACATGCAGACAGTGGTCGGGGTTGTAACCTGCTTGGGTGGGGCTGAACTCAGCTCCGCCTCGCTAATTACAACCCCACATTCCGCCACTCTCTGATTGGCGGGAACCCTGCCTTGAAAAGGCTGACAGAAAGCCAGTGCGGGGACCACTGAGGGGCAATGGAGGGACCCCCCCGCCCAGCACTGCCGGAATGTGCACTGTCTGCATTGCAGACAGTGCTTATCCCGAGGGTGCTGGAGTGCTAGGATATTGGCCTTGGAGGCCAATATGTTAGCACCGTTCCCGCCAGTCAGCCTGGCAGGAAGGTGTATTGCAATGTTTCCGATGGTCAGCCCAACTGGAATATTGTAATATGCTTGGGGGGAACGTCACCGCCATGGCGGTGGTGTCCTCCCCACAGCTTTGGTGGTCCTGTGGTGGGACCGCCAAAGTCATCATGAGGGCTTAAGTCTGTCAGGCATTGTTCAGTGAAGGTTCATTCTCTCTTTGGAAAACTGCTGCAAAATCATAATGTGCAAGTGTACTTTTGTCACAAATGCAGTACTGTAGTGCATGAACTGAAACTATTGTATTTGTCAGATTTGCAGCTTGTTCTATTTTTTATTATGCCCAGCAAAGACAGTGGTAGCATAAGGGCTTTTGAAAAAAGATGTCTTGTGTCTGGATGCTTCCATATCTTCATATATTTTATCTTTTGAAAACAGGATTTATTTTTAATGAAGGCAGATTCTGCTTCAAACGATCAGGGCACTCAGGCATTTACAAATATGGAAATTACGAATAGGAAGTTTGTAAATTTAGCTGATTTCCGAAATCCTACATTTGGAATTGGGGATGATAATATGGATCCTCCTGGAGCAAGGGCTGGACTTTGTGGAGTTCCCAAAATCATAACTCTGTTGGCATTCTCAAACTTTCCCAGTTGCTTTCACACCCAATTTGCACACTCACGTTTAGTTCTTACAATCATCCGTAAGAAAAGCAATATCATCTATTCTTCTCAAACCCGGGAATAACCCCACTAAATGCACTTTGTAACGTCTGTTAGACCTGCTAACCTGGACAATAAAAAAACTTGCTACATTTACGCAACTCAGCTCTAACTTTTGTGCGAAAGTATAATCTCCCAATTGCAGTTGGGATTTGTTCCACATAGATCCACAACAATTAATTTGCACAGTGTTTTTATTGTGCTACATTAGATTAACCCTGAGACAAAATCTGTGGTCTTATTACCGTCGAGGTGTATGATTATTTGGAATGACCATGTTTTATGAAAATTCTTACACAATATGGCATCCATGCAGTTTCTTGGCATTGTCAAAGTTGCTTTATGTATTACCCATGGCCCCGGTTAGCACTAATGGCCTTAAACCCTCTCTAGATAACAAGGGGTACATCACAGGGCTGACCCCTGCCACCGCTGCTATTCAACTGCCATGTGGACTTCCATAGGGGTCTTCACTTCTCCCAACTTTGTTTAATCTTTATGTGGGCCCACTTGCAACCCTGGTGTGGTCTTTTGGCTTCCAAGTTCAGCCTCACACAGATGATACTCAGATTATTCTTTCAATGTCCGAGGATAAACAGGTTGTGGCTGAAACGTTTAAAGTATGTATGTTAAACATCAGCAGTTGGATGAAGGAGAATTACCTAAACTTATTGCTGAAAAGACAAAGATTCTGATATTTGATGCAAAGAATTTGGGGTGGTCAGGGGTATTTCCCTTTATTCCTTTCGAACTTAAAACTGCAGTAGCGATTGCTTTGGTGAAATCTGGGCTTGACTACTTCAATGCACTTTATCTCATCATCAATAAATCATCCCTCAGGCAGCTTCAGGTGATCAAGAACGCAGCGACCCATTTGTTTTTAAATATACCTAAAAATCTCTCAGTAAGAGAGCGTTTGCGCTCACTGCGCTGGCTGCTGGTAACACAGAAAGTCATTTTAAAGCCCTATTTATGGTACATAAGGCTTTGCACCAAAAGGGTTACTCTCTCTGAGGTCTGCATTTCAATGGCACCGCCCTGTAAGAGAACTAAGGGCCACATGTACAAAAATCAGGTTTTGCGACTCACAAATTGCGAGTCAGAGCGACTCGCAATTTGTGACTCGCAAAACCTGATGTACAACAGTGCCAGTGACAATGTTTGCGATTCCCAATGGGGTCGCAAATGACCTACCTCATGAATATTCATGGGATAGGTCGCAATTTGCGACCCCATTGGGAATAGCCGCTTTTAAATATAGATTTTTTTTATTTTTAATGCAGCTCGTTCTCCTTCAAGGAAAACGAGATGCATTTCGAAATCAAAAATGAAAAGTTTTATTTTCATTTTTTCAGAGCAGGCAGTGGTCCGTGGGACCACTTACTGCTCTGAAAAAATATTTTCGCTGCCATTCACAAAGGGAATGGGTTAGCACCAGTTCGAAACTGGTGCTAACCGCGATTGTTTTTGCTACCGCATTCGCGGTCACAAAACAATCATACATACCATCTGGATTTGGTATTTGGAAGGGATGCTCTTGTCACGCCCCTTCCTAACACTGAATCGCAAACCCCAAACTGCGATTCGGTAACAAGTTACCGAATTGCAGTTTGGGCTTTGTACATCCAAAAAGCATTTTTCAAGTCGCAAACGAGCTTATTCACTGCTTGCGACTTGAAAACTGCTTCACACATCTGGCCCTAAGTTTGTCCTCTATGAGAAAGGTGGGCGTTCCTAAGTTTCGGAAGGCCAGGTAGGGAGGTTGTGCCTATTCAATAGCAGCGGCCAAACTTTGGAACAGGATGCCACTGCATATAGCCAGCATAGATTCTCATATGGCCTTCCAGAAGCAAATGAAGACATGGATATTTTCCTTTTCTTATTTCCCATTTATTATACACAGGTAATTAGTATTCCATAATGCAGACTGTTGCTCTCCATGGATGTATATGTTAGTTTGCTGTTCATGACCATCACAGAAGTAAATGTACCCCTCTTAATTAGGGAAATTATTAGATTTGGAGAATACTCTGGAATATCTATTAACTGGGGAAAGAATAACCTGTTCACAATCTCTGGCAGCATGGAGAGAGGCAAACTGGAGTATCCCGTTGGATGGGTTACTGACTCATTCAAGTAGCCGGACTTTGTTATACATAAGGAATAGGAGTGAATTTTCATGCTCAATTATGGCCCAGCAGCGGACAGTTTATCAAAACAAATTGTCACCTCTCTTAAGGTTCCTTTATCACTGGTGGGATGTGATACCCTAATAAAAATGCTATTCCTCCCGAAGTTCCTTTACATCTTCATGAATATTCCTATACCTATGAATAAACATTTTTTACAACACTGCAAGCCATGTTGATGAAAGTAGTTTGGCCTAATAGTCTGGCAAGAATTAGCTGGAACAAGATGATGCTCCCTCTACAATCTAAGTGGGTTTGAGGTCCTGCATCTCAAGATGTGCTACTTGGTGGTACAATGCCATATTGCTAAATATTCGTTCACCCCTAATGCGCACCTCCCATGCTTTATTCCTTATAAAGAGCAAGCAGAGGCAGTTTCATTGGCTTCCTTAATCCCAATTGGACTACCCAGATCACAGCAAGAGGTGAAAACTGTAGCTGCTACCTATTGGGTCTGGTGGTCCCTGTGTCACAGGGTGGGGGGTCCTTTTTTGTACTCCCCAGCTTGTAGACTCCTTTATAACTCCTTATTGTCACATACCATAGAATGCACTGTATAGCTCCCTTCTGAAAATGGAAATCTGTTTGCAGATAGAAAATGTATAAATTGAAATATTTACTGCCAGTGCTACATTTACCCTGCAGAAAACATATTTTACTTTGATTATTTTCACATGTGCGAAAAATTTATAGTCTGTTATAAATATCCATCTTGTTAACAATCACATTTAAAAAGAATTACTTAGCTTGTCTACATGTGCAAGTGCTGTTCTATGCTCCCCATGAAATGTCTGGCTTATTTTCTTGGAAGTCAGCTCAGGCAAGGGGCAACAATGGTACCATTTCCATTGACAAACCTCCTATAGTAACCAGTGAGGCCCAGAAAGGCCCTCATTTCAATATGAGTTTTAGGGGGCTCCAAGGTCACTACAATCTCAATCTTGGCTATTAGGTGCCCTAAACTCACCACAGATCCCTGCCCTATTTGGCGCTTTCTGGCCTTGATAGTCAAGCCTGCCAGTTGTTGAGCCTGATGCTCCTCCTGAAGGTGGAACAAGTGACCCTCTCAGCTGGAAGTGAAGACAGCTATGTCATCAAAGTAACCCAAATTAGATTCCTCCATAACAGTCAGAACCCTGTTGACCAACATCCGAAGGGTGGTGGGGCATCCTTCAACCCAAAGAGCATCATTGTAAATTGGAAGAATGTGAGATCCCCTGATAGGGTAGCCATAGAAGAGGTCATATTGCCTAAACCCAACTCAATTCTGTGGTACATCCCTGTAGGCTAAAAGAAGGCATGGCAAGAGGAAGTCCCACTTCTGCCTCATACACTCTGGTAGGCCCATAATGGTCCTACTGAACCTTTCAGCCAGCCCATTTATCTTGGTGTGATAGGATGTAAGTAACTTATAAGGCACCCCACACTCATCCCACATTGACTTCATGTAAGCAGGCATGAAGTTGCCCCTGCTAGACACTACTTTTGTGGGGAACTCTACTTGGGTAAAATCACCATCAAGGCCCTAGCCACTGCAGTTGCAGTTACATTCCTCAGAGATATAACATCTGAGTACCTAGTGACATGGTCCACTAAAACCAAGATAAACCTGTTGTCTCAGGCAGTTATCGGGTCCAGGTGCCCAGCAATGTTGATGCCCTCCCTTTCAAGGTGGGTGCCATTGACAAGTAAGGGAACCAGGGGTGATTTGAGCTCTTTCTCTGACTTCCCACTGGCTTTAACAGGTGGGACATTACCTACAGAATGCATCTGAGGCTGTTATCATCTGGGGACAATAAACGTGGGTGACACACCTGGCAAAGGTCTTATTCTGCCCAGGAGGTCCAGTAGGGTACATCATGAGCCAGATAAAGTTATGTAGCACTGGGGCCTCAACACATGAGTTGCCCCAGGTTCAGGACTCTTAGGCTCACTGCATAGGAGGTCATTCTCCCAATACATGAGGTGATCTCCTAATGTGTCACCATCTGCCTTGGCCTCAGCTTACCACCTCAAGCCCTCTAGAGTTGGGCATACTTTCTGAGATCTACAGAACTCCTTCCTTCTGGGCACACCCTCCACTTGCCACCAAGCAAGCTCAGGCATATCTCCCAGGGCTTCAATCCCTACCCTCCGTAGGTCCTGGGACAGTGCCCTCAGGCTCAACCTCCTCCTGGACTGTGGAAGTTTCAAGGGCTTGTTTTCCACACCGTCTTCTTTGTGGCAACTGGCTGGGCCATTTTGCCAGGCTCTGGGCCTCATTGACTCTACTGTCAGGCTAGAGTGGAACTTGTGGTCAGGCACACCCATTCAAGTAGCCCTAACATCTCGAGGTGAAACTTGAGCTCAACCTCCTTCCAGACAGTGTTCTCCAAGTCACAGCCTCTGTGGACTGAGTCCAACCCCAACAAAAATGGATTTCAGCAATAGGAGGTGGGTAGGCAAAACTTTGGGGGAAGACCACCCTAAGATCTAGGGTGGTAAAGAACTCAAGAGCTGGATTTTCGAAGGTCCATGCTTCCATGCAACAGCATACGGCTCCAGCTTCTCGAGACCCTCACAGGTGATTTGCTGTGCTCTGTAAATGTTTGATTGATATTGATTGAAGGGCAGACAGTTCTAACATATATTTTTTGGTTTGCATGTAACATTGGCGCCCTTCGACGAATCTTCACAAAACTTTTTTTTTTTTAAAGTTTCCACCACCTTAGCTCCTTCTTAGAATGTTTCCGCGGTGATCCATTAAGCGGGCACTGAGAAAAAGGGTGGTCCCAAAACTAGTTCTTGGTCCAGAAAGAGTGCATTTAGCATAAATTCACTGAGTAGTATTTGAAAAAATCAAGGATCAAAAACATTGTATATTTCACACTGCTGAGGATCTGCAGAGCCGATAGATCTTTAGATAAGATCTGATTGGCTGCCACCACAACAAAGATGTGGCAGCAGCCATATTGTTACTTGAAGATTTCATCCCATGTACTACAAACAAGTAAAAGAAAATGCATATGGGGCAAGGTGGGGATACCGTGCCCCCCTAAACCAGACAGAACCCCTGGTGCCAAAAGCAGGCTTTTTTTAAATCAATTTCATGAATCTGCTGTGCCAATCAAAAGAAGAAAAACACAGCAGTTTCCTGGCTTTTCTTTCAACCCTCCCCCAGAATGGACCAGGGCCCGAGGGAGGCATATTTATTTATTTTTTGAGGAGGAGCATGCAACCCCCAAGCCTTCATGAGACTCAGGGATAAAATCCCCTTAGGCCGACATTTCTAAAATGCAGAGGGGGGCACATGGCCCCATCCCCAAGCCATGAAAAGGCTCCAAGGACCCATCCCAGGGCCAACATTTCTTAGAGGTAGAGGAAGCGTGTAGCCCACCTACCCGAGCCTCACTGAGGCCCCAGAGACCCCCATCCTTCATGGCCAATATTTAATTAAATGGAAGGGGTCAATGCAGCTCCCTTCCTGAGCCTCTCCGGGGTCCAGAGGAGCCCAACACTCAGGCCCAATAATTAATTACAGGGGATGTTCTTTCACCAAATATTTTCAACTATTGGTTTGCGTTTTGCTTTTTCCTCCTACATTCCACAGCATAAAACAGTGAATATTTTACTTGCGCAGAAATATAGAGCTACTCAAAGAAAAGTTTTCCAACAATAGGTTTGAAGGCACTTGACAACTAGTGGCTGCTAGTACCTATGCATACTACATTGTCTTCAAAAGCCTTCCATTCTAATCAAGACAGTTATTGAACGTAATGGCATTGATTCATCAGGATATACCCGCATAGGCATGTTTACTTTTGTTATAGAAAAAAACTCAATTTATTACAGTAAAAGATGTGTAAAGAGGGGCGGTTCCTCCCTTAGAGTGTTGGGCTCCACCCACCTTCCTAACTGGCAACTGAAAAGAAACATGTACAATCTGTCACTATGCATATTAAACAGAATTGTTTAAACATGATTATTGTCATTGCAATTCCTCTTCCTCGCTCTTAGGGTCAGTCAGCCAGGCACTATGCAGCAGCACAAATAAAGGCTTGCACGTGTGGCACTCTAGGAATAACATCATGAAGCAGGGCTTACTTCTTGACAGCCCTTTGGTGCAATGTATGTGGAGTTCAAACGTCGTCAGTGCTTTTGCGCTCACCTAATGCAGCCCCGGGACGTTTCGATCCAGAGCACAGTCTGAGGTTGTGCGTCACTTCAGTGTTCTGTTTCAGCACAAATCCAAACCTATCTCACATGGTAGGCACGCAGGCTGCCCTGCGCTCTTTCTGTTTCCGGCCTCATGAATGAGAGCGTTCCCAGCCTGTCTACTCGACCGGCTCCATCAGCGTAGATTGTCAACTTGCATCAGCTGAACCAAAAATAAGCTTCATCCCCTGATGATGCTGGTGGGTGGCTGACAGGTAGGACACGTAGTAGGCTTTATGAGGGATATTCTGGCCAGACGCTGCTTTAGAAAGGTCAAAGGGGCAGGGGATGAGTCAATGAAATGTCACTGTCAATGAAGGGGGTCCCTATGTGGCACTGTATTCAATATGTCTTTTATTTTTACTGGCAAAGAATGTTTTCTAAACATTTAGGGCCATATGTACCAATGCATTTTCCCATAGACACAGAATGGGTAAAACTCTTTGATACATCTGGCCCTTAATGTGGAAAATGTTAAATTAATTCTGATCAGCAATTTAGTTGCTTTCTATACGTTGCAACCTTTACTTAATCCTGCATTCCCTGAGAGTGTTAGCTATTTCCAGGATGTTGTGTTTCTGTATTTTTCCGTGTAGTATACTACCCTTGTCTAGTGCATATTTTGACATGATGGCCTCCTGGTGTTTATAATTGGGAGCTCCGGAGTTAAGGCTGAAGGCAGGTGTGAATTTCTCACTGTGCCTGGCAGTGGGGCATAAATGTGTTCAGAACACATGCACCTCCAATCACTAGCCTCTCTTCGGGGAGCACAGAACAACTGTCACGTCTTCCAGTTGAAACCACGATTCTCTGCAAATGCCTGTGAAGGAAGAACACATTTGTCAACATATTGACAAGGCAAAAGTAAAAGAAAGTACAGTGCTTACAGTTGAGTGGGTGTGCTGTATATTTGGGGGTGTTGAATTGAGGGAGATGTAAGAAACTACAATCAGGACAAAAAAGAGTGCTGAATCATAAACAGTTAAGTTGTAAGATAGGTAAATGGAGGAAATGATTAATACACCCTCGATACCTCAGCCCTGCACAGCCCCCATCCCTAGGCCAATCTCGGCCCCTAGGGACCCCCAACCACTTGGGCCCAACCTACATTTTTTAATTTTTTTTGGGAGGGAGGCACCCCAGGTCGATCTTGAACCTGTGGATCCCATCCCCCAGTCTAAACATTTAATTTATTTTGGGAGGTCACCTCCTGTGGGGGCCAGAATTTTTGTCACAGCAGCTCCCTCTCTGTGAGAGCAATTGTTTTCTCTGTCTCCCTCTGCTAGCAGCGAGGGAGAGCTGTTTGACAGTTCTCCCTCACTGCCAAGAGAGTGTTTGCTGTGAGTTGGCTGCAAGTGTTTAAGTTGTTTGGCTCCTGTGTACATTTACCATATTCATCATTTAGGAAGTAGCTCCTTGCACCACTAACAAATTTGGATACAGGTCTCACTTAGTGGACCATATGCATCACATCATGCGTGCTACAGGAGAAGCTCTGTGCTTTGAGTGGATTTTTTAATTGATCAGGCACATGGCAGACAATCTGCTGAGATAAGCTCTGTAGAAATATGCATTATCACAATCAACTAGTGGCAGAGCTTGCCTGGCCTGAAGATGGATGCATTTTAGGCAAGATCCTTCGCCCGCTACCTATCCTGCACAATCCTGGTTCTGTTTCCTGCAGGATGATGCAGGAATGGAAGTTGTGTAATTTCCTTGTAGTCCTGCTGCTGTTGCTATGAGAAGTTCTTGCCTGATTTCCCCCAGTGAATGAGCACTGTAGGATTGTGTCGCCAAGCTGTCATGGCGGGTGCATGGCCCAGCTAGACCTGCAACGAGTGGCACTGAAGTAGCAGATTGTGGTGCTGGCAGGAGCTGGCAGAGGAATTGGAGCTCAGTGCTGCTGCTTCCTGTGGAGCAGGGTGGTGCAGTGCAGCTGCTTTATTGAGGGCCCGGGTGGCCTGGGGAATGATCGTGTTTGGTTATTAGTCACTGGAGTGGCACATATGGCCTACCCCTGTTGACAATGGCCAATCTGCGACACTGCTGTTACATGTGCCAGTGTGGGACAAGAGCGACCTGGTACTGAGAATCTCTCACCCAGGGTTGATGAGTTGTGCACGCACTGAATGCTGAGCGGGCCCATTGTGGGCCTACAGAGACTACGGAGATGGCCCGGGCTGACATGCGTAACCTGCGTGAGCATTGGGACAGCTGTGTCTCAGGCAATGGCCAGGTCATTCGCCACAACAATTGAGGAATCATCTGGCTGGAACTGATTATGACCTGGTTGGTAATTTTAGACTGATTGGTGAGCTGGCCGCATTGGACTTGCGTGAACTGATTCCATAAGCAGGGTAGGAATCTGTCAGGATGTTGGGGTGGTACTCAGGCATCAGACCGGTAAGCCTTGGACTCCCTAGCTAGTACCCTTCAGAGACACAGTGGGGGAAGGTGGGTATATTTTTCCTGCTACCATTGTCAGTATCAAACTACAGCACACCTTATGCATGAGAGCAGCCCCCGGTGGAATAGAGTGACATAGGGGATAGCCAAGGCAACATCCATCCCCATGTATGCTCCACAATGTTTGATTTGGATTTGTGTTTCATGGGAGGGGGTTGGAGGTGGGGTCCGGCTTACTGCATAGTCTATTGGGGATCTCAGTATGGGCGGGGGTGAGAAGAGTATGAACAACCATTGTGTGCACATAGGAGCAAGGCATACATACGGAGTAAACTGCACAATGTTTTGTCACCAGCACATTAGGTTGTATGATGGTGACTGGTGGATTGCGTGGGGCCTCAACAGCTACGAGGATCCCATCCACATTAAAATTCCTTACCTGGAATATCAGGGGTTTAAATGATTGCTGGAATGTGCACAAAGTGGTGACTTATGTGCAGGGGCATTGTATTGATGTCTCTATTCTACACGAGACACACCTGGCCCCTGACAGTGGGTGTGAAAGGGTTCTGGCATTACACTACTGGAGGTACGTGTTCATTCAGGATACTTGTACTTGATGGAATGCTGCTGTAAGGACAGTCGGGCAGTGCTGCTGGTCGGTGTATGCAGTCCTACTTACGATTATCCACACTTCGACTAGCCTTGCGCACCAGACCTGCACAGTATCGAGACATGCCCCAGGTATGGGGTGGGGAGATTAACTGTGTCTTGAATTCAGACCGAGATCTGTCTAGGGGTCCCCAAAGGTGTCGCTCGGCTGCAGCTTATGCCCTCAATGAAATCTCCAAGCAGTGCTGCCTGTTGGATATTTGACAGCACAGATCGCCTCGTGATGCGGGATTTGCGCACTACTCTACAGTACGTGTAATTCAATTGATTACTGGCTCTTGGACAGGAGCTTGGCATTGTGTTTTCGCAAGTGCAACCATTTGCCACTCACCTACTCAGATCATTCTCTGGTTAGGGTAGAGCTGGCATTGGACACCCCCAGACCCTTTGCGTTCACCTGGAGATTCCCATCCTACTCCACATAGTCACAGTGTTACGGCAGGAGCTTGCCCAAGTGATAGACGATTTCTTCACTAATAACATTGGCTCCGTTAAAAAGATTGAAACTGTACTGGGAGGTCGCGACCTCCAAACACTCTGGGGTGCTGAGATTGCTTCGGGGCGGGTTGTCAAGGTTGGAATCCGAAATAGCTGCACCACAGCGTGCACTACAGCGTGCAAACAGTGAGACATGTGAGAGAAGTGTCCTAGGGAGAGTAAAGCGAGGTGGCACACAGCAAAATGACACACTTGGGTAAACAATATACTTGGGTTTACAGTGAAGGAGAACGACCCAGTGCAACACTTGCAGCAGGTCAGGAAGATGACACCATTTTAGCTATGAAAACTGAGTTGGGGGAACACTGCACACACTGGAGCAGGAGGTCAATCAATCAATCAATCAATCAGAGTTTATAAAGCACAGCTACCCACACCTTAGGGTCTCAAGGCGCTGGGGGGGCGGGTGTAGTGTGTACCGGAGGTGGTTTAAAAAAGCCATTTTTTAAGTTCTTTTGTGAAGCTGGGAAGGGAGGTGGTTTGTCCGAGGTGGTGGAGCGATATTGGCTTTATTATGCAGTCCTTTACACAAAACACATCCAACACGAGGAACATGCTATGGTGGACTACTTAGCACACACATCAATGAAGTGGTTGACTGTAGAGTATTGAGAGCACCTTATGGACCCACTTTATCCATCTGAGGTAGTGGCAGCGCTTAAAGATGTGCCTGGCGGAAAAGCACCAAAAACTGACGACCTAACGGTGGCCTTTTACAAGGAGTACTACGTGAAACTAGTGCCCCGCCTTGTCACACTCTTTGAAGAAATGGTTAAAGGCGGCTGTCTGCCTCCTACAATGTAGCAGGCTCTCATTGCTACCTTAGTGAAACAAGGCAAGCCAGCCGACTGTTGTGTGTCTTACAGGCCTCTATTGCTGCTAAACACGATACTAAGGGGGTCATTCTGACCCTGGCGGTAATTACCGCCAGGGCGGAGGTTGGCGGTAGCACCGCCAACAGGCTGGCGGTGCTCCACCGGGCATTCTGACCACGGCGGTACAGCCGCGGCCAGAAGCGGAAAGCCGGCGGTGTACCGCCGACTTTCCGCTGCCCATGGGAATCCGCCATGGCGGCGCAGCTTGCTGCGCCGCCATGGGGATTCTGACACCCCATACCGCCATCCTGTTCCTGGTGGTTCGCCCGCCAGGAACAGGATGGCGGTATGGGGTGTCGAGGGGCCCCCGTAAGAGGGCCCCACAAAGATTTTCACTGTCTGCTTTGCAGACAGTGAAAATCGCGACGGGTGCCACTGCACCCGTCGCACCCCTTCAACTCCGCCGGCTCAATTCTGAGCCGGCTTCCTTGTTGACGGGGCTTTCCCGCTGGGCTGGCCGGCGGTCTTCTGGCGGTCGCCCGCCGGCCCCGCGGGAAAGCCAGAATGACCGCCGCGGTCTTTTGACCGTGAAGCGGTCTTTCGGCGGGAACCGCTTGGTGGGCGGCGACCGCCGACCGCCGCGGTCAGAATCACCCCCTAAGATCTTTGTGAAGGTTTTTGCCTACAGACTTACCCCCCTACTCCCAGGCATAGTTGGACCTGAGCAGGCCGGGTCCATAGCAGGTAGATAAATATTCAATCTCAGAACTGTATTTGGGGCTATTCCTAAAAGTGGCGCAGAGGTTTGCGCTCCTGCGGTATTTCTGGACACTGAAAAAGTGTTTTATTCTGCAGAGTGGGGGTTCATGATGGTGGTGTTGAGGCGGATAGTGGTGGGAAATGTCTTCCTATAACTCGTAAGGGTACTGTATCTGAGGCCGACAGAGCGGATTAGGGTAAATGGCATAATCACACATGCCGTCAACACCACAAGGGGCACCAGGAAGGATGTTCCTCATCACTGCACTGTTTTATACTCTAGTGGACAAGCCCCTGGCTTGCACACTATGCGAATACCATGCACACTGGGGGATTTGATTTCATCATTTACATCCTAATCATATCTGCCTCTGAGGATGATGCTCTCCTGTACCTGCGGTTTCCGGAATATAATCAGGTCTCTATCCTCCGTGAAGTTGTACTACATGGTGGGCATTCTGCCCTGCACTGTAATTGGGATAAATCCTTAATTTCCCCTCTTTTAGCAGCTACAACGCCTGTGCATATGGAGTATCCTCTGCAGCGGACTACAGACCCAGCGCAGCACCGGGGAATGCAGGTTCACCCCGATCTGTCGGTGGTACTGTTAGGCAATTATGGAAAAGCTATCAACCAGCTTAGATAGGCCATAGACAGATGGATTAAGCTTCTGCTGTTGCTTAGCCGGTGTATCGCCATAATGAATAAGGTTGTGCTGCCATGTTTCTTGTTCCCATACATGAATATTCTGATCCTTCTTCCGAGAACCGTTTCCCGCACCCTACTGACACTGCTGGTGTGCCAAACGTGGGCTGGCAAACAGCCATGCATAAATTGGGCTATGTTAACCCTTCCTTATGATAAAGGGGGGCTGAATGCCCCTGATGTGAAGGCTTACTACAGGGATGCACATTGTATGCTCTCTCATTTTTGGCTCCATGGCCGTGCGACCTACCGCACTTGTGGCTGGAAAAGGACGCTGCTTTCCCGCTTTCACTTCCCAAGTAGCTTCTGGGCGGGCCTGAAAGGCACTGCAGCACTGTTGACTTGATTAATTCTAAAACATATTCTTGGAAGGAACTGGCCGAACTCCAGACAGGGCCACTTCTTTATTCACTGGTAACAGGTACAAGTGCTGGATGACAGTCACACAGAGCTAGCCGTGTTATAGTATTATAGGGGACGACACACCATGGGGAATCTGCTATTGGCGGGGGGGGGGGCTGAAGAAGCCTCTCGAGTTGCTAGCCCTGACATAGCTGCTGCAGAATGAAACCCTTCAGCAGCTTATCACAACACTTTACACCTGCTGAAGGCTGGGCGCGTGGCAACCGGAAATTACTAAGGTGAAGTTGGATTGGAAGGCAGAGCTAGGGGAGGCCATAAGTGACAAGAAACTGATGTATTGCTGGTCATTTAATAAGACAATATCCCAGAACAGCCCTCCTTGAATTATACACTTTACGTAACTCAAGAGACTCTATTACACACCTATCCCCTGTTCCGCAATGGCTTGCGTGACAGTGCGGGATGCTATAGATGTGGTGCAGAAGAGGTAGGATTTGCCCACGTGGCATGGGCGAAGGGACTACTTCCTATGGCACCAGAGTGGCACGTTGACATGACGTATTGTAATACCCTGTCTGATGCATACAATGGCTTAATGCCGATTCGAAGCAGGCCATTGGATATATGGGGACCATACTAGGCAGTGCTTTAAATGGGCCGGTACTGTCCCGTACTGAGTGCCAGCATTTTTTTAATTTGAGGGAGAGAGTACCTGTACTTCTCAAGAAAAAACGTAATACTTTTAATTGGACAGTACCAGCGCTTCTCAGAAATAAGCAGGTACTCCTACAGAGTACATGCACTTCTATTTTTCCATTTCAAGCCCTGACTGGCTGGGACTCCGAATGCTGAGCATGAGAACTCAGAGAGGAGTGAAGTTGCAGAGAGTAGTATGGATCTGGAGTGCATGTGTTAGACGAGTGGGATGACTAGTAGCATGCTGAGTGCCTCACAGAAATGGCTGCAAGTGGGTGGTATGAGACGGCAGGTTCACGTGATCCTCGGGCTGGGCCTGTCTGAATTTGCACCTCGGCTCCCTGCTCTGTGTAGTGAGTTATAGATGAGACTGGCGACAAAACATACGAACCCTCGCTGGAGTCTCCCTGGGTACAAAATGATGCAACTTCAAATGTGCAGTACGTAGTAGACCACTTCAGTTTTTTTCATTGTGGTTTTTACATGTAAAGTTCTGAACAAATTGTCATTGCATTTTGTATGGTTGTCTAAATATGAAAATAAAGTGTTGAAAAAAACTAGTGGTGACTTCCGCCCACGCCAAAAACACAAGATTCCAGTTTCTAAAACAAAACCCAGCGCTACAAAAAAAACCTACCACATCAGGGGACTTTTCTTTGCATTGAGGGCCAATGTGTGAACACGTAGGTCAAAAATAGTGGGTGCATATTGCCCATGGACTTTTTGGGATGTGCCTGTCATTTTGCAATGCAACTACCATAAAAATGGGCATATCGCGAAATTTCCATTTGCAGGGGGAATCACAATAGAACTCCTCAATGAATATTAATTAGGCAGCTCAATATTTGCAGCCACCTGTAACTGGCTACTAACACAGATTTGGCTGCCTGCAAGGTCCAGTTGACTTCCATCCCGGCGTTAACCTTCTCACATGGGAAACACTTTTTCATAACTGTTCTGAATTAAACAGGTGCTGCTTCAAAAAATTATTCTGTTTGAAAAGACATCCAGGGAAGCAGGCAGTGGTCCTTAGGACACTGCCTGGAGGCTGCTCACCATGTTTCTCAAAAGGTAAGCTGTTCCACAAGACAGGTTTTTAATTGCAAATCAGTAAGTTGATCAATACCATTCTGATTCATAATTAGCCAGGGATGTCGCTTTCATTATCATTACC
Organism: Pleurodeles waltl; assembly: GCF_031143425.1. Taxonomy (NCBI): domain Eukaryota; kingdom Metazoa; phylum Chordata; class Amphibia; order Caudata; family Salamandridae; genus Pleurodeles; species Pleurodeles waltl. The sequence goes on from NC_090438.1 coordinate 572,411,527, forward strand.
GTGATTTGTAATGTCACAAAACTCCTTTTGCTAAGTAAAAAAGTCTTTCCGACTAACAAAAGGGTTTTTTAAATGGCCAAAAACAATTATGTGGTTGCAAACTGTGTGACTTTGGGAATCACAAGGTATGTGATCACAAAACAGTACCGTCCATGAGGCCCTGTTTGTCAAAGGCTGAGTGGTCCCCATCACCCATTCGGCCCCTTATCAGCTACTATGGGCTAGAGCAACGGTACTCAAAGTACGGCCCGCGGGCCGCCAGCGGCCCCACGGACCTAGCTTGGCGGCCCGCGAGACGCACACCAAACGCCACATCATAATGGCAGCAGTATGTACACATAGAAGAGGGCCGCGGGAGCATGCTCCCGCGGCCCTCCTCTATGTTTACATACGGCGGCCATTGTTTATGGCGTTGCCCTGACGATCCTGGAAGCCAAAGCCCCATAAAAGTCAGCGCTTGCAGCTAACTTTTATGGGGCTTTGGTCGTCTGCTTCCTGTCACCGGCTCTACGTCTGCTGCCCGCCTGCCTGCCTGCTGTTCCACATTTGTGGCATCTTTACAGTGCTTTGAGTCAGGTAAGGCTCTTTGGTTATTTATTTATTTGTTTTAAATGTAATGTGTGTTACTGGGGTAGGCGTGAGAGCAGATTGCGCTGTGTGTGTGCGCTGTGTGTGTGTGTTACTGGGGTAGGGGTGAGAGCAGATGGCGCTGTGTGTGTGCGCGCTGTGTGTGTTACTGGGGTAGGGGTGAGAGCAGATGGCGCTGTGTGTGTGCGCGCTGTGTGTGTTACTGGGGTAGGGGTGAGAGCAGATGGCGCTGTGTGTGTGCGCTGTGTGTGTGTGTTACTGGGGTGGGGTGAGAGCAGATGGCGCTGTGTGCAGATGGCGCAGTGTGTGTTACTGGGGTAGGGGTGAGAGCAGATGGCACTGTGTGTGTTACTGGGGTAGGGGTGGGAGCAGATGGCGCTGTGTGCAGATGGCGCAGTGTGTGTTACTGGGGTAGGGGTGAGAGCAGATGGCGCTGTGTGTGTTACTGGGGTAGGGGTGGGAGCAGATGGCGCTGTGTGCAGATGGCGCTGTGTGTGTTACTGGGGTAGGGGTGGGAGCAGATGGCGCTGTGTGCAGATGGCGCAGTGTGTGTTACTGGGGTAGGGGTGAGAGCAGATGGCGCTGTGTGCAGATGGCGCTGTGTGTGTTACTGGGGTAGGGGTGAGAGCAGATGGCGCTGTGTGTGTTACTGGGGTAGGGGTGAGAGCAGATGGCGCTGTGTGTGTGCGCGCTGTGTGTGTTACTGGGGTAGGGGTGAGAGCAGATGGCGCTGTATGTGTGCGCGCTGTGTGTGTTACTGGGGTAGGGGTGAGAGCAGATGGCGCTGTATGTGTGCGCGCTGTGTGTGTTACTGGGGTAGGGGCATTGTTTTGAAAAAGGGGGTGGGGTGGTTGTTCCCCCTCTAAGCCCCGCCCCCTCTAAGCCCCGCCCCCTGCTGTCACTTCAGTGCGGCCCTCGGCCGCAAACCATACTGCAATTTTGGCCCCCGAGAAAAAGTTTGTGAGTACCCATGGGCTAGAGCAATGAATGCCAGGAAAGACCACACCTCCATACATGGCCTCAGACAAGTGTGGCCCGATGCGCCCCCGATGCTCTGATAAGGAACCACCCGACTGGTGCTTCCCTGGTCGCACGAGACAAAGAAGTCTCTGCAGCAATCTTAGAGCAGCACACAGAACAGCACCTCACTTGACAATCCAGCTCTGGCACCCGAATCAACAGCATTGACCTACTTCAAGTCCCTGCATCATGGCAGCATTGGCCTCCTTACTTGGACATCTGCCGCTCTGAGTTGTTGAATCCTGTCCTGCAAAATCAAGAAAAAGCTAAGTAAAATGCATCAACTAGTTAGGGTGACCACCTGGCATTGAGGCATTGAGGCAAATTCTGGACAGGGCTGTAAAAAATTCAGGACAAAGGGTCAAAATTCAGGACAAAAATTCAGGACAACGGGTCACAATTCAGGACACAAATTAAAGAAAAAACACCCGTTTTATAGACACACCCAAGAGGGGCCATGCCTCACTATGTTATCAATGCATTTCTTTACTCTTTTTTAACACAGCACTATTTATTCACTGTGGTCTTTTTGTGGTTGTCTCCTGGTATGCTACATTCAGGTGTTACATTACGTCCTTGTTCAGTAGGAAATTAATGCCCTTCAGCACTGTGGCAATGCCATCACCCCAACCCAAATCTACCCAATCTTTCTTGAAGAGAAACAAACAGCAACATTTTTATTATGTTTCTGAACATTTTAAAACCTTTGGCACACAGTTTGGGAAACATTAAGGTAATTAACCTTATGCCAGTTTAAACAAATTGAACAAAAACATCTGGCTCACCCCAACCGCCCATTGACTTTCAACCAAAACAAAATGTAATGAGGCTAGGCAGATGGTGTAGGCAACAGTCTCACACCTAATGTCAGGATGTGAGGTACCCACAACTTGTCTGTAGTCTCACAGTACTAGAGTGTATGTCTGGGACTCTACATTTATGTCAGAAATGGGAGCCCGGACTACCAATCAAAGATAATAAAAGAAGAGGATGAAATTGAGATCAAATGGGACACAGGCGAGAAACAGAAGAGGCACTTTCAAGTGGTTGAACAAGCAACACCCATCTACTTTGGCAAACTAGTCTGGTGCAATGGTCTGCTGTTCGTGAAGCGTGAGCAGGGGCCAGAACCCCTGCAAGGTTGTGTAAGGCAATTGTCCACTTTGTCCATGTCTTTAGATGGTTTTGAAATTGAGCAAAAGCCAAACTAGTGATCTGGGTTATCCCTAAGTGTCAAGTACATATATAATCTTCAAAATATTTGCACAAACAAAATGTAAAAATGTTAACGTAATTTGTGTTTCTTTAACCTATGGCATTGTTTTCGCTTTTATAGGCAATTAGATCTCAGATTGAACTGGGAACCAGTTACCTTTTGATACCTAGTGATTAATATCTACCATTCTCCCACTGATTTGCAGGATGGAAATCTCAGCAGAGTGTCACAGTCCCTCCAAACCCAGTTTGCTTTTTGGTCTTCTCTTTTGCTTTCTGTAGTGGGCCACGTGGCACTGGTGAAGATGGTGTGCTACCCCACTGATAGTATTATTTTGCAAACCTTCACCTGCTCGTCCTTCATTCTTTCTTCAGACATGCCACTCATCTGATTTGGTTGCTGCGGCGCCATCGGGTAGCTCTTTCCATTGTAAATCTACCCGTGACTGCGGGTGGATTAGGTTTTCTGGACTTAGAATGCTACTATTCAGATGCACAGGTGCAATGGGTGGCTCGCTGGCTTTCTGCCCACCTCCCTACATGAGATGGGGCTTATCACTAAATACTTTTAAGGAAGGCTTAATGCACTGCTCAATGTTTCCTACTGACCATTCGATGGATCACGATCTGGGGTTATCATACGCAGCTTTCTCTTGCCTTGCTAGAACCTGTAAACTCACTGACACGAAGAAACCCTATGCTCCTGCACTATTTTTGCTAAGCCTTCTCACTCGCACAGGACGGCTGTGCTCAGAGCGACTCCATCAGTGGCATGCTGCAGGTGTCTTAAAATTGGAGGATTTATTTCTGGACAGCAAGCTACTATCTTTCCAAACCCTTGTGGCAGACTACCATCTTCACCCTGTCAACTCCTTACTTACAACCACCTTAAATAATCATTAAATGCTCTATTTTATGTCTACCACCTAGCACTAACCCCATATTAGAGGTGTGCCAGAAGCTGTACACCATAGGAACTGGGGGCAAACTGATAGAATGGGTGTACAGACCTTTCCTGCAACATGAAAACCACTCCAGGTCTTCTCATCATTCTACCTGGGTGATTGATGTGGCCAAACCTCTGCAAGATACGGACTGGACTAAAATATTGGACTTTCCCCACAAAGTATCCTACAGCTGTCACTTTAAGTACATTCATAAAGCTTCCTTGGGAATGCATTCTGCCCGTTGCTTGCCATTGGCCTTGTGGTTTGTAACTCACATTTTGTTGCTTTCAATTAGCTGGCTTTATTTGTTTTAGGCTATGCAGCTTCAGTTCGTCCCTTCCTTTGCCCAAACCTTATTTACAGTATCCTTCCGAGTGCTCCCTTTCTGTAAACAGGCCTGTAAAACTTGTTCTTATCTCATCACATTTGCTGTGCACTCAAAGAACAAAGAAGGCTCTGTCTTCGGTGGAAATTTACTGCTTACTTTTCTTTCTTTGACTTCAAAGTGAGAGGATTTATGCAATAATCTTGCTTGATTCTAGGGTTAGGAAAGAGTTTTTGCTATCACATGACAGCATTTAAATAAACTTCAGAATATATCAGAATTAAGATTACAAATGAAGCACATTTTTGTTAATTCTGAACTGTGCTGGAAACAAATACCTTTATATGATTAAAACAAATCATTGCATTAGGTGATGCAATTTCCACACATCATTGTCTGTGCACAGTATAGTTTGATTTGAAAAACTGTATGTCTGAACAAATATAATGGTCATTTCAATCAAAAATGTGTTGTCTGTAATGGCAGTGTGTTACCAAACAATTCATACTCCATCCCACTCTGCTCTGCACCACTCCACACCACTGCACCCTACTCTGCATCACTCCACTTTACACCACCCCATGCCACTGCACTGCACTCTTCTCCATTCTGAATCACTCCACATTGTGCCACTGCACTCTATGCTACTTCACACTGTGCCTCTCTACTCTACTCTGTACCACTCTACTCTATGCCAATGCACTTAACGCCTCTCTATACCAATGCGCTCTGTGCCTCTGCATGCTATACCACTCCAGTCTAGGCAACACCAATCTAGTCTGCAAAACTCCACTCTATGCCACTCTGCAACACTGCACTGTATGCCACAGCACTCTAAGCTAATACACTCTATGCTAGTGCACTTTACTCAGTAACACTCAACTCTATGCCCCTGCACTCTACATCTACACTGTACATCACGATAATCTACTCTGCACCTCTGCACTTCATGCCACGGGCACTCTACACCACTTTACTCTATGCCATCACACTCCATGCTACTCTACACAACTACACTCTACCCTGCACCTCTCCACTCTAAGCCACGTCACTCCACTGTGAAACAATCTACTTTACGCCACTGCACTCTGTGCCACTGCATTCCATGCCACTGGACTCTATCCTGCACCTCTCCACTCTATGCAACTGCACTCTACTCTGAAACAATCTGTTCTATGCCACCGCACTCTACCCCACTCTGACCACTGCACTCTAGTTCAATTCACTCTACGCCACTGCACTCTGGTACTCTACTCTTCAACACTGCACTGACCACCACCATACTTTACACCACTCCACTCTGTACTACTACATTCTGCACCAATACACTCTATTCCACTGCACTCTATGCCGCTCTGCTCTGCCCCACGTCACTCCATACCACTGCACTCTAAACCACTGCATTCAACGTCAATGCACTCTAAACAACTGCACTGTACCCCACTGCACTGTACTCTGCACCACTGGGCTCTACGCCACTGCTCCTATGCCACTCTACTGTACTCCACACCACTATACCACTAACTTTTAGCCATGAACAGCAGCCGCAGTGGTGTATAACATGGCTAAAACACATTGGCAAAGCTAATAACTCTTGTGTAGACGAGACCTATTGGCTTTGCCAATGTTTGTTAGTAATATATATGTATTTAGTATATAAATACAATTACATCATCATACAGGCTGCTACAAAATGCGCAAATACATTTCGGTTAAATAAAAAAGGTTCTTCTCAACTATGTGCATAATATACAGTTTATACCTAGAACTAACAATTTTTTATAACACTCCACTAAAACCACACTCTCCACAGCTCACCTTGGAACACCATTACAGTACCTCTCTAAAAGAAAATATATTTGCCATCAGAAAGCTTCAAGTGACTCTTTTGAAGTCAATGCAGTTTTTCAAGCCCCTTTGCATTTGCAGATTTACCAGTTGTGCACCTTTGCATTTCTTTAGGGAAGGAGACACTCTGACAAGAAGGCTGTTTCTTATCTGTCTGCCCCTCCCTCCCTCAGAGCACAGGAGACTCCCTGCCTTTCAATCCAGCTGGAGAATCTGATCTGCCCATAATTTCGCCCTGCCCTCCATTGTCCTTTTGGTGAAAGGCTAAAATTACGGTCAAAATGCTGCCCGTTAAGCCTTTCATCACGGACAACGGATTGCAAGGCGAAATTACGGGCAGTCTGTTAAATTTACGGACGGGTGGTCACCTTAGAACTAGTTTGCATACACACCGCGATCTGTAACCAACAGCGAACGACTTGCATGTAGAGAGCATCAACGGGACTTTTAGCTTCAAACCTAGCACTTGGGAAAACCTTCGTATATACCACGCAGAACTACATTGGGGATTGCATCCCGTCACTGAAGTTAGTGCATGAGAGAGAGATCCTTATTATCAAGAGCCTTCCTTAAAGCCATACCAAGCAGTTAATCCGTATGCCTTGTGGCCTTGTATTTATTTAATTTCAAGAATATGTGCAATAACGTGTATGTGGAAAATCAGGAGTCCTTAATGCCAGACTATACCGAACAGTTAATCCGTATGCCTTGTGGCCTTGCATTTATTTAATTTCAAGAATATGTGCAATAGTGTGTATATGGAAAGGTCTATAGTGTGACTGAGAAAGTGTTCCCCAGCATAACCCAGAAACCTAATTACCTTGTGCTGGGCTCTGACTTTAAGAGTCCCAGCCTCATTTCCATGCTCTGATTTCAATAGCTTCCTTCTGCGCTCTGATTATAAGAGCTTCCCACTATGTCCTGCGCTTTTCCTACCTACCTACAACTTGATAATCCTGGGCCTTGTCTAGAGTACTTCGACAAGGCATCACAAATCAGCACATTCCACTACGTTCCAGAATACCGCTTAATTCACACTGTTCCAGATGTACAATATATATGTTAATAGGTTCTTATGCAGAATACCATCAGTAGCCTTGTGCATGTTCTCACATCTCTCTCTTTTCTAGGGTCACACGAATCCCAGGGGTATTACTCCACAAGCCCGCATTTCTGAGGGTGGACAGTGGCAGCCCCGGGATGAACACCTGAGCAGTTCTCTTCCCCCACTTACCTTATTTGCTTCTCCCCTTTGCTCTAGGTTCTTTCACCTGGTGGGTCATTCTTATGCTCCTTAGGGTTAGCGCAGATGGGCATTGAAGGATTGTACTTGGGAACTTCGGAACATCGCTCATGTTGGGTATGACATATACAGGTCAGTGCTGCTTTACATTTCTATATAGCACTGAGCTGTCTGACACTGTGTTGTATTTATGGGCATAAATGTCATGTTATGAATCAAGATGTGACATACACACACAGATATGTTTTTAGGGCATCTATGTTGTATTAATGTGGGGCATCTAAGTTGTATTAACGTGCACAATAGGAGGTGTGAGCTGGGCTCTCAAACAAATCTTTATAGTATTCACGTTTAACCCTCATTTTATTTCACTCTTCACATCTTCACCGTCTTCACTGCCACCTTCTAACTTTCTGTAGACACCCCGGTTATCCTCTCCTAACCAACACTGCTTAGCAAAATTATGTTCTAGATGTTTCTCCAAAGCAGCTCGACTTGTCATAATTGAGGGCGAAAATCCTTTCCCATTTTTATTCTACTTTCACAGCCTGCGGAGCACGCCGTTAGCACTACAGGCAAGAAAGACAGAAGGGCTTAATTATGGGGAATTGGCATAGGGCAGCACCACAAGTCTTCTTGCTTTGTTTCCCTACGGCAATGTGAAAGGGCAGGAATGCATCATATTTATGTAAAACCATGCATGGTGCAAGTTATCTGCGTTGCATGCAGGATAGTTTTTGTGCAGGAAGGGGTACCTTCCAGCAGAAATACAATCCTGAGAAGCGTTTTCCTCTTTCTATGTGTGCTGCAGAATGCAACACACACAGAAAGAGGACAAAACGGGCAGAAATACAAACATTTCTCCTCGTGATGCGTAAGGTTTTGGCTCAGAAGGTAAAGTTCAATGGGGCAAGGCAGCTGTGGAGTCTGAGGAAGAGGCATTGTAATTGGGGAGCTGTTGGATGAAGTTGTGGTGAAGTTTTCTACCTTTGGACTTAGTCTCTTTTTTGAAAGTAAGACATCTGTAGCATATGAGGGCTTCCAGATGTTGGATGCCCCTTCTACTAGAAGCCACTGAACAGGATTTGCTGCTGCAGAGAAGAAAGTAGCAGGAGCTGCCATGAAGTCAGGCTGACAGGTGATGAATCTCAGGTGAATCGACGAGGAGGTAGGTCCAGGTCTCTTCTCGGTTCTCAGAGCACATTTTCACAAAATGTTCTTTCCCAAATTTTGGATTTGGGCTATGTAGGCACCTTCAGCACCAGCTCCAAGGGTCCAGGACTGGAGGGGCCCCACTTGGAAGGTCAGGCTGGGCCCAGGGTCAGGTTGAAGATAGTTGGAGCCCTTACTGTCCCTGGGGCTCTGACCAGGAGCCAGCTAACTAGCCCTAGCTGTTGAAGTTTTGGATTCAAATAGGAAAACAGGTGTCAAGCTGCAGGCCAGTAATTTGGGGGCACAGGGCAGGTGCCAGGCAGCAGCATCGTCCTCTTGGTGCAGCAGGACAGTCTCTGAAGTACACAGCAGGCCACAGCCAACAGGGCTGTCCTCAAAGTCCTACTGTAACTCCAGAAGTGAACTGGAGACTGGGTCTGAGGGTCATTACCCTGGTCCCAGTCTTTCTGGGTTCATAATAGGCTAGTGTGAAGTTATTTGTGTATGAGCTAAAGCAGAGTGTTTTGGCTGTTTGAGATCTCTCAGGAAAATTTTGATTCTTCTTCCATCTAGGGCAAAAAGGATCCTTGTTCAGGCGTTGATCTTGTCCCGCCTGGACTATGGTAATTCCCTGTTCCTTAGCTCTCCAGACTAAGTTATAAAGAAACATCAAGTGGTGCAGAATGCCACAGCTAGATTGCTTACTAATCTACCCAGGAAGCTCTCTGCTAAGCTGGCGCTTGTAAAGCTTCATTGGCTACCCATAAAACAACGCATTTAATTTAAGGCATTATGGGGGTCATTTTGACCCTGGCGGTACGAGACCCCCAGGGCTAAAATGACGGAAGCACCACCAACAGGCTGGCGGTGCTTCCAGGCGTATTACGACCGCGGCGGAAGCACCGCGGTCGCACCGCCGGGGCCGGCGGTATTCCGCCACTTTTGCCACAGCGGTGATAATCCACCTGGGCAGCGCTGCTTGCAGCGCTGCCCAGCGGATTACGAATCCCCGACCACCAGCCTTTTTCTGGCGGTTTGCACCGCCAGGAAAAGGCTGGCATAACAGGGAGTCGTGGGGCCCCTGGGCAACTTTGGATTTCCATTTGGAGCCGGCTCCTATGTTGCGGCCATGATCCCCATCAGGTTTCTGCCCGCCGGCCCAGCGGGGATCTCCAAATGGCCGCGGCGGGGGTGCAGCCGCATTGGCAGCCTCACGGCAGTCAGATCTTGGCGGGCGGCTGATGCCGCCCACCAAGGTCGTAATGACCCCCTATGTCTAGTCCATAAAGCCTTGCATGATAGAGGCCCCGTTTTTCTCCAGCATTTGTTTTCCATTTATACTCCGTCCAGATGTTTGTGCTCCTCTTCCTCCCGTCAAGTATCTATAGTGCGAACTAAGGAATCTTGCGGTGGGAACTCCTTTACTGTGAAAGCGGCTCGGCTATGGAACTCCCTCCCTCTTCAGCTTCAATACAAGACTTCTGAACTTTTATTTAGGAAGAAACTAAAAACTATTATTTTTGCTGGCAACTCTCTGATTTAATCCTTCTATTTCATTTTCTCTCGGGACCTCCCTATGTACCTCAGCACTGGGAAGCCTTAGGGTAGCTATGCACTCTACAAATCTTTAAACTAAACCATGGGTACTCACAAACTTTTTCTCGGGGGCCAAAATTGCAGTATGGTTTGCGGCCGAGGGCCGCACTGAAGTGACAGCGGGGGGCGGGGCTTAGAGGGGGCGGGGCTTGGAGGGGGAACAACCACCCCACCCCCTTTTTCAAAACAATGCTAAACAATGCTGTATTTTGAATCCAGGTATAACTACAAACCTACAAAGGGGACATTTTGAAAAACATTTTTATTATCAGACAATAGTAATCTTAAGAGGCATGGCATGGTAATTCTTGTGAACAGGATATTCAGCACAGGCCCAATGCAGCACAGTTTTCTCTGAGTCTGGAAAATAGGTATGTCAAAGGAAGACATACTACAAACTTATTTTGCACTTCATGTCTCTTATTAGTGTTCTGTAATCTGGTATTATGTCTGAAAACGGCAAGCCTTAAGAGCTGATCCAGATGTAAGTCTGTTAGCTTATTTCTGAATTTACTCTTCAAAAGTCCCATTGTGGAAAACGAACTTTCGCAAACATATGTTGACCCGAACATACAAATTATTTTCTGGGCCACTGTAAAAAGAACAGGAAATTTGTCAGAAGGCACAGTGTTCCAGAATTCTTCTGGTGCCTGCCCCAAAAAAGATGCTTCAAGAGCTGAGTTATGCTGCATGGTTATCAGCTCCATTTGTGCTTGCGGTCTTTTCACGCCAATAAGTTCAACAGCATCAAGATTTCGTGCACTCACCATCCAGGGGTTTTCAACCAGCCTGAATAGGGGGGTGAGGTTTCTGAATTGAGAAAATCGCCTTTTGATCTCCCCAGAAATTTCCTCAAGACATGCACCAAGATTTAGCGTTGGCAGCATTTCTTGTGCATTTGGAAACCTCTGAGTCACAGCCAACAGTTTTGGAAAGTGGGTGAAGTCAGCAACATCCAGTTGTTCTTTGAATAGCACAAGCTTACTTTCAAATGAGTAAATACCATTCATCATGGACCACACAAGCTGTTGTTTGCCTTGCAGCATCAAATTAAGAGCATTGAAGTGTGCAAATAGATCTGAAAGAAAATGGAGCATTAAAAGCCATTTCACATCCTTTAGTTCTGGGAATGTTTGACCTCTGCTGTTTGTAAAGTGTTCAATTTCAGGAAGCAAAGCAATGAACCGCTCCAGAACTTTCCCTTTGCTTAGCCATCGCACTTCAGTGTGCATCAAGAGGTCTGTATATTCAGCTTCAGAATCCTGCAGCATAGCCTTAAAAAGTCTATGGTTAAGGGCTTTGGCACGAATAAAATTAACAATTTTCACTGCAAGTTTTAGGACGTTATTCAGTTCTCCATGCTTTAATTTTGCACACAGAACTTCCTGATGAATAATGCAGTGGTAGTCTATTACAGGCTGTCCAGTGAGCTTCTTTTTAAGCAAAGATACAAAGCCTCTGTCATGGCCTACCATAGCAGGTGCGCCATCTGTTGTGATGCTAACAAGACTGTCCAGTGGTATGTGATGTGTTTCGAAGTAGTTGCAGATTCTGTCCAGAATATCTTCTCCTCTTGTGTGCCCGTGCAGTGGTAGAAGGCACAGGAGCTCTTCTTTGGGATGAAGTGATTGGTCCAAATACCTCACCCAAACTAATAACTGGGCCACATCGCCTATATCTGTGGACTCATCCATGGCAATGCTGAAGAACGGTGACTCTCTGACAGCTTTGATCACCTGCTCCTGGATATTTTCACCCATTGCCTCTATTCTGCGTGCACAAGTGGAATCCGATAGCTGTAAGGCACCAATTTCTTTTAAAATGCTGGATTTGTTGCTATAGTTCTCAAACAAAGTTTCAGCTGCTGAAAGGAAACATTTCTTCACCAGCTCTGCCTCCGTGAATGGCTTCTTATGTTTGGCAAGCAGGTAGCATATTTTGAATGATGCTTCTGTAACAGCCTCAGATTCCTTCATTTGGCAAAGGAAGAGCTTCTCCTGGGAAAGAAGTGTTTGCTTTAACGATGCCACTTTTGCTGAACGCAGTTGTGAGTGCAATGGGAAGTTCTCACTATAACTTGCGTGTCGAGTTTTGTAGTGCCGTTCCAGGTTATATCTCTTAAGAACATTTACTTTCTCCTTGCAAAGCAAACAGGTAGCTTTCTCCTTTGGCCATTCAACAAACAAGTACTCTTCTTCCCATGCTGCCTGGAATGATCTGTGTTCACTCTGTATGGATCTGGGTCGTTTGCAAGGCTTGGTAACTGGACTGTAGGCCATTGGTCTCAGCAAGTTTGTGCAATGCTTTTCAAGGGTCAGGAATCAGATTTTCCCCTCACAGCCAAAGGACCGACACCACTTCACGACCGACAACACTTCACGAGCGACCGATGGACCGACACCGCCTCACGACCAATGGACCAACACTGCGTCTCGCTACAGACCTCTGTGCACAACAGCAAAGTAATATAAAGTGATGTTTAAAAGGAAACAAAGCATACCGTGATCTAACAATTGGCAACACACATGCTGGCCTTTGCCGATTCCCAGAGGACCATGTTATAAAAAGTATTTTTTGCAATTATGCTTGCAACCTGCTAGGAATACTAGAGTGATAATGAGGCCAATGAATGGTATACAGGCCTCGTTTTAGAAACTGTTTTTTTTCAGCATGCTGGGTCACACAGCAATAGAAATCAACTGTGCGCGAAATGCCAGGGGCCAGATAAAAAAAAGTGTATTATTGTAAGACATTTTCAACAGCCCTGGCTCTAGTAGTATATTCCTACACTAATCACAAGAGCCAAATGGGAATGTTCCAGAGTATATCCCTATCCTAATCACAAGAGACATTTAATTAGATGCAGCAGCCATTTATCATCCGCACCCCTGGGAGGAGGAGTAAGCTGAAGGTGTTTGCCCATCACACAAAGTGTACTCCACTGGACACTTCACAAATGGTTTGATTTATATTGGGATTGTCATCTGATTTTTGGTAGTTTTCATGGGTGGGTGGTTTCTCTCTGGCTGTACTGGGTTGGTGGGTATGCGTTATAAAAGTAAGCATTATTGTTTAGAGGTTGTACAAACAAAGGTCTAACTTGGTGCCTAAGCATTACAAGACAAAGATACAGCAGCACAGTTCTTACCCTTGCAGGGTCCGGTCTATCACACAGCGCCATCTGCTCTCACCCCTATCGCCATCTGCACACAGCGCCATCTGCTCCCACCCCTACCCCAGTAACACACACAGCGCCATCTGCACACAGCGCCATCTGCTCTCACCCCTACCCCAGTAACACACACAGCGCACACACACACAGCGCCATCTGCTCTCACCCCTACCCCAGTAACACACACAGCGCCATCTGCACACAGCGCCATCTGCTCTCACCCCTACCCCAGTAACACACACAGCGCGCACCCACACAGCACCATCTGCTCTCACCCCTACCCCAGTAACACACACAGCGCCATCTGCACACAGCGCCATCTGCTCTCACCCCTACCCCAGTAACACACACAGAGCGCACACACACAGCGCCATCTGCTCTCACCCCTACCCCAGTAACACACACTGCGCCATCTGCACACAGCGCCATCTGCTCCCACCCCTACCCCAGTAACACACACAGCGCCATCTGCTCCCACCCCTACCCCAGTAACACACACAGCGCCATCTGCACACAGCGCCATCTGCTCTCACCCCTACCCCAGTAACACACACAGCGCGCACACATACAGCGCCATCTGCTCTCACCCCTACCCCAGTAACACACACAGCGCCATCTGCACACAGCGCCATCTGCTCTCACCCCTACCCCAGTAACACACACACACAGCGCACACACACAGCGCCATCTGCTCTCACCCCTACCCCAGTAACACACACAGCGCGCACACATTCAGCGCCATCTGCTCTCACCCCTACCCCAGTAACACACACAGCGCGCACACATACAGCGCCATCTGCTCTCACCCCTACCCCAGTAACACACACAGCGCGCACACACGCAGCGCCATCTGCTCTCACCCCACCCCAGTAACACACACACACAGCGCACACACACAGCGCAATCTGCTCACACGCCTACTCCAGTAACACACACTACATTAAAAACAAATAAATAAATAACCAAAGAGCCTTACCTGACTCAAAGCACTGTAAAGATACCACAAATCTGGAACAGCAGGCAGGCAGGCGGGCAGCAGACGTGGAGCCGGTGACAGCAAGCAGACGACCAAAGCCCCGTAAAAGTTAGCTGCAAGCGCTGACTTTTATGGGGCTTTGGCTTCCACGATCGTCAGGGCAACGCAATAAACAATGGCCGCCGTATGTAAACATAGAGGAGGGCCGCGGGAGCATGCTCCCGCGGCCCTCCTCTATGTTTACATACGGCGGCCATTGTTTAAAGCTTTTGGTGTGCGCGGGCCGTACTTTGAGTACCGTTGAACTAAACTAAACTAAACTTTTGAATATAAGTAGGGCTGTGCTCAGCTACACCTCCCCCCCCCCAACCTGTCTTGGATGGTCCATCCTGCCAACACCCAATTCCTCTATTGTATAGCTTTCAGAGAGAAATACACAATGGTCAACTGTCAACTAGACCTAGCATTGTGACCCAGGAAACAGGCTGCAGGCACTTAGGGCCTCATTCTGACCCTGGCGGCCGGTGATCGCCAGGGTCACCGGCCACGGGAGCACCGCCGACAGGCTGGCGGTGCTCCGAAGGGCATTCTGACCGCGGCGGTTCAGCCACGGTCAGAAAGGGTAAACCGGCGGTCACCCGCCGTTTTACCGCTGCCCTTCTGAATCCTCCATGGCGGCGGAGCGCGCTCCGCCGCCATGGGGATTCAGACACCCCCTACCGCCATCCTGTTTATGGTGGGAAACCCGCCATGAACAGGATGGCGGTAGGGGGTGCCGCGGGGCCCCTGGGGGCCCCTGCAGTGCCCATGCCAATGGCATGGGCACTGCAGGGGCCCCCGTAAGAGGGCCCGTAAAGTATTTCAGTGTCTGCTACGCAGACACTGAAATACGCGACGGGTGCCACTGCACCCGTCGCACCTTCCCACTACGCCGGCTCAATTCTGAGCCGGCGTCCTCGTGGGAAGGTTGATTTGCCCTGGGCTGGTGGGCGGCCTTTTGGCGGCCGCCCGCCAGCCCAGGGCAAATCTCAGAATCACCGCAGCGGTCTTTCGACCGCAGTGCGGTGTTCTGACGGGGTTACTTTGGCGGGCGGCCTCCGCCGCCCGCCAAAGTAAGAATGACCCCCTTAATGTTTAGGACAAGAAAATGCCAACTTTCTAGAAGTGGCATTTTCAGAATTTAAACTTAAAAACTGACATTAAAGAGAAGTTTAAATTACAATTCCCTAGACAGGAAACATGACATTCCTACCTGTTCCCAAACTAAATTTAGCACTTATTAAAAGTAATACAGTAACCCAATGTTATCCTGTGGGAGAGCGAGGCCTCAGAGTAATGGAAAACTAATTAGTGGGTTCTGCTGTACCAGGACATGTAAAATGTAAAAGCACATGTCTATTTTTATATTTACAATGCACTCTGCTCTATGGACTATTATTGCAGGCTTGAGACATGCTTTAAGGGGTTACTCAAGTGGGTGGGGCAATGAGTACTGCACGGCCACTAGCAGTATTTAGTTAACCAGCCCTGGGTATATGGTGTACCACTTTAATATGGACTTATACATCAGCTAAATATGCCAGGTAATTGTAAGCCGATACTACCATGTTTAAGAAGTGAAATGTTTGGGGGAGCCCACCCTAATCCTGACAAGTCAAACTGATCCTCACTGGGTTTGCCTCTATGCCTTGCATATGTGAAGGACTTCGACACCACAGGCATGCATATCCTGCCCAAGCTACCCAAAAAGGGAGTGGGTAGGCATTTTCCAGGTTCCTTCTTTCTTCTTCAATCACTAGTTTGTACACAAAACATCCTAAATGTGAGTCAGCAGAGGGCGGATTAGAGATAGGGGAAGAGGGGAGAGAGACCCAGAGGGAGAAACAGGAAGATAATTAGAGGATATGCGGTAGAGGGATGAGGAGACATCAAGAAATGTGGGGAGTCAAAGAGGGGAGAGGCAAGGCATTAGAGAGGTAGATGGCCTAATGTCATTAAGTTGTGTGGACGAATGACTCACTTTCATTGGAAACCCTGGTACCCATGCTATGCCACTGTGCATTTGACTATTATTAAAGTGTGCCATTACAGCTGTAGGTTGGCATAGCCTTGCCATCACTAATTATCTGGGTTGATGATTCTTCCAACTTCTATAGACAAAAATTCAGTGAAGAAGTGGATGCTCTTAGCCTCTCACAACTCTTCGATGTTCCAAATCACTCATGAGGAGATTGCTTAACCTACTTTCCAAAATTACTGATCTTCTCCTTATTGGTGACCAGCAGTTTTCCTGGTCATATCATAATTTATGTATCTTCTCCAAAGAAAGAAAGGTCTATTAAAACAATCCAATCTTTTTTTCTCTCTCAGAACCACTACTGCACAAAATATTCACATACCTGCTCTGGGCTCCCTGGGCCTCATTTGGAGACACCTGAGGATATTCCCCCTGTGTATTAGATATTCTTGCCCCCTTGCCCACCTGCAAACCTAATCCATAGAAGATCAAACAGTTGTTCACAAATAACCTTCACCAATTGAAATGTCAAGTGTAAGGAACCGGGCCATTAGTTGCGTGGCCTACACAAGTAATGAGTACTCAATTACCCCTTCATTGGGAACACCTCATTGTAGCACTTGTCTCTCTCAGGGTAGCGAAGAAGAGGAGTGTAAGGCCTACTCAGAGGAGGTGGTGTAGGCTAGTAATCTCCATTAAATGGTACACAATAATAACACTCAATAAATGATTGTCCAGTATGTGCTTTGTGCGTTTAGAAAAGGAAAAGAACATTTATCACACACAAACTCACACTAGTTAATACTACACAGTAATTTACAAATGTAAATAAGGCTGTTGGAAATGCTTTTGATAACACTACTCTTGAACCCTAATGGGCCACAACCCCAAAAAATCACAGTACCCCTCCACCCATACAATACAGCACATAACCATACACTAGGGTGTAGCTTTAAATGAAACAGGTCTAAGGGTTTGGTCAATGTTATCACACTTAAAGAACAGGATCCCATGTTCTAACGCACCAATCTATCACTGACTTCTGTAACCATAATCTATCTACAATCTTTATAATTCATTAGCATTGCAAAGTTTCATGAAGAATCATTACTGTTAGCAATGATCACATATTTGAATACATAGCTGCAAAATAAAAAACATGTATCTGCATCTTTCTTTGATCAACTTAGGCCACAAGCATGCAGCCATGGAACCAACTAACAGAGGTCCTTGCACTCCCAGGCTGTACAAAAAAGGTTGCAGCCTTGGCAGTGTATGAATTGCAGGCATAAAGCCGGGGGTTTGGCTTGTCATATTTTTTCCGATCCTGCAAAGCCAGGGTCAGTCCTTTAAATTCTCTTGGAGGATGCTGCAACACTCCTCCACCCCTTTGCCCCCTCCACACTTTCCTGTGTGTTGTGGTGGGGCCCCTGCCATCTTCGGGAAACCACAGTGTGCAGAAATCTTTTAGGTTGTTTTAGCTGCACAGGGCATTATGGGATGCTCCCTCTCAGGAGCATGCATGTTAAGTAGGCAGTTCCATCTGCATCCCTTTGTTGTTACCACACTCCCTTGCATCGTTTCTGCTTTTGCTTTTTCATTTTTTTTTATTACTGGGAGTGCCTTGTCTGACCCGGACATCCCCCCTTGCCTCTTTTCATTGGTGGAATCTCAAGGATCCCATCCCCAGCCGCCATGGCTGGCTCCCGACCTGGCATTTTCTTCTGCTGGCGTGGAATCTGGCAGCCCGCAACTCCTCAGCCTGGTCCATGTCGACAGGGTGTCTCCTTCATAGTGGCTCCCTTGCTCCTCCCAGACACAGCCACAGTGAGTGATGCATGGGCCCGACACAATTGGGGGGAGCGTGGCAGTGCTCCCATTGCTACATCTTTCATCGGGAGCCCAGAAATGGCATGCCGGACCCCTTCCCTCTTCATGTGGGAGCGCTTCCTTTAATCACATCGGGGGACCGGAGATGGAAAGACAGGTCCATTTATTGCTCCTTGGAGGGGGCTTAACGGTACTTCTTCTCCCTCCCTTAATCATGTTGGGGGCCTGGAGATGGAGTTCTGAGCCCCTTTTTTGCTTCTTGGTGGGGGCACAACAATGCTCCCCGTCCTCTAGTTACGTTGGGGCTAGGAGATGTGGTCCCAGGCCCCTTTTGTTCTTTCTTGCTGAAGGGTGAAGCATTGCTCCCCGGTTCCTTTTCATGGCTGGTACCTGGAGATGGGGTCCCAGGCCCTCTTGTGTAATAAAGAGCCCACAGGATGGGATCCGCGGCCCTCAGGAGCTCTGCAGAGGGGGCCTCATGCACACCCCTTTCCAGGGTCTATAAATTACTAATGACACATTCAACAGCCCCTGAGCCCTGGCCTACCCTGAGTGTTTTGAAGACCTTTGGCAGCGGGGCTCCCACATGCTTCAGTGCTCAGCTGGGAGGGGTTTAAAGGTCAAATCCTTCTCCCATCTATACCCCGAGCCCAGTTGGGCCAATTGTCACTTGGGTTCAGTTTGCTCCTGGTAGCAAGTCATAGCCATCTAGAGACTTATCCTCAGGCCTTCTGGCCTCTAAGATGGCACACTTGGCAGGGAGCCAGTATTCCTCCTTTTCCTTGTCATGTGGTGCTTCTTTTCTCGTGTTTAGGCATAGACATCCATTTCTTCCCCCTACTGGTCCTTATGGGGCTTAATGGGGTCAGCATCTCTGGTCCTTGAAAGAGATCCACTGGTCCTGCAGTCAACTGTAGACCGAGTCCTTAGTCCTTGAGGGCATCAGAGGAGCTTTATGTCCAGTTATCCATAGATGCTGCAGTCCAGTCCTAGTGTCTAGCTCCAACAAAAAGCACTCTCTCTCTTCCTTGTGCAATTTTTTTTAAATAGGGTTGGATAGTTCTAGAAGCCAGGTACCAATGGCCAATCTTAGGGTGCCATATCACCTCTCCACCCTTGTCCCAACCCTCCTACACATCATGCTAGGACAATTCAGGATGGCGCCCGCTAGGATTTTGGACATCTCTTCTGGGGGCCTCAGCTTGGCCCCTCACTGACATCCCTGCCAGGGCCTTTCCCACCAAAACTTCAAAGAGGAGCCCTCCAGTGCTTGCATAGTCCCTGCCACTGCATCCTGACCACCACTAGTTTCACCTTCAACATTAAAATGAGTGGTTCATTGTTGAACAGGAGCATGTTCAACAAATTAATAGCTGTCATATGCATGGATAAACGGTACTTTATAAAACCTAATCATAATCACTACATACTCCAATTCTCTTCTATTGTAGAAAGAAAGCCTCATTGTCCAGTAATTACCTTAATGGCTAAAGTTACCATTTGCTGGCAGGATAGCAAGAAAGAAAAGGATGTGTCATAGGAGCGGATTCGTGCGAGGCAACGTGTAGGCTGCAGGGAACAGCGAAACGAAACAAAGAGGGCGATATTCTGAGAAGCCCACTATGTTGCCACCACATCAGTTATTACAGTTCTACTTGTCAGATAAAATACACTTGTGTAAACAGTTACTATTACAAACATGCCTGTCCTATAATTCCATGAGTAGGCCTCCGAATATCTGTAACTGTCAGAAGTAGTTGTCCAGCTTTTTCCACAGAAGAGCTTTGTCGAACCGGACCACAATTAGGGTGATTTTCTCTTATTTTTCAAGCAGAAAAGCTAACTTTTCTAAAATTAACTTGGTATTATATTTTTAAGGAAGATTAAAGAAAACGTTTAATTATCCAAATCATACTTGTTTCCTTTTTTCTGAAAATAAAAACCGTCTCAAAAATAGATTTTTCCCTTGACTATTTACCCCTCTGTTCAGCCAGCCTACTACATGCTTGATAGTTCCTCCTCATGTCTCCTTCTTTCCAGTTGCTTTGTAGCTGGGTACCTGCATTGTAATATAATGTAATATAATATAATATAATATAATATAATGTAGTATAATATAATACAATATAATATACTAGATCTAACTTTGTATAATGTACTTTAATTCAAATATAATGTCATACATATAATAACATTTAAGTCATTTAAGCTACTTTGATTAAAATAGATTTTTTTTAAACTGCACGTAAAATGCATAATGTGGTTCACAGGTGTTCCCCAATGGATGTGTCACTTATTGAGGTTGTAAGCGTACACCTACACAGTTGAGTACGTTACAGTGTTTGGACTAGTGATACACTTTGTACTGGTGTTTCATGTAACAACCAACAGTAACACTTAACAAAAATTAAACTCATGCTTCTCCATCTGTTCAGGAGCATGGAGGAACATGGAGCTGTAGCAACAAACCAGAGATGGCAATAAATGGCGAAGTACCTCAAGAATCACCGCTATCTAACATTATATTGCTACGCATGCCCACAAGATACACAGAAAGGAAGCTGAGACTTTTGTCATCATTCTCACAGCCTGGCATCAAGAAGGTACCATTCACACAGTGAAATATCAATGCAGCATAATATCAATGCTGTAGTCATGCCTGTGGGGATTTAATCGGAGGGGTAGTGCAAGACATTAATAAATCTGTCTCAAACTAAGCACTTTGACTATCGTGCCTCCGTATTTGCTGATCTTAAATAGCTTCTGCTGATTGTTTATTTTTGCTAATTTTTAATTAACCCTAAAAGGAACAGTAGTTCTAATATGTCTGCAAAGTTTCATTTAGTTCCCAGGCCCAGAAGCCATTTTATTCAGTCCTATTCCATTGCACATTTTCTGCACTGATCAGAAAGCACAACCTCATTTTGAGAATTGGCACCATGAAGCATAAATTGGAAAGTAGCGGAGTCAGCATTAGTTTGAATTACAATATCTAGTCTTCAAAGACTTTTCATATTCTTTCTCTTGAGAAGATTTTGTTGTCTGCTCATCATTAGTTAGTTTCATCCAAAGTAATGGTTTCATTCATGTGCTACGGTAGCACTGCTACCCTTTCCATCTTCTTGTATTTAGAGAAAACTGTTTAAAAGTGTGTGAAATGTATGGACTTTAGCATTATATGTTCAAATTGGGTTTAAGTGGAAGCTCTGATTTGTTGAAATTACAATTGTCATGCAATATATTGCTTGTATACTATTTATTTTTGTACTGAATTCATATTAAACATTTAGGCCCGTATTTATACTTTTTTTGCGCCGCATTTGCGTCGTTTTTTGACGCAAAAACGGCGCAAACTTGCAAAATACCATTGTATTTTGTAGGTATGCGCCGTTTTGCGTCAAAAAGCGGCGCAAATGCGGCGCTAAAAAAAGTATAAATACGGGCCTTAGGCTTCCCAATGTGTTGTGTTTTATTTTACAGATGGAGCATTTAAGCAGGAAAATGTCTACGTACCATGAACCAGAGAGCCCTGTACCGAACTCCTCATGATGACCCCATATGGCATAGGTAGGGAAGAGGTTTTCTCTAGAGGGACAAAGATGGCGCATGACCCCACACTGGACCTGGCAATCTGAATTAACTGCATAAGCAAGTTGAACTAAATTTAGGTAAAGTCTAACTGGGCTTACCACAATTTGTGTTCTTGCTTGCATAGCCTGTTCTGTGTTTGTCCACAATTTCCTAAAAGTGTTCCTGGGTAGGAGATGACACAATAATATATTTGTTGGGTAGGTAGGAACATGGGGGAGTTCAGAGAATGGAAATTGTGCATGTGTGAATCCATTGTTTCAAGCAAGCAGGCTTTAGAGATAGGGGAAGATAGGAAGGAGTACTAGGACGCAAAGCCTAGACATTTGAAGGGCAAATATGTGAGACAAAGAGATCCTCTGATCTAGCCCTCGCGTCACCTTCACTATCCCTTCCGGATGCCTGATCGAAAGTCAGCTGAACATAAGATAATCTTTGTGTGTGAGTGCAGTACAACTTTCTACACACAACCACTAGATTAGTTAGACAAAGGACTATAGGAATCTCTACCTTGCCTTCTGTTTCCTTTCCACCCTCACTTCAGAAGATGTGCTGCAGGCACAAGGCCGGCTGAACCCTTTCCATAGCAAGCCCATCAAAAGGGAATCCTGCCCACACTCATTCTCACCAGTATCATAAAAACCTGTGCAAGAATTTAGTTTGGGACTTATCATGATGAGAATTACTTCCTTGAACATGGTCCCTTTAACCGAGAGAATAGGTAAGCCACAAAAGAAATTGAAGGTTCCCAAAAACAACATAGATGTCAATCAATGGCCACTCTTTTTGCAGTGACATGAGGAGACCCATAGATATAAGAATTAATCCCAAGTCTGTGAAATGGAAAATATGCGAGAGAAGCTGGGGTATCACATTAGTCCCCTTAGGAACAGATTGGGGCTTGCGCTATGACTATTCTACTCCTCCCTATCTATTCCCCCCAGATCACTGAATCACAAGAAAAGGAGAAAGAGAGAGAGTAACCCAGGAAGGAAGGTTTTGTTGGACATGTTCCCCATTGAGGCAGAGGAGGTTGGGGGTGCAGCCGTAGATGCACCTAGAAACAAGGCAGCAACTGCGGGTTTACTGGCGACTGGGGTACCAGTAGGTGATCACAAGGGAAGCTGTGACATGACGGGCTTACAACTAAGCACCTGGTAGAGGACTGCAACTAACTCAACAGAATGCCGATTCCACTGTTGTGGTTCAGTTCTTAGAGATCAGGGTGCAGAGACCCAGCCAACAGAGCCCCGCTAGAAAGATGTGGAGCAGGTGGATTAGTTAGGAGACACTTTCCCTTTCCCCGTTCTAGTGACACAGATGATGAGAACCCCTTCTTGTTCTCTCCAGACACGCTTTTGCCTTTCAGGGACAACCCGGTAGGCAGGAGGGTTGGAGGCGGGTAGAATTATTGTCTATGTTCTCTGGACCATGTGTGACCTACTATGTATTAAGAAGCAATTTCCCAAAAAGAAACAATTTAATAACATTAGAAAATAACATACCTAGTTCTAGGAGTGTGTTTTAAGTTTAGTGATCGAACTGAGGAGGTGTGAATCAACCATTGCATTTGATGGTGTGAACTGAGGAGAGAAACTGATTAGTGGAAAAGTTTGCATTCCCAAGGACTGATCCTGGCAATAATGAAGCATTGCAGATGTGTGCACAGTGAAAACAAATCTGGCCAAATTCTCAAATTATGAGTAGAATATAGTCGAAACACCCACAAATTACTTAGACAGGCTTAAAGTCCATTTGAAAGACATTTGCGCATTGCCCCTCTGATGTAGATGGCTTAAGAAGCTATAGACCCAGCTTTTGTATAGGGGTTGTTACTGAATGTGAGAATCCTGCTAATGATCATATGTATTGGGTGATACACTTCAAGCATTCCATCCATCACATTTTTTTGTATTTGTTAGTGTGTCACTCTAAGTGGGACGGGTATGCCCAGACCTGGGCCCGTGCACACTGTACCACTGGAACCAAGGTATTACTGCCTCATGAGCCCTAACTAGTGTGAAGCCGGCCCTGCGTTGCTTGTGTTTCGGTTCAGGAAGGAGAAGGTCTGGCATTTCAGGATGAATTGTCTCCACTGGAGCATATTGAAGACTTATTTCCATATGAAAGGGTCCAAACTGAGGGGGTATGTTGTGTAAAATAACTATGGCCTTGGATGTGGCTTGAGTGATTACCAGTGGCGGCGATTAATTCAAGCATTCCATCCATAGTTTTTTTGTATACTTAATGTGTCACACTAAATGGTATGGATTTGCCCAGGCATGGGTCCTGTGCACACTATGCCACTGGAACCAAGCTATACCTGGCCATAACTAGAGTGACACTGGTCCTGGATTGCTTGTGTTCCTTTTCATGGAGGGTCGGGCCTGAGAGTTTGGGCTGGACTGTTCCCACTGGAGCAGGGTCAAGACTGATTTGCATATGACTGGGTCCAAACTGAGATGGTATGGTGCGCAAAATAATCACTATGAGTGAGTCAGATTAATTCAAGCATTTCATCAATCAATTTTTTGTATACCTTGGTGTTCACACTAAGGTGGACTGCTTTACTTATACATGAGTTATTTGCACACTGTGCCACCGGTACCAAGTTATTCATGTCTGATAATCCTTAACTAGAGTGATACCAATTCTGTGTTGACTTTGATCTCATTCGAGGAGGACCAGGCCTGGCAGTTTGGGCTGGGCTGTTCCCACTAGAGCAGAGTCATGAGTGATTTGCATATGACTGGTGTGAAAAATAACAATAAACTGGGATGTGGCCATCCATCACTTTTTTGTATACTTTCATATATACTGGGTGGCAAACGAAGAAGTTAGCAGAATTAGTAATGGTTGCAAACCACAGCATGGGGACCGTGATTACTGGGGGCCCACCAAGGCCTCAACCGGCCCTCACGAGAGGGGCCAAAGCCAGCAAAAACAACTTAAGGCAGGAGGGGGGCACCACGCACCCCCTCCGGTTTAATGAAAGGCCCCTCCTGGGACCCGCGATCTCTGGGGGCCCCCCGGGCCTCCACTTGCCCTTCCACCAAGTTTTACCTAACAGCAGAAAAGGAGCGTCCTGCTCCTAACGCAGAGGCCAGGGGGAAAGGGGCACTCCCCGCGCCTTCCTCTGGTCCTGCCGTGAAGCCACAAGAAGATCGGACCCCTCCTGGGGCCTGAGCAGACACTCGCCTGCACCTGATGCGGTGCGCAAGTGTTCTTCCAGCTTCCCGGGCTGCTGCGGTGATCTTATTTAAAGGGGCACAATGCAGCAAGAAGCCTACGAGCTCCCAAGGCTCCATAAGCGCGCTGCAATCAGCGCTATGGCAGCCGCAACCACGGAGAAGCACCCCTCGTGAAGAAATGGATGCAGTGGTCAGGGGCCACAGCACCCTGCCCCTGGGGAGCAGAATCTTAAGACAAGGTCCTCAGGTGGAGGGCCCAGCTACAGGCCAGCACAAGGCAGCAAGTGGCAAGTCCTTCACAGTGACCAGGCATGCCACAGGTCAGCACAGCAGCAGCAGTCCATGGCGGTTCCTGGTGAGTCCTTTCAGCCTTTGGTGTCCAGTTCCAAGATGATTCCAAGAGTCTCCAAATTGTGGGGAAAATTCCCCTGTACTTAAAGTCAGTTCTTACAGTGTTTTACAATGGTAGGGAGAGGAGGTTCCAGCCAGTTACAACTGGTTCTGGGAGTGCCCCCTCTCTCCTTTCAGCACAGGCTCCAAACATCCGATGGGGGTTACCGACCCTATTGTGTGAGGCCAGGGCACAGCCTTTACAAATGTAGGTGTGCCCCGCCTCTCCCTTCTCTCAGCCCAGGAAGACTATTCAGTATGCAGATGCACCTCTGTGACACCTCCACCCTCCCTGTGTACAGGCTGTCTGAAAAGTATGCACAAAGCCCCAACTGTCACTCTGCCCAGACGTGGATTGGAGTCAAGCTGCAAAACACCAGAGTCATAAGCACAGATAAATGTGCACTTTCTAGAAGTGGCATTTCTGTGATAGTAATAAAAAATACACCCACACCAGTAAGCAGTATTTATTATCACCATCACAACCATACCAAACACGCCTACGCTACCCCTCATAAATCAGACAATACCCTTTACACATAAGGCAGGGCATTTCTAATGCAATCCTATGAGAAGGCAGCACTCACAGCAGTGAGACACCAAGTTCGGCTGTTTGTCACTACTAGGACAGGCTATGCAATATGGCACATGTCCTGCCTTTCTACATACATGGCACCCTGCCCATAGGGCTAGCTAGGGCGTACCTTAGAGGTGACTTACATGTAGTAAAAGGGGAGTTCTGGGCCTGGCAAGTAAGTTTAGATGCCAGGTCCCTGTGGCAGAAAACTGCGCACACAGGACCTGCGCTAGCAGGCCTGAGACAGGTTTGAAAGTCTACTTCAGTGCAGGCCCACTAGTAGTATTTAATTTACATGCCCTGGGAATAGAGATACCACTGTACAAGGGACTTATAGGTAAATTAAATATGCCAATTAGGTATAAGCCAATCATACCAACTTTAGATGAGAGAGCACCTGCACTTTAGCACTGGTCAGCAGTGATAAAGTGCTCAGAGTCCTAGAGCCAACAGCGAGAGGTCCGAAAACCCAGGAGGAAGGAGGCAAAAAGACTGGGGATGACCCTGCGTAAGGCAAAAAGTCCAACAGTGTGTATTTGAATGTACCCCATCAATGGCAAGCTGAGGTCCTTGCAATCATTAGTGAAACAATGAATTGTCAGTCTAGTGAGAACAAAGCTATCATGTATCAATATTTAACCAAGTTGCTTTGCTAGGTGCTACCCACATTGTGGTCCACAAAGACCAATGATGCAGGACTCATATAATCACTGGACCCAATAAAAATCATGGTTGGCTCACAGAAAAAGCTACCAAGGATATGTTTGTACCCATTAAAACCCACATCAAAGGGAGGAATCCATTCTGGGATAGTTGATTTGATTAAGCAAGGGGTTCTGATGGTGTAAAAGTCAATTTGAAGACATGCAAAGTGACTAAAGCTAATGTGTAGTAGATTTCGGTAAAACCATAGTGCGATTATAGGTTATTTCCTGCATCCCGACAGATACACAGTTGTTCACAGTTGTGATGCGTTCTTGTATTTCCCTGTACATGAAGAGAGCAGTACTGTTTCGCATCCTCATTCCCAGGGTCAAAACTATGATGGCAAAGGATCCTTCAAGGTTTTAAAGAAAGATCTGGATCCTCAGGTCTTACCCCACCATTGTACTTTGATACCACATGTTTATGGCTTATTATTGACATCTATTACTCAGGATAACTGCAAGGAGGACTCATTCTACATCCTGGTGAAATTGCCTAAAAAGGGACACAAGGCTTCAAAGGAGAAACTGCAGTTTTGCCTTCCCCAAGTACTTTACCTTGGTCACAAAATTTATTTGGAGAGCTTCACTTGTCTCCCAAACGAGTTGAAGCAATTCCTAATTTGCCCCATAGCATGCTTTATGTGCTTTTCTGGGTATGGCTGGATACTGTAGACAAAGGATCATGTGCTATTCTGCAATGGCGAAGCTCTGAAAAGCTATATCAGAAAAGATACCCCTGAAGTATTGGAATCTGAAAATGCATTTTTGCAACTCAAGCAAGTGTTGACTTCGCCACCTGCACTATCGTTTGCTGATTATGTTACACCCTTTACCATTAACTGTCACAAATGTAATGGTTTTACCCTTTGTAGAAGACTAATTGTTGCTGTTTATGACACCAAGCCCAAACTTGATCTGGCTGATGTACCCATTCCCAATTATGAGAAATGATGAAGGTGTCCTGGTTGAGGGTTCTGCAGTATGTACTATATATCAAGGAGTTGAAAGCTGTAGCTTACTAAATGTGAGCTCAAGCCAAGTGGCTGTGATTGTTGCCCTAATCAAGCATGGATTCTAGTCAATAGAAAAATTCAAACTGTGTACATGGAGTCAAAAGGCCTAACTTAGAGTTTGGCAGGTGGAGTACAGTGAATCAGGTTAGCAGAGGGTATTACCCTGTCACCCTGATGAACTACTCCCCACTAAATTCAGAAATGACTGCCTGCCCAAGGGTCATCTCTATACACTGAAGGGAACCTCTGTTATAGCAATTTCTTTGAATGTTCTAAAAGTTTGGTGAACAACCTCCTTGGTTCTGACAGCAACTCACCAAACATCTAACTTTGTTTTTTCTAAACCAAACTCCCAATGTCAAAGTTAGGTTTAGTTTCAAAAACAGTTTGTTTGCTGTCCCTTGCTGCCAGGTTTTTCCTAGTGGTGATGGACAAGAAAAAAAACACTGCACTATCCACTGTAAATAGGGTGAGGTGATTTATTTACGGCCCTCCGACCCTTGCTTCTGAAGTGTCAAGAAACACAACAAAAGTACATTTACATATCTTCATTATAAACTAATCAGACTATGAACATGAAAAAGCAATTTTATTGACAACAGTGATTTAGCAAACGCAAATCTAGAAAGCTGAATGGGAAAAAATATGTCTCTCATTTTGCCAAAGAACATCAGATTGGGAACCTGGTAATATTGTATGTATAGCAATGTGAATACTTGATTTCCCATTTTTACAATTAATTTTCATTGAAATCAGATGCGGAAAAAAACACATATAAGTACAAGAAAGGAGCAATCAATCCAGCAGAACAGTAAAGAATAACACATTTTTATAATGTGCAGGCCAGGATAACTACTATTTCCTCAAAATTAGTTATATATGAATAGTACGTACATAATGCAGATCACAGATTCGTAAAGGCATGGAATAAGCGCAAGTCCGATAAATTCTTCACATCTGGAGAGGAGAACCCAAACTTGATTTATACATTTCAAGCCCTTTTGGCCTCTGAGAAGGAAAATAGCAATCTCTGTCTCCTAATCTGCACCAAAGTGGCCACCATTGATAACCTGCGGGGAGTACAGTCTCAATCCATTCTCTGGCAATACGTAAGCAAGCTATAATTATTGCTACAAAATAGCTACAGAAGTATGTTGAGCTATATCTTCTTTTCTGCTCATCATAATATCTCTACCAGTTAGGTGTACATCAACCAGCAGGAGCTGAGACAAAAGCAAAGCCACATCGCTCGCAGAAAATGGACTATGAACTATATTTGCAGCTCCACAATTTGGGCAGCTACATCTGTTGCCAGTCTTGTTCAAAGCCCATTTATCTACCCCTGTGTGGTGTATAGTACGACATACAAAGGGTTCTAAATTGTTGCAACTCGACCGCAGACGAGAAGATTGTTTCAAAGGAGCCTTTATTGTCTGATAAATGGATGGGCAAACCAATCTTAGAGCTTTACTTTTTCACGAAGGTATTAAGGTCATCCTCTATATATAGTTATTAGATGACGAAGTATCCGTATAGTGAGTTTGCTATCATAAGAGTATGTATTTGATATGAGCTCCAAATCATTATTAATGATTTTACATATATCATTGCGTTGGAAATAATCCCGAACCTGGAGATATTTAAAAACATAATTGTACGGAAGGCCATATCCATTCTGAAAGGTGGTGAGGTGTTAAGTCCCTCATGGTCAAAAAGCTTCCCTGCAATTTTGATCTTGCGGGTTTGCTAAAATATAGCAAGATAGCAAGAGAATCCTGAAAGATAAACAGTAGATATGGATTCCACCAAAGAGGTGTAAAAAATGTAAAGGAGAGATTTAAAAAGCAGAACAGATATCTCCCCATATCCTATGGACATCACTAATCACCTTAAACTGTACTCGTTTAAAATCAGTAGTGCTCGAGTGTCAGCACAGTAGAAATTTCCAGTCAGAACTAGCCATTGTTTGTAGGGTGACCAGATTTTGAGGAGCAAAAACCGGGACACGACAGACATAAAAGAAGGACTAGCAACTTTACACTAATTTTTATATCTGGCATGTCCCGTTTTTTCGCGTATCTTTGTGAATGTGTGCCTATACATGTTTGTTTACATACA
The DNA here is from genome assembly GCF_031143425.1 of Pleurodeles waltl. Taxonomy (NCBI): domain Eukaryota; kingdom Metazoa; phylum Chordata; class Amphibia; order Caudata; family Salamandridae; genus Pleurodeles; species Pleurodeles waltl. Next base: position 572,441,040 of record NC_090438.1, read on the forward strand.
TATGGACACACACACACACACACATTTACAAGACTATACATATAAAATTAGTAATGGCTTGACCTCCCACCTTGCACCCCCAACCCGCCCCCCACCAACCTCTCTGCTCCCCACTGGTCTCTCTGCTGGGAGCAAACAGGGGACTGTGTTGCCTGACAGTAACAGATAAATTACTTTATTTCATATTTTGTAGGGTCTTTAACGTATCCTTCCCTAGATAATCTGACCTTTATCCCAAAAAACCGGGACATTTATGTAATGATTTGACCTTTGTGGCAAAAACCAGGACATTTGTTTAACATTAAGAGAAGCGTCCGGACACCGGGACAGTCCTCTAAAAACCGGGACTGTCCGGGGAAATCCGGGACGTCTGGTCACCCAAACTATTTGATACGTAAACGAGTTGCAGTCTGATTGACAATCAGTAAGAAGACATCTAATACGAAGAATGAAAATCCGCCAAGGACAACCCCCCGTGACTGGGGGACAATTTCAAGAGCTGAACTGGCCACCTGGCCCTTTTATACACCCATAAATATTACTTCATCCTTTCTCAAGCCGCCTAAAAAATGTATGAGGTGCACAAAGTGGGATTGCACGGAAGAGGTATAAGAACTTGGGAAGGATATTCTTTGTGATAAAGTTGCATCAGCCGATAATGCTGATTGGTTGTTGATGCTATAAGCACATCTTGATTATAGATTGAGAAATTAACTGTTCATCATTTAATTTGAATATCCTAGTAACAGATGAAGTGATCGTGACTCCTAAATAGGTAGCAATAGACACAACAACAAAATGTGAGTGTTTTGAAGATTGAAATGGTACCCAGAAACTGCCCCGTAACTCTCAGCAATAAATTGAATGGCGTGAACTGGTTCAGAAGAATACACTGCTATTGTCAGCATAGGCACTAATCATGATCTCAATGCCAGTCAAAGCTACAGGAATTATCTGCGGATAACAAATAAGAGACAGTAAGTAAGGTTCCAGACAAAGAGCAAATAGGAACAGAGATAATGGCCATGGGGTTTACCGCTGTATTTTAAAGGCCAAGGAACAATGTCCAGCTAGAACAACACATGCAATTGGGTATCAATATAATCAATGGAAACGATCGATGTATCTTTCCCCAAAGTCCATAATTCAGAGTTTCCCATAGAAAAAGACTATGAGACCCTGATGAATGCCTTCTGAGCATTTAATAAGATAATTCTGATATGGCTACCCAGGTGTCAGCAGCTATATTGCTATAGCTGCATTGTTGTGATTGGTAGTGTTGGGATAAGGCCATGTTGTTATGGACATAGCAAATCTTGAATACACAAGGTCTTTTAACCAGTAATTTTGCATTAAATAAATGCAATGGGGCAATATGATCCTTCCTCTTCAGCTGGTTTATCCATTTGCCCAGCTTGTCCGGCTCACCCGGGATCCACAGCTTGCCCAGAATCATCAGATCTAAAAGTGCTCATTCTTCTGGATGGTTTGCTAATTTCATCAGTGGAAGGATCGATTGAAGGTATTGCTATCTATGTCTGACCCCACTGAATTCACCCTGGTGGCTGCAATAATTCCAGACTGATCAGTTTCATTCTGAGATAATGATGGCAAAACCTGCCGCCCAAGTCATTGCATGCTGCCTCGACCTCCCCCTCAAGCAAAATAAATTTATCATGCTGAGTTCCTTCTATCTTGGCTATAAAGTTACCTTGGGTATCCAGGGGTGCAACAGTGGAAAAGTGTCTTCATGTGGGAAATACCCCAAGTCTGTAGGAGAAGCTCTGCATCAGGAGGAGCCCTGGAGGAGCCGCCGGCCCCCAGTTATTTCAAACACCTCCAATTTGAAGCTTGTATCCCCCACGTAACGCCGACCGTGTGGAGCTTGACTGGTAGCTTAGCTGGCAAACAGCTTCAGCACTGGTCGCCCAATCTGGGAGCAACAGCCACCTTTGTGTGAGTTAAAACCTGGGGCACTGCTATCAGCATCACAATGAGAAACAGGCAGTGTATGTGCTCCTCGACCGCCACGACCCAGAGCGACCCATATGGGAGCCATCGGAGCCACCTGAGCATCCAAGGTGTACACGGTTCTCAGTGGCAGAGATTTGGCTGCAAACAATGTGTTACTGGAGAGAGGCAGCATTCAGCAAAGGCATCTACAGCAGATTCCCAAATGGAGAGAGACGTCGATACATACATACGAAACAGGCTGCAAAGGGGGAGCGAACACTTGATTTCCAGCACTGCTAAATATTGCTGAATGCTTTTTTCTCTTTGGTTACCTACTTAATAAGTTCAAAACAAAAGTATTATATGCAATAAATATCACAAGAAGTGACCAGTGATGCTGGAACAATCTTCAGAGCGAGGGTGCTGCCATCAGTGTTTCGCACTGCTGTCATAGGGATTATGAAAACTCCTAGCATCACAAAAAGAACAAGTGTAGCAAATGAACCACACCCATTCAGGAAGAGAGTGATGAAGTTGTAGAATGTAGCAGGTGGTACATTTTGGAGCATACTGCCACAAATATTTTGCTAAAGCATGTTGTAGAAACAGTGAATTTACAGACTGCACATTTTTCATCGAATTGGCCACTTAATTTGCACAGACATGTCATTTTCCTGATAACGCTACATAGCACACAACTGATAATGCGTGGACGTTGGATTTCAGTGAATATTTATCATTAGTGCATCACCAAGTAAAGTGTCTTGATTTGTTTTGATCCTGTTAAAATATTTGTTTCCATCACACCTCAGAATTTACTGACTGTTGATTTATTTAGAAATATTTCTACAGTTCAAATTCTGTTGTGTTTTAGAAAAAACCTATATACCACAACATTTCCTCTCACACTCAGCAAGATTGTCACATACTTCACATTACAAAGTCTTCACAATTTGCAGTCAGAGAGAAGTGAACACCAATCTCCATGTTAAAAAACATGAGCAGCAATTTTTCAGAAGACGGAAACATTTGACCTCTATAACGCGGTAAGATGTAAAGGCGTCCTCATTCACCTTCTAAACTCCAGCGTTAATATTTTGGGAATGCTGCAGCACCCCCTGTACCGCTACTTCCAGCCCTGTGAAAGTGACATGACTACAGTTCATAGCTTAGTGTAGTCTACCTAAGGACATATTTCCTTCCAAATTGTTACCCATAACCGGCCAAATGAGCATGCTAATTAGAGTGTACAGATGTATTCAATCCAGCATTGTCCCTGCTTCATGTAACATTTCACGAATGCCTTGCTACATTAAAAGTGATGATCATTCTCTTGCAACACACTCACCAACTCCACGCCACATGGTCATTTGATATTTCTTCTAAGAAGCTGGTTACAGCGTTCTTTAACTTTTAATGGAAAGGGGAATTAGCAACTAGCTGAAAAGTGAAATTGTTTAGGTCCACTCCTACCCAGTTGTCAATAATACCAACTTTTAACATGGCTTGTTTTAAAACCTAACAGCAGTGAAAATACGAATAAAGTCCTGACATTGCACCAAAGAAGCCTAGTGTGTGAGCCCAACTTTCCTCAAGGAAGATTGGTGGGGCTTCTTCCTCCAGTAATATTTTAGAGAAAATAGGATCCAACTGTATTTTACAGTACAATTGTTCAAATGTAAATCACCGGGGTTTACCACCATAGAAAAACCTATTACAAACTCCATGGTCTGTCCATAGCCATTAGCCACAGAAGATGGTTTATGTACCTACTGAACTCAAACCTTTGATGGAGGCATAATGTGAATATGTGTGTCACAGGCAGTGTTCATCAACCTAAGTAGGGGGCACTGGAAATTCACCCGCCTAAGGTCATATTCCAAGAGGAATGGCACATTTTTAAATACTGATTGATTGATCCCTGATTCTTGCTAATAATCAGCCGATTATAAAATATATAATGCTGTATATATATTTCACGCAGGTGACTAGTGCCGCGGTATGCAACACACCAAAGCCGGGCAGTTTTACCCCAATATGTACCACACTCGGACCAGGGCTTAAAATTTCCAATAAGTAAGTCATCGTGGCCTCCATGTCTGCATTATCACACCATGAACCAGGGACGGCTCCTCCGTTATGTTGGAGGAGCATCACCCCTCGCCAGCAGCAGGTGCAACCTTTAAAAATAAAACGATAATAAACAATGTTTTATTTTTAAAGGGGTGGGGTAGTGGGGTTGACGAGCACTAAAGGGAGTGCACAGAGCACTCCCCCCAGTGTGCATGTATGTTTGGCCAACCCTCTCAGGCCGGCCAAACACACATGCTCACAAGGGCTCCTAGTCGGCTTTAGAGTGCCCAGCCAGGGTGCCCCAGCCAATCATAAAGCTGCTCTGAACAGCATCATGATTGGCTGCAGGGCAGGCTGGGAGTCTGTGCCTGCTGTGCGGCAGAGATCGACGGCGTGCTTAAGGTACGTTTTTATTTTTTAATATTTTTTTCTGTCTTTGTTTTGTTCATCTCTCACCCATTCCTCCACTTTGCCCAGTCACCTGCTACGACTGCAATGTACATCGATAGTCAGCTAGGATTCATAATACCAGAAAATGTGAAACACTGCAGGGTTGTTCCAGGTAGCAGTGTGCAAAGCAGGATAAAAAGAGAACTTTTCACAGTGATTCAATAGTTAGAGCAGCATCACCAGATATCTTTACCCAATGTCACATTATGTGTAGTAGCATAGCAAGACTTGCCAGCTTCTACAAAACATATTTATATAATGTAAAGTGCAATACCTAGGTCAGTATTGACCATCAAGCCAGTCCAATATTGCCTCATTAAAACTGTAGATTTAGGAAAGATCATGGCAGATAACCTGCCGACAAAAGTTAATAAAATATTTGTGTTCACCAATAAAGCCACTGTTCAAACAGAACGTACCAAAGAAAGAACTCGTGAAATGTATTGAAGCATCAGCCACATGTGTATAATAGTCCTTGATCAATCAACAGAATTATTGATTGATATTTCTAAAAATGCTCTTACACCCTTGACCTTCATGGCACTGAAAAAAGCGCCATACCAGCCAATAAGCTTTGTTTCTTTATAGTGTTGACTGCAACATTTTGCACCTTGCTTATTTTTGAGGGCACTGCAGGGACTGGGGAGGGTATAATACAGGATAACCCCAATATCCATTGCTGACTCTCAACATGTTGAACAGGTGGAGCACCAAAGCTGGGACTGTAATGAGCCTGGTGCGCACAGATTCCAAACATACTTTGGAAGCGGTTGGCAACTGTGTGTCTGTCTAGAGCATGGGGGTACATGTGCGTACCTTTAGTGACTCGCAAATGGGTCGCAATGCTATTCGCGACAGTGCAAAATGCTAAATGGTATGTACAAATGCCATTTCTGAATCCCCAACTAAAGTTGCAACAAGTTATCGAATCACAAATATTTGCGACTGGATTTTGCAAGTTGCAAATAGGAAATCGCAATTTGTGACTCGCAAACTATATGTACATGGCAGTTGCAAATAGGCCATTTTGCACATCCAGAGTAGTACTGATTCAGAATAGGTGGTAAGCAGATTCAAAGTATAAAAGCAGACCCAGAAGGCATCTGGGTTTTCCACAATGTCTGCACTCTATGTGATTGCATGTAGGAGGTGGTTCCAGGCTGCCCAGCAGAGGAGGAGGAGGCGGAGACAGGAGAGGATATACAGAACCAGGCAGACCATATTTTAACAGACTGAGGAGGAAATTTATGAAATGTATGGGCTGAGCAGCACAGTTATCTGAGAGCTCGCTAAAACCTCAGCTAGAAAGCTCTACCCTGCGCAGCTGCTCCATCCCCCTCACATGTGCAAGTGCTGTGCTCACTGCATCTTTTAGCCTCGAGTAGCTACCAGTGGGTGGTTGCTGTCGCTGGTGGGGTGTCCCAAAGTGCCTTGTCATATTTCTTCAGATGGTTCTTAGAAGCCATTCTTGCACACATTCCCAACTACATTTACCTAGCCAGAAATGCGAAGGAAATACACAACACCAAAATGAACTTCTACAGAATTAGCAACTTCCCCCATGTATTAGGGTGTATGGATGGGACACATGTACCCATATGTCCTCCTGCACATCTGGAGTATGTGTTCTGCAATAGGAAATGTACTCACTCACTCAAAATCCAGGTGGTATGTGATTCTGACAATGTCATTACTAATATAGTGGCAAAATACCCAGGGAGCACACATGATGCATATATTTTCAAGCATAGTGGAATACACCAACGCCTAGAATGTGGGGAGTTTGATGATGGATATTTACTAGGTACTGTGTAGTAGCACACCAATGTCACAAATATGTGTCTGTGCATAACCAGATAAAGCCACACTCACATTCACTGTTTTGTTACACAGGTGACAGTGCATATGTATTGAGGTCATGAATACTCACCTCATACCTATCACCCACAAATCAGAACGAGAGGTGCTACAACATTGCACATTGGTGCACCAGAGCAGTCATTGAAAAGACCTTTGGCATGTTAAAATTGCATGTCAGATGCCTGCGCAAAAGTGGAGGTGCACTCCAGCATGCCCCGGAGATTGCATGCATGATTGTGGCTACATGTGCCATACTACACAACATTGCAACCAGGAATGGCCTACATCTCACCATAGATGACACAGAATCTGAGGACGAGGAGCAGGAGCCACCACTACGACAGCTTGAGGATGGTAGCATCACAATGGAGGGCATATGGCAACTGGATCACATTGCAATATATTACTTTGCCAGATAAGTGACAACTGACACTGCCCTCACAAATGTCAAACACACATAGGCAGGTTGTCGAAAACAAATATCCTTTAATGTCAGGATAGAATTTAGTGAATAGGAATACTGTGGAATGTACAAATAAGTACAAAAATGGGCTTACATTACCTAACACATTGTAGCCGTGTGCATTAAAAGACAGCCAAACTTAGTACATCAAACCCTCCTATGGCTACGACCACCCTGGCCTGTGCCTGGTTGGTCCACAGATGCCTGGTGGGCACTGCTACACTGCAGGATGCGGTCATCCGAGGTGGAAATGCTGCTCACTCAATGTCTCCTCAGTGTCCTGAGAAGTGTCACCAGTACCTCTTACTGCCTGGGAGGTTTGTAGTAGGTTCACAACTGCAGTAATGCGGCCTAGTCCCCTGGCCACATCTCCAGCAAAATGTCTCAATTCCACCTGGAATGTGACTGTGTGTCGTGACAGGCATGTTGTAATTGTGGCTAGACAGCCAATCGACTGACTCAGCCCTTCCATCCATGCAGCAGTGCTGCGCTCATGGTGCCTTACATGGGCACGATCTGCCACCATTTCCCTGCATAGGTCAGTGATGGCAGTGGTGAGGCTGACCATATGTGCCACTCATTGTGGCCAATTGTGTTTCCACATTCCCAAATTCCTGTGTTAGAGTCTGTTTCATCTGGTGTAAATTTCTATTCACTAAGCGCATCTGTTTGTTTTGCAGGCATTGACTATTGAGTAGGGATGCCTCCAGACTCAAAAACATTTGAGTACTGCCACGCTCATCACCTGCATCATAATGCACGAGACAACGCCTTCTCCGCCCACGCCCTGCAATTCTCTGTGGGTGGCTCTCATCCTTCTGTGGACTGGGAGGCAGGAACACATCATCATTGTCCCAGTTCTGTGTCCTCTGTGGGTTAGGATTATGGCAAAATAGGGTTTGTGAGTTGCACTGCTCTGTGGCAATGTCGACTGCCACCTCTGCTGCCATGTTGTTATCATCACCTCCCTCCACAATGGGTCATCAGTGGATACCAGAAGTAGATCTGTGAGAGGCAGGGGATACACTGTCAGTACCTCTCAGATGTTTCGTTCATTAAATTTAAATTACATCACTATTTTGACTACTGGACTACATCACCAATAATGCACTATACTTGCATTGAACTTGTAGGTATGGAATTCTCTGAATGGTGCATGCTCTTGTGAACTGAGGTTGTGTGCATAGTGCCCTGAAAAGTGTGAAAATGTGATATGCGCAACTTACTTTTGGGGGTTCCTTGTGCTGGACTGTCCAGGTCCCCTATTCCCACAACAGCCTCTGGCGCCAATGTGGTCTCCACCATATTTTCGATTTCTGTGGGAGGTGGTACCGTGGATAGTCCACCTAAAGGCGCCTCCTTTAACCGCTCTGCAACCTTTCCTTTTGTTCTTGTCCTGAGGTCATACCATCTTTTGTGCACTTCATCAATGGAGCAGTGGCTGACTCCAATAGTATGTATTTTGGATTGTATTCCATCGTATTTTTTTGTGTGAGTCAGGTACAGTCATTGCTGCCCTCCCAAACAAAACATCATGATGTAGGCAGCACTCCTCAGTGAGGATTTCCAACTCTTTTTCAGTGAATTTTAAATTTCTCTTCCTCCCTGCTGTGATTGTCTCCTTTGTTTTGCTAGCCATGGGTCCAGTTGCTCCTCTTTGCTTGGTGGGCCTCTGCTGTGTGTGCTTCCTAGACTCTTCCTGGTTCAAAGTTCATTACCCAGCAACAAGAAGTGAAGTTTTTCTGTTATTTTTCTCGTGTTTGCTAATTGTGACTCACAATCGCCAATTGCGAGTCTGGGTAGCGATTTTGCAACAATCCCATTTGCAATTTAGGTAATCGCAATTTGTGATTTCGCAAATTGTGATGAGAGTCAGTACCGAATCTCTAAATTGGTGGTCACTTCCTACGTACATTCTGATTTGCAAGTCTGTAATGGCGATTGCATTGATTCACAATTACCTACTCACAAATTTTGGTTTTTGTACATGTGCTCCATAGTTACTGAGGTTGGTGACATGGTTGCTTCAAATAGCAATGCCTTACTAGGTAATGGCTCCTTAACAATACATAGAATAACAAAGAATCAATACTAACAACACAGCCCATATGATCCATAGATGGCACTATGCCATGGTGCACCTTTCAAAAGGTAAGCTTGACGCAGATCCGAAAAATGCAGCTGCTAACTCGTGCCTGCCCTGGTGGTAGCACATTCAGTGAAAGAAAGAGCAGCTGTTTACAAGCCACTCTGTATTTCATAGTACAGGGGACCGAGATCCCCATGCAGGTGGGTGTAGTGAGTGATCCCCCTGGGTGAGGTGAGTGATCCCCATGGGTACAGTGAGTGATCCTCCTGCGGGTGGGCAGGGGGTGCAGAGAGAGACCCCCTGCAGGTGGGTGCAGTGGGGGATTATGTGAGTGCAGTTACTGCACCCACATGCTCTCCCTTTCAGAGGGCTGCCCTCCTGGGGCACACTGATAGTGCACCACCTCTTGGTGGTGCACTCTCAGAGTGCCTCCTAAGGGTCTGTTTACCTCTGTGCCCGTAGGAAAAGATAAAAAGTGATTCCTTTACTTGCTCTAGATGACTCCACTAATCAAATGAAGGAAAGCCCTCTCAAGATTGCGCTGGAGCTGGATGTGCACCAGTGCTATCAGTATTCCATAAGGAGACATGTGTCTGTAACCTCTTCTATAATAGTGCAGTGGTCCGAGGGGGCAGGTTCATATGCACTTCTGGGGGACTGTATGCAATATAGCCCCAGGTCTCCAAGGGACAGCAGCAAGACTTCCATGATGCTCACTTGGAATAAGTAAGAAAGTTCAAAACTTGCATATTGCCTACCTCATCCACCTAGGATTTCCTCTCAGTGAGTTAGGCACCGGCTAAAGAGGTCTGTCTGTAACCTACTTGTCATTCATGCCTTACCTGTACATTTTCAGTGAGTGATGAAAGCTTGTACTATTCTGCCCTGCTGGATCCGTTCTGAGGTAAATGGGAGGAATGCACTTATTACCTTGTAAAAGAGAGGAAAGACTGTCCCTGTTCTATGAGGCAGTTAAACACGCATATTTGCAGCCTTTTTGTACTTGTCCTGTGATGGGAAAAGGTTATGCTGATAGTACCCTAACTGTACCTGTCCTCTGAACAAGGGAAGCTTGTACTGTTTCAGCTCAAGGTGTTTCTGCCCAATGTGTGGATGTTTTATGAAGAGGTGTGTTTCCGCTGCTGTTGCCCCACCTTATAAAAAATCAAAGGATATTTTAAATGCACTTGAGTAACATGAAGCCCAGTCAGAAGATATTGTTGGACTCATGGCAAACACTAGTTGCTCGGCCATGACCCAGAGACTCTGGTTTTAATCATATCTTCAAAGTTTGACTCAACTGTGTGATCCTAGGCAATTACCTTCCCGTCCCCACCGCCTCCTTTTCTGTGATTATCACATTTGAGAGCACCTTGAAATTATTCCGTTCAGGGTGTGTATTCTACAAAACGCTCTCTTGCATACTCTTTAACATACCATAATGTTGTCCCATTTATAATAAGAAAGATCTTGTATAGGAGGCAAATGATATATGACTCGCCTTTAGTTCACTAATAAAATTGTCATCAAGGTAGAGGGGGGGGAAATAATGTGATACCCATCTGGGATCTGAAATGTACACATTCTAATCAAGAAACCTGGTTTCAAAATCAGTTTTTAAGCTTGACCAAACTATGTGACATCGGGCATTTACTTTCCTTCCCTCTGCATCCATTCCTGTGATCATCACCTTTGAGAGTACTTTGAAATAATTCAGTTCAGGATGCAGACTGTACAACCACCACTTGAGTACAGTTCAAAAGACCATATTGTCACTCCATCTCTAAAAATAAAGACATAAAGAAGAAATAAGACAATTGACCTACCTCTGGAGTGATTAATAACATTGTCTCATCAGAAAGGGTGTGGTTCACTAATTCATCGTATGATATATCCTAAGGTACTACAGTTAAATTATCCAAACCACACTGTTTTAAGTCGGTGGCACTTGCAGCAGGTCAAGCTCTGAATTTCCAAACAGGATGCAACACAGACAAGGCAGAAGGGAATTCACTGCTCTTTTGGTGCTAGAAGCAAGTCAGGAGATGTTTTGGAGCTGGGCGCTTGGTTACCAGTCTTCAGGTCTCCCCACTCTGTGAGAAAATGGGTTGTTAGTTGATTGGTGTGTGAGCCCTGGTCAAGCAAAACACCCACAATTCCTTGCAAGGTGAAGCACAAAAAGTCACTAAATTAACCTGTGCTTAACCCTGGACAGCTTGGCACGATAAAGCAGCCAGGCTTAACTTAGCAGCAATGTGTAAAGTTTTTATGCAGCACACAAACAGTAATAAAGTGAAAACACAACACAGGAAAACTCCCAAACCAGTTCAGAAAATTAGGGTACATTGTATTCAATTATGTGATACAAAATAACAAACATCCAATCAGTAGAACCGGAGTAATGAATCATTAACGTTTTTAGTGAAAATTAGTGACATCAAGTCAAGCGAGACAGGGTCAAGCCTAAAAATATGGTCAACCGCGATGGAGTGCAGTTCGGATACAAGAAGTTTGTTGGGCCTGGTCAGCGCATACCTTCGGAATTAGAAGAAGTGTCTGAGAAGGTAAAGTGCAGTTGGGCAAGGCTGCAGGTGTCTCTCAGGAGGGAGTTTCATCATGGGATGAACTTGAGTCAAAGCAATGGTGCAGCTTTCTATGTACGGACTTAGTCATCAAAATGAAAGTCGAAAATCTCCAGTGGGATGAGGCAAAGGGCTGTAGCCAAAGACAGTTCTATGACGTTGGACAACCCTTTGGCAGAGGACCACTGAAAGAGATTTGCTTCTGCAGAGAAGAACAAAGCAGGAGAAGCTGTAAAGGCAATCCGACCGGTGATGCACCTCTGGCAGAAAACTTTAGCCGGTTGGTCCAGGTTCCCTTCTGGTTCTTTGGGCCCTCACTACAACATTGGCGGTAAAAGCCGCTTACCGTCGTGCAGAAGACCGCCAACACACCGCCGCGGCCGCGGAATTCCGCCACAGCTATTATGACCCACAAGTCGGAATCCGCCAAAATTCAGACACCCACACAAGTCCGCCACACCAAAGGTCAGTGATAAACTGGCGAAAACAAATCCTCCACCGTCACGCCAACAGAAATACGCCCACACTATCACGACACATGAATCCACGCGGCGGTCTTTCAACCGCGGTATTCCATTGGCGGTACACACCGCTGCGCTCAAAATACACACTCTTACAAAACACAGCCACATTGGACAATTCCAAATACACACACCTGATACACATACACACACCAGTCCCACACACCCAATACAATATAAAACACACACCCACATCACCCACAAACCCTCACAACAAAAAATTCCGAAAGAAGGCCAGAGAGAGAGCACCAGCAAGAACAACAGCATCCACAGGCACACAACACCATCACCCACAGAACTTCCACGCACCTCACACAACACACCACTACATATCACCCCACATATCACCACACACTCCACCCCACACATCACCTACACCACCCCATGGCACGGCAAAGACACCCCAGGTTCTCGGAGGAGGAGCTCAGGGTCATGGTGGAGGAAATCGTCCGGTTAGAGCCACAGCTATTCGGAGCACAGGTGCAGCACACCTCAATTGCAAGGAAGATGGAGTAATGGCGAAGAATAGTGGACAGGGTCAACGCAGTGGGACAGCACCCAAGAAATCGGGAGGACATCAGGAAGCAGTGGAACGACCTACGGGGGAAGGTGAGTTCCGTGGTCTCAAGACACCACTGGCGGTTCAGAGGACTGGCGGCGGACCCCCACCTCCTCACCCACAACTAACAACATGGGAGGAGCAGGTCTTGGCGATTCTGCATCCTGAGGGCCTCGCAGGAGTAGGTGGAGGAATGGACTCTGGTAAGACAAATCTTAACTATTACAACCCCCACCCTACCTGCATGCTATCACATACCCCCACCTTCACCCTCACCCCCAGCACCCCAACTCCTCACATATGTCCCAACATCACAAACCACCCATCCCAACACCAAGCCCTGCATGCAACAACAAAGCATGGACACCCATCACTAAAGCATGCCCACTGCACATACCCATACAACCCCCTAAACCATGCTCACACAAAGGAATGCAAACACTGGGGTACACGGTCACCCACCCATTGCACACCATGACACACACAGATGTAATAACCATCCTTTTATACCCCTGCAGGACCCCTACCCAACGTCACCGGACAGGAGGGTCCACACATGTCCACACCACCAACAGAAGAGGCCCACAGTGATGACAGCAGCTCTGTCCAACTGGATCTAGATGACCAGCCCGGCCCATCGGGGACCTCGGGACAGTCGGTTCCCATCACACAGTCACAGGCCACTAAATAGCTTCCACCCTCTGGAAACACCAGCACAGCACCCACCCAGCGGGCCCATACCTCCGTCCCAGGACACGTCAATCAGCAGTGTGTCCACCACTACAGGGAACCCAGGATAACCCACCACCCCAACAACAGCAGGGACCTGGGGGCAGTGGTAGTGGGCACACGGTCCAGGGGACGGAGGCCCAGGAACACAGGGGAACAGGGAGGGCTGCTGTGCGACAGGCGGCGGACAGGCCAAGGGAACCCACTCTCCACGAGGCCCTTTCCTCGATCATGGGAGCATACCACCACTCCCAGGAGACGATGGCAACGGTACTGGCCAAGTTTCAGGAGACCCAGCGGCTGCAGGAGGAACAGTATATGGGCTTCAGGGAGGAACTCAGAACCATCAGCTCCACCCTGGGCACCATCGTAGGGGTACTGAAGGAAGTACTCAACACCAGGAGGGACACTGTGGCACTACAAGTGGCCCCTGACACTAGCATGGACGATGAACTGCCCACTACCTTCGCCAGCGCTAGTGGACAGGAGGCACCGCCACAGGACCACCACACCAGCACCCCACCCCCTGCAGAGGGAGAACCACCTCGCAAACGGTCCCTGAGATCCAGGACAAAGACAGAGCACGATGCCAAGTCCCCCGCCAAGAAATGAGACCACCCTGATTGTCATCCTACTGTCCCACTTTGTCACCCTGTCCATACTTAAACTGCCCCAGCTCCACTTCCTATGCCCATTTGGGCAATGCACCTGTGAGACTAATAGACTGGACTCTGCCATGGACATTCCTCCGCCATCACTCCTCACCATTTCACTACCCCCTCCAATATTGAGCACTTAAATAAACACCCTTAAAGCACAAAACAATCTGTAGTCTGTCTGTGATTTCAAAATAGTGTATTTGCAATTACAGTGACAAAATGCTCTTTCAAGTTTAATGACAACATACCTATGTCACACAGCTCTAGTCCATGAGGAATCTAAGCAGATGTCACACAGTGGGACCCACATCTGTGAAATCGTAAGGGAAAGTGACAACTCAGTGACCATACACTGGGTGAAAAAGACACACAGTAGAGAGGTAGTAGTGTTAAAGTACATGTAGTAGGCAGGTCTGTACTCTTACCTGTGTCTCACTGGAAATATTGCTGGATCACTGAGTCCCTGTTGTGCATGTCTTATTCCTCTGTTTCCTCGTCTTCACTGTCCACAGGCTCCACAGCTGTAACAACACCGCCATCTGGACCATCCTCCTGCAGAAAAGGCACCTGTCGTCGCAAAGCCAAGTTATGAAGCATACAGCAGGCCACGATGATTTGGCACACCTTCTTTGGGGAGTAGAAGAGGGATCCACCTGTCATATGGAGGCAACTGAACCTGGCCTTCGGGAGGCCGAAGGTCCGCTCGATCACCCTCCTAGTTCGCCCATGGGCCGCATTGTAGCGTTCCTCTGCCCTTGTCCTGGGATTCCTCACTGGGGTCAGGAGCCATGACAGGTTGGGGTAACCAGAGTCACCTGCAAATGGTGAGGGACAACTGTTAGACATGCACTAACCTGGAGGGATATCCCCAGACCCAGACAACCATTCCCACTGACTTGCTTCCAGGTGCTCACCTAATAGCCACACACGGTGCCTCTGGAGTTGACCCATCACATAAGGGATGCTGCTATTCCGCAGGATGCAGGCGTCATGCACTGAGCCAGGGAACTTGGCATTCACATGGGAGATGTACTGGTCTGCCAAACATACCATCTGTACATTCATAGAATGATAACTCTTCTGGTTTCTGCACACCTGTTCACTCCTGTGGGGGGGTACCAAAGCCACATGTGTCCCATCAATGGCACCTGTGATGTTGGGGATGTGTCCCAGGCCATAGAAATCCCCTTTCACTGTAGGCAAATCCTCCACCTGAGGGAAAACGATGTAGCTCCGCATGTGTTTCAGAAGGGCAGACAACACTCTGGACAATACATTTGAAAACATAGGCTGGGACATCCCTGATGCAATAGCCACTGTTGTTTGAAATGACCCACTTGCAAGGAAATGGAGAACTGACAGCACCTGCACTTGAGGGGGGATTCGGGTGGGATGGCAGATTGTTGACATCAGGTCTGGCTCCAACTGGGTACACATTTCCTGGATTGTGGCACGGTCAAGCCTGTATGTGATAATCAAATGTCACTCCTCCATTGTAGACAGGTCCACCAACGGTCGGTACACCGGAGAATGCCGCCATCTCCTCACATGTCCCAGCGGACGGTGCCTATGAAGGACAACAGCGAGCACAGAGTCAAACAACTCAGAGGTACGTACCCACAGTTTACACAGAACACCAATCATACACAAAAGGTGGCCTGTATGTGTGTTAGGTCTAGGTGTGTGTGAAGCAGTTGGAAATGAAGCCATGTGGGCCCCTGAAATGGCAGCTGCCTGACCTGTAGAGTGGGACAATGGGATGTGAGGTAACTGCGCTGGCGTTGTACACCGTCGCGGTATGTCGTCCATAGCCTTGTAGGCCATTTCCCAGAAATTGAACAGTGGAGCGCAAGAGCCCGGTGTAGTACAGGGGGCTTCTGTGTCTGTCGTGTCCGCCAACGGTAGCGGTAATGCATGCACTCAACATGGCTTTCTTCTGTCTTCCCCCCCCTTTTTGTGGTCTCCCTGTTCTTGTGTGCATTAGCATCATCAGGCGGAGGACAGTGGCACCGGAGCACGAGGAGCTGCATCCCACATGGCCCTGGAGGGCGACACTACGGAGTCTGAATTCACCAGTGGGACGGAGGGCGAGTGGAGCTCCACGGCGGGGACAGGAGCTGACACCAGCGACACTGACTCGTCCTCTGATGGGAGCTCCCTTGTGGTGGTGGCAACATCTGTGCCCCCCGCATCTACAGGTACAGCCGCCACCCCCCCACCAGCAGCGCCCTCCCAGCAGCCCCTCAGCCTTTGCCCCGTGCCTGCTCACCCAGGAGGGTGGGCATCACCTTTGCCCCAGGCACCTCAGGCCCTGCCCCAGTCACCCCTGCTGCCCTCAGTGAGGAGGCCATTGACCTCCTCAGGTCCCTCACTGTTGGACAGTCTACCATTTTGAATGCCATCCAGGGTGTAGGGAGGCAGTTGCAACAAACCAATGCATTCCTGGAGGGCATTCATTCTGGTCAGGCGGCCCTTCAGCGAGCTTTTCAGACTCTGGCCTCAGCACTGATGGCAGCCATTGGCCCCGTCTCTAGCCTCCCCCCTCCAAATTCCTCCACCCCGACCCAATCCCCTTCACCTCAGCCTATCCGAAGCACACCTACACACCAACATGCACACACCTCAACACCCAAGTTGAGCTCAGGCAAACATAAGCACCACCCATCCCACAGGCACTCACGCAAGCATCACACACATGCAGACACAGCAACATCCACTGCCTCCACTGTGTCCCCTTCCTCCTCGTCTCCCTCCTCCCTCCCAGTCTCGTCTACACTCACACCTGCATGCACTACCTCTACAGCCACTACGTCCCTCTCCAGCACACCCACCACCACACCCCGCTCACGTGCAGTCACCACCCCCACTACCATTCACATGTCCCCTGTGTCCTCTCCCAGTGTGTCTGTGACGCCTCCTCCCAAGATACACAAACGAAGGCACACACCCACCCAACAGTCATCCACCTCACGACAGCCTCCAGCGCATGCACCTTCACCCAAAGTCACCAAACGTACACCTCCTACAACCACCACCTCTTCCTCCACTCCCAAACCCCCTCCAGCTACCCGTCCCAGTGTGTCCAAAAAACTTTTCCTGTCCAACCTTGACCTCTTTCCCGCACCTCCCCCACCCCGTCCGTCTCATAGGTCCCGAACTAGCACCTCAGCCACAACATCTCCGGGACCAGTGGTGCCTGTAGTCACCGGAATCTGGAGTGCACCGGCCACCAGGGCAGCCAGTGTAGCACGGAGCCACAGCACAGACAGTCCTCCACCTGTGAAGCATCAGAAGTTGGCCAGTGCCCGGCGGGAGGGGGAAGACTCCAGCCACCAAAGCTGCTCCCAGGGGTCCCGTTGGGAGTGTGGAGTCAGCTGTGACACCTTCCAAGTTGGGGAAGGGCCACAAGAAACCCGGCAAGTCTGGGAAGGGCAGCACGGCGGAGAAGACCGCCATCAGCCCAGCTGCGCAGGAGGCCAGCACCAGCCCAGCTGCCCAGGAGGCCAGCACCAGCCTAGCTGCCCAGGAGGCCACCGCCAGCAGCTGTGACCCTGCAATGGAGCCCGCCATCTCAAGCACCGCTGAACAGGGCACTGCCATCTCAAGCACCGCTGAACAGGGCACCGCCATCTCAAGCACCGCTGAACAGGGCACCGCCATCTCAAGCACCGCTGAACAGGGCACCGCCATCTCAAGGACCGCTAGCACATGAGCGGCAGGGGCACTGACGCAACTGAGTCCATCACGGGGTGACTGATGCACTCTGGGCACCATGCCCCCTCCAGAACCAGTGGAGACTCTCATCCACTACCTCTGTCCTGAACAGGATGATGCATTCTGGGCACCATGCCCCCTCCAGAACCAGTGGATACTGTCATCCACTACCTCTGTCCTTAACAGGATGAAGCACTCTGGGCACCATGCCCCCTCCAGAACCAGTGGAGACTGTCATCCAGTACCTCTGTCCTTAACAGGATGAAGCACTCTGGGCACCATGCCCCCTCCAGAACCAGTGGAGACTGTCATCCACTACCTCTGTCCTTAACAGGATGAAGCATTCTGGGCACCATGCCCCCTCCAGAACCAGTGGAGACTGTCATCCACTTGTGAGACTGTGCCTTTGCACTCCCCAGGATGGAACAGTGGGCAACCCACACACTGTTATCTACTTGTGAGACTGTGGCTTTGCACTCCCCAGGATGGAACAGTGGGCAACCCACCCACTGTATAGACTTGTGAGACTGCGGCTTTGCACTCCCCAGGATGTAACAGTGGGCAACCCACCCACTGTATAGACTTGAGAGACTGTGGCTTTGCACTCCCCAGGATGGAACAGTGGGCAACCCACCCACTGTATAGACTTGTGAAACTGTGGCTTTGCACTCCCCAGGATGGAACAGTGGGCAACCCACCCACTGTATAGACTTGTGAGACTGTGGCTTTGCACTCCCCAGGATGGAACAGTGGACAACCCACCCACTGTAGAGACTTGAGAGACTGTGGCTTTGCACTCCCGAGGATGGAACAGTGGGCATGTGGCCCCCTCGTGGATTTGGCGTTGTGCACTCAAGCGGCTGAGGTGGCCCTTTCCCTCCCCCTGCGGTGCCTGTTTTATTGGTATCTGATGCCCCTGCAGTGTTCTCTCCGTCATGGTCGGGGATCTTGTGTGGGCCTCGCCCATACCGTGTGGTCCCAGTGTTCCATGGACTTTCTTAGTGCACTACCTGGACTACTATGCTTGGTATATATTATGTACATGGTGTATATATATATTTCTTCCTACTTCTTTTTAATACATTACAATGGTTACACTAATTTTCTATTGTCTTTGCAGTCTTCCGGTGGGTTTGGGGGGTGTAACTGTGATGTATTGATATACATTAGTGTGTGTGTTGTAGTGGGTGAGGGTGGGGGTGTTGCGTGTGTATGTCCCTGTTTTTTGCCTCCCCTGTGTCGTAGGTGCAGTACTCACCATGGTCTTTGCCGCCGGCGTTCGTGCTCCTGTTAGAGGAGCAGGAAGACTATCGCAGGTAGAATTTGGAGCTCCGGGTCCATGGCGTCCCCGTTCCTCGTGGGGTGTGTAGAGGTGAGCGTTTTCCCTTTGAAATGCCTGTTTCCGTCGTGTTTTTATCTGCGTTGAATCCGCCCCGGAAAAGGTGGGGGATTGGCCTGTCTTAATAGTGTGGGCGGTACATTGTTTCCCGCCTGTCTGTTGGTGGTGACCGCCGCGCTGTTTGTTTGTACCGCTGTAGCGGTCGGAGTGTTAAAGTGGCTGTCTTTGTTTGCGGTTTCCGCCACGGTCGTATTTGTAATTTGTTTACAGCCGGCCTGTTGGCGGTCTTACCGCCACTTCAACACCGACCGCCAGGGTTGTAATGACCACCTTTATCTTTAACACCACAATGAATAGTCCAGGACTGATGGGACACCTCTTGGGGGGTCAGGACTCACTAAAGCTGGCACCAGGTGTGAGTTCAAGATGGTGAGAGCCTTTTATGTCATTGTGGCTCTGAACAGGAGGCCAGCAAACTAGCCCCTGCAGTCATTCCTGGTAGTCCTAGGTGCAGGTGAAGTTGTAGAACTCAACAGTAGAGCTGGTCTCTGAGGGTTCAAGGCAGGCTCCAGGCAGAAAAGCAGCCCTTCCAGGTACAGCAGACATTTGGCAGAGTGCATAGTAGGTCAGAGCAGAAGACAGTCCCTGTGAGTCCTTCCTCAGGTTGAGGAGTGAACTGAAGTGTAGGTCTAAAGGACCTATTTTTATATCCTGGTGCCCTTCTTCTATGAGGTTGGAGAAGCTTTTGGAAAGGTTCTTGGAAGTGCATGGAATTTCCAGACCACCCCCCTCCCCGATCTGGCTCCTAGCTTGCTGCAGTGACAATACAGGGCTTTTAGTCCCTTTGTTTGAAGGCAGAACACAGGCAATTGCTATTTAGGTGCAAGTGGGCCTGTGCTCAGTTCCACCCCCATCCTGCCAGCAGATGGCCATTGAGTCACACCTAATCCATCCATTGTGTGACCCGCTGGGAGGAATTTACAAAGTCCAACTATCTGCTAACCCCTGGCATGTGGCTCAAGATAGACATCAGGCCTAAAAGGGCTAGGAGCAGGAAAATACCAACCTTCTCAAAGTGGCATTTTCAAAGCTGTTACGAAAAATCAGACTTTACCATTTTTCATCATTGCAATTTCATGGGTACCCAACATTATATATTTACCTTTCCCCAGTAAGGAATTAAAGCTTATTAAATGTAATAATGGGTCTCAAATGTTATCCTGTAGGAGGGGTAGGCCTCACAGTAGTACAAAATAAATTTAGGAGTTTTTCCCTACTGCGGCATGTAAAACTTAAGAATACAAGTCCAAGCTTTGAATTACACAACATCCTGCCCTGAGGGCTTCTAGGGTCTGCCTTAGGGGAGACATATATGTAACAAAAAGGGTAAGTTATGGCTCTGCAAGAGATTTAAATGACAAGTCGTTATGGCAGTCAATCCAAAACTGCATTCAGGCTGCAATGTCAGACCTGGGACATGTTTTATGATGCTACTTAAGTGGGTGGCCCAATAAATGCTGCAGGCTCACTAGCAGCATTTAATTTACAGGCCTTGGATATATTGTATACCACACTACAAGGGGCTAGCAGGTAAACTAAGGGGCATATTTATACTCAGTTTGCGCCGGAATTGCATCGTTTTTTTTACGCAAATCCGACGCAAAGCTAACTCCATATTTATACTTTGGCGTTAGACCCGTCTAGCGCCAAATATCTTGGAGTTTGCGTCATTTTTTAGCGTGGACACCTACCTTGCGTTAATGATATGCAAGGTAGGCGTTCCCGTCTAAAAAATGACTCCAAGGCATGTGCGCCTTATTTAAACTCCCGTGCAAAAATGACGCACGGGAGTGGGCGGGTAAAAAAAAATGACGTCCTTTTGCGTAATTTTTTAACGCCTGGTCAGGGCAGGCGTTAAGGGACCTGTGGGCTCGGAAAGAGCCCAGAGGTGCCCTCCCATGCCCCCAGGGACACCCCCTGCCACCCTTGCCCACCCCAGGAGGACGCCCAAGGATGGAGGGACCCATCCCAGGGAACCTAAGGTAAGTTCAGGTAAGTATTTTTTTATTTATTTTTTTGTGGCATAGGGGGGCCTGATTTGTGCCCCCCTACATGCCACTATGCCCAATGACCATGCCCAGGGGACATAAGTCCCCTGGACATGGCCATTGGGCAAGGGGGCATGACTCCTGTCTGTGCTAAGACAGGAGTCATTTCAATGGGGGTTGGGAGTAAAAATAAATGGCGCAAATCGGGTTGAGGCCAATATTTTGCCTCAGACCTGACTTGCCCCATTTTTTGACGCCCAAGCTCCATTTTCCCCTACGCCGGCGCTGCCTGGTGTGGGTCATTTTTTTTTACGCACACCAGTCAGCTGCGCCGGCTAACGTCATTCCATAAATAAGGCGCCCGCATGGTGCTTTGGAATGGCGTTAGCCGGCGTTAAAATTTTTGATGCACAACTGCGTTGGCGCAGTTGTGCGTCAAAAAGTATAAATATGGCCCTAAATATGCCAACTAGGTATATGTTAATCAAACTATGTTTAACGGGGTGAGCACAAACATCTCAGCACTTGTTAGCAGTGGTAAAGGGCACAGTCCTAAGGCCAACAAAAACAAATTCATCAAAAAGTGGAGCAAAAAAAAAAAAATGTTTGGGGGTGACCCTGCAGAGAGGGCCAAGTCCAACACACTCCTACTACCCATACCCTTTCAGCTGTAAGAGTGGTTTGGCAGTGTGGACATGGCTTGTGCATAGCACATACTATTATTACAGTATTACAATATTCAGGCAAAATCGTTGTTTTGACAGTAGTTGTTCAGTACTTCGTTCTAGAGACTTTTTAGTTGTTTAGCAGTGGTGGTTTAGGCAAGTAGTTGTTAAGGACCTAGTTGTTCAGGATGTTTCCCCTTAAAGCAGGTCAAAGTGATTGCGCGCTCAACCTTAAGAACAGGAAGCTGAGAACAGATCTTATTTCTCTTCTCCATCAACTTGCTACAGTGTTCAAATATTGCACATAAGGGGTCAGGCGTCTAGTTGTTAAGGACCTAGTTGTTCCATCACATATTCACTTTAAGTATTGTGGGCTTTTAAGCACACCCAGTACTTTCACTCGTTCATGGGCTTGCCTTTCAAAAATCCTTTGTTATCATTAGAAAATGCTTTACATTTGTCCCTCCTTGGGGCAGTTTTGGCTGCTCGTGTTACGTGGATAATTGCACGATTGCCAATACGTTTGACAGCAAGCAAACTTCTTTTTCTTTCAGTGTCATTCGCACTCATGCTGGTCATGACGCTTTGAATCACCTTGCTTATGTCAACTGTTTTACTTTCCATTTTCAATTTAAGTGGCAAGAAAAGTCAATTTAGGAATTTCAACACTAATAGCTCTAACTTAAGCAAATGAGAGACCCATTGCTTTGGAAATGGTTGTTAATTTTGTGGTCAGGATACTCCAGTAAAAAAACACATCTGACCCACACATGATTTTAATAGGGGTCTGACTGTTTAACAAAGGTAGCACATAAATGTCGATATAAGTGAAAGTTTTCCACAACATATAACAAAAGACTATTCACAGTGCAAATGCTTTTTTAAAGCATGATGTGAGTGAAAAAGTGAACCCTCACAAAATATGTGAGCAGAGTTTACCTTTGGTTTTATGTATGGAACAAGCAGTTTTAGAAATCGAGTGGGACTTCTTTGTAACTGTTTAGAACATAGCTGACAAGTGACTCCATGTAAGACTAACACTTCCAGTCAATTCAACAATTTTAGACCATACCACTTTGCATGCTCGTTTTTTGGCTGATTATGACACTGTTAAATGCAGCACTACAAGCCTCACAATACAACATGCTGTTGGCTCAAAAACATAAAAATAGATGATTGTATCCAATGTTGTAGTGCCAAAGTGCAGAGTTGTGAAATGCAAAATGAAATGTAGTTCTTTCCTTTCTTTTTTTTTTTAACTTTTTCTCTTTGATGCAATCAGGGATTAAACAGCCCAGTGGGGATGAGGACAGAGTTAGCCTTTCAGATGCTAATTCCAGTGTTTCATTGTTAATGGGCTAACATTCACACCACAACACCACAAAAGATGTTGTTTATCAGAACAATGCTAAGAGCAATGAGACATTTTTAGAGACACAAAGAATGGAAAAATAATTTCCTGTCACACCTTTCCCCAAGCATTTTCTGGGCCTGGAAGTTGGTGCAATTTTAGGGGGGGCACTTACACTACTGTAATGTGCCCAAATGCAGCACAGGCTTCAGGTTTATTCAAGACATAATAGAGATAAAACTGATTATATCATTTGTCAATCCATCCAACAAAAGTCAATAAAAACTGAAGAAAACACATATTACCCTTCACTAATAGCAAGTGCATGACATAGGTTTGAGTATATAAATATGTGTGTACCCAGCAGTCTTTAATACCACTTGGGAATTTGTTTCATGCATGCTCAACGCTCTACAAGAGCCTTAGCATTATTTCACAATTAGACACATTTTAAATGCACTGCCAACTTGTTGTCCCATGTTGTACATTGCACATTCAGCCTCAATGTTCAAGTAAGCAGAATCTCACCCTGAGGTTTTTGCTCAGGGCCTTCTCACATTTTTCCCATCAGAAAAGCCTGGGACTTACTTGTTAGTGTCTATTTAGAGGTTGTTTCATCACATATCCTGTTCTCTGCTTATTGTATTGAGAAAAAGTAGGTAGTATGGAAAAGTCCAGCATTTAGCATTATGTGCTTCAACCAATAGGATGACAAAGGGATTTTCTGTAGAAATGGCAACATTTTTTGAGGCTTGCTTGCTATTTTTGTATTAAATAGGTGTTAGACTTCTAGAAGCTTTCCCAAATGTCTTTTTTCCTTCATGAAACCTGGTGCACTGTACACAATAAAACGTGTTCACTTTTAAAAGAGGACAAGAGCTGGACCAGACTCCAAACAACAACTCCAGGTGCCAAAGGTAAAGGAGAGATTTCTCCAAAGGGACTGGGTTAAGCCCAGTGAGCTTGCAAGACAGTGCAAGCATGTTGAACTAAATTAGGGTGAAGTTTAACCATGTTTATTTTTGGGTGCTTTGTCTTGATTTGCATACATTGCTTCATACTATTGGTGATGTGTTAAAACTGTTGTGTGGTTAGGAAACAATTGGATGGTAAACTGTTTGAGAGGGTAGGAGTGGGAGGAGTCCTGTAGTGGAAACAATGCTCATGTAATCAATGGTATAGAGCAAATTGGTTTTAGTGAATAGTGCAAGATAGGGAGGAGCTCCAGGACCTGAAACACAGAGCCTTGAAGGATTCACATGTGTGCGAAATAGGCTGTCTGATCCAGCCCCACTGGCCAATTTGCTAGACCTCCAAGCCCATAAAGGAAAAAAGGCAGACTGCAAAGGGCTCCTTAGGAGCAAGATCAGTTAGATAAATAACTGTGGGTCCCTTACCCTTATTTCTGTTTCCTTCTTAACTTTCCTCCATGTGATGAGCTGTGGCACAAGGCCAGTAGATACCTTATTTTCTGTGTATGAATGAAGAAATAGTAATGGCGCAGAAACCTCTAAATAGAACAAGCCCCAATAGAAAGGCACTCCTCCCCACACTACGTATCACCAATACAGTAATGTCACAACCACATTTTTAAGTGTTTAATAACAGGAATAAAAAAAGTCATTTACTGATCATTGTTCCTTTGATGTAGACTGGTTGAGCAGCTTGAGAAAGAAACTGAATGGCCAAAAAATGAAGTTGAGTAATGGTCTCCATTTATTAATTGGTACGAGGAAGTCAACAAATGGAAATACTCATTGCATGTCCATTGTATGAAACACAACCAGGAGAAACTGAAACACAAGTAAACCCCCTTACGGGCAGAGTTAGGACCTGTGCTCCTTCTACCCCACTTCCCAAAATGACAGAAAAACACGAGAAAAAGAGGGAGGCTAAGACCCCCAGGGAGGAGGATATACTGGATATTTTTCTTCTGCCAGCTGAGGATGTTGGGGATGAGCCCGTGGAAGAACTAAGAAATTAGGCACAGCCAATGGGACTGCTGGTAGAAAGAGCACAAGGAGGTATCAGAAGTAAGCAATGTGAAGTGAGCAGCTGACAGCAGAATGCTAGAAAGGGACACATGAGTAACTAGATGTGAATAAATGTTTGCAATTGGAGGAACCTAGTCAAGTGAGATATCAATTGGGATGGCTGAGAGAGGACCCTGGGAATAATGGTTTGCTGAATATCCCAAAGCATGCCTTGTTGAGTGCAGCTGCGAATGTGTGCCCGGTAAAAATAGATTGGTCTAAGGTTATAAATTATAAGCAGATGAAAGGAGAATCACCAGCAAATTATCTAGAAATGCTCAAGGATGTACTTGAAAAGTGTTTGGGCATTACCTGTATGACAGTGATGGCTCAGGGCGCTGTAAGGGCTGATTATGTGCAGGGATTGTTACAGAATATGTGAAACCAACTGATGAGGATTTGTATTGAGTGACAAGCTGAACAGTTGGCTGCATAAGTGATGGTCACATACCATGATGTGGCATTAACAGAAAGAAAGAATCTGCTAAATCTAAACGGATATCTGTGTAATTACAGAATATGAAACAGAGTGTGAAAGGAAGGGAGTGGGGAGCTCATGCAATGGCGGAGTAAAGAGGTGAACCAGGTGGGGGATATATAGGGGAAAGAAACAGAAGGGAGAGGGGAGAAGCCTCAGGGTCGAGAAATTCGGTTTTGCCTGCAGGCAGTTGGAGCATAGAAAAAGTGATGCTCCTTATGTTGTTTTGAATATGCCTTATCTTATTGACAAACCCAAATTTATCAGCTTACTTAAAACTCAAATGCTGAATACTAGGATAGTCCAAGAGGTGCTGACCGTACCTGGAATACCCTAATTCCTGCAAAATCAGAAAAGTCCCAGTTCCGATTGTTGATAAATGAAAATCCCCTCCTTCCATGTTGACTCCAGGGCAAGCTGTTCTGCCTTGAAAAACTGTACAGTCCCTTCATTACCTCTTTCAGTCTTGTACATAGACATATTCGGCATTTTAGATCAATGTGTTCTTCATGACATTTTTAATACTTGATCCTGTCGAAGATAAGCACGATTTTCTTTTAAGCTCTACCTCACAGGCTAATCTGGTGGGTCGTGATATTTTGTGCAAATTGAACTGTTCTGTTTTCTGTTCTCCATATGGGCTCTATCTCACTGTGCTACAAAACATGGAAATTGGGTCCTTGCCAATTTCTATGCAACAGATTGACATCCTTTTATAAATAGTTCTAAAACGTCTAAAGAATTGCCTGAGTTACTTAAACAAAGGCTCTCCATGTTATGGTCCACAGGGGCCAATGATGTGTGGTGTATGCTACCTACTGACGAAGTAGAAATAAAGGTTAATCCTACAGAATGGATTCCAATCCAGAAGGCCCTCTAATTCCTGAAGCTGAAGCAGGAATCAACGAGTCACTGTGAACCTTATCAAACAAGGTGTGTTCACACTAATTGTTAGTAGATGTAGTACTCATATTATTCAAATCAATAAGGTGTGAAAGATCAATGTGTACAGATTCGTCCAAGCTATGACAGTGAGCAAAAATGTGGCTACCCCTATCTTCCTTATAGTCCTCAAAAGCGCTACCATCCTTTCTTGTAACACCTCAAGTGGCCAAAGTTTTAAAGTGATAGATAGATATGTATTCCATCTTCTTTTCCAGACCCCTCCATGAGTAGAGTCAGCTTCTGTTTGTGTTCTCATTTGGCAGCTCTCCACTTGCATGGCAGAGGCTCCCTCCTGGCTTTATGGAGCCTCTACCAATCTTTTTGCTAGCTTTAAAGAACGATTTCCTGTGAACTCTATTTTAGTACAGTACATTGATGATTTGTACTTGCTTCTGTAACTTTAGACTTTGGCTACCTCCTCAGTGAATACTCTAAAGAAAGTAATAAGATTTCAAAGTAGAAACTTCAACTCTCTTTCCCATGCGCATGCCATCTGGGTCATTATATTTCTGCAGGGAAGAGAATCATGTCAATCAAAAGAAATAAAACCATTACTTGTAAGGAGTAACACCTTACCTTTTACCCGCAGACAGTCCCTGCTGCAACAACTGCAAAAGAAGACAGCTGCCTCAGCTGGGCCTGTCTGCGGCTAAAAGATAAAAAAAGGTCCTTTCTCCCAATATTTCAGGCCTCGTTGGGTCTCCCTGAAATGAGGAGACAACTGAGTCCTCGTTTGCAGAGATATTCCAGGCTGACATAAAATAGGGGTTTTATTTGGGGGAGCCAGGACATTATTACCTCATTTCAAAATTAGGAAATAATAACATGTTTTGAATTATTTTTGGGAAAACAATGTGTTCCAATCCAATAATAACTTTATTTCGGCTGAAAACCATAAAAGTATATAAGGAGCACTTATCACAATTATGCGATACCATATTACAGGGAAAAAATTAGACAGAGTGTATCAGTTAATTCGTTAAAAGACCCTGAATAAATTATAAAATCAATTACAATTAAAACAGCATAAGCAAACATTAATCTTAAAATCCATAAGTGTTAAGATGTTAACATATACTGTGCCACTATATCTTAAAACCAATCGTTTAACAGCTGTTACATTAAATAATTCTAAAAAAACATTTGTTAAGATGCACAATTATAGCAGTTCTCTGGTTCTTATAGCCCATGCACTTTGCAAGTATTTCGCAACTGAAAAGACTACCTTATCAGTTGTATCAGTTGCCAAGATGCGCAATGATGTCTTGTATTCCCTTTTCCCCATTAACCTACATAGCGGCATAATCCACTTCTTCCTTGGGACCAAGTATCTTGGGCAAAAAAACATGAAGTGTGCAGGTGTCTCTGGTTTCTCATGGCAGTGATGGCAAAAGATCAGGTTACAGTCCTCTACGCTCCATCTCGCAGTAAATGTCTTGAGCGGGAGAATCCCTAATCTAAATTTAATAAAAAGGGTTCTAGTGTATGGAGGATTTACATTATGCATATAGGCCTCAAATTTAGGGCTGCATTTATGGTCCAAGAACTGCGCGGTCCGACTGCCTTGAGTTTGTTTAGTCCAGATCTGCACCAAAATGTTCTCCCAATAGCACCTGCTTGTGCGCACTTTTGCTTCCTTGGTCAAGTTGTGAGGATCTCTCCATACCTCCTCCATTTTAAGAGTTTTACACATGTCTCTGATGTATCTAAACCAGGGAGTTTTTGATGCACAATCATCCATAAGGAGCTTGTCTGTTGCTATTTGGAAAGTGGACAAATGCTCAGAAGACCAAAGACGTACCCAGTACATAAGAGGTCTTAAAGCGATTTCATTGTGGACCTAGTTTAGTGCTAAATCAAATCTAAGGGGTGTAAGAGGGGTGCTCATCGGGAGCCGCAAAAAATTACGTATAAAGCGGTTTTCTACCATCGTCAAACACCTGGAGTTAGAATGCCCACAAAGCTTGGCGCCGTAAATTGAAGCTGCCACTGCTTTGTAGACTGTAATGGCAGGTGAGATTTCCCCTTCCGAGATATTGGCGATTTCCTTCCCTATCACTGCTGAATTCTGTCTAAGGACTGTGAGGCTCTTCTCAATCTGCGCCAACCACTGTTGGTTGTCTGCTAGCCTGAGCCCCAGATAGTCGAATTGGCTAACTCTCTCTACCAAGTGGCCTGCTATGGTCATTGTCCCCCTGAATGATTTATGTGGATTAAAAGCCATGAACTTTGATTTAGTTGGTTTTATTTCAAGTCCTCTAGTGGAGCAAAAGTTGTAAAAAGCATCAAGTTCATTTTGTAAGCCCATTGGAGTTCTTGAAATTAATAAGGTGTCGTCAGCAAACATTACAGTGGGAACCGGAGCTCCTGCTAGCTTTGGAGCATCATGGTTGCTGTGTAACAACTGGTCCACCGCACCATTAATAAAAAGATTGAACAATGTGGGGGCCAGGACACACCCCTGCCTTACACCCCTATTAACAGGTATAGCTTCTGTTAAATCACCACTTTGTGACCAGCGTACCTGAGCATAAGTCGCCTCATGTAGGAACCTAATCAATCTTAGTAGTTCACTATCAATTTGATAGCTCTCCAGAGCATTCCACAATAAGTCCCGTGGGACCATATCGAAAGCGGCTTTTAGGTCAATAAAAGCCACATACAAGTGGCTCTTGTTAAGTGACAGGTATTTCCAGCAAAGAAGGTTAAATCTAAACACTTGGTCTATTGTACTCACTCCTTTCCTAAATCCTGCCTGGAAGTCGGAAAGGATGTGAGAATCCTCTATCCATGTCTGTAATCTGTTCAGTACCTGCTTACAAAATATTTTTTGGCTAACATCAATTAAGCTTATTGGCCTATAATTGGTTGGTTCTTCCCTAGGCCCTTTCTTAAAAATAGGGGCTATGATTCCTCCTTGCCACGTGGGGGGGAGTCCTCCACCCCTCAGTATCTCATTGCTGAGCGCATTTAAGTATAAGGACCAAGTTGTTGGTCATGACAGGTATAAGTCGCCTGGGATGCCATCTAGCCCGGGAGCCTTCCCTTTACGTATTGATTGGAGAGCCGAAGCTGTTTCTTTTAGAGAAAAGAGATCTAGGTCACATTTTGGTGGTATCACTGTCTCATCAGTTGGTATGTGGGAGGGAAAACAATGTGTTAATTGTAGGATGTTGGCTCTGTATATACTATTTCAAAGTAAGAAATAGTGTGTACAGAGACCAAGGGTTACCCTTAGAGGTAAGATAGTGGCAAAAAGAGATAATTCTAATGCTCTATTTTGTGGTAGTGTGGTCGAGCAGTAGGCTTATCAGAGGGTAGTGTTAAGCATTTGTTGTACACACACTGGCAATAAATGAGGAACACACACTCAAAGACTTACTCCAGGCCAATAGGCTTTTATATTGACAAATATCTTTTCTTAGTTTATTTTAAGAACCACAGGTTCAAGATTTACAGTTAATAATTTAAATGTAAGGTACTTCACTTAGATACTTTAGGAACTTTGAGTGAACACAATATCATGTACAGTCTTTGAAAAAATGGCAATAAGCTATTTCAAAAGTGGACACTGCAAAAATCAACAGTTCCTGGGGGAGGTAAGTAAAGGTTAGTTGAGAAGGTAAGTAAAACACTTACAAGTCTCAAAGTTGGGTCATAGGTAGCCCACCGTTGGGGGTTCAAGGTAACCACACCAGCAGCTTAGGGCCGGTCAGGTGCAGAGGTCAAAGAGGTGCCCAAAACACATAGGCTTCTATGGAGAATAGGGGTGCCCCGGTTCCAGTCTGCCAGCAAGTAAGTACCTGCGTCCTCAGGGGGCAGACCAGGGGAGTTTTGTAGGGCACCGGGGGGGGGCACAAGAAGGCACAGAAAGTACATCCTCAGCGGCACAGGGGCGGCCGGGTGCAGTGTGCAAACAGGCGTTGGGTTTTGTATAGAAAGTAATGGAGGGACCCGGGGGTCACTTCAACGATGCAGGCAGGCACGAGGGGATCCTTGGGGCAGCCACCACCTGGGCTAGGCAGAGGGTCGCCTGGGGTTCGCTCTAGCACTGGAGTTTGGTTCCTTCAGGTCCTGGGGGCTCTGGGTGCAGTGTTGGTTCCAGGCGTCGGGTCCCTTGTTGCAGGCAGTCGTTGTCAGGGGGAGCCTCTGGATTCTCTCTGCAGGTGTCGCTGTGGGGACTCAGGGGGGGTCATCTCTGGTTACTCACGGGCTTGCAGTCGCCGGGGAGTCCTCCCTGAGGTGTTGGTTTTCTGCAGGTCGAGCCGGGGGCGTCGGGTGCAGAGGGTGAAGTCTCACGCTTCCGGCGGGAAACGTGAAGTCTTTGGAAGTTGCTTCTTTGTTGCCAAGAAGTAGCTGGTTTTGAACAGAGCCGCTGTTCACTGGAGTTTCTTGGTCCTTGGGTGCAGGGCAGTCCTCTGAGGCTTCAAAGGTTGCTGGTCCCTGTTGGATGTGTCGCTGTTGCAGTTTTCTTCGAAGTTGGGAGACAGGCCGGTAGGGCTGGGGCCAAGGCAGTTGTCATCTCCGTCTTCTCTGCAGGGCTTCAGGTCAGCAGTCCTTCTTCTTTGTTAAGGTTGCAGGAATCTAGTTTCCTAGGTTCTGGGGTGCCCCTAAATACTAGATTTAGGGGTGTGTTTAGGCCTGGGAGGGCAGTAGCCTATGGCTACTCTCCTGGAGGGTGGCTACACCCTCTTTGGGCCTCTTCCCTGTGGGGAGGGAGGCACATCCCTAATCCTATTGGGGGAATCCTCCACTCGCAAGATGGAGGATTTCTAAAAGCAGGAGTCACTTCAACTCAGGACACCTTAGGGGCTGTCCTGACTGGTGGGTGGCTCCTCCTTGTTTTTCTAATTATCTCCTCCAGCCTTGCCGCCAAAAGTGGGGGCAGTGGCCAGAGGGGCGGGCATCTCCACTAGCTGGGATGCCCTGTGGTGCTGTAACAAAAGGGGTGAGCCTTTGAGACTCACCGCCAGGTGTTACAGTTCCTGCAGGGGGAGGCGAGAAACACCTCCACCCAGTATAGGCTTTGTTCCTGGCCACAGAGTGACAAAGGCACTCTCCCCATGTGGCCAGCAACATGTCTGGTGTGTGGCAGGCTGGCAGAAACTAGTCAGCCTACACTGGAAGTCGGGTTGGTATTCAGGGGCACCTCTAAGGTGCCCTCTGGGTGTATGTTACAATAAATTGCACACTGGCATCAGTGTGCATTTATTGTGCTGAGAATTTTGATACCAAACTCCCCAGTTTTCAGTGTAGCCATTATGGAACTGTGGAGTTCGTGTTTGGCAAACTCCCAGACCATATACTCTTATGGCTACCCTGCACTTACAATGTCTAAGGTTTTGTTTAGACACTGTAGGGGCATAGTGCTCATGCACATATGCCTTCATCTTTGGTATAGTGCACCCTGCCTTAGGGCTGTAAGGCCTGCTAGAGGGGTGACTTACCTATGCCACAGGCAGTGTGAGGTTGGCATGGCACTCAGAGATGAGGGCCATGTCGTCTTAGTAATTTTCTCCCCACCAGCACACACAAGCTGTGAAGCAGTGTGCATGTGCTGAGTGAGGGGTCCCCAGGGTGGCATAAGACATGCTGCAGCCCTTAGAGACCTTCCCTGGCATCATGGCCCTTGGTACCAGAGGTACCAGTTACAAGGGACTTACCTGAGTGCCAGGGTTGTGCCAATTGTGGAGACAAAGGTACAGTTTAGGGAAAGAACACTGGTGCTGGGGCCTGGTTAGCAGGGTCCCAGCACACTTTCAAATCATAACTTAGCATCAGCAAAGGCAAAAAGTCAGGGGGTAACCATGCCAAGGAGGCATTTCCTTACATTAATAATGAATTATTTGTCTTCCCAATCCAATATGGCTGAACATGTTCCCTTAGAGTGATGTCATGTCCTGTAATCTGCTCCATTTGTACGGCCAGTTGTGTTACAATTGTTTCTGTGCCATTTCTCACTTACCTTGTGGACCCTGTGTTCTTTCAGATTCATGTTCCTACTCGCCTTATCGCCACTCTGCTTGGCCTGGTCAGTTTGAAGGGTTTTTCTAGCCTCCAGTTTTTTCCCTTCATGCTGAATTATTGTCTGGAGCATTATTAGACTTCCTGTTCCAATGTGGCATCTTGCACTGCCTTCGAGGATGAGGGGTCCTTTCTTCGCACCAAGTCTCTATCCCTGTCTAAACCCATATTGCACTGCTTTTAAAATTCCCTTCCTTGTGGCCTAGGTCGCTATCCAATATATTTCTGCCTAACACTTTGGCTGTTGAGTCGATGAGGGGAATGGGGCAGTAGCATCGTGGATACCCTTTCATAAATAGAGGGACAATAATTGGGTTAGACCATGATCTAGGGTGCCCGCAAGGATTGCACTGCTCAGCACTAGGAGTGGGGCCCAAAATCTTAGATTACTTTTTAAAAGGTCGATGGAGACCCTATCTGGGCCTGAGGCTTAATTACTCAGGCACTGTTCTACTGTTGAAATTACCTCTTTTAGTGTGATCAGTAGGAGACGTTTGCCCCATATCTAGGTGAGCGTTCTACTATGTTATCCATCAGAGCTTCAAGGGAATTTGATTCATAGGCTTTGGTAAAGTAAGTCACCCAGGTGTGTGATGGAATAACCATGGCAGTACATTCTTTGCAACTGGTCCAAAAAAAGGAGGAATTCACAATTCTCCAAAATAGATAAACATTGATGGTGATACTTGCCGTGCATAACTGTTCCCAAGCTTCCTCTGGTACTGTATCTTTCCTAGCTTTAATGGCATTCTTATATTACTACCTGTGGGATCTTTCTTTCTTCACTGTCCCTCAGTGATCTTTTAACAGTCCTACTGTGTGCTTGTGAGCAGGACCTGTGAAACCACTTCTTTGGCCAAGAGTCACCCTGTGCCTGTGGTTCTGTCATCAGATCTCGTATGTGTTTTCATATTTTGCCATAGGTCCCCAGTATGTCTAGTGGGTTGACTTCAATGCATAGACAGACCATAAAGAGTTCCATGTTTTTCCCAACTATACATGTCATTAGTTCCCCAATATTGATATTCTGCCACTTAAGATGTATACCCTGCTTTCTGGAATGCTTAACTGGGGGCACTATGTGACTGTGTTGAGGTAATGACAGGCCCAAAAATAAGTTCAGGACAAGCCGGTTGTGGTCGCTCATGCAACATTGGGCAATGGTGAAGTTGGATACATTTTTGGCCCACTCCTTAGATATGGCGATATAGTTGATCATACTGCCCGCACCCCTCCCTGTGAAAGTCGCCTGACTAGCAACCTCTGGCAGGACAAAGTCCAGGCTAAGGAATAGGTTCTGCCTCACCATTATTCTGTTGAATGAGTCACCATGTGGAATGTGTTCAAAATTAGAGTAGTCCTCGGTCCCTTTGCTCATCAGACCACACACTGCATTATTAGAGATAGAACACAAAAGTTACAATTCCCACCCCATAGTACAACATATTCCCCATTTAATCAATCTAAAATTCTGCTAAGCACTAGGTTATTGAGGAGTTTCCCCTCTAATAAAACTGTTATGATGAGAGTTACCTAGAACAATATATGTGGATGTCTCTAGTGATAAACAGATTATCTCAAAGGGAGGTGAGCTCAAGAAAGTTCTAGTTCTCTTGTCCTCCAGGGCCACAGTAACTATGATTAACAAACTACCACTGTGATGTCCTGAAGTTGACAGGGCAGCCGGCATTGTCACAGAAACCCATTAATATGCTGGTTACGACAAGACCACGTCTCTTGCAGACAAACAATGTGATAATCTGAGATCCTTTTGACCCAGTTAGCATCGTTCATCTTGCCGGAGATACCTATGATGTTCCAAAAGAGCAGGTCCAATTACAGTTAGCTGGTGTAGTGCAAACTCCAATAGTCATAGCAGCTTCTACTTCCAGTGGCTAGATTTAGGGGTGGGTGAAAAGTTCCACTCTCCTGGCAGGGTTTTTTTGACGTTTCACCCACTCTGTGTTCCATTTGGAGCATGGACTTCTGGCAAAATTCCACCAACCGCCATGTGGTGAAGATTTTTCTTGTGCATGGCTCGCCAACATTAAGCTGGAGAGTGGAAGCGAGAATTGGCATTCCCTAGTGCAATTTTTGGGTAATGGAACACTTCCCACAGAGATTTTTCAAAGTGGACAGTCAGGGCAGGTTGCAACTGTTCATGCTGAGAAAGCTGCTGCTCGAGTAGAAAGTCTAAGCGAGTGGCAGCAAGAAACAACGCCCTCTAGCACGCCACATGATGCTGTAAAATCAGCGTGAGCAGCGCGAAACATGATCCCACTAAAAATTAGCATGAGCAACTGAATGTGCCCAAATTCCATCCGCTGGCAGAACTTCGTTGAATCTTACTGAGCTTTTATAGAGCGCCGCAGAATTCCACGGATTGAAACTCCCCATGTTCTAACAAGGCCTTGGTGGAGGTCACCAGTTCTATACTTTGTGAATCATTGACATTATTTGATTCCACAGCATTATCATAATGGTCAGCACTATGCACTAGTCCAGAGACTTAGACCCATGTCCGTCTCGTATGATTTCAGCCCAGGGGAACGTTTGCCTGAAATCTGTTTCCCTGTTTTAGGAATTCGATTATTTTGGTTATTTTGGCCCATTCAGTCAACCTCTGCTAGGGGAGAAAAACAATTGTGGGTTGGGATAATAAATCGCCTGGGTATTACAGATCTCGTGGCAGCAGGATTAGGTGGTATGGTTAGAGCTGGCCTATAGAAGTAGCTAAGGAGGACAGTCTGAATGTTGAGCTTAGGATTTTCTGATCTGATCATTCTATGAAGTATGACACCCACCAGTTGTGCATCACGAAAGTTAACAATGCAGTCCCATTCCTCCCTTTTGGGACTATTGTATATCTACGACACCATGCAATGGCAATTATGGCCCTACAAGTACATCACATCTGAATTTCACAAGGGAGGCACTTAGCCAGTGTGTGACCTTGTTCTTCAGTTGAGTCTCTATTTAAGTTGAATTGGTCTTAGCGGTGGAACATTTTTTTTGTTAATACAACCACAAAAGGGGTGCATGCTGTGGCCGCTGCAAGACTGTGGAACTTGTGTATACTTGGACTAATTTGACTTCTTTGGTTGAAATAGGGCCGGAATCGGCAAGCTGGGAGGACTGCCACTTTCTGCTGTAAAATCATTGTGTCCTATAATGTTTGTATGTGTTGGCTGAGTAGTAACTGCTTGGCTTATATTGCCTCGTGGCCCCCTCTTGGATTCAATGCCTCCCATGAATATGCAGGTGCCTTGTAATAGCCCTGGCTCATGGACCAAGCAGGCCTCAAAGCTCTGGAAGAAATTTGTAATGTGAGCTCTTTTGGTGTCGAGTCTATGCCCTTAAGTGTAGTGATTACAGGGTTGAGCAGAGTCATAAGAATGTTCTTCAGATGTTTGATATTGACAGAGTAAGTGTCTATGCCCTTGTCTGAGTTTGGGCTTGTTGTGTGAGTAGGCCTGCATTGGATTCCAAATTTTGGTAACTGCTATCTGCCAGCAGTCTAATCACTGTTTTTATTTAGCAGCCTAAATCATGCAGGGGGTTTCTTGGTGCCCAGATTTAACCATGCACACCAAGTGGTTGAAGAACCTGTGGTAACCTTCCCAGAGACCAGGATTCAATACATTCTCCAGCGACATTTCCAAGTCTCCCCGAAACACACAAGGATTGCTATGTTCCCTGCTGTTACTCCCCTGTAGGCCTCATTGTGACCGCTCAGACTCCAACTGAACTGGCAAAGCATCTGGGATAGGGCTGCCAACTAGGACCCGCAACAAATCATTTGTAGTGACTCAATCTTTCTTTCACACTTTCATTTTCAGAGTTTATTGTGCCCATTGCAGTGGTCAGGAAGCGGGTAATAGTTCTGGACACTAGGTGTTTGCTGCTTGCACAGATAAGGTGAAGAGTGTCTCTTACCCATGATTGTCAGTGAGGCGGTAGATCCCTTGTTGCATGATGGGCAAATTCAATTCAAAATAAGTGTGGGGCAGGAGGGTGGCCCAGCGTCGCCTCCTGAAGCCGTGGACGACCACAGACAGGCACACTCTTGGCCCAGTGTTTGCCTGGGCCATGCCTGGGCACGTCTGATGCCACAGGGATGTTGTCCGGCTCTTCAGCGCCCACCAGCATAATAAAATCAGACTCTGTCTTACAGGAGCAGGGTGCTCTGGGGCTTGAAGTCACTGTCTCCTAGGTATGCATCCTGCACCGCAGAGATTCTCTGCAGCTCTTATGAGCCAACCAGCACAGTAGAATCAGGACCCATCTTACAGGAGCAGGGCGCTCTGGGGGTTGAAGTCCTGCCTACTGTCTACTCGATGTGTGTTGCATGCTTCAGTGATGTTGTGCGGCTCTTAAGCGCCAACTGGTGCAGTAAAACCAGGTCCTATTTTACAGGAGCAGCGCACTCTGAGGATTGGAGTCCTTCCCATTGTCTCCTCAATGTGCATCCTACACCATGGAGATGTTGTGCAGCTCTTAAGCACTCACAAGTGTGGTAAAATCAAGCCCCACCTTACAGGAGCAGGGCGCTTTGGGACTTGAAGTCTTGCCCACTGCCTCCTCGATAACCATTAGTAATTGTGGGTAGAGCCGTTGAGTCACAAAAAGGTGAAAAACATGATTAAAGTGCAGCTGTGGTTTCAAAGCAAAACCTAAAAACACTGAAATTTCTGCTCCAGTCATGCACCGGTTATGAGCTTATATTTGGCAGCACAAATGATATCACTGGTGACAGCACCAAGAGGTACCAATAGATTGCCTTTGGCAAAGTTGAGACTTAGCTGCAGCACTAAGCCATGTGGCCAACTGTCTGTGAGTAATCAACCCACACTGCCTTCAGCTGTGCACAGTGAGGATTTACTGTAGAGCCTGGTCTTTGGCAAGGCCGACCCCTGTTGGGCATTGTCTTCAGCTGTGAAGAATGGGGACTGGCTCCTGGTACTTACCTACAGCCAAGCTCCAAGGCCAACCTCTATAGGTGGCCAAACCCTACTGCATGTGACGTTTAGCCAAGCACGGCAAGAGTTGGTCACAGGGCTGCCATTTGCGTGTGACCTACTTCATGAGGAAGGCTATTACCTGGCTGTCCTTACAGGCCATGTGTGCACTTTGTTATATTCCTACTCCCCAAGTAGGCAAACTTGCACTGTCTAATGGCAGTTATTTCTTATATTGCCTCATGTGGAGACATCACTATGTATAATACCTATGAGTACTTACCAATACAGCTTGGTGGTTGATAAAATGTGGATCTCTAGCTAGAAAGGATATGCATCCTGTCCAATTAGGGTCAACAATTCTAGTCAGGGTAAGTCAGTTACACACCATAAATTAAACTTTGCTCACCCTCTGGTAGTTTGGCACAGAGCAGGCAGGCTTAACTTAAGATGCAACTTGTAAAGTATTGGTGCAACATTTAAGACAGTAAAACAGTGAAAATGCCACACAAAAAGAATCCATGCCAGGTTCAAAGAATAGATCCTAATTAATTGAACAAAACAAGATAAAAACTAAAAAAAATCCAATCAGTAGAAGTTGAGATATGAATTTTTAAAGGATATCTGCAAATATAGCACTTAGAAACATAAAGCGTCAACCAGGACTATGTGGTTATGCTAGACTGGGGTAAGTCCAAAACTCAGGCCGACAGTAATGGAGCACAGACCACCTACAAGAATCAGTCTTGTCCCACTGATGCAGTAAGTTGTGTGGAGGATTGCGTTGACGTTGAGGGTCCGATGTGAGGAGCAGAGGAGGCGATGCAAAGGCAATGGGTTGGTTCCGATCTGCGCTGTTAGGGATGTGTAGTTGTCAAGCCGCGCAGTTGTTGATGCAATGTCCTCCAGGTGCAGCGCCAAACCATTCACGATGAAGACGATGCATTGTCATCGAGCCCCGTAGCCGGTGATGTGGAAGGCGATACACTGGGGCCGATGGCGATGCGTCAACCTGGAACAGTGCAGTCAGCAATGTGAAGTCCTCATCCACAGTGGCGAGGCATCGGTGTTGAGCAGGGATGCAGCAGTTCTGATTGGCGCAGAGGTAGCAATGCATCAACGTTGAGAGTTGCAGCACAGAAGAACTCACTTCTATGTGCCCACGACTGGATAGGTACCACTTAGCAGGGCAGGACTCGCAGATGGCAGAGTCCAGGTGTTGTAGGGAAGATGTAGGCAGTCTTTGATGTCCCAGAAACTGCATAACAGAGGCATGCCAGCAAGCTCATGGAGATACTGTGTTCTGGGGATGTAGAAGCTCAGGTCCAGTCCTTGTTACTCCCAGGCAATATATGGAATATATATTTCTATATGTATGTGTGTGTGTGTGTGTGTGTGTATATATATATATATAAATATATATATATATACAAACACACCTTTCCACCCAAAAACCCTACCTACCCTAAACCCTAAAAATTACCTTACCACCCCAAAACCTAAACACATCTTACCACCTCAAAACCCATACCCACCCTAAAACCCAAAAATGCCCTTACCACTCCAAAACCCATAACCACCCTAAAACTTAAAAATACCCTTACCACCCCAAAACCCATGCCTGTTCTGAAACCTAAAAATGCCCTTACCACCCTAAAACCCATACCCACCCTAAAACCTTAAAATGCCCTTACCACCCAAAAACCCATAACCACCCTAAAACTTAAAAATGCCCTCACCACCCCAAAAAACATACTCACACTAAACCCTAAAAATGCCTTCACCACTCAAAAAGCCATACCCACCCTAAAACTTAAAAATGCCCTCACCACCCCAAATCCCATACCCACACTAAAACTTAAAAATGCATTTGCCAGCAATAACGGTTACCCACCCTAAACACTATATATCACTCAAACCACTTAATACTTACCTGTACTTATCTTTAAAACCTTCACCACGCAAACACCTTTACCATTCATGTCTTTACAACGAAATTCGTAATAAAGGCATGTGTGGTAAAGCCATGCGTGGTAAACGCATATGCGTTGTAAAGGTATTGTGGTAAATGCATCTTGTTGCATTTACCGCGTTGTAAGTGGTGTTTCCCCCAGCAAAGCACAGCAGAGTTCCAGCAGAGAGGCAGTCCCTTCAGCAACACAGAAGTCATTCTTCCTGGCAGAGTATCCTCAGTTCCATAAGTATACTGTTTTAACAGGGTCAGAAGTCCAGTTCTTATACCCAGTGGTGAAGAGGGGTGACTTCAAAGAGGGGCTTTAAAGTGCACACAGATCCTCCCTTTCCTGCTCTGGCTCTAGACACACTACAGGTGGAGGGGAGAGGGGGGTGCAGCTCCTATGTGGAGACAGGCTAAGCTCTATTCAGATTCAAGTGTCAGCTCCTTCATCCCATCTAGCTCAGGAAGTCCCATCAGCCTGGTAAAGGGCCATCAGGATGTAAATGCCACACCTCAGCTTCCTTTATGTGTGATTGTCTAGATTGAATGCACAAAGCCCAGCTGTCACTCAACCTAGGCATGTTTTGGAGGCAGGGAGCAGGCACACAGGGCTTAAGAACAGAAAAATGTCAGCTTTCTAAAAGCTGCATTTTTAAAGCTGTAATCATAAATCCAACTTTACCATTAAGGTGGATTTAATATTACAAGTCCATAGGTATCAAACACGACAATCCTACTCCTTCTCAATCAGGAATTATACGTAATAAATGCCTTAAGCAATCCCCAATGTTATCCTATCAGAGGAGTAGGCTTGCAGTAGTGAAAAAAACGAATTTGGGAGTTTTTCACTACAAGGACATGTAAAACTGTCTTTTACTTACACTGCACCCTGCCCTATGGGCTACCTAATGCCTACCCTAGGCCCTATGGGCTATCTGGGGCATAACTTAGGCCCTATGGACTACATAGGGCCTACCTTAGGGGTTCTTATGTGTAATAAAGGGGGAGTTTAAGGCGTGGCAAGGGACTTTAAGGGGCAAGTCGACATGGCGGTGAAACTGCACATACATGCTCTGCAGTGGCAGGCCTGAGACATGTTTAAAGGGCTACGTAAGTAGTTGGCACAACCAGTGCTGCAGGCCCACCAAGTAGCATTTAATTTACAGGTCCAGGACATATGTAGTGCACCGTACTAGGGATTTATAAGTGAATTAAATACACAGATTGTGGATATACCAAGGTTACCATTTTTAGGGGAGTAAGCACATGCATGTTAGCACTGGTTAGCAGTGGTAAAATGCCCAGTCCTAAGGCCAACAAAAACAGATCAGCAAAAGTGAGGTAAAGCAGGCAAAACGTTTGGGGGAAGACCACCCTAAGGCTGACAGGTTTAACATTGGTGGTGATGATTACCCAGGAGCTACTTCTTAATTTCTGGTGAGTCATGAACATAGTGAGTCTGTCTTTAACCAAATGGCTAAGGATGAATTTCAGAAACTTATTCAATGTAAAAAAAAATGGATTTTAGAAAAAAAAGACCCTCTTTGTCTTTGAGTGCAAAACAAAGCGCTGGATATTTTTTCCGTATGAAGCTGAGTGGTCTGGAATTGTGAGAAAGATTTCCACAGTGTCAGAGAGTGAAAGAGAACGCTCGTCTTGCTATTGTCCTCTCACCCTCCTGCCAGTATTATGAAATTGTTACAGAAGTGGGTTGCTAAACAGCTATCTGCATACCTGTAAGTAGCCAGCTCCCTTGATCAAAGACAGCTAAACTTCCACCATAAAAGACAGAAGGATTCCCTGCTGATTATGGATACTACAGAAATGTGGCTTAAACAAGACATCGAAATTGCAGGAGGGTTGATCCTTGTGGACCTCTCCACTGCTTTTGTCATATTGGATCAGTTCATTTTATTCTACTGTGTCACTTGAGAGAGGCAGTAGTCAAGAGTACCATTTTCTAATGGCTTACATCTTTTCTGTATAGACAACATCCATGCATCCGTTACGACTGCCCAACCCTGCTCCAATCCAAGAAAGAGCAGAAGAGTGATCTCTTTAAAGCACACCACATCACAATGCAGTAAAAGGCCACTTTCGCTCTTAGAAACTGTGTCCTCCAGTCACTGATTGACTGACTCTCTTTGTCTTTGTCCCTATACTTTGCTCTCCTGTCTTTTAGCTAGATTTGCGGTTTACAGATACCACATATGTACATACATATGGGTGCTCTCAACTTGTCATACTGTGCTCTTTTTAGACTTGAAGGACCACAGTCTTTTTAGATATACCCCAATGCGACACCCAAACCCCCATGTGTTTCAACATGTACGTCAGTCCTCTCTTGAATAACATCAAGTCTTTCAATATTTTTGCTATGTGTATGATTCACAAATTATAATCCACCTAAACAGCCACACACCTCCGGTTTTGTCGTACGGTTGTTCTGTAATTGTTAGAACATAATTTTGTCAGACTAACAAGTCTGCATCCTAACTTTGGGGAAAATCAGAGAAAGGTTACATAAACTGCTGTGGTCCATCACAATGAGGGGCGGGGCTTCCTATTCCTTCACCACAGTCAAATTCTTAGATACAATCATGAACCAAGATCTCATGTATAACAGGCAGGTAATTAATGCCAGAAATATTTTCTTATATACTTTGCAAATCCTTGGATGGGCACTGAAATACCTATTGCTTGAAGAACATGCCAAAATTGAGGCAGCATGCGTAGAATATAGGTAGCATGTGTCCTGCCAAGGACCAGTGATCACAATGGGCTCTATTGAAGGCCCCTCGGAATATGCAGCTTCAAATTTGAAAAACAACATGCCCAAATATGCCACCTGACATAAAAGGACCATGTTCCTAGTGAATCTGGAGAATTTCACTGGCTGTCAAATTAACACGGAATATAGTTCAAATCCACTTGCCTAGTTCTCAAAGCTTTGTATGAATTCACCTCTTCTGTTCTGCGTTTGTTGTTTGTTCAGTGTGTGCTTATCAGTTACTGGGGTCAGGCAATTTACTAATGTTGCATGTTCCAAAGATAAAGAAACAAGATAAGGTGTCAGATCACTTACACTATTAGATCCTAAGCTGTGGATAAACGACTCTTTCATCGTCCTGACCTTTCCCCCATTCTCCTTTTATCAGGGCACTGAAAACGTTCCTATTTAATCGGTTTTTGCAGCTTGTATCTTGCCTGTAATTATTTGGTTGGTGGCGTCTAAAACTTAAGAGAAATTGTTAGGCGATTGCTGCACCGTATAAATTCCAAAATCAAAATGACAAATTAAAATGGGTGTTACTGACAAAAGGCCTATGTTAGCCGACCCGGGTCCTTCTCAATTGTCTTTCTGCGCGTTGTCTGTGTATACATGGGTAACGGTACATCGGTCCTGTTTGCGTGCATCAGTGCCAGTGTGTGTGTTCTATGTATCTGCACGATTACCTTTGTGTGTGTTGCTAATGTGTACATCGTGCCTTCATTTCTGTTTTTTTTTTTTTGTCATTGGCAACATGGATTCAGGTATGTGTAACGTGATTAGATCGGTATCCTAATGTGGATGTTTGTGCATGCTCTAAAAAGTCAAACTTATTAGCTTTGCCAGTTCTTTCTTTTCAGGCAACAGTTATGTTGTCGAACTAGTCACTGTGTTTCAGAAACAGTACTATTCTTAGCTATCAGCGTGTCTTTGAGGCGTTCATTAATTCTCTCGCAAGGTACCCTGCCGACGCGCCTGTGGTTGATTGTCGTCTTCTGGAATCCGTGCTTGTGAAGGGCCATCTGCCATCAGGTGCCGTTGGTGAGTTCATTTTGTCTCTTCCTTAATTAAGACTGCACCTGGATGCATCAGTTGGACGGTGCAACAGTGGCAGAGCGGTCAGCGAAGCTTGATTGACAGCACTGCCTGTTTCATGAAGAGGAAGAACCACATAAACATACCTGGACTGCAGGAGCCACGCGCCGCCACGCAAACGTCAAATAGCAAGGAAGGTAACACGTTCTGAATATGCCTTCCTTTCACCATGTGGAACCGCGTGCCATTTCACACCCTAAGCACGACTTGATGCTAGCATTTCTTATAGGGATAAATGATGTCCTAAAGAGCTCTCATTCTGAACGTCACCCTACAGAACGATGTTTATCAGAGGTTTGTCCATTCCTTCCTCTCAACGGTGGTGGAAAAGCCTGCAGCGTGTCTCTTCCTAAGGTCTTGTTTGTTTGGACTAGACTCTAGTCACTAGAGGGTATTGGTGGTACACAGTGACTCCACTTTCTGGGTTCAGGTGGTGTCTGCTTTTCCGCATCATT
Organism: Pleurodeles waltl; assembly: GCF_031143425.1. NCBI lineage: Eukaryota > Metazoa > Chordata > Amphibia > Caudata > Salamandridae > Pleurodeles > Pleurodeles waltl. Next base: position 572,484,810 of record NC_090438.1, read on the forward strand.
CTTCTGAACCATCACTTCTGGGGAGCTTTTGGCTGTGCTCCCACCACATAATACAAGTTTACTGCCTTCTCTTGTTTGCTGTGTAGGAGGAGGCGACCAGGGCGAAACTTGGGAGGTGGGCGATTTGGGAAGTTACACCCCCCAATAAATGTATTTTATGGTAAACAGTTTGGAACAGGTGCTTTCAGTGGGGTACCGTAAGGCGTCTGTAGGATTTCACCAGGAATTTTTACATATGTAGACAAAAACGCACACACACTCCCTCTTTCTGCTTCGAAAGTCTTCAAAAATGTTGTTTCTTTTACAAAATATTATGTTTCTCTCTCAGTACCCCTACCAATCTGCATTCATCTCTCTTTCCACTGCCCTTCATGCCCCTCTTATGCGTCCTGCTTGCCATATCTGCATTGTAACATTAAATGCCAGCCTGATTGTTAGAAAATCTGAAGCTCGCCACTAACACCCCCACCACCACCACACCCCCAAACCCCGAATCTTAATGACCAAGCTATGCCCCTGGAGACGACCAAAAATATTATCTTGTTGAACTCTTTAACTGTCATAGTTTATCAGCTGGTCAGTTTGAAACACTAACGAGCTTGTTTATGATAGTAAAATCAAAACGATAATGTTAATAGAAATAGAAATAGCAATAACAACATGAACATTCTTCGGATTATTATAATCATATTATTATTATTCTTACCAGCATTATAAGTAATAATGTTGTGATTAATAATACTTATAGCACCGATAATAATACTAATAATACAATAATAAAAATAATTGTTGACTTCAGTAGCTATGACGTCGACATTAATCAGATGACATATATTTTACATACAAATAACCTTTAAAATTAAAGTTTAACCGTCTAAAATTCCGCCAGTTTTCTGTATTTTGCAAAAACTATTTGATTTTTACAAGAATTAAAGATTACTCGTAACCTTCCGTTAACGATACACCGTTGAAATGTACTATTTTAAGCTAAATGTGGAAACGGGTTTTTGAACAATAACAATCTAAACTTTAGTGCGGGAATTTCAAGCTTTCAAAAAGAATTCCCCAGGCGGGCAAGCTTTTGTTTTGTGTAAAGCCGGCTGGGTCTCTATCATGCATCATCTCCTAGCGGCTTCGCTGGAGTTCTTGATGCACACTGCAGAAAGGCGCCAATCCACAGAGGACTTTGATTACCTCAATCCATTAAACGCGCTCGGTGAGTGATCGCGCCACGTGCCATCTGTCTTCTATTTCATCTGCGTCGTCACCACCTGCCCTGGGTATCTGCCGCGCTCTCTTCTTCGCGGCATTCTTGTGGTGCGTTCAAATAACGCAAAGACCAAGACAAGTCGGGTGCAGCCTTCCGCCCAACCATTACTCTTTTATAATTCAATTACACCACCTCAGTTCGTTTTCTTGCACAATGATTTCGTGTTACTGGGCACGATAGTTTGTGACGTCACCCTTATGCAGCAGTGATATAATAGGTTGATGATGGCAACATAGTCGATGCCCACTTTTAACAACAAAAAAACAGCGCTCCCGTCCGTCTCGTAAACAATGCCGATCAAGTGTATTATCGTTTTCAGACTTTTTAGATAACCGCATTCAGATATCACGTGTATATCTATATTATGTTTTTACGCTTACGGACAGCGCTTTAAATGGGTCCGAACTGTTCGGTAGTGAGTACTGGTACTTTTTTATTTTGAGAGGGAGAGTACCTGCACTTCTCAGCAAAAACGTAATACTTTTAATTAGAGAGTAGCGGCACGTCTCAGAAACAAGCAGGTTCTCTGGTACAGAGTACCTGCACTTCTATTTTTCCATTTCAATCACTGCTGACCGCAATAAAAGCCAGAAAAATCGGAGAGCGGCCGAGTTTTTACGGTGGACTAAAAAGTCACCAAAGCATCCTAAACATAGATATATTTAACTTGTCAGTGTTAATACAACTTTTGCTATGTGATGCTCTGCGATGGTAGTTACAAGGAATGTCTTCTGCTCAATGACCATTGTGAACCTCTTAAGACCGTGCACCATCATCCAATTTGCATACCTATGCGCGAAGAGCCTGTGATAACATTATGATGACCAATCAACCACCGAGATTGATGTCCGGCTGTCCAATGGTTATTGTCGTTTCTGAGATGACTGTTGTACAAGTGCCACGAGAAGGAGGTTCCCAGCGTCATACCTGTGAGCGGCAAATGTAGCAAGAAGGCAAAACGTCAACGCCCAGAGCAGAAGCCCTTAAACATTTGTATGCATCCTCTATGTGCCCACTTACAAGAAAAAGGGTAGCCCCTCCTCGTCTTCCTACCCATGACATAACACTAATATCATCTTACAATTTACAAGTAAAATATTAAATGCCACAAGCTCAGCAAACTGTCGATGAAAGCTTGGGCGAATTCCTTCAAGAAATGTAGACGAAGGGGATATTCAGCTGTGTTTTTTTAAACTTCCCATAATAAGTAAATGCAATGCAATGCAAAAACTCGTGAACAACAGAAATATTCCAGTAGAGCATCAAGGTAGAGTGGTAAAAAAATCATAAAATAAATACAAAAAACCACATTGTTATGCAGTTTTTTCCTCGCAATTCTTCCGGCATGTGAAATTTAAAACACTTCTTCTGAGGAAGCCGATACCTTCTTTATGCACAGGGAATGAATATAGCCATTAAGAGCATGTGACAAATATTTATAAGAATTATTAATTTTTATTTTATCACAATAATGAATTTAGCCTACAGTATAATGCTATGGGATTTAGTTTTTCAATCTAAAAGTACATACTGTTCAGTATGTTGTCAAACGTTATTGGTTTCCAGTTACTTGTGAAGCGCTCTCCATCTTGCCAGAGCCTCACGCCGCCTTTAGTACTGGTTTGTGCCCCCTCAGATTCTGTCACGCTCCTCAGAGAGCGGGGCCTGTCCCACAATTTTAAGACCGTCTCACATGCACTCTGTTATATTGTTGCCAACTGACTTCAGGCTGAATGTGTACTGATCCTTGCAGGTGGTGGACGGTGCGCCTGCATACATGTCAGATGTCCTGGACTTCTTTTTTATCATCAGATTTTGAGCCTGAGCAAGAGTGGGAAAGGATAACAGGGAAGCAGGGAGGAGGAAGAGAAATATAGGAAAAGAGCAACTAACGGAGAAAGCATGGATTGCGAGAGTAAGATAGACATGAGCTGTAGGGTGACGGAAAAACTAGAAGTATGAGGAGGACACAGCGGTCGAAATACAATTAAAAAAGTATGGAACTGTGCTGCTGGGGTGAGAGTGGGAGCGGGGTCAAAGGTGTGACTAAAAAACAATGTTCTGTAGCATTTTTCGGTCTTTCACCTCAAGGTAACTAACTACATATAATACAACGTACAGTTTAAGTGAAAAATAAATACAAGTTAAATTAATCAATAGGACAGGCACTACCGCACACTAGGAAACCTCTCAATGCACGAGGCCTGTGTGTAACCAGAGAGTCACAGAATTGAATCCTGGTTGGTGAGGTGGAGAATAGTGACTTGTGAATGTTTAGTGCTATTAAGTCCCATTCTGTGATAGAAAGCACTATGAACACGTAAGTCATTATTTTAAACTTACATTACACACAGTATAAGATAGGCTGCTAAAAATGTGCAAAAAGGTTTAAGATCAAAAAGAGGGCTTCCAAAATATAGATCATAGTAATACCCAGACTGTAGTAGTGCATTTTTGTATAACTATCTTAAAACACACACTTCACAGCTCAACTGGTAACACCCTTGCAATACCATTCAAAAGAATAAGGGGCATATCTACAAGGAACTGGCTTAGGGCAGTGCAGCAAGCACTTCTGATGCGGTGGTCCAAGCCAATTCAAAAGGGCAGAAATGCCCTGAATTTATAAGATACAATGCATTCGGTCTGAAGAATGCAGCACACGTAGAAAGAGGAATGAATGAGGAGAATTAAAGATATTCCTCCTTGTTACGCCTGCCCTGGGGAGGCGTACAGTTTTTACACTTTCCCAGGTTTACAGATTCTTGTACATCTGGGAATGCATCAAACCCCATGGGAAAACCCACCACAACACCCTAGGAACGCTTCCCTGTCACAGTGTAAGGCAACACATTGACTTGCACTGATTCCGACTTGCACTGCGTTGCCTTACACAATATGTGCAGGCCATGAAAAGCCGCACAACTTGCATGGCCTTGTAGATATGGGTCTGCACTATGTGCCGCCGGTGCGTCACAAAAAGTGGTGCACTGGGGGCACATTGAGTGTGTGCATATGCCCCTAGATCTGTAACACCAGGAAACTTCAAGTCAATATGAGCTTCCAAGCACCCTTTACGTTCGCAGATTAACCAGTTGTGCACATTCACATTTCTCTCAGGCAAGCAGGCTCACTAGCAGGAAAGCTTGATTAGCTGTCTGCCCTTCACAGTAGAGGAGTCTCCCTGCCTTACACTTCAGCTGCAGCATTTTCTCTGTCAGAAATAACCGTCCTAGGACAGCTGCTTTTTCACAAAATGTGGGGGAACTGTTTTTCTTAAAATAGTATTAGCATGTTGTGCCCCTCAAATCCCACTCACTGCAACCACTGGGTGGAATCAAAATTAGACAAACCTCCATTTCCTTAGACAAGCCTTCATTTCCACAAGCTCGCAGTCTGACTGGTCATGCAAAAGTGTATTTCTGCTTTTCACTATATCCTGTAAAGTAGATTAGCCAGTACCCACATGTAGCTGTGCTTGAATTATCTTCGTTTAAGCATTCTCAACTTGGAATTGATTTTTAGAGGCACAGCACATGGCAATAAAATAATATGGGACATGGAAGGCAGAGTGTGAGTCTTTAACCCAGGTCTCCTGGCTTCAAATCTAGTGCCTAAGCTTCAAGAAAAGATCTTTCTGTTGATAGTTAAACAGGACAGGGTTCACTATTAGACTCGCTCAGAAGCTGGGTACCTCAACGTGAGTATGGGAAGTTTGCCCACAGATTATCATTGGATGAACTTGTTGAGACTGTTAAAAATGGGGTTTCTGATTGGCTAGGGTAAGCACCTAAGCCAGGCAGAACTCACCCACTCTAGTCAGGATGAGGGAGTAACACACCCAAGATAACCCCCGCTCACCCTCTTGGTAGGTTGGCACAAGCAGTCTGGCTTACCCCAGAAGTCATGTGTAAAGCGTTTCCACAACACACACACAACACATGTGACACAATAAATACACCACAAAGAAAACACCACAAAAAGTTCTATAAAAATAAACTGTATTGCCTAAAACATCATTAGACCCAAACACAACATGCCAGTAATACCATGCTACACAAGCAGTTGTCATAACCTCACACAGGTTACTATAACTCTGCAGGCATAAGAAGAGCTTAGGTAAACATATTGGATACTAGTTATTCTGCAACACAAGCAGTGGTCAGGTCATCATTATCGCCAAAAAGGCACGTCATAATAAAGACATCATAATGCATGCCAAGACATCATCATGAATTAAGAATAAGAAACATTTCCATATTACATGTGTCCTAGAGCGTTACCCTCTCACTGCATACCAGGCAGATGCGGAAATTATAGATGACCCTCCCAACCATGGCAAGCATGGCACACACACAAGTCAGGTCATAAAGAAAAAGAATGAAGCCTCCACAATGAGGGTCGAAGCACCAAGGTGAAATGTAGAGTTTATGAGAATAACTGACAATTCCTTCCACGCAAAGGTTGCAGTGCCTCTGTGCTTCCTTTAGGAGAACTACGGTACGCGAACCTCATCCACTGGGTCATGTATAGGAGGTCCTGCGCTCCTATTACATCAGAAGTAGTGCTCCCAATAATATGGGCAGGATTGGGGACCTCTGTCAAGATTCCATCCGGTCTTCCTATGACTAGCAAGCCAAAAATGCCTATAGAGCTGGGGAAATCTGGGAAAGCCCTCCGGGGAGTCCCAAGGCAACACTGGAAAGGAGGTGTGCCAGGCCTAAGGCGCAAGGTATGGGTGGCCTGCTCTTACTTTAGGCACAATATGGTAATCCAGAGCGCAGCCTGTCAGACAACTCCTGTCACTCTTGGGATACCTCTGCACACTCCCTGCTATCAGAAATGCCCCCAAAGTCCTTCTTCTCCGATACACCTAGGGAGAGAAGGCACAGTCTGGGGGAGTCTCATGGGGAGGCATCTTTTCGTCCGCCACCCCGTTAGAGTTAACACAAGGAGATGCAGCTGCACTCAGCCCAAGCGTACTGTACATGACTCGGGTTGGGGCTGCACTGACTGCATCACAATGGTGGGGCGCCTGCCCAGCGGTAACCCGGGCCAGGGGGCGCCGCCCTCCCTTTGGGGAGAATGCTGTCCAGCTCCCTGGGTTTAATCACTGTGGTAGGCTACCCTCTCTGAGGGGAGCGGGAAGCCATGACAGTGTGAACAAGGCCTGGCAAGGGTTCTCCCTCAGGGGTTTTACAGGAGGCTCCACGGCATGGCAGCCAGCGGGGTCTTGTTGGCAGCTGTCTTCCCCAGTGCGTGGCAAAGTTGGAGGGGATTTGCCTCGAATAAATACAGGAGTCCTCCCTTCTGTGTTTTCTCTCTCGCGGCTTGGAAGGAGGGGTTCATAGCTGCCACCCGGTTCCTCAGGGTGTGCCAAAGTTGGAGGCGCTTCGCTTCAAGCAAATATGGCCGAGCTCCACAGGGACAAGACAGCGCTCCTCACACGCTGTGTGAGAACACCAAACTAAAGCGCTCTCCATGTGCTTATTAAGAAGAAGGGAAAGCGCTCTTCTTGCGCTAGTCTGATGTATAGCACTAACCGGGCTCTTTAGTTCCAGGGCCAGGGGACCAGGCAGCAGGCCCTGGGAGTGCACTGGACCGTACAGGATTCCAAGCAGCAGGCCTGCACATCAGGATCTTCAGGGAGAAGTGGCAGTTCTCCTTGTGCCCTAACAGGTCACAGGCCCGCACCTCAACTGGGCAGTCCTGGTGGAGGTTCCTTGCTGCAGCATAACAGTCCTCCTGGCAGGTCCACACAGTGTCTCTCCATATGAGAGATTACCCCCTGTACGTATACTCAGTTCGCGGAGTCTCCACAAAAAAGGGGAGAAGGAGTTCCACCAGTCCTAACTGGTTCTAGGAGTGTCCCCTCTCTTCTTCAGCACAGGCTCTAGACATCAGTGGGGGGTAAACAAGCCCTTTGCGTGGGGCCAAGGCACAGCCATGACAAGTGCAGGTGTGCCCCGCCTCTCCTTCTCTCAGCCCAGGAAGACCATTCAGAATGCAGATGCACTCTTGTGACACCTCCACCCTCCCTGTGTACAGGGTGTCTGAAAAGTATGCACACAGCCCAGCTGTCAATCTGCCCCAGACGTGGATTGGAGTCAAGCTGCAAAACACCAGAGTCATAAGCACAGAGAAATGCTCACTTTCTAAAAGTGGCATTTCTATAATGGTAATTAAAAATCCACCTACACCAGTAAGCATCATTTCTCACTACCATTACAACCATATTAAACATGCCTACGTCACCCCTCAGAGATCAGACAATACCACTTAGACATAGGGCCTCATTCTGAGGCCGGCGGGCGGCGGTTGCCGCCCGCCTGGCGGGGACCGCCATATGGCCGCTCCGCGGTCGAAAGACCGCGGAGGCCATTCTGGCTTTCCCGCTGGGCTGGCGGGCGACCGCCAGAAGGCCGCCCGCCAGCCCAGCGGGAAACCCCTTCCCACGAGGAAGCCGGCTCCGAATGGAGCCGGCGGAGTGGGAAAGGTGCGACGGGTGCAGTTGCACCCGTCGCGAATTTCAGTGTCTGCTAAGCAGACACTGAAATTCTTTGTGGGGCCCTCTTACGGGGGCCCATGCAGTGCCCATGCCATTGGCATGGGCACTGCAGGGGCCCCCAGGGGCCCCACGACACCTCATACCGCCATCTTGTTCCTGGCGGGCGAACCGCCAGGAACAGGATGGCGGTATGGGGTGTCGGAATCCCCATGGCGGCGCAGCAAGCTGCGCCGCCATGGAGGATTCCTGAGGGCAGCGGAAAACCGGCGGGAGACCGCCGGTTTTCCCTTTCTGACCGCGGCCAAACCGCCGCGGTCAGAATGCCCTTGAGAGCACCGCCAGCCTGTTGGCGGTGCTCTCGCGGTCGTTGACCCTGGCGGTCAATGACCGCCAGGGTCAGAATGACCCCCATAGTCTTTTACATGTATAGCACCCTGCCCATGGGGCTAGCTAGGGCCTACTTTAGGGGTGACTTATATGTAGTACAAAGGGAGTTTCAGGCCTGGCAAGTAAATTTAAATGCCAGGTCCCTGTGGCAGTAAACAGTGCACCGAGGCCCTGAGCTAGCAGGCCTGAGACAGGTTTGAAAGGCTACTTCTGTGGTTGGCACAAGCTGTGCTGCAGGCCCACTAGTAACATTTAACTTCCAGGCCCTTGGGTATAGGGATAACACTGTACAAGGGACTTACAAATAAATTAAATGGGCCAATCAGGTGTAAGCCAATTATACCAAGTTTAGAAGGGAGAGCACATGCACGTTAGCACTGATCAGCAGTGGTAAGGTGACCAGAGTCCTAATGTCAACAAAAAGGGTCAGAAAAAATAGGAGGAGGAAGGCAATATGTTTGGGGATGACCCTGTAAAAAGGGCCAGGTCCAACAGAGAGTCACAGGAAACTCTTGGTTTATTACTTTCTAACATAACATTTTTTTTAAAATCTGTTTATTCAACTTAATTCAAAACAAAGTACAAGAGCAGCAGTACATTACATATGACTTGGTGAGAGAATACCCAGCTTCCCTTCATGTGCATTTCTTTTCGTATTTACATTACTCTGTACAATACGACTGCATTTTAGTGTACTGGCATTCAACTTAACATTGTGTAACTATTAACACTAGAATTAGTAATTATTGTGCTTAAATATATGTATTGGCGTCAGATATAATAATGGTAGCATTCAGCTATACAGGCACTGAGGGCCACGTTGCTTTGTGTGTGTTTTAGTGTGGAGGGATAACAGTATCAGGGAGGGGCTGGCGGGTTGATGGCATGTGGGCTTGGCACAGCAGTACGGTTGAATGAAGCTACGTTTAACAATTGCTCAACTACTTTGGGTAAGTATGGTGATAACATGTCCCGAAAGTGCTAGAGGGCTAAGTCACGGAGGGTACTTGTAGTCTCTGGATTCAATTCTAACTACAAAAAGGTCCCAGCTTTCAGTTCTGCCTTGTATCTGTCCCTTGTGTTGTAGCTGTCTTAATGTTTGAGCCTCTGCCAATGTGTAACTATGCAGGTCTCGCAACCAAAGGGAATGGGGAGGGGCGTTTGGGGCCTTCCAGTGTGTAGCAATCAGGCGTTTATATGCCACAAATGCTAAATCTACAAACTTGTGAGTGTGTTTATCGCCTTTTGTGCGGTGCGTATGCTGAGCAGGCAGGATTCTGGAGTAGGGGTCAGCAATTGGTCTACCACGTCTGCAGTGGTAACAACGACGCGGTTCCAGCCGGTGGTAATCGTATGGCATTCCCAAACCATATGGTAAAAAGTAGCTGCAGGGGTAGTGCATCTTGAGCACATTGGGTTAGAGCTTGGGTATATTTTATGAATACGGGCTGGGGAGAGATATGCTTGATGTACATAATTAAATTGCGTATACCTTAGTCTGGAGTTGCGGGATACGGACTTGATCGAGATAAGGGCTGCTTCCCAAGATTTTTGTGTAATTGGTGTGGCAAGGACAGTGTCCCAGCGGTGTTTGACCTGGGTTAAGGCCTTGCAGCTACTTGCTATGAGTATTTTACATAGTTTGGTAATGACGCCTAATACGTCGCCCATAGAGAGTGTTGCAGTAAGTAGAAGGGATTCATTCAGTTCGTTGGGACTACAGCCCCAGAGATTGTGTAGGAGATTAGTTATTGCATTAAATGTCAGGAAGGCCCCCGGTCGCATTACTTCCGCAGCCACTAAATCTGCAAACTTGATTGCTTTGGAGCCGGAATAGAGGTCTCCTATGCTCAGGGTGTTAACCACCCGTACATCATGATAGGAGGATAGAGTGTGAATGCCAGGCACCTGTGGCATTGGCAGTAAGGGAGAATAGGAGAGGGTCTGCATTCTGCCCTGTACGTATCTCCGCCAGCAGTGTCTAGCCGTGTCCAGTAGGGGTGAGTTGTTTAGTGGGTGAGGGGGTCCTGCTAGTAAAAATGTCAATATGGTTGTTGGTATTGTGTAAGCAGTTATTGCTATAGTCTCTGTAGTGGTCGGCTCGTTGAGCCACTTAGTGACCCATTGGAGTTGGGCTGCTGCGTAATATAGTTCGAGGTTCTGAAGAACCAGAACCTTATGGGCCTGGCGGCGCAGGGTACGCCTGAAATCTCCTTGGATTCACCTGCCTCAACTAACAGAGACACGGGACACTCTGTCAGGCGTAAAAGATCAGATTTTATTAGCTGCAGCTAGTACAGTTGTCCAAGAAGTACACAAGGTATGTTCTCAGGAGACTGCCACTTTACTTTGTGGCGCACAATCTTATATACTGTATAAAAACATTTATTAACTACATACACTCCCAGAACACATAGAAAGGAGCCAGTAAGAATGATGTAAAGATAGAACAGAGTCAATAGAAATGTCGGAAAACAAGACAGAACAAAGTATCAAGTGACTTAAGGTTGCCTCCCCTCCAGCTGTGTTTGTCACCCCTCCCTTGAACTTAATTCATTAACCGATCCACAACGAAGTTTGCATGTGGTGCGATAAGTTTGTGTGCGTTTGGAAGACAGTTGTGAAATGAGAGAATACTAGCAAAGGACAGCGAAGGCCAGACGATAAGATAAGATCGGCGGAGAATAGTGTGAGCCTACAGATAGTTGAAACAAGGATTTGAAAACCAGACAGGGATTAGTGTACTCGGTCAGACCTTAATACCAGCCTTGTAAAGATAGAGGCAGAAAGCTGTTTTGAACACCATGTTGCAGAATAAGCAGAAAAGGCAGAATGGACTTCGTTCGCTGTGCTGCCTGAGTGAAGGCAACATAAAATGGCGGCGGGCCACAAAATGGCGGGTCGATACGATCGTATTAAAAATCGAATTTCCTCAGACCCTCCTTTTGCCAGAACTCAGGCAAGATACATAAACTCATGTTAATCTGAGTCGATGTCTATGGCCATGAGGTCATCAAGCTGTTGCTGTACCATCATTTTGATATTCTCTGCTCTTTGTGACTTGGGTTTGGGAATACATGCAGTAGTACATAGGTTGCAGACGGCAGGACCGCAGTGCATACAAAGACAACAAGAGAATATAAAAGCTAAAATTACTCCAAAGAATGTCAATACCTTCCAACCCCATTTGGACAGTAATCCCCAAAACCACTCTGAAAAGGACCAATCTCCTTCGTCCTGATGAATCGACTCGGAGATTATGTGTAACTTAGAGATAGCTTGGTATACTGTCGGAGCGTCATTAGGTATGAAAATACAGCAACTTGATCCGATCAATTTGCATACTCCACCACGATCCGCAAGAACAAAGTCTAAGGCAACACGGTTCTGCAAGGTCATAAGACGATCAGCCTGTAGTTCAGCTGTAATGTTACTTAAAGCTCCTACAGTGATGTCTATGGTGGTTTCTACGACACGAACCAATTGCCTTATATTTCTGCTGTTGGCCATTGGACCCCAGAAGGGAAGAAATCCTTTGAGGAAATCTCCTCCCTCTTGTCCTGCTGTGTCTTTCGAATCCACAATCCCTCTGCCATATCTATTTTTATGATGGTTCGCAGGAGCGGTGTATGTAGGGGGAAGAAGAAAGGCTATATAACAAGTACCAGAAAAATCAGCTGGCAACCATGTATAAGCCCTATCGTGGCAAACGAAGTATGTACCTTGAGATGGTACTAACGGCGGTGAATTCAGGGCTGAATAAACATATGTATGGGAACATAAACTTTCTCTTTGTCTGGTGTTTGGAGTTCTCCCATTTACTTGCAGACAGAAATTTCCTTGTTGGGGTATGACCCGTATCGGAGGAGATTTTCCTTGCTCAACCTTATCATTGAGGCTGGAAATGTAATTAGTTATGTTCCAATTGGTATATGCTTTTCTTTCATCTATGGAAGCTTCACTTTTTTCCATGATTTTAGCCATAGCTACCATTCCCTTTATCAATAAACTATGACTGAAATCTGAACCAACACTATGTGAACTGACAGGTTGTTTAATTTTACTTTGATATGCATTATTGAAAATGACAAAATAAGCCCAAGCGGAACCTTCATAGGAGAATGGAAGAACTAAATATGGCATTCCATTTTCTACTGTATGTGGTATGAGTCCACACACCCAACAGTCAGTTGTATTGATCACTAACTGATGTTGATGTAACAACTGGACGAAGGAATTGTTAAAGTATTCAGTTCTTCTGATGAGTTCATGCTGGGGAAGAGTGTGAAATAGGTGCGGAGAGATAGTAGAAGAAGATGTAGAGGTAGGAGAAGAGACAACTTTTTGCTGCAGAGTAATAATGATCCAGTTTACAGATGCCAAAAGAATACACGACAATATAATGACGCATAGAGCAATACTACAACGACTACATATTTCTTTACAATTATTCTTTACATTTTTACTTTCTCTTTTATTTAATGTAGCCTCCATCTTTCTAAGTGGATGCTCACGGCAATCTTCCTCAATCACTGTAGTCACGATTATCTACCGTCCTATGACACTGTGAGGTCCTGCAGGCCTATTGCCACTTACTCAGGTCGTGACTAAGACTCCTACCGTGACCCTGCAACCGGGATAGAGTACTACATAGGAGAGAAAGTTACAAGTTCTTTGGTCTTGGTCTCAAATTATAGCGTTCCTGTCCAGAGGCAGTCTGGTTTTGAAACAATGTTTCTGGATTTGTCGTGTTCAAGCGTCGATGCGATGGTATTGCTTCTTGAAGGATGTCGTCGTCCTCTTTCTCAGAAAGTGTTCCAATTAGACGCGCATCACTGAATGGTACAAATTGCGGAACTTTCTCACTTTCAGAGTCACTGATGCCTCTACGGACCCACTGATCGAAAGGCAAGGGCAAAGGCACTTTCTTGCAGTGCACGGCATGCACCCAGTTTTTCTTTCCTTCGACTTTAACTGCTGTTCTTGTGGTCAAAAGAACCAGGCGTGGCTCTCTCCATCGGGGCTCCAAATTTCTCTGTCGTTGGAAATTTTTCGTGCAGACCCAGTCACCGGGTCGGATGGAATGACCTAGGTCTGTGGAAGCCTCTGGTAGAGCACTCTGAACCTGTTGATGAAGAACACGCAATTTAGTTGTAAGGTCATGCAAGTAGTCAATCAACATCGGGTATGGCAAGTCTGAGTATTTCTTAGGGCGAGGAACTCCCCATACATTAGCTGGGCGACCAAATATCACTTCGTAAGGGCTAAGCCCCAAACAAGAGTGTACTGCTGTTCTGATGGACAGAAGAGCCAATGGTAAAGCATCAGGCCAATTAAGTCCTGTGCTAGCTTGCACCTTAGCAATTTTAAGCTTCAAGGTTCCATTGTAGCATTCTACTAAACCAGCCGACTGTGGGTGATTCGCCGCGTGGAACTTCTGTTTTATGCCAAGACCGGCACAAACTTTTTGCATGACTTGACCCACAAATTCGCTCCCATTGTCACTCCAGACAATGCGCGGCAAACCAAACCTAGGGAAGAATTCTTTCAAAAGTATTTTGGCAGTTGATAAAGCAGTATTGTCCTTCAGAGGGTAGGCTTCTACCCATCTAGAAAAAGCACATACTACCACCAGAACATATTTGAGGTTGTTGCATCGTTCCATGTGAATATAATCGATCTGCAACACCTCAAATGGATATGTTGGAGGAGCAAAATGACCTGCTGGAGTTGGGGTTCCCTTTCCCGGATTGTTCATCAAGCAAACAATACAATGTTTTACTACATTATTTGCACACTTTGGGATCCCCTCATTTTGCCACACTGGAGCCAGAAGTTTACATATTCCTTTTGCACTTAGGTGAGCTGGACCATGTGCCATAGTAACTACAGGTAGTACATAAGCATCTGGTAACAGCCAACGTTGATGTTCTGATAATTCAACCCAACATCCCATCTCATCTAACATTCCTGTACTTTCCTTCCATTTTCTCAACTCATTCTCCGTAGCCTCTCCTTGAATTGATTTCACACTCTCTACTGTATCTTCACACATTCCCTTTTCTCTTACGCAGTTTGCGGGACCTGCAACATACATTCGACTTGTGTATACATTCGTTAAGCCAGACAAAGGTGCGCCAGGGAGTTTGGAATGAATGATAGAGCTTCTCATGGCACCAGTATCTAAAAGAAATGGCTCTGAAACACCCATTGTAGTGACATTAACATAAGGTCCATTCTGATCCACTGGAATTGACGTAACCCCCTTACTTTGTCCATGGCTGTCCTATTCAAAATGAAGACTTTCATTCCCTCCTTCAATATACTGATCCTCACTGTAATACTGTGTAGACCTAACATTTTGCTGGTCAAAGTAATTTCCGGAATTTGGAGGAACGAAAGAACGCTGCCCTTGGGTTAACACACCTCGACCTCTACCTCTATTTGCTGACTGAAGACCACCACGACCTCGTGAAGCAGATGTTGCTCCATTACGCTGCAACAATGCCGGACAACTGTTCTTAAAATGACCTTCCTCCCTACAATAAGCACATTGATTGGGACCTAGCAAAGGTCTTGGAATGAATGGTTCAGGCTTTTGATACAACCTCTGAAACTGCGGAGGCTGTTGAAACTGAGGCTGAACATAACGAGGAGGATAAGCCTGTTGCAAGAGAACTTTAGTTTTTAATTCTTTCGTCTTTTTCTCTTGTTTTTCCCTTTCTTCTTTGTCTCTATTTTCATAATATTGTGCAGTAGCCAATATCTGGGCGGAAGAAGAAACTGCCCATGAACTCTCGGAGTCTTTTAGCTTGTGTGATAGTTCAGGAAGCAAGTTATATACGAACTTATCCACAAATAATCGCTGTCCCCCTTCTGTAGCCATATCTTGACCACTGTGATCAATGAATGTCTCCTCAAATCGGGTAAAGAAATCGGAAACACTTTCATCTTTCTTTTGTTTACATGCTGCTAGCTTATCCCAATTAACTCTCAAAGCAGGCATCATTGTTTTCATTAATGTAATAATCCTACCAGGGAGTTCTGAGATCAAAGCGTCGGGCTTTGCACCACCTACTTGACCTCTATCTGCGGCAATAATAGCGTTCCAATCGCCGCCTAATTCTTGAGCGTGATCCTCTCTACGAATTTTAGCCCATATTGTCTGTGGAACTACATCTCCCATCAACATGTCAATATCTGCTAGATTCATAGTACATGCATCAACTGTTTGCGACAACTCTTTATAGTAACCAGCAGGATTTTTGCGTGAATCTGGTAGTGACTGTTTAAGTGCTAAAACTTCAGACCTTTTCCAGGGGACATGTATCCATATGCGCTGAAAATGCGCAGGAATAGCTGGATTAGCACCTGCTGCTGCAACTTCTTCCTTCCATATTGGAGAAACCTCTCTCATGGGATAGTTTTTCAGTGCTGTCCTAACTGAAGGATCAGAATCAGGAAAAGTCTGTGAGAACAATAGGGATCTGAAAGAAATAAGTGTTCTGACAGCGTTTTCAACCTTAGGACCCACAATAAGTCTTTGTCAAAGTCAGCCTGAACATCTAACAGATCCTGTGGGACCGAACCCAAATTCATATCCTCCCATTCTTTAGCGAGAGTATCGCACATAACTTTAAAAACATATCTCTGCGTAGGTGCATTCCATTGCAGAAAGGTGGACATAATATCAGACGTACTATATTGGGGACCCTTCTTGATCCATCTACAAGCAAGTGAGTCCAATTTTTCTCGCTCTTCGGAGTCTGGGAATTGACTACGAGACTGTCTTCGAGAAAAAGCTGGAGACACGTTTAAAGCTTCAAAGAAAGGTGATAAGAGACCAGAGACAGTATCTGCAAATCGCTTACGCGTAGATGGAGAATTTGACATAAGGATAGGGGACAAGGTATTAGGTGAATTAACTAAAGGAGCATTAGGAATTGCCAAAGGAGCAGAAGGCAAAGGAGTTAAAGGCAAAGCTGGCATAGGCAATACTTGAGGAGGCAAATGTGGAAAAGCTGGAGCAGGCGGAAGCACAACTGGCGGCTGAACAGGCTGTAACATCGGGGGTGCATTAGCACCTTGTACATAGGGCGGAGGCAATTTCAATAAGTGGGACATTAAGGAATCTTCCTCAAAATCTTTTCTCTTATCAAGGGAAGAGATAGGCAACGTCGGATAGCATTTATCTATTGCCATTCGATGCTGTCTGTCTGAAATTTCCATTGCATTATCTATTTCATCATCTTTGAATTGCTGAGCAGCCTGTATAATCGTCATTCCCTGTGTTTTCCTATCTCGTTTCGCTTGTTTAATTTCTCTCTGTTTGGCTTCCTTACGCCAAAGGCGAAAAGAGTCAAACATTGCCGGCCGGGCTTTTCTTTTAAATAACGTTGCTTCTAAATTATCTAGCATCAGTTTCGAAACTACCATTTTCTGGCCATTTTAAAACACCATCTTTCTTTGTATATCGGGTCCATGTCTTATTAAAGGCAATAGGACCAACACCATGTTTAGAATAGAGCTCATATGTGGGAGTTCCAACCGAAGGAATCGGACAGGAGTCCTCAAGCTGGGAGCCCCTATTACAACCAAAGCAACAAAGTTTTCCAAACTTAGTCAGACCAGACATCTCACGATTTTTACTGGCTGTTCACAAACATCAAGGGGGTAAAACTTTCAGTTTACACAGCACAAATGCACTTACCCCTCGGCTTTGGCCACTGCAATGGCCAAATCTAAGAACCTAAGGACAAAACAAAGACCAAAATTTGTGGGCTCGACCCACCAAATACTTAACTAAGGATGTCTTCTTACACCAACAGAGGCCCGTCTATCGTCTCGCTTTACCATACATCATCAAAGAAAGGGCCAAGGCAGGGCGGCAGTCAGGGCAGCAGTCGTCAGTAGCCGTCAGGAAGGAGTAACCGCGCTGAAAAAGACCTTCGGACCACTTCGACATACAGGGGTCGCTTGACGTGGCTCGCGATTCCTCCAGAATTTTCCTGCGGGGTTCCTCACGACCTTCAGGCAGAACCGGTACCGCTGAAGCCGCCCCACGTTGGGCGCCAGTTGAAGAACCAGAACCTTATGGGCCTGGCGGCGCAGGGTACGCCTGAAATCTCCTTGGATTCACCTGCCTCAACTAACAGAGACACGGGACACTCTGTCAGGCGTAAAAGATCAGATTTTATTAGCTGCAGCTAGTACAGTTGTCCAAGAAGTACACAAGGTATGTTCTCAGGAGACTGCCACTTTACTTTGTGGCGCACAATCTTATATACTGTATAAAAACATTTATTAACTACATACACTCCCAGAACACATAGAAAGGAGCCAGTAAGAATGATGTAAAGATAGAACAGAGTCAATAGAAATGTCGGAAAACAAGACAGAACAAAGTATCAAGTGACTTAAGGTTGCCTCCCCTCCAGCTGTGTTTGTCACCCCTCCCTTGAACTTAATTCATTAACCGATCCACAACGAAGTTTGCATGTGGTGCGATAAGTTTGTGTGCGTTTGGAAGACAGTTGTGAAATGAGAGAATACTAGCAAAGGACAGCGAAGGCCAGACGATAAGATAAGATCGGCGGAGAATAGTGTGAGCCTACAGATAGTTGAAACAAGGATTTGAAAACCAGACAGGGATTAGTGTACTCGGTCAGACCTTAATACCAGCCTTGTAAAGATAGAGGCAGAAAGCTGTTATAACACCATGTTGCAGAATAAGCAGAAAAGGCAGAATGGACTTCGTTCGCTGTGCTGCCTGAGTGAAGGCAACATAAAATGGCGGCGGGCCACAAAATGGCGGGTCGATACGATCGTATTAAAAATCAAATTTCCTCAGTTCGGCATGCCCAGGCCTCCTTCTACTTGTGGGTATTGTGTGATGGTTAGTGCTACTCTACGTCTATCTCTACCCCAGAGTAAGTCAGTCAATAGGGAATGCACTTTGTGGAAGAACGAGCGCGGCAAGATCACCGGGAGTGCGGTGAAGTAGTATAAGAATATCAGTAGTATTAGCATCTTGACTATGGCTGTCCGGCCCATAGGCGATAAAGGCAGTGAACTCCAAAATGTCAAGGAGCCTCGGGTGGAGCGGAGCAGCTAGTCTAAATTAACTTCCCTTAGGTCTGACATAGAGTGATATACTTGAACGCCCAAATATTTGAAGGTCTGGTGTGCCCATGGTAGTTGGTGCATGGGGAGAGACGCCCGCTGTTCAGTGGGTATGCGAGTGAGAGGGAAAATACAAGATTTAGTCCAATTCACATGCAAGCCGGAGACAAGAGCAAACATGTTCAGGATATGTATTACCTCAGTTAGGGAGGCAGAGTGGTTGCGCAGGTATATCTGGGCATCGTCTGCATACAAGGATATTATATGATATGCATTAAATTCTTGTATGCCCCATTTATGCACACAGCTACGGAGCTTAACTGCGAGTGGCTCCATAGCTATTGCAAACAATAATGGAGAGAGCGGGCAGCCTTGCCTGGTGCCTCTGCCTATAGGAAAAGCCTCTGACACTACCTGACCAGTCTTGACGCGGGCTGTTGGTTTGGAGTATAGTGTAGCAATCCAGTTGATAAAGCCACTCTGGAAGCCAAACGCTTTGAGGGTGCAGAAGAGATAATACCAATCAAGCGTGTCAAACGCCTTCTCTATATCTAATGACACAGTCACACTACCTGAGTCTGTGGTGTTATGCATGATACGGATTAGGTGTCTTATATTTAAGAAGGTATTTCTACCCAGAATGAATCCTGATTGATCAGGGTGTATTAAGTTTGGTAAATGGGGGAGCAATCTATTTGCTAGGATCTTCCCTAGGAGTTTGCAGTCGGAGTTCAAGAGGGAAAGTGGCCTGTATGATTTGACATTCAATGGGTCACGGCCTGGTTTTGGTAGGACCACTATCAGTGCTTCCCTCATAGAGTCTGGCAGCTGTTTCCTATTACGCGCTTCGTTAAACACCTCTAGTAAGGGTTGCAGGAGGGGAGTGCTTTGTGAGTTGTAGTATTCTGCTGGCAGACCATCTGAACCAGGGGTCTTGCCACGCGCCATCTGGGAGAGGGCCAAACGGAGCTCCTCAATAGTAACGGGGCCGTCCAGTATGTCGGCGCTGTTGGTAATATTCAGGTTTTGGGGAATCTGAGCCAGCAATTCAACCAGTTGTTGTTCTTTAGGGGAGATAGAGGGTTGAATTAGCGAACGATAATACATGTAGAAGGCATTGTTAATGTCAACTTGACTGTTAACCACTTCTCCTGTTTGTAGTCTGATAGCACCTATCGGCAATGATTGCGGTGATTGACGAACCAGCCATGCTAACAGTTTGCCCGATCTGTCCCCTTCAGCATGTTGTCTTGCTTTTAAGTGTCTGTAGTCGTGCCTGCTGAGACTGTCGTCAGTCTCTCTGTATTTCGCTTTCAGTGAAATTAGTGTTTCTGGTGGGGCATTGCTTGTTGAGACCTCAATCTCCGCCCTGTGTATGCTGGCTTCTAATTTTAATAGCTTTGTAGTAAGCATTTTTTTAATACCTACAGATGCTGCCAGGCAGTGCCCCCTGATTACGACTTTGTGGGCATCCCACTCAGTGGCACGTGTTGATGTTGTGTTTTTATTTAGAGAGAAATAATCCGACAGACATTTGGCTAACTCAGCATTAAAAGGGGGGGTCAGTCAGGGCGTCTGGTTGTAGGCGCCATGTTGGGATACGAGCGTGTATATAGCCCCAGAGCAATGTAGCGTAGTGTGGGTTGTGGTCTGATATAGTGCGGGCTAGATAGCCGGATGTAGTTACCTTTGGGATTATGCCGGGTGTAGCGAAAAACATATCCAACCTGGTGTAAAGTTTGTGTACTGGGGAATAAAAAGAATATTCGTGTATTGTGGGATGGGAGGTTCTCCAAATTTCGTTTAGCCCATTATTGGAAGCCCAATCTGCCAAATCAAGCGACGCTCGTTTAGCTGGGGCGTTGGTTAATGGAGGGGTAGAACGGTCTTTCAAAATATCTAGAACGCAGTTAAAATCCCCACCCCATATGGCATCTGTTGCTGGGTCACAAAGCATACTGCTGTTTAGTGTCCTGAGGAAGTTGCGTTGATTTACGCTGGGAGTATATAATGTTATCAGGGCTAAGGGGCCACCATCTAATGTACCTTCCAGGATAACGTACCGCCCGTTTGGGTCACTTTGTGCATGGGACATAGTGTATGGGACCCCGGGGGCTATCCAGATTGCCACTCCTCTGCCATATGTTGAGGAGGTGGTCTCATATAGTTGGCCCTTCCACTTTGCTTTGGTATTTTCGAACGAGGACTAGGCTAAGTGTGTTTCTTGCAGCATGGCTATGTGTATCTGGTGCCTCCTGAGGTATGCATAGATCCGTTGCCGTTTGCTTACAGACGCCATGCCCTTTACGTTCCATGTGAGAGTTTTATAGTGTGTGGTGTAACGCTGATTTTGAGAAGCCATGGAGTTTAAGTGGGTCAGTGCAGGAGGGTATCGCCTGTGCATGCTCAAGCCCGTTTTTGTTAGTGGTTTGATACGTGCTCATTTCACCTAGCCTCTTAGCCTCTGGGTTGTGTGACTTGCCTTTTAGGTTTTCATTGTGGTGTGGCGCACTGCAAGTGATACATGTCAATACATATAACAGGGAAACGTCCCATTCAATTATAACTATAACATCTACTATTCTTAACAATAGTTGCAATTGTGGCAAGGACAAGGTAGAAACAGGACTTGCCATCATGGAGTAATGGTCCGTATGGAGCGGGGGGTGATCCAAGACCACGGGTACCTGAACGTCTTGGCCCGGCCCATTTTGCGCATGTTGGTGACTTTGCCGACCTGGAGCGATAGCGAACCGAACAGACCAGTTGGGCGAGATAGTTATGTGGCGACACGCCTCCGCAGTATCCAAATTGGAGTAGCGGGCGAAACGCCCTCCCATGCGTAGGACCGAAAAGCTAGCAAATGTCGTCTGCCGATCGTGGAGTGAGGCTGGGGCCGTGGGCAGATTCTGCTGAGTCGGAGTTTAACTTTAGGTCAGGGTCTGCTTCTGATTGCACAGACAAGGATGTCGGGGATGCGTTGGCGAAACGTGATGTAGACTGTAGCAATAGCGAACGCTCAACACGCGATTGTTCAGGGGTGGGTTTGCTATCTTGTTTTCTGCGGGGTCTGCGTTTATCCCTCAGAGGTGGGTTTTTGTCCATGGAGGGTGATGGGTCAGCTAGGCCTTTTGCGTGGAGCCATGTCCATGCGTCTTCAGGAGTAGAGAAGAAAAGAGTGCGGGTGTTGTCTTGTATTGGAAGTTTAGCAGGGAACAACAGGGAGTATTTGACATTGTGTTCTCTTAGTCGCTCCTTGACCCGATAAAATGAATTTCGTTTTTTTTGCACCTCTACTGTGAAGTCTGGAGCGGCTGTTATTTGCGTATTCTCAAAGTGCATTGGGCCTGCCTTTCGGAATAGCTGCAGTATAAGGTCTCTATCGCGGTAGTTCAGTAATTTTGCTATTAGGGGGCAAGGATAAGCGCCCGGTGGCAGGGTCTTCCCGGGACCCTATGGGCGTGTTCTATGGAAAAAAACTTTGGAACATTGTTTTTCAAGACCGACTCAGTTAGCCATTGTTCGATGAAGAGTTCTGCGCTGGGGCCTTCGGCGCGTTCAGGAAAACCCACAAACCGGATGTTGTTTCGGCACGATCTGCTTTCGGCTTCTTCGGCTCTGCGTTTAAGTACCTCTACCTCTGCTGTTACAGCTCCCAGTTTTGATTTAATTTCAAGTATGGATGGTGTGAGGTGTGACGTGTCTTTTTCCAGCCCAGCAACCCTTTCTGCTAGCACCTGCTGGTCAGTACGGAGCAGGTTAACATCCTCAATAACTGAGCCTATTTTCGCCTCTAAGGTTGTTTTAGTGTATAGTATGGCTTGTAACACCTTTTCAAGTTGTGCTGAATGAGTTTGCAGTCTTTCTTCCATTTTCTGAAGGGCTTGATATGTGTCTGAGGCCCCAAATGGTGGAGGCAGTGTATCAGGGTCCATGGTTCCTGGGGGCGCCCGTGGGGTCTTTGGTTTTCCCATTGGTTGGTTTCCGTACAGTGCTATTGTTGGTAGTTGGGATTTGCGCTGCTTTAATTAGTTATATCGCCCTGACTTGACGCTTTTATGCTGGTAGCGTATTTAAGATGATGCAAAGAGGCTTTAATTTGTTCCAGTTCCTGAGGGTGTTGGGCAGCCGGGTTTATTTTTGTTACAGGAGCTCAGTGTGTATAAGTGCAATACACGGTTTCCACAGATTTCACTCTTGGAAGTAGTATGGCAGGCACTTTTTGGACCAGCTACCCCTGCAGTTTACCTTCTACTGTACTTAGTTTATCTGTTAACTTCTTGTGCTAAAATAATGTTTCTTTTCCCGACCCTGCCAGCTTAGAGTTGTGTTGCGTTTCCTGCCCTTGGTATGGTGTGCTTTGGAGGCTATTTTGCTCGGGGGTATAAAATGCCTTGAGCACGTTTGTCTTCCCAAGACTTCTGTTTTTTAGTGGCTACAGCGTTGTGGTCCAGCAGCTTACATTTGTCTTTAACCCGGACCCTGGGGGCCCACTCGGCACCTCCTGGCTCCTGCCCTGTCTGTCCATGGGCTCCCTCACCTTCCAGGGGGACGCGGGAGGCTCGCTGGGCGTGTGCGCGCCATGCCGGTTCACCGGATGCAGCGCAGGTCGGACGTGGCACCAACAGGGCAGGGCCCCCAAGGCGGAGCAGCCGCGCGGGCAAGCCGCAACTCACCTCCGTCTGGAACCCTGGCCCTTTTCGCGATCCCGGTGCAGGCTGTGCCGTATCTTCAGCCCGGGCAGCGCCCGGGTGTCTCCCAGCATGACGACGCCACGAGGAAGGACACCTCGATCGCTCCGCGGTGTGGCTGTGCGCCAGCCGCTCTAGTCAATCTCCTCGCTGCTGCACCCGCTGCAACTCCCGTCACGGTGTCTCCGCAGCTGGGGAAAGTGGTCTTCGTCCCTGCGGTGGATCCAGGCGTCTTGTTTAGGATATTTATTTTGGGCCGGGGACGGAGCTGCAATTTATGCGTCCGACCCGGTCACCATTTTGGACACGCCCCCACTTTCTAACATAACATAAATTAAGTGCCAAAACATCTGTACAGAGAAGGAAAGAAGAAATGTATATGAATGTAAGAATGAAAGAGACAAATTGAAAGAGTAAAGATGGAAAGATAGCCCAAAAGAGAGAGGCAATTAAGAGAAGACAGAAAAAGAAAGGAGGTAAATAAACAGGGAGAATCAATATAATGAAAAAAGAGTAGGAGAGATGAGGTGAAACCAGAAAACACGTTAAATAAAAACAGGGAAAGAAAAAAATGAAAAGCGACATGGATAGAAAGAGTGAAAACTCGAGGAAAGAAATGGAGGCAAAGTAAGAGCAGAGCAAAGAGATTTAAAAATAATGAATGAGAAACAGTAGTTACAGGGAGCTGGAATTAAGGAAAAATCTGAAGTGTGAAGAAAAGAAGACAAATGGAGACCTTTGCGAGTGCTGGGGTGTAATTACCCACCCTCAATTGCACAGAACAAGAAGAGCAAACCAGCCTAATATTTTCCAAAGTTGTGCCTGTGAGACCATTATTTCTAAAAATGGAACAAATAGTGCATTTTGGAGCACAATGTTCCAACAAAGTTGCTAGAAAGTTATTTTATTGAGGGGACACTCATGAGAAATTTCTTTAGTTTTATGGTATGCTAGGTATCTCTAAACCTTTACAGGGATCTAACCCGCCCAAGAAAATCTTGTAAAGTTGTGCATTTTCCAACACGTATTTCCTTGAAACTGTATAAAAAGGCAGAGGTGGGGTGTTGTAGGATAAAAGACTAGTCGAATGCAGTGTGTAGTCTTTAAGATGCTTTATTGTAGTTCCATAAATAAAGCCCATGGCGAAAGAGAAGAGGCACAGGGCTCCAACCTGGCAGAAGCAGGAACACCATCTACCAGAGATCAAGCTCTCACCAACATTCCCCTTCTAGAATATGCATATGTAGAACACAAAAGATGCAACTAGAATACGATGACATGTGCAAATGACGATGCATGAAAACATTACCTCAATAGCCCCATATTGCACACTTCCCCCCTTACAACAAAACAATAAGATAAAAAAACGCAAAACTTATGACAGATCACAGTCTAGCAATTTCTGTGGTAATCTGATCAATCTGTGACTTCGAATCACAGAACTAGTACCATCAATAATAGAAGGAGTAGAAGATGTTTTTACTTGAGATTGATTAGAAGTGTCAGAAAGTACAGGTATTTGCCTCGCAATAGACTAAGACTTTTTAGAACCCAAAACATTTCGATCAATGCTCAACATGGATTCTATACCCTATTTTCCCTGAACACAGGTATGTTTGCATGTTGTGTAGAAATATGAACTAATCTGTTTTTATTCTGCCAACACTTTCCCAATAGTAACACGCATGTTTGTTTACTTTCTGTATCTTAACAGGGGAGAAGAAAACTTTGATTACCCTTTTCTTTATTTTCTTAGTTTTCCTTATTAACACCCAACCATCCTCTAAAAGTGAGTTTCCTGGACATTCTTAGTGGAATCCATTTTTTGTTTTGCTTTTGTTGTTTGAAAGCTACCCTTTCCCTAGTGTTGTCAAGTAAATCATCTTGCTTGTTAGTATTCACAGGATTCAACCAATTAGGTATCAATTTCAATTTGGGCACACTAACTCTTAAGAGTTCAAATGGAGTCACTTCTGTGGTGGTGTGAGGAGTTTTATGATAGGGCCAAATCTTCTCTTTAAGATATCATTTAACATCCATCCTTGATGACAATGCAGTCTGAATCCCTTCCCTGAGAAAACGGTTAGCTCCCTCCACCAGACCATTAACTACGTCACACCCTGTGATTGAAAGAACAACTCTGTCTCAGTGGAAACAAAATGTGAACCATTATCTGTGACTAATTCAGGAGGTGGACCTTCTAGGAAAAATATTTTTTCTAAGAACCCTATGACATTTGTTGAATTTGGAGAATAAACACAATAAAAAAAATACTTAGTGAAATATTCTACTAAAACAATCATGAAAGAGTTTCCATTAGACAATACATTAAATGGTCCAGATTAATCAAGTGGCAAATGTTCTCATGGACCTCCTGGTAAATGAACAGGCCATAAAGGTTTTTCATGTGTTTTCCAATGTTTATCAGAGACTACACATGGAGGACACACATCAATTATTGACCTTACTTGCAAATCCATTTTGGGCCACCAATAATATTGTCTATGGGGCTCATTGCGAGTTTGGGGGTCCCAACGTGGGACTCCTCAATTTGCAAGGAGGACGCCACTGCCATGGCAGTGGCACCCCCACCCTATTACAAGATTTCTGTCGTCCTGACCTGGCTGCCCGGAGGAAACCTTGAAATAGAGCGTTCCCACCTGTCAGTCCAGTGGGAACAGTGCTACGAGATAGCACTCGGCTCCATTAAAGGAGTCGAGTGCTATCTCATAGCATAGAGGGGGCTGACCAGCACCCTCAGAATGCACACGGTCTGCCCAGCAGACTGTGCGCATCCTGACGGTGCTGGGTAGGGGGGCCCTCTACACTACGTTTCCGCCAGCCTTTTCATTGCAGGGTCCCAGCCATGAAATAGCTGGCAGAAAGGGTTGGACCGTCAAAGTCGCAGTGGTCTGACCGCCACTGAAGACCACCAGACTCCTAATGAGGCCCTAAGTCTTTTACATGTTGCAGAAACAGCTAAATGCCCCTCAGGATCAATTTTGAAGATTCTGTCCCATAGGCTTGTTGGTGGGATAAATAAACCATTTCTTAAACTAATATTTTTTTCGCATGAAGTTCAGAAGATACTTGTGCAAAATATTGCAACTCTCCTGTAAGTCCCATAGGCCAACCTTCTCTAATATACAGAAGAAGTTTCTTCAATGCATTATCCTTATCCATAGCTGCATTCCAATAATTTGCAGATATATGTTCACTGACCCCTCTAGAGCACCAACAGTAGTTACAACACATTCAAAGTCATCCACTTCTGACTTATCAGAAGATGCAGTTGGTAAAGGCAATCATGATAAGCAGTCTACACAAAAATTCTTGCCACTTTGAATGTACTTCATTTGCATGCCATACTCTTGAAGTTTGGATAACAGGAGAACTAATCTGACAGATGCTTTAACAAGTCTGGATAACAGGATAACTAATCTGGCAGATGCCTTAACAAGACCATTACAAGATGATAAGTAGACCAAAGATTTGTGATCAGTAAATATAGCAAAAGGTTTGCCCCATACATATGCTTTGAAAGACAGGCCAATGCTCATGTTCTATTGTGCTGTATTTGGTTTCTGCATCAGAGATCTAGAGGCAAAAGCTATGGTCACCTTTTTACCAGCAGAGTACTGACCAAAAACAGCATCCATGCCTTTTAAACTTGCATCAACTGAAATGAAGCTCCTATTATTAGAATCATAAGGCTTTAGAGCAGAAGCATTGATCACAATGTTTTTTGTACTTTTAAACAATTCATTGACCTCCTGAGTCCAATCAAATTTAACTCCTGTTTTTTTAGAAGGTGTCTCATGGGTTGGTCAATAAATACATACCCAGGAACAAACCAAGCATAGTACAGACAAAGACCTAAGAAAGACCTTAACATGTCTTTATCTTCTTCCGGCATAAGTTTACATTTTTCTGGCCTCATAGTCATGTCTCTATTCCTCAGAATATTAAAGACTTTTTCAAGCACAATCAAATGCTATTCTTGTCCTTTGTGAAAATCAAGATGTCGCCTTGAAAAGTCTGCACACCATTGAAGTCTCAAATTCATGTGTCCATCATTCTTTGGAAGACACTGGCTGCTGAGGCAAATCCAAAAGGTAATCTTAAGTATTTGAAGGCACCATGTGGTGTGACAAAAGCAGTAAGATCTTGCAATTCTTTACTTAGGGCAAACTGATGATCAGCTGAGTGAAGGTCTATGGTTGAAAATCACTTAGCTTCACCAACATTTACTAACATCTCTTGTATGTGTGATAGAGGATGACAATCTACAACTATATTTTGATTTAAAGACCTCAAGTCCACATGTAACTTAACGTCATCAGACTTTTTATTACTTAAAACTACTGGAGAAACCAAATCAGAAGATTCAGTCGGTATGATCACCCCTTCATTACATAGCTTAGTCAACAGTGTTTTGAGATCCCTACGAGTATTCAAACTTATAAGTCGAGCATTATGCCTTACTGGACATGCACCCTTTTTAAGTCGGTTGTATGATTGAACCACTCATGCTGGAACAAAGCATGCCTTAACAATGCAGTCAGGACCATGCCTGTGTCCTTTCCATTCATGCCATCACCACGCCTGCCTTTACAACGAATTTCATTGTAAAAGCATGCTTAGTAAAGGCATATGTGGAAACGGCATGCATGGTTCCTATACACACCCCTCAACTGCCCTGAGCCCCAAAACTACACCCACCATTAATAAATACACTATCCAGACACCTCCCACCCACCCTGAGACTCAAAACCTATCCTCACCCCTAATAATTAAACTACCCAACCCGCCCTGAGCTGTAAAAAAAAAAAAAAACTATCCCAACCCCACTCTGCTTCTAAAAACTAAACTACCCCAAACCCCCACCTGCCCTGAACTCTAAAAAATACAAAAAAACAACCTTAACCCCCCCCACCCATGCCCCTAGAAACTAAACTACCCGACACACCCGCCCGCCCTGGGCCCTAAAATTTCCCCCACCCCTTTTAATTAAACTACCCCGAACAGCCTAAAAAGAAAAGTATCCAGACCCTTCCATCCACCCCTAAAAACTAAACTACCCTCAGCCCCTCAATTCCTAAAAAAACCCAATTCTCAACCCACACCCCACCCTTGAAAGATAAACTACCTCGAGCCCCTAAAAACCAAACTACCCCGACACCTCCCACCCACCCTGAGCCCTAAAACCTCCCCCCAATAAGTAAACTACACTGACCCCCACCCAACCTAAGCCCTAAATCCACCCCACTGCAGAAAACTACCCACCAACCCTGCCCCAACCCTACTTACTTCACTGCCTCCTCCCCAGACTCTCCCTCTTCTCTCTTCCTTAAACCTTCCTCACCCCAAAAAAATAAACTACCCACCCCCCACCCTAAGACATAAAAACAAAAACTCACCCCATCCCTAAAACAAAAACAAAAAAAAAAAAAAAAAAAAATGTGCATGACCCCCCACACTAAGCCCTAAAAAACAAAATACCCAAACCCCCTACCTCGCCCCACCCTCTATCTACCCCAACCCTAAAAACTACCTCCCAACCCCGCCCCAGCCCCACCTACCTCACCTAGTCCTCTCCTGATCCACTCTGCCTTTTTCTGTGCCTTAACCACGCATATGCGTAGTTTTGCACATGCGTGGTTAAGGCACAGTAAAAGGCGGTTGCTGTTTCGGCAAGCATGGTTACGCTTACATGGTAAACATCCGCATTGTTCACGGCGAGTTGTTTCGGACATTTCCCTTTTGAGTCTATTGCAATGTTCAAAACCTAAAACATCACCTATTTCATTCATGGATACTTCAGGAAAAGTTCTGATCATGTTTGTTAAAACATCATCTGGAGTATAAATATTTAATATGGTCATCTCCCCTAAGGAAATAGGGGCCAGATGTAGGAAGAAAACATTTTGCGAGGTGCAAATTGCGAGTACCAGCGACTCGCAATTTGCTCCTCGCAAAATGTTATGCAGAAAGGTGTCTCAGACACCTTCTGCGACTCGCTACGGGGTCGCAAAGACCCACCTCATAAATATTTATGAGGTGGGTCGCAGTTTGCGACCCCATAGCGAGTCTAGGCACTCACGGGGATGGTGGCCTGCTGGAGACAGCAGACCACCATGTCCGTGACTGCTTTTCAATAAAGCAGTTTTTTTTTTCTTTTTGCAGCCTGTTTTCCTTAAAGGAAAACGAGCTGCAAATAGAAAAAAATACTGAAACCTTTTTGTTTCGGTTTTTTTCAGAGTAGGCAGTGGTCCATAGGACCACTGCCTGCTCTGAAAAAATATTTTTGTTTGCATTCACAAAGGGGAAGGGGTCCCATGGGGACCCCTTCCCGTTTGCGAATGAGTTACCATTCCATTCCTTGTCAAGACCGCCGACAACATGACCGCCCTCAAACTCGACACCCGCAGACATCATCAGCTCATCCGCACAACCAAGAAGAAATCTCTGAAGGAACGACTGGACAAGAACGCCCATGACAGCAAGGAGCTCTTCAACATCGTCAAGGAGTTCTCCAACCCCAGCACCGGCAACAACGACATCACTCCCTCACAGGACCTCTGCGACTCCCTCGCCTCGTACTTCCACTGCAAGATCGCCAACATCCACAACAGCTTCGGCGTTCCACCCCCGCACCCATCGGTCGAACCCACGCACCTCGCCGCCATCCTCCAGACATGGACCGAGGTGACCCCCGAAGACACAACACGCATGATGAACACCATCCACTCCGGATCGCCGACAGACCCGTGCCCCCACCATGTCTTCAACAAGGCCGCCTCTACCATCGCACCCCACCTCCGAGACATCATCAACACCTCCTTCGACACAGCCACCTTCCCGAAGAGCTGGAAGCACGCCGAGCTCAGCGCACTGCTGAAGAAACCAACAGCGGACCCGACCGACCTCAAGAACTTCCGCCCCATCTCACTCCTTCCCTTCCCTGCCAAAGTCATCGAGAAGGTCATCAAAAAGCAACTGGCCGCCTTCCTCGAGACGAACGGATCCCTCGACCCATCGCAGTCCGGATTCAGAGCCAACCACAGCACCGAGACCGCCCTCATCGCAGCCACCGACGACATCCGAGCCCTGCTCGACAACGGTGAAACAGCGGCACTCATCCTCCTAGACCTCTCCGCAGCATTTGACACTGTCTGCCACCGCACCCTAGTCCAACGCCTCAACGACACCGGCATCCAAGGGAAGGCCCTGGAATGGATCATCTCATACCTCTCCGGCAGAACACAGAGAGTACGCCTCCCTCCATTCCTCTCGGAGGCCACCGAAGTCATCTGCGGCGTCCCGCAAGGATCATCGCTCAGCCCCACTCTCTTCAACATCTACATGAAACCCCTCGCTGCCATCGCACGCCAACACAACCTCAACATCATCTCCTACGCCGATGACACCCAGCTGATCCTCTCCCTCACCAGAGACCCCGACACCGCCAAAACCAGCCTACACGAAGGGATGAAAGACGTCGCCAAATGGATGGAGATCAGCCGCCTGAAATTGAACACGGACAAGATAGAAGTTCTCATCCTGGGACCGTCGCCCTCCGCATGGGACGACTCTTGGTGGCCCCCGGCCCTAGGCACCGCTCCCAAGCCAACGGACCACGCACGCAACTTGGGCGTCATCCTGGACTCCTCCCTCTCGATGACCAGACAAGTCAAAGCCGTCTCCTCAGCTTGCTTCCACAACCTCCGCATGCTCCGTAAGATCTTCCGATGGATCCCGACCGAGACCAGGAAGACGGTCACCCAGGCCCTCGTCACCAGCAGACTAGACTACGGAAACACCCTCTACGCCGGTACAACAGCCAAGCTTCAGAAAAGACTTCAGCGTATCCAGAACGCCTCCGCCCGACTCGTCCTGGACGTCCCCCGACGCAGCCACATCTCAAGCCACCTGAGAGACCTGCACTGGCTCCCTGTCAACAAGAGGATCACGTTCAGACTCCTCACCCACGCACACAAATCCCTCCACGACCTGGGCCCAAGGTACCTCAACGACCGCCTGACCTTCTACTCGCCCACCCGCCAGCTACGTTCCGCGAACCTCGCCCTCGCCGTCGTCCCTCGCATCAAAAGAGCCACCGCCGGAGGAAGATCCTTCTCCTACCTGGCGGCTAAAACATGGAACTTCCTGCCCACCCACCTACGGCTGACCCAGGACCACCTCGCCTTCAGGAAACAGCTCAAGACCTGGCTGTTCGAGCAGTAGCAGACCCCGTTCCCCAAGCGCCTTGAGACCCTTCCGGGTGAGCAGTGCGCGATATAAATTCCTTGATTGATTGATTGATTGATTGATCCACTTCAAGTGGATGGTAACTGCGAGTTTGGATGGTAACTGCGAGTTGATTTGCGACTGCTTTCGCGGTCACAAATCAACTCTACATCGCGATTCGGTCACAAATAGGAAGGGCACACCCCTTCCTATTTGCGAGTCAGAAACACATTTTGCGAGTCGGTACCGACATGCAAAATGTGTTTCTGCATCGCGTGAGGCCTTTTGCGCCTCGCAAACGGCGTTTTTCGCCATTTGCGAGGCGCAAAAGGCTAGCTACATCTGGCCCTAGGTTCCTTATGTCTAGAACATAAACATTTTGCGAGGTCTTTCCAACCCACAATGTCTTGTCTTTTTATTGCTACATAAATTCTGGTTCTGGTACTTCTACCTAACCTTTCTAAACTTCCTTCAAAAAAACCCTAAGAGACCTATGTCAAATTACCCAAACGTCTTGGGGTTTATGTCAGGTTTCTGCAAATTGAAATCTCTCGGTCACCACTTGAAGAATGTTGCGTCTGCTAAAATAGTTACTGGAGCGCCTGAATCTTCCATAACTAGTACTAGCCTTGCATCAGTATTCACACAAGTTAAATGCCCTTTAATCTTCTTAGTGCTATAATTATCATCTAATATAAAGAGCACATTTTCAAACTTCTTTGCATACTCATCTGCTTCACTCATCTCGATGTTACTTATTTTGATTTGTTTGCATTACTTCTTTGCATTAGCATCCCACTTTTATATACAGATTGGAAATCTCCAATTTTCGTACATGCATCACACCTTTTGCTCACAACTGGGCAGGTTGGCGAATTACTTAAATGTGTCTGTGATCCACAACTGACACATATAATTTGCCCCTTTCTCTTAGACTTAACATTCAAGGCACACACACCACTCATCTCTTTTGCATGCAACTAGGGGCAGTGCCTCATTACTTGCCAAAGCATGTGAATAAACTTTGAAACACAATACTTTTAGCTACATCAATAACCTCTATTAATGTAGGATTGTGACAAGTCAATAACCTCTCCTGAGCTTTCTTATGGAACAGGGGTAGAAAAATCCACTCTGACCACTCCCATTGGCCAGTCTTATTTGATCAGGTCCATCTATTTTTAATACTTACCCATCCCTTCTGGCCAGTTGACACTGAACAGGTGTTCAAAAGTGGAGGGGCAATAAAAAATGCCTTTAAATCTTGTTCTTGTCACATTTGCTCTGTGTTCACAGACAGAGTCAAAAGTCACTTTTTCTTACAATTAATTTTCCTTCTGACTGCAGAGTTCCAGGACTTTGTAAGGTGAACTGTGTGTCCTGCTGCTGAGAATGTAAAATAAAAGGATATAGGTTGTCAAGTTTTCCTAACTCACAACATTTAAATGACTAAGTCAACTGTGCAAACATTTCAAAACATATTTCAGTAGTTGTGAACGCCCTTTTTTATATTTCTGTGTGATGAAAAAATATTTTACTTTATTGAAAACAAATCAGAATACTTTACATGTTGATGTGCAAAGGATATGTTTTCCTAAACCCAATTTTCACACTATATAGTTTATCAGTAAAGCTGCAAGTTAGTGGAGTGGTTTTTGGACATTTCTTGGAAAGTTACTTGTGTAGATGACAATATGTTACCACATCATGGTTAAGAAATATATTTATTAAAATTGAGTGTTTGAACAAACTGAGAAACACTCCTGCCCTGATGGCAATGTTGTTAGTAAACTAAAAGAAGTCCTAGGTTAAGTGGGCTAGACCTCATGGGTATGTGGGTTACGTTCTTGTGAAGCATGCAGCAAACTTTAGTCTACTTAATCAAACAAAATAGTTTTTTTTGTACTGCAGAAATGCTGAGTTCACATATTTGAAGGTGCACGCATATGTGAGAATTACGAAAAAGGAGACTCTGTAAACTATTTGCCTAGGATCACACAATTTGAGACCGTTTAAGGGTCAAGTACATTACAGTAAGGTCCAGTAAATTATTTAGGTTACTCGACCTGCAGGTCTAGTAAAATTTTTATGATTTTTCGAGCCCTGTGGAAGCAACTAAAAACAAATTGGTCACGTCTATATGTATCAACA
Source organism: Pleurodeles waltl (assembly GCF_031143425.1). Classification (NCBI taxonomy): domain Eukaryota; kingdom Metazoa; phylum Chordata; class Amphibia; order Caudata; family Salamandridae; genus Pleurodeles; species Pleurodeles waltl. The sequence goes on from NC_090438.1 coordinate 572,518,189, forward strand.
GAATTTTCAAATTCACATGTGGAAGTTAAAACACACAATGCTTCAATAGATTCTTCAACTGACTCTTCACTTCCTTGTTTCTTTTTAAAGAAATGTCTTTCCAATAATACACTTGTCTCTTCCGAGTACTGCCTGCGCATTTTCTCTTTTGCCTCTTCATAAACATTCCATTGAGTGTTTTCACCAGGCTGTGCAGGTACGACCGGTAAATTGTCAAATACGTTTTGACCTGCAATAACAAGATGATTAAATGGAAGAGCAACCTTGCACTCTACTGTATATCCTGCTGCGTCTACAGCCACCAAATAGTTTTCAAAAATACGTAGCCATTGCCTCCATTTTACTGCTAGTTTGCCAGGATCCTGCAAGAAAGGTGGAGGTTATACTGCATTGCTGTTAGTTGCCATCTCAACACGTAAGTAAAATAAAGAAAATAAATCTGCAATAGTGAGGACTCAGATGATATAGAGGAAGAGGGAAAGACCAAAAAAAGGGTCACTAATAATCTCCAAAGCGTAGAAGTTAGATAAAAGAATTTCTTAAGAGGTGTGCAAATGACCGATGATGGTTGGGATCAACTAAGAGTGCTGAAAAAAACAACAACTACTCAGCAATGATAAAAGAATTCAAACCAAGTTCACTCAGGTTATTTCTCTTTTTTCTCTTTTCAGTTTGACACATAACTGTCACACATCTTAAATTGCATGCCCTTCTGGAGCGGCAACTTGGAAGTGTCTGTGAAACTACTGTAACACAGGAAAAAAAAGAATGGGAGCTTGATGTATAACGTCACACGTAGTGCATCCTACGCATGATGGTACACATGAGAAACGTAGTGCGGAGAGAAGGTAGACGCTGGCTGACCTGCATGTGCTGTTCTCCTGGGTCCTGTAGAGTGAAGGAGAACGCACGTCACAAGAGCAGGCGGAATCCAGTGGACAGAACTCCTTGCTCTACATCCATAAGGTATGTTCCAAAGAAAGACTGACTCGTTGGCGACAACACAAAAGCCTAGAGTGTTGATATATGAAACATACAAGACAGGGCCTACCCTGTAGTTGACGGTCCACGTCTGATTGAGCCTCGCAATTGCCCAAAGGTGACGAAAAGCGACCACCTCCAAACAATCGATCATCACAACAGGGAGGCAAACTTGAATTCCCACAAATTCTCCTCTCTAATACTGGCCGCAAAGTCAGTGGGCTGGATACCAGAGATGATCCCAACGAAGACAAACTATTTTTCCCTACTCCTGGTACCAGTAAATATTATAGGGTAAAAGACTAGTTGAATGCAGCACATAGGGGGTCATTCCTACATTGGCGGGCGGCGGTCACTGCCCGCCAAGCGGGAACCGCCGAATGACCGCACCGCGGTCAAAAGACCGCAGCGGCCATTCTGGCTTTCCCGCTGGGCCGGCAGGCGACCGGCAGAAGGCCGTCCGCCGGCCCAGCGGGAAACCCCCTTCTACGAGGATGCCGGCTCTGAATGGAGCCGGCAGAGTCGAAGGGGTGCGCCGGGTGCAGTGGCACCCGTCGCGATTTTCAGTGTCTGCTTTGCAGACACTGAAAATCTTAGTGGGGCCCTGTTAGGGGGCCCCTGCAGTGCCCATGCCAGTGGCATGGGCACTGCAGGGTCCCCCAGGGGCCCCACGACACCCGTTACCGCCATCCTGTTCCTGGCGGTGAAAACCGCCAGGAACAGGATGGCGGTAAGGGGGTCGGAATCCCCATGGCGGCGCTGCAAGCAGCGCCGCCTTGGAGGATTCCCTGGGCCAGGGGTAAACCGGCGGGAAACCGCCGGTTGCCCTTTTCTGACCGCGGCTTTACCGCTGCGGTCAGAATGGCCAAGGAAGCACCGCCAGCCTGTTGGCGGTGCTTCCGTCATTTTAGCCCTGGCGGTCGCCGACCGCCAGGGTTAGAATGACCCCCATAGTCTTTAAGATGCTTTTTTGTAGTTCCATAAATAAAGCCCGTGACGAAGATGAAGAGGCACAGGGCTGCAACCTGGCAGGAGCAGGAAAACCATCTTCCAAAAGATCGAGCTCTCACCAACATTCCCCTTCTAGAATATACATATGTAGAACACAAAAGATGCACCGAGAATATAATGAAATGTGCAAATGAAAATGCATGAATACATTTCCTCAATAGTCCCATACTACAGGGGGGGTGTCAAACAGGCCCTGCAGCCCCTGGGGTGCAGGCCCCCACCACAACCCGTTTGGGGGGGGGGGCTCAATCCTTCAGGGACCATCAATCAACCCAAGGCCAATGAATATCTCTGAAATATGGGAGACACCATCATTCAGCATTATGCCACTGGCCAGAGGTGACAGAGGCAGTTCAGAAACTGCAACCACAATGACATCGTTTTCCAGAGCATAAGGCTCTCATCTTTGAAGCTTTTAGAACATGGGGACAGTTTTTATGATGTTCTACCTGATCAGGCAGATGCTAGGCTTATCCTCTGTCTCAAAGGGACTGATCACATCAATCTGGCTTAAGTTCAGCTTCACTTGTCTGTAAGAAAGAAGCATACATACATCTAAATCTCAACAATTGTTCTTCAAGACATTTTTGGTGAAGGCCCTTTTTCATTAGGCAGGTATCTTATAAAAAATACCACTCCTAGGGCCTTGTGCTCATCAGCTGATGCTCTCTCTAACATCTCCGCTTTTCACCAGTTTCAACAGGAAGGTACAAAGTTTAGCTACCAAGCTCCCTTCTTGTGGAACTCTTCTGTTTGGCAATTTTCAATTTCATGTTAAAGAATATGCTAAAATGAACAAAAGCAGACTGTGGAAACATAGCAAGAAATTTTGGAAGATGTGTCCTTACCCTTTTTGATTCTAGCCCCCTCCACAATCCCCCAGCCTGCCCTCTTCCCCCTCCTCCAATGCTAAGTCTTTTTTGGCTATTTGTGGCAGTTTGCGCTTAGGCCTCGATAACTTTGTCCACATAAGCTATCTAAGCCAAATTTGTGCCCTTCTTTTCCAGCACGCTGGACCCAGGTTTTGTCGATTCCCCTAGAGAGGAATGAGAAATTAGCCAAAATATAGCTACATTTTGTTTTTTGGGACAAATGGGGAAAGGTGCTGCAGATGAAAATGTCTGTTATTTCCCTGCAAGTTACATCAACCAAAGGTTTGCGGTGCTAAAATCACCACTTTCCCAGCTTTCAGGAACAGGTAGACTTGATTCAGGATACGACTGCTTTTATTAATTTTTGGGCATTTTACTGGGAGATAGTAAATTTGTTCCTATGTTTTTCAACCTCCTTCCAGTTTGTGGTAGGTTCTAATGAGAAATCCATGATGGATCCCAGAAAGCTATACATTTCTGAAAATTAGACAAAATTCCTAATCCACAAAGGGGTAATTTGTGTAGATCCTTCAAGGGTTTCCCAAAGAAACCAAGGACCTGATTTAGATCTTGGTGGTATTATCACCAATCCGCAGAGGCGGCAGACCCAAAAACAACATCAAGTTGACTGTGTTCCTCCTGCTGTATTTAGATGCTTTGCAGCTGAGCCGCAGACTGACACAATGGAGTGCTCTTCCTAGCCCTCAGGCTGACGGTTTTCCGCCAACCCTACTTAGATGTTATAGTCCTGCAGGCTGCGTACTGGCAGCGGATCGCTGACAGAAGGAGCCCAACACTGGACCCAGTGGACACCATACAATGACAGTGGCAATGGAATTGAGGTAAGTCACGCACATACACTGTACCTTAGCAATATGTATCCGCCCTGCACCACACACTACACACCACATACACACTATAATCCATTCCAACACAACACATACATGCTCAAAACACATATTGCCACACATCCATGACACAACACTCGCACACATTATTGACACTGCACCCACATGACAAAACCACAACAACCGACACAACTGCACTCATCTACACAAACACAATCACACACAAGCACAAGTACATACATCATGACAATGACAACCACACACCAAGAACACTCACCTGAATGTTGAGCACAACAACACAACACACAACCAAACATACACAACAACATCAAATCCACATGCAAGTGGCACACTTATAGACACAACCACATTACCCACTCCAGTTCCCCCTGCCTCAACCAGCCAACTGAACACCACACATTCATACACGTACTGACTCACATACACAACTGGGAGCACAATGTCACAGGTCCCCGTGCAATGTGCACGCATGAACATAGTCGACTGGTGTGAATGTAACGTCACTGTGGTGCCAGCATTCATTTGGCAATGAATACTAGCACTAAAATGGCAGTTGAATATGTGTGTGATATGTCATGTATCAGTGTGTCCCCATCCATGTCCTATGTCCAAACATAAATGTGTTGCCATCATATGCATGTCACCATCATTGAAATTATTACTGTGACATGTATATGTCTGCAGTGGTCCCGAGCACATAGGCGTTGACCACACAACATTCACAGCCAATGCAGGTTCCCTATCTTTAAGTCCGGTGATGGGGTGGGTGGTGTGTTTTCTCCATGGCCCAGTGGTAGCAGTGACGGCAGGTGATGTCAATTCAGGTCCAGTCCAAAACGGATAAGGAAATGTGGAAAAAGGTAGGTTTTGTGCCCCATCCAATCTGCCAACTCAGGTGTGGAGGTCAGACTGCCATAGTTGACTTGGTGGTAAAGCTCATCCAAATCTGCTCTGAGGTGAAGGTGGCTGACCCCATTCCAAATGCCGCAGTGATGGCGGCTGGAGATTCTTGTCAGAGTTGGCTGGACTCGGGCAGTATTTCGGCTATGGTCCCAACATCTAAATCAGCTGGCTGCTAAGGTGGCAGATGGGTTTTCCGATGGAAAACCGGCGACAGTACAGTCACCGCCAAGATCAAAATAAGGCCCTAAGTGTTAAAATAAATTGTGAAACTTAGTAGGAAAACAGCCATTTGTTACAACATTTTCACTTGTAACTTCTTGTCACAATGGCTGATTTACTAAAGCAATACACCCTCACTAATGCTAGACCCTTCTGGTTGTGGGTATATGCAGAATCTGTGGGTTTTCTAAAAACTATAGGTACCCAGAGCCAATAACGTAGCTGCACCTTGCAATGGTTTTTCATTGTGTACTGGGTATAGAGCAATTAATTTGGTAACATTTAAAAAGTGAAAAATAGGTATCAAGAAAACCTATGTATTTCCAAAATGGACACAAGATACAGAGTTTAGAAGCAGTGGTTATTTGCACATCCCCAAATTTGTGGGTACACCTACTAGCATGTGAATCAGAGGGCATTTCTCAAAATGACTTCTTTTGTACACACTGGCTTACATTTGGAATACACAAATGCAGAGAAGTACCATTGGTAATACCACTCTTCTGTGTTGCACTAATTCTCCTAATAAAAATGGTACCACACTTGTGTGAGCAGTAATCACAACAGGAAAGGCCCTAAAATGCAACACAGACACATCAGATTTTTCACACTGAAAACGGACCCTTTTTTGCAATGTGCCTAGCTGTGGATTTCGGGCCCTACCTCAGTCAATTCTTAGGTAAACCTAGGAAAGTGTACATTTAAAAAAAACTAAACACCTAGAGAAATCTAGGATGGGGTAACGTGTCTGACTAAAAAAAAAAAATTCCTCACATTTCTGTGATAGAAAGTTCTGAAATCTGCAGGGAGCGACAAACTTCTTTCCACCCAGCATTCCCCTAAGCCTTTTGATAAAAATTGTATCTCACTTGTGTGGGTAAGCCTAGTGTCCACAATAGGAAATGTCCCAAAACGCAACATGGATACATCTCATTTTTCCACTCAAAACTGACCGTTTATTTAAAAGTGGGTAGCTGTGGATTTTGGGTAGTAGCTCAGCAGGCACCTAGGTAAGCCTAGCAACCCTGTACATTTTTGAAAACTATACACTTAGGGAAAACCAGGATGGGGTGACTTATGTGGCTCTCACTAGGTCGTTTTACCTAGAATCCACTGCAAACCCCTATCTTTGATTAAATAAAACACATTTTCCTCACATTTCTGTGATGGAAAGTTCTGGAATCTGCAGGGAGCCACAAACTTCCTTCCATCCAGTACTCCCCTAGATCTCCTGATAAAAATGGTACCATCGTGCCAAGGGCATTCGGAGCCCTTGGGTAGGGACTCTTATTAACCTTGGTTGGATCTGTTCCTGTCACTGGCACTAGGCCCAACCAAACAAGAGGTGCATCATTTTTATCGGCACAAGTGGGGCAATGCTGGGTGGTAGAACGATTCCTTTGGATTCCAGAAGTTTCCATCACAGAAATGTAGGGAAAATGTGTGATTTCATGCAAAGTTTGAGGTTTGCAGGGCATAGTGGGTAAAAAAAAGACCCTCATAAGATTCACCCAAGGCTACCACCCTGGAATCTCCTGGTTGTGTACTTTTCAAAAATGTCTTTGTTTGGTAGGTTTCCATGCGTGGTGGCTGAGCATTCCTCCAAATCCCACAGCTACCCCCACTGCTGATCTTTCCACATAGCACTTTAGGGCCTTTTATGTCAAGGTCTCTTGACCCACCCACACAATTGAGGTACCATTTCTATAAGGAGACGTGGGGAAATGCAGTGTGGCAGGACATTTTGTGGCTTCCCGCAGATTCCAGAGGTTTTCCTTGCTGACGTGAGGAAAATGTGTTTATTTAGCCAACATTTGAGGTTTGCAGAGCATTGTGGGTAAGAAAATGGTGTGAGATGCTTGTGGAGCACATCACCGTGTACTCCCCCAGATGTCTAGTTTTCAGAACCGTCTGGGTCTGGTAGGTTTTCCCAGGTGGCAGCCTACCCCAGCCAAAAAAGTGCAGCCATCCACCACTACAAATTGGATGATACTGTGAGTCAGCCAAACTCTCATGGCCCATTTGTAAAAACAAACACCCAAAATAATTAAATGTCCTCTTTCTTGCCACTGGGGTGGGATGCTTTGCTCCCCAGGGAAGCAGAAAGTGGTATCTGCAGCACATGTCAGAATCTCCAGTGACTACATGGTTAACCCAGGTTTTATCGGGGTCCATGGCAGCAGTGACATCTCTGGTTTCATTTTGCTATTTTTACTAGAGATTATAAGGGGGCGTGCACAAGTATGCTGTGTTTATTTTCCCTCACAGTGGAAGCTGGATCTCTAGTCACATCTACTACACAAAATTCAGGGGGATCTTTTTCTGAAAACTATACGGCTTAATATTTAGGAGTGTATATTCTGTTCAACGTATCAGAACATTTTGGGAACTTTATTTTAAAATACAGTCTTGAAAAAGTCCATGGTTGGATGAAACATGTGTCGGCTGAATCATCTATATCTTGTCATCACTGGACCAACTGTATTGGATGCCTGATTGTGTTAAGATGAAGTAAAATCATTTATCATCTCAGATAAATTATGGACATTTTTTATGAAGAATGATAAGAATCAAAAATATTACTGAACTGATATTCTTTTTTATTCGTTAGGCTGTTAATTTACTAAACTGTACTTGCTCACAAGTGTAATTGTGTACTCCACTATATGTAGAATAAAAATCAAACAATACTATTGAATTGATGTTCTTTTCTATTCGTTAGGCTTCTAGATTACTAGTTTGCACTTGCTTTTAAGTGTAATTAAGTGTTCCACTATAAATAATTTTTGAGCAAAGAGACTGTTGACATTTTAGGGGTGAAGGTGGGGTCTGATGTTAAGCTGGGAAAAACCCACCCATTATCTTAAAATATATATATATTGCTGCCATACAGTTGGCTTTCTTTCCCCCTTGGGAAGCAGATCAGGGGTGATTACCCCATCTGCCCCCAGGGGGGCGCAGAAAGACCGTTGCCCCATTTACTTGGGTTGGGGGCATTGCAATGCCCATGCTAGACAGCCCGCACCCCTATATTAAAACCAAAATCCCTGGTTTCTAGTGGGCTTTCTGCAGATCAGGGGTAATTGCCCCAATTTGCCCTCAGCAGGGCAGAAAGACTGTTTTCCCCATTTTTATAGGGATGGGGCATGGCCATGTCCATGCTGGCCAGCCCCATCCCCTACTATGCTAAAAAAAAAGGTAATCCCTGGCGTTTAGTGGGCTTTCTACCCCGTGGGTACAGATGGGGTAATTGATCCAGCTTCACCCCCAGGGGGTCAGAAAGACTGTTTCTCCATTTTTACAGGGCTGGGAGCATAGCCATACCCATTCTGGGCAGCCTCCACCTGTACAATGCCCCCCCCCGGGGGGGGGGGCGGAAAGCCTGTTTCCCCATTTTTATGAGGGTTGGGACATGGCCATGTCCATGCTGGCCAGACCCTACCCCTTCAATTGAAAAAAAACAATTAATTCCTGGTGTCTAGTGGCTTTCTGCCACGGGGGTGTAATTGCCCAAATCTGCCCTCAGCAGGGCAGAAAGACTGTTTTCCCATTTTTATAGGGATAGGGCATGGTCATGCCCATGCTGGCCAGCCCCCACCCCCTACTATGCTAAAGTAAAAAGTAATCCCTGGTGTTTAGTGGGCTTTCTACCCCGGGGGGACAGATGGGGTAATTGCTCCCTCTTTACCTCCAGGGGGGTCAGAAAGACTGTTTCTCCATTTTTATAGGGGTGGGAGTATAACCATACCCATTTTGGGCAGCCTCCACCCCTACAATGCCCCCCTGGGGAAGGCAGGGGGGGGCAGAAAGCCTGTTTCCCCATTTGTATGAGGGTGTGGACATGGCCATGCCCATGCTGACCAGACCCCACTCCTTCAATTAAACAAAGTAATCCCTGGTGTCTAGTGGGCTTTCTGCCCCGGGAGGGGGTGTAATTGCCCTCATCTGCCCCCTGAGGGGACAGAAGGACTATTCGCCCATGTTTATGCGGGTCGGGCCTGGCCTTGTCCATGCTGGGCAGCCCCATCACTACAAATATATAAACAAAAGTAATTCCTTTCTATCCCTCCCGGAGGGCAAATTGGGTAGTTGTTCCCATCTGGGGCAGCAAGACTGTTAACCTATTTTTCATGGGGGGGGGGGCATGGCCATGCCCATGCCCGCCTGCCTCAACCCCTAAAATTACAAAAAAAGCTGTTCTTCAACACAAGCAGTTAATAAGGGTATAAGACCCCAATGACTTTAGTTTCCTTAATTTGAACAAAGTTGGCAAAGAGAACAGTGACCATTGCACTTCATGTCCTGTCTGGTTACTCCCTGCCTTCCTGTTACATGGGGGGAAAGTCCTTGGTCTGTGGCATATACTTTTGTAAAGACCTTGCTGTAGTGTAAATAGAACAGCATTTTCAATGTTTTTGATTTGCAAATTCAAGAATCTATGTGTTTTCCCCAGGGTAAAATTCTTCAATTTTCTTTGCTATGCTTATGGGGTTTCTGTCCCTTACTGGAGTTTGGCAACAACCTAAATGGGGGACCTGAACTGCGATTCAATTGGTGTGTTGACAGACATCTACCGTTTGCATTTTATAGGTAAAGCATGTGAGCTTCACTGGTGGGAGCTGTGAAAAAGTAGATTATTGGTTGAGGTGGATGCTAGTCCACTACAAGTAAAAAACTTTTTAGGTCTAGTAACAATTTCAAAAAGTTAAACCTAAGCTCCATCCCTGGACGCTATGGTGCAGAGCAGACCGATTTAGCGTAAGAAATTGTGTAAAGCATTTAAAAGTACCAAAATCTGTAAAACCTTGAAGACACAACACAATAAAAACTTCATTCCAATTTATAAAATTGGAGAATAATGTAATGAAGAAAATGACATAAAAACAACAAAAATCCATTAAGGAGAACCAGAGATATTAATTTTTAAAGTTTTAAATAAAAATAGCCCCAAAAAGCACTAACCACCAACTGGGGTCATTTTCTTGTGCTTGATTGGTATACCTTGAAGCAATTTAAGGCTGACATGGGGCATGGTTTGGGTACAGAAACCAGTTTTGCCTTCAGACTTAGCTTGTGAAATGAAAGTCAAATATCCTCAGAAGGGCAAGGGGAAAAGGCTATGACCAAGAAGGGCTCCATGAGGCCAGATAGCCATCAGACGAGGTCCTCGAGAAGTCATTGACTTTTGGATCGAAAGCTCTGAGTGGGAGAAATTAAAACTTGCACCCAAGGAAGGTCCTTTCCAGTCGGATATACCTTTACCTGGTGAAAATTTCTACTTTTGGACTTAGCCACTTTTTTAGAGCTCAGATTTCTCCAGCCGGGGAAGGTTGTAAGCTGTAGCCAAACTGGACTCTACGAAGTGGGGTATTCTCTCCACAACGACCCATTGAAATGGTTTTGCTGCTGTAAAGCTCAAGCAGGAGTAAACCTGAATCTTTGGCCCCGTGGCAATGCATCTTCGTCAGACTGACTATGGAAGTTTGTGCTCTAAAGGTCTTTGCAGCCAAAAGGTTTTAAGTTCCAGGCTTTCCAGGAGATTAGGAGGAGTACATGTTGATAAACCCAAAGGATCCAAGACCTCAGGAACTGCACTTAGGAGGTGGGAAGGGAGGGGGGAGTCAAGACTTACTCCAGAAGAAGCCATAAGCACGGTTCAGGGCAGGTCCAGGTGCATCTGGTCAGCTGGGCTCTTCGGGAAAAGGGCCTTCTTGCAGCTTTTTACAGCCCTGTAACATAACAAAAGGTCAGCAAACTGAACCTTGGAGTTCATTTCTTTGTCATGGATACAAATAGTAGGAGGTGCAGCCCTGCAGGTCTCTTCACAGGTCTCGACAGCCGGTGCAGTCCTTCTTGTATTTTTCCTGTTATCCACAGATCCAGCAGTGTTCTAAAGAGGGTGCCCAGAAGAGTCATATTTATGCTGGACTCCTGGCCCTTCCCTAACCAATACGGAAAAAGTTCCCAGGGGTAACCCTACCCGTTTTGGAAGCAGTTCCTGTTTACCCTACTGAAAACAATGACACAGTGCTTCTCTCTGCCCAATTCAAGATGGTGACATTCTTCTCCCCTTGTGCTGAGCCTGTGTGCCCACCCAGTCGCCTAGCCAAGGAGATGACCAACCCCTTCTATGTGATGCCTTCAAACCAGTTCTGGGGTAGTTACTCTCCTACTGGGAATGGGTGTCAGCTAAAATGTGACTGCGGCAGGGATGGCCTCTTTGAGGTTAATCAAGTTCCTGGGCACAGTCCAGCTGGCCAGTCTGCCAAAGGAAGAGAAACACTTTGCACACTAAGGTATTAGTCCTGCTCTTGGAGCAGTTTTCACACATCATCAAGAGGGTTATTCAGCTACCATGTGACAGTTGGAGATCATGCAGATGGGCCTCCAAGGTCTGTAGGCTAGAAAATGGTAATTTTGTAAAAGTACCTTTAAGATAATAGTTACTACAGATTTTGCCTACTAATTTTGATTTGAAATAACTAATAACATTGTCTTTAAATTATATGTCTTACTGTCTCCTAAACAAATTTAGCATTATTAAATATAATAATGTAATCCAGTGCTTTCCTATGGAACAGTCAGCCTGACTACAATGAAAATAGCTTTTGTGGCTTTTTTTTACTGTAAGGGCACGTGTAATATTAAATTCCTAGATGTTATATTTTTAAAATGAATACCATGCACCCTGTCTTAGGGCTTGTAAGGCATACATGGGATGACCTTAAAACAGTAGTGAGGTTTTGACCTGTCAAAAGTTTCATTTTGTCAAGCTGAACAATTTTAAAACTTCCATAACCAGGCTACAATGCCAGGCCTGCAGTCACTGTAGTGGGTAGCAAAAGGGGTGCTTCAGTCCACATGTGATATTTAACTTACAGGCCTTGGTACACTTTGCACCATATGTTAGGGACTTTTAGTAAGGTAAAGATGCCAAAGGGATCAGAGCACATGCACTGGGGCCTGATTAGCAGAATCCTAGTGCACAGAGCAAAAACAATAGGAGAAGCAGGCCTTTAAAAATGGGGGTGATCACGCAAAAGATAACTTTGTTGACAGGAGCACCACACAGGGCAATCCTAGTGTTAGGTGGTGAGAACTACACCCCAATGAGAGGACACACTTTTTTATTCGACCCACACAATATGTAACGCAAGATAGACTATATAAAGGATTCACTATTTAATACCCTCAGAAAACCCCAAAGATGGCCCCTAGATTCACAATAATAAATCCTTACCCCAGTCCTGGTAGTGTGGCAAAGATCAGTCAGAATTTACTAGAGGAACACGCATTAAGCCTTTCATGGTACCAGCATGAATGAACAGTGACTGACACGACTCAAAACAAATCTGACACCAATTTATAACAGGCATTTGTAATGCAACGGGTCTCGCATTTCTCCGAGTTAGAGCTAGTGCAGACTCAACCCTAAAACAATTACGCTGATTTTTATATTAGTTTAGACACCACAACAAAGTAAGTCAGATCCATATAACCAGAGTTAGGGACTTTCAAGTGAAAAATAATTCAATACAATTCAAACTTTTACCTTTTCAGTCAATAGGGGTAATCACTAGTGACACTAGTCCTCTTGTGGGGTGAGTTCCGGGGAACCCACTTAAAATTAAGGTTGTGAATGGTCCCAGGACCAAGCTGTGGCAGTCAGACCAATTTTACCTGGCTTATGGGACCCTGGTGCAGCGATGTCCTGGCTGTCCTTGGAGCTGGACGCGGAGCCGTGGAAGCTGAAAAATGGTGCTTGTGACACTTGTTCATTTGCAGGTCGAGTTTAGGGGAGTCCACTGGATGTTAAGCTGGTGTGGGCCCCTAGACCAGGATTCACCATGCAGAACAATTCCACCAAGCTCAGGCATCTCTGGTGCAGAGGTGTGCTTGGCCACCTGTGGTGCTGAACAGGATCTGCAGTTGCTGGCTTCACCACTGTGATGGTGCAGGCAGGGATGCAGATGCAAAAACTTGACAACAGAGTCACTAGTGATGTTGGGTGCAGGTATTGCGGTGTGCCTCGGTTTGTGACATTGAGTAAAGGTGGTGATGACTGGACTGGCCACCAACAAGCATTGGCTGTGTTAAGAAGGAGGAACTATCTCTCCTTCTGGAGGTCCTGGGGAAAACAGTAGCCGACTGTAACTTGATGGAGAGCTGGACTACACTTCCCACACTGTACCACCTGCTTTTGGGTGATCCCTTGGATGGCCTGATGGCCAGTGCTTTTTCAGTTTTGGAAGGAACCCCTTCGGTACCACTAGTACAAGAGAGTCTAATCTTGCTTTTGGCTCACAAAGGGTTCCCTCTTGCTGGGGGAATTGGACTTTGGTCCGCGACGAGTCGCAGTGGAGCAGTTTCAGAAAGGTTGCCACATGTTGAAGGTATCTCGCATTACGTTTATGCAGGATTCCGCTGTCGGCAATGCAGGCCTCCTTCTCTCCTTTCTTCACAAGTTGTTGCAGATCTGAGGAACAGGTGCCAGGAGTGCCCCTTAAATTCTAGATTTAGGGGTATTAGGGACCATTGGGCTACTAGTCCCAGTGGCTAATATGGCCCTGAGGTGACCATATCCTGTGGACTGTGGCACCTTTTCTACCTAGAACCCTCAATTTTACCACCTTGCAAGATGGCATAAGTATTCCTCTGCTGTACAGACCAGGTAGTCCACCCTGGAGGTGTGGCTAGCCTTTGGGGGCCTACGCCTCCTGATTAACTAATTTTCCCACCTGCCGGGTGTAAACCGTCTGCTTACATAGAGGAGGTGGTGTGCCTTTTGAAGCTCACCGCCTTGATGTGCCACTTCACTAGCCTCCTGTGAGGGAGGGAAGTGTGACCTTTCTATCATCTAGGCCTTTGTGCTGACTCCTGGGTGTGTTCACCCTTCTGCTCGGGGCTCAGAATCCTATTTTGGTAGCAGCAGCTGTGAGCTGGTAGCCAGGGAACAGAAGAAACTGGGACAACTAGGTTGGAAACCTCTGAGGTTGTTACCTGGGTACATGCTACGCCACCCTCGACACAAGATGCTTGTCAAGGGTGAGAAGGCACATTGTTGTATACCATACATGGAGGTAATATGATGGAATTGGAGACCTCAGGTTTGCCCGGGTGCCAGCCCATGTTATGCTATAGACTGCCTTTCATTTAGAGTAGCCTTTGACGGAAAAGGGCACTATAGGGACATATAAATTTGCACTTGCATGTCCACACCTTTAATATGCTGCAATGTGCCTTCCAGGCTCAGGAGGCCTTGTTTAGGGCTGACTGACATACATGAAAGATAGCGCTTTGGTTGTGCCACAGGTGATGTTGTACAGTCCAGTTTGAGCAGTTTACACTGCTCCTGCAGTCTGCCATGGCAGGCCTGCTGTCAGTAGTTTAATAGGGTCACTCGGGGTGGCACAAACAGTTCTTCAGGCCATAGAGACCCCCTTGAACACCCATGCCCTGGGTACCACTGGGACCAAATACTAGGTTCTTATAAGGGGGGTTAAAGTGCTTTCCAATTGGGTATACCAATTCACATATACCATATGGAGTGAGCACTGGGGCCGGGATGCAGGCTCCAGTGCACTTTCGGAATCATAACCAAGAGAATATAGATCAAAAAGTGTGGAGGTGATAATCCAAAAAGTGCACTTTCCTACAGACTGCCTACTTCTTAATGTAGAGGTTCATAAATTTTCAGTGGCCTATCTGGGAAGAGTCCTTTCTGAGCACTCTAGGCACTTTAAAAAAGAGGCATATTATGATTATGTGTCACCGCTGGAATATGATATTTGAGACATTCAAAGACTTGAAGTTTAGAGCTTCAATTGAAGCTTGACTTGACAGCAGGTGAGGAACAAACAAACAATAGAACAGAACAATATTTATGAAGCTCTCTTCAAATCTCACACATACATAGCACATGCAAAGACACTATAACAAGGAGACTAAATAGGATGATGACATGCATTGATCCCTAAGCAAGGACATTATAGAAAGCATATATTCATGTCAGTGAATGGAAATGGGGAAAGTGAGGACACATCTGCAGGTATCACTATATGTATAACATCCCACTAAATGACACAATATGTACAACATCCCTGTCTAGATATAGAAGAGACAGGATTGGTTATAACTGCTGAAGGTGTGTATAAACTTACACATGTTCAAAGGGAGAACTTTGAGTCACAACTAATGAGAAAAATAATAATTACTGTGATGCAGGATCTGCAAAAAGGGAGAATACTTAAGTAGTGATGATGCAAAAAAATCAATGGAGGTCTACACTGAGACTAGGGATGATTACCAAACACCGTTGACATCAAGACAAGCACTTATTCACATGGTGTCCAACCCAGACAATTATCTAAGCTTTAAAGCACATAGGCCTATATCAATAATGACACTGAACTCCGTAGCATTGCACTGTCATCAAGGCTGATGAAGTTAAGGAATGCATAAGAAACTCTGACCAGAATGGGTTTATACTATGATAAAATACAGTCCCAAAATTCAGACAGATCTACTGTGTAATTAATCAATTGTCCAGGGGTGAAGATGAATCAATCTGCACTGGTGTCATTAAACAATGACAAAGCTTTTGATGCAATAACCTGACAATATCTGCAAAGTGCTCCTCCATCTTAAGAAATTTTGGCCAAACATTATGTCTTGGATTGGTTCCTTGCACTCAGCTACATGCATTATCATTAAGGCTTCCGGTTTTCCGTTTTTACTAATTTTTACAGACAAATACAGACAGAAAAGAATGTGTTTCCTGTCTGTATTTATCTGTAAAAGTTGAAAAATACTGAACATTGTGCTTCTGATCAATGACTTTCCATGCTGTATGTTGTGAATTCAAAGGCAGCAGATGAGAAAATAGGCAGCATGGAGAGTTAAAAAACAGGCTGAGGTATATTTAGATATAGGCATATGATAAAATCTATTTGTAGTAAATTGCTAATATTTACCTGTGGGTTTAGTCTTTTGCTATATTTGGCTGCTGAATTTGCTAAAACATGACAGGCACCAAAGTATGAGTGCATGTCTATCAGTTAAATAAATGTGGAAATGTACCATTTTTGACTCCACTTATTTGAAAACCAGAACATAAATATGGATAAATACTAATAAGATGGTCAAAAAATATATATGGCTAAATGCAGACGGAAATGTTAAAAACATAAATACCATAAAACCGGGAGCCTTAATTATCAATAAGATAAATGATAAAAAGGGGTACTCTCTGTGAGGTGGGAGCAGTAAAGGATTATGCACCTAGGCTAGAATTTATCACCATTACTCCTTCCCCTTACAGTATAATTGCTAAATGGCTCAGGAACAACCACGAAAACTGTAGAATATTATATGGTGACAGGACATTAAAAGATGACACACTTGTTTACTTGAGATACCCATGTGAATGAGTCCCTCTGCTTTGAGGATCTACGTGAGTTCAGCTTAGTGAGAGGACTAAAAATCAACTGTGGCAAATAGATTATCTTTCCACTCAGAAATATGATGCACCAGACACTAGAACAGCTGCTGATATTAGAACTGTCCTGGAGAACAGACAGATTCAGATATCTAGAAATAAAATAGCACAGGGAATGAGGAACATGAATCATTTTAATATCTGTAGAAAAATGGAGGGCCGCAGGAAGTCTATGATTTCTGGATTAAACTACCTTTCTTTGTTATAAGCCATCAATACCCTAGTAAAAATGGTGTAGCCTGTCCAAGGTATTAAGTGTCGCCTTCCCAAGTTGATATTTAGAAAATGAGAGCAACTTTTACAAGGTCAGATCTGTGCCGGGAAGCACAATAGGGTTAATCTGACAATCATTATTTCTGAAGTTGCAGTATGAACAAGGGATTCTCAGACTTCAAACTATACTATCTTGCTGCACAACTCCAACATGCAGCTGAGTGGTGGCACATCAGCTGAACACATGAAGCATAATGATTGAGACCTTACTCCTGAAAAGAGCAAACTTTGCAGGATTGGCTGTACCTGATCTACTTAAAGAATCAGGTTTAGGGCTGAATTGCTTTGAGGATTTTAGGAGTAAACCCATGTGAACTGGGAATGACAATTTGGGGATGTTACAGGATGTATCATTAACAATATAGCAGTAATGTGATGGATTTATTGCGGCAATGTGAAAATTGTTATTTAATTAAAAAATGATACAATCCTGAGTGAGAGAGATTGAGTGGTTGTTGGGGGTAAAACCTTACTGAAGCAACAGCCACAGTCTGTGTCACGGTGAACTACAAAAAGTCACTAAACCTGTGCTTATCCCTCTAGTAGCATGGTATTAAAGCAGTCAGGCTTCACTTAGAGGCGATATGTAAATAATTTATGCAGCACTTAAACAGTAATATAGTGAAAACACAATACAAGAACAATTCCACACAAATTTAGAAAAATAGAGTAATATTATATAATTTGATACCAATACTACAAAAATCCAATCAGCAGAACCAAAGTTATGATTTTTTAAAGTTTAAACTGGGAAATACCACCTAAAAGTCCAAAGCACCAATCAGGGCCATCTAGTCACACAAGACTGGGCCAAAGTTGATAGTTATGGCAGCCCCGCTGGATTGCAGGTCGGATATGCAAAGTGGATTGGACCCTGTAATGATATTTGTGTTTTGACCACTGATTCCACGTGCCCTTACCCTAGCAGCACACCATCACATTAGTGACCTCCAACTTCATTTTAGCATTAGCACAGCCAAGTTAAAATCTGCAAATAATTTTCCATGCTCACGTTATACAATGTGCTCATGTTTTTATTCTGCTTGTTTTCATGTTCTTTCCCATCAAGGGCTTAGGCTGATAAGAATGTACTAGGACAGCAGGGAACTGTTTTGTTTTGAAGGGGCACCTTGGGATTTTGGGCAAGTCCCGATGTATTTGTTTCAAAGCTGGCCTAAATTAATCAGTATTTTTTTAATAATAAACTTCTGCAGTGAGAGGGAGTTTCTTGAATTTTCCTCTCTTGTTTGTTCAAAGTATAAGAGGCCAAGACCAGATGGACCGGGGTGTGAGTGAGTCAGATCTTAGACATGCTCAGGACACACAGGTGTGTCATCCTTACCTTGAGGATAATTGATCTCTCTCTCTCTCTCTCCACGATCGATTCTGGGATCTGGCGATCTGATGCTGGTAGGAGGGAGATGAAGCAGATGTGCCCTTTCCTCATGGTGATGCATATTTTTTAATTCATTATTTGCTTTGCATTAAAATATAGATACATATATGTGCTGTGTATATTGCAGTGGAGAATCACTTGTACATGTTTTCGTTTCATTGCTGTGATCATATTCCAAACATGTGCTTTCAGCATGCTAATCTCCTTTACAAACCTTGCAAAGTGAATTAATAAATGTCTTCTTTAGACTAAGAAGCACATTCCAGAGATCTTTGTCAGTGCATGAGTGTTTCAGCTTGGTCATAAGTGAAGCAAAACATTTTGGCATAGTCGGACAGTCTAAAGGGAGGTTGGAGGTTGAAAGTGGACGATTTAAAAATGAAAATATGTTTTTATTCAGAGAGTTAAAGGAAGCACGGCAAACCTTTTCTGAAAATGCATGTGGAATTAAAATGTCTTATAATGTCTTGGCAAATGTGTTTTCTTGTTTATCAAGACTTTCTAAATTTTGGGATGGATAAAACAGAATTATTAACTGTAATTATATGTTTAAAACAGGTGCTTTTTTAATGGAATGATGTCCCTTTTGTTCTTGACAGGAGGGTTTGGATACTTTTGTCTGCTTACATAAAAATGCATGAGAGATGTAAGCAGTTCGAATATGAAAATAAGAAATTACAGAAACAACTTATTGACACAATCAATACTGTAACTATGCTGTCTTGTCAGAATAAGTTATTACACGAGAAGGCTGATATCTACCAAGCCATTGCACCGAAAGCTGATTTTTCACATTCCAGTAATGAGGAGGTTACAAAAGGTGGGGGCAAGTGTGAGCTACATGAGCAGAACGTAGTTCATGCTCAGCCAATATAAGGACGCAGAGTAGCCCACAGATTTTGGCAGGTGTTGAAATGCATTCTTTAAAAGATTACACCCAGCAGGAAGTTAAGAATGTTAAAGATATATTCACTGAGCTTTTGCAGAGTAAAATGTGGCCAGGACATAGAGAGATGTTGCTGCAGGTAAAACAAAAGATTATGGAGTTTGCTACTCCTCACACTAAGCAAGAGACACGGGACTGTTTGATTTTTGGAGACAGCATGACCCTCATCTGAGTAAAATCTTAACCCTTTGGTACAAAGTGACAAGAAAAAAAATATGAGTTTGAATGGGGTGAAGAGCAACCGTGTGCTTTTGATTTGGCAAAATAAATAATGCAACAGACTTTAGACTTGTGGACAGTGCAGGAAGGAGACATTGTGTTGCATGTAACTATCCAGGGACCTTATGTAGATTGGAGCAGATGGCAAAATCAGAGAAGAACAGGAGTGTCCCTGGGGTTCTGGACTAAAAAAATATCTGATAGGACTCGGAAAACTGGAGAGAGCATTTAAATTAAGCCCTCCAGATTCCGAATAACAGACCTTGACAAAATGTTGAAACTCTCCTGATACAACCACATGTGGCCACCAACACCATTTTGTGCTGGGAAATAAAACCTGGAGCTTCAGCTCCTTACAGAGCAACACCAGAATCTGCAGGTCTTGACCTACATGGTTCCAAAACTGCCCAACGTGTCATAAGTCCAGTGTATGGAGGATTGTTGAGGAAGGGGACTGCCCCAGCTCTTCTGACAGTACAAGGAAAGGGAGGTTGTGGTTCAACTGACAAAAACCCTTGTGCTAAGGTGTGGGTGGAATCCCAAATGGCCCTCCAGAACCTGCAGAAATTAAAGCCAAGGGCCCTAATAATGTCCTGCCGATCATGTAACTAGGAAAGGAAAATGGAGCATATTTCAGCTGACAAATGTTATTTGCAAGAAAGATCATAATTGTTTCTTTTACAGATCATACTACAACTTGTCTCTGACCATGAGTGTGCTGTTTGGTCTCCTTTTGGGCATGTGCAATCGGGAGGGACAGCACCCCCAACCTGAACCTGATTGATCAACCATGTTTCGCAACACCCCTGCTACTTTTGAAGGGCAGTACCCATGGATCCATTTGGTGAAAGTTGTGCTCCACAGATCAAAGTTCGGCATGGGAATAATGCAGAGTACCATGGATGTCCTATCAACCTGTTTAATTGCAATTCTAATGGAACCAACCAAAGTGCTTGTTATCACCTGATGACTGTTGCCAGTCACATTAAACATGTTTAAGTTGCATGTTGGCTGACTATTCTCGTATGGGAACATTACTTTCACCTACATTTCAGCAAACATTACAGGTGGACCGTGTACCTTTACATAATTAGGACTCATGATGTTTCCATCTAACTCTATTTCAACTCGATATCCTAGAAACACTATTCAATTAAGTGAAGACTGTGATTCAATTATTATCCCAATCAGAATATATAAGCGTAAGTCTATCTATTGTAGGTGTGTCGGGATTAACTGTTTATAATATCTGAATGATAAATAAATAAGTTAATCACACTTCTTTTGCTTTATAGTGATTGCTCTTGTCATTTCATTATGTTGTTGTGTACAATGCATACCTAATTTGCTTGTAATGTTTTAACAGAAAAAAAGAGTAGTTGATTTTAGGACTATAGGCTATATGAGTCATTGGTCAAAAGGGTGGAGTGTAATGATATTTGTGTTTTGACCACTGACTCAACGTTGCACTTAGCCTAGCAGCACACCGTCACATTAGTAACCTCCAACTTCATTTTGCCTATTGACTTTATTTTAGAATTAGCCACCGCCATCTTAAAAGCTGCAAGTAATTTTCCATGGTCACGTTATACAATGTGCTCATGTTTTTATTCTGCTTGTTTTCGTGTTCTTACCACCAAGGGCTTAGGCTGATAAGAATGTACAAGGACGGCAGGGAACGGTTTTATTTTAAAGGGGCACCTTAGGATTTTGCCCAAGTCCCGACGTGTTCTTTTCAAAGCTGGCCTAAAGTAATCAGTATTTTTTTGATAATAAACTTCTGCAGTGAGAGGGAGTTTCTAGAATTTTCCTCTCTTGTTTGTTCAAAGTATAAGAGGCCAAGACAGCTAGACCGGGTTGTGAGTGATTCTGATCTTAGACATGCTCAGGACGCTGAGGTGTGTCATCCTTCCCGTGAGGATAATTGATCTCTCTCTCTCCACAATCGATTCTGGGATCTGGCAATTTGATGCTGATAGGAGGGAGATGAAGCAGATATGCCCTTTCCTCAAGGTGATGCATATTTTTTAATTAATTATTTGCTTTGCATTATAATATAGATACATACATTTGCTGTGTATATTGCAGTGGAGAATCATTTGTACATGTTTTCATTTCATTACTGTGACCATTTTTAAAAATGTGATTTCAGCATGCTAATCTCCTTTACGAACGTCTTCTTTAAACTAAGAAGTGCATTCCACAGATTTTTGTCAGTGGATGAGTGTTTCAGCTCGGTCATTAGTGAAGCAAAACAGACCCAGTCTCTGCTTAGCTCCAGACTTTGAAGAAATGTTAAAGGAAAATGGCTGAGAGGGTAAAATCCAGCGGGGCATGGTAGCCAGCAGTGTTGGGGAGGAGGCTTCATCGTTAGGATCGCAGGACAAAGTTGTGGTGAGGATTTCTGTGTTTGGACTTATGGCTTCATTACGAGGCTGGAGGTCCTAGGCTTGCCAGTCCCGCGGTGGCAGTCAGACCCTCGAGGCTGTGGCAGTCCGACTGTCACATTGCACGGTTGGCGGGCAGACGTGCCGAAAGACCGCCGCCCCTGCCAGGATCAAAGATCCTGATGGGGTGACGGCGGTCGGGCTGGTAACCAGCCATGACGGCGCTAAACTCAGCAACCCCTCTTTCTGCCAGCCTTTTCATAGCGAGGAGCCCACTATGAAAAGGCTGGCAGAAAGTCAGTGTCGGGGCCACAGGGGGAGGCCCTGCATGGGCAGTGCATGGCCCCCCCTGCCCAACACTCTCGGAACACGCACTCCCTGCTTTGCAGACAGTGCGCATTCCGAGGGTGCTGGATTGTTAGGATATTGGCCTTGGCTCCCTTAAGGGTATTTGAAAAGTTGGACATGTGCGCTTAAGGTTTACGTGTCCTGGAGGTGAAAACCTCATAAATTCGTACTGTGAGGCCTACGTCTCCTACAGGATAACCTTGTGATACCTTATTACATTTAATGAGTGGTAAGTTTTGTTTGGGAGCAGGTAGAAATGTCATGTTTTGTTTCTAGGGAATTGTAATTTTACAACCTCCTAATTATGAAGTGTGATCTTAATTTGCAATTCTGAAAATGCAGTTTTTAGAAAGTTGTCATTTTCTTGTCCTAAACATTTGGTGGCCGCAGCTTGTTTACTGGGTGACATGACTTGGTGTAGTTGGCAATTGGCTTTTCTGTATTCCTCCTGGGCAGCCACATGTTGGAAAATGGGTTATTGGTAAGGGCAGGTAGGTACCTACACCCAGCAACAAGCCACTAACCTCCACCTAGGTACAGTTAGGTCTCAGTAAATTAATCCCAGCTCAACCCTTGGTAGCTTGGCAACGAGCGTCAAGGCTTAACTTAGGAGACAGTGTGTAAAGCATTCAAATATCACAAAACAGTAATTAAATAAAACACAGGAAACAGTTTAAAAATCCAAAACCAATTTATAAAAATAGTTTATATTTTTATCTTTAAAATGACACAAAAACAAATAAAATCGGATAAAGGGAACCGGAGATATGAATTTTTAAAGAATTATTATTTTTCTAGCGCTTAGAAACAAAAAGCGCCAATCGGGTCATCTGGTTGCACCTCGACCGGGGCAAAGTCAAAGTTTCAGGCCGACCGCGATGGAGCCCTGCTCGGCTACAAGTCGCTGGAGGACTCGGTTAAAAAGTTACCTTCTGACTTAGTCTTTATTTTGAAGTTTTTCTTCACCGGGACGAACCTGCCAGTTGAATCCGACCTCCTGGAGCCCTTGTCCGGATACGCGATGTGGGTTTCCTCAGTGGAGATTTTTACCTTCGGACTTAGTCGTTTTTTTCGAGATGAAAATCCTTTGACCGGGGTAAACCTGGATCTTGATCCGACGTCCGTGGAGCCCTTCTCGGATACGATGGCTGGGAGGTCCCGGTCAACTTTTTACCTTCGGACTTAGTCTCTTTTTCAGAGGTTTTTCTTTACCGGGACGAACCACCAAGTCAGGCCGGGTCGCGGTTGAGGCAAGCCGGATAGAATTTCCGCGGCGGGTCGGTCCCTCTCTGGAGCTTTTTTACAAAAATTTTCAAATCTTTTCCAAACTTCTGGGGCTTCACCCAGATGTTCTTTTAAGGTTCTTTTGGGGTCCCCAGCTCACCCCAAGGGTCCAGAAGTTCTGTGATGGTCCTTGGGGGGTGCGGACTTCAACTCCCAGAATGCACCTGGCGCAAACTCCTTTTTGGCCACTGGACAGTGGTCAGCTGGTCACTTTTCAGGGGTTGGTGCAGGGGGACTCTGGATAGCAATTTTTCACCTGTAGCAAACAGGGAGTCCCTCCTTGAACCAGTTGAAGCCAGGCAAAGTCCTTCTTGTGGTGAAGCCCAAGTGTGCAGCTGGTGCAGTCCTTCTGAGTGCAGGTTCCAGGTGCAGGCCAGGGGTCCAGCAGGGCAGTCCTTCTTCTCCTTTAGTTCTTTTCTTCTTGAAATCTGGCGGGGATCTGAGGTGTGGGGGCAGGTCTGCCAGTTTTATCCTTGCTCCTGGGTGAAAAGCAGGGGGGTCCTGGTCCTCCAATCAGGTACAGGGTCGTCCCCCTGTGATGACCACTTCCTGGGAAGTGTGGCAAAAATCCATCCCAAAAGGCAACAGTCTCTAAAAATCCAACATGGCTGAATCTGATTTTTGGAGGTTACATCTGGCTAAGCCCACCCACTGGTGTGGCTAAAAATCATAAACACACCCCTCTCCTAATCTAACCAAGGGGGCACCTAGTTGTCTGGGGTTGCAGGATGGGGGGTGTTGCTGGGTGCTCCAGATGTCCTTCTCTGCCTTTGAAGACCAGTTTGGCAGCCCTCCCCCTTCCTGCCTCACCATCTGCTGAGGGGAGATTCTCTCCCCCAAGCACATTCCTTTGTGTGAAGCCAGGCCACTTCACACCTCATCAAGGCAGCTTGGCAAAAGCTGCTGCAGGCTGGCCAATCAGAGCACAGCAGCAAAAACAATGCAGAGCTGAAATTGGCAACTTTTTAGGTAAAGTCTAAACTTTTTACCTGAACAAGTTATATTAAATCCAACAACTGGAAGTTGTGGGATTTATTACAACAATTAATTTGATACCAAATTCTTGGTATGCAACATTTAAGGAGACTTTAAAATTTAAAATAAAGTCTCCCCATTCTAGCCTATGAAGGCCATTTACTTCAATGAGGGAAACACGAATTTGGCTGTTTTTACCTCACCAGGGCTTATAAATCTATTTTTATACAGTCCCTGCTTATAGTTACATGGCACCCAGCCCTAGGGGCACATAGGGCACACCTTAGGGGTGACTTATATGTAAAAATAAGGTAGTTTAAGACTTTGGAAGTACTTTTAATTCCAAAGTCGAATTTGCATATAACTTTAATTTAAAAGCAGCCAGCAAGGCAGGCTTGCTTTTAAAATGACACTGGGCACTTCAGCAGTGCACCTAGGTGTGCACCACCTATGCTGTGGTCCCTTAACCTACATGCCCTACCATATACTAGGGACTTATAGGTAGGTTAACTTAGCCAATTATAATTAGCCTAATTTGCATATCCATTTTACACAGAGCACTGGCCCTGGGACTGGTAAGCAGTACCCAGGGCACAGCCAAGAGTCAGTAACCACCAGTACCTATCCAAAAAGTGTGGGGGTGATCAGGCAAAAAAGGAGGACTTTCCTACACTGCCCCCCCAGATGAAAGGTGATGGGTACTAACCTACACCCTGGTAGGCCTCATCAGCTAAGTGGAAAAACCTGGAAAGGCCATCTGCATTGGCATGAGCAGTCCCAGGTCTGTGCTCCACTGTGAAGTCCATCCCCTGTAGGGAAATGGACCACCTTAACAGTTTTGGGTTCTCCCCCCTCATCTGCATCAACCACCTGAGAGGTCTGTGGTCAGTTTGTACACGGAAGTGAGTGCCAAACAAGTAAGGCCTCAACTTCTTCAGGGACCAGACCACAGCAAAGGCCTCCCTCTCAATGGCACTCCATTTTTTCTCTCTGGGGAGTAGTCGCCTGCTGATGAAGGCAACTGGGTGATCATGGCCCTCTTCATTAACTTGTGCTAACACTGCCCCAATCCCTTCCTCTGAAGCATCTGTTTGCACTACAAACTCCTTGCTATAGTCAGTGGTCAGTAACACTGGTGCTGAACACATAGCCTGTTTTAGGGTGTCAAAAGCTTTCTGACACTCTGGGGTCCAAATGACCTTCTTGGGCTGTTTCTTGGAGGTAAGCTCAGTCAGAGGGGCCACTATGGTCCCAAAATTCTGAACAAACCTCCTGTAGTACCCGGCCAGGCCAAGAAAGGCCCTGACCTGAGTCTGGGTTTTTGGAGCCTCCCAATCCAGAATAGTCTGGATCTTGGGCTGGAGAGGTTGTACATGGCCTCCACCAACAAGGTGGCCCAGGTACACAACAGAGCTTTGCCCTATCTGGCACTTGCTTGCCTTGATAGTCAGGCC
Organism: Pleurodeles waltl; assembly: GCF_031143425.1. Taxonomy (NCBI): domain Eukaryota; kingdom Metazoa; phylum Chordata; class Amphibia; order Caudata; family Salamandridae; genus Pleurodeles; species Pleurodeles waltl. The sequence continues at coordinate 572,543,823 of NC_090438.1, forward strand.
TGCTTGAAGCAGGGCCTGAAGCACTTCCTTCAGGTGGACCAGGTGGTCCCTCCAGGTGGAACTAAATACAGCTATATCATCCAGATAAGCTGCACTGAAAGATTCCAACCCAGATAGGACTCTGTTCACCAACTGTTGAAAGGTGGCAGGAGCATTTTTCATGCCAAAGGGCATCACCTTGAACTGAAAGTGGCCCTCTGGTGTGGAAAATGCTGACCTCTCCTTAGCTCTTGAACTTAAGGCAATCTGCCAATATCCTGAGGTCAGATCAAATGTGCTCAGGAATTTGGCAGCCCCCAACCTGTCAATGAGCTCATCAGCTCTAGGTATGGGGTGAGCATCAGTCCTAGTGACTCCGTTTAGACCTCTGTAGTCCACACAGAATCTCAATTCTTTCTTCCCACCTTGAGGATTAGGTTTGGGCACCAGTACCACTGGACTGGACCAAGGACTATCAGAGGGCTCAATTACCTTGAGGTCCAACATCTTAGCCACTTCAGCTTTGATGTTGGCCTTGACCTGGTCAGACAGCCTGTACAGCTTGTTCTTGACAGGCAAGCTGTCACCAGTGTCAACATCATGGACACACCAATTGGTGAGTCCTGGGGTCAGGGAGAACAGACTAGCAAACTGTCCCAAAACTTGCTTACAGTCTTTTTGTTGCTGATCTGTCAATTTGGGAGAGAGTACCACTCCCTCCACTGACCCATCTTTTGCCTTTGAGGACAGGAGGTCTGGCAGAGGTTCACCCTCCTCCTCCTTCCCTTCATCAGTGACCATTAGCATGGTCATGTCTGCCCTGTCCTGGTGGGGTTTCATCCTGTTTACATGCAGAATCCTGTGAGGATTCCTGGGGGTGCCAAGGTCTACCAAGTAGATGACCTCACCTTTTTTCTCTAGAATTGGGTAGGGCCCAGTCCATTTGGCCTGAAGTGCCCTAGGAGCCATGGGCTCCAAAACCCACACCAGCTGTCCTGGGTGATACTCAGGCATGGTAGCCTTTTGATCATGCCAGAGCTTCATGAGCTCCTGGCTGGCTTCCAGGTTTCTGCTTGCCTTCTTCATATACTCAGCCATGCGTGACCGCAGGCCTAGCACATAATCTAGCACATTCTCCTTGGATTCTTTGAGAGGCTTTTCCCAAGACTCTCTCACCAAGCACAATGGGCCTCTTACAGGGTGCCCAAACAGTAACTCAAAGGGGCTGAATCCAACCCCCTTCTGTGGCACCTCTCTGTAGGCAAACAGCAGGCAAGGGAGGAGGACATCCCATCTCCTCCTGAGTTTGTCAGACAAACCCATGATCATGCCCTTCAGGGTCTTATTAAATCTTTCCACCAGACCATTGGTCTGTGGGTGGTAGGGGGTGGTGAACTTATAAGTAACACCACACTCATCCCACATGGCTTTCAGATAGGCTGACATAAAGTTTGTGCCCCTATCTGAGACCACCTCCTTTGGGAATCCCACTCTGGTGAACACACCAAGTAGGGCCCTAGCCACTGTGGGAGCAGTGACTGTCCGGAGGGGTATTGCCTCAGGGTACCTGGTGGCATGGTCCACTACCACCACAATGTACCTGTTACCTGAAGCAGTTGGTGGGTCTAGGGGACCAACAATGTCAATCCCCACCCGCTCAAAGGGAGTCCCAACCACTGGCAGTGGTATCAGGGGAGCCTTTGGTTTGCCTCCTGTCTTGCCACTGGCTTGACAGGTGACACAGGAGCTGCAAAACTCCCTGACTTTTTCTGACATTTGGGGCCAATAAAAATGGTTGACCAGGCTGTTCCAGGTCTTGGTCTGTCCCAAATGTCCAGCTAAAGGGATATCATGGGCTAAGGTAAGGAGGAATTCTCTATACTTCTGGGGGACCACTACTCTCCTAGTAGCCCCTGGTTTGAGGGCCCTTGCCTCAGTGTAGAGAACTCCATCCTCCCAGTAAACCTTGTGGGTCCCACTGGTATCCCCTTGTTCTTGCCTGGTAGCAGTCTGCCTCAGGCCCTCAAGAGTGGGACACTCTCTTTGTCCCTGGCACAAATCTTCTCTGGTGGGCCCACCTGCCCCTTGCAGTTCTGCCAAATCAGGCATAGTTTGCAGGGAAAGTGTCCCTCCCTCAGAGTTCAGATCCTCCCCCTCAGGGTTGGATTCTTCCTGACCCTCTGTACTTGTTGGGGCTGGCAATCCAGACCCAGTGCCCTTTCTCTTTTTCTTGGAGGCTTGGCCCCTTGTTCCAGGGTCCAAGTGTCCAGCATTTCCCTGTTGTGCTGCCGGTGACCTGGTCACAGCACACACCCATTCCGGGAGGTCCAGCATCTGTGCATGGACCCTTCTCTCCACTTCTGACCATTCAGATGCTTCAAGATCATTTCCCAGCAGACACTCTACTGGGAGGGCAGGAGCTACAGCTACCTTTTTAGGGCCAGTCACACCTCCCCATTCCAGACTCACCATAGCCATGGGATGGAGTTTGGTTCTGCTATCTGCATAAGTCACCTGGTGGAAGACACCAGGTAAGACCTGCTCTGGAGAAACCAGCTTTTCTGTGACCATTGTCACACTGGCTCCTGTATCTCTCAGAGCTTCCACTTCAGTCCCATTGACTTTAGGCCTCTGCCTATACCTCTCCATGATGGGAGGTAAGGTGGCCATAGTTGCCATGTGCACCCCACCCACGGATACTAAGGTGACCTCTGTGTACCCTGATTCCACCCCTGGGCCAACTTCCACCCCCAACCCTACACTAGCAATCCCCTGGGATTGCCCACCAGTGGGGGGCTTCTTGGAGCAGATAGCATCTCCTCTTTTATGTCCAGGTTGATGACAATCAAAACACTTGCCGGCCTTAGCAAGCTCCTGAAACCTTCCTGCTTTAGCAGGATCATAATTCTTTCCCTGATACCCTTTCCCTTTAAAAGTGAATTGGCTCGGGCTCCCCCTCCCTGAGAAGTTTTTGGGGACTCTTGTGAGGACTCTTTGGGCTTTTTATCATCTTTCCCCTGGTTCTTACCCTGAGAAGAACCATGTCCTCCCTTTTTCTGATCACCCCCTGGGGGTTTCTGGTTAACCCTAGTTCTTAACCAGTCATCTGCTGCCTCCCCCAGCTCTCTGGGGTTGGTCAACCTAGAGTCAACTAGATACTGGCGGAGCTTCTCTTGGACACAATTAGTTAGAAGGTGCTCCCTCATAATCAAATTGTACAGCCCCTCAAAGGTACTTACCCTGTTGCCCTGTATCCAGCCCTCCAGTGCCTTTACTGAAATGTCCACAAAGTTCACCCAGGACTGGGCGCTTGTCTTTTGGGTGTCCCTAAACTTGAGCCTATACTGCTCTGGGGTCAGACCAAACTTTTTAGTCAAGCAACTCTTCATACTGGGGTATGAGTCTGTATCTTCCCCACTCATGGTTAGGAGCCTATCCCTCCCAGAGTTGGGAACTAACTCCCAAAGAAGTGAACCCCAGTACTGAGGCTTGACTCTCCTCATCTGGAGGGCCCTCTCAAAGGCCCCCAGCCACTTATCTATGTCATCCCCCTCTACATAGGCAGGAACCACCCCTTTGGGTAATCTGGGGGAAAAACCCCCACCCATGGACACCTCAGCTTCTTTATCGCTGCCACCATCTCTTTTTTCTTTGTTTGCCCACTTTTTCTTTTCTAGGGCCAGCTTATCTGCTTCCAAAGCTATGTATGCTAGCTGGGCCTCCAACTTTCTTTCTCTGATGGATGGGTTCTCTCCTCCTGAAAGGACCCCCTTCCTACCACTAGCTTTGGGTCTGCCCCTAGTGACTGTATCTACTGAGGACCGTTATTCCTCATCCTCACTTGGGCTCAGATGCCTTCCCTCCCCTGAGAGGTTAGAGCTAGCATCCTCCCCTTTTTCTTCCTCCTCTGGAGCTTCCTCTGTGCCTAGCTCTTGGGCCTCAGCCCATGCTGTCAGGGATTTAATCAGGATTTGCTTCCTGAGATCAGTGGTTGCAGGCAACCCTCTTTCAATACACAACCCCCTAAGCTGGACTACTGTCAGTGTGGGTAGGCTAGCCAGATCAAGCTCCATGGTTCCCTAGTTTTGTGTCAACAAAAACTTTTTGCAAAAATTGGAAACAAGAATTTAGAAAAATTACAAAAATTCAATAATTAAAATGAATCCAAATGAATAAAAAAAAAAGTAAAATTAAAAATTAAAAAAATTGTTTTTTGCACTAAGACAATTTAAAGGATTTTTAATTTGTTTTACTCAAAACTGTAACGTGATACTGAACACAAGTACAGGATCCCACCGCTGCCACCAAAAATGTTGGAAAATGGGTTATTGGTAAGGGCAGGTAGGTACCTACACCCAGCAACAAGCCACTAACCTCCACCTAGGTACAGTTAGGTCTCAGTAAATTAATCCCATCTCAACCCTTGGTAGCTTGGCAACGAGCGTCAAGGCTTAACTTAGGAGACAGTGTGTAAAGCATTCAAATATCACAAAACAGTAATTAAATAAAACACAGGAAACAGTTTAAAAATCCAAAACCAATTTATAAAAATAGTTTATATTTTTATCTTTAAAATGACACAAAAACGAATAAAATCGGATAAAGGGAACCGGAGATATGAATTTTTTAAGAATTATTATTTTTCTAGCGCTTAGAAACAAAAAGCGCCAATCGGGTCATCTGGTTGCACCTCGACCGGGGCAAAGTCAAAGTTTCAGGCCGACCGCGATGGAGCCCTGCTCGGCTACAAGTCGCTGGAGGCCTCGGTTAAAAAGTTACCTTCTGACTTAGTCTTTATTTTGAAGTTTTTCTTCACCGGGACGAACCTGCCAGTTGAATCCGACCTCCTGGAGCCCTTGTCCGGATACGCGATGTGGGATTCCTCGGTGGAGATTTTTACCTTCGGACTTGGTCGTTTTTTTCGAGATGAAAATCCTTTGACCGGGGTAAACCTGGATCTTGATCCGACGTCCGTGGAGCCCTTCTCGGATACGATGGCTGGGAGGTCCCGGTCAACTTTTTACCTTCGGACTTAGTCTCTTTTTCGGAGGTTTTTCTTTACCGGGACGAACCACCAAGTCAGGCTGGGTCGCGGTTGAGGCAAGCCGGCTAGAATTTCCGCGGCGGGTCGGTCCCTCTCTGGAGCTTTTTCACAAAAATTTTCAAATCTTTTCCAAACTTCTGGGGCTTCACCCAGATGTTCTTTTAAGGTTCTTTTGGGGTCCCCAGCTCACCCCAAGGGTCCAGAAGTTCTGTGATGGTCCTTGGGGGGTGCGGACTTCAACTCCCAGAATGCACCTGGCGCAAACTCCTTTTTGGCCACTGGACAGTGGTCAGCTGGTCACTTTTCAGGGGTTGGTGCAGGGGGACTCTGGATAGCAATTTTTCACCTGTAGCAAACAGGGAGTCCCTCCTTGAACCAGTTGAAGCCAGGCAAAGTCCTTCTTGTGGTGAAGCCCAAGTGTGCAGCTGGTGCAGTCCTTCTGAGTGCAGGTTCCAGGTGCAGGCCAGGGGTCCAGCAGGGCAGTCCTTCTTCTCCTTTAGTTCTTTTCTTCTTGAAATCTGGCGGGGATCTGAGGTGTGGGGGCAGGTCTGCCAGTTTTATCCTTGCTCCTGGGTGAAAAGCAGGGGGGTCCTGGTCCTCCAATCAGGTACAGGGTCGTCCCCCTGTGATGACCACTTCCTGGGAAGTGTGGCAAAAATCCATCCCAAAAGGCAACAGTCTCTAAAAATCCAACATGGCTGAATCTGATTTTTGGAGGTTACATCTGGCTAAGCCCACCCACTGGTGTGGCTAAAAATCATAAACACACCCCTCTCCTAATCTAACCAAGGGGGCACCTAGTTGTCTGGGGTTGCAGGATGGGGGGTGTTGCTGGGTGCTCCAGATGTCCTTCTCTGCCTTTGAAGACCAGTTTGGCAGCCCTCCCCCTTCCTGCCTCACCATCTGCTGAGGGGAGATTCTCTCCCCCAAGCACATTCCTTTGTGTGAAGCCAGGCCACTTCACACCTCATCAAGGCAGCTTGGCAAAAGCTGCTGCAGGCTGGCCAATCAGAGCACAGCAGCAAAAACAATGCAGAGCTGAAATTGGCAACTTTTTAGGTAAAGTCTAAACTTTTTACCTGAACAAGTTATATTAAATCCAACAACTGGAAGTTGTGGGATTTATTACAACAATTAATTTGATACCAAATTCTTGGTATGCAACATTTAAGGAGACTTTAAAATTTAAAATAAAGTCTCCCCATTCTAGCCTATGAAGGCCATTTACTTCAATGAGGGAAACACGAATTTGGCTGTTTTTACCTCACCAGGGCTTATAAATCTATTTTTATACAGTCCCTGCTTATAGTTACATGGCACCCAGCCCTAGGGGCACATAGGGCACACCTTAGGGGTGACTTATATGTAAAAATAAGGTAGTTTAAGACTTTGGAAGTACTTTTAATTCCAAAGTCGAATTTGCATATAACTTTAATTTAAAAGCAGCCAGCAAGGCAGGCTTGCTTTTAAAATGACACTGGGCACTTCAGCAGTGCACCTAGGTGTGCACCACCTATGCTGTGGTCCCTTAACCTACATGCCCTACCATATACTAGGGACTTATAGGTAGGTTAACTTAGCCAATTATAATTAGCCTAATTTGCATATCCATTTTACACAGAGCACTGGCCCTGGGACTGGTAAGCAGTACCCAGGGCACAGCCAAGAGTCAGTAACCACCAGTACCTATCCAAAAAGTGTGGGGGTGATCAGGCAAAAAAGGAGGACTTTCCTACACAACACAATAGAGGGAATAGGTGTTAGTAGAATGGGCCATCAAAGACAGGATGGGGCAGAGAAGTTCACATCAATACTTGGTCTTCAAAGACCACACCTTAGCTCAAACACAAAGAACTTCACACTACCTTATCATGTCTGCAGACAGACTGGGACCAAGGCAGAAGTTGGAGCGGTAGGCCTCACAGTAGTGAAATGCAAATTTATGAGGTTTTCACCACCAGGACATGTAAACTTTAAGAGTACATGCCCAACTTTTAATATACCCTATTTAGGGCTTACCTTAGGGATGACATATATGCAATAAAAAGGGAGTTGTAGGCCTTGCAAGGGGTTTATTAACAGTTTAACACTGTATATAGGTTGCAATGGCAGGCCTGAGACATGATTTAAGGGGCAACTTATGAGGGTGACACAAAAAAGTGCTGGAGGCTCACTAGTAGCATTTAATTCACCAACACTGGGTATATGGTATACCGCTTTACTAGGGACATATACATAAACTGAATATGCCAATCAGGTGTAAGCCAATTTTACTATGTTTAAAGTAGAGAGCACAAACACTTTAGCACTGGTTAAGGACAACAAAAACAAATTCAGCAAAATAGAAAATGGTGAATAAAAGAAGTTTGGGGGTGACCCTGCATAGAGGGCGAAGTCCAACACTGAGATTCCAAGTGAGTACAAGAAACACAGACTCTGTTCATTGTCACAGCGAGACAATTCTTGCAGTACGCTAAACTACTTAGGGTGACTTTATGGTGGGGGAAGCAATTCCCAGACAAGCAAGAGGAAACCCAGACCCCAAAAGAGGTATTAGCTCTGACTGTAAAAGGGAGGGTTATGGCATCAATATATAGAGCACTCCAAAGTGAAAAACCCATCACCCAGAGTGACAGTGAGAGAAAATGGTAGGAAGAATGCTCAAGACAATGTGGAGGTGCAGAATACACAAGATCCTGCAGGCATATTTGAATGATCTTCAATACAATTGTATTTAAATTAGTCCCATTTATTATTCTCCACAGGCCTTACCTAATGCTTGTTAAACTTCAGAAAAATTCATGAATTAGAAAATGTGGAAATTATTAGATTGAAGAAGAAAATAGAGCACATATTAGGTGTTCGTGCTATCCAAATGCTGACCTTGAACACTGAGAATTACTTGTTAGTATTAGGCCCAATACCAAGCAAGCGTTAGCATAGCTAATAGGTGTGGCATTGGCTGCATAACTATTGCCAATATTATTTTATGTTGCTATAGTTCAATAGAACTTTAAAGCCAAAGAGAGCAGCTGCATTTGGAAGCAGTGTTTCATTTGTCTTGGAATAGTAAAGAACAGTAAGTATGGCAAAAGATTTCCAAGATGACTGCATATGTGTGTGCATGCACATAGGAGCATTGGCTGCCATCTTGGAGATCTTTTTGACAAACTTAACATGGCAGGTCTACTCATTCTTCGATCCTTCTGAGGCTGATAAAATTCATAGTATTGAGTTGGAAAGCAATAAATATCAGTTGTGAATGACTGTGATTGCGCACTTTTAGACATTAAAGCTACACCTACTGGTTTTGCTAGTGATACTTCATAAACCAGAAAAACACAGAGGTGAAGTTATGTTCCGCAATGTGCTAGTGGTCAAGTAGTGAAATGTCCAGGATAGCAGTAACATTAATCACCCTAGCAAAAAATGAGAAACGCAAAAATCATAGTTCAGCTAACGAAAATGATCTGCCTGGCTACCCCATGCAATGGTAAACTAGTAATAGAAGCAAGAAAATGACAAAAAACATGCATTTAAAAGTAAATAGAGACGTACTCTAAAGACTTGTTTCAGCTTATAGTGATACAGAAATGGCATTCCTTACTTAAAGTTGCAATCTTTCTGAAATTGCATTATTAACTGTTTAGGTTTAAACAGGCAATAACACAATACATTGCTAGTATTGACAGTCTCACAATCAAAAACACTTTGAACATGATATAGATAGTTATAAAACAACATGATTTGCTTTTAGATATGTACAAGACTATAAGAGCCTTTATTTTATTCCACAGAGATATAATATTTAGTGAATTTAATGACAAATAGCAAAGGAAGGAAACCTCTCTCAGCAGTCACCGTAGCGCTTTGCAAACAACAGCTCCCTTTTACTTTATATATAAAGAGAAATATTAGTACTGTGAAAGGGAGGAGAGCGAAGATACATAGCTGCATGTTAAAATGCTCAGTCATTTTAACAGGTATTAAATGCCAACAAATAGAGGAGTAGTGAAGCCTTCACAGTGCATATTTTCCACATACCACATTCATTATTGTTGGCTTTGAAGTATTTGGTTGTCAAGTTAAACAATGGCAGGTAGTATTTTTTTTAATTGAGCAGAATGTATAGCACAAAGACGATTGGATATCAGCCAGTAGAAATTAACTGTGCAATAAAAAACAATAACAAAAGAGTAGCAGCCATTCCACCATATATAACTCCCTCTAAACAAAGAGAATAAAGCAATATAGAAGTAATTCAGGGATGTCAATTAAGGGTCACCAGGGGTCGCAAATGCGACTCCTATGGCCCTCATTGGGACTCCTGCCACCTTGCTTCCGATCCCTGGCTTCCCAGCGCTCAGATGGGGTAAAATCAGCCTGTGTGGGTGTGCACCATTTGATTGCACTGCTGAAACAGAAGCAGAAGCCCTGCAAATAAACAGTTCACATCATGCATGCATGCTGGACCTGGGGGAAAGAGCTCACTTGTTGCTATGGTGACCCATCCCCGGCCGGCCCGCCGGCGCACAGTCCTTGGTTTCTAGTTAGAAACATTGTATGTATCTGCTGCAGGCCTGGACTTCTTCAGCCGCTTGCCTTGCCCTGCAGGGACATCAATCTAGTAGTGCACATGAAAAGGATACTAATGATGGCCTTGGCAAGATTTATTGGCCGGCCTGCGCGGCCACGTGACTACTGACAGGTCTATTCGGAATCGGGCTCGTGTTGGTGTCACAGAAGGACTTGAGTGTGAGTGTGACAGTTCCCTTATTTATCTTCATGCACTTTGACCACTGACTGATTTGCTTAGTGTTTGTTTCTGTGGGACTGGAATGGATGCAGGGTGGCAATGCACCAAGCATGCCTCATGTGGTCATTGGATTATTGGAGCTTTACACACCTAGTTAAAGGTGGGGAGAGGATCTGAATCAAAATATGGCAAGCTTTTTCACACTTGCTGCCCATATTTGCTAATTGGTCAGTATCATGACTTGCTTGCAAGGTGTTCAGCAGGGCAGTAGGCGGGCCACTAAAATCTCTGGTGAGACTCAACGACAGCTCATTTCACAAGCATACCTCTAGTGGCTGTGGTCTTGCCAGCCTGCATAACAAAGTGCAGCGCAGTTGGAACTTCCTTGTGCAAATTGTCGGGCGCAACCAGTACAATGGCTCAGTGATCTAATGCACCTGTATGTATGTCCTTTAAAATGTAGTGCAAACCTAGTGTTGTGCAACAATGGTCCTATTATGCCCCCCTGCCAAATTTCTGCAGACGTCTGTCCATGTTCTGTGCGCATCGGCACACATTACTGTCCTGTTAAAGCACTTTGCTGGTTCCAAGCACAGGGCACTCTGCATGACTACTCCTAAAAAAAATTGGTATTGGAGTCTCCCCACCTAGTTTAGGATTTGTGTCACTGTCACAAGGAGCAGGGCTGGCCGGGCCCTAACTGGATTGATGGGAAGATCGTGAAACGGAAGCACGAGGGCGATGACATCATCGGAGAATGCACTCAGTCCCTTGCAATGAAACTGTAAAGCAATGAACAAGGAAATGTTTTAAACTGGGCAAGTGTCATGCAGTGAAAAGTTCCTATGGGGTACAAGGAACAGTCAAGAAAGAAAACCCAGTGCACTGCAATGAATGCAGCATGGATGTCACCAATGGGGAAAGAGACATTCAGGTTGGACAGGGGAGTTCAAAGCAGACCTGGCAAAATTACCATATAATAGTTGTCCTCACGCAACATCTCTCTTTCCATTGATTCATCCACCCATCCTCTCTCTGCTTCTCTCTTCTGTCTTCTCCCTGCCTGATTGCTTTCTCTTTACCTCTCCCCTCTCTTTCTCACTCACTGTCCAGCTCTGGAGACACCATGACATTCCCTCACTGAACTCATGTGAAACCCATCCTCAGTCTAAGGATAGACCAAGACAACAGTATACCTGCAGCGAAGGTTACATGCCCTAGCTGCCCTTGCTTCTTCCACATGAAATCAGAGTTCTATGACACCAAGCTCTCCCTCACCCCTTTACATCAAAAAGATAAGTGGCCTCTGTGTTGAAACATTAAGTTGCGAGCAAGCACGCAGTAGTGTGTGCCTGAACACTCAGCTCTCCAATCAGCTATCCAATGACGCGGTGCTGTGTGACACAATGCACGATGCAGAGGGAGGTGTACAAACAGCACACTATCTTAAATAAGACCACATCAATCAAAAAGGATTTCCATCTTGGTGAAGCATCTTTCACAGGCCTTTAGAGTTAGCAAGTAAGTGTGACATCTTTTGCAACATGTTATGTGGGGGTGACCAGTTATTAATGGGCTGGATTACATGCCGTTTGTACTCAGCAAGCAATTGTGTTCCCCTTTTTGCATTGTTTCAAGTTGGTGTTCAAAACTTACCTATGCTAAGATGCACATGCATTGGCTCCACAGGTTTAGAAGTATGTATACTGTGTCATGGGAAGGAAAGTTGCTGGGAGAACTTGACCTGCATTAAATAGGACTGGTGTCTATGCTCCAAGACAGATTTACTTACCAGATACTCATAGTTTCTAAAACAAATGAGAAAGTGAACTTGTTTTGAACATTATAGGCCCATCATACTTCCCATTTCGTAAGTTATTTGATAATGAGAATGTCTGATTTCATTATGACTAGCATTTTTCAATTGTAACACACTATTCAAAAGTTTCTTAATTATCTGAAGGCACTACCCGAAAGAATGTATGTAGCTGCATTTTCAAAAGGATTTGAAGAGTGTCGGTTTATAGGGTACTTCTTTTGTATCTGTAGAGATTTTACAGCCTCAGTATGTGATGTAAGTAATCAAAAAGTAGATTCATCACTTGCTGTGTTAGCACCAAACAGAAAAAGACATGTAATGTCACTTCCGTTGAATTCATGGGGTCTAAAGGTCATATAAAGTCACTTTCTGTAATGTCATCAGGTCAAATGCATTGCTATGCCACTTCCTGTGACATCATCAAGGTGGGTCAAAGAGCAGATGATGTCACCCGATCAAAGTTTGTGTGATGTCACTTCCTGTGACATTAGAGGGGGGGTTCACATGGCATGTAATGTCACTTCCGCTACCCCAGGCATTTTGATGAATCGATGTACATGAGTAATATGGTGCATTTTCCCAAGCAGCAAAGCTAAATTCTCAACATTTTGGTAGAACCATAGTTAAATCTACTCATAAGACCTTCTGCCGCATATACTTCTTGAAGCAGATATATTATAGGCTCTTGCACACAGAAGGAAGCGCTATCTTTCCCTAGGAACTACACTCACCTGGGGAAAGTGGCAAAACACATTATCAGTGAAGCAGTAACACAGAATTTCATAATAACCTACACAAATGGCATAAGTGCAGACTTGCCTTGCGAACATCATTAATCAATCAATCAATCAATCATTGAATTTATAAAGCGCGCTACTTTCTTAATAACCTAAAAAAAGTATAAGTGCATAAGACCCTCGTGAAAATTATTAAACATCAAAGGGTTCGAGCATACACAAATGTGATTGTGCCAAGACCTTTCAATTCATTAGCTCCTAAACAAAGTGCAAAGGTGCATAGTGCAAAACATTGTACAAAAGCTTGAAAATCTTGAAAAAGTCGAAGATGAGGTCCCTGGTATGACTATTGTCAGTGCAAGTATACAGATGCAAGTCTTGTTGTTAGAAGCATACATCAGCCATGGGAATACAATGCAATTACATGTCTCAAATGCTACCCATTTTGCGAAAAAAAAAAATAAGGAGGCACCCCACACGCCGTGCATATGCCTCCTCAAATGCTTTGGCCCTCATAAATTACGCATGCCAATGATCAATGGTTGGAATATCTGCCGTTCTCTATTTTTTCAACATTAGGCTACGAGCAACCGATATAGCAATAGTCACAGAGTATTGCACATTTTTGTTGGCATAACTATTAGCAAAAGATGTGCTAAATAAAGCTAGCATGGTCTCAGGAACAATCGTACATTGGACAGAATTACATAGTTTGTGGAATAGATCATTCCGAAATTGATAAAGTGCTCAGCAGGTAAAAGAATGTGTGATCATTAGACCGACACAGCAAATATTGATCAGGAATTGCATTCACCATTTTATGCAGGAGATGGGGGGTATAATACGCCATCCATCTGGACATAACAACCATCCTTTTAAAATTAGAGTCTCTCATAGAGTTATAACCAATATAAGAAATGTACTGCCATTGCCCCTTTGTAATCTTACAGCTGGTCATTCAATCAATTCTGTCCAAAAATTCCAGACCAAATTAGACTCTGTATTTTTAAGTAGTGCTCGATACCAATTGTCTACGCTGGTTAAATTTCTCTTAACTAGGAGATGAAGGAAGGCATGTGTCTCTTTGGTCCGCTCCTGAATAGTTTACAATTAGAAAGCTTATTAGCTGCCTGAAACTAAACACTAGCTGACAGGCTTCTACCCGAGACCCATTTGCCTCCTGACAATAAAGAAATCCTCCATTCTGGCGAATACCTTGGACTTCTATGATTATTTAATTGAATTGGAAAAGGTAAGACCTAGCAATCTACAATTCTGCATCAAGGTAAGCTCACGACATACTGGAATCCGCGAAGAGTTGTAACAGTCATGAGACGTGTTCAGGTGCCTAGAGCACCTTGTAACTCGTCTTTTTAGGGAGCTTTTTGTTTTTAAAAAGACTGGTAAAACTGTTGCAGACCTGTTAACCATGAAAATATTAAACATATCGAGTTCTGATTAACGCAAACTATATTATCTAAAAGGGCAGCCTAATAATAAGTCTAGAAATGAGACAGGGAGAGTAATACTTGCAATTTGTCTAATTGTAGGACTGCAAACTTGAACCTTGGCTGTTTATTATTCTATATGAACTTTTTTTTAAAAAGCTGATCAAATTCCTTAAAAGGTGATGAGTTCATTTTAATAGTGAGATTTGCAAAAAAAAATTACTAATGGGAGAATTGACGTTTTAATTAAAGCCAACCTGCCAATCAGTGGTAGAGGATGCGGTCCACCTTTCCAATAATGCTTTAAGATTAAAAAACATACTGTTATATTTTAATTGAAATATTTGTTAATAACATAAATGTCTAAGTAACGAATAGGGCGATGGGGTGCAAACTGATGTTTCAAACCTTGAGGAAGACTCACGTATGAGGAGTTAAGTAAAATTTCAGTTGATTCCCTTTGTAACCTTCCACCATCGTATACTCCAAAATCACATTTAACCCCCTAAATATTGTCTCTATCAGCCTTTAAATAAAGTATAATATCATCAACAAAGAGTTAGATTTTTGGCATCCTTTCTAACAGTGGAACAGTTAATTTCATACTGCATTATCTTACTGCTAAGTGGATTTGAAGGCACAAAAGGATTTAAGTGTAGAGAAATGCTCACTTTCTAAAAGTAGCATAAACTCCAACTTCACCATTAAGCAGGATTTTGTATCACCATTCTGGCCATACTAAATATGACCTGGCTACTCCTTTCTGATCAGGATCTACCACTCAAACAGCATATGAGGGTAGCCCTAATGCTATCCCATGAAAGGAGTAGGCCTCACAGCGTTGTAAAACGAATTTAGGAGTTTTACACTACCAGGACATATAGAACACACATGTTCATGTCCTGCCTTTTACCTACATAGCACTCTGCCCTATGGGCTACATAGGGCCTACCTTAGGGGTGACTTATATGTAGATAAAGGGGCGTTTAAGGCTTGGCACTTACTTTTAAATGCTGAGCCGAAGTGGCAGTGAAACTGCACACACAGGCCCTGCAATTGCAGTCCTGAGACATGTTTAGAGGGCCACGTATGTGGGTGGCACATTTAGTGCACTTGACTAGGGACTTACAAGTAAATTAAATAAGCCAACTGTGTATGAGCCAATGTCACCATGTTTTAAGGAGAGAGCATATGCACTTTAGCGCTGATTAGGAGTGGTAAAGTGTGCAGAGTCCTAAAGCCAGCAAAAATGAGGGCAGAAAAAGAGAAGGAGGAAGGCAAAAAGTTTGGGGCTGATACTGCACAAAGGCCATTTCCAACAATCGGGTACCCCTGGTGGGTACCCCTACTGAATTTCACCATGCCTGCTTCCTTGGAATTAACTATAACTTTAGCATCTTGATAAAGATACATTTACATAGTGAAAAATTTATCACCAAAGCCGAATTTGATTTAGGCTCAAAAACAAGGCCTCCAGTTTACTAGATCAAAGGCCTTCTCAGCGTCCATCATCAAAATAGCAGCTTCCTCTTGATTGCAAGAGAAATAGTCAATAGGTTATATCAGAAAATTTGTGATAATTTGTCAATTTGGCAAAATGCCATTGCGGTCTTTGTGCCTCATAGTTTGTGCTATGGGAATAATGATTCGTGAAGCTCATATTTTAGTGCATAGTTTATAATCAGAATTCAAGAGAATCATAGATCTATAAAAATTAACATTTGTAGGTGATTTATCTTTTTTGAGAAAGCTGACTATGATTGTTTCCTTAAAAGATTTGGGAATATTTGTGTCCTGCCTAATTTGATTAAACAAATCAGTTAGAAAAAGTAGCAACTCCTTTGCAAACAAATTGTACACCTCAGTGGGAATGCCATTGCTTTCACAGGCTTTTTTGCACTGGTCATATTTATAAATGCCTTCGGCCATATTTATAAGTGCCTTCCCTACCTCAGCTACTTTAATTTTATCTAGGAATCTGCTTTTTTTGTCCTTCGACACCTGCGGTAAGGGATTGAACTAAAAAGCTGCCTAAGCCTAGATGTTCGGACTGGGTCAGTGTTCTCATACAGGTTTCTATAGTGTTTTTAATAAGACCTAAGTGAGCAATCTTGTTATTCTCTTCAGTTAAAACACGGGTGTCAGGATTCTAGGCTGCACTAATTCCCTGTTTATTTTTCTGAGCTTATTGGACCACACAAGAAATTTGCCTATATGTTGACTTTCTCATACATTTCCTGCTGGTAAGCACAATGATTGCAGCTCCTGCTTTGATTTGATGAGCTGTTTCTTTCGAGATCCCTTGTTCCCTGAGGACTCACGTGCACTCGTAGCATGGTCAACCACCAATTGGAGCACATGAGCTCTCCTATAGCTTTCCTTGTTTTTGTTGGCCTGGTCCGCTATGACATGGCTGTGAAAAGTGACCCTAAAGGCCTCCCACACTACAAAATCGGGTATGGTATTATGATAAGTCTAAAAAAAGGTTTTATAAAACTTTTGTATTGTCTCACCAAATTTGATAATTCAATAAAGAGTTATAAAACTGCCATCTGTGCCTTTATTTTTGTGAAATATCTAACTCGAATTGGAGTGTGACAATCGAATGGGCGGAACAAGTGGTTGTCCAAATATCAACTGCTCTCCACTTGATTAAACAATGAAGTTGAAAGAAGTCTAAGTGTGAGTTGGTCTTAAATTAGCACCAAAAGCAAGTAAACTTAGTTCAATCCGGATTATCTGTGCACCAAGGGTCCAAGTCATGTTTAATTACTGTGACTACTTTTGATGTTCTGGGCTAACTGTTTTTTAGCTCTATTGGAGGTTTCCAGTTTTAAATCCTCTATAAAATTTAAATTGCCTCCACATATTAAAAGCCCTTCTGCAGCCATGGCTAGGCTATGCGATTGTTTCAATGGTTCGTTGTCATCCGTAATCGGACCATAATAATTCACCAAAGTTTAGAATGGAACCCTTAGATAGAACCTTGCTCCACAACCACCTCCCTTTTGCATCTCTAATAACGTCTTTCACATGCCAGTTAACAGTATTTGCCAAATAGATCACTACACCCTTCACTGAAGCCCCTGCCATTGCAAAATATGCGTGGTAATGTCTTTTGGGTAAAATGTTTTGGATTGTTAACCCTGCAGTTGGTTTCTAGAAAAAAATTACTTTGGGTTTAAAACCACACTAGCCAATTTATCAGAGCACCATATTTGTGCTTAATTGAAGATCAACTCTGTTTATTGATTTAAGAGGTAAAACACAATACACAGCTCTATGCCTACAACCTTCACGTCCGGCAGCAAATAACATCATCTATCTGCGGCCCCAAAAACGGGTGCCAGAAGAGAGAGTTGATATATCATGAACTCAATGCAACAATGCCTCTGTCTCACTTCAAACATTAGTAACAAGAACAGGTACAGGTATCATATAATAGGAAACCAGCGGGAAAGAAAAAGAAAAAAGAAAACAGAGAAATACAAAATAGAGCAACCCCACTCCTCCCATCAACACTCAGCCAGAGTCCTCCGCCTTCGCCCCCCCGGGCTCCCGCCCCACCTTCCACCAGGGCTGCGTCTTAGCGCCCCCCTCCCGACCGCCTCCACCCCAATCAGGTATCGCTAAGCAACCGCAGCACTCGTAAGTATGCAGGACACATAAGTTCGTAAAATTCTGCTGACAGAATCTGAATAAATGGCCTCCACAGGACAGCAGTTTCGGCTGCTCTCTGATCGGCTGGCAAGGTTAATTTCTCCATCGCTAAGATATACCAGAGCTTATGAAGCCACGAGGTATAGCTCGGAACCGTATCCGTGCCCCAGAGTCCCAGAAGCACCTGATGTGCCGCATTGAGGGCAAGAGCGATCTGTCGACCTCTCAAAGACCGGAGAGGGAAGGTAAGAGGATTGGTCAACCCCAAGATAGTATATGTCGGGAGCCTCGGAATCTCTGTGCGGAATACCCTGTCTATGTCGTCCAAAATGCTGTTCCAATATTTTTTCAGTTTCAGGCAGTGCCACAATAAATGAATGAGGGTGCCCATATTACCACACTCTCTCTAGCAGAGCTCAGATTTGGCGGAGTCCCACCCCCACACCCTCACACAGGGGTGTAGTACCAGGAAGTAGCTATCTTGTAGGCCATTTCAGCCCCCGGTGTATTGTGAGCTGTGTGGTGCACCCTAAAATATATGTCCTCCCACTCCTCCTCTGTCAACTCTCTCCCAATCTCCCTCTCCCATCGTTTCTGCCCCTTCATCTTGGAGAACGGTGGGGCTTTAAGGAGGTGCACGTAGATTTCGGATATCAATCTCTTATCATCCTTCTTCCCTAACAACCATTTCTCAAATGATGTAAGTGTTCTAGCCACTAGGGGTTTAACTGTTGGCTGCATTACCCAGTGACGGACCTGGTAATACGGCATTCTATCTGCTTCCGTTAGGTCATAGGTCTCCCCCAGCTGGTCAAAGGGGATAATACCATCAATGTCAAAGAGACACCCTACTCTTTTACACCCTTTCACCGGCAAGTGCTGAAAACCCTCCCAGTGTAGGCCAGGGGCAAACTCAGGGTTAGCACATATTGGCATCATGGGGGAAGGGAAAGTCGTCAAGCCGCATCTAGTCGCCACCGCATCCCACACCCGAAGAGTCGCACCAGTGATTGGGGATGAGTAAAGTCCTGTCGCTCTGTGTCTACGTCGCAGCCAGGGTTCCTTCCAGATATGGGACCCGGCAACCGCCTGATCCATAAAGCACCAGTGTTTCTCCGTTAACTGACGACTCCACTCCAGTAAAAAGCGCAGCTGAGCGCTTGGTGATACTTTAACAGACACGGAAACCCCAGTCCTCCATCAATCTTTGGACAATATAAGATATTGCACGGGATCCGCACGGGTTTCCAGACCCAAATAAACTTTAGAATCGCCTTTTGAAGTGTAGCTATGGTATTAGGTAGAGGAAGCGTCTGAAACAAATAAAGAATGCGCGGCATAATGGTCATCTTAATTGCTGCGATCTTGCCGAACCAGGATAATTTGTGCTTCCCCCATAGCTCTAAGTCTTTTAGTACCTCTATGGAAAGGGTAGCATAGTTCAAACGAGACGTCTTTGTGGTCGTCTTCACCAAGACTATGCCCAGTTATGGGATGTGTGACGATGCCCATAAGAAAGGTAATCTAGAGCGCAATTCTTCTTTGTGGTCCGGGGAGACTGACAGGTTCAGGATCTGAGATTTCTGCATATTAACTTTGAACCCCGAGACTGTGCCAAATGCATGCAAAGAGTCTGCAAGCGCTGGAAGTGAGGTCACAAGCTCTGCCAATGTAAGGATCACGTCATCAGCGTAGAGACTGATCAAGTGATAGTCCCCCCCAAATTTGATGCCTGTAACTCGTGGGTCAGCTCGAAGTCTTTGAGCCAGAGGCTCCATGTAGAGAGCAAACAGAAGTGGGGAGAGTGGACACACCTGCCTCGTTCCTCTTCTTATCGGAAACGGCAGAGAAACCGTTCCATTAACGCGGACCGCCGCACTAGGCTCGTGATAGACAAATTTGATCCAAGTCAGGAGCGTCGGCCCAACCCCAAAACGCTCCAACACCCGGAAAAGATAGGGCCAGTGCACCCTATCAAACGCTTTCTCCACGTCAATAGTGAGAAGGAGAACTTCCCTATGGGACCTATGCGTTTTATCTATCAGGTGTAGAATCCATTTCGTATTGTCCCCGCATTGCCGCTGGGGTATAAAACCCGCCTGGTCTGGGTCAATTAGCCCGGGCATATAGGGGTTGAGGCGCTGCACTAATATGCCTGTGAACAGCTTGGCATCTATGTTTAGGAGTGAAATAGGGCAATATGATCCACACTCCTCCAGGGCCTTGCCGGGTTTATGAATAACCATGATAAGGGCTTCAAGTATACTGGGGGCAAGGGACTTGGTCTCTGTAAAAGAGTTAAACAGCCGGGTGAGTACAGGGGCCAGTTCCGGACAGAAGGTTTTATAGAAAAGCGGAGTAAAGCCATGCGGGCCATGCGATCTCCCCAACCTTAAACGCGAGATGGCCGAAATTACCTCCTCCAACCGAATAGGCTGGTCAAGGAGATCTGAATCCTGCTCCCTGAATGGCGTAACTTCACAGTCAGACAGATAGGAGGAGGGGTCGAGAGCAATGGTTGTGTCCTCCGCATACAAC
This sequence comes from Pleurodeles waltl, assembly GCF_031143425.1. Lineage (NCBI taxonomy): Eukaryota > Metazoa > Chordata > Amphibia > Caudata > Salamandridae > Pleurodeles > Pleurodeles waltl. Next base: position 572,563,804 of record NC_090438.1, read on the forward strand.
ACCCTGTAAAACTCGGAAAAGGCCTCTGTGATCTGCGCATCAGTGTGCGCCACTCCCTGAGAGGGGGAATGCACCATCTTTATGGCAGAGGCATGCCTCTGAGCCCTTAGCTTCTGAGCCAGGAGTTTCCCACACCTATCTCCCCTCGTGTAATATTTGTGTTTCAGTTGCGCTAGCTGTAGGATGTTGTCTCTGTATGTACTATTTCAAAGTAAGAAATAGCATGCACGGAGTCCAAGGGTTCCCCTTAGATGTAAGATAGTGGCAAAAAGAGATAATTCGAATGCTCTATTTTGTGGTAGTGTGGTCGAGCAGTAGGCTTATCAGAGGGTAGTGTTAGGCATTTGTTGTACAGACACAGGCAATAAATGGGGAACATACACTCAAAGACAATTCCAGGCCAATAGGTTTTTATATAGAAAAATATATTTTCTTAGTTTATTTTAAGAACAACAGGTTCAAGATTTACATACAATACTTTAAATGAAAGGTATTTCACTTAGGAACTGTAGGAACTTTGAATTAGCAAGATAGCATATACAGTTTTCACACAAATGGCAATAAGCTATTTCAAAACTGGACACAGTGGAATTTTCAACAGTTCCTGGGGGAGGAAAGTGTTTGTTAGTTTTGCAGGTAAGTAAACCACCTACAGGGTTCAAAGTTGGGTCCAAGGTAGCCCACCGTTGGGGGTTCAGAGCAACCCCAAAGTTACCACACCGGCAGCTCAGGGCCCGTCAGGTGCAGAGGTGAAAGTGGTGCCAAAACACATAGGCTTCAATGGAGAAGGGGGTGCCCCGGTTCCAGTCTGCCAGCAGGTAAGTACCCGTGTCTTCGAAGGGCAGACCAGGGGGGTTTTGTAGGGCACCGGGGGGACACAAGTCAGCACAAAAAGTACACCCTCAGCGGCACGGGGGCGGCCGGGTGCAGTGTGCAAACAGTTGTCGGGTTTGCAATGGAGTTCAATGGGAGACCCAGGGGTCTCTTCAGCGAAGCAGGCAGGCAAGGGGGGGGCTCCTCGGGGAAGCCACCACCTGGGCAAGGGAGAGGGCCACCTGGGGGTCGCTTCTGCACTGGAGGTCGGATCCTTCAGGTCCTGGGGGCTGCGGGTGCAGTGTCTTTACCAGGCGTCGGGTTCTTTGAAGCAGGCAGTCGCGGTCAGGGGGAGCCTCTGGATTCCCTCTGCAGGTGTCACTGGGGGGGGCTCAGGGGCGGTCAACTCTGGCTACTCACAGGGTTGCAGTTGCCGGGGAGTCCTCCTTGTAGTGTTGGTTCTCCGCAGGTCGAGCCGGGGGCGTCGGGTGCAGAGTGCAAAGTCTCACGCTTCCGGCGGGAAACGTGTGTTCTTTAAAAGTTGCTTCTTTGTTGCAAAGATGTTTCTTCTTTGGAGCAGAGCCGCTGTCCTCGGGAGTTCTTGGTCCTTTTAGATGCAGGGTAGTCCTCTGAGGCTTCAGAGGTCACTGGACCCTGTGGAATGCGTCGCTGTTGCAGTTTTTCTTGAAGTGGGGAGACAGGCCGGTAGAGTGTCTCCGTCTTCTCTGCAGGGCTTTCAGGTCAGCAGTCCTTCTTCGTCTTAGGTTGCAGGAATCTAGTTACCTAGGTTCTGGGAGCCCCTAAATACTCAATTTAGGGGTGTGATTAGGTCTGGGGGGTTAGTAGCCAATGGCTACTAGCCCTGAGGGTGGTTACACTCTCTTTGTGCCTCCTCCCTGAGGGGAGGGGGGCACATCCCTAATCCTATTGGGGGAATCCTCCATCTGCAAGATGGAGGATTTCTAAAAGTCAGTGTCACCTCAGCTCAGGAGCTTAGGTGCTGTCCTGACTGGCTAGTGACTCCTCCTTGTTTTTCTCATTATCTCCTCCGGCTTTGCCGCCAAAAGTGGGGCCGTGGCCGGAGGGGGCGGGCAACTCCACTAGCTGGAGTGCCCTGGGGTGCTGTAACAAAGGGGGTGAGCCTTTGAGGCTCACCGCCAGGTGTTACAGTTCCTGCAGGGGGAGGTGTGAAGCACCTCCACCCAGTACAGGCTTTGTTACTAGCCACAGAGTGACAAAGGCACTCTCCCCATGTGGCCAGCAACATGTCTGGTGTGTGGCAGGCTGCTAAACTAGTCAGCCCACACTGGTAGTCAGGTATGGTTTCAGGGGGCATCTCTAAGATGCCCTCTGGGGTGTATTTTACAATACAATGTACACTGGCATCAGTGTGCATTTATTGTGCTGAGAAGTTTGATACCAAACTTCCCAGTTTTCAGTGTAGCCATTATGGTGCTGTGGAGTTCGTGTTTGACAGACTCCCAGACCATATACTCTTATGGCTACCCTGCACTTGCAATGTCTTAAGGTTTTGCTTAGACACTGTAGGGGCATAGTGCTCATGCACCTATGCCCACACCTATGGTATAGTGCACCCTGCATTAGGGCTGTAAGGACTGCTAGAGGGGTGACTTATCTATACCTATAGGCAGTATGAGGTTGGCATGGCACCCTGAGGGGAGTGCCATGTCGACTTATTCATTTTCTCCCCACCAGCACACACAAGCTGGCAAGCAGTGTGTCTGTGCTGAGTGAGGGGTCTCCAGGGTGGCATAAGACATGCTGCAGCCCTTAGAGACCTTCCCTGGCATCAGGGCCCTTGGTACCAGGGGTACCAGTTACAAGGGACTTACCTGGATGCCAGGGTGTGCCAATTGTGGAAACAAAGGTACAGGTTAGGGAAAGAACACTGGTGCTGGGGTCTGATTAGCAGGCCTCAGCACTCTTTCAAATCATAACTTGGCATCAGCAAAGGCAAAAGGTCAGTGGGTAACCATGCCAAGGAGGCATTTCCTTACACTAGCGCATATTCCGCTCCGTCCCAATCCAACCTCTTCAACTGCATGCTCACCTTCTCTAACTCTCTCCAGACTCTGGGAGCTCCTGTGTGCTTATGAGAGCACTCTAGGACGGCTACTCACCTCTCCAGAACGTCTCTCTGGTCCCTGCGAGCCTTATTTTCTTTAGCCGAAAGGGATATCACCTCCCCCCATATAACCACTTTAAGCGCCTCCCAGAGGGTCTCTAAGCTCGTTAGTCCATTGTCATTCCGTGCAAGATAGCCTCTAATCGCTCATCTCACAGCATCTACCATATCGGGGGATTGCAAAATCGAGTCTCGGAAGCGCCAACCCGGTCCCCATGCACGGTCAAGGCCCAGGTGAACCGTCACAGAAACAGGAGCGTGATCCACCAGAGCCCTTGGCTCTATTGAAGTCTCCCACACCCTAGAATGTAACTCTGAGGAAGCTAAAAAATAATCTATGCATGCGTACGTTTTCGTGGCAGCTGATTAAAAAAAATAATCGCGGAGGCCCAGATGAGCTGTCTGCCAAATATCCTCCAGATCACAGTCCGCCAGCCACTGCAACCCAGCCGGTTCCAGGGCCCCAGACTGGCCATAACGCTGCCCCGATCTGTCCAAATCATTGTCCACAACAATATTAAAATCCCCTCCCACAAGCAGCGCCCTGTCCAGAGTCGTGAGTGTCGGGGACAATGCCTGTTTCATAAAACTTTCTTGTTGAGTGTTTGGCGCGAATATGGTTGCAATTGTGAAATGGAAAGAGTCAATATGGACTGTCAGAGCCAGGAACCTGCCCTTATCCTCATGAATCTTACCAATGACTTCCCCAGGGAAGGACTTCGGAAACAGAACCGCCACCCCACCATGCTTAGTGGTAGCAGAGGACCAGTACTGCAGGGGGAACCATCTAGAGCGCATACGATACACATCAGTAGCCAGCAAATGCGTTTCTTGTATCAGACAAACTTGGCACCCGAGCGCTCTAAGAAGGACAGGACTGCTAGTCTCTTTGAAGGATTATTCCGACCCCTGACATTGGGGCTTATACACTTAAAATTCAGACGCAAAGAAAAAAAGCAAACAGCCATGACAGCTGACCTCGATGGGGTCAGGTTTGGGAACCGTCCCGGGTAGGGCAAGCACAGGGTACCATTGCAGGCTTCAGGGGGGAGCGAGGTGCTAGCAGGGGGAGTAAAGTAGAACTAGACAAGAAGGCACAACAGGTGCATATTAATAAACATTCAAGCCCTTTACAGAAGGTCCATTGCGAGGTATAGCTACCGACTAAGGTCTGAAACATTCACGTGGTCCACTCCTAGTATCCAGAAGCCCCGCCCCCCAGGCCCAGTATAAGTCCTGTGCACATCAGTTCTGCAGGATGGTCCACGGGCTCTCCCGTTGGCTACTAGCCAGGAGCAGTATCTATGGGCAGGTACCGGCAGTGACACTAGTCAGGACGGCTTGTCTATCCCGAGCCCGCTCCTTCAACAAGGGGCGGGACGGCGTCCGCCTCCTTTCTTTCCTCCGCCATCCCGACTGACGCGACTGACGCGCCCGCTGTTCCGACTCCTCCAGACCCAGAACCCGGCGGGCCTCTTGCAGAGACTTCACCTGTCTCATCTGATCTCCTCATCGGAAGACAAGTCTAAAAGGACGGCCCCATGTGTAGGGTGTGGAGTTGGCTCAGAGGTGATCCGTGATGGGCTTGAGCTCTCTGCGCCTCTGCAGCGTCAGCATGGAGAGGTCTTGATAGAGCTGCAGACTGTGCCCCCGGAAATGGATCTGAGGAAGATTCCGGGCACGCTGGAGAATAGCTTCTTTAGCCATGAAGTTGTGTACGCACGCTAAAATATCCGGCGGGGGCGCTCCCAAACCCCCTGCCCAGCCCACCCTGTGGCCCGGATCCAACGTAATCTCGTGTGTGTCCTCAGAGTCCAAAAGGGAACGAAACAAGGCCGTGACAAACTCTCTTAATATCCTCTCCTTCGGCCCCATGGGACACCCCTCTAATGCGTATATTATGGCGGCGAGACAGGTTCTCCAAGTCCTCAGTTGCAATCTGCAGTTGCTCCTGCTGTTCACGCAATCGGAGAAGTTCCTGTTGAAGCTGCTCGACCTCCTCACCTCTGGCGATCACATTGTTCTCCATGCTGGACACCCGTTCCCCCAGGGAGGTAATATCAGTCCACAACTCCCGTATCTCCTGGGAGATGTCTCTATGAAGTTCCTGCAGATCCACCCTCAGCGAATTGAACAAGGAGGTAAGAAAGCCTTTCGTCACCGGAGACTCTCCATCGGCCTCTGCCTCACCCTGGCCCTCGGCCCCACGAGCCGGGGCCACGGCCTCAGCCTGCTTGCTCTGCGACGGGTGCGATCTCGTCAGCATCTCCCTTACAGATTGCTCCCTTTCTGGTTTGGTGGATGTCATCGTTGCTCTCAAAGTGCAATAAAACCTCCTGCCCGTCCACCACAGCTGACCACACTCCACAGGTCCTCCTGACCCCTGCTGCGGGCCGATTAGTCCCACCGAGCCCCTCACTCCAGCTCGTCGCCACGCTTCTCGCCCCGGGCCGCCTCTCACCGCCGTGGACAGAACCAGGGAGACCAATCACCACGTCCCAGCTCCCTGGGACCCATCAGCCAAGTCCAGACTCGTAGGTCCCCAGGTTCGGCGAGCCCCAGCTGTTCTGCGCTGCCTCCCGCCAGAACCCAGTAGCACCGCGGGCCGATCAGTCCCGCCGGGTCCCTCCTTGCCCCTGCTCCAGGCCCCTCAGACCCACCACTCCAGTAGACCCCAGGGAGGCCCGACACTCAGAAGTGGCCTGCCCAGGTCTCGTGGTGACACCCCGAGCCTCTCAGGGCCGCCGTCAGCAATCTCCAGGCTCTCTCTGCGGGCCGGGGGGCTCAGAGCGCTCACCGATGCCATGCGCTCACCCCACTGCCCCCGACCCGTTACCTGTGCGGCTCTGTCCTTGCCGCCCGCTCTGCCACTGAGCACAGCCGCCGCCTCCTCCGGCAGGCTCAGGCCCAGCCGCCCGCGTCGTCCGGGGCCCTCAGGGTCAGAGGCGTGGCCCGGCCCACAACGCCAGCCCCACGCGGCCCTAGCGCAGCCGCAGCCGGCTACAGGGCCCCCCTCGCCCGGCCCCAGAGCACCCCGCCCGGCCACAGAGTCCCCCCAACCCAGAATCATCGGGGGCCACTCGAAGGAAGGGGGCCCGGGACCGCTGTGCCGCCATTATAGGCCTGGGCGACAGAGCTCCGGCAAAACGCGTCCTTCTACGCTGCCATCTTAGCCACACACCCATTTGTGCTTATTTAACAACCCATTAGCATTACATGCAATAATTATCTCAATATTTTGAACCATTTGACCAGTAGACCTTATGTCTTGATAACAAAACCCCACACCTCATAATTTCTTTCATGTTTGAGTCCACTCTTTGGCTGCATAAAACCAATAACAATTACAACAATTCTGCTCTTTTTCTCAGCTTGAGCCCCCCAGGATATGCCCCTTCACCACCAATCCCAACCTGAGTCCTGAAGTGCCTACTAATTCCTGATAAGACCCCTGAGAGAGACAATTGTACACCTTTCCCGATCTTCCCAACCCCTGATGCTGCTGCCATAGTACTGCACCTGACGTCACTGCGGTCTCTCTCCCGCTCCAAAAACAAAAGAGATGCCGACATGTCTGAGAAAACCCCAAACTGCATTTTGTCTGGAATTACAAATGTTCTTTTCTGAATGAAAGTTGATAAAATGTGTTACTTTATGAGGTAATTCACAAAATCAACAAGGATAGTACAGGGATATTTGGGATTAGCTACTCAATGGCTAGGAACCTGGGGCCAGATGCAGGAAACACTTTGCGACTTGCAAACGGCAAAATCTGCCGTTTGCGACTCGCAAATGCGTGTTTCCAATGCAGAAATGCATTCTGTGAGTCGGGACGACTCGCAAAATGCATTTCAGAATCGCAAATAGGAAGGGGTGTTCCCTTCCTATTTGCGATTCCTAGTGGTATGCAATACCATTTGCGACCGCATATGCGGTCGCAAATGGTTTCGCAGTTACCATCCACTTGAATGGATGATAACCCACTCGCAAATTGGAAAGGGGTCCCCATGGGACCCCTTCCTCTTTGTGAATGGACCCCAAATTATTTTTTCAGGGCAGGTAGTGGTCCGACGGACCACTACCTGCCCTGAAAAAATACAGAAACTAAAGGTTTCGGATTTTTTTTTAAGTGCAGCTCGTTTTCCTTTAAGGAAAACGGGCTACACTTAAAAAAAAAGAAAACTGCTTTATTTAAAAGCAGTCACGAACATGGAGGTCTGCTGACTACAGCAGGCCTCCATGTTTGCGAGTGCCCATAGTCGGTATGGGGCCGCAATTTGTGACCCACCTCATTAACATTAATGAGGTGGGTCATTGCGACCCCATACCGACTCGCAGACGGTGTCTGAGACACCGTTCTGCATAACATTTTGCGAGTTGCAAATAGCAAGTCGCTATGACTCGCTATTTGCAAGTCGCAAAATGTTTCTTTGCTACATCTGGCCCCTGGTGCAATCTTATAATGAAAAGGTTGGATGGAGCATCCAGCAGAATAGATGTCTTGATCAGGGACTCCATCAGCTTCACTGTGTTCTGAAAATTACCCTGATTCTCAGCTTGTTCTGGAATTCCCACAAAATGAAGTTTAGACCGTCTTGCATACTTCATTGTTTCCATTTTGTTCTCGCACAGGAGAGACTTCCTTGTCAAAAGAGAGGAAATTTCCTCTAGATCAGAAATCCTGTTTTCAGCTTCATGCAGTATATCCGACATTTGCATTATGCTCTCCTCAATTTTATTAAAACTATGGTGCAAAGCGGCAATCTCTTGTGCTTGTATTTGTTTGAGATCCCGAATCTTCACCAGTAGGGTTTCCAATAGGTTCTGAAGTGGAACAGATTGACCTGAATTAAAGAAACTTGTAGTGTCTCTTTCTAGCTTATCAACAAGTGACAATTCCGGATTAATAAACTGAGGAAAGGTTTGCCCAATGGGGGTGACGGTACTACCACAAGGCACCATAGGTGAGGAGTTCAGAATAGTTGTGCCTCCCTTGGAGCCTGCCTGTCGCTCACCATTTGTTGGTTTGTGTGGCACTCTTCTGTACAGCCTCGTTATTTGTCAAGGCATGTCTGGCATCATTTCCATTCCTCTGTGTGAAGCAGTGTTCAAGAACTAATTGATTTCAACTTAATTAGTGCCCATCCGCTGCTCCTGACTTGATCAAGGTACTATTTTGTACTAACTTCAGTGCCCCACAAACAGAAGGCTTGTGACTGGCAAAAACGTGCCCAGCAGGACAAACAAAACAGCAAAGTTTTCTTTCAAGCTAACTATATTTTATTTTGTTAAGTCGTCTTTTCTTGGTTTCCACTCTTTTTTTTTTTTTGTCTCATAGGCGCTGTTGTCAAAAGATGACAATTTATTTGAACTGTGCGAAACCTATTGCATCGCAAATACTTTTTTTTGCTGTCTAGGAAGAGGGTGTTGAGCTGTTGGCGTCAGCTAGTCTCTTTTGCTGCATGTTCCAAAACAAAAACACATAGGATTCAATAGTTTAGGCCTCGGAAGCTGGATAATACAGCAAACATGCCGCCACTGAATCAATAACTGAAGCACAACACGTCCACTGCTACCATAAGCTGAAATGTGCAAATTGCAGTATTGAGGCATCGGAAAGAGATCGTGCTAGGTCACAGAGAGTGAGATAGCAGAATGGCAGCGTCCCTGACTCTTCGTGGTCAGAGCGCACTCACCTCCCCTTGGCTCAAAATCCTGACAACTTCCACACCGGGATGCTACTGCTGCTGCTACCATCTACCGTCTTAGGATCCCGAGTGGCAAATCACTGTCTGTCACCCCCACCTCGCTATTCCCTTCCGTTCATTCTTCTGCTCGCCTTTTGAGGCTTTCATAGGACGAACACCCTGGGGTGCCTGGTGGCGATTTGTGGAGCTTGTGCTAAACTGGACACAGCAAATTTCATCCCACGGCCGAGACCACGCTTGGCTGCTTCTCCGGCATGGGACTCCAGAAGCAGAAGCGAGGTGAACTGGGAGAGGGTCCAGGGGTGTGCCTAGCAGAAGATCACTATGGCTACGCCTACTGCATCCCAATGGAAGGTAGTCACTAGAAAATAAATCTAAACAAAGGTAACACAAGTGCAGCATGTGTTGTGTGTTTGTAAGCTTCATGAAATAAGTAGCGTTCTCTTACATATAAAATTAATTTATGTTTACTTTTACCTCCATATTAAGACGAATAAGTGCACACTGTTTAATTAATGCATTAACTAGGGAAGTGCATGTAAGTGTTTGAATGGACAAAGAGGCAACCCATAGCTTGAAGAAAATCATTGATTGTACTCCTTTATGGCATCTAGTTGACAAACTGTGTGGTCTGCACTTAAAGCAACATTATGTAATGTTAAACCCTAAGGGGGTCATTCCGACCCTGGCGGTCATGGACCGCCAGGGCCGGGGACGGAGGAAGCACCGCCAACAGGCTGGCGGTGCTTCAGGGGCAATTCTGACCGCGGCGGTAAAGCCGCGGTCAGAAAAGGGCAACCGGCGGATTCCCGCCGGTTTACCCCTGCCCCAAAGAATCCTCCATGGCGGCGCTGCTCGCAGCACCGCCATGGGGATTCCGACCCCCTTCCCGCCATCCTGGTCCTGGCGGTAAAAACCGCCAGGAACAGGATGGCGGGAACGGGTGTCATGGGGCCCCTGGGGGCCCCTGCACTGCCCATGCCACAGGCATGGGCAGTGCAGGGGCCCCCTAACAGGGCCCCATAATGATTTTTAGTGTCTGCCTAGCAGACGCTGAAAATCGCGACGGGTGCCACTGCACCCGTCGCACACCAGCAACTCCGCCGGCTCCATTCGGAGCCGGCTTCATCGTTGCTGGGGCTTTCCCGCTGGGCGGGCGGGCGGCCTTTTGGCGGTCGCCCGCCTGCCCAGCGGGAAAGTCAAAATGACCGCCGCGGTCATTTGACCGCGGTACGGTCTTTTTGCAGTCTCCGCCCGGCGGGGTCGGAATGACCCCCTAAGTGCCATCTATAAAAAGGTAAAGGACTGGCCCATTTGTCCTGGCACCAAGGTAGATTATTTTTTAGGCGACTGTGCACATGCAGGGCCATATTTATACTTTTTGACGCAAAAATGCGCTGGTGCAGTTTTGCGTCAAAAATATTACTGCCGGCTAATGCCATTTCTGTGCGCCGTGCGGGCGTCAAATTTATACTTTGACGCACGGCAGCGCAAACTACAGGTGTTAGTCATTTTTTTTGACAAACACCGCAGCGTCAAGTCGTAAAGCAAAACGACGTTAACGCGGCGGAAATGACTGTGGGTCGATTTACGACACCGCACACCGGATAGCCGGCCTTTTGTGACGCAATAGCATCAAAAATCCCCGCCAACACAGCCCTTTCAGCAGAGGAGAGCCAAAATGGATCCCAGATGCCTGTACAGACCCCATGAAGATGACAACAGACCAGGAACCAGTCAGGAGGACCCACACAAGACCCAGGACAGTTTGAAGAAGAAAAGAAAGTGTCGCTTCAGTGCAGAGGAGCAGGAAATTCTGGTTAAAGAGGTGACGGAACACCAGCACCAAATGTTTGTCACCTCAAAGTTGCCAATCAGTAGGAGAGAGGCAATATGGCAACAAATTGTTGACAAGATTAACAGTGTGGCAGAAGTACGCAGAACAGTCATCGAGTGCAAGAAATGCTGGCATGACTGCAAGCGCAGGGCCAAGGAAAAGATGGCCAGGAACAGGAAGGCAGCACTGCAGACTGGAGGTGGGAGTCCAGCACACCAGGAGGCCCTGGACCACATGGAGGAGACGGTCACAGCCGTCATCCCTGAGGAGATCGTCAGAGGGATTCAAAGACACGACAGCGCAGACTACCAGGAGACAATGCACATGCAGGGTAAGTCGCATGGGGAATTAAATTGTACAAATGTTAACTGTAAGCAGGGGGATATGGACCAAAAAATGCATGGAAGTCATCATATACATGGAGTGGCATGGGTAAAGGGGTATGGCATGGGGGCATGGCCTGCACAGAGAGAAGCTGGGGCACACCATTACACTACACCAACAACAGTCCCATGGGGGCATGCTGCCATGCCAGTGATGGAGCAAAGGTAAAGCCACGCCAGGAGGGAAGGGCACAACGTCAAACTGACATCCCGGCACACATCAGCCACTATACCCCCTACAATAACTAGGGCCCAATTAACAACCTCAACCGACAACTGGAATGTAACAGTGACAACAGTTGCCACTACCATCTCTGCTCTGTGTGCAGCTCAAGTAACCAATGGCAGTAACGTCCCCATGGATCATGCACACCTAAATTAGGGGGTTGAGGATGACAACTTCAGCAATCCCCTGAAACAAGACAAATGTTCCAGTCCTGTCAATTGTGAATGCCCATAGTTGCCGCAAACATCAGCCAATGTCATCAACATTAGGAGCAACACAGCACTAAGGACACACCCATGCTGCATATTTGAGGGTCCATCCTGTGCCTGGGTCACAATACAACATCCCAAATGTCATACTGCTCAGACAACAGCATCGAGGGGGAGGACACATGTAACTGGTCACTGACATACACCTGCACAGTCAGAGAAGGAAATAGGACACTGCTATGACTATCAGGGCAATCCAATGTACCACACATTCCACAACATCAGCTGTATACATTACCAATGCTAACATCCATATAGTTCCATAACAATGCTATGCCTAGGATACGCTACATTTCAACTACATATAAGTGGATGTGAAAGATCAGAGACTGGGGCAGGTCCAGATTGTTAAGTGTGCTGCTAGCGCCATCAGAACACCCACAGCCAGTGAAAGGTCTCACCATGAGAATGGATGTAGACAGAGGCTTGAGTAGGACAAGAAGGTGGCAATTTATTATTTGGCCTAAAACAACTCTAGAGGAGATGATGCTGACAAGTCAAATAACTTAATACAATACATGTGACATGCAGGTGGGCCGTAGGCCTGGGAGAATGCCCATCTGAAAAACTGGAGCAATGAACAGGATACAAAATCACAATGTGAAATCATCACAAGGCAGGCATGTCACATCACTAATGACACAACACAGATACACTAATTGTACCCTATTTCATTACAGAGGACGACGGATCTCCTGCGGATATGCCTGTCCAGGAATACCCTGATGACATGGATGACGAGCTGACAAACATCCCCCAGCCGACCATCCAAGATGTCCTTGGAACCCTCCAGACCCCACCTTCAGTCACAAGGAAGAGCACAGAACAAGCAGCCATCGCAGAGGATACACCCACCACCCCAATTGTAAGACCTGCCAGCTCCAATACAGCTGAGGACTCAGACGACACAGGCACCAGCTTTGAGAGAACTGTAGTTGGAGTACAGCGAGAGCTGGCCAATGAGGTGCGGATGGGGATGCAAACTATGGCAGCCAGCCTAGAGGGGGTGAGTTTGTGCATGAAGTCAACTGAAGAACAGGCAGCAGCAATGCAAGGGCGAACAACTATCTTGCAGGAAGTAGAAAAAAGGCTGAAGGAAATCAGCACAATTGTAATACAGTTGACTCAACACCTACAACAGCAATCCTGTCAAGGCGTGCACAAATGCAACATTGAACCCCTCAGGGCCGACCTGGCTGCCTACCATCGTGATGTGGCTGCTATTCTTAAGAATCAGCAGATCCTCCTTGCAGCAGTACTGCCCTTAAGACCTTCACAGGTAGCAGCTACCCGGATGTCTGACTCCACATCTTCTAACACTGAGGTGTGTGTTGCCCCTTCACAACCACCACCACCAAGAACAGAGGAGGCAACACACACATCAGAAGAAGAAGACATGGAACAGATCACCTTCATGTGGAAAAGTACCCGGAAGCACTAGTCCCTGCCACATGGCCAACTATTACCAAGGTCCAGCGCTTTGTAACATGCAGTCTTACAACTGTACTCAATGACTGTTCTGCAAACCACTGTTAATCTTGTCATCCTGCCCAGTGATTGTCTCTCACTTACTCATTGGCAAATCCTGTCCCTCTGCACTGTCTGGCACATCACCCCAGCATGTCAAAAGCATTTTCCTTTACCACTTGTGTAGGATCACAATGTAAGATGTCACTATAATGGACTCACAATCATGGACAATGTACACATAGCACTACAGCACTTTTCAATAGAAAGCACTTACACAATCACTTTGTCTCTGTGTAATGTGACACATCAACTGTGCAGTAGATAACTGAAATGTGCCTCCTGTCAAAATACGTAGCTTGTCAATACAACTGTCCTGAAATTATGTAGTCAGATAACTTTGCACAGTGGCCAGGATTGCATCATACTCTGCCCTTCCTGAGGGTAATATCTGATGAAGAGGAAAACATACACCATCATGCTGTGTTGGACAGAATAATGCTTCCTCAAGGGATATCGAAGTCAACAAATAGTGGCAGCAAAATGTTGTCACCATGCAATACTAACATACAGAACAGTGCCCACAAATCTAAGCAAACACTCCAAAAACTGCATGAATGAAGGTGTCTGAGTTTCCATCCAAATAAGTAATCATGCTGAACAGTGTCACAAATGATGTCTGTGAGTCATGAAGACGATACTACAAGAGTGCTTACGACCACTCACCTTATAAGGGTGTCCTTGAACATCACACTGCAGTCAGACCTAAAACAGTTCCCCCAGTACCAAATCTGGAAGCACTGTTTGTGACTTTGAAAACATACTTATTTACAAAAACACGTTGGGATCCATATTAACTGTGATTGGTGGTTGCAATAATGGTGGAATCTTTGCAAGGTAGCTCTGGGGTAGCTGCCATTCTTACAACTCAGTTGGGATTTGTTTGTACCATAGGACACAAATGTAATAGAACAAACTTCATGTACACTTATGACAAGGCCCTGATCAACAAGCATTTAACACATACTGTAAAGGGTTCACTATATATTTATTAAATGGTAATAACAGAAGAGGAAACTCTGGGAAAAGTCTTACCTACCCTAATCTACCCTAACTACTCATTACCCACAACTGTCCCTAACTAACCTAAGGTAAACCTACTTATAACATGTAACAAAACGTTCTAAACATCATCCCCCCACCCCCTTTATGAGACGGGACACATGGAGGACAACAGATACTTCCCTAAACACATACTATACTATCCAAAACAAATGTATTTTTTTTTTTTTGATATTTTTAAAAAAAAAAATTTTTTTAAACACACAAGAACCCCAACATAGCCCCACACCCACCCACTTACACACTCAAAAAGAAAAAATATAAATAATCAGGACCCCCACCCACTAACACTAACTAAACTAACAGCCTATACTAACCTAACACTAAGCCCCCTAAGCCCACTAAGTATAAGAACAAGGAAAGAGGAGGGAGGGGAGGGAATCATGTCCATTTTTAAAAGTCTAGAGGTTGGCCATCCGGAGGGTCTGCTTTATGGACTGCACATGCCTGTTCATATGGCGAACATCCCCCTGCAGGTGCCTAATTTTCCGGAGGACACGGTCCATGTTTCTTTCCATTGCCTGAAAAGCTGCAGGGTCAACTGTAGCAGCTGGGGCAGTCTGGGTACCAGCTGAGGATGTGTGTGGCCGTGTAGAGTCTATGCCTCTGGGCTGCCCTGAAGGTGTTCCACTGCTAGGGCCTGGAGCAACTGCAGACGTTGGGACAACAGTCCCAGCTGTGGGTGGTGCCACCTGGGTGGAAGTGGTGGTTGTGCTGGTGGTGGCTGTGGTGGGCAAAGTATGGCCACCCTGTGGGAAAGCCCTCCATGCTCCGGAGGCCCGTTTGTTCCGGTATCTTCAGGCCATCCGTCTGAACCCCGACTCTACCAGCAGGATATGCTGGTACCTCATTGCCCGCCTCTGGAACTCACGGACCTGGATGGGTGTCATGTTCGCAGCTGTGAAGACAAAGGCAAACAATTTACATTCTGAACTGCATTGTGTGAAATGGCACAAGAAGTAAATCAGACAGTAGATCTACTGTACTTGTAAGAGCTCATATCATCATACAGATCATTGAATGTCCCTGAGGAAGTACATGGCAGGGCAGCCTACAAAGGTCATATCACACATAGCACATCCAAACCCTACAAGATGGATAACAACTGGCATTAATTTGGCATCAGAGTTCTGCCAGTTGCCAGCTAACAATCATGTTGCACATCCTCCGCCAATGCCAGGGCTACAAATGTCAGTGTAGGGGATGGCTATCTAAAGGCACATGATCTGCAAGTTGTAAATGGACTTGCTAGTATAGTACTCATGTGCTATACCTGAGTGTGTATACTAGGTTCCGACCAAAGATTCACTGATTTATATGTCTGTGTAACATCCTGGTAGCATCAGTCCTAGGTACACTATTCACAAACCCATGTCTGTGTTTGAGGGTGGGGGGTGGAGAAACAACTAACAATTCCAAACAACATGGACACCCAGTAAGCTATAGAAAGCTGGACATGTGTTTGGCTCTACACACCCACAGGTAAGGTCTATCAACAAATAGGAGACAGCAAACCTTTGACCAATCCTAGCGCCACACATGTCAGGAAATGCAGTCCTTTGTCCACATCATATACTTCTAGTAAGGCATGACTTACAACAGACACAGAGTTGCAAGAACACCCATGAACATGATTTGCATGCACACCTAGGCCATTGAACTCAAGTGCCACATACTTGTAGCATTACATGTGGGGCTATATGCTGCTAGGAAGTTCAACCTACATTTAAATAAGAACTTTGGTGAATAGGGAAGCAGACGTCTGTGGGTAAGCATTTTGCAGTTCCAATCTGGGAGAATGTGGGTCTGACAGGCAGACTAAGGGGGTCATTCTGACCTTGGCGGTAAAAGGCGCTTACCGCCGGTCAGAAGACTGCCATAACACCACCGCGGCAGCGGTAAACCGCCACGGTCATTCTGACCCGCCACCTGAAAACCTCCAAAAACCCGACAACCACAAAAGTCCGCCACAGCAAAGGTCAGCGAAAAAATGGCGATGACCAAACCTCCACCGCCACGCCAACAGAAATACGCCCCTGCCATTACGACCCACGAATCCATGCGGCGGTCTTACAACCGCGGTATTCCATTGGCGGTACACACCGCCGCGGTCAAAATACACACACCCTTACAAAACACAACCACATTGGACAATTTGAAATACACACACCTGAGACACATATACACACCACTCCCACACACCCAATACAATATAAAACACACACCCACATCACCCACAAACCCCTACGACCACAATTGCGAATCAAGGACTGAGAGAGACAGCACTGCTTAGAGTAGACCATCACACAGAGGCAAATCACAACATCACCCACACAATTACCACGCACAAAACACCATACACCACCACACACATCACACTCCACAACACATACAACTTCACTCACCTCATCCACACCACCCCATGGCACCCCAAAGACACCCCAGGTTCTCAGACGCAGAACTCAGGGTCATGGTGGAGGAAATAGTACGTGTAGAGCCCCAGCTATTCGGGGCACAGGTGCAGCACACCACAATTGCTAGGAAGATGGAGCTATGGCAAAGGATAGTCGACAGGGTCAACGCGGTGGGACAGCATCCACGCAATCGGGAGGACATCAGGAAGCGGTGGAACGACCTACGGGGGAAGGTGCGTTCCATGGTATCAAGGCACAACATTGCAGTGCAGAAGACTGGCGGCGGACCCCCACCTACTCCCCCAGAATTCACAGCATGGGAGGAGGAAGTCTTGCACATCCTGCATCCCGAGGGCCTCGCAGGAGTATCTGGAGGAATGGACTCTGGTAAGTCAATTCCAACTACTACTTCCCACCCCCACCCCACCTGCATGCCAGCACATACCCCCACCCTCACCCCCACCCCCATCACACCAACTCCTTGCAAATGTCCCACCATCACAACCCACCCATCCCAACACCTAGACCTGCATGCGACCACAAAGCATGGACACCCATCACCAAAGCATGCCCACTGCACACACACATCACCCCCACAAGCCACCCTCACAAAAGCCCCCACAAGGGAATGCCTGCACTTGGGTACACGGACACCCACCCATCACACGAAATGCCACACACAGAAGCAATAACCATACCCTTATACCCCTGCAGGACCCGAACGCCACCACACCGCCACGGAGGGTACAGAGATGTCCATCCCACCCCCAGAAGAGGCACCCAGCGATGGCAGCAGCTCTGTCTCCCTGGACCCAGATGACCAGCCCGGCCCATCGGGGACCTCTGGACAGTCGGTTCCCCACACACAGCCACAGGTACAGCAGACCTAACCCCCTCTGGGAACACCAGCACAGCTCCTACCCAGCGGGCCCATGCCTCTGTCTCCAGGACACGTCAATCAGCGGTGTGTCCGCCACTACAGGGCACCCAGGTTGACCCACCACCCCAACAACAACAGGGACCTGGGGGCAGTGGTAGTGGGCACACCGTCCAGGGGACAGAGGCCCAGGGAAACAGGGGAACTGGGAGGGCTGCTGTGCGACAGGGGGGGGACAGGCCCAGGGAACCCACTCTCCAAGAGGCCCTCACCACCATCATGGGAGCATACCACCACTCCCAGGAGACGATGGCGACGGTACTGGCCAGGTTCCAGGAGATCCAGGCAGAGCAGGAGGAACGGTACATGGGGTTCAGGGAGGAACTGAGGAATATTGGTTCCGCAATGGGGACCATAGTCCTGGCCCTTAACCAGATAGTCACCACATTGCGGGACCATGTGGCACCCCAAAGGGCCCCTGTCACTAGCCTGGACCACGAACAGCCTACCACGTCCGCCGGCACTAGTGGACAGGAGGCCCCCACACAACGACAGGCCACCAGAACCCCACCTCCTGCTGAAGAACAACCACCCCGCAAGCGGAACCTGAGATCACACAAGAAGACAGAGTAGGATTGCAAGACCCCCGCCAGCATAAGATACCCCCTGATGTCATCCCACTGTCCCACATTGTCACCCTGTCCAACCTTAAACTGCCCCTGCTCCATCCTTCCACAGGCATATGGACAATGCACCTGTGAAACTGAGAACTGGACTCTGTCATGGACATTACTCCACACCCACCCATCACCGTTTTACTATCATGTACCAATATGAAGCACTTGAAATAAATCACTTATTGCACTTACAATAACAGGAGTCTGCTTGTATTTTTCAAATATGTATTACACATAACGGTGCAATTATGTTCTGTTACATTGTGATGACAACATACCAATGACAATAAGCTGTAGTCCATGGGCAAACAAAGCAGAAGTCAC
The DNA here is from genome assembly GCF_031143425.1 of Pleurodeles waltl. Taxonomy (NCBI): domain Eukaryota; kingdom Metazoa; phylum Chordata; class Amphibia; order Caudata; family Salamandridae; genus Pleurodeles; species Pleurodeles waltl. Next base: position 572,582,067 of record NC_090438.1, read on the forward strand.
GCAGTTGGTCATACAGCTCTGAAAAGGGAAGGGAAAGTCACAATTCAGTTAAAAGGAAATGGGGGGAAACACAGAAAGTAGAGACGCAGGAGCCCTGAAGTAAATGTGAAATGGCGTGGGTGATTCTTACCTGTGTGCTACTGAAAATATTGTTGTATGACTGTATCCCTGTTGTCCGTGTCGTCCCCGTCGTCTTCCTCCTCTTCACTCTCCACAGGCTCCACAGCTGCTACAACACCACCATCTGGACCATCCTCCTGCACAAAAGGCACCTGGCGTCGCAAAGCAAGATTGTGAAGCATACAGCAGGCCACGATGATATGGCACACCTTCTTTGGTGAGTACATTAGGGATCCACCTGTCATATGCAGGCACCTAAACCTGGCCTTCAGGAGGCCGAAGGTCCTTTCTATGATCCTCCTAGTTCGCCCATGGGCCTCATTGTACCGTTCCTCTGCCCTGGTCCGGGGATTCCTCACTGGGGTCAATAGCCAGGAGAGGTTGGGGTACCCAGAGTCACCTAATAACCACACACGGTGTCTCTGTAGCTGTTCCATCACATAAGGGATGCTGCTATTTCGCATAACATGCGCGTCATGCACTGACCCAGGGAACTTGGCATTTACATGGGAGATGTACTGGTCAGCCAAACAGACCACCTGGACATTCATCGAATGATAACTTTTTCTGTTTCTGTACACCTGATCACTGTCTTTGGAGGGAACCAAAGCCACATGGGTCCCATCAATGGCACCAATGATGTTTGGGATATGTCCAAGGGCATAGAAATCACCCTTCACTGTAGCCAAATCATCTTCCTCAGGGAAAACAATGTAGCTCCGCATGTATTTCATCAGGGCAGACAACACTCTGGACAAAACCTTAGAAAACATAGGCTGAGACATCCCTGATGACATGGCCACTGTTGTCTGAAAAGACCCACTTGCTAAAAAATGGAGTACTGACAGAACCTGCACCAGAGGGGGAATCCCTGTGGGTTGGTGGATGGGGGACATCAGGTCTGGCTCCAGCTGGGCACACAGTTCATGTATAGTGGCTCTGTCAAGTCTGTATCGAAGTATAATATGTCGTTCTTCCATTGTCGACAGGTCCACCAGCGGTCGGTACACGGGAGGATTCATCCTTCTCCTCGCAAGTCCCAGCGGACGGTGCCTAGGAAGGACAACATGGAGTACAGAGTCAAGCAACCCACAGGTTCGTTCACACAGCTTGCACAGTAAATGAATCGCAATGCAGTCAAAGGCGTGTATGAGTGGCAATGCACGGCCTAGGCCTGTGTGACGCAGTAGAAATTAAGCCATGTGGGCCTTTGAAATGGCGGCTGCCTGACCTGTGAAGTGTGACAGTGGGATGTGAGGTCAATGCACTGGCGTGGCACTCCGTGGCGGTAGGCGGTCGAAGACCGCGGTGCGAAGTCGCATTGGTTAACATTGCACCCTATGGGTTTCAGGAGCCAATGACGATGTGCGCCGGCGGTCGCGGTACGCACCGTCGCGGTACGCACCGCCGCGGGCGTGACCGCCATTTTCTATCTGATTAATCACTCGAGACCTGATCATCCACAGGAGAGGACCTATACTGCAAGTGCTGCTGTGACCTCGATCTGGGAGATACTATGGCTGCTGCGACTGGGGAAAGGGCCCCTGCCTTCACTTCAGAAGAGTTGGAGAAACTTGTTGATGGGGTCCTCCCCCAGTATGCGCTACTCTACGGTCCTCCAGACCAACAGGTAAGTACACTGGGTGCACGTTGAATGGGCTATGCCTGTGTTGAGTGGGGTGGATGTAAGATGGTGGGGAGGGGAGCGAATGAGGAGTGCAACGCACGACAGATGAGAACATGTGCCACATGGCAAGGTTGGGGAGGGGGGCTACTCACATCGACCATGCAGAAAAGTGATGATATTTCCTTTCCCACCCTGTACATGTCAAATAGGTCAGCGCCCATCAGAAGATCGACATTTGGCGTGCCATCGCCAAGGACGTCCGGGCCCTGGGGGTCCACAACAGACGGGGCACCCACTGCCGAAAGAGGTGGGAGGACCGCGGGACCAGGAAGACCGCCGAGTCTCTGCTGGGGATGGCCTCCCAACGTAGAAGGAGGGGTTCCAGTCGTACCTTGACCCCCCTGATGTCCCGGATCCTGGCGGTGGCCCACCCCGATTTGGATGGGCGCGTGAGGACATCACAGCAGACACAAGGGGGTGAGTATCAGCACATTCTGCTATCTTTGCGCGCAGTGGAGGTGTCTGGGTTGGGGAGGAGGGCTGTGGGTAACTCTAGGCCCGGGCGCTTTCTGTAGGCTAGTCCCCTCCGTTAGGCATGGCCCTGTGCCCCCACCCCCCACCTCTGTAGGGTGCCAAGTACAGCTATCCATGGTCCTGCATCACCCATGTGTGCATTTGTTGTCCATAGACCTGTAGGCCTAGTCACAAGTACTGAGTAGTGTACCCCGATTGGGCGGCGTAGTGCAGGGGGCTTCTGTGTCTGTCCTCTCCGACAACGGTGTTGCCAATGCATGCACTCAACCTGTCTTTATTTCTCCCCCCACCCATTTTCTTTTTCTTCCTGTGCATATGTGCATTAGCATCATCAGGCGGAAGAGAATTGGCATCGGAGCACGAGGGAGCTGCAACTCACATGGCCCCGGAGGGCCATGCCACAGACTCCGAGTACACCAGTGAGACGGAGGGCGAGGGGAGCTCCACCACGGGGACCCGTGGAGACGTCAGCGACACCGACACCGACACGTCCTCGGAAGGGAACTCCCTTGCGGTGGCGGCAACATCCGTGCCCACCGCCACAACAGGTACAGCCGCCACCCAGCGCACCAGCCCCGCCCTCCCAGCAGCCCCTCAGCCTACGCTCCGTGCCCGCTCGCCCAGGAAGGCGGGCATCTCCTTCACCCCAGGCACCTCAGGCCCTGCCCCAGTTACCCCTGCTGCCCTCAGTGAGGAGGTCATTGACCTCCTCCAGACCATCATTGTTGGGCAGTCTACCCTTTTGAATGCCATCCAGGGTGTAGAAAGGGAGGTGCATCGGAGCAATGCATACCTGGAGGGCATTCATTCGGGTCAGGCTGCCCATCAGCGATCGTTCAACGCTCTGGCCTCAGCACTGACGGCAGCCATTGTCCCTGTTTCCAGCCTCCCACCCTCTTCTAACTGCCTCAACCCAGTCCCAATCTCCTGTTCCTCTGCCTATCCCATCCACACCATCAGACCAGCCTGCACACACCTCAACACCCAAGGGCAGCTCATCCAGACATAAGCACCACAGATCACACAAGCATTCACCCAAGCAACATCCAGATGCAGACATGGCAACAGTCACTACCACCTCTGTGTCCCCCTCCTCCTCGTCTCCCTCCTCCCTCCCTGTGACGTCTCCACTCACACCTGCATGCACACCACCATCAGCAAGTACTTCCATCACCAGCACACCCTCCAGTACAGTCCGCACACGTGCAGTCACCACCCCCACTGCCATTTACACGTCCCCTGTGTCCTCTCCCAGTGTGTCTGTCACCCCTTCTTCCAAACCACAAAAACGCAGGCAGCCACCCACCCAACAGCCATCCACCTCACGACAGCCTCCGTCACAAGCACCTGCACCCAAAGACAGCACACTTGACTCTCCTACAACCACATCCTCTTCCTCCACTCCCATTCCCACTGCACCTACCCTTCCCATTGCTCCTAAAAAACTTTTCCTCACAAAACTTAACCTCTTTGCATCACCTGACCGACCCCCTCCATCTGGTAAGAGTCCTAAGAGCACCTCAGCCACCACCAGCCCTGCATCAAGTATGACCATAGTGCACGGGTATTGGAGTCCACCTTTTACTAGGGCAGGAACATCGGCCAGCAGCAAGGGGACAGCCAGCCCACCCCCTGGGAAGAGAACCAGAAAAACTAAGGGCCGGCGCGAGAAGGCTGAGACAGCTGCCACCAAGGACCGTAGCCTTTGCCCGTCACCTGCCACAACATCAAAGGGAGGCAAGGGCCAGAGAGCTTCATCAAAGGAGGGCAAGGGCAGCAGGGCGGAGAAGTCAGCCAGCAGGCGAGCGGACCAGGAGGGCCCCACCAGCCCCATACCGGGTGTGACGGACGACAGCCACGGGCCCAAGACTCCATCACAGGAGGGGCCAGCAACCGCAAGGTCGGAGGGCGACTAAGCGGAGAGTCTTGGCCAGGTCTGGCTCCCTAGAAAGACAGGACAGGCACCGTGGAAATGCACCGCTGAACAGGGCCCCGCCGTGAAAAGGCACCACTGAACAGGGCCCCGCCGTGGAAAGGCACAGCTGAACAGGGCCCGCTGTGAAAAGGCACCGCTGAAGAGGGCCCCGCCGTGAAAAGGCACCGCTGAACAGGGCCCCGCCGTGGAAAGGCACAGCTGAACAGGGCCCGCTGTGAAAAGGCACCGCTGAAGAGGGGCCCGCCGTGAAAAGGCACCGCTGAACAGGGCCCTGCCGTGAAAAGGCACCGCTGAACAGGGCCCCGCCAAGACAGGCACCGCTGAACAGGGCCCCGCCAAGACAGGCACCGCTCAACAGGGCCCCGCCGTCTCAAGCACCGCTCCGCTGGGCCCCGCCGTCTCAAGCACCGCTCCGCTGGGCCCTTCCTGTGAAGCACCGCTCCGCTGGGCCCTTCCTGTCAAGCACCGCTCTGCTGGGCCCTTCCTGTCAAGCACCGCTCCGCTGGGCCCCGCCGTCTCGAGCACCGCTCCGCTGGGCCCTTCCTGTCAAGCACCGCTCCGCTGGGCCCTTCCTGTCAAGCACCGCTCCGCTGGGCCCTTCCTGTCAAGCACCGCTCCGCTGGGCCCCGCCGTCTCAAGCACCGCTCCGTTGGGCCCTTCCTGTCAAGCACCGCTCCGCTGGGCCCTTCCTGTCAAGCACCGCTGGCCCATTGACAGTGCCGGTTCTGTGTCGAGCTGGTGTTCACGCAGCACTCTGGGCACCATGCCTCCTCCAATACCAGTGGAGTCGGTTATCCATCTGATGGACTGTGGCTTTGCACTCCCCAGGATGGCACAGTGGTCAACCCTCCAACTGTAGAGACTTGAGAGACTGTGGCTTTGCACTCCCCAGGATGGCACAGTGGGCAACCCTCCAACTGTAGAGACTTGAGAGACTGTGGCTTTGCACTCCCCAGGATGGCACAGTGGCCAACCCTCCAACTGTAGAGACTTGAGAGACTGTGGCTTTGCACTCCCTAGGATGGCACAGTGGCCAACCCTCCAACTGTAGAGACTTGAGAGACTGTGGCTTTGCACTCCCCAGGATGGTACAGTGGGCATGGAGGCCCCTCGTGGATCTGGCGTCGTGGACTCCTGTGGCTGAGGTGCCCCCCCTTCCCTTCCCCCTGAGGTGCCTGTAGTTTTATCATCTGATGCCCCTGCAGTGTTCTCTCCAATGGTATCCGGTCTCCTGTGTGGGCTTTGCCCATGTGTTTGTACACATTGGCCCACGGACAATGGAAATTTAACTGACTGTGCAGGACTTATTGCCTATGTTTATAGATTTCGCAATGTTCATTCTTTATTTTTTATATTTCATATTGCTAATTTACCATGACTTCAATGAACCTATTTTATACATAAATTTTAAATCTCAATTTTTCCGGGGGGTTTGGGGGGTGTCACTGTGACTTGTTGCTCTGCATTGGTGTGTAGATAGTTGGGGGGGGGAGGGGTGTCGCATATGTGTGTGCCCGTAACCTTTCCTCCTCCTCCCTCCCCTGTGTCGTAGGTGCAGTACTCACCGTTGTCATCTGCGCCGGCGTTCGTACTCGTGGTAGATGAGCAGGTAGACAATAGCTGGTAGGATGTTTAATTCGGGTTCCATGCTGTCCTCCTTCCTCGTGGAGTGTATAGAGGTGAGCGTTTTCCCGTTCGTAGTCTGTTTCCGCCGTGTTTTTATCGGCGGGGCTCCCGCCCCGGAAAAGGTGGCGGATTGGTGAGTTGTGATAGGGTGGGCGGTACATTGTCTGCCGCCTGCCTGTTGGTGGTGACCGCCGCGCTGTTTGTCTGTCCCGCCGTGGCGGTCAGAGTGTTAAAGTGGCGGGCTGTGTTGGCGGTTCCCGCCAGGGTCAGAATTCCCTTTTTTTGACCGCCTGCCTGTTGGCGGGTTGGCCGCCGCTTTATCACCGACCGCCAGGGTAGGAATCACCCCCTAAATCTGAGATGAGTTCCAGTCCGACTCTTGTTGATACAAGTGTTATCCACATGACTCACCCCAGTTCTCATTGCGGGGCCTACAGGAATGACCTACAATCCCTAGATAATACAATAGGATATGCATTGGCCAACTCAAAATGGTGAGAAAATGAAATCCCACTCATGGAACAAGACAAATGATGGGCCAGCGCTTAATACCTTGCTATGTGTTCAACACACCGTAGTCCATCACACATCACCAGCAAACACAACACATAACAGACATATCAACACTTACTGGAGTTGTCAGGGTCCTTAAATGAAGCCACCTCCCCCACAGTGTAGGGTGCTGGTCCACCTGTAAGGCATGAAAGGAAGAAATGTGCTCAAAATCTGTGCACTGACCAACAATTCCAAAGACAAAAACTATGGCCCATATTTATACTTTTTGACGCACAACTGCGCCAACGCAGTTGTGCGTCAAAAATTTTAACGCCGGCTAACGCCATTCCAAAGCGCCATGCAGGCGCCTTATTTATGGAATGACGTTAGCCGGCGGAGCTGACTGGTGTGCGTAAAAAAAAATGACCCACACCAGGCAGCGCCGGCGTAGGGGAAAATGGAGCTTGGGCGTAAAAAAAATGGGGCAAGTCGGTCTGAGGTAAAAATCTGCCTCAACCCGATTTGCGCCATTTCTTTTTACTCCCACCCTCCATTGACATGACTCCTGTCTTAGCAAAGACAGGAGTCATGCCCCCTTGCCCAATGGCCATGCCCAGGGGACTTATGTCCCCTGGGCATGGTCATTGGGCATAGTGGCATGTAGGGGGGCACAAATCAGGCCCCCCATGCCACAAAAAAAATATATATATATATACTTACCTGGACTTACCTTAATGTCCCTGGGGTGGGTCCCTCCATCCTTGGGCGTCCTCCTGGGGTGGGCAAGGATGACAGGGGGTGTCCCTGGGGGCATGGGAGGGCACCTCTGGGCTCCTTCTGAGCCCACAGGTCCCTTAACGCCTGCCCTGAGCAGGCGTTAAGAAATGACGGAAACGCAGCTGGACGTAATTTTTTTGGACCCGCCCACTCCCGTGCGTCATTTTTGCACAGGAGTTTAAATATGGCGCACAGGCCTGGGAGTCATTTTTTAGAAGGGAACGCCTACCTTGCATATCATTAACGCAAGGCTGGTTCACCCTTCTAAAAAATGGCGCACATGGTGGAACTTTGACGCCCGCTGCGTCGGATGTCAAAGTATAAATATGGGGCAGTGTTTGCGCCGAATGTGCGTCAAAAAAAACGACGCAAATCCGGCGCAAATAGAGTATAAATATGCCCCTATGTGTAAGATGACATAAGTAATTAAAGCCATTCAGACATGATGATACTGCATCCAATATAGCACGGCTAACATGTACATAGCATTAGTCTCCTGTGACAATTACACACATATCTGCACACATGCAGTGGCCCTAACTATCATGTGGTGGCAAACATGCTCCTTCATTAGTGAGCAGAAATAATTATGGAGTGTAATCGTCTCATCATGTGCATCCAAGAGAGACATCCAAAGTCTGGTTACTTGAGGTCTGCATTACCAGTCAAAAAGCCTATGTGGCCATGACACATTTATGACACATAGGTACAATGTACAGAGGGGCAGGGACTTTTGTAAGCCCTCTTGTTGTTACAGTTTCTTCATTTGATGTGGCCCAGCAATGGTGATTTGTACCAAACATAGAGATATGAACCCATGTGCATACCTTTGGACTGCCATCCCTAATTGAAATGTGGCACTACAAACTCCAAATACCAGTGTAAGATGTTAGCTGAGGGCACCTTACACCTTTTCCCAATGTTTTCAAATCCAGATCTGACATGTATCCAAAATGATGAAGGAGCACAATAATCCCTAACATTCATAGAACTTCCAAAAACGCTTTCCTTACACACTCACCAGACACACATGAGACATATGTCTGGGCCACATTGCTATCATCAACTAACGTGAAGCCAGCACTTATTTTCTGCATCATGTAGTGTTTCTAAGGTCAGTGTAGCTATTGCGTCAACAAAGGTTGCCAATATTTTAGTAAATCTGTACTTCACTGGCAAATGTGACCTATATAGACATGATTGGCTCCTATTTTGTGTTGCTGTCTGACACAAAGGCGGCACCAAATTACATTAAGCAAAAGTATTCTGTAAGTTTGCAGAGCACGTGCTTCCTGACAGCTAGCAATTGTGGTCCTTCACATAGGCCATCAATGACCCTCTATGTTTCCGCAGCATTCCACAGAGTCAGCAACTTAGCCGGCAGATATTGTACAAATCATCTGATGTCACTACAGAGCTTTTAATTGTGCAGATTTGCATGATTTGTACTCACCAACAGGGCCACCAATCACTATTCCCAGGTGGTCCAGCAGATCTTGCTCCCTGGTGATGAGGTCAGCCCAGCGGTGCTTCAGCTGGTGGTCATTCCTCTGGCTCCCATACACGCGCTGCAAGTGATGCAGCACCTTTCCCCACCGGATTCGTTGCACCTCAGTGTGATACCCCCGTATCTCCCTGCCCCCTGCCTCGATCATCAGTGGGAGGAAATGGCACACCAGCCAAATAAACCCCCCAAGCTCCTCCTCACCCATCCTGCCAAGACGTGGCCTACCCAACATCTCAGCACCGAAAAGGGGAATAGGGGATAAAGAAGAAGAAAGGAGAAAAGGGGGAAAGTAGAAGTACAAAAAATAAGTAAACTTAACAACTAAAAGAGCCCAACTATCCCCAAACTAGCACTACCCACAACAGACTCCCACAAACAACAAATACAATACAATACCGGACAATTGTAAACAAAACACCCTCAGACAGTATACAGCAACAATATATTTTCACAAAGTAACAAGTAATGTAGCACACAGGACACAAAATCACAAAATCACTGGACAACACTCTGAACACAGCCACACAGTCTAGAATAATCACAGACTGCAAAGTGAAAGTGAAAGTACACCAACTGTACATAATCTGTAAACAGGATATCCTATTACATCACTTCCTGCATAAAATGGCCACCGTTGTAAAGACTATTTACAATTATTTGGATGCGGCCTAATTTTCACTCCTGTGCGTCGAAAAATATGACGCACAATCTGTATGCGTGAAAAAATATGACGTATAATGATAAAAACGTCAACATTTCAGGGCATGAACTGGTTTGGGGTATTTTTTCCATTTTAATGAAATGTTACATTTGGGACACAACTGAGATAGGCTGATTGCACCCACTTTGGTGTTGAGGGTGTATGTTCACATGTGAGACATCATACTGCAGCGGACCATGACCCTCTACTTCCTTAACAGGATTTTGATGCTTGGCTGACGCACTAGATGGGCATATGTGTGGCCTACATATATGTATTGCACAATTTGGGCATGTTTCGCATCAGGGGACGATAACAAGGTGATGCACATAAGTACAATACGTCAATGCCTATGGCTCAATGTGTGTGCAGTGGCTACTAATGTATTAGTCGACCCAGTGTGTGTGCATCACAAGATGCATTATTGCAAATATGCTTGTGAATGTGAAGTCAATGTGTCCAAACCTTAGATGCAAGTCATTGTGGAAATGAGAGAGGACATGTGCTAATCATACATATAGCAGCATCTATTGTGTGCACTTCCAAGATTTTGGGTAACGTAGACACCACAAATGACAAAGCATGCACCAGATAGATGGCAGATGCTTGTTCATGTCAATGGTCCACAAGTTGCCCATCCCATGTCCTAGATTTTTGGTAACTGCTTCCAAGGCACTTGTTGGTGAACCCACAGTGAGTTAGGCACATGCATAGACGAAGTGGGTACCATGTCATTGGCCCAGACAGCCAAAGGTGAACCACAAATGTAATATGACGCCACAGTTGTAGTCATATGACGGAGCCACAACTCTCCAGTGGCAGTGGTGGACCAGCAGACGAGGCAGCACGTGTCCACATTTTTCCAGTGATCAATTGCACAGAGGTGTCCTTTTAATGTGTGTGGTCCAATGTTGATCCTGTATATTTTTAGGGGTGTATGTTGTCACAGTTATGTCCAAGTCTCATCATGAGTCAGTGGCAGCTATTCCTGTATCTACTGAGTATCCTTCGGAGATCAATGTGAGTAAAGTCGATGAGGACATGAGAACCTACATGGGGATGGTCCCACCCTGTCACTGAAGACGTGTAATGAGACTGTCAACAGGGCAACCTTGGTGTGCTGAGTGAGATAATGTCTCAGGTGTCATGTTCCGGCAGGTGTCATTACAACATGTGTACACAGGTTGGCCTCTAAAATTCCCACTGCATCTGGGAACATCATAGCCTTTGTGCTGATTATTCTCGCAGCTTTTCACCATGCACGGCCCCTCTATATGGTGTGAGCAATGTGATTCAGCGTTTGAACTGTCAGGGTCCTAACATGTGTGGACTTTTCATGGACATTATCAGAGGTAGCTGGTTCTGCTGGAGGCACTGTACCCAATCCCTGTATATGGCCCTGGTAACCTGTCACACTTTGTCCTTCATGCATACATGAGACCCAGACAAGGGATGGGCCATGATTTTGGTATTCAAAGACAATTTAACAAATATGGAACAATTAAAAGGCAGATGATGCTATACAATGTATTTGGATATGCATTGATGAAGCACATGACAAAATACCCTCTGAGGAATGTGAGGTTTGGTAAAGCAAGTGTGGTACATATGTAACCACAAGGAATCTTTAGGGTAACACACAGACAGGTTCCAGTCAGCCTGACAGGATGCAGGGTATACATGGATCCAGCAATTTCACAAGTTACATAATCAGTGGTCTGACTAAGAATGGTCGGAGGAAGAACAAGACAGTTGATATGGCAAACTCTGTATGTCCTGTGTTTTTGAAGGTGACACATAAACCCAAGCGCTGTGTTACACGGCTTAATTACTAGCAATGCATAACGGTGTATTTGACAAAATGGCAACTTCTATGCTGTTCCAGGCATCAGCAGGGGCAGTGCATGTTCAGATGGATGGTGTGCATGGAGGTGATCACAGGTGTGTGCTGCATCTGTTTCTCACAGGTCCTGTATGTGAGTATTGAATTCAAATGGCCAACAGTACCTTTCACATGGGAAGCAATCTACAAGTGATAACAGGGCTTAGTAACTACAAGCCAGTGTATTAATTGACCTGACATCCATGCAGTCAGATGTACTATGACAATGGCATAACGTAGGAAAGGGTGTAGCACACAGGATTACTATTGTTTTTCTGTGTGTGTAGAGGAGGGAATATTGGGGTACACATATTACTATTCCAGGGACCTCTTCAGACAGGTGGGTTGTGACCAAGAGCATGGGTGTGTCAGGAGTTAGGAAATGGGCTGACATGTACATGGAATGCCATGTGCGCAATGCTTGTCATATGTGTGGCACTTGTGCTGTCTATGTTCTGCTTATATGGAACTCTAGTCACAGATAGTCCTTGCAAAGATTGGATGCAGTTGGACTTACTGCTGTCAAGGGTCTGGTCATACATTCCTGTTACCAATGCAATAGCACATCACCTGCCTGATATATGAGGCTTGTTTTCCCCTTATTGAGTGATGGTGTCTTAGGTGTGTGCCATATGCTGCGATGAACCATGTTTCCAACATGTATGTGTGATATAGGTGTGGTCCTCTGCCATTGCCCTTCAAAGGTGAAATGTACAGGATATATGTCATTTACAGTGTTTGTGTATGTGACTGTTGTATGATACGCATCACAATTGCTCTGGGATTTTTTGTGTGCTGATTGGTATAGCAGCAATGCTCCATGAGGCTACACTCTTATTCTGATAGTTAGATATAAAGGTGAGCCAAAATGATTAGCCAGACCATGATATGGTGATTATTATTGGTGTTTATTTACATTAGTTAATACAGTGGTGATGGTGATTATTTTTAAAAGAAATTGTTCAAAATATGTTGACGCCTATGCAATCCAGCAGCCGTGTTTTGTTGTTCCCCCTCATGTTGCAGGCCACCATCCTCCTCTTCAGGCATGTGTGGCTCTGGTTCCAAGAGGGGAATGTTCCTTCTTATGCAAATGAAGTGCAGGATCGCACATGTTAGAATGATTTTACAGACCATTTTAGGGAAATATAGGAGGCTACCACCAGTGATGTCAAGGCACCTGAATCTTGACTTGAGGATGCCGAAGGTCCTCTCCACTATGCTGCGTGTGCGTCATTGTAGGCACGCTCTGCTGCAGTGCTTGGGTTGACAAATAGTGTCATAATCCATGGCTGGATCCCAGACCCCTGATCAGCTGAAAGAGAAAATGATTGGGATCATGTTGATGTAGCTTGCCCCATTAATATCACCTTGAATGGCAGTAGTTGTCTTGTGTTGTCTGTGACTCTGTTGTGTTATTGTGTTGCTTCATAGGCTTGTAGGATGTACCATCTGCATTGGGTTGTTTCCTTGGTTGAACGAGTGTTTGGCTGCTGACCGGTTGTCAGCAGTATGTTTTGGGATTTGCAGTACAGTGTGCACTCCCTAGCATTGTGACTTGTGATACAGGTGTCCCTGTGTCTTCGCTGGGGGAGAGATGATAGTTCCATACACAGATTCATTTTGACAGTGTTGTTAACACATTCACATCTATGTACCCTGGACATCCCATACCTTTAGACTTATGCAATGGATTAATTTAAACATCATTGAGACGCTTAAATTTGGCAAGGTGACAATTAGGCAAACCACTCCAAACGTGATCATTGATGTCTTAACATTAGACTGTACACTCATTTCAGATGTGTGACAGGTTCAATGCTGACCTATGAAACATGGCTAGCAATGTCACAACCTCAGTGTGTTCCTGTCGACATGTTGCTGTTGTGGTGTATGTGTTGTGTGTCCTAGAGGGTTGCTGTGCAGTGTGTATATAAGTAGATTTCTGTACTTACCAACAAGTAGTCCATTGCCATACCGTCCATCCTGGAAGTGTTGATTGATGGTAGAGTGACGGAAGATGAATGAGTCATGGACACTCCCAGGATATTTTGCCACAATGTTGGTGATCAGTCCTTGGTGATCGACAATGGCCTGCACATTGATGGAATGTGTGTGCTTCCTGTTGCGGTAGAGGTGTTCAGTTGCAGCAGGTGGCACAAGGCGCACATGTGTGCAGTCGATTGCACCAAGGACGTGTGGGAAGCCACTAATGAGGTAAAACCCCTGTTTTGTTTCCTGCTGCTTCTGCAGTTTGTTAGGGAAGCAGATGTGGCGGGGTGTGAGTCCAATGATGGCATCCAGTACTTTGGGCAAAAAGGCAGAGAATGATGGCTGTGATATTCCGGCAACCAGGGCACCAGTTTTTTTAAAAGAGCCACTTGCCAGCATGTGAAGTACGGCAAGCAACTTGGTTTCTGTTGGGATGGTGCGGGGTGTCAGCAAGGTGGGTGCCAACTGTGGCTCTATGTTGCACAGCAGCTGCTGAATGGCCTGCCAGTTCAACCTGTACCTCTGGATGATGTCATGTTCCCTGAGGCCATGAAGGGTTATTCTGGTGCGGAATATCCTCTCCTGCCTTCTGCGCTGCCTTTGTGGTCCCTGCTGGTGTTGTGGTAGCTGCTGTTGTTGTTGCTGGGCTCTGCATCTGCATGCACGCTGGATGAGAAGCACCTCCATGTCTTCCTTTTGCTGCTCTGCTGTTGCTTCTGTGTGTTCTGAATAAATACAGGTCTGTTTGCCCCATTTTAACGCCTGCCCTGACCCAGGCATTAATTTTTGACCCAAATCAGGCTGTGCATAATTTTCCGGCTCTGCCTCCCGGCCGTGCGCCATTTTTGCCCAAAAGCATAAATACGACGTACGGCCGTTTAAGTAATTTTTTGGACGGGAACGCCTACCTCACATATGATTAACGCAAGGTGGGTTGGCGCATCCAAAAAATGACGCACACGGCGGGATTTTGACATCCGCGGGCTCGGGCGTCAAAATTTAAATATGGGGCAAGGTTTGCGCTGAATGTGGGTCAAAATATTTTACGCACATTCGGCGCAGACAGAGAATAAATATGCCCCCGCAGTGTCTTCACTCAAAGTGCAGAAAATAGATGAAGTGGGCTGATCCACTTTACCATGCTCTATTCTATGGTGGGCAGAAGAAAAATGCAAAAGACTCTCCAGCAGACCAATGGCTAAATAGAGCTGACAGAATATGTATATTTTAAAATTCATTGTGAAAAACAAACGTTATTGGCTAACGCCAGACCTAAAAAGAAAAAGATGAAGCACAAACTGATTTATCCCCTACTTACTCCTTGCTCAGTGGTGCATACCCAGTCATATATTGACTCTAGCCAAGAAGACTAAAAATAGACATGTGGCATAATGATCTCTAAGAGCAGGCAATTGCAAAAATAATCATATGTTGGGAACCATATATAATGACAGAACTTCAGGGGATCTGACAGGCTGGAGAGAATTTGTGTGACTACTGTTCTCCCCCAAGAAACAGTAATTCAGTAGACACATTGCCAGGTTAAAAACGTATTGTCCCTTATAGGCCCCTTCAGGTGTATAGGTATATGGCATCACATTACATTGGATCCAGCGCACTGTGATCTCTCACCACATGGCTACTGGGAGCTCTGTGAAGCTCTTATGCCTGTTGTTTAGCTATGTGATGGACTCAAAATATCATACTTGTAAAGAGGTGTCATGAGGGCTTGTATAGAGTGTAGCTTGTGGACCTATAGCCAGCATGCCTGTTTTTAAACTGTTAAGTTGGATTAGAACACTGAATACAATAAAATAAAAATACTTTAAAAAAAGAACAGAATATATGTATTTGCATTGTTTATCAAGCCACTATAAGGGTAGGGTCATTGCCTCTAAAGAGTCGGCCTAAGATTTGTTGTAAAAAAAGTTTAAATATTATTTGAAAGAAAATTAAAGTGATCCTAAATGTCGCCATTCTAATTTTCAAGAAATACTTTGCAATGGGTAGGGCTATGCCTGTCCCAGCAAAATAGGAAAGTTTACAAGTTCTGAACCAAATATGAGTTGAGTTGTTTGGAGAACTTCGAGTGGCCCAGTGTATCTGGCCCAGTGTATCTGGACTTGAAATTACTGGGTCCGTAAATATCAGGTCCTGATATATTGGGTGTAGATCTATGCCACAAAAAACATTGCTGGGAAATGGGCATCGGTAGTGGAGAGTCACAGCCAATTCCATCACACAACCCCCCAGAAATGTAGGGGAGGAGACACTGCTTCCAGTAGAGAGGCCACAGTCTCCCCATCCCAGACACCCTTCCTGCCCCGCCTAACATCCCTGACCCGTACATGGCAGTAATTATCAGTGCTAAACTCCCAGAATCAGAGAAAACCTGCCTTAAAGGGTCCACTAATTATGGTCCTCAGGTTACACCCCAGTCCTGGAACGATCACTTAGGACCTGATAAAGGCCCTGGTATCTCTACAAAGGGTTAATGGAGACCTCAAAATTTGGGCCTAGACAGTTTATCATCAAGAACCCCCACAATTTTTTAACCACTTGAGTGCGTGTGTCGGCCAATGGCTGAAACATGCACACACCCCTGTGCATCTGTCAGCCATTGGTTGACACTGGGGAGGGCTTAAAAGGATCCTCCAGGTGCAAGCACTGTAGGGTTCCTTTAAAGAATGCTTTAAAGAATCATTCCCTGTCCCCCTCCCGCCCATCCGTGATGTCAACATACCGTGAGGTGTGATATGTCACAGTTTCCCCTTGTGTGTCAAAAAGCACTGTTCTTCATAGATAATGACGTTCTATTTAGGGAACTTTGGCAGTATTCTCCAGCATGCATGTAAGGTGTCTTCCTGAGCCTCATGCGGCTGTCATGGGAGCCATTAGTAAAAGTTCACTAGGCATGAATTCAATATTGTTCAGAAAGAAGGAGGGAATTACTTGACAGGTGGTAAAATGTAGTCAAACTGATTCCGTCCTGTGGTGTATGAATGGGATGGTCCCTTGCATGGTGGCAGTATGTTGATGTGAGTGCACTGATCAGTTGGATTGGGCCCGTGGCTGGCGGTATGAAAGTCTTCATTGTGATGCGTGAATAGCATGTGAATGGACCATAAAGCTGCTGGCGCTTTGATGTGGCTTTATGGCTCACCTTCAAAGTCTTGGTTTCAGTCTTCAGAAACTTTTATAAGTATTTGTGCTTTAAAGCCATCATTTGAGGAAGTGCTAAAACCAACCACTGTAAGTGGTGGATTACCTTTAAAGAATGAGCACCAGGTTTATATTTGTCGTGGTAAGATGCCTCTTAGTAAGAACTCCTGGTTATTTTTTCTTATTATGATTTGCAGTGGATGTTGCACCCTAGTTCAGCTGGTACATAGGCAAATCTGCAAGTTTTTGAAAACTAGGCAACAGAGAGGTGCAGGGGGTCATGACTTGTGTCACTCTCACAGGTAATATTACCCAGAAACCCTTGCAAACATCAAACATTGCTAAGAATCATACATTTTCATAACATTTCTGTGACAGAAAGACATGGAATCTACATGGAGCCACGGGTTTCTTACCACCCTGAGTTCCCACATGTCTTCCGATAAGAACAGTGTCCCACCTTTATGGATGGCCCAAGAGAAAGAGGTGTAGGTGCGGTATTAGGGCGGTGCTTTGGCACCTCCTATGCAAACCTACAAACCACAGACATTTTTAAAACTAGACAACCAAAGGAGTCTGGGGTGGTGTGCCTTGCAAGGGTCCCATGAGGTTTTCCTACCCACAATGCTCTACAAACCTCACACTATGACTGAAATCAAACATTTGCCTCCCATTTGTGTGATGGAAAGTTCTGGAATCCACAGGAATCCACAAAATTCATACCACTCTGCATTACTTCACTTGTGCCCATAAAACTGCTGCCCCACTTGTGTGGCTGGCCCTAGTGCCTGCTACAGGACAGCTCAAAACAATGTCAAAGGGAGACCTTGCCAGGGGACTTCCATTGACCTTGGTTTGATCTGTTTCTGTCATGGGCACTAAGCCTACCCAAAAAAGTGAGGTTCCATTTTTATTGAAACACTTGGGGGCATGCCAGGTGGATGAAAGTTTGTGGCTCCCCACAGGCTTTAGAACTTTCCATCACAGAAATCTGAGAAAAAATGTGTTTTTTTAGTCAAAGTTTGAGGTTTGAAAGGGATTCTAGGTCAAAAAACCTGGTCAGACCCATGCAAGTCAGGCCACTCTGGATACCCCTAGGTGTCTAGTTTTACCAAGTGTACAAGTTGGCTAAGTTTTTCTAAGGGCTGGATGAGCTACAGTCCAAAACCTACAGCTACCCACATTGGATCAGTTTTCAGTGGAAAAATATGATATATTCATGTTGAGTTTTGGCCCATTTCCTGTTGCAGGCACCACGCCTACCCACACAAGTGAGGTACCATTTTTATTGGAAGACTTGTGAGAGCATAGAATAGTAGAACATTTGTTATTACCAATTGGATTTCACTTCATTTGTGTCTTTCAAATGTAAGCCACTGTATAAGAAGGAAGTCATTTTAAAAAATACCCTCTAAATCATACACTAATACGGATACCCACAAATTCTGATATGTGCAAAGAACTACTGCTCAAAAACTCCATATCTTGTGCCCATTCCAGACATACATAGGTTTTATTGATACCTGTCATGCCTATTTCACTATATGACTACAATTTCCAAAGATCAGAGAACATGAGAGTTTTTCTGATTGACTAACTTGTGAACCAGACTTGGGAAAGTAATATTACTAATTTTGAAATGCAAGGGAATTACATGATTTTTTATATTTCATAAAGAGGGCACATAAGGCAATTTTAGGATAAAAATTAGGAATTATGATATGGAGTCTAGAAATGCATACTAGAGGGCAGTCCTCTGCTTTCCAGGAAGGAAGCACAGTGACCGTATATTATTTTATAAAAGATGATCAAATGGAATAAAGGCCTTTGTGAAAATAATACAACTTTGTCGTATGTCACTCAAAACACAAAGACTCCAGTAAAAAATGTATTGGATACATGTTATCTTCCCAAGTGTAGGTTTTTATTTTGATGCCATTCTTGTTTATTTTGGTCTGTTGTACTGCCATGTAAAACATAGCTTTATGTTCTTTCTTTAAGTCTGTTGCATTCAATATTTGATGTTTCTACTTTCTCCGGGGGGAAGTGTGTACATTGTTTTAGAAGTTATACAAACTATCTAGACAGAAGTTTCTATCATTTTCCCCAGGTCCACTTACCGAACTATATGGCGGTCTGTAGGATTAGAAATGGGCATGGGAACCTTCATTTTTTTAACAATAGCAGCTGTAGCAAAGTGCCTCTTTTGACATAGTTAGCCCCCCACTTTTTGCCTGGTATTTGACTGAGTTCAAAGTTGGTCGTGCCCAGGGCCCCTGCTAACCAGGTTCCCTGGGTCAGGTCTCTTTCTCAAAATTGTTGTGATGCATTGGTAAAATTGGTATCACCTTTAGCTGCCACAATAAGTCCCTATTAAATGGTACTTAGGTACCAAGGGCATGGGGTACTAAGGGTGGGCCCCTGAGGGCAGCAGCACAGAATGTGCCACCCTCAGGGACCATTCATCAAAGTGCACCCAGAACTGCCATTGCAGGCTGAGTGTCCAGATGCTATCCTAAAATGCAAAACTGACTGTGTGACCTGTCCACTACACACTGAAAAGCAATATAGGTAAGTTACCCTTCTGTCAGGCCCTTCAGCCCCAAGGCAGGGTGCATTGTACTTCATGTGTGGGCGTAGATGCATGAGCAATATGCCCCTACTGTGTCCTTGCCAAACCTGGGTCATAGTAAGTGAACAGAGTAACTATTTTACATGCATGGGCTGGACACTGGTCGGTACGGGTTTCACAGCTACATGATGGCCACTGTGAACCCTGGGACCAAACTGGTAAGAGTATTGGATTTATTTCAAAATGGATTAACTTACTCATTTTAGGGAATGTTTAAGCACTTTCACAATAGCACATTACATTACAAAATTAACAGGATGGTATAACAATTGAAGTAATGATGGAGAACAGAAGATAAAGATGAGAAAATAGAGAGGAAAGAGCAGAAATTCCAAAGAGAAACAACACAACAGAGAAATAAGCATTGACAGATGGAGTACTTCTGTCAAGCAGAACAAAATGGACAAAGAAAATAAACACAACAAATGAAAACGTAAAATCATGGTCTGCAGGCATTTCTAATACACCTACATTTCAGGACAAAGTGAGGATGTGAAGAAAACACCTCAAATTGGTAATTGTACAGAAATGAAATGTGAAGAGCTCAAGCCCCATATCTATAGGCTTTTGATGCAGGGCAGAGCAGAAAGTTCAGCAGAAAAAGATAATGACTGGGGGTGAGTGAGTGAAAAGTTTCAGCACTCCATCAATCATCCTTTTGTGTTGCTAAAATAGCCCTAAGTGGCCAGGGTGTGCCCAGACGTGGGTTCCTTGCTCATTATGCCACTGGATTCAAGCTGGCCTGGCAATCCCAAAACCAGTCTAGAAGCTGCTGGGAAGCAGCACGTACGATGGGGATCGGTCAGTAGAAGATGATGGTGTGTTAATATGTGTGAATTTACTACTTTATAAATGTCTGATTGCTCAGATTTCAGATACTGAAAATGATTGTGCAATGCTTGTGTTAGCGTGAGATGGCAAGATAATATTATTCGTGCATTCAGGTCCATTCTCAGGTTTCTCATCACCAGTTGGAATGAAGTTAAGGAAAAGTGTAACACCTTTGTTTATGGTTAAAATGTTGTATACCTCCCAGCCCACTTTGTTCACCCAAAGGTCGGTTAATGTTAGTTCTAAAGACACATAGAAAGCCGTAGAAATTGAGTTATGAGTCTCGGCTGCATGCTTATGAAATATCCCCACACAGCAAATGAGAAAAACTGCAGATCATCTACTTTTCAGCAAAAAGTAATACAAATTTTGCTATGCTGATAGTTCAGCATTTTTATTGATTGTTATTGATTGTTATTTTGTCAAGAAATTTCACCACCAAGACATTATTCAGTGGCGAAAGATGTGCTGTAGACTGAATAATGTAATATAATGTAATATCACAATAGGAGAAATTATACAATTTAAGATTACTGTCATGGAGCTTGGGGTAGAAGTGTTAGCGCTTCAGACCTTTATAAGTAAACTTACAAGGGAACACGAATAGGTCAATGAACCTTTTGACTCGCAATTAATAAGTTCTTACCATAGGTCCAGTATGTCATAAATAATCAAAACACAATAATCATCAGTCATTAATAATCAATAAAATCAATAATCAATGGAGTCAGCAATTATCACGCACCATGGCCTTTCAGTCATGAATAACCACACCTTTAGTAAAGTTTAGAATGTTTATTTCCCCACGTTAACAATGTTAAGGTCACATAGATTAATCTCAAAATCAAATGAAACACATACAAAAACAATACTGGTTGTCCAAAGCGGCGGAAGAAACGCAATCTAGTCACAACTTGAACCACAACACATTCTAGAGTTACAGTGCAAATCAATAGCAGAGTCAGCTGCGTTAATGAAATGATATACATGTAGTTAAGCAGAGAAATCCATCAAGCATTAGTCTCTTTCGTCATAAATCAGAATCCTCAACAAACACCAAATTAGCATCAGCATGTTGGGCTTCCTCTAAAACAATTTATTAACACAAATTTGGAAAACATCTAACTATCGATCTATCAAAACAGCGCAATTGGTACCTATAAAGAAAAACAAATATGCATAACAGTCGCATTTCAATGTATACCTATTCTTGGTATGGGTTAGCAAGCAGAATCAGTCTTCGTCTTCAGGACATCAGTCAATCAGCAAGGTATCAGTTCTCATTCAGGAACGTATGGGCAAAGTCATTTAACATTAAAGATAAGGACGTCTCTAGTAAAGACGCATAAGAAGATAACAACCTTTTGGTCAGAAAGAGTAGGGGCAAAAGACTGCTCTCCTCTCAGAATGAACATTGTTATATTAAAGTCACCTAAACTATCCTCTAATTCCCTATTGGTCAGTTAATCATATGTTCATACTTTACCCAATAATATTTCTATGTCAAACCTATGAATTCTAATATTTCATTCACATACAGTTGATTGGTTCACTTTATGATGTTCTCATCATCCGACTTGTCAGGTAACAATATTGTTGCAGCTTCAGCTCCAGTCAGTATCGTCATTGTTCTTGTCCTCGGAAAGTCAGTCTCACACACATTACACATAAAATGTTACTCTAGCAAGAACATCATCTCCTAGCAGTCGGTTCTCACAAAAAGCTTCCGTTAAGCACATTTAACAAGACAATGGGCATTTCACAGTTTAACTCACTTGGTCATCATTTTTATTAAATGCTAAGAAATAGAGCTTTTACATGAGTCCTGGCAAAATAGCCCAAGACACTCGCTACGTTAAGGCCTACAATTAATAAGCTAAAGCATACTTCATAACCCTTAATATGACATGTTACTGCATTAATGTAGTACATATTAGATATTTCATAAGCATTAATCATTAATTAGTACATGTTGTGAACATTGGTAGCCAATCTTCGAGGTCACGTTTTCAAATGCGTGCATTATTTTTCTATGTTAATTCATTTTCCAATTAAACTCATTATGCAAAATACATAAACACTCATTAATAAACTTTATTAAAGACACCTGCGCTAGCAAACCCTCCTCTGATGACTAAATGTGTCATCACACTAACTATTACCCAAAAATTTCTGCATTGGCTAAAACTTTTACAATTGAATTTCTTCATAATTTCGTCTTCCACTTGAATTTTCCCTGTAGAACTTTTACCTTTTCTTTTCTTCCCTCCTCTGATTATTCTTTGACTTTTTCAATTTTATACTTTTACATAATTTGCATAATCACCATATCCCCAATAGACAACCCACAACAATTAATATTCCCTGTAATATTTTTAATAAAATTCCATTCCACATGTTGCTGAGCCAATTTACCACTGAAGCAAACCCTTGGCCCACTTTTTCTCAAACACCTGGTTCTTTCAATTCTTTCAAATTAGCACTTGCATTAGTCAGATTAGTAAGTAAGTCTCTTATCTCTTTACTGTTATCTGGTATATACGAACAATAATGCCTCTTATTAATCATTCTACAGACTCCACCATCCTTCACTAAAAGAATGTCTAAAGCAAGACGATTTTGAAGAGTCATAGCTCTATCAGCAGCTAATTCCATATCTATCAGGATAGATAATTTTCCCCTGAAAAATTTGTTAGCATGTTATCCACAATAGTAGACAACTTTTGAATCTTAATTGAATTCAGAATGACTCCCACTAAAGGAATCACAGCTCCAAATATATCTCCCACTATAGCAGAAGAGGACTCCCTCCTCTGTCTCTCACCATGTAATTCAGTCACTTTCGGAAACTTTTTCAAATCCTCCATATGATTAATCTTTGGGAAAACTATCCCCAAATAACATGTCCCATACCATCCTCTTGGAAGACGGTAATAAGCATTAAGTCCACAAACATAGTAAATCCCTGGAATTGCAGGGTCCTGCCCATTCAACATAAAAGTAAATTTACTCTGAAACAAAAACACATGTCTACATTTACTCGTAACCACAAATAAAGTGTTAGTGCGCGATTTATACCTATATATACAAAGCTTCCCTACGTTTTGTGCATCTAAAGCTAATTTCCTTTGCGTTTTAATTGCGCTATAAGCATAATCATTCTTGTAAGCCCTTTTCTCTAAGCCTTTGTCTA
Source organism: Pleurodeles waltl (assembly GCF_031143425.1). Classification (NCBI taxonomy): domain Eukaryota; kingdom Metazoa; phylum Chordata; class Amphibia; order Caudata; family Salamandridae; genus Pleurodeles; species Pleurodeles waltl. The sequence goes on from NC_090438.1 coordinate 572,605,081, forward strand.
ATTTCTCCTTTAACGCCTTTCTCCTGTCTTCAGTGTGCTCTAAGAAGCTCTTCTCTAAAGGTGTAAGAAAGCATGTCAGATTATTGCAGTGCGCATATGCTGTGCCAAACGTTAATGTAGGTTCAAAGAACCCTCTAATACTATATCATTATCCTTAGCTACTTTACTCAAATACCTAATTATAGGAACAAATGAAAACACAAGATCATGATTTGAATAGAAGTATTGAATGTATTCCTGGTTATAAAACCTTGCTAGTGACTGACAGACTACAACTTATCCCGTAGGTTAGAGGTAAGCTATGATATGTGACTCCTTCCTCGACTGATGAAGGAATCTGCGTACACACAAAACAATTCTTTGCATCCATTGTCTCAACATACTCACTCAATAAGCGATGGAAAACATTAGAAGAAAGCTCTCCCTGTGCATTAGTATAGTCATGCAAATATTTCTAATCTAACTTAAACTTCTCTAATGCCGTTAGTGCAGTAGTCGCCTCAAAAGCAGAAGTATGGTTGGCTCCTTTTGTATCAAGAACAGACATATTCATAATCCCACCCATAATTGCCAAACCAATGCTCATATATGTAGAGCGCCTAGCACCTCTACCTTGTTGACTAATGTTACTCATGATCTGTAAAGAATGAGAAAGCCTGCAGCAAAAGATAAAAAATAGACAACTTTTCTTTCAGCAGTTCAGTTTCACCTCCAGGATCCCTTTTCTTCCGTCAAAATCGGTTAGCAGCTTTGTCAAAATCAGGTTTCAAAAGTCAAATCCGGTTATCAATGTCTCTTCCGGTTACTTTCAACAGTCTCTTTCTAAAAAATGTACTCTCAACTTGTTTCAACAGTTCAGTTCATTAGCTTCTTCATGTCACCTCAAAATACTGACCTGAAACTTCTCTATCAAAACAAAAAGACAAAAACTCTTGCTGCCATTCATTTGTAGTTGCAAACACCCATTCAGGACCTGCTTATCTTTGACTTGCTATTCTCTTTCTTTTCAATTTTCAATCACCATTCAGCTCTCCTTCACTTAGATCTTCCTTCCTTGTGGTATCTACTTCTTTCTCTATTGTTGGTTCGACAACCACCTCTTTCCCTTCCTCCACTTGCGATTCCAGCCACATATCTCCTTTCAGTGGACCCTTTGTCAGTATTCTCTTCAAGATTGAACTTGAACTTTTTTCCTTGTTCTGTGGTGTTTTCTCTTGATGGACCTGCAACTGGTTCAGGAGGAGTCAGATCGCTTTGACTTCTTCCCCTTCTGGGTCTGGCATTTGCGATGTTTGTCTCTCAAGATCGTCTGCTTCTTGGAAAGCCCTCTTCTGACAGGTCTCTCCTGTTGCTTCAGTTGAGATAGGCTCTCCATCACCCTCCTCAAGGTCTCCTCCTTCGTCTCTCACAGGAGTGACTGAACCATCCTCAAAGAGCTCAGATCTGATCTCAGTCCCTCTTTGTTTTTCTTCCGGCCCTGAGACTTGTCTCTCTGCTGTTGGTACTCTCAACAATGCTTCTTCATTATCCAGTGGACAAGCCACTTTCTTTGTGTGGCTGGGGTGAATCCAATTAGGAATTCCAGCATACTTCACAGCTGTAGTAGTTGTCAGGACCACTTGGTATGGGCCCTTCCAACAAGGCTCCAAACATGTTTTTCTCATGTGCTTTCCGATGACAACCCAGTCCCCAGCTCTCAGGTTGTGCCCTGGGACATGGATCGGTGGCAGTGAGGTGGCCTCCACCTGCTGAGAAAAAGAGCGGACTAATTCAGCTAGACCCTTGCAGTAATCCAACACCATATAATCTGTAATGTTGACAATTGCATTTTCTGTCACCGCTGGTAACCTCATTGCTCTGCCCATGAGGATCTCATGGGGTGACAATCCTGCCTTCCTGTTAGGTGCGTTTCTCATTGACATCTACACTAAAGGCAATGCCTCAAGCACCTTCAAATTCGTAGCTGCACACATCTTTGCAACTCTTGACTTCAAGGTACCATTCATCTGTTCCACTAGTCCTGATGCTTCAGGGCGGTAACTACAATGCAACTTCTGCTCAATGTTCAATGCTGCACACAGTAATTTAATTACTTAATTATTGAAGTGACTTCCCCTATCTGATTCTAGAGAGATTGGAAACCCGAAATGCGGTATCAGTTCCCTAAGCAGTAGTTTCGCCTCTGTGAGACTATCGTTTTTCGTGTAGGGTACCCTTCAGTCCCATGACTAGAGATGCAAACAATCATCAACACACATATCATACCTCCACACACAGGCATCTCAATAAAATCCATTTGCATTCTGCTGAATGGACCTCCTGCTCTTCCTATGTGGCTCAAGTTAACCACTGTCTCTTTCCCCGCATTTAACTGTTGGCAAATGACACAATGATGGCAAACTGCTTCAGCAACTTGTCTAAACTTGGGGTTGAACCAACCATTTTTGAACAGACGAACCATGGCATCCCTCCTAATATGTGCTTGACCATGATAGTACCTTGCCATTTGAGACAATAGGCTATTTAGCCAAACCAGCTGACCCTCCTCAGAATCCCACAATTCATCTTGTCTTTGGACACATTTCAATTTGCTCCATGAACGTTTTTCCTCCCTGTGAACGTTATTCTTCAACAATTTTAATTCTTCCAAAGTGTCAATTATTTTCAATGCATAGCTTGTACAAGTTTTGTCTTCTTCAGGAAGAAGTTCCCACTATTCTTTGAACGATATACAGTTCAATGCGCAAAACCTTGCGACTTGATCCACATATCCATTTCCCAATGACACATAGGCCCTCATTACAACATTAGCGGTAAGTGCCGCTTACCGCCATGCTGACTGCCGCCAACATACAGTGACCGCGGCGGTATACCGCTACCCGTATTATGACCCAAACATAGAAATCCGCCACTGTACAGACACACACACAAGTCTGCCAGCCCAAAGGTCAGTGATAAAATGGTGGTACCAAAACCCACTCCGTTACGCCAACAGAAATACGCCCACAGCATCATGACTCACGAATCACTGCGGCGGTCATTCAACTACGGTAAACCATTGGCGGTACAGACCGCTGCGCTCAAAATACACACACACATACAAAACAACACCACATTGGGCAATTCAAACTACACACACCTGACACACATACAGACACCACACCCAAACACCCACACCACTATAAAACACACACACACACTACCCACAACCCTTTACAACCCAAAGAGTTTGGCAAGTGAGAGAGAGACAAGCCAGGAGCACCCACTGAATCTGAGCCACAAAACACCATCACCCATACACCATCCACCCACCTCACAGCAGACACCCCAACACCTCACCCCACACACACTCACACATTCCACTCACACTACACCCATGGCACCACAAAGACACCCCAGGTTCTCTGAGGAGGAGCTAAGGGTCATGGTGCAGGAAATCATCTGGGTAGAGCCACAGCTATTCGGATCACAGGTGCAGCAGACATCTATTGCAAGGAAGGAGTTATAGCGGAGAGTCGTGGACAGGGTCAACGCCGTGGTACAGCGCCCAAGAACAAGGGTTGACATCAGAAAAAGGTGGAACGACCTACAGAGGAAGGTACGTTTCGTGGTAGCAAGGCACCAGATAGCAGTTCAGAGGACTGGTGGTGGACCCCCACCTCCTTCCCCACAACTAACAACTTGGGAGGAGCAAGCCTTGGCAATCATGCATCCTGAGGGCCTGGCAGGAGTAGCAGGAGGACTGGACTCTGGTAAGTCAAATCTTTACTACTTTAACCCCCACAGACCTGCCTGCCATCACAAACAACAACCACTACCCTCACCCTATCACCCCACCACCTCACATATACCCCATCACCACAACCCACCCATCCAAATACCAAGCCCTGCATGCAACACCAATGCAAGGACCCCCATCACAGACCTGCATGGACACCCATCACCACAGCATGCACACTAGTGACAATCACTTAGCCAAACCAAGCACAACTCACACAAGCCAAAGCTGCCTTGCTAATAACAACCATAGAGGGAAACATATCCATGCTTAAGATGGCACACGCAGATACAATAACACTGCATTTACATCCCCACAGGACCCCCACTCAATGTCACCGGAGAGGAGGTACCAGCCACATCTAGTCCCCCCCGAAGAGGCCCACAGTGATTACAGCAGCTCTGCGTGCCTGGATCACGATGACCAACCTGGCCCATCAGGTACCTCTGGACAGTCAGTGACCCAGGCACAGTCCCAACCCACCACACAGCCTCCCCCCTCAGGAAACACCACCACAGCACCCACCCAGCGGGCCCATTCTTCTGTCCCCACGACACGTCAATCAGCAGTGTGTCCACCACTACAGGGACCCCAGGCAAACCCACAAACACAGGACGATCAGGGACCTGGGGTCAGTGGCAGTGGGCACACGGTTCAGGGGACAAAGACACAGGATAATAGGGAAGCTGGGAGGACTGCTGTGTGACAGGGGGAGGACAGGCCCAGGGAACTGACTTTCCACGAGGGACTCACCAACATCCTGGGAGCATACCACCATTGCCAGGAGACCATGGGCCAGATACTGGCCAAGCTGCAAGAGACCCAGCGGCTGGAGGAGGGACAGTACCTGGGGATCAGGGAGAACCTGAGGGCCATCCACACCACCATGGTCACCATTTCAGGGGTGCTGGCAGACATGGACAACACCATGAGGGAGGCAGTGGCACACCAACAGGCCCCTGATAATAGCCAAACCGAAGAACAGCCCTCCACCTCTGCCGACGCTAGTGGACAGGAGGCCCCGCCACAGGAACAGCAGGCCACCAGCACCCCACTCCCTGCAGAAGGAGAACCACCAGAGAACATTGCCAAGACCCCCGCCAGGAAATAAGACTCTCCTGATTGTCACCCTTCTGTCCCATTCTGTCACCCTGTCCACCTTGAACTGCCATTGCTCCCATTCCTAAGCCCCCTTGGACAATGCACCTGTGATACAAATAAACTGGAGTCTACCCTGGACTTTCCTTCATCAGCAACCCAGCCCATTGCAATACCCCCTACACTTATTATCACAGAAATAAACACCCTTGGAACAGAAATCAAATATGGAGTCTGTCAATTGTTTGACAAATGTATTAGTTTCACAAACTGTAAACATTGCAATTCAAATGTATTGTAATATTTACCTAGGTATGACCTGTAGTGGGCAGCAGTAAACACACCAGGAGCCAGAGTGGGGCACAGAGATCTGAAAATAGAGATGCCAAAGTGTGCAGTAAGTTGCCATAAAAATAGGGAAATCAGGCTGCCATGTTCAATGTCAAACACAAAACTGCAATGGAAAGTGAAGTTACAGTGTCTTACCTGTGTGTCACTGGAAGTACTTTTGAATTAGTGTTGTTCTGTTGTCCACATCTTCTTCCTCTGCCTCCTCTTAGTCACTGTCCACAGGCTCCACCGCTGCCACACGACCATCCCCAGGCTCATCCTCCTGCAGAAAAGGCACCTGGTGTCTCAAGGCCAAGTTGTGCAACATGCGACATGAAACGATGATCTGGCACACCTTCTTGGGTGAGTAGTACAGGGATCCACCTGTCAGATGGAGGCACCAGAATCTGGCCTTCAGGAGGCCAAAGGTTCTCTCAATGATCTTCCTTGTTCGCCCATGTGCCTCATTGTAACATTCCTCTGCCCTTGTCCTTGCATTCCTCACTGGGGTCAGTAGCCATGAGAGGATGGGGTAACCCGAGTCACCTGCAAATATTCAAGGGATACCTGTTAGCCACACACTCACCCTTAGGGCCAAACCCATACCCATATTCCTACATCAACTGGGTGGAGACCATGGGCTCACCTATTAGCCACATCCAGTGCCTCTGGAGTTGAGACATCACATATAGGATGCTGCTATTCCTCAAGATAAAGGCATAATGCACAGAGCCAGGATACTTGGCATTGAATTGGGAGATGTACTGGTCCGCCAAACACACCATCTGCACATTCAGAGAGTGAAAGCTTTTCCTATTTCTGAACACTTGTTCATTTCTCCCGGGGGGAGGGGATACAAATGCAATATGTGTACCATCAATGGCACCAATTATGTTGGGGATATGTCCCAGTGCATAGAAGTCAGCCTTCACTGTGGCCAGATCCTCCACCTGGTGGAATGCGATGTAGCTGCGCATGTGTTTCAGCAGGGCAGAAAGCACTATGGTCAGCACGTTTGAGAACATAGGCTGTGACATCCCTGATGCCATGGCCACTGTCGCTTGGAAGGAACCACTTGCCAGGAAATGGAACACTGACAGGACCTGCACTGGAGGGGGGATAGCTGTGAGGTGGCGGATAGCTGAAATCAGGTCTGGCTCCAATTGGGCACACAGTTCTTTGATTGTGGCCCTATCAAGTCTGTAGGTCAGAATAAGGTGCCTGTCCTCCATTGTCGCCAGGTCCACCAGGGGCCTGTACACGGGGGGATGTCTCCATTTCCTATTCATCCTCAGCGGTTGAACTCTAGGGTGAAAAGCGGTGAGCAGAAGGTCATATTCACACATATGTCAAAATTAATATGCAATTTTTCTTTTACAGAAACAGTATGTGAACGCGTAACTCAGTTGATGTGCCAGTGTCTGCCTGACCTGTGAGGAGAGACAAGTGGAAATGAGGTAATTCCGCTGGTGTTGTGCGCTGTTGCGTTCGGCGGTCGATGACCACAGCGCAACATTGCATTGGTTATCATTGGGCCCTATGGGTTCCAGGAGCCAATGGTGATGTTCGCCGGCAGTGACCGTACGCACCGCCACGGACGTGACTGCCATTTTCTATCTGTGCACTCACTTGCTACCAGGCCTTCAACAGGAGAGGACCTGCACTGCAAGTGCTGCTGTGACCTGTGTCTGGAAGCGACAATGGCTCGAGTGTCTAGGGAAAGGGTCCCTGCCTTCACTTCCAAGGAGTTGAAGAGACTGGTGGATGGGGTCCTACCCCAGTACACTTTACTCTATGGTCCTCCAGACAAACAGGTGAGTACACTGTGAGCATGATGCGTGGGCCATGAATGTATGGATTGCTGTGTGTGTAAGCTTCGTGTAGGGGGGGGTCTAAGGGGTCCTGGGCAGAGTGCTGCCTATATGGTGGGCAATGTATGTTCGTAAGTGGATGGGGAGGATATGGTGGGGCATGAGTATAACAGTCCGGACAGTATGACTAATACCTTATCTGCTGTTTTTTTCCTGCAGGTCAGCGCCCATCAGAAAAAGGGTTTTTGGCGTGCCATCGCCAAAGAGGTGCGGACCCTGGGGGTCTTTGACAGGCAGAACACCCACTGCCGCAAACGGTGGGAGGACCTGCGCCACTGGGCAAGGAAGACGGCGGAGGCCCAGCTGGGGCTGGCCTCCCAATGAGGAAGGGTTGCCTGTCATACCCTGACCCCCCTGATGTTCCGCATCCTGGCGGTGGCCTATCCGGAGTTGGATGGGCGCTTGAAGGCATCACAGCAGCCACAAGGGGATGAGTACAGATTCAGAATCATGACTTTGTGTGTATTAAGGTATTACCTGGGTGGGGGATGAGGGCTGTGGGTGCCCCTAGGCCAGGGTGAACATGGCAGGGTATGTTCAATGATGTGCAAGCTCAGATGCACTCCAACCCCAATATTGTTAGTGGGCATCTACTACTAGGCAGGGTCCTGTGGGTTTCTGCTGTGCAGCTAATGGCGTTGTACCCCATGGGCTGGTGACTAGCAGTGTAACTGGTAGTGCATGGCCTAGTGCATAGGGCTGTTCCCTGTGATTAGTGTTGTTGCTGGCATTGTCCAAGTGTATCCACTGTCTCTCCCCCCCTTTTAGTTTTGTCACCCTGTCCTTGTTTGCATTAGCATCATCTGGTGGGGGAGCAGAGGCAGCGGTGACGGAGGGAGCTGCATCCCACATGGGCCTGGAGGCCGAATCCACCAATGGTGTGGGCACCAGTGGGACGGAGGGTGAGGGGAGCACCACAACGGAGACAGGAGGGGACAGTTCTGACAGCGACATCTCCTCCGATGGAAGCTCCCTGGCGGTGGCAGACACCTCTGTGCCCACCCCAACTACTGGTACAGCCGCCACCCACTGTACCAGCACCGCCCTCCCAGCAGCCCCTCAGCGTGTTTCCTGTGCCTGCTCACCCAGGAGGGTGGGCATCTCCTTCGCCCTGGGCACCTCAAGCCCTGCCCCAGTCAGCCCTGCTGCCCTCAGTGAGGAGGCTATTGACCTTCTGAGATCCCTCTCTGTTGGGCAGTCAAACATACTGAATGCCATCCAGGGTGTAGCAGGGCATTTGCAACAAACAAATGCATACCTGGAGGGCATTCACTCTGGTGTGGCGGCCCCACAGAGAGCATTCCAAGCTCTGGCCAACACACTGATGGCAGCCATTGTCCCTGTCTCCTGCCTCCCCCCTCCAGCACCCTCTACCCAATCTCAATCCCCTCAACCCCAGCCTATCCCAAGCACACCTTCAGACCAGCAATCACCCAAATCAACACACAGAAGTGGCTCAGGCAAACACAAGCACCACACTTCATCTCACAGGCACTCACACAAGCACCATCCACATGCAGACACACCAACTTCCACTGCCTCCACTGTGTCCCCTCCTCCTCCTCGTCCACCTCCCTTCCAGTAGCGTCTCCACTCTCACCTTTATGCACTACATCCTCATCCACTACCTCCATCACCAGCACGCCTATCACTACACACCCCTCACTGGCAGTCACCACCCCCACATCCATGCACACGTCCCCTGTGTCCTCTTCCACTGTGTCTGTGGCCCCTCCTCCCAAAGTACACAAACACAAGCACACAGACACCCAACAGCCATCCACATCACAACAGCATCCAGCCCATACACCTGCACCCAAACACAGCAGACTGACACCTCCTACAACCACTCCCTCTTCCTCCACTCCCAAACCTTCACCCTCTTCCCACCCCAGTGTCCCTAAGAAGCTTTTCCTCACCACCCTTAACCTATTTCCTACCCCTCCCCACCCCGTCCTTCACCTCGGGCCAGGGTGGCCAGAACCCAGCCTAGCACCTCAGCCACCCAGTCCACGGCCACTGTGGTTTTTGCAGCTACTGCAGGTGTGAGAGGCTCCAAGGAGGCACCGGTCAGCCCAGCCAGTGTGCCAGCACCACCTGCCAAGGCCAAGAAGGGTCGGCCACCTTGCAAAGGCAAAAAGGGGACACCAGCCAGCAAGGTGAAGGAGGCACAACCAGCCAGCTAGGGCAAGAAAAAGACACCAGCTGGCAGAAGCAAGGAGGCACCACCACCTGCCAAGGGCAGGAAGGGGCACACAACACCAGCCATGGCACTTCAGCCGTCCGAGGCTGCAGGTGAAGGCCTGGAGGCTACCACCACCACTGCCAGCACCGCCACCTGCAGCGCGACTGGCATCCACTGAATAGCCGTCACCGCCGGCGAGCAGTGTGTAGTGGTGACTACATGGGCTGCAGTGCGTCCTGGCCCCTGCAACATCTGTTGGTGTGATACACAGGTGAGAGACTGTGACCTTGCCCCATCCAGGATGAAGCACACAGGGCACAAGGCCCCCTCCAGAACCAGAGGAAAAAAGGCATCCACTCTCCGCATCATTGCCAGGATGAAGCACACTGGGCACAAGGCCCCCTCCAGAACCAGTGGAAGAAGGCATCCACTCACCCCATCCTTGCCAGGATGAAGCATACTGGGCACAAGGCCCCCTCCAGAACCAGTGGAAGAAAACATCCACTTGAGAGACTGTGGCCTTGCACCCCCAGTACCAAGCAGTTGGCAAACCACCCACTTGAGAGACTGTGGCCTTGCACTGCCCAGGACCAAGCAGTGAGCAATCCACCCACCAGAGAGACTGTGGCCTTGCATTCCCCAGGACCAAGCAGTGGGCAAACCACCCACTTGAGAGACTGTGGCCTTGCACTCCCCAGGACCAAGCAGTGGGCATGGAGACCCCTCCAGGCCAGTTGCGTTGTACCATCTTCCGGCTGAGGTGCCCCCCATTCCCCGTCCCCCTGAGGTGCCTGCGTGTTTTTGACCTGATGCCCCTGCAGTGTTCTCTCCGTATTGAGGCAGGAGTCAAGTGTGGCCTTGGCCTATGTGGTTTGGCCCAGTGGGCCACGGACATTTTGGAGTGGGCATTGTCCCTCCTTTTGTATATATTGTATGTATTGTACACACTGTTTCTTGCTTTAAGGATGTATTTTTCAAAATGTATAATATTACACTCATTTTACTCCATTCCTCTTGTCCTGGCGTTATTCCTGAGGGTTACAGGCATCTGTTTGTGTGTTGGGGTGGGGGTGTTGCGTGTGTGTGTGTCACTCTCTTTTTCCTCCCCCCTCCCTTGTGTGCTAGGTGCAGTACTCACCGTGGTCGTCTTCGCCGGCATTGGTGTTCCTGGTGTATGAGAAGATACGCCAGCATGGGGAACACCTGCAGTTTGGGCTCCATGGCATCATGGTTCTTCCTTGAGTGTTGAGAGGTGAGTCGTTTGCCTTCAGAGTACTGTTTCCGCAGTGCTTTTGATGGCGTTGTTACCACCCCGGAAAAGGTGGCGGTTAGGCGTGTTGTAATGCAGTGGATGGTACATTGTCTTCCGCCTGGCTGTTGGCGGTTACCACTGCGGTGTTTGTTGCTACTGCCGTGGCGGTCGGTGTGTTAAAGTGGCTGTTTGTGTTGCCGTTTTCCGCCGTGGTTATGATTCCAATTTTTTTACCGCTGGCCTGTTGGCGGTGTTACCGCCGCTTTATCACCAACTGCCAGAGTTGTAATGAGGGCTATAGTCCTGTGACTTCAGATGTGCACTGCATTTTACCATGGCAATCTTTTCAGGCCATTGAATCGCACATAACAGTTCTTTGATTCTCTCACCATTTCTCACTGGTGAACCAGAAGAGGTCAGGAAACTTCTCTGCGACCACAATTGACCAAAATCATGAACTATTCCAAATCCATATTGGCTATCCTTGTAGATAGTAACTCTCAGTTGAGCAGAAACATGGCATGCTGTAGAAAGGGCTACCAGTTCTGCTACCTGGGCAGAATACACGCCTCAAAGCCAGGAAGCTTCCAAGGTACCGGTAATTGTGAACACAGCATATCCTGCTCTCAGTGTCCCTGTGTTGTCTCTCAGACAAGAACCATCAACAAAGATAATTTGGTAATTTTCTTCCAATCGGGTATCTCTAATGTCTGGTCTCGGTTTTGTGCACAAATGAGCTACTTCGAGACAGTCATGTTCAACATCTTCCTCTTTCTCAATTTCAGCATTTTCACTCGGAAGTAAGGTTGCCAGGTTCAGCACTGTACATCTTTTCAATGTTTCATTTGGCATCCCCAAAATACTTGTTTCATACCTAGTAGACCACGCACCAGTCAAGTATTGGGTTTTCGTCCTTGTCAGTAAAATCTCAATACAGTGAGGGACCATTACAGTCGGGATATCCCATCACCACGCCTTCATACTGTGAAAGACTTTGACCAACTGCGGCAACTGTGCGCAAACAACTCTGTAAGGCTGCTACAACTGGGCCTGAAAAATATGCTACTGGGCGATTTACGCCTCCATGGACCTGTGTCAAGACAGACAAAGAACATGTATCACGCTCAAGACAAAACAATGTGAAAGGCTTCGTGTAGTCAGGCATACCCAATGCTGGAGCCCTGCGCAAACTCTCTCTCAACTCAGTGAACGCTTTCATCTCATCCTGGTCTAACACTATGGGATCAGTGACTTCCTTATGAGTCAGCTTTAGCAATGGTCTGGAAATGCCCAAACAATTTGGGATCCATTGATGACAATAGCTCGCCATTCCCAAAAACATCCTGACATCTCTATGTGAGGTTGGGAGACTTATCTGCAATATCATTGTAATCCTTTCTCTGGATATCTTTCTCAACCCTTTCTCAGTCTGGTGACCCAAATATTTCACTACTTGCTGACAGTATTGCAACTTCATTGGAGACATTATATGGCCATTCTTTCCCAAATGGTTCAACAGGGCAATCGTATCATACTTGCACTCGTCCCTTGTCTTAGGCGCAATCAGTAAGTCATCAATGTACTGCACTAAAGTCGATCGGAAAAGCAATTCCAACAACTCCAAATTCTTTTTCAAGATCTGATTGAAGGTGACTCTGAATACCCTTGAGGAATTCTGCACCAGCAATAAACTCAATCCAGAAATTTTAAACAAAAGAGAAATTGGCCATCCTCATGAAGAGGCACAAAAAAGAATGCTTGTGACAACTCCATGACAGACATCACATGGAATCTGGAATAGTTTCACAGCTGGATTGGGCACCACCGGACAACATTTGACCACAATCTCATTTATTTTTCTCAAAGCCTGAACAATCCAAACCTTCCCACAGGGCTTCTTCACACCCATTATCGGTGAGTTACATGGACTGCTCAACACTTCCCTCAGAACTCCTTGCTTCACAAAATCTACAATTATCTGAACCACTTTAATCAGGACATCTTGTGGCATGTGGTAGTGTGGTATTTGGGGAAAAACTGCATTCGGTTTAATGTTAGCTTTGAGTGGCTCCACTCCCTTAATCAAACCTACTTTTTTTCCTGTCAAATACCACACCTTCTCTTGTACCATTCCCTGTAAATCGGGATGGAGCTCGTTCACAGTGAACATTGGGAAAAAATCAATGAAAGGGTACTTCTCATTTGTGGTTTCACACTCTCGTTCTGGAGCTTGATCTTCTTCATCATCACTATTCGTCTGAATCTCAATTCCGTCATTTGAGCAAGTAATCAAGCATTTCATCTTACACGGCAAGTCTCTTCTCAGTAGGGATACCAGACTTGAATCGCTGACCACAAATTTATGCAATCCCTGGAAATTGCCCGTTTCAACTTGAACTGGATCTGTAATCAGGTTTGTCAAATACTGTTTTTCTACCCCCACGACCTGAACTGTTATACCAGAATGGGACAAATTTGGAACTTCTGCACTTCTCACTGTAGAGCGTGTCGCTCCTGTGTCAACCAAGAATGAAACTCTGTGACCCATACCCTTTCCCTTCACATAAGGTCCTCTCTGATCTACTTCTAAGGAAGTCGCAAGCACACATGGCTCCTCATCTGAAATATCACTTGTCCATTACCCATTTATTCCATCCTCGATGTGTAATGGGAATTGGTGCACTGTGTTACTATTTCTGCTTTGCCTCTGTCTTGTGACCTGTTGAGAAAGCATCATCTGTTGCTGCTCCATCAGGGCTTGAGGTATTTGCATTTGCTGTCTATGTACCATGGGAACCTGCTTCTGCATCGGCTGCAACTGCGACCCTTGTGCACAGGGCATTTGCACCTGCTGCATAGGCTGTACATTTTGCACGTGATTCACATTATTATGAAAATTTGGATTAGGACCCCTTTTTCTCGGTTCTCTCACATTCTGAAATGAATTGCTGTCATTACTCTGCTGAACAACACCTTCCTGTATCATCATTGGACACTCCCGGTTCCAATGTCCCACGGCTCCACAAATGTGACATGGCAATAGCTTCTTCATTCCCTGCACATCATTCTGAACCACTACTGTATGCAAATCTGGACCACGATTCATATTACCTTCACGACCTCTACCTCTCATCTGGGGCTGAAACATCATATTTGCCTGCTGCTGTTGTGGCAACTGCTGTGAAAAATTCCCTTGCACTCCTGTTTGAGCTGCTTTAATCTGCATCACCATTGCTTTCTCTTTCAACTTTTTCTGATTCAACTCAATCTCATCACTACAGTATTTCTCATACTGCAACACTCCATCAATCGGCTTCGCTTGCCAGAAAATCAAATGACTCTTAATCATCTGGCTAATTTCAGGTCTCAACCCTTCCACAAATCTGAACACAAAATGTAGCATGTCTTTCGCCTCAATTGTTTCTGTACCACTGTAATGCTTGAATGCCTGCAACAACCTCTCTTAGTACACATGCATGGACTCTTTTGCTTCCTGAGCTGTTCTGTCAATCCTCTGCCAATCAATTTTCTTGGGCAAAATTCTTGACTTCAGAAGTTCAGTCACCTTATAGTAATATTTCATTACTTCAGGAGACGGTGCACCTGTATTCTTATCTCTCCCCGGTTCACTTGTTGGCCAATCTACACTCCTCTTACACTCGATCCACAGATCAGTTGGAACTACTATCTCTAGTGATGTGTTCAAGTCTTCCCACAAACACTTCACAAGTTTCACGAACCTGTCTGTCTGCTGATACCACTCTACTGGCTTTTCTCTCAATTTTGGACAATCATTCGTAAATGATAAAATGTCACTTCTGCTCCAAGGGACGTGAACAAAATTTCCCCCTGGAATCTCCCTCATTGATAAAATCTTTACTGGATCTTTATCCTGCTGTACATTCTCAGTCAACTCCAAAGAATCCCTTTTTCTCTTGTCTCTTTTCTTTACCCATCTGCCTTACCATTTGTCTAATGCTCCCCAGGTCTGAGCACTCTGCAGCAATTCTTTAAGGTGTGCCTTCATTCTGGCCAACCTCATGTGTTCAAAATCTTTTGCCTCAAAATCTAATCTGTAGCTCCTCTTCAAATGCTTCGTTTTCTCAATTGCTATGCCATACTTCTCTGCCAAGTCTGCTAATCTCTGATTCACCTTGCTCACTTCTCTCGTAGTCTTTGGGCACAAATATCTCAACTCTGCCTCTGTGTAGGATTCTAACCTATTCACCCCCATCGTTCCCTCAATGAGTTCACCCGCTTCCATGCTTAGCCTAGCACTATTCAAATACGTCTCTCCTTTAGGGGCACTCTGTGGGGTATTTAGCTTGTCTAACCATTCAGTCAATTGTTGAGCTGTCAGTCCCTGTAACATAATGTTACTTGCTTGGACCGGAGGCACCTGTTGTGCAACTGTATTCGGAGTGTGCAATGTCAACAATTTCAAACCCTGGCTAACATTTAGTCCTGTCACTGTGTCTGGAAGTGCAACAAGTGGACTAAAGTCTAACAATGATCCTGATCCGTCAAAAGTTTGACCCACAGGAGAGACTACATGAACAGGTTCATTAAGTGCTCCCCTCATTAGGCTTTGAGACATTACTCCCTGTTCATTCACAGTTGGTTTTGTTTGTGCTAATAATGGTACCGCTGGACCAACAGTATTAGGTAGTTATATAGCATCCGGAGCTGCTCTGGCATCTACACTCTGTGGGAGAGTAACTCCCATATTCTGGTTCATCATTGGAGTCAAGTTTGACTATGTCCCTGGCGTAAATCTTGGCTTTACCTGCGGCAGCACTTGGGGTAACAAGATCGGAGTCGGCTCAGTCTGAACCACTATTGGTCTCGGAATCACCTGCTCCTCTGGCACCACTAAATTCAATGTTGTTTCCATAATGGGCACATCAGGAAAAATTCTCTGCACCTGTGGCGGCTGCATCTGAGTCTACACTACAGGAGTAGTTGGCACATTAGGATCACTTTGCAGTCCATTCTGTGTCAGGTTAGCAGTAACCTGCACCGGACTCGCTGTCCCATTAACCTGTGTCAGGGCAGTCGGATCAGAACTAGTACTCAGACCACCCTCATGTACTGTATATGGTGGTGGTCGATCTCTTTCTTAATAACTGCGTAAGGAACTCATTATCGTCTGATTCCGTCTCTACTATTGAAGACTTTCTAGGTCCTTTACTTTTGGACAGACTTTTATTCGTCTTCCTAGTCACTTTCTTTCCTTCCTTCTCATTTTCCTGCGTAATCGCCGGAAACAACTTAATTCCCTGCAAAGAATCTGTTCTCCATACCTTCTGAACGCAATCCCATCTAGCCTCCATTAGAGTCTTTTCTGCCTTTCTCATTCTTCTCTCAAATTTCAATTGCTGTTGCTGTCTGGCTACTAACTCCCAAACCGCTAAAGCTTCAAACTGTGCTGGTCTCCGAAGGGGCTTTGATTCATATAGCGCCATCCGTAAATGCTCCAAAACCCTCAAATTGAATGTCCCATTTGTAGGAAATGCTAAGCTCCCATCTTTCTCTATCAATTTGCACCATTGCTTTAACCACAGACATGGCGCGACACCTCTCCCTTCCATTACAATTTAAGCCGGTGTATCTTCTGGCGGTGTTGCCTTGCCTACACTCACTGTAATGTACGTATCGCTCCTTAGGGCACTTCTCAACGCTTTGAAAAACGTCTTCTTCTCTACTATTGTTTATTCAAAGTCAAATCAGGAAATTACTTTTAATTCCAAGATTCCTTTCACCTACGTTCTCAACCAAGTGCCTCTCACGGACAGCTGCCAATCCGTCCATGACCCTTCTCACTAACCAACCTGTCCCAGCGCGGCTCCAATGATGCCACACTCATACGTACTGCAGCTGACCAAGTCTTGCAGCTCGTCCTCCTAAACTTCGATCCACACAAAACTAATGCAAAATATTGTGAGCACTAATCAAAAACCATAAAGACAAAAAACAAATCTGCTGGTTTACTACAGGAAAGGTAACACAATCTCTTCAGAAACCTTACAGATTTTCACTGATGGCTCTTTCCGTACTTACAGCTATTCCTCTTTCTCGGTCTCCCAGATTCACAAGCAAAATTCGACTTGTAAATTCTACTCTCAAATGGTCAATGGGTCTGAACTGGTGTACAAAGGGCTCGCCAAATCTTAGTCGAAATTTTCTCTTGCCCACTTTAACTCACACAGTGACTTGTTGACCACGCCCGATCAACCTACTAAACCAGACAAATTACAACATATAACCAAGTGTCTCATACACTTTTCAATATACTCCGGAGCCTTAGTCCAAGCAGGGTCTGTACATCAACAACACATGGACAATATTTGAGCACAAAGCACTATACACGAAGTTCTATGACATCCCTACTCTCACAGGGCGGAGTACGCACACTCCTCTACCACTTCATTTGGAGTACGCAAACTCCCTAAATCCTCACAAACCTCAGAATTCACGTGCAATTTGCATAAGCTGTGCAAGTGCGGCCTATTTCACTCACTCTATCACTAGAACGCCGAGAACATCCCCAAACAACCATTAGCAGGATCCAGAATCTGTGAAAGTAATTTCTGGGCTTAAGGGAACATCATTTTCTCTCCAATTATCATCATTGAAAAACAGAATCCAAATCTCAATTATAATGACTCTCGAAAGGACCACCTTCAAACTGCTACCATCTCTGGGAACACTTGTCACTGTGTACTGCACGTCTATAGTAGGCTCCTACGGAGATGAACCATCGGTCTCTTACCCTCTCTGTTATCACTCTGTACCAGACATCTATTGCAAGATCTTAAGGAGACAAACCATCCTCTGCTACCATAACTGTTAGCACGTCAGACCTTTATAAATAAACTTACAAGGGGATACGGATACGTCGATGAACCTTTCTACTCACAATTCAGAAGTTCTTACCATAATTCCAGAACATCATAAATAATCAATACACAATAATCATCAATCATTAATAATCAATAAAAATCAATAATCAATGGAGTCAGTAATTATCACGCACCATGACCTGTCAGTCATGAATAACCACACCTTTAGTAAAGTTTAGAATGTTTATTTCCCTATATTAACAATGCTAAGGTCATGTAGATTAATCTAAAAATCAAATGAAACACATACAAAAACAACACTGGTTGTCCAAAGCGGCGGAAGAAATGCAATCTAAGCAAAGCTTGAACCACAACACATTCTAGAGTTACAGTGCTAATCAATAGCAGAGTCAGCTGCGTTAATGAAATGATATACATGTAGTTAAGCAGAGAAATCCATCAAGCATTAGTCTCTTTCGTCATAAATCAGAATCCTCAACTAACACCAGATTAGCATCAGCATGTTGGGCTTCATGCAAAACAATTTAGTAACACAAATTTGGAAAACATCTAACTATCGATCTTTCAAAACAGCGCAGTTGGTACCTAGAAAGAAAAACAAATATGCATAACCGTCGCATTTCAATGTACACCTATTCTTGGTATGGGTCAGCAAGCAGAATCAGTCTTCGTCCTCAGGACATCAGTCGATTAGCAAGGCAACAGTTCTCGGTCAGGAAAGTATGGGCAAAGTCATTTAACATTAAAAATAACCATGTCTCTAGTAAAGACGCATAAGAAAATAACAACCTTTCGGTCAGAAAGAGTAGGGGCAAAAGACTGCTCTCCTCTCAGAATGAACATTGTTATATTAAAGTCACCTAAATTATCCCCTAATTCCCTATTGGTCAGTTAATAGTATGTTCATACTTTACCCAATAATATTTATATGTCAAATCTATGAATTCTAATATATCATCATTCACATACAGTTGATTGGTTCACTTTACGATGTTCTCATCATCCGGCTTGTCAGGTAACAATATTGTTGCAGCTTCAGCTCCAGTCAGTATCTTCATTGTTCTTGTCCTGGGAAAGTCAGTCTCACACACATTACACATAAAATGTTACACTAGCAGGAACATCATCCCCTAGCAGTCAGTTCTCACGAAAAGCTTCCATTAAGCACATTTAACCAGACAATGGGCATTTCACAGTTTAACTCACTTGGTCAGCATTTTTATTAAATGCTAAGAAATACAGCTTTTTCATGAGGCCTGGCAAATTAGGCCAAGACACTTGCTAAGTTAAGGCCTACAATTATTAAGCTAATGCATGCTTCATAACCCTTAAGATGACATATTACGGCATTAATCTAGTACATATTCAATATTTCATAAGTATTAATCATTAATTAGTACATGTCGTTAACACTGGTGGCCATTCTTCAAGGTCACATTTTCAAATGTGTGCATTATGTTTCTACGTTAATTCATTTTCTACATAAACTCATTATTCAAAATACATAAACACTCCTTAATGAACTTTATTAAAGACACCTGCGCTAGCAGAAGCTAGTCATCCAGAATTATGTTTGAAACAGGCGTAAACGAAGACAGATACCTCTTGACTTATATTTTACCCTTTGACCTTTATCCTGGCACTGTCATTTTACTTAAACGCAGTGTGGACCTTTGAGATTGGGAGCCAGCAGGCTTCTGTCTTTCTCTTTCTTTGTCTTCAGTTCAGTTTAACTGATTTCAAGAATGCTTTACAGCATATGTATGATGTATGGGCTTGCAAGTGATGGTTAGATTTCTAGAATCTTTAAGCATTTCCGTAGCTTAACAAATGCACTTTTGGGGCTCTAATTGTGCCATAATATGACAGGTTTTCTAATCATTAAAATTATATGCCTCAACTGCTTTGCCACTTTAAAGCATGCTTTGGAAATGTGCGGTGTGTCGTTTTGAGTCAGATGTCATTTGGAAAAGACCAAGGGCCATATGTACGAACACATTTCCCCATAGACTCAAAATGGGTAAAACCCTTTGCTACATCTGGCCCCAAGTCCCCACAAGGTTCCCCTTTTTCACTCTTTGGACATAATTGTTTACTTGGTCATAGTTGGCAGCGGGGTGCTTTATTGGCAAAAAATCCTAACTGTTAGGCTCTTCTTGTTTCAGGTACTTCTGTGACTGTGGGGTACAGGGTGAGCCTCTTCGACCTTTGTTTGGTAACGTGTATTTAGTTAAATCTTAGAATTGCAGCATTGCATATTGATGACTGGACGAGCCATAAAGCGGTATTTCTTTAATTGCTGTGTCAAATGTGTGTTTTACACTTTTCAGCTCTTTCAGCTCTAAATTATTTTTCTTCCTATTTTTTAGCTTGTGGGATTTATCAGTAGTGCAAACTGATTGACATAAATTAAGCAGTTTCTTGATTTTTGGTGGTGGGTCTGTAGGTTTTTGCATGTGTATGCATGTTTGTTGGTGATGTTTTAGTTGGGTCAATATTCTCCATGATGAGTCTATTTTACTTATAGGGCTTTGTGAGAAATTCGGTTGTAGGTCGAGGGGTTGGGGTTGGCACCCTACACAAGCAACAGCCACAATCCTTGTCTGGGCGAACCAGAAAGAGTCACTGAATAAACCTGTGCTTTACCATCTGGTAGCTTGGCACAAAAGCAGTCAGGCTTAATTTAGAGGTAATGTGTAAAGTATTTATTCAACACAAACAGCAATAAAATGAAAACACAGCACAAGAAAAATCCCACACCAATTTTAGAAAAATTGAGTGAAATGCAATAAATTATTTGACACCAAAATGTCAAAAATCCAATTAGTAGAAATGTCAATTGCATTTAACTGGTTGTGCGAGACTGGTAAAAGTTACAAGTTCAGGCCGACTGCGATGGAGATTCAATCAATCATTTGTAAAGCACGCTATTCACCCGCTAGGGTCTCAAGGCGCTTCTAATGTCCAGCTTGAAGAGTTTCATTTGTGGTGCTAGAAGCCAAAAGGAGAAGGGAAAGTGTTGTGGATGGTCATCGCTCTAACACAAAGAGCAGGCTGGGTGTCGCAGACGGTCATTGCTGTAGCACGAAGATCTCATTGTGCATTGCAGGCAGTAGTTGCTGTAGCTTCACGTTGGCAGTCACCACGGGCTTTCGATGCAGATCTTGCATTGCTGATCATTGCTGATGGTCACTGTAGCGTGAAGAGTCATCTCACCAGTGCTTCATGTTGGCGGTGTGCGAGGGCAGCAAGATCTTGGTGCAAATGGGCCCATTTAATGTTGTGAAAAGCCCAAAGCTTAAGGATTCCTCATTTTCTTCTAGGAGGAGCTAACTAATGCATCACCATGGGTCGAGGACCTGGGAGGCACCTCTAGTGGATCAAGAATTCATTCCAGCAGAGGCCAACAATGCTCTGGTAGGTGTAGTTGTAGGTCCAGGCAGGCCCAGTGCAACAGGTCAGCTGGATAGTTGCCGCGGGGCTCAGTTGTGTCACTACAGCTCAGAACAGGTCAGTCAGCTGACATAGGATTCACTTCAGCCTGGGATGAAGGGTGCAGATCCAGTCTTCCATCTCAGCAGGGGTGACTGGTGGTAATGGGCAGGAGGGGTGTTGCCCTCCCACCACGGGGAGAAAAAGAGAGGATAAAAAGAAGAGAAAGTATGTCTTTAAGTAATCACAGTTGCTGTTCTGTAACAGTGTGAATCTGTGTGTTTTTCATGAGGGGAGGGTCAGGGGAATGGTCTGAGGCCTTCTGAGCAGTGCACATGTTTTGGCCAGACCTGTAGGCATAATCCAGGCCAATGATGACATAGTGATGGGTGCGGGTGTTTGCATTTCTAGATATGGGGTCCATTTTGGGCACTATTTGCATGGCCCAGGGTGGGGCTAAAAGAGGGCCATTAGAGTAAGTTTCTGAGGGAGGGGCAAGCACATGGGGACAATAAAGGAGTATATGTGTCACTGACACCTGCCTCCTTCATTCCCACCCAGCAACTGCTGTTGTTGGGCGTGAACCATCATTTTTATAGATGGGCTGGGGGAAGAAGATTAAGATCTATCTGAGACTTGGACTCCAAGTTTGCTCCTTTTTTCATTAATTTTTAAGTGTACCCTGTGCTGTGCAGGTGGAAAGGCTTATTCCACATAAAGGAAACACATCGAAAGGGTATATTTTGTATGCTCCGCCAGAGGAGTAAGCAAGTCTACTTTACTGCCTTTGAAATTTTTGTGATAGACTGCTGCATGGGCCTGACCCTGCTGCCAGCACTGCCTCCTCCTACTGCCAGTCAAACACCCTGATCCACCGACAGTGGCCCCCTGAGCCCATCTCCCTAACAGAGAATGGACCTCGAGCTCGGCAGAGGGCCCAACTTTACACAGGTAAAGCAGGTAAGGAATACGTTTTTGAATAAATACACAGAAATCACTTATAACTCATTCATGTAAGCAGTGCTCATCTAAAGCACTCAAAAGCCTTTGGACTGTGTTCGCAATATATATATATGTAATTTATAAAACTGCAACTCTTACCACAACATGTGATCTTGGTCACGTTCCAGCAGAGTCATGAAATGTCTGTCCAATCGCAGACACTTCATTTAGTCATCTCTGTATAAATTGTATCCCCCTAGAAGCACATATAATACCTTTGCATGTTCTCACTGAGTTTTCACGTTTCCCAGAATGATGTTTGAGTAGCTCATCCCCTCCAGGTGTTTAATTTGGATTCTTGGATGTATTGCCCCTTATTGTGAGAATTAGGACTATCAGTCCTAGGCTGAAAAGGAAGAAAGCCTGGACTACGTGAGCTGTTCTCAGGTGGACTTTAAAAACTTGAAAGGCTGACCACTGTTCTCGTTTAATGCAACATCAGCCCTCAGTAATGGATGCAGAACATGATCACGCCTCATGACTACCTGTATTTCAAGTCACAGAAATTAGATCTGCTTTCCTGTTTTATTGATGGCATGAGAAAAGGTAGCGTCATCATTTCAGCACTCTGTCATATGTGGTGGAATGATATTATTAATGCAAGTGTGGATAAAAGAAGGCTTTAGTGGTACATCGCAGAACCTGGTGCAAGTCTTTGATATTTTTGTGTTTTTGGAACACATGGAGAGACGTACGTGAGTTCCCAAAACGTTCTACTTTACAGGCACTTGTGTTTGTGATAGATCATGACTCAAAACGACCACGTTTCCCATGTCAATGTGTGACAAGTTAGGCCAGTTGCAGGGTTATGTTTCGTAGAATTCTGAGATTTGTTGTCTTATTTAACCCAATATAAAATCATGGGTACAAATCCAAGAATTCTGAGAAACAAACAGGACTGGACTAACTAGTGATGCATAGTTATCTGGCGGCGTTTAGCAGCTATGCCCTACGTTCTAAAAGTGCATTCAGGTTGCCGTATTTCTTTCAGGATCTACATTGGATGCTATTTGTATTGAGAGTTGACCTGACTTTCATTTTTTTATCCGCCTGTGGCTGTAAAACCAATCATTCCAGACCATCCAGAACAAAGGTCTAATGCTGCTATTGTTTGATCTTTTGTACAGCTCTTTTGTACAGCTCTCTGATGCTGCCATGACCTCTTCTGCACAAACACTGCCCACACCACTGCCAGGAAGGTCTAAAGCCCAGTGATTTGATTGGTTAGTGGTAGAGGTGGTTGAGCCACTGAAGACTCAGACCTGGCTGCATGTGGATTCCTGGCTTTGCTTTGTAGATCACATGGTCACCCTGGAGGGTATTCTGGCGCTGGGGAAGCGATAGTTAGCCAAAACCTAGGGCCTAAATGAACTATTTGAAAAGCCGGGCCTTCAGCTTCTTGCAGAATTCAAACATTACAGACATTTTCAGAGTTTGGCTCTTGCATGGACTCTTAGACTACACTCAAGGTAAACCCATGGCTCGACTTTGGCTCAGTTCTCCCAGGTATTTTTATTGTGTGACTCACCTCCAGTGGGTAGTGCTAGTAAAGTCACCTGGTAGTGCTTGGAGGCTCAGTCAGGCTGCAACAAGACAGATGGTCTGTACAATGATGCCATGAGTGGACACAACACCAGAGTCATTGTTCAGCATTGTGCCTTATGAGTGGGAGGCTATGCTTTGGGTCATGGACCCACTCTACAAACTATTGTTATCAGGTGTGTCACTGCAACTGGGCTTTCACCTGGCTCCAGATTTTAGCCGATGGAACTGTACAGCTCAGCATGCTATCCAAGCTAACTGAAGGTCACTCTTTTGATTTGGGCTATTTGACAGACTACTGTAATGAGTTAAAGGTAGCCCCAGGACCGGAGATACCATGCCCTGCTAAAATGGAACCAATTCGCTACCCACAGATGAATAAGGGTGGTGGGTTAATGCTGACCAGCTTATGTAATCAGTCACTGCTATAATACATGGTGGAGTAGTGCAAAGCTGAGAAGGATTTGCATGTGATAGGAAGTAGTGATGCATTTACGCAGTGTCCATTATGTTGCATAAGATTGGGTAGGTTGTTGAATGCAGTGTGGAATAGTGCAGGGTGGTGTTGGAACTTAGAGTGGGAAGTGTGGATACTTCAGCCTAGAAATAGAATAATATATGGTCTCATGCTGGCTGGTGAGCATTCTACAGTGGCTGCAGTTGAACATAGGGTCAGAGTAACACTGGCGCTCATGCTATCTGATGTGAGTAGCTCCACCGTTAGGTGTGAGTCCTTCAGCAATCTTATGTTTTCCCCTCCTTCGGTATGAATAGGTTGAGACAGTTATAATTCAATATGGCATGCTTGTTTAACTAAAAAAAAACTAGTTACCCCATTTAAGATGTGAGCAAACTCACAGACCACAACTTGTCTTAGATAATTTGTGACTAGTAAAGAGATCTCGAGTTGTCATCTGTTAGGTGTAAATTAGTTACGCCAGGATCTTAAATTGTTCCAGTTAAGGTCTAGTAGCTCCAAAAGACGAACGGTAATTAGATCTGAGATCTCAAATCCCATTTAAGCCGTGAGTAACTCAGGATCTAAAGCTGCACTAGGTGGAAGGTCTTAGCATTGCTGGAGATTTTAATAAAAATAAAAGATGCATTAAAACAATAACATGTATGAGTGTATTATAGGCCTAAATAAACACTGCATATTAAACGTAATTTTCTTTCTTTCTAAACTGGGCACTACCTGCACTTGGTTAACCTACTAATGCTTGCAAATTCCAAACTGCTCTAACTCAGCTGAAATGTTTCTTTCATGAATGTCCGCATGTCTCCTCATAATGCAAACTTTCTATGTTAACAAAGAAAGCTATATTTTATTTTCTTTTTAACTGCTGGACCGGCATTGGAATTTCTAATTCGCTTAATACGTTTTAACACTTGTTTCTTTATGAATAAACTTTCAGTGTAAAGACATATGAGAGAGGAAAAAGACAGAATGAGCTCATGTCTAAAACTTACCTGACTGTTCTTTCTTTCAGGGACTCAGATGTACGGGAACATCACTTAATGTTGCAGTATAGTTAAAAGCCTAGTAAATGTATCCTGTGTTTAGAATACTCTTTATTAGTACTTGCTATCGCAACAGAAACTATTCCTGTCTCACAGAGCCTGTATCTTCTGATTGGCTGAGAAAGTATTTTATCTGAGAAACTGTTAATATTTTTGAACCATTGTACTCCGTTTAAAAATGTCCCAGGAAAAGCATAGTTGTATTCTCGCTCACTCTTTCTCTGGCTGACTGACGCATTTCCATGCTCACTCTCCTCAGCTTTTACTTTATCATTCACAATTAAGCAGCCTTAGTGGCTAGATAGACTCTCAGACATTTGTTATTTTTTGTCATTTTATTCTTGATAATGTTCTGACTCAGATGTTTCTCTGTTACTAAGCTTTTTAAGACTACTATTGAAAAGACCCTTTATGAGTTGTTCAACTAAGTGATTCTTTAGATTAGAAATTAGAATGGGGGTCACATTTATGGGAAACATTTAATGCTATGTTGTACTTTACCTTATAATAAAATTCAAAAACAAACGAATGATTAACAAAACATTTAAACTATAATTCACACTGTCATTTAAATGAGGTAAAACGTAATGCCATGTTTAGCCTTGCAGTTTCTCTCTTCCTTACTTGTCTCAAAGATCCACACTCACATGGCCCAGGAGTTGTGGAGTTTAAAAATAGTTGATGGGTTTTAGGATTCTCCATGCTCCCAGTATCGTTGATGTTAGACCTGGCATCCTTGGTGTGATGTTCTCTATCCTTTTTGCCTTCAGATCTCCTGTTGTGCTGATCTTGTTTTTACTGGCTTTAGGACTGTGGGCACTTTCTTCCACTCCTACCCAGTGCTAAAGTGCATGTGACCTTGCCTAAAACATGGTAACCTTGGCTTATCCACAATTGGCATTTCTAATTTACGTATTAGTCTCTAGTAAAGTACACTACCTGTGCCAAAGGCCTGAAAATTAAATGCTACTAGTGGGCCTACTGCACTGATTGTGCCACCCACTTCAGTAGCCCTTCAAAACATGTCTCAGGACTGCCATTGCAGAGCCTGTGTGTACAGTTTTAAACTGCCATGTCGACCTGGAAAGTGAACTCTCTTGCCAAGCTCAAACATTCCTTTTTATTACATATAAGTCACCCCTTATGTAGGCCCTAGACAACCCAAGGGCAGGGTGAGGTGTATTTAAAAAGTAAGACATGCACTTTTAAGTTTTAAATGTCCTAGAAGTGAAAAACCCCTAAATTAGTTTTTCACTACTACAAGGCCAAACTCTCCCGTGGGATAAGGCTGGGATTACCTTATTTCGTTTTCTAATTATAATTTCCAATTGGGAAGAGATTGGACCCACAAGTTTGATGTCCTTGGAATCACAATTTAAAATCAGAACTTATGGTGAGGACAGATGTTAAATTGTAATTCTGAAAATGCCACTTTTAGAAAGTTGGCATTTTCTTACTTTAATCATCTGGTGCCTTGTACCTGTCTCTGAATACACATCTGGGTGGGTGACAGTTGGGCTCTTGTGCATTTCCTTCAGGCAGCCATACACCAAGGGAGTCTAGCTGTGACTGACAGGCCATCCACAGTCTGATGGGCCATCCTAGGGAGAAGGGGAAGGAGGATATTCCAGAGAAAGAGCTACATAACCCCGGTCATAGTCTGGAGTCAGGGAAGGAAGGACAGGGACTCTGCACTTCAAAGTCTCCAACACTTTAAATGCACCACTGGGTATAAGAACTGGATCTCACACACCACCACTTCAGTACACTTATGGACCTGTGGATACTCTTCCAGGAAGAAGGACTGCTATGCTGCTGAAAGTACTGTAACTGGTGGATTATGCAGACTACTCGCTGTGCTGACCTGATGCCTTCTGCCTTCCTTGCCTGGTAGTGAGAAAAACTGGAGCTGAATCTCTCCAACCCAGAACCAAAGGGACTGCAAAGGCTTGCTGGCTTGGCTTGCCTTCTGTTCTTCTGAAGTCTCAGGGACATCAGAAACTTCTCTACATCCTGTAACAGCACCTGGACTTTACTTGCTGCAGGTCTTGCCCTGCCAACCAGTCCCAATTCAGCCCTGGGCCCGTGGTAGTGGGTTTAAGATGCTGCAACTGCCAGGACCTGTGAATTAGCGTTGTTGCGCGATTGGAACTGGCCCATATCCATCGGCGACAAAGTACTACAGCTGTTGCAAGGATCAAGGAGATTGCATCGCCGTTGACCCCAGCACATTGTCACTGCTGGGAGCACTGGGAACACCACATAGCTGACTGTACAATGCATTGCCTCCATTCCCTGTTCATGTCCTTCTTTGTGCGGCTCGGAGCTGATGCATCACCTACATATTCGCGATTGACGCCTACACACTGCCTCCTTTGCTTCTTGCACCTTGTTCTCAATGTTTTTTTCAAACACATTTTTTATTGTTTTCGGTATATGACATAGCGCTGTATTCCATTATTTACCATTTGTCAGTTTTCTAGTACATTACAGTGCTTTATGTATAAGTTTGCATAGTTTGATCCAATATAACTCATAACATTTAAACCTTATTCTCCTTCCTTCATGCTCTAACTTGACATTTCATTCTTGTTGGGGGACCATAGCAATGGTGCAGTACAGTTTTAGTCTCCTGTCTTCAACACATTTACACTGTTCAGCATATAGGCCCTCATTACAACCCTGGCGGTTGGTGTTAAAGCGGCGGTAATACCGCCAACAGGACAGCAGAAAAAAAATGGAATTACGACCACAGCAGAAACCGCCAACGTAGACAGCCACTTTAACACTCCGACTGCCATGGCGGTAGAAACAAACAGCGCAGCGGTAACCACCAACAGACAGGCGGAAGACAATGTACTGCCCACCCTATCACAACACAGCAATCCTCCACCTTTTCCGGTGCGGAACCAATGCGAATAAAAACACGGCGGAAACAGTACACAGAAGGGGAAATCACTCACCTCTCCACACCCACGAGGAACCAGGATGCCATTGAGCCAGAACTGCAGATCCTGCCGGCGATGGTCTTCCTGCTCCTCTATCAGGAGCTCCAATGACGGCGGCGATGACCACGGTGAGTACTGCACCTACAACACAGGGGAGGGGGAGGGAAAAGAGAGTGACACACACATGCAACACCCCACCCTCACCCACAACACCATGCACAAATACATGCTGCAACATTCCATATATACCCCACCACCCCCCTTGAATAACGCAAGGACAAAAGGAATTGTATTGAACGATTGTAATTAATAAAAATCCAGTAGTCAAAATTCAAAATACAGTATATACAATTATGTACACCAACTACACAAGTCCGGATAGTGCACCAATCATTGTCCGTGGACCACTGGGCCCAAAATGCATGGGCAAGGCCCACACTAGATACCTGACTGGAAACAGGGAGAACACTGCTGAGGCATCAGACCGAAAATTTACAGGCACCTCAAGGGGAGGCAGAGGGGGGGCACCTCAGCCTGATGAACGCACAACGCCACTGCTCCACGAGGGGGCTCCATGCCCATTGATGTATCCTGGGGAGTGCAAAGCCACAGTCTCTCAAGTCTCTCCAGTGGGTGGTTTGCCCACTGCATTATCCTGGGGAATGCAAAGCCACAGTCTCTCAAGTCTTTTCAGTGGGTGGTTTGCCCACTGCTTTATCCTGGGGAGTGCAAAGCCACAGTCTCTCAAGTCTTTTCAGTGGGTGGTTTGCCCACTGCATTATCCTGGGCAGTGCAAAGCCACAGTCTCTCAAGTGGATACCAGTCTCCACTGGTTCTGGAGGGGGCTTTGTGCCCAGAGTGCTTCATCCTGCCAAGGACTGAGGAAGTGGATGTCATTCTCCACTGATTCTGGAGGGGGCCTGGTGCCCAGAGTGCTTCATCGTTCCAAGGACTGAGGTAGTGGATGTCATTCTCCACTGGTTCTGGAGGGGGCTTTGTGCCCCGAGTGCTTTATCCTGCCAAGGACTGAGGTAGTTGACGTCATTCTCCACTGGTTCTGGAGGGGGCTTTGTGCCCAGAGTACTTCATCCTGCCAATGTCTGAGGTAGTGGATGTCATTCTCCACTGGTTCTGGAGGGGGATTTGTACCCAGAGTGCTTCATCCTGCCAAGGACTGAGGTAGTGGATGTATCTCTCCACTGGTTCTGGAGGGGGCTTTGTGCCCAGAGTGCTTCATCCTGCCAAGGACTGAGGTAGTGGATGTCATTTTCCACTGGTTCTGGAGGGGGCTTTGTGCCCAGAGTGCTTCATCCTGCCAAGGACTGAGGTAGTGGATGTATCTCTCCACTGGTTCTGGAGGGGGCTTTGTGCCCAGAGTGATTCATCCTGCCAAGGACTGAGGTAGTGGATGCCTTTCTCAACTGAAAGTGATGCTTCATGGAAGCTGCCCAGGTTCCTGGAACTCACCACCAGCCTCGGACAACTGTCAATTGGGGATGGCAGCCATGTCTGCGGTGGTGCCACTGGCTCCGGATGTCGCGGGGCCGCTGGCGGTGCTTGCGACGGTGTCAGTCGTGGTGGTGTCAGTCGCGGCGGTGCTGGGGGCGGGCTCTGTGGCAGCGGTGCTGGTGGCGAGCTCTGTGGCGGCAGTGCTGGTTGCGGGCTCTGTGGCAGCGGTGCTGGCGGCGGGCTCTGTGGCGGCGGTGCTGGCGGTGGGCTCTGTGGCGGCGGTGCTGGCAGCGGGCTCTGTGGCGGTGGTGCTGGTGGTGGGCTCTGTGTCACCGGTGCTGGTGGCGGGCACTGTGGCAGCAGGGCTGGCGGCGGGCTCTGTGGCGGTGGTGCCGGTGGCGAGGTATGGGACAGCAGTGCTGGTGGCGGGGTCTGTGGCGGTGCAGGAAGCGGTGCAGGCGGCATTGCAGGTGGCAGTCTTCTCCGCCCTACAGGTGGGCGTCGAAATGGACAGAAGGTGTGACACTGGTCCCTCAGTCGGTGCCACCATGCCCTCTTCTGACCTGCCCTTCAGTTTCTGACCCTTCCCCACCTTGGATGGTGGCTCAGCTGTCTTGCCACTATCCCCTTTCGTTTTCCCTGACCCCTTGGTGGCAGGTGTTTTCTGCTTCTCCCTCCGGGATGTGGACAACTTTTTTAGCTTGGCAGGTGGCCGAATGTCCTTGCCCTCGCTCCGTGGCACACTGGCAGCCCTGAGGGTTGGCGCACTCCAATAGCCCGCAGTTGCTGGCACCACTGTGGCTGGGGATGTGGTGGCTGAGGTGCTGGGTTGGGACCTGGAAAGCCTGGCCCTAGGTGATGGACGGGGGGAGGTGTAGGGAAGAGGTCAATATTAGCAAGGAAAGGTTTTTCAGACACACTGGGATGGGTAGATGGAGGGAGTTTGGGAGTGGAGGAAGAGGTAGTGGTTGTAGGAGGTGTAAGTCTGATGAATTTGGATGAGCCCAATTGGAGTCAGACCTGATGTCAGCTATCCGCCATCCCACAGAAATACCCCCTCTAGTGCAGGTCCTGTCTGTACTCCATTTCCTGGCAAGTAGGTCTTTTCAAACAACAGAGGCCATTGCATCAGGGATGTCCCAGCCAATGTTCTCTAACGTGCTGTCCACAGTGTTGTCTGCCCTGCTGAAACACATGCGCAGCTACATCGTTCCCCTCAAGTGGAGGATTTGCCCACAGTGAAAGGTTACTTCTATGCCCTGGGACATATCCCCAACATCATAGGTGCCATTGATGGGACACATGTGGCCCTGGTACCCCCCCGCAGGAGTGAACAGTAGTACTGAAACCGGAAGAGCTACCATACGATGAATGTGCAGATGGTGTGTTTGGCCGACCAGTACATCTCCCATGTGAATGCCAAAGTTCCTGGCTCAATGCATGAGGCTTACATTCTGAGGAAAAGCCGCATCCCTTATGTGATGGGGCAACTCCAGAGGCATCGTGTGTGGCTAATAGGTGAGGACAAGGACCCTATACTGTGTGAATAGTTGTCTGGGTATGGGGTTGTCCCTACGGGTTGGTGTGTGTCTAACAGTTGTCCCTCAAAATGTGCAGGTGACTCTGGGTACCCCAAACTGTCATGGCTACTGACCTCAGTGAGAAATCCCAGGACAAGGGCAGAGGAACGCTACAATGAGGCACATGGATGAACTTGGAGGGTGATAAAATGGACCTTCGGCCTCCTGAAGGCCAGGTCCGGTGCCTCCATATGACAGGTGGTTCTCTCTACTACTCACCAAAGAAGATCATCGTGGCCTGCTGTATGCTGCACAACCTGGCTTTGCGATGGCAGGTGCCTTTTCTGCAGGAGGATGGTCCAGCTGGAGGTCTTGTGGCAGCTGTGGAGCCTGTGGACAGTGAAGAAGAGGAGGCAAAAGAAGAGGATATCCACAACAGAAACAACGTTATCCAGCAATACTTCCAGTGAGACACAGGTAAGAAGATGTCACTGCCTCACACATCTCATACTATTGTTGGAGCTTGCATAAGTCTGTCATTTTCACTCAGTGTATGGACCCTGACTTGTCACTTTCCCTTTCCATTTAACAGATGTGGGTCCCACTTTGTGGCCTCTGCTATATTTCCTCTAGCCCTGCAGCTGTGTTTCATCTGTATGTGGACAATTAAATTGACATTGCTATATTCCATAGTTATTGCAATGACACATTTGTGAAAGCACAGACTGACTCCAGATTGTTTTGTGATTGATGTGTGTTTATTTCTGTGCAAATAAGTGGAGGGGGTTGTAAAATGGGCAGGGGTGATGGTGGAGGAATGTCCATGGCAGAGTCCAGTCTATTTGTTTCAGAGGTGCATTGTGCAAAGGGGCATAGGAAGTGGAGCAAGGGCAGTTGTAGGATGGACAGGGTGACAAAGTGGGACAGAAGGGTGACATTCAGGGGGGTCTCATTTCCTGGCAGGGGTCTTGGCAATGTTCTCTGTCTTGTTCCTGGATCTCAGGGACCGTTTACGGGGTGGCTCCCCATCTGCAGGGGGTGGGGGGCTGGTGTTGTGTTCCTGTGGCGGTGGCTCCTGTCCACTAGCGCCGGTGGAGGTGAAGGGCTGTTCATCATCCAGGC
Organism: Pleurodeles waltl; assembly: GCF_031143425.1. Classification (NCBI taxonomy): domain Eukaryota; kingdom Metazoa; phylum Chordata; class Amphibia; order Caudata; family Salamandridae; genus Pleurodeles; species Pleurodeles waltl. Next base: position 572,636,994 of record NC_090438.1, read on the forward strand.
CAGTGTCAGGGGCCCCTTGTTGTGCCACAGTGTCCCTCCTGGTTGAGTTCCTCCCTGATCCCCAGATAGAATTCCTCCTGCAGCCGCTGAGTCTCCTGAAAGTTGGCCAGTACCGTTGCCATCGTCTACTGGGAATGATGGTACGCTCCCATGATGTTGGAGAGGGCCTCGTGGAGAGTGGGTTCCCTGGGCCTGTCCTCCCCCTGTCGCACAGCAGTCCTCCCAGTTCCCCCGTTTTCCTGTTCCTCTGCCCCTGAACAGTGTGCCAACTGCCACTGCCCCCAGGTCCCTGATTTTCTTGGGGTGGTGGGTTTGCCTGGGTTCCCTGTAGTGGTGAACACACTGCTGCTTGACGTGTCCTGGGGACAGAGGGATGGGCCCGCTGGGTGGGTGCTGTGGTGGTGCTTCCTGAGGGGAGAGGCTCTGTGGTGGCTTGTGCCAGTGTCAGGGGAACCGACTGTCCCGAGGTCCCAGATGGGCCGGGTTGGTCATCTTGATCCGGTTGTGCAGAGCTGCTGTCATCACTGTGGGCCTCTTCTGTGGGGGGACTGGCTCTGTCTGGAACCTCCTGTCCGGTGACATTGGGTAGGGGTCCTGCAGGGGTGTAAAGGCATGATTATTGCATCTGTGTGTCCCATTGTGTGTAATGGGTGAGTGACCCTGTACTCCAGTGCTTGCATACTTGTCTTGGTCCTTGTGTGATAGTTGGTTTGGGGCCTGTGTGGGTATCTGTATTGGACATGCTTTGGTGAGGGGTGTCCATGCTTTGGCGTTGCATGCAAGGCTTGGTGTTGGGATGGGTGGGTTGTGATAGTGGGACATATGTGAGGTGCTGGAGTGATGGGGGTGAGGGTCAGGGTGGGGGTATGTGATGGCATGCAGGTAGGGTGGGGGATATAATAGTTAAGAGTTGACTTACCAGAGTCCATTCCTCCTGCTACTCCTGAGAGGCCCTCAGGATGCAGTATTGCCAAGACTTGCTCCTCCCATGTTGTTAGTTGTGGGGGAGGAGGTGGGGGTCCACCGCCAGTCCTCTGTACTGCAATCTGGTGTCTGGAGACCACGGAATGCACCTTCCCCCGTAGGTCGTTCCACCTCTTCCTGATGTCATCCCTAGTTCTTGGATGCTGTCCCACTGCGCTGACCCTGTCGACGATTCTGCGCCATAGCTCCATCTTCCTAGCAATGGAGGTATGCTGCACCTGTGATCCGAATAGCTGTGGCTCTACCCGGACGGTTTCCTCCACCATGACCCTGAGCTCCTCCTCAGAGAACCTGGGGTGTCATTGAGGTGCCATGATGTGGTGTGGGTGATGTGTGAGGTCATGTCAGTTGTGATGTGTGAGGGGTTGTGTTGTTGTGTGTTGTTTGAGGTGCGTGGATGTTGTGTGAGTGATGATGTTGTGTGTCTGTGGATGCTAGTGTTGTTTCCGGTGGTGTCTCTCTCTGGCCTTCTTTCAAAATTTTGGTAGTAAGGGTTTGTGGGTGATGTGGGTGTGTGCTTTATATTGGATTTGGTGTCTGGGAGTGGTCTGTGTATGTGTATCAGGTGTGTGTATTTGGAATTGTCCAATGTGATTGTGTTTTGTAAATGTGTGTGTATTTTGAGCGCAGCGCTGTGTACCGCCAATGGAATACGGGGGTTGAAAGACCACCGCATGGATTTGTGGGTCGTGATAGTGTGGGCGTATTCCTGTTGGTGTGACGGTGTCGGTTTTGTTATCGACAGTTTATCACTGACCTTTGGTGTGGCGGACTTGTCTGGGTGTCTGGATTATGGGGGATTCCGAGCTGTGGGTCGTAATAGCTGTAGCGGAATTCCACCGCCGCAGCGGTGTATTGGCGGTCTTCTGCACGGCGGTAAGCGGGTTTTACCGCCAGACTTGTAATGAGGGCCATAGTTTTGGGGAGTTCCTAACCACCAACTGTATCCAGCGGCATCATTCCAGCGCCCCATTTCTACTCTTAATAAAACACTAGTAGTGGCAGCTAGGTTTTATCAACTCTAGTAATTTATCAAGGGCCATTTTATACTTGTATTCGGACCTCTTCCTCTTCACATGCTGCTTTAAAAACGTCCAATATCTCATCCCAGTCTAAAGCTATTGGTAGTCTTCTCAGTTCTCTGCTCTCCTCTCTCCTGAGGGCGGCAATCTCAGCCCTTACCCATTCCAACACTTCCATACACCATTGTGACACAGAGGAAGCTAGTGTGGCCTTCCAGTGCCTGGTCAGTAGATGTTTTGCCAGTAAGAGTGCTAAGTTCGCAAGTCGTGTGGTCACTTTTCCTTTTCTTGTGTGAGGAAGCAGTCCAAGCAAACACGCCATTCCAGTTTTGGGAGATATTAGGACAACTCCACAGCATGTGTAATAATTCTGCCTCCTCAACCCCACATCTGGGAAAATTTGACTGCACCGCCGGGTACAGCAAATGCAATTTGCGGGTGTGAGATATGCTCTATGTAGCATAGCGTATTGTATAAACTTAAATCTTGTATTACGAGATACCTTACCAGGGTATTCTAGGATTACCGCCCATTCTTTGTCAGCGAATTCTTTGCCAAGGTCTAACTCCCACTTAGTTTTTAGCTCCGTCAGGGCCTGCGTTAGGTGAGCTCTGAGTCCCCGGTAAAGCCATTTTATTAAGTGTTTCCCATGCCCTACGCTATGTATAGTTTGTGATCATGTGTGGGTGGCTCTATGCCATCTGGGGCCCAGTGTCTCTTTACATAGTGTGTTATATTTGCGTGCAACAAGAACAGTGAGGAGGACAAGTTATATTCATGTATAAAATCACTATGTGTGAGTAAGTGATGATCCCTGAACAGCGACCCCACTGTGTCTACTCCCTGTATCCATCATTGTATTCGGCTTTGGGTTAGTGTTCCAGCATTTACTGGTGATCCTAACAGTGGGATATTAGGGGCATAAGGAATTGTATTGGCTGTACATTTAAGTGCAAGTTTCCAATATTGCAAGGCCACTCGTAGTAAAAGTGGCGTTCCTTCAGGGAATCGGGACCTTGGACACAGCAAAGAGTGTATATTGACCTTATCTAGCATTATTTGGGTGTATTCTATTTCCTGCAAGTTTCGTCAGGCCAGCCAATACGCAAGCCATTGAAGTTGGCTTGCCACACAAAAGGCCTTAAAATCTGGTGCACTAATGCCCCCCGAATTCACCGGCATTTGTAGCTTAGACAGTCCAATTCAGCACCTTCCTTTCCCCCAAATAAGCTCGAGTAACATAGAATGGGGAGCTTTAAAATATACCTCTGGCACTTTTACCGGTAGATTCATAAAGAAGTACAAAATGTGGGGTAGCATCACCATCTTGGCCAGCGCTAGTCTTCCCGCGATGGATATTGGTAATGTTATCCAGAACTGAATCTGTGGCTTAAGTGAGGTCATCGCTCTTCGTAAATTACTCTCTAGTAGATCCATTAGGGTTCAATAAATTTGTATACCCAGGTATTGAAACGTATCTACAGCTACTCACAGTCTTTTATCACCAAAGTCTACCACATCACCTATATCTGATCCGTAGAAGGAAAATGCCATGGACTTGTCATAATTTATGATCAGTCCCGACAGTGGTGCAAAGTCATGAAATATCTGCGCGGCCATACTTGGGTTGCGGTTTAGATCTTTCATATATAAGATAATGTCAGCTGCATATAACGATACTGCATGTTTTGTTCTCTTTATGTCTATTCCCCAGGACTCACCGTCTCGCCTCAATCGATGTGCCAAAGGCTCCACCGCTAGGACAAACAGTAGGGGAGACAATGGGCATCCTTGTCTAGTACCTCTATAAACATAATAGGAGTTAGAAATGTTTTGTCCTGTGCGCGCTCTTGCCGTAGCAGCAGTGTAAAGTAGTCGGACCCAACGTATATATTTGTGCGGAAACCCAAATCTTATCAGTACTTCAAACATGTAGTCCCAGCTCAAGGAGTCAAATGCTTGACGAAGGTCTAAGGAGAGACACCCCGCTTGGGGGTATCCCTCTCTGGCCGAGTCCATCACGTGATATAACCGGCGAATATTCAAGGAGGAGTTACAGGGTAGAGATTGAATCCGCATTGGTCTGTATGTATCAAATTGCCTATAAAGCTAAGGAGCCTTTGCGCTAATATTTTTGCTAGTATTTTATATTCTGTGTTTAGCAATGATAGGGGTCTATAGGACGAGATATCTGTGGCAGCCTTTCCAGGTTTTAACAATGAGGTCACTATTGCTTGTTCAGTAGTATCTGGGAGGTGTCCCACTGACAACGAGGCATGGTACAATTTTTCCAATTGTGGGGCTAGTTTTGAGCTATACAAATAATAGAATTCGGACGGAAGTCCATCCGATCCTGATGACTTATTACGTGCCATACTTTTAATGGTCTCACGTATCTCCTCCTGTGTTATCTGTGCTCCTAAAATTTGCTTGGCCTCGTCATTAAGAGTTGGTAACTCAATGCCGCTAAGAAGGAGTCGATGTGCGCTCATTCATTATTGGTGGGGCGGAATATAATGTTCTATAGTAGTCTCGAAATGCTGCATTTATCTCCATTTGTGCAGTTATGTTAGTTTGTTGAGGTGTATTAATGTATTAGTGGGGGATATCTCTTCTTTTATAAGGCGCGCTAGCAGTGTCCCTGCCTTATCCCCCTCGTTGTGTGCGCGTTCCTTGTATTTCGCATAATCTACTTTTTGTAGTCTTTCGATTAGGTCTGCGTGCTCGGCTCCGGCTTCTTGTAGCTGCTGAGCTTGGGGGTTACAATATTGCCTCTCTTTCTAGTGGCCCCAGTTTGTCTTCTACTTGTTTGAGCTCCCTTGCTATTACTATCCGCACTCCCATCGTCGCTCCCATCATATCTCCTCTTACTACCTCTTTAAATGCCTCCCAATCCACCAAAAGAGAGGACGTGGTGCCAGCATTATCAGTAAACAAATTTGTTATTACCTGGGCTATTTCTTCCCTCAGCACTACATCTTCTAATAGTGATGGTTGCAGGCGCCATGTTGGGATCGGTGTAGATAGCCTCCCCCAGGCCAACGTCAGTTCTAGTGAGTTATGGTCTGATAGTGTTTTCCCTAAGTATGTAGCATGGGTCATCTGCACTTGCAATGTCGTGGTGCATAAAACACAGTCAAGTCTCATGCGTACTTTAGGTGGGTGGGAGTAGAAGGAGTACTCTCTCATGCCTACGTTTCTGGCCCGCCATATGTCTGTTAGTGCCCAACCGTGTAACCAATTCCTCAGTGCCTCCGGCTTGTCTTTGTGCATTAGTGCCAGAAAATGGTGGGGTGGAGCGATCCAGGGTAATGTCCAGTACTGCGTTAAAGTCTCCACCTAATATCCAAGGGATATGTGTCCATTGTGCCAGTACCACCGATAATTGTTCTAGGAAGACATCCTGGCCGCTATTTGGGGCATATATGCTGCCCAGTACTACGGGTTTCCCATCTAAGTTACCTCTGATCAGAGTGTACCTGCCCTTGTCATTTATCCTAGTGTCTAGTACCTTGAAGGGCACCCCAGCGCGTATCCACACAGCCGCCCCTCGTGCAAACCCAGAATATGATGTATGTAAGAGTTGTCCACACCATTTTTTGCAGAGTTTCGCCGCCTTATGTGTGGTAAGGTGTGTTTCCTGCAAATAAACAATGTGTGCTTTTCGGCGGTTCAATTGGGCCAATATTCTATGCCATTTGTGCACAGATCCCATGCCACGTACATTCCAAGTAATCGTAAACTTATCGAAGACATTATGAAGCATTAATATAATTGTCCCTCTTGCAGTCCATTCCTGCCTTTGTCCCCCTAGAGATGTTATGCATGATGTGTTTGTTGATGTCGAACTTTTTAAATATCCAGCAATTCCTACAACTGAACTCAATACTAGGCATAGTCGGAACAGACTTTGCCAAACTTCAACGCAATCAAAACCAAATTGACTTACAACCATTATTGTAAAAACTAACCAATGAGCCTACGCAATGGGGGTTATACAAGATGTATGTTCAGTAGGACTCACTCGTGGTCAACGGGTTTCCCTATGTAAAACATGGATCGCCGAGCTCGACCGTCTGGGCCCGCCTTTTGAGGGGGGAAACATATAGTCCCCTCAGGATATGGGGACATAACCATAACTATTCCCTTCTATGTGTTTTCAAAGTCAAACCTCGGAGCTGGATTCTTCATCCTGTGGTCACCAGTGTCTTGCCGAAGGTGTGCTTTGTTTATATTGGAGTTGGCCATTTCTAAATTATTATTTTTACTCGGATCGTGTGGGCACTTTGTGATTATTCATGTCTTTTACTGGGGTAGTTAGGAGGAAGTCTTCAGGAGCCCAGTTTTGCTTAGGCTTGTCCTTAAAGGTCTTGTGCTATTTGCGGGGTGATGGAGGGAAATAAAGCTAAACGTCCCTCTGAGTCAGACGCCACGGTGCTATCCATCGAGGAGGCAACGCCATGTGGAGAGGAGTCTACTCTTTGTATGGAGTATGCTGACTGAATTGCATCATGTTGACCTTCCAGTACTTGCAATAGCGTTGGGCCCGTTTTTTTTCCGTGTTGAATGTTGTTGACTTCGTTTGTCTTTGCGGGGCTGGCGGAGCTGTCTTGAGGATTGGGCATCACTTTGGTCTCCGGTCCTCAAATGCGGGAAGGTCGTGTCTAGCCAATCACACACTAAAGCAGGTGTTTCAAAGAAATGCACTTTTTGATTATATGCAATTCGTAATCGGGCCGGGAACAGTAGGGCATATGTCAGCCCCTCCGTTCGCAGTCTCTTTTTTATGGATTGGAAAGAAACTCTGCGTGTTTGGACTGATATTGTGTAGTCTGGGTATAGAGAGATTTGAGCGTTATCTACGACAATGGGGTCCAATTCCCTTGCCACCTGTAACATAGTATCACGATCTCTGTAATTTAATATCCGAGCTATCAAGGGACGCAATGGTGCCCCCGTGGAGACCTCCTACTAGGTACTCGGTGCGCTCTTTCTACTGTGAAGTGAGCTGACAGTCGGTCCACTGCTATCATTTTCAGCCAATCTTCCACATATTTTGTGGGGTCTTTCCCCTCCCTTCCTTCCGGAAGGCCTATTATGCGAACATTGTTACTTCGTGATCGCCCTTCTGCATCCTCAACTCTTTCCTGCAAGGTCTCTACTTGCTGTTGAAGGTGTTCAATAGCATTGTTGTTTTCTTTGTGAGCAGGGAGGATCTCGGCGACGTTTATCTCAGTCTGCTTTAATCTATCTGATAATTTCTTTTGATCGTCCTTCAGAATACTCAGTTCCATTGTGATAGAGCCCAGTCTTTGCTCTATCGCTATTTGTGATTCCCTGATTTCTTTTAGGATGACATATAGTTTATACATTGGGCCTTCTGCTGTTGTAGTCAGTGGTGGACTCACAGAGGCCGATGTCTCTCCACTCTTGGGATGTTTGCCCTTTGTGCGGCCCATGATCTCATCTATAAGAAATGTTGCCTGCTCAATGAATCAATAACACAGCTCATACAGTCAATTCAATCCAATGCGGGGCCTGCGTTTGGTAATGCCTCCTTCCTCACACCAGCAGTCAAATATTGAAAATCTCGAAGTCTAATGCAGACATTGGCTGTATCTCCAATACCCAGAGCCCTCTTCTGCTGATATTCACGCTGCGGTGTGTGACTCAGGATTTTTCTACCCGTAGGGTTATAGGCCGGCCACTCTGTTTCTTCCCAGAAACATTTCCTTTGTCATTAATGATGCCAGTGCTCTTTTGTCCTTTGCTTGTTATAGTTTTGGCCCACTTTGTTTTGTTCGGCACATCTACAGTGGGGGAGGGGGTGGGAAAGACGGCCCCGGCTATCAGGGCTGACCGAGGCCATAGCACCGCAGTCTGGGCCCTCGTTTTCAGCACTGATCTCTACTGCATCTCCGTCACAGTCCTCTCCCACTGTCGCGCAACACAGGCTTCGCGGCTATCTCCTCCGGCCTCGGCTCTCCGCTCGCCAGGCCCAGCCTGGCACCAGACCCAGTCTCATCTGCACTGCGGCCTGCAAACCTCACAGCGCCCCACAGGGGAAGGGGGAGAGGAACCCAGGCCAAGCACATCTGCAGTGGCCACACCGTCACAGCCCAGGCCCCCGCGTCCAGTGCCGAACACGACTGTGTTGCCACCCCCCCCCCACTCACTGCCGCACACCTCCGATCCAGTTTCCGTTTAGGCCCATCTCTGCCTCAGTACTTTAGGCCTGACTCCTCATATGGCTCCGCAGGCTCTGCGTAGTGCCTATCGGGACCCTATCACTGGTTTAGTGGGTGTTCAGGTGTCGCCCCTGGGAGAGACCGATCTTTCCACCATGGATGGCCCCAATTTAGCTCGGATTTATGGAGTTTGGTGGGCCCGGAACGGGAGCTCCGCAATCAAACAACCGCCATCTTGGGCAGTTAGCCACGCCCCCTACCTTGTTCTTCATGTTGATGCAACTCTGAACCAAGGTACTGTTTCAGAGGGCCAAGGCTGGTCCCTGTATTTGACCCACACTCCATTGCAGTCAGCCTGACTTTTCAGATTTGACCCGTTCTAGTGCGACCAGATTCCAGATGGCCCCAGTTGGTGTTTTATGCTTCGAAGCAATACAACCAAGTTTATTCTTTAACAATTCATATCTTGAGTCCTACTGTTTAGATTTTTTTCATTTTGGTCTAGTTTTTTCAGGAAATTAAGCTCTATTTGTCTAACCAGGCATGTTATCTTTTGGTGTGGTGTTTTCACTGTTTTGCTGTTTGAAGTGTTGCACAAATATTTAATACATTTCCTCTTAAGTTGAGCCTGACTGATCTGGGTCAAGCTATCAGAGGGTGAGCACAGTTTAAATTAGGGTGTGTCTGTTACTTACCCTAACTAAGATTGTGGTTCCTGCTTACACAGGGTGCCAACCAGAAACCCAATTCCTAACAGTTGAGCTCAAGGTGCAGAAAGGAAATGCAGAGGAAACACTTCCAGAGAACCTTTGCACCCACCTTATCTATGACATAGACTTGTATTACCTCTAATTATGTTTTTCTAAACCTCTTCCAAATTCATTAAAATCAAGCTTTCATACTTTGGAAATTGCAATGTAAAATGTATTTTAATTTAACTCAATTCACATGAGGTTTTCTTTGTTTAACATGTGCACTTCATGACAAATAAGGATATTATTACTTACAGTCATATGATTAGTATACCATGATGTCCCTAGATAGTGGTTTGTGCCTTTGATCACAGAAGGGATCTAACAAAATGTAACTATAAATCAATCAGGCAAGAACTGGGGAGTGGGCTTTCCTACAACAGTGCAACCTATGTGCTTCTCGAGATCTTGAGATCAAGGTTTCTGATATCAGGTGTGAAAAGCTCCTTCACTTCTGGTTTCTGCTTTTACTGTTTGGCCTGAGTACAGAATTTCAGGCCATTCCTGACTCCTAAGGCCTGTTCTGACTATTTTTCAGTGGCTTACCCCATTGCGAGTTGACCATGATTGAACTCTTCTGCTTGAGGTCAGGTTCCTTCTGTCACCCACATATATATGAAACCTGGACATGAGTGTCTTTCTAAGTTCCAGGCTAACCACTATTTCAGAGAGATGCGCACACAGCAGATGGCAGCTCATGATATCTATGGATGGATCTGTCTTTCACCACGTTGTTTTTAAGAATCTTGCCTGTATGCTGTCACCATCTGTCTTGGCCCTGATCAACCAATACAAATAATGAGGACAAGATGTGTTACAAGCAGGAAAAAATTGGGGGTGCCTATTTTCAGGGCTGGGTGGTTGTACTTGGCTCTGGGGTTGTATGCATTTTGCAAATAGACCAACTTTATGTGGACTGCTAATGTTTTCTTGACAACGCTGCTGCAAAATGATCCAACTGAATGTCTTTCTATTAAACAATGCAGTAAATATATGCTGTAAAATCTACCATTTGAATCAATTTTTTCAAAAAATGTGTTGGGGAGCACCACTTACTCTCTTCTTTCGGTTCGGGATTACTCGCAGCGCTCACACATTATATACTAATTTCAAATTGAACCACCACTTTTAAAATCTACCAGCCACCACAGCTTCTCAGACAGTGAGGCAGGCCTCAAGCACCAGGGAAGCAAGGCATTCATTCTTCTGTAGTATCCACAGGTCCACGGGTCCCCTTTTTATACCTGGTGCCCACTTTAAAGTTAAATACAGGGGATGCAGTGGTCACGGAACTTCCAGGTGCTCAGCAGTGTGGTGTCCTCTTGGACAAGTTCTAGTGTTCCACCAGCCTCTCGGCTGAGGGCTGGCTTTACACACACCCCACACCCATCCAACACCGGTGTCACTGGTCATTTGACCCTGCCAATAAAATGGACCGGGCGCACAGGCTTGGGCCAGTTACCAGAACCCTAACTATGTGTCTGTATCACCTTATTCAGTAGTATAAGGGCCGAGGGCCACCAACACTACAAGCAGCATGGTGTCTCATCCTGGCTGCACCATGTCACGAATGAACCTGCAGGCCCCTGACCACAGCCCATAATAGCAGCTTTTGAGCCCCCTCACCGCTGTCTCACTTCCATCAAACAAGCCCGCACTGCTGAATTAGTAGCGCCGCTGCCCTGGGAGATGTCGTCCCTAATGTGCGACGCAGTTCTGTGTGCCCATTGTGCGTGCGAAAGGGCCATCATAGGTAGACATTATCAGAAGGAAAGGGTGCACAGTATTTTAACATTAATGGTGGTTTCAGGTGCCTGATTTAATTCATGTCAGAAGTGCATTAAATAATCAAACCAACAACCACTCAAAGGTTCTCAGTCAGCTCCTGTTCAGGGAAGTACCATAGAAGATACCTATTCAGGCAAACCACAGCAGTTGAGTTAGTAATGAATGCAAATAGGAGAAAATCCTTTTGTCATATGATTTCCCACTTTTAGCATATTCTCTAAATTTAGTGCAGGGAGCACCACACACAAATGTTATTTGTACCGCTGTGTCTTTGCACCCAATTTTAAGAATCAGGTCTAAATTACTCAGCTAATTTATTTTTATCTTTTGACCCCCCCTCTCTCTCGCTCCCTTTCTTGCATAGAAATTGAATATGACTGTCATGTACAAAACACTCATACTAATCCTCTCTCTTATCCTCTCTAGAAATTACACAGGGTTTTCTGTCTTTCTATCTCACCCTTCTGTGTTTCTCTGAAAAGCTTTTCAAAGACCAGGAGCTGCAAAATGAAGCTATGCACCTGTTTATGAAGACAGTGTCCAGCCCGTAGTGCTCCCACTAAAAGCTTGCTGTGCCAGCATGTGGGAAGCTGCATAGTTTAAGAACAGAAAGTGGCAAACACTGCTCCATGTTTCTGAGCTGTGATTTTCTGCAGATTATGCACCAATTCTAAGGTTATGGAGTCAGTGCGTACGCTGTAGACTGCACAATATTTTTAAACTAAACTTAAACTTAAACTAGTTTAAACTTTTAAACTACTAGCCCCATTCCCCAGGAAGAGCCTCCAAAGCAACCAGGAGTATTTCATGACCTCTACATTTTGTAGAATGTAGCACTAACGTGGTAACTGTGTGAGTTAATGCATGAGCTGAAGAGAGAAAAGTTTGGAAACAGAGTGGCAGAACAGCTTAGAAACAGAGTGGCATCAAGCTGTGCTGTCTGCAGCTTCTGCACTAACTTGTAATTCAGGGGCCTAGCTACCATTAGTGCAGCAGGTACAGTGATACAAGGGCCCAGAGCCCCCAGGGGCCTATTGAACCATGACAAATTTTGTGATTTACTACCCCAAAATCAGTCAAAGTGGTCATTTTCCTTGCTTGCACCAGAGCCCATAGCATCCTTCCCAGACTAGTGCCATGATTATCCTCAGGATCAGACTGGCCTTTTTTATTGTCTATTGATCTGGTTTTTACTGTTGATTGTGTTGATATTACCACAAATATTGCCTGTAGCAAGCACTAATATATGCAATATCCCATTCTTTGCAAAACACCTATTCAAAAGTGCAGGTTCAAAACCGGCCCTATTTGCAAATGTGAGTTACTTTACTTGATTCGCTAATGGGGATATTTTTATTATTGTGCCTGTGCTTATTTTCCTTTCTATCCTCCATCAAGGGCCTGCACTTTTCAGAACTTCCTTCCAGTGGTATATGCCTATTAAACAAATTAGATCATCCTCTCATAAGAAGGTGATTGTCCCCAGATTCTACAAAACCAGATGCAATGGCTGCTCCTTTGGTTGCAGGGGCCACATTGTGGAATTCTTTGCCTGTGTACATTGCAGCCTCAGAGTCCTTCTCCATGTTCCACAAGCATCTGAAATACTGGCTTTTCTCTCTACCATGAGTGTTGTTTTTTAGTCCCTATCCGTTTTTCCCCGGTGGGTACCAGCGCTTTGATACCTTTGGGTTTAGTGCACTTTATAAATTCCATTCCAGCCTGAAGCCTGGTTACCCTGCTGCTATGTGCTGTAACCTATGCAAATTGTTGAAAACATTCACAGGGCTTTGTTCTGTGCATGCAGAAGATGAGCTAGAGAAAGTACAGGGATTAAGGCGAAATCTGTTTACATGGGAACTGGCAAACCAGGTTCAAGCATCAGCATTGGCTGGACATCCTGAGATTTTGGGGAAATCACTTAATTTCACTTGCCAAAAAATGAATGTGACTTTACATAATGTAGCTGGTGAAGCACTCCAGTTCCTTCTGGTCATTTTCATGCCATATAAAAATGCAAAAAAAAGAAAAAACAGACTCCACACACATCCAAAATGGCTACACATTTAAAAACAATTTCTTTCTGTCCAAAACTCCTTATGGCTGACAGGCTGGTAGTTATGTTTTACCTTCCTTTATTTTCCTTTTTAATTGCGAGCTATTGCATTGGTTGAGACACTCGGTGAAGCAATGAAAGTATAAGGCACAAGGTTCTATTCCTTAAGGATGACATTTTGATCGTAAAATTATTTTTTGTACACCTCATGTTATGCGAACAGTACACAACCGTATTACTCTTTTCCTCCATTAGATTTTTTTGTCAGAAATTAACAATTCGATTATTCAGTAAACTACAGAGCTAGGCATGGTTTTCGATTCTCGTTTGTGTGAAACAGTATTATAAACATACATCAGTCGAGTAAACCTGCTCACACAGTAGCAATTTGGCAGAGCGGAGCACCTCCAGTCACCTCCTTCTTCGATTTAACAAAAGGAATCTCTAAACATATGGCCACGTTAAGCCAAGACGGAAAACAGCAGCTTGGCCCAGAGGCAGTCACGAAAACGTCAATGCGTGCAGTTTGCAAGTACGTGCATTTTACAAAGAAAACAGAACAAATGGTGTATTAACAGTCTGTCTCTAGTGTTGCACTTTGCATTTCAATGAAAATATTATTAGCACAAGCTAGGGTTTACTTTTCAGTTTTTTAAACGAAATTCCCAGTGATAAGAGGAATGTATCAGTCATATTTCTTATTGAAAAGTGAAAGCGGGCAGTTGTGTTGGCAATTACATTATTTTCTCTGCTCATATTTTATTTAGCATTATCTCATCATTAGTGGTGTTTATGTATCGCAAATGAGGTAAGGCACAATCAGACCTTAAACTTGGAGTTAGAGAACACGGTTTCCAAACAGTGGGGTGAATAGGATGTTGTCTCCCCTTCACATAAAATGTCCCTTCTTTACTGGAGTATAACATATTTTAAGAGTCAGTCACTTTCAGTGACTTCCTCAAGGAAAAACATGAATCTGAAGCTTTCTCTGCCATAAAAACCAAAGGCTATATTTACAAAGCATTCTTGCATTCACAGAATCAGACTATTTGCAACCATAAAAATGCTTTTATGTATGTGTGGAGCACAAACTATGATTCTGTAATGAGTTTCCGAATTATAATTTGTGTTTGAGATCAGATATTGAATTGGTATTTTTGAGAGGCATGTTTAGGGTGTCCTTTCCAAATGCTGATTCAGTATGAATTGTATTAATGTTTTGCAACCAAAATCAAGGTGCAAAACATTAATCCATTTGCAAATGAGAATGGGTCCCCAAGGGACCTCTTCCACTTTTTGAATGTTGACAACTGCAGTTGGACCTGGCCCTTTTTTGCAAGGTCATCCCCAAACTTTTTGCCTCCTTCCTCCTATTTTTCCTGACCTGTTTTTGTTGGCTTTGGAACTCTAAGCACTTTACCACTGCTAACCAGTGTTAAAGTGCATATGCATTCTGTGTACATTGTACTGTTGATTGGTTTATCCATGATTGGCATATTTGATTTACTAGTAAGTCCCTAGTAAAGTGCACTAGAGGTGCCCAGGGCCTGTAAATGAAATGCTACTAGTGGGCCTGCAGCACTGGTTGTGCCACCCACTTAAGTTGCCCTGTAATCATGTCTCAGACCTGCCACTGCAGTGTCTGTGTGTGCAGTTTTAAACTGTAAATTCGACTTGGCAATTGTCCCCACTTACCAGGCCTAACCCTTCCCTTTTCCTACATATAAGACACCCCTAAGGTAGGCCCTAGGTAGCCCCATGGGCAGGGTGCAGTGTATGGTTAAGGTAGGACATATAATAATGTGTTTTATATGTCCTGGCAGTGAAATACTAACAAATTTGTTTTTCTCTGTTGCAAGGCCTATCTCTCTCATAGTGGCTGCCTTTAAACATGATTAAAGCATAGATTCCCTTTGGGAGCAGATAGACGTGTGGAGTTTGGGACCTCTGAACTCACAATTTAAAAATACATCTTTTAGTAAAGTTGTTTTTGAGATTGTGTGTTTGAAAATGCCACTTTTGGAAAGTGGGCATTTTCTTGCTTGAACCATTTTTGGGACTCTGCCTGTTTGTGGATTCCCTGTCTGAGTTAGTTTGACAGTTGGGTTGTTTGCACCTCTCTCCAGACAGTGACCTTCATATTCTGATGAGCCATCTTTGCTAGGAGGGAGGGGAGGAGTGGTTACTCGCACCTGAAAGGGCTGTGCCTGCCCTCACACAATGCAGTCTCCAACCCCCTGGTGTGTGTCTGAGGCCTTGCCTGGGCAAGGCAGGATTTCAGAATGAAGTAAGCCTACTTCAAAGGCCGAAATGGGTATAAGAAGAGGACCCAAAACCACAGACTTTAGACACTTCTTGCGGTAGACACTCTACCTCACAGACACTTCTGGTCAAGAAACATGCTGGTGAAGAATACCTGCACCAGACCTGCAAGAGGAACTGCCTGGCTGCCCAAAGGACTCACTGGGACTGATTTTCTGAGAAGGACTGCTGCCTTGCTGTTGCCCTGCTGCCTTGCTGCTCTCTGGCTGTGTTGAGAAGTGCTCTCCAAGGCTTGGATAGTGCTTGCCTCCTGTTCCCTGAAGTCTCGGGACCAAAAAGACTTCACTCCTGCAACTGGACTCCTTGTGCGGTAAAAGTTAGATGCACAGCCTGCTAAAAATAACCCACAGCCTGCCCTGCGGAGAGAAATTCACCGCACGCCGAACCGGAACGATGCAGCCCGACTTTGCAAGAAGAAGATTGATGCAGCACCGGAACTTCGATGCACAGCCCACCGTATCGACGCACAGCTGACCTGAGACGACACAGCCCGACTTCCAGAGAGGAATCGACGCAGCGACTGCTGTGCGGGAGACATTTCCACGCAATGCCCACTGGATCAATGCAGCGCTTGTGACTGTGCTCCCCAAGCCCAGGATTCCCCTCACCATCCCCGGGGCACCAGAAACCCCCGCAACCCGAAGAGGAACCAAGTCCGCATGCCGGAAATCAACGCAAAGTCTTTTCCTGCGTGGAAAATAAGGACGCAAGTCGGTGTGCGAAGGGGCGAAACCGACGCACACCTCCCCGTTTTCCACACATCGCCTCCGCTGCAGTCCCTTGCGGAGATTTTGAATGCAAACCAGGTAGTTTATTCTTGCAAGATATCTTTATTGTTTTTAAGAGACATTTTTTTGTTTTTCAAAGACTTAAGACACTTTATATCACTTTTGTAGTGATATCTCAACATTTACTTATTGCATTTGAATTGTTTTGACCTGCATTTATCCAGATAAATATTATATATTTTTCTAAACACTGTGTGGTGTATTTTTGTGGTGCTATATGGTGTTTTTGTATGATGTATTGCACAAATACTTTACACATTGCCTTCTAAATTAAGCCTGACTGCTCAGTGCCAAGCTACCAGATGGTGGGCATGGGATAATTTGGATTGTGTGTGACTTACCCTGAGTAGAGTGAGGGTCCTTGCTTGGACAGGGGGTAACCTGACTGCCAACCAAAGACCCCATTTGTAACAACTGCCTACTCTTAAAAACAGTTACTTAAACTTTTCAAAAACACTCTATTTATAAACAATCACAGAGATGGTGGTCTGCCAACTTCAGCATGTCATCACCTCTGTGATGGTTGTGAATCATGGAGAGTCACAATTTTGACCTGTCTCATTAATATTCATTAAGTAGGTCGAATTGCGAACCACTACGATTCCAGTTTTTGCAAACTGACCTATTACATAGGTCAGCTCGCAAAAACAGAAAGGATTTGGTAAGAGTTTGTGTGCAATTTGTGACCAATTTTACCAAATCCGTTCTTTATATACCTGGCCCTCAATCTTCTCATCTCTAGCGAGGCTGAAACAAGATTAGATTTCTTGGTATTTGGAAAGGGTGGTCTAGTGTCCTACCAATGTGTTCTAGCCTGTATTTGTTTTAGAATGTTGGTTGATGGGTGTCCCCTTTGCTGGAGACTGTAAGGGGTTGGATCATCCTGACTCCCAACATCCGCCTGTATCTGTTCAGAGAGTCTTTGGGGGTTATTACAACTTTGGAGGAGGTGTTAATCTGTCCCAAACGTGACGGTAAAGTGACCGATATACCACCAGCGGTATTACGAGTTCCATAGGATATAATGGACTCGTAATACGGCTGGTGGTATATCCGTCACTTTACCGTCACTTTTGGGATGGATTAACACCTCCTCCAAAGTTGTAATAACCCCCTTTGTGTTCTTAGCTCAATGTGCAGATCAGTGTCTCTCTGCCCAAGTGTGTTGTGACAGTGTTTCTCAGGGCTAATCAGGATCAGGGTCTTCCTTTTGAAATTAAGCATATCTGTGTCTACATGTTCCAGGGTGCATGCCTTTGATTCCTTGACTCAGTGTCAGAGATTTCCGTGCCCCATTTTCAGTGCACACCATATCCCAATGTTGTGTCATTAGTGGCAGTGCATTGTTTGTCACATTGTGAATGAACATGAACAAACTAACCCAGTTATAGTGTATTCAGTGATTAATTTGTAGTTATTGGTATGGCACTGCTAAATCCTAAATGAGAGCATTTTATAATAAAGGGTTTATTAGTGTAACAACATGAATATTTTGCTACCAGTCAATAAGGTAGCATCTTATAGCTGAATATAGAGAGGTAAAGCATAGTAAGTATGTATGAAAGATCACGCATGACATATACAGCAGTAATAATAAAGACTGTACTATAGAATATTGAGGCTAGGAATATCGTGACACAGACATCATGGGAAGAATATCAAGGGACAAAATATCAAGCGGGAAGGGCCTTTAGCAGAAGTATAGATTTAATATTCTTAACTCTACATCCATTACATTCATGCACCTTTAAGAAATATATACATCTATGTGCATTTATATATATATATATATATATATACATCTATGTCCAGTTGAAAGCATTTGCCGAAACGCGTAGACATTTGGCAGGGACAGCGTGATTGTGAATATTTTTTAGTATTATGTTAAGTATTATAATAAACAGGGGACGAACAACCTCTTCAGAGACTCCTTGGATGGTTTATTTCTCAGCTATACTGGATCCTTGAGACACTGTGCAGCCATCCGGTGATTTTGCTTTTCACAGTTTTTTGGATTATATATATCAGCCAAACAAAGCTCCTCCTGTGCAAGGAGGACCCAGACACATTTAGAGGGGAAGCCTTTTTTCCTTAGTAAAATATTTGCAGCAATCTGAAGGTGTCCCGGTCATCATTGAATGAGAGGAGCTTTGTTTGATGCTTAAGGGCTACCGGACCCCTGCCTGGACCGCCATGTTATAGCCTCTGCACTCTGGGTTGTATTGGTTGTGTGTATATATATATATATGCATATATATATACAAATCCTTATGTTTCCTCCTTCAGAAAAATGTCTCTGCCACTCGATGTCGCCTTACAAAATTAGTTTATTTCGGCAAATACACCCAATGCGTTTCTGGAGTCAAAGCTCCCTTGATCACAAGCAACTTTAGTCCATTCTTCCGTTGCTGTATATTCCCTACACCATTTCACAAACACAAATAACGGTCTACAACCTCTTATCTAATACAGTCGCTATCTTTAAATATGTTTTATCGTACCTTTGAACCATTCGTTCCATAAAACATTTGTTTCATGATTTTCACAGCTACATTTATCCCATATAGTCTATTTTATCATTATCTCAAACACTTATATTCATTTAATATTGATCATTATTATCTATCATTTACAATTTTATCAAACACAGATTTCTACTGATGCCAAACATATTCACAATATTTCCAAATATTGTATATATTTTCTCGACGACCCACTATTCACATTTCCAATTATATTAAATTAAATTGTTTATCTACACATAAAATTCCAATTCAATTATCCAATTCTAATTATTTTATTTTAGCATTGCCGTCTATTTTCTACCAGCCTTTTAATCCTGGTTAGCTTAACCCAAGTGGGCAATTCCAATTCATACACCTTAAAAAAACCTATGTTTTTATTTCATTCAAACTCCTCCTTAGTTTATATCTTTTTCTATATTCATTTTACTTTAATCAAATTCTATTCATGCAAAAAATAATGAAATGTAGCGTCCAATTTTTACATCACCACATGATTTCTATATGATATAGTTGCTCCTTTGCTTTCCAATGACCGTTTATATTGTTCTTATCTAGAAAATAAAAATAAACATCTTATATTAAAAACCAAACTGTGAAAAAACCCTTCTTAAAATCAATTCCACTATCTACCATCAACATTAATACAACTTTTTTACATTACACTGTACATAATTACCAAACAGCATTATTTCATATTCACATAATATCAATCAATATAATAAATGTACTGACAGTTCTTCATCCTTATTCAATCCTTCAGGTTCCATGGTATTACAGTCAATGATTAAACAGGATTTCAATTTTCTCAACTCCAATATTCTATTTCCTCCTCGTATATTCATCATAATTTTATCCAGTACCACAAATTTTAATTAATTTACATTATTGCCATGATGTTCTTTAAAATGTCTGGCTACTTGATATGACTTGTCCTAATTTTTTAGTGCTCTCATGTGCTCCAGTTCTCTTTGTTTCATCATATGTATAGTGCTCCCTATATAAAATTTATTACAGGGGCATTTTAAGGCATATATACAATAATCCGAATGGCTTGTTACATGTTTCTTAATTTTGAACGGTCTTGTATTCCCTGAGAACTTTAATTCTTTACAGTTTTCACTATGTTTAAAAGCTTTACACTTCCCGCAAATAAAGAAACCTTGAATAGGCTTCATCTTTTCCATTGCTGGTATCAAACATTGACTTAATGTATCCTTTAAGGATCTACTTCTTCTGAATGTGAAAGTAGGATAGTCTTTAACCACCTTTGCTAAATTCTCATCAGTTTTTAATGCTGGCCAATATTTATTAAACATCCTTCTTATTTCTCCTGTTTTATTTTGATATGTTGTAATAAATCTCATTTGTTTTTCATCTTGCTTATCATTCCTAGGTTTAGTTCCTAATAAGTCTTCCCTTTTCACTTGTCAACGCCTTTTCTATACTACTACCTGCGTATCCTCTTTCTCTAAATCTTTTAATCATAAGACATGCTTCCTTATCAAACATAGTATCCAAACTACAATTCCTTCTAGCCTGTCACAGTGTCCTTTCCTCAGGATCTGCACGTCGCTGAACAAAAGGCCCACCTTCCGGCGTCACCAACTCAGAAAGCTATTATAGCACAGAGTTATGGTGAAGCGAGTCGGGGGAAGGGAGTTAGGGTAGGGAACAGCAGGCAGAGAGATCTGAAAAGAAAAGGTTAGAACAAATATGCATTTACTCATTCATAGAAATGCAACTTATCAATAGACTCTTGACTAAATGTGTCTCCGAGATATCAGATGGAGACCCCTTTTGAAATGAAGGCAAAGCCCCTTCTCTGAAACATGGAACAAGAATAAACTATGACCTCAGAAACAAGAGATGGAAAGAGCTTTGGACTATGATTACACTCAGAATTTCAATCCTGTAACATCTCTGCATTCACAACATAAACCTTTGATCATGACCTAGAAAATCTCAAAGAATTAAATATGCTTTTCTCACCTTAAGCTTTTCAAAGAACAATGAAAACTATGATTTGCTTATCTCCAAAAATACTTTCACATTCACAACTATAAAGACCGAAAAGTTCTTACTCATTGAACTTGAAGCGCTTCACTTATAATACCAGGAAGCGCTTTTACTTGTCTTGCCTTAAAGCGCTACGCTTATTATACTAAGGGGGCGCTTTTACTCAAGTGCCTAAATCACTTCGATTGTTGTACCAAGAACCTTTTACTCTTGTGAATTGAAGCGCTTTGATTGTCGCGCCAAGAGCGCTTTATACCTGTGAACTAAAGCGCTTGAATTGTTGTGCCAAGAGCGCTTTACATCTGTAAACTGAAGCGCTTGAATTGCCATGCGAAGAGAGCTTTACATCTGTGAACTGAAGCGCTTGAATTTTCGTGCCAAAAACGTTTCACATCTGTGAACTGAAGCGCTTGAGTTGCCGTGCCAAGAGCGCTTCACATCTGTGAACTGAAGCGCTTGAATTGTCGTGCCAACAGCGCATTACACCTGTGCTCTGAAATGCCTTTGATCGTTGCGCCAAGGCCGCTGTACTCTAGCAACTGAAAACACTTTGCTCGTTATGCTAAGGGGTGCTTTACCTTTTGGAAGTAACGACTTCCTCCAAACTTGGATTCAGCAAGGCCCTACCGCTACGAGTATGACCCACTCATTTTTTAATGCACCATTGAAACAAGGATATACTTCGGTTAGATGACACTCTGCCATTAAGGAACTCCGCTCTTCTCCAGAGAAACCCCCACGAGGTCTGGCTGCATCGAAGTCTTCAAAATAGTGAGCAACTTGCTTGGGTGTGGCTGGGCTTTATAGGCCTGCCACACCCCAAGATGGCTGCTGCCTCTAAAAACATGGGAATTGTAGTCCCTTGATGGAATAGCACTGATAAGTGCATCTTGACCACCACTGTCCTGAACCTGCAGCTCTATGAGCTTTGCCACAGGGCAGACGACGCTGAAGGCCACCTTTGGAACAAGAGGGGATGACAAGTGATGCGCATAAAGCGTCGAAGAGTCGCGCAGCGGAGTGTGCAGCGGAGTTTCAGGCGAGACCTGGACCGTACATGGCCTTATTCCTGACATTACACCCCTCTCCCAAGCGTGGTCCAGGGCCTGGTTTATCAGGATGGAGGAGGTGAAATCGTCACACCAAAGGTGGTGCATGGACATGTCTTGCAGGTTCCCAAGAGTCATTTTCCGGTCCGTATCCTTTCCAGGACACTAAGTACCAAAGGGAAGACCCCCTGTCAACATCAGGGCAGTGCGCGCTCTATGGGCGGCTAGAATGCAAAAACCGAACAATTTCAAGCTAACATAATTTATGCATTGTGCTGATATGATGTTGTTTAACCTTTTGCATTGCAGAGTTTAATCTTAAAGACTTATGTTCAACATGCATGTAAATACTGTTCACATGCTACGTACTGCTGCAGGTTTTCAGACTGTGTCAGGGTGTGGTCCCCTTCCAGGGCCTTCTAGAAGCTTTCCATGCAGCATGCCTGGGTGTGGTTTGTGGGCTGGCCCAAGACTCTATATAAGGGAGCCAGCCCAGCTCCACATGCTCACTATTCAGAGGTCCCGGTGCAGAGCAGCAGCAACTTCCTGAGCTCCTGTTTCGGTGGCCTACTTTGATCCTCCAGGCCTTGCCCTTTTCACTTTAATTGGTGATCTTAGATGAGGGCAGTAGGACGGACGTCGGGCTGGGCCCACGACCCCATTATCGAAGACTCTCGAGTTCTTGGGCCTAACCTTTGCCTGATAAATAATTTTACTCTTGTGCGTGTGAATGTGCGCTTGGTCGTTTCGTAGCATTTGCATGCTGATACTCAAATCGGCAAGATGCGTGATTCTTTACTTGTGTGTTAACTCTTGATATTCATTGTGCGCTACCATTTTATGGCATTTACAAGGTAGCATTCGAATCGGCAAGACGCGCAATTCTTTTCTCGTGCTTAATTCATGTCATTCATTGTGCGCTACCATTCCTTGGCAGTTACATGGTGGCATTCGAATCGGCAAGACGCGTGATTCGTTTTCTTGTGCTTTAACCCTTCATATTCATTGTGCGCTACCATTCCTTGGCAGTTACGTGGTGGCATTCGAATCGTCAAGACGCGCAATTCTTTTCTTGTGCTTAATTCATGTTATTCATTGTGCGCTACCATTCCTTGGCAGTTACATGGTGGCATTCGAATCGGCAAGACGTGCGATTCATTTTCTTGTTCTTTAACCCTTGATATTCAGTGTGCGCTACCATTCCTTGGCAGTTACATGGTGGCATTCGAATCGGCAAGACACGCAATTCTTTTCTCGTGCTTAATTCAAATTATTCATTGTGCGCTACCATTCCTTGGCAGTTACATGGTGGCCTTCGAATCGGCAAGACGTGCGATTTGTTTTCTTGTGCTTTAACCTTTGAAATTCATTGTGCGCTAACATTTCTTGCCAGTTACATGGTGGTACTCGAATCGGCAAGACGTGCGATTCATTTCCTGTGTATAATTCATGTTACTCATTGTACGCTACCATTTCCTGACATTTATTTGGTGACATTCGAATCTGCAAGCCGCACAATTCCTTTTCTGTGTTTAAAATCACGGTGTTCATTATGCACTACCATTTTAAGGTATTTACTTGGTGGCTTTCGAGTTGGCAAGTTGCGTGATTTATTTCTCGAGTCTAATCTGTGTTATTCATGGTGGACCATCATTCTATGGTATTTACTGCTCATGTAAAAATCTGCAATGTGTGCAATTCATGTTCCGGAAATTTGAGAGAACAAAAAAATCCAGAGTTCTAGATGTAATGTTGTGTGTTCCTAATATGTTTCTCAAACACGATTCATATGATGGTTTAGAAATCATTCAGATTGTTTCCTGATCCTCATGCAAAGGATAATAATTGAATTTGAAAGTTGCATTTAACCTTTCTTGATTTCCTCACAGGTATCCAGTCATCTTGAAGCCTAGTCATTTTAAGTCTATCCTTAGGTTGTCCATGTTTTCAGAATGACAATGCTTAGAGTCATAGCCTAGTATTGATTCATATGATGTAATCTTCATATTGTGTGTTTTAACCCTTTGCTTCCTACAGGTCTCCTTCCCAGCTGTTCCCTTCCTAATCCCCTTTTCCCCACTTGGATTCTCTTAGACTCTGTGACAATTCAAATCAGAGTATTGGAACTGTCTTGTGGTGGAAGTGTTGGGCACGTGCACAGACCCCGAGGATCTGGTGACTCTGACACCCCCTATATTTAGAGTCTAGAATAGATCGCACTTCATACTCTCAATGACCTTGGACTAATAGAGGAGCAGGTTGTGTGACGCTTGAGGGCGAAGCAGGTTTAAGAAGCGAAGTGTGAAACACCGGATGAATTTTCAAAGACAATGGTAATTTTAGTCTATATGTTACTGGGTTTACTTGTCGTATTACTTCATAGGGCCCTATGAATTTTGGATGAAACATATTTTTATTTTTGAATACAAAGATTTTTGTGGATAACCAAACTCAATCTTTGATTGTGTACTGAGGACCAGGCTGCTGTTTTTTCATATTGCTTTTTATATTTTTTCTTTACTTGATGAAGATTTGTTTGTAATTGTGCATGTATCTTTTTCATGTGTGTTAGCATGTCCATGACTGCTGCAGTGGTTTGAGTAGATGCAGGTAACATAACTGGCAAAATGTGAGGATGACGCCCATATAAACCATAGAAAGGAGTTGAGTTTATTGAAGAGTGGTGAGAGTTATTATAAGCCAGTTCAGCAAGCCACAAAAGACCATGGGAGCCGGCGGTGTTGCGGCTGTGTGACTGGTGCAGCTGTACTCATCGCGCTTTTCACTGTCTGCTGTGCAGACAGTGAAAAGCAGTGTGGAGCTGTGCTTGGGGGCCCCTGCACTGCCCATGCCAAGTGCATGGGATGTGCAGGGGCCCTCAGGGGCCCCGCGACTCCCCTTCCCGCCAGCGTTTCCATGGCGGTCTCTACCGCCATTGACAGGCTGATGGGAAGGGGACTCGTAACCCCCTGGGCAGCGCTGCAAGCAGCGCTGCCCTGGAGGATTAAAACCGGCGGGACAACCATGGCGGTAAACCACCGGTCCCGGCGGTGCGACCACGGTGGTTCTACCGCGGTCGTAATCCGCAAGATTGTACCGCCAGCCTGGTGGCGGTACAATCGCCAAGACCGCCAGGGTTGTAATGAAGCCCAATGTCTCCATTCTTTAAAAGCATTATGAATTGCTAGTAATTCTTTTTCTGCTATGGTGTAATTCTGTTCTGCTTCATTCAATTTTCTTGACGCATATGTTATGGGGTGCAATTGTCCAGTTTCTCTATGACCTTGAGACAGGATGGCCCCAACGGCAACATCATATGCATCCGCTTCCACAATGAATGGTTCTTCCACTTTAGGGTGAGCTAGAATGGGAGCGGTAGTAAAAGTCTTTTTTAAATCTTGAAATGCTTTCTCTGTCTCTTGGGACCAGTTGAAGACGGCCTTTTTTCTTAGCAATTTGGTGATTGGTGCCACCTTTTGAGAGAAGTGATGGATGAAGCGTCGATAAAAATTTGCAAAACCCAAAAATTCTTGAATATCACGTACTGATTTTGGTGTCGGCCATTCGGATACAGCTTGAATTTTGGTTTCAGTCATTTGCATGCCGTCAGGTGTTTAAATGACTCCTAGAAATTCAACTTCTTTGTCATGGAATTCGCATTTACTTCGCTTACAAAACAAATTATGTTTTTGTAGAGTTTGTAATACTTTTTGAACATGTTCTTCATGTATATCTTCAGAGTTTGAATAAATCAAAATATCATCAATATAAACGATGACAAACATGTCTAAATATTCTCTCAGAACATCGTTTAGAGAATATTGAAAGGCTGCTGGGGCATTATACAGACCAAACGGCATCACTAAATACTCAAAGAGGCCATAACGAGTCTTAAAAACCGTTTCCCACTCATCTCCCTCTTGAATTCGAACTAGGTGATAAGCACCTTGTAAGTCAAGTTTAGTATAAATGATGGCGGATTTTACCTGGTCTAACAAAACTAGTATGAGAGGTAGAGGATATTTATTTTTAACTGTGATCTTATTTATCACTCTAAAGTCAATACAAGGCCTCAAATCGCCATTTGCTTTAGGTACGAAAAGCAGTGGAGAAGCCACTGGAGATCGTGATGGCCGAATTAGCTTGTTGGCTAAACATTGATCAAGGTATTCTCGAAGGACTTGATTTTCTTTTTCTGATAGTGCATAGATCCTTCAATTTAGTACATTGGCGCCAGGTACAAGGTCGATCTGACAATCGTACGGCCTATGAGGTGGTAATGAGCTCGCTTTCTTTTCACTGAAAACATCGGTATATTCTGAATACTGTTGATGGTAAATCAATTTCCTTCTCAACTGCAGTAGCTATGGAGTGTTGAATATTTCCTTCTTTGTTTCATCTTGATTGAAAACATTTCTTTGCACAAGAAGAAGAAGAAAAACGCAAAACCTGTTTGCGCCAGTCTATGCATGGATTATGTAACATTAACCACGCCATTCCTAAGATAAAACCATATTGAGGTACTTGGATTATATCAAAGCGAATTATCTCACAGTGATTCTGATTCTCATCATCTTTGCAAATCATTTGTATTCGTGAGGTTTGTTTAGTAACGGGGCCTTCTGCCAACTCACTTCCATCAACTGCATACACAACTTCTGGAACCTTTTTCTTGACACTGGGAATATGCAGGTCTAGTGCAGTTTGTTGGTCCACAAAATTTACGTTGCTCCTGAATCAATTAAAACTTGAACATTATTGCCGTCAATACAACCCTGGTGCTCGGTTTTAAAGTGGTGGTAATACCACCAACAGGCCGGCGGAGAAAAAAATGGAATCACGACCATGGCGGAAACCGCCAACATAGACAGGCACTTTAACACTCCGATCGCCGCGGCGGTAGCAAGAAACACCGCGGCGGTAACCACCAACAGACAGGCGGAGGACAAAGTACTGCCCACAGTATTTCAACACGCCTATCTGCCACCTTTTCCGGGGCAGAACCACCGCTATCAAAAGCACGGCAGAAACAGTACACAGAAGGGAAAACACTCACCTCTTGACACCCAACGAGGAACAAGG
The DNA here is from genome assembly GCF_031143425.1 of Pleurodeles waltl. Classification (NCBI taxonomy): domain Eukaryota; kingdom Metazoa; phylum Chordata; class Amphibia; order Caudata; family Salamandridae; genus Pleurodeles; species Pleurodeles waltl. The sequence continues at coordinate 572,663,566 of NC_090438.1, forward strand.
ATGCCATGGAGCCCGAACTACAGGTGTTACCAATGCTGCTCTTGCAGGACAGACGCTGTCGACGACCACGGTGAGTACTGCACCTACAACACAGGGGGGGGAAAGAGAGTGACACACACACGCAATACCCCCACCCTCACCCACAACAACATACACACAAATATATGCAACAACATTACATATACACCCCCTCACCCCCTGGAAGAACGCAAGGAGAAAAGGAAATGATTGTAACAATTGTAATCAACAAAAATCAGATAGTGCAATAAAAAAAAATCAGTATATACAAAAATGTACACCAACTACACAAGTCCGGATAGTGTACCAATCATTGTCCGTGGACCACTGGTCCCAAAATGCATGGGTGAAGCCCACTCTAGATACCTGACTGGAAATGGAGAGAACACTGCTGGGCCATCACACCAAAAATACACAGGCACCTCAGGGGGAGCGTGAGGGGGGCACCTCAGCCAGATGAACGCACGATGCCACTGCTGCATGAGGGGGCTCCATGCCCATTGCTGTATCCTGGGGAGTGCAAAGCCACAGTCTCTCAAGTCTTTCCAGTGGGAGGTTTGCCCACTGCTTTATCCTGGGGAATGCAAAGCCACAGTCTCTCAAGTGGATGTCATTCTCCACTGGTTCTGGAGGGGGCCTGGTGCCCAGAGTGCTTCATCCTGCGAAGGACTGAGGTAGTGGATACCTTTCTCCATTGGTTCTGGTGGGGGCCTGGTGCTCAGAGTGCTTCATCCTGCCAAGGACTGAGGTAGTGGATGTGATTCTCTACTGGTTCTGGAGGGGGCTTTGTGCCCAGAGTGCTTCATCCTGCCAAGGACTGAGGTAGTGGATGTGATACTCCACTGGTTCCTGAGGGGGCTTTGTGCCCAGAGTGCTTCATCCTGCCAAGGACTGAGGTAGTGGATGTATCTCTCCACTGGTTCTGGAGGGGGCCTGGTGCCCAGAGTGCTCCACGTGCAGTGTGGCCAGTACAAGTTCCCTCACCTGGGTGTGTGTGCCATGACATTGGCGAGGTACAGGTATCATGATACGCAATGGAGGCAGAGACATACCCCACACTGCTGCAGCTCCGCCTTCCACCTGCAGGTGCAAACAGTGATGGAAGTCATTTCTCATGGAAGCTGCCCAGGGTCCAGGAACTCTCCTCCAGCATCGGACGACTGACCACTGGGGATGGTAGACATGTCAGCAGTGGTGCCACTGTCCGAGTACGTCGTGGGGCCGGTGGTGGTGCTTGCGGCGGTGTCTGTGGCGGCGGTGCTGGCGGCGGTGCATGGGTCAGCACCTGCCATTGGACACAGCAGGACATCTCCAGCAGCCTCGGATGGCTGCCCACTGGGGAAGAGGCTGGGGACTGTCGCTGAGGCTGTAGACGTGCCAGTGGCAGGGCAGGTAGCGGTGCAGGTGGCGGTGCAGGTGGCGGTTGTGGTGGCGGGGCAGCTAGCGGTGTTCGTCGCCGTACAGGTTGGTGTGGTCATGGACAGAAGTTGTAACAGTGGTCTGTCAGTCGGTGCCACTATGCCCTCTCCTAACCTGCTCTTCTGCTTTTGGCCCTTCCCCACCTTTGATGGTGCTGCAGTTGTCTTGCCACTATCCCCTTTTATTTTTGCTGAGCCCTTGGTGGCTGGTAGTTTCGGCTTCTCCCTCTCGGATGTGGGCACCTTTTTCACCAGAGCTTCAGGGAGTACGGAGCTGGGGTAGGTGCAACTGACCGGTCCGTTGCCTAACAAAATTTGTTCTTGGACTTATCATGGTCCACCGTACTGACTACCCTGCATCTACCTTGGACGTTTTCACCAGCTAGAACTTTTGATTTCGGATAGCCTAATTTCAGACGCAAAGACTTACATTACTTTTATGATTGACGTATTGACTTTGTTGTGCTATCACCACACCCAAATAGCCTTGAAAAAGTCCCCAGCATGATGAAAAACGTGTTGGCTGTGTCTGCAGTGAAGTACTTTGTTTACTGAAATACAACGCTTTCGACAATAAAGACATCATATTCCAAGGAAATTGATGTGAACACCAACGTGCATGTTTGTCTCATCTATCCAATGGAAACTAGACATTACTTATTGTAAAAGACTTGTGTCATACTAGTATCGATTGTGTGCGGTGGTCTAACTTTGCTTATCATTACTTGTGTAAAAGTTTTACACTTGATTTTGCCCATGGGTGGTAGGGCATTCAGTTCACCTGCACCACTTCTTATCGTATAATATACTTGACTATTTGTGTTTACCTTCCTAGGAGTGCGGCCATCTTCACCCTTACTACCCCCTTGTTTACCTTTTTCACCTTGGCAGGTGGCGCAATGTCCTTGCCCTCATTACGTGGCACACTGGTAGCCCTGATGGGTGGCGCACTCGATGACCCCGCAGTTGCTGGCACCACTGTGCCTGGGGATTTGGTGGCTGAGGTGCTGGGCTGGGACCTGGAAAGCCTGGCCCTAGGGGAAGGAAAGGGGGGAGGTGAAGGGAAGAGGTCAATGCTAGCCAGGAAAAGTTTTTTAGACACACTGGGACGGGAAGATGGAGGGGGTTTGGGAGTGGAGGAAGAGGTAGTGGTGGTAGGAGGTGTACGTCTGCTGAATTTGGGTGAAGGTGCATGGGCCGGAGGCTGTTGTGAGGTGGATGGCTGTTGGGTGGGTGTGTGCCTGCATTTGTGTACTTTGGGAGGAGGGCTCACAGACACACTGGGAGGGGACACAAGGGATGTGTGAATGGTAGTGGAGGTGGTGAGTGCACCTGAGCGGTGTGTGGTGATGGGCGTGCTGGTGATTGAGGTAGTGGCTGAGGATGTAGTGCATGCAGGTGTGAGTGGAGATGAGACAGGGAGGGAGGAAGAGGACGTGGAGGGGGGACACAGTGGAGACAGTGGATGTTGGTGTCTACATGGGGATAGTGCTTCTGTGAGCCTGTGGAATGTGTGGTGCTTATGTTTGCCATGTCCACTCTTGTGTGTTGAGGTGTGTGCATGCTGGTCTGATGGTGTGCTTGGGATAGGCTGAGGTAAAGGGGATTGGGTCTGGGTGGAGGAAGTTGGAGGGGTGAGGCTGGACACAAGGACAATGGCTCCCATCAGTGCTGAGGCCAGAGCCTGAAATGCTCTCTGTTGGGCCGCCTGCCCAGAATGAATGCCCTCCAGGTATGCATTTGTTTGTTGCAAATGCCTCTCAACACCCTGGATGGCATTCACAATGGTAGATTGCCCAACAGTGAGGGATCTCAGGAGGTCAATAGCCTCCTCACTGAGGGCAGCAGGGCTGACTGGGTCAGGGCCTGAGGTGCCTGGGGCGAAGGAGAAGCCCACCCTCCTGGGTGAGCGGGCACGGGACACACGCTGAGGGGCTGCGGGGAGGGTAGTGCTGGTAGGGCTGTGCCTGTTGATGCGGTGGGCACAGAGGTGCCTGCCACCACAAGGGAGCTCCCATCAGAGGAGGAGTCGCTGTCACTGGTGTATGCTCCTGTCCCCATCGTGGAGCTCCCCTAGCCCTCCGTCCCACTGGTGGCTTCAGACTCCGTTGCTTCACCCTCCAGGGCAAAGTGGGTTGCAGCTCCCTCCTGCTCCGGTGCCAATGCTCCTCCGCCTGATGATGCTATTGCACACAATAACAGGGAGACCACAAAAAGGGGGGGAAAGACAGAATAAAAATATGTTCAGTGTATTCAACACCACTAATGTTGGTGGACACAACACACAGTGAGCAGCCCTCTGCACTACGCCACGCACTAACAGTTCCTAGAAATTTCACAAGGCCATGAAGTATGAGGCCTAAGCCCAATTGCTGCACACCTGGAAGTCACAGGAGCCTGACTAGGTGTAGATGGCTCTTACCACTAGTGGGGTTGGGGTGCCACATAGCCTGCCTCACAAGGGACCTTGCCTACCAAGTTCGCCCGGGCCTAGGGGAACCCACTGCCCAACTCCCCCACCCAGACACCTTGTTATGCACGCAGAGTCAGCTGAATGAGAGTGTACTCACCCCCTTGTCGCTGCTGTGATGCCCTCAAGCGCCCATCCAACTCTGGATACGCCACTGCCAGGATCCAGGACATCAGGGGGGTCATGGTGCGACGGAAACACCTTCCACATTGGGAGGCCATCCCCAGCTGGGCCTCCGCCGTCTTCTTGCTCCAGCGGCGCAGGTCCTCCTATCTTTTATGGCAGTGGGTGCTCCGTCTGTGGTAGACCCCGAGGGTCCGGACATCCTTGGCGATGGCACGCCAAATACCCTTCTTCTGGTGGGTGCTGACCTAGAGGAATGGTACAGGGGGAAAGGAAATTACTCACCCGTCCGGACTGTCATAGTCATTCCCCACCAGTTCCCACCCATGCCCTGATGCACATACACTCACCATCCGCACATGCGTACCGTCACCGCCGGCGTACATCGTCATTGGCTCCTGGGACCCATATGGCCCAATGTTAACCAATGCAGAATTGCACTGCGGTCTTCGACAGCCCACCGCAATGTGTAGAACGCCAGCGCAGTTACCTCATATCCCCTTGTCCCACCTTACAGGTCAGGCAGACGCCATTTCAGGGGGCCACATGGGATGGATAAAAAGTGCGTCACTCCTATCTAGGCCGGGAATACAGACAGATACCGGCACATTGTGGATTAATAACGTTTCTGCAAATAACACACTGTGATACCTCAGTGTTGGATGACTCTCTGCTCGCTGTTCTCCTCCATAGGGCACGCCCACTGGGGCAGGTGATGAGATGGTGGCATCCTCCGGTGTACAGGCCCCTGGTGGACCTGTTGACAATGGAAGAGAGACACATCATAATCACATACAGACTTGATCATGCAACAGTCCTGGAACTGTGTGCCCAGTTGGAGCCAGACCTGATGTCAGCTATCCGCCATCCCACAGGGATACCCCCTCTAGTGCAGGTCCTGTCTGTACTCCATTTCCTGGCCAGTGGGTTCTTTCAAACAACAGTGGCCAAGGCATCAGGGATGTCCCAGCCAATGTTCTCTAACGTGTTGTCCAGAGTGTTGTCTGCCCTGCTGAAACACATGCGCAGCCACATCGTTTTCCCTCAGGTGGAGGATTTGCCCACAGTGAAAGGTGACTTCTATGCCCTGGGACATATCCCCAACATCATTGGTGCCATTGAGGGTACACATGTGGCATTTGTACCCCCCGCAGGAATCAATAGGTGTACAGAAACTGGAAGAGCCACCATTCGAAGAATGTGCAGATGGTGTGTTTGGCAGACCAGTAAATCTCCCATAAGTATCAAGTATCAAGTATCAAGTATCCTGGCTCTGTGCATGACGCTTAAATTTTGAGAAATAGCAGCATCCCTTATGTGATGGGGCAACTCCTGAGGCACCGTGTGTGGCTAATAGGTGAGGCCAAGGTCCCAATACAGTTGACATAGGTGTCTGGGTATGGGGTTGTCCCTAAGGGTTACTGTTGTGTGTCTAACAGTTGTCCCTCGACATTTGCAGGTGACTCTGGTTACCCCAACCTGTCATGGCTACTGAGCCCAGTGAGGAATCCCAAGACAAGGGCAGAGGAACACCACAATGAGGCACATGGGCGAACTAGGAGGATAATCGAACGCACCTTCGCCCTCCTGAAGGCCAGATTCTGGTGCCTCCATCTGACAGGTGGTTCCCTATACTACTCACCGAAGAAGGTGTGCCAGATCATCGTGGCCTGCTGTATAATGCACAACCTGGCTTTGCGACGCCAGGTGCTTTTTCTGCAGGAGGATGGGCCAGATGGTGGTCTTGTGGCAGCTGTGGAGCCTGAGGACAGTGAAGAAGAGGAGGCAGAAGAAGAGGATATCGACAACCGAAACAACATCATCATGCAATACTTCCAGTGAGACACAGGTAAGAAGATGCCACTGCTCCTCACATCTCATACTATTGTTGGAGCTAGCATAAGTCTGTCATTTTCACTCAGTGTATGGACACTGACTTGACACTTTGACTTTCCATTTCCCAGATCTGGGTCGCACTTTGTGCCCTCTGCTATGTTTACTCCTGGCTTACAGCTGTGTTACATTGGTATGTGGACAAGTAAATTGGCATTGCTATATTCCATAGATATTGCAATTAGACATTTGTGAAAGCACAGACTGACTCCAGATTGTTTTGTGATTGAAGTGTGTTTATTCCTGTGCAAATAAGTGGAGGGGGTTGTAAAATCGGTTGTGGTGATGGTGGAGGTATGTCCATGGCAGAGTCCAGTCTATTTGTTCCACAGGTGCCTTGTCTAAAGGGGCATAGGAAGTGGAGCAATGGCAGTTTAAGGATGGACAGGGTGACATAGTGGGACAGAAGGGTGACATTCAGGGGGTTCTTATTTCCTGGTGGGGGTCTTGGCAATGTACTCTGTCTTGTTCCTGGATCTCAGGGACCGTTTGCAGGGTGATTCTCCATCTGCAGGGGGTGAGGTGCTGGTGTCCTGTTTTTCCTGTGGCGGTGCCTCCTGTCCACTGGCGCTGGCGGAGGTGGAGGGCTCTTCATCGTCCAGGCTAGTGTCAGGGGCCCGTTGGTGTGCCACTGTGTCCCTCCTGGTGTTGAGAAGGTCTGCCAGCACCCCTTCAATGGTGACCAGGGTGGTGTTGATGGACTTCAAGTCCTCCCTGATCCCCAGGTACTGTTCCTCCTGCAGCTGCTGGGTCTCCTGGAACTTGGCCAGTACCGTGCCCATGGTGTCCTTGGAATTGTGGTAAGCTCCCATGATGTTGGAGAGTGATTTGTGGAGAGTGGGTTCCCTGGGCCTGTCCTCCCCCTGTCGCACAGCAGTCCTCCCAGCTTCCCTGTTATCCTGTGCCTCTGTCCCCTGAACCGTGTGCCCACTGCCACTGCCCCCAGGTCCCTGATCGTCCTGTGTTAGTGGGGTTGCCTGGGTTCCCTGTAGTGGTGAACACACTGCTGATTGACCTGTCCTGGGGACAGAGGGATGGCCCGCTGGGTGGGTGCTGTGCTGGTGTTTCCTGAGGGGGGAGGCTCTGTGGTGGTTTGTGACTGTGTCAGGGGGAACCGACTGTCCCGAGGTCCATGATGGGCTGGGCTGGTCATCTTGATCCAGGCGTGCAGAGCTGCTGTCATCACTGTGGGTCTCTTCTGTGGAGGGACTGGATGTGTCTGGCACCTCCTGTCCAGTGGCATTGGGTAGGGGTTCTGTTGTGGTGTAAATGCATAGTTATTGTATCTGTGTGTGCCATCTTGTGCAATGGATGAGTGACCATCTACTCCTGTGCTTGCATTATTGGCTTGGTCCTTGTGTGATTGGTGATTTTGGGGCATGAGTGAGTCTCTGTACTGGACATGCTTTGGTGATGGGTGTCCATGCATTGGTGTTACATGCAGGTCTTGATTTTGGGATGTGTGGGTTGTGTTAGTGGGGTATCTGTGGGTTGTTAGGGTGATGGGTGTGAGGGCAAGGGTGGCGGTATGTGATGGCATGCAGGTAGGGTGGGGGATATAATAGTTAAGAGTTGACTTACCAGAGTCCATTCCTCCTGCTACTCCTGCGAGGCCCTCAGGATGCAGTATTGCCAAGACTTGCTACTCCCATGTTGTTAGTTGTGGGGGAGGAGGCGGGGGTCCACCGCCAGTCCTCTGTACTGCAATCTGGTGTCTGGAGACCACGGAATGCACCTTCCCCCGTAGGTCGTTCCACCTCTTCCTGATGTCATCCCTTGGATGCTGTCCCATTGCGTTGACCCTGTCGACGATTCTGCGCCATAGCTCCATCTTCCTAGCAATGGAGGTATGCTGCACCTGTGATCCGAATAGCTGTGGCTCTACCCGGACTATTTCCTCCACCATGACCCTGAGCTTTTCCTCAGAGAACCTGGGGTGTCTTTGAGGTGCCATGATGTGGTGTGGGTGATGTGTGAGGTGGTGTCTGTTGTGATGTGTGAGGGGATGTGTTGGTGTGTGTTGTTTGAGGTGCGTGGATGTTGTGTAAGTGATGGTGTTGTGTGACTGTGGATGCTGGTGTTGTTTTAGGTAGTCTCTCTCTCTCTAGCCTTCTTTAAAAAGTTTGGTTGTAAGGGTTTGTGGGTGATGTGGGTGTGTGCTTTATATTGGATTAGGTGTGGTGTGTGTATGTGTATCAGGTGTGTGTATTTTGAATTGTCCAATGTGGTTGTGTTTTGTAAATGTGTGTGTATTTTGAGCGCAGAGGTGTGTACCGCCAATGGAATACCGCAGTTGAAAGACCGCCACGTTGATTCATGGGTCGTGATATTGTGGGCCTATTCCTGTTGCGTGACGGTGTCGGTTTTGGTATCGCCAGTTTATCACTGACCTTTGGTGTGGCGAACTTGTGTTGGTGTCTGTATTGTGGCGGATTCCGAGCTGTGGGTCGTAATACCTGTAGCGGAATTCCGCGGCCGCAGCGGTATGTTGGCGGTTTTCTGCACGGCGGAAAGCGGGATTTACCGCCAGGGTTGTAATGAGGGCCATAGTGATTGTGCAAATGTTAAAATCCTTTATGAAATCTTCTGCAAAACGACACCAGTTATATAAAAGAGGACTGTCTAATCAGACTAATGGTACTCCCCAAGTAGCTGCATCACCATTCAGATATAATATAAGGAATGCAATTCTAGATTGTGCGTTCGGAAAGGCACTAGGCCAACACGTAAAATGTAGTTCCACCTGTGTCAGAACAATGTGAAACTTATTGGGGTCCTCGGAAAACCTCTCTGGTGCAGCTAAAGGAATCTGTGTCTGCACATTCACAGCTATGTTAGTGGGTGCGGGAGGCATGGATTAGACTCAGATTCAGAACCATCCACCTTACTCTGTAACTGAATTACTTTATTCACTAAATCAGCTGCAACATTTTTTGAGTCTGTCAAATCCCTTTGCATCTGAGTGACTACTTGCATAAGGGTATCTAGGGTGGCATTTTGTGCACCTCCCGTACAGACCAAGAGGAAAGTATAAAACTTGTGGGCTCACTATTCTGTCACAGTGTCCTTTCCTCGGGATCTGCATGTTGCTGAACAAAAGGCCCACCTTCCTGCGTCACCAACTCAGAAAGCTATTATAGCACAGAGTTATGGTGAAGCCAGTCGGGGGGAAGGGAGTTATGGTAGGGAACAGCAGAGAGAGAGATCTGAAAAGAAAAGGTTAGAACAAATATGCATTTACTCATTCATAGAAATGCAACTTATCAATAGACTCTTGACTAAATGCGTCTCCGAGATATCAGATGGAGACTCCTTTTGAAATGAGGGCAAAGCCCCTTCTTTGAAACATGAAACAAAAATAAACTACGACATCAGAAACAAGAGATGGCAAGAGCTTTGGACTATCAATCCTGTAACATCTCTGCATTCACAACATAAACCTTTGATCATGACCTACAAAATCTCAAAGAATTAAATATGCTTTTCTCATCTTAAGCTTTTCAAAGAACAATGAAAACTATGATTTGCTTATCTCCAAAAATACTTTCAGATTCACAACTACAAAGACCGAAAAGTTCTTACTCATTGAACTTGAAGCGCTTTACTTATGATACAGGGAAGCGCTTTTACTTGTCTTGCCTTAAAGTGCTACGCTCATTATACTAAGGGGGCGCTTTTACACAAGTGGCCTAAATCACTTTGATTGTTGTGCCAAGAACCTTTTACTCCTGTGAATTGAAGCGCTTTGATTGTCGTGCCAAGAGCGCTTTACACCATTGAACTGAATCGCTTGAATTGTTGTGCCAAGAACACTTTACATCTATGAACTGAAGCACTTGAATTGTCGTGCCAAGAGCGCTTTACATCTGTGAACTGAATCGCTTGAATTGTCGTGCCAAGAGCGCTTTACATCTGTGAACTGATGCGCTTGAATTGATGTGCCAAGAGCGGTTTACATCTGTGAACTGAAGCGCTTGAATTCTCGTGCAAAGAGCGTTTTACATCTGTGAACTGAAGCATTAGAATTGCCATGCCAAGAGCGCTTTACATCTGTGAACTGAAGCGCTTGAATTCTCGTGCCAAGAGCGCTTTACACCTGTGCTCTGAAATGCCTTTGATCGTTGCGCCAAGGCCGCTGTACTCTAGAAACTGAAAATGCTTTGCTCGTTATGCTAAAGGGCGCTTTACCTTTTGGAAGTAACGACTTCCTCCAAACTTAGATTCAGCAAGGCCTTACCGCTACGAGTACGACCTACACGTTTTTTAATGCACCGTGGAAACAAGGATACTTCGGTTTGATGACACTCTGCCATTCAGGAACTCTGCTCTTCTCCAGAGAAACCCCCACGAGGTCTGGCTGCATCAAAGTCTTCAAAATAATGAGCACCGTGCTTGGGTGTGGCTGGGCTTTATAGGCCTGCCACACCCCTAGATGGCTGATGCATCTAAAAACATGGGAATTTTAGTCCCTTCATGGAATAGCACTGATAAGTGCATCTTGACCACCAATGTCCTGAACCTGCAGCTCTATGAGCTTTGTCACAGGGCAGACGCAGCTGAAAGCCACCTTTGGAACAAGAGGGGATGACAAGTGGTGCGCATAAAGTGCCGCAGAGTCGCGGAGTGGAGTGCACAGCGGAGTTTCGGGCGAGACCTGGACCGCGCATGGCCTTAATTCTGACATTACACCCCTCTTCCAAGCACGGTCCAGGGCCTGGTTTATCAGGATGGAGGAGGTGAAATCGTTGCACCAAACGTGGTGCATGGACATGTCTCGTAGGTTCCTAAGAATCATTTTCCGGTCCGTGTACTTTCCAGGACACCAAGTACCAAAGGGAAGACCCCCTATATTTAGAGTCTAGAATAGATCGCACCTCATACTCCCAATGACCTTGGACTAATAGAGGAGCAGGTTGTGTGACGCTTGAGGGCAAAGCAGGTTGAAGAAGCGAAGTGTGAAACACCGGATGAATTTTCAGAGACAATGGTAATTTTAGCTTATATGTTACTGGGTTTACTTGTCGTATTACTTCATAGGGCCCTATGAATTTTGGATGAAGCATATTGTTATTTTTTAATACAAAGTTTTTTGTGGATAACCATACTCTATCTTTGATTGTATACTGAGGGCCAGGCTGGTGTTTTTTGTCATATTGCATTTTATATTTTTTCTTTGCTTGATGAAGATTTGTTTGTAATTGTGCATGTATCTTTTTCATGTGTGTTAGCATGTCCATGACTGCTGGAGTTGTTTGAGTAGATGCAGGTAACGTAACTGGCAAAATGTGCGGATGATGCCCATATAAACCATAGAAAGGAGTTGAGTTTCTTGAAGAGTGGTGAGAGGTATTATAAGCCAGTTCAGCAAGCCACAAAAGATCCAGCCAGGTTGTGGGAGACTTTGTTGCATAACATCGTAAATATTGTTTCAGAGTTTGGTTTAGTCTCTCTGTTTGACCATCTGTTTGTGGATGATAACTGGTAGATAAAGTCGAATCAATTTGAAGAGTCTTGCACCATTGTTGCCAAAAATGCACAGAAAATTGTGTTCCTCTATCAGAGAGGATAACTCTTGGAAGTCCGTGAAGACGAAGTATATTTTTTAAGATGATAGTCGCTAAGGTGTTGGAAGTTGGGAGCCCTTTACAGGCAATGAAATGAGCATACTTGGTAAGACTATCTACTACCACTAGAATGGTTCTAAATTTCTTTATTTGAGGAAGACCAGTAATAAAATCCATAGAGATATGTTCCCATGCATGACTGGGAACGGGTAGAGGTATCAGTAGACCTTTGGGCTTGGTATGTTCGCTTTTGCATCTTGCCCATACTTCACATGATTGTAGCATTTGCTTAAGGTCGTGAACAAATGTAGGCCACCAAAAATACCTTTTCATGAGTTCTATTGTTTTTTGAGGACCTGGGTGGCCTGCCAGAGGATGCTTGTGTAACCAATGAAAAGCGGTCTCTCTTACTCCTCAGTAGGCAGGAATACTCGAGATTCATGTAGAGGTAAGCCTTGTTGAATAGACCTCTTGGTGTCTTGTTGTAACCACTCTTGCCACTTAGTGATGTGAAAATGATTACGAATGAGATCAAAAAATTTCTTGCCAGCTACTAAACACAACACTTTTGAAGGCGTTATAATAGGCATGGGTTTTTGTTCAGTAGGTGTGATTGAAGAATCTTGTCTAGATAATGCATCAGCCTTACGATTATCTATTCCTGGTCTAAAAGTCACTATGAAATTCTGCAAAGAATAGCATCCATCTTAGTTGTCTGGGAGTTAGTAGTCTGGCAGAACTCATAAACTGTAAATTTCTATGATCAGAATATACAGTTATGGTGTGTTTCGCTCCCAACAGATATTGTCTCCATTCTTTAAAAGCATTATGAATTGCCAGTAATTCATTTTCTGCTATGGTGTAATTCTGTTCTGCTTCATTCAATTTTCTTGACGCATATGCTATGGGGTGTAATTGTCCAGTTTCTCGAGGACGTTGAGACAGGATGGCCCCAATGGCAACCTCAGATGCATCCGCTTCCACGATGAATGGTTCTTCCACATTAGGGTGAGCTAGAATGGGAGCAGTAGTAAAAGCCTTTTTAAAATCTTGAAATGCTTTCTCTGTCTCTTGAGGCCAGTTGAAGACAGCCTTTTTTCTTAGCAATTTGGTGATTGGGGCCACCTTTTGAGAGAAGTGATGGATGAAGCGTTGATAAAAATTCGCAAAACGCAAAAAACATTGAATATCACGTGCTGATTTTAGTGTGGGCCATTCGGATACAGCTTGAATTTTTCTTTCAGTCATTTGCATGCTGTCAGGTGTTAAAACGACTCCTAGAAATTCAACTTCTTTGGTATGAAATTCGCATTTACTTAGCTTACAAAACAAATTATGTTTTTGTAGAGTTTTTAATACTTTTTTAACATGTCCTTCATGTATATCTTCAGAGTTTGAATAAATCAAAATATCATCAATATAAACTATGACAAACATGTCTAAATATTCTCTCAGAACATCATTTAGGAAATATTGAAAGGCTGCTGGGGCATTACACAGACCAAACGGCATCACTAAATACTCAAAGAGGCCATAACGAGTCTTAAAAGCCGTTTTCCACTCATCTCCCTCGCAAATTCGAAATAGGTGATAAGCACCTTGTAAGTCAAGTTTATGTAAATGACGGCGGATTTTACCTGGTCTAACAAAACTAGTATGAGAGGTAGTGGATATTTGTTTTTAACTGTGATCTTATTTATCACTCTAAAGTCAATACAAGGCCTCAAATTGCCATTTGCTTTAGGTATGAAAAACAGTGGAGAAGCCGCTGGAGATCGTGATGGCCGAATTAGCTTGTTGGCTAAATATTGATCAAGGTATTCTCGTAGGACTTGATTTTCTTTTTCTGATAGTGCATAGATCCTTCAATTTAGTACATTGGCGCCAGGTACAAGGTCGATCTGACAATCGTACAGCTTGTGAGGTGGTAATGAGCTTGCTTTCTTTTCACTGAAAACATTGGTATATTCTGAATACTGTTGATGGTAAATCAATTTCCTTCTCAACTGCAGTAGCTATAGAGTGTTGAAGATTTCCTTCTTTGTTTCGTCTTGCTTGAAAACATTTCTTTGCACAAGAAGAAGAAGAAAAACGCAAAACCTGGTTGCACCAGTCTATGCATGGATTATGTAACATTAACCACGGCATTCCTAAAATAAAACCATATTGAGATGCTTGGATTATATCAAAGCGAATTATCTCACAGTGATTCTGATTCTCATCATCTTTGCAAATCATTTGTATTCGTGAGGTTTGTTTAGTAACGGGGCCTCCTGCCAACTCACTTCCATCAACTACATACACAACTTCTGGAACCTTTTTCTTGACACTGGGTATATGCAGGTCTAGTGCAGTTTGTTGGTCCCAAAAATTTCCTGTTGTTCCTGAATCAATTAGAACTTGAACATTATGGGGTTCATTTTGACCCTGGCGGTCCGAGACCGCCAGGGCTAAACTGACGGAAGCACCGCCAACAGGCTGGCGGTGCTTCCTGGCATACCGCCGCGGTCGCACCGCCGGGGCCGGCGGTTTCCCACCTTTTTAGCCCCGGCGGTGATAATCCGCCAGGGCAGCGCTGCCCTGGGGATTATGACACCACTACCGCCAGCCTGTTTCTGGTGGTTTGCACCGCCAGGAAGAGGCTGGCGGTAAGGGGTGTCCTGGGGCCCCTGGGGGGCACTGGCATGGGCAGTGCAGGGGCCCCCTAACAGGGCCCCGGCCAGCTTTTCACTGTCTGCATAGCAGACTGTGAAAAGCGCGACGGGTGCAACTGCACCCGTCGCACGGCCGCAACACCGTCGGCTCCATTAGGAGCCGGCTCCTATGTTGTGGCCTCATTCCCGCTGGCCCAGCGGGAATGTCGTGATGGGGGCCGCGGGAGTGCGGCCGCATTGGCGTCCACACGGCGCTTACCGCTTGGTGGGCAAATGTCGTAATGACCCCCTATATCTTTTTCCCCGCACAGTAATTTGTACTAAGATTCGGAAATGTTTGACATAACGATTTGTGCAAGAGCACACTGAAGGGATTGTCAATTTGCCCAAGAGTTCCACAGAGTTTTTTCTTGGGCACTTTAGTTTTCCTGTGAATTTTCCAAAGCAACCGCTATCTTTTTCTTTGTCACAACTGTTGGATCCATTTAACCTTTGGGTTTCTTTTGGCATTCTTTTACAAAATAACCCTTTTTCCCACAATACAGACACTGACCATTTTTTCGTTGCATGTCTTTCTCCTCTTTGGTCGGTGATGGGCGAACAGTTCGGATATCCATCGGTTCTATCATAGAATCTGAAGACAATTGAAAGTGTCTGGATCTTTCCATTCGCCAGTTTGTTTTTTCCCATTTTTTCTTACTCCTTTTCTTTCAGAAGTCTGTGATCTATCCGTAGGGTTAGATTAAATAAATCAGTGCAAGTTTCTGGTTGTGGTTCAACTTGGGCCAATACATCTTTTAGTTCGTCTTTTATCCCTCGATAAAATACAGCTGACCTTTTTATCTCAGGCCAAGCGGTTTCCACCACTAACCGGTTGAAGCGTGACAAATACGTTATCAGGTCTTTATTTCCTTGACATAATTCTAGTAGCTCTTTGTTTGTCTGACATAGTGATTGCGCGTCTGTCAAAAACCTTTAGAAAATCTTCTACAAAACGACGCCAGTTATATAAAAGAATTACTGTCTAATCGGACTAATGGTGCTGCCCAAGTAGCTGCATCACCATTCAGATAAGATATAAGGAATGCAATTCTAGATTGTGCGTCAGGAAAGGCACTAGGCCGACACGTAAAATGTATTTCCACCTTTGTCAGAAAAATTTGAACCTTATTGGGGTCCCCAGAAAACCTCTCTGGTACAGCTAAAGGAATCTGTGTCGGCACATTCACAGCTATGTTAGTAGGTGCGGGAGGCGTAGGACGAGACTCAGATTCAGAACCATCCACCTTATTCTGTAACTGAGTTACTTTTTTCACTAAATCAGCTGTAAAAATTTTTGAGTCTGTCAAATCCCTTTGCATCTGAGTGACTACTTGCATAAGGGTATCTAGGGTGGCCATTTTGCACAGCTCCTGTACAGACCAAAAGGAAAGTATAAAACTCATGGGCTCACTATTCTGTCACAGTGTCCTTTCCTCGGGATCTGCACGTCGCTGATCAAAAGGCCCACCTTCCAGCGTCACCAACTCAGAAAGCTATTATAGCACAGAGTTATGTTGAAGCCAGTGGGGGGAAGGAAACTATGGTAGGGAACAGCAGGGAGAGAGATTTGAAAAGAAAAGGTTAGAACAAATATGCATTTACTCATTCATAAAAATGTAACTTATCAATAGACTCTTGACTAAATGCGTCTCCGAGATATCAGATGGAGACCCCTTTTGAAATGAGGGGAAAGCCCCTTCTTTGAAACATGGAACAAGAATAAACTATGACATCAGAAACAAGAGATGGCAAGAGCTTTGGACTATGATTACACTCAGAATATCAATCCTGCAACATCTCTGCATTCACAACATAAACCTTTGATCATGACCTAGAAAATCTCAAAGAATGAAATATGCTTTTCTCATCTTAAGCTTTTCAAAGAACAATGAAAACTATGATTTGCTTATCTCCAAAAATACTTTCACATTCACAACTATAAAGACCGAAAAGTTCTTACTCATTGAACTTGAAGCGCTTTACTTATAATACCAGGAAGCGGTTTTACTTGTCTTGCCTTAAAGCGCTATGCTCATTTTACTGAGGGCGCGCTTTTACTCAAGTGGCCTAAATCACTTTGATTGCTGTGCCAAGAAGCTTTTATGCCTGTGAAATGAAGTGATTTGATTGTCGTGCCAAGTGCGCTTTACACCTGTGAACTGAAGCGCTTGAATTGTCGTGCCAAGAGCGCGTTACATCTGTGAACTGAAGCGCTTGTATTGCTGTGCCAATAATGCTTTACATCTATGAACTGAAGCACTTGAATTGTCATACCAAGAGCGCTTTACATCTATGTACTGAAGCGCTTGAATTGTCGTGCCAAGAGCGCTTTCCATCTGTGAACTGAAGCGCTTGAATTGCAGTGCCAAGAGTGCTTTACATCTGTGAACTGAAGCGCTTGAATTGTCGTGCCAAGAGCGTTTTACATCTGTGAACTGAAGCGCTTGAATTTCTGTGCCAAGATTGCTTTACATCTGTGAACTGAAGCGCTTGAATTTTCGTGCCAAGAGCGCTTTACACCTGTGCTCTGAAATGCCTTTGATCGTTGCGCCAAGGCCGCTGTACTCTAGAAACTGAAAACGTTTTGCTCGTTATGCTAAGGGGCGCTTTACCTTTTGGAAGTAACGACTTCCTCCAAACTTGGATTTAGCAAGGCCTTACCGCTACGAGTACGACCTTCTCGTTTTTTAATGCACCATGGAAACAAGGATACTTTGGTTGGATGACACTCTGCCATTCAGGAACTCTGCTCTTCTCCAGAGAAACCCCCACGAGGTCTGGCTGCATCGAAGTCTTCAAAATAGTGAGCAACGTGCTTGGGTATGGCTGGGCTTTAAAGGCCTGCCACACCCCAAGATGGCTGCTGTCTGTAAAAACATGGGAATTGTAGTCCCTTCATGGAATAGCACTGATAAGTGCATCTTGACCACCAATGTCCTGAACCTGCAGCTCTATGACTTTTGCCACAGGGCAGACGACGCTGAAGGCCACCTTTGGAACAAGAGGGGATGACAAGTGGTGTGCATAAAGCGCCGCAGATCTGTGCAGCGGAGTGCGCAGCGGAGTTTCGGGTGAGACCTAGACCGCGCATGGCCTAATTCCTGACATAGCCCTGAGTAATTCCCCATATGGAATGCTTTGGATTAAATTCTTTGGGTGATTACTAGTGGCGTGAAGTAGACTATTACCAGCCGTATCTTTTTGAAACAACTCACATTCCAATGTATTATTTATCACACTTACTTTCACATCTATACATGGTGTATTTTACTGCTGAATTTCAAATTTAAAGAGTTATCATTCAGTGTTGTCACAAATTCCATAGAAGATTCTTTACTCCCTTTCCAAATACAGACAATATCATCTATAAACCTCACCCAGAGAACTGCCTGATCTTCAAAACCAATAATGTCTCTGAGCACCCGTTTCTCCCACCAACCCAGGTACAAACCCGCATAGCTGGGAGCAAAGCAAGTGCCCATCACAATCCCCTGGCATTGCCAATATAGTGTGTTCTCAAAAATAAAAAAGTTGTTTGTTAAACACATAAACACCATTTCCAACAACATCTCTTATGTAAGAGATACGACAAAGACCTTGCTCTCAAAAAATTTCTTAATGCTTTTATGCCATCATCATGAGGCATGCATGTGTATAAGCTAGTAACATCTAAACTCATTAGAAGATGGTCTTCTTCCCACATGATTCCATCAATTATCCTAAAAAAATCTCTGGTGTCCTTAATGTATGATGGCAATGTTTCTACAAAAGGACGTAGAAAAAAATCTACATATTTAGAAATGTTCTCAAAAAGGCTCCCTAATGATGACAGTATAGGTCTGCCAGGGGGTCATCAACATTTTTATGTACTTTTGGTAAAAAGTAAATTGCCGCTGTCCTGGGAAATTCCACCTTAAGGAATTGATATTCATCCCATTCAATGAGTCCCTGATCCTTCCATTCATCCAATTTTTCAAACAACTTCCTCTTCACTTCCTTCATTTAATCTCTACTCGCAATTGAATAATTCTTCTTATCTTGCAGCTGTTTCAAACCCTCCTTAATATATTTTTCTCTAGATAGTATTACTAAATTACCTCTTTTGTCTGATTTCTTTATTATGATGTTTTTATCGCGGATGCAGGAGAAAATTGTGATATATATATATATGTATAAAAATATATACCAAAACAAAAGGCTAGGAGGACGTTATAGTTAGGTTCATATTTAACATGCACAAAACCATAGAAATTCAATAGTTATAGTTATACTTATCTCAAGACACTATAACTCGTGCTCTAAGGTAACTATAACTCGCACCCCCACCATGTACAGTTTTGTTATCTAAATTTTAGTGTAGATGTTGGAGTTGTATTATAAATGACGTCATATATTACGTCATAAAAGATGTAATTACTATTGTAATGTGTGGGGTAAGTAGCAGAGCATGGCAAGGACATGAGATATAGGGGGTTATTCTAACTTTGGAGGAGGTGTTAATCCTTCCCAAAAGTGACGGAAAAGTGACGGATTTACCACCAGCCGTATTACGAGTCCATTATATCCTATGGAACTAGTAATACGGCTGGTGGTATATCCCTCACTTTACCGTCACTTTTGCGACGGATTAACACTCCTCCAAAGTTAGAATAACCTCCATAGTTTCCTAAGGGCAAGAGCTTACTGACATGCTGGCTGCTGCCAACATACTGCTGCCGCGGTGGATCACCGCTACCCATATTGTGACACATACATAGCAATCCGTCACTATACAGCCACACACACAAGTCCGCCAGCCCAAAGGTCGGTGATAAAATGGCGGTATCCAAACCCACACCGTTACGCCAACAGAACTGCACCCACAACATTATGACCCACGAATCACCATGGCGGATATTCAATGACAGTAAACCACTGGTGGTACATACCGCAGCGCTCAAAATACACATACACATACACATACAAAACAACACCACATTGAACAATTCAAACTACACACACCTGACACCCATTCACATACCACACCCACACACCCACACCACTATAAAACACACACCCACATTACCCACAATCCTTTACGAATACAAACAAGTGCCACAAGAGAGATAGCAAGACCACAGACAAAACCACAGCCACACACCACCATCACCTATAAACCATCCACACACCTTACATCACACACCACAACACATCACTCTACACATCCTCATCCACACCACCCACTCTACACCCATGGCACCACAAACACACCCCAGGTTCTCAGAGGAGGAGGAGCTAAGGGTCATGGTGGAGGAAATCATCCCGGTAGAGCCACGGCTATTCAGATAACAGGTGCAGCAGACATCCATTGCTAGGAAGATGGCGCTATGGCGGAGAATCTTGGACATGGTCAACGCCGTGGGACAGCACCCCAGAACAAGGGATGACATCAGGAAGAGGTGGAACGACCTATGGGGGAAGGTGCATTTCGTGGCAGCAAGACCCCCACAACTAACAACATGGGAGTGAGGAAATTCGATTTTTAATACGATCGTATCGACCCGCCATTTTGTGGCCCGCCGCCATTTTATGTTGCCTTCACTCAGGCAGCACAGCGAACGAAGTCCATTCTGCCTTTTCTGCTTATTCTGCAACATGGTGTTCAAAACAGCCTTCTGCCTCTATCTTTACAAGGCTGGTATTAAGGTCTGACCGAGTACACTAATCCCTGTCTGGTTTTCTAATCCTTGTTTCAACTATCTGTAGGCTCACACTATTCTCCGCCGATCTTATCTTATCGTCTGGCCTTCGCTGTCCTTTGCTAGTATTCTCTCATTTCACAACTGTCCTCCAAACGCACACAAACTTATCGCACCACATACAACTTCGTTGTGGATCGGTTAATGAATTAGTTCAAGGGAGGGGTGACAAACACAGCTGGAGGGGAGGCAACCTTAAGTCACTTGATACTTTGTTTTCCAATTCCTTCTATTGGTGCTGTCTTGTTTTCCGACATTTCTATTGGCTCTGTTCTATCTTTACATTATTCTAACTGGCTCCTTTCTATGTGTTCTGGGAGTGTATGTAGTTAATAAATGTTTTTATACGGTATATAAGATTGTGCGCCACAAAGTAAAGTGGCAGTCTCCTGAGAACATACCTTGTGTACTTCTTGGACAACTGTACTAGCTGCAGCTAATAAAATCTGATCTTTTACGCCTGACAGAGTGTCCCGTGTCTCTGTTAGTTGAGGCAGGTGAATCCAAGAAGATTTCAGGCGTACCCTGCGCCGCCAGGCCCATAAGGTTCTGGTTCTTCAACTGGCGCCCAACGTGGGGCGGCTTCAGCGGTACCGGTTCTGCCTGAAGGTCGTGAGGAACCCCGCAAAAAAATTCTGGAGGAATCGCGAGCCACGTCAAGCGACCCCTGTATATTGAAGTTGTCCGAAGGTCTTTTTCAGCGCGGTTACTCCTTCCTGACGGCTACTGACGACTGCTGCCCTGACTGCCGCCCTGCCTTGGCCCTTTCTTTGATGATGTATGGTAAAGCGAGACGACAGACGGGCCTCTGTTGGTGTAAGAAGACATCCTTAGTTAAGTATTTGGTGGGTCGCGCCCACAAATTTTGGTCTTTGTTTTGTCCTTAGGTCCTTAGATTTGGCCATTGCAGTGGCCAAAGCCGAGGGGAAGTGCATTTGTGCTGTGTAAACTGAAAGTTTTACCCCCTTGATGTTTGTGAACAGCCAGTAAAAATCGTGAGATGTCTGGTCTGACTAAGTTTGGAAAACTTTGTTGCTTTGGTTGTAATAGGGACTCCCAGCTTGAGGACTCCTGTCCGATTCCTTCGGTTGGAACTCCCACATATGAGCTCTATTCTAAACATGGTGTTGGTCCTATTGCCTTTAATAAAACATGGACCCGATATACAAAGAAAGATGGTGTTTTAAAATGGCCCAAAAATGGTAGTTTCGAAACTGATGTGCTAGATAATTTAGAAGCAACGTTATTTAAAAGAAAAGCCCGGCCGGCAATGTTTGACTCTTTTCGCCTTTGGCGTAAGGAAGCCAAACAGAGAGAAATTAAACAAGCGAAACGAGATAGGAAAACACAGGGAATGACGATTATACAGGCTGCTCAGCAATTCAAAGATGATGAAATAGATAATGCAATGGAAATTTCAGACAGACAGCATCGAATGGCAATAGATAAATGCTATCCGACGTTGCCTATCTCTTCCCTTGATAAGAGAAAAGATTTTGAGGAAGATCCCTTAATGTCCCACTTATTGAAATTGCCTCCGCCCTATGTACAAGGTGCTAATGCACCCCCGATGTTACAGCCTGTTCAGCCGCCAGTTGTGCTTCCGCCTGCTCCAGCTTTTCCACATTTGCCTCCTCAAGTATTGCCTATGCCAGCTTTGCCTTTAACTCCTTTGCCTTCTGCTCCTTTGGCAATTCCTAATGCTCCTTTAGTTAATTCACCTAATACCTTGTCCCCTATCCTTATGTCAAATTCTCCATCTATGCGTAAGCGATTTACCGATACTGTCTCTGGTCTCTTATCACCTTTCTTTGAAGCTTTAAACGTGTCTCCAGCTTTTTCTCGAAGACAGTCTCGTAGTCAATTCCCAGACTCCGAAGAGCGAGAAAAATTGGACTCACTTGCTTGTAGATGGATCAAGAAGGGTCCCCAATATAGTACGTCTGATATTATGTCCACCTTTCTGCAATGGAATGCACCTACGCAGAGATATGTTTTTAAAGTTATGTGCGATACTCTCGCTAAAGAATGGGAGGATATGAATTTGGGTTCGGTCCCACAGGATCTGTTAGATGTTCAGGCTGACTTTGACAAAGGACTTATTGTGGGTCCTAAGGTTGAAAACGCTGTCAGAACACTTATTTCTTTCAGATCCCTATTGTTCTCACAGACTTTTCCTGATTCTGATCCTTCAGTTAGGACAGCACTGAAAAACTATCCCATGAGAGAGGTTTCTCCAATATGGAAGGAAGAAGTTGCAGCAGCAGGTGCTAATCCAGCTATTCCTGCGCATTTTCAGCGCATATGGATACATGTCCCCTGGAAAAGGTCTGAAGTTTTAGCACTTAAACAGTCACTACCAGATCCACGCAAAAATCCTGCTGGTTACTATAAAGAGTTGTCGCAAACAGTTGATGCATGTACTATGAATCTAGCAGATATTGACATGTTGATGGGAAATGTAGTTCCACAGACAATATGGGCTAAAATTCGTAGAGAGGATCACGCTCAAGAATTAGGCGGCGATTGGAACGCTATTATTGCCGCAGATAGAGGTCAAGTAGGTGGTGCAAAGCCCGACGCTTTGATCTCAGAACTCCCTGGTAGGATTATTACATTAATGAAAACAATGATGCCTGCTTTGAGAGTTAATTGGGATAAGCTAGCAGCATGTAAACAAAAGAAAGATGAAAGTGTTTCCGATTTCTTTACCCGATTCGAGGAGACATTCATTGATCACAGTGGTCAAGATATGGCTACAGAAGGGGGACAGCGATTATTTGTGGATAAGTTCGTATATAACTTGCTTCCTGAACTATCACACAAGCTAAAAGACTCCGAGAGTTCATGGGCAGTTTCTTCTTCCGCCCAGATATTGGCTACTGCACAATATTATGAAAATAGAGACAAAGAAGAAAGGGAAAAACAAGAGAAAAAGACGAAAGAATTAAAAACTAAAGTTCTCTTGCAACAGGCTTATCCTCCTCGTTATGTTCAGCCTCAGTTTCAACAGCCTCTGCAGTTTCAGAGGTTGTATCAAAAGCCTGAACCATTCATTCCAAGACCTTTGCTAGGTCCCAATCAATGTGCTTATTGTAGGGAGGAAGGTCATTTTAAGAACAGTTGTCCGGCATTGTTGCAGCGTAATGCAGCAACATCTGCTTCACGAGGTCGTGGTGGTCCTCAGTCAGCAAATAGAGGTAGAGGTCGAGGTGTGTTAACCCAAGAGCAGCGTTCTTTTGTTCCTCCAAATTCCGGAAATTACTTTGACCAGCAAAATGTTAGGTCTACACAGTATTACAGTGAGGATCAGTATATTGAAGGAGGAAATGAAAGTCTTCATTTTGAATAGGACAGCCATGGACAAAGTAAGGGGGTTACGTCAATTCCAGTGGATCAGAATGGACCTTATGTTAATGTCACTACAATGGGTGTTTCAGAGCCATTTCTTTTAGATACTGGTGCCATGAGAAGCTCTATCATTCATTCTAAACTCCCTGGCGCACCTTTGTCTGGCTTAACGAATGTATCTGTAGGATTTTCTGGCGCCCCTGTTCGCAATCCAGTTTCTTGCCCTTTGCCTGTTTCAATAGGCCCTTATGATTTAGAAGCTCCGCTTCTTCTGACGAATGGTTGTGGTGAAAATCTGTTGGGTTTAGATCTATTAAAAAGAATGCATGCTACGATATATTGTTCACCTTCTGGTGTATACCTCACTCTAGGACAGAAAATGACTAGTCCAATGTACTTATCAAAAGATCAATTCCCACCTGAATTGCTTTCTCTTCCCGAAACGCTTTGGGCTACGGGTCCGAATGACGTTGGTTGTCTTGAGATCCCACCTTATGTTGTTACTCTTAAGCCCAATGCTGAAATGCCACGTATTCCGCAATACAGAATCTCTACTGAAGGTGAGAAAGCACTTCTGGAAATTGTCCATGATTTGATTCAGAAGGGTGTGGTTGAGGAAACGAGAGGAAATACATGTAACAGTCCTGTTCTTCCGGTTCTTAAACGCACTGATCCTTCTCAGCCTCCTGTTTATCGTTTTGTAATTGATCTTCGGGAGGTAAACAAGATTGTCGTACCGCAGTTTCCTGTAGTCCCAGATATCACTGCTCTGTTGACGATGATACCTTCTACAGCGACTTGGTTTTCAGTTATTGATCTAAAGAATGCTTTCTTTAGTATTCCCATCGCCGAAGAGAGTAGAGATATTTTTGGTTTTTCCCTCGGAGGCCGAAGCTTCCGGTTTAAACGCGCACCTCAAGGTTATTGTGAAAGTCCCTCTATTTACAGTCAAGCTCTAAAATGTCATCTTGATGCCTTTTCCTTACCGTCCGGTGCCGCTCTCATTCAGTACATGGATGACTTATTAGTTGCAGCTGATTCAGAGGAGATTTGCAAAAACGTGACCGTTGCACTGTTGCGTCATTTGTTTGATCTGAATCACAAGGTTTCTCCTTCTAAATTACAATATGTCTGTCGCGAGGTGACTTATTTGGGTCATCTCTTGTCAAAGGAGGGACGACGATTGACCCCCGAACGAATTCAGGCAATTGCACAAATGTCAGTGCCATCCACACAAAGAGAGGTACGTGCCTTTTTGGGCATTACTTCTTATTGTAGACAGTGGATTCCGAGTTTCTCTTTATTGGCTAAACCGCTGTTGGCGCTAACTTTAAAAGATACGCCTCAGCCTCTTCCGTGGACTGACGAATGTCAGAAGAGTTTTACTGATTTGCGTATTGCTTTGTGTTCTGCTCCTGTATTGGGTACTCCTGATTACAGTAAGCCCTTTACGCTCTATGTCCACGAAAGAGAGGGTTGTGCATTGTCAGTCTTAACGCAGCGTTTTGGAGATCAACAGCGACCATGCGCATATTTCTCAGCTACGTTAGATCCAGTAGCTAAAGCATTGCCTAGTTGTCTTAAGGCGACAGCGGCAGCAGCAATTTCTATTCGACAGTCTGCTGGAGTAGTGCTAGATAATACTCTCATTGTTATGGTGCCACATGCAGTGGATACTTTACTAAATAGGACAAAAACGCAGCATCTTACGAGTGCTCGGTTGTCCGGATATGAGCTGACGCTTTTGGCTAGTCACATACACATCAAACGATGTAATACCCTGAATCCAGCTACTTTGTTGCCTCTTCCAGAAGAGAGAGATGTCTCTGAACAGCATGATTGTTTTCTCCGTACTGAAGAAGAGACTAAGGGTAGAATTGACCTAAAAGACACGCCATTAGTGAATCCAGATGGAACACTATGGGTAGATGGTTCTTGTTTCAAGCTCCCGAATGGAGATACAGTTTCAGCCTACGCTATTACTACTTTGCATACGATTGTGGAGACAGCACGCATTAGACATAATTCAGCTCAGGCAGCTGAATTGATAGCCTTAACTAGAGCGTGTGTGTTATCCAAAGGAAAAAGAGTAAACGTGTACACTGATAGCCAATACGCTTTTGGTGTAGCGTTTAACTTTGGGCGTTTATGGAAGGAAAGAGGATTCTTTACTTCCCATGGTACTAAGATACAACATGGTCAATTAGTGACAGAACTTCTTGAGTCACTTACAATGCCTACTCAGATAGCGATCGTGAAGTGTAGTGCACACAAAAAGATTGTGGACGATGTTGGTCGAGGAAATGCATTTGCAGATGAGGTAGCGAAAAAGACAGCCAGAGACAACACAAGTCGAATGTATGTTGCAGGTCCCGCAAACTGCGTAAGAGAAAAGGGAATGTGTGAAGATACAGTAGAGAGTGTGAAATCAATTCAAGGAGAGGTTACGGAGAATGAGTTGAGAAAGTGGAAGGAAAGTACAGGAATGTTAAATGAGATGGGATGTTGGGTTGAATTATCAGAACATCAACGTTGGCTGTTACCAGATGCTTATGTACTACCTGTAGTTACTATGGCACATGGTCCAGCTCACCTAAGTGCAAAAGGAATATGTAAACTTCTGGCTCCAGTGTGGCAAAATGAGGGGATCCCAAAGTGTGCAAATAATGTAGTAAAACATTGTATTGTTTGCTTGATGTACAATCCGGGAAAGGGAACCCCAACTCCAGCAGGTCATTTTGCTCCTCCAACATATCCATTTGAGGTGTTGCAGATCGATTATATTCACATGGAACGATGCAACAACCTCAAATATGTTCTGGTGGTAGTATGTGCTTTTTCTAGATGGGTAGAAGCCTACCCTCTGAAGGACAATACTGCTTTATCAACTGCCAAAATACTTTTGAAAGAATTCTTCCCTAGGTTTGGTTTGCCGCGCATTGTCTGGAGTGACAATGGGAGCGAATTTGTGGGTCAAGTCATGCAAAAAGTTTGTGCAGGTCTTGGCATAAAACAGAAGTTCCACGCGGCGAATCACCCACAGTCGGCTGGTTTAGTAGAATGCTACAATGGAACCTTGAAGCTTAAAATTGCTAAGGTGCAAGCTAGCACAGGACTTAATTGGCCTGATGCTTTACCATTGGCTCTTCTGTCCACCAGAACAGCAGTACACTCTCGTTTGGGGCTTAGCCCTTACGAAGTGATATTTGGTCGCCCAGCTAATGTATGGGGAGTTCCTCGCCCTAAGAAATACTCAGACTTGCCATACCCGATGTTGATTGACTACTTGCATAACCTTACAACTAAATTGCGTGTTCTTCATCAACAGGTTCAGAGTGCTCTACCAGAGGCTTCCACAGACCCAGGTCATTCCATCCGACCAGGTGACTGGGTCTGCACGAAAAATTTCCAACGACAGAGAAATTTGGAGCCCAGATGGAGAGAGCCACGCCTGGTTCTTTTGACCACAAGAACAGAAGTTAAAGTCGAAGGAAAGAAAAACTGGGTGCATGCCGTGCACTGCAAGAAAGTGCCTTTGCCCTTGCCTTTCGATCAGTGGGTCCGTAGAGGCATCAGTGACTCTGAAAGTGAGAAAGTTCCGCAATTTGTACCATTCAGTGATGCGCGTCTAATTGGAACACTTTCTGAGAAAGAGGACGACGACATCCTTCAAGAAGCAATACCATCGCATCGTCGCTTGAACACGACAAATCCAGGAACATTGTTTCAAAACCAGACTGCCTCTGGACAGGAACGCTATAATTTGAGACCAAGACCAAAGAACTTGTAAATTTCTCTCCTATGTAGTACTCTATCCCGGTTGCAGGGTCACGGTAGGAGTCTTAGTTACGACCTGAGTAAGTGGCAATAGGCCTGCAGGACCTCACAGTGTCATAGGACGGTAGATAATCGTGACTACAGTGATTGAGGAAGATTGCCGTGAGCATCCACTTAGAAAGATGGAGGCTACATTAGATAAAAGAGAAAGTAAAAATGTAAAGAATAATTGTAAAGAAATATATAGTCGTTGCAGTATTGCTCTATGCGTCATTATATTGTCGTGTATTCTTTTGGCATCTGTAAACTGGATCATTATTACTCTGCAGCAAAAAGTTGTCTCTTCTCCTACCTCTACATCTTCTTCTACTATCTCTCCGCACCTATTTCACACTCTTCCCCAGCATGAACTCATCAGAAGAACTGAATACTTTAACAATTCCTTCGTCCAGTTGTTACATCAACATCAGTTAGTGATCAATACAACTGACTGTTGGGTGTGTGGACTCATACCACATACGGTAGAAAAAGGAATGCCATATTTAGTTCTTCCATTCTCCTATGAAGATTCCGCTTGGGCTTATTTTGTCATTTTCAATAATGCATATCAAAGTAAAATTAAACAACCTGTCAGTTCACATAGTGTTGGTTCAGATTTCAGTCATAGTTTATTGATAAAGGGAATGGTAGCTATGGCTAAAATCATGGAAAAAAGTGAAGCTTCCATAGATGAAAGAAAAGCATATACCAATTGGAACATATCTAATTACATTTCCAGCCTCAATGATAAGGTTAAGCAAGGAAAATCTCCTCCGATACGGGTCATACCCCAACAAGGAAATTTCTGTCTGCAAATAAATGGTAGAACTCCAAACACCGGACAAAGAGAAAGTTTATGTTCCCATACATATGTTTATTCAGCCCTGAATTCACTGCCGTTAGTACCATCTCAAGGTACATACTTCGTTTGCCACGATAGGGCTTATACATGGTTGCCAGCTGATTTCTCTGGTACTTGTTATATAGCCTTTCTTCTTCCCCCTACATACACCGCTCCTGCGAACCATCATAAAAATAGATATGGCAGAGGGATTGTGGATTCGAAAGACACAGCAGGACAAGTGGGAGGAGATTTCCTCAAAGGATTTCTTCCCTTCTGGGGTCCAATGGCCAACAGCAGAAATATAAGGCAATTGGTTCGTGTCGTAGAAACCACCATAGACATCACTGTAGGAGCTTTAAGTAACATTACAGCTGAACTACAGGCTGATCGTCTTATGACCTTGCAGAACCGTGTTGCCTTAGACTTTGTTCTTGTGGACCGTGGTGGAGTATGCAAATTGATCGGATCAAGTTGCTGTATTTTCATACCTAATGACGCTCCGACAGTATACCAAGCTATCTCTAAGTTACACATAATCTCCGAGTCGATTCATCAGGACGAAGGAGATTGGTCCTTTTCAGAGTGGTTTTGGGGATTACTGTCCAAATGGGGTTGGAAGGTATTGACATTCTTTGGAGTAATTTTAGCTTTTATATTCTCTTGTTGTCTTTGTATGCACTGCGGTCCTGCCATCTGCAACCTATGTGCTACTGCATGTATTCCCAAACCCAAGTCACAAAGAGCAGAGAATATCAAAATGATGGTACAGCAACAGCTTGATGACCTCATGGCCATAGACATCGACTCAGATTAACATGAGTTTGTGTATCTTGCCTGAGTTCTGGCAAAAGGAGGGTCTGAGGAAATTCGATTTTTAATACGATCGTATCGACCCGCCATTTTGTGGCCCGCCGCCATTTTATGTTGCCTTCACTCAGGCAGCACAGCGAACGAAGTCCATTCTGCCTTTTCTGCTTATTCTGCAACATGGTGTTCAAAACAGCCTTCTGCCTCTATCTTTACAAGGCTGGTATTAAGGTCTGACCGAGTACACTAATCCCTGTCTGGTTTTCTAATCCTTGTTTCAACTATCTGTAGGCTCACACTATTCTCCGCCGATCTTATCTTATCGTCTGGCCTTCGCTGTCCTTTGCTAGTATTCTCTCATTTCACAACTGTCCTCCAAACGCACACAAACTTATCGCACCACATACAACTTCGTTGTGGATCGGTTAATGAATTAGTTCAAGGGAGGGGTGACAAACACAGCTGGAGGGGAGGCAACCTTAAGTCACTTGATACTTTGTTTTCCAATTCCTTCTATTGGTGCTGTCTTGTTTTCCGACATTTCTATTGGCTCTGTTCTATCTTTACATTATTCTTACTGGCTCCTTTCTATGTGTTCTGGGAGTGTATGTAGTTAATAAATGTTTTTATACGGTATATAAGATTGTGCGCCACAAAGTAAAGTGGCAGTCTCCTGAGAACATACCTTGTGTACTTCTTGGACAACTGTACTAGCTGCAGCTAATAAAATCTGATCTTTTACGCCTGACAGAGTGTCCCGTGTCTCTGTTAGTTGAGGCAGGTGAATCCAAGGAGATTTCAGGCGTACCCTGCGCCGCCAGGCCCATAAGGTTCTGGTTCTTCAGGAGGAGCAAGTCTTAGCAATCATGCATCCTGAGGGCCTGGCAGGAGTAGGAGGAGGACTGGACTGTGGTAAGTCAAATCTCTATTACTATCACCCACCCTACCTGCATGCCACCACATACCCCGACCCCTACCCTCACTCCCATCACTCCACCACCTCCAACACACCCCACCATCACAACCCACACATCCCAATACCAAGCCCTGCATGCAACACCAATACATGGACACCCATCACAGACCTGCATGGACACCTATCACTAAAGCATGCACACTAGAGGGAAACAGCTAGCCCACCAAATAACAACTCAAATAAGGCAAAGCTGCCACGTCAAAAACAACCTTCGAGGGCAACACACCCATGCACAAGATGTCACACTTATAAACAATAACACTGCATTTACATTCCAACAGGTCCCCCAGCCAACGTCACTGGAGAGGAGGTGCAAGCAACATCCAGTCCCCCCCCAGAAGAGGCCCACAGTGATGACAGCAGCTCTGGACGCCTGGATCCGGATGACCAACCTGGCCCATCAGGGATCTCCGGACAGTCAGTTACCCTGGCACAGTCCCATACCACCACAGAGCCTCCACCCTCAGGAAATACCAGCACAGTACCCACCCAGCAGGCCCATACCTCTGTTCCCAGGACACGTCAATCAGCAGTGTGTCCACCACTACAGTGACCCCAGGCTACCCCACAAACATAGGACGATCAGGGACCTGGGGTCAGTGGTAGTGGGCACACGGTTCGGGGGACAGAGGCACAGGACAACAGTGAAGCTGGGAGGACTACTGTGCAAGAGAGGAAGGACAGGCCCAGGGAACTGACTCTTCAGGAGACACTCTCTGCGATCCTGGGAGCATACCACCATTCCCAGGAGACGATGGGCCAGGTACTGGACAAAATGCAGGAGAACCAGTGACTGCAGGAGAGACAGTCACTGGGGATCAGGGAGGACTTGAAGGACATAAACATCACCCTGGTCACCATTGCAGGGGTGCTGGCAGACATGGCCAACACTATGAGGGAGGCAGTGGCACACCAACGGGCCCTTACCACTAGCCAAACCGATGAACCGCCCTCCACCTCCGCTGCCGCTAGTGGACAGGAGGCCCCGCCACAGGACCAACAGGCCAGTAGCACTCCTGCTCCTGCAGAAGGAGAACCACCCTGCAAATGTTCCCTGCGATCCAGGCAGAAGCCAGAGACTATTGCCAAGACCCTTGCCAGGAAATAAGACTCTCCTGAATGTCACCCTTGTGTCCAACCCTGTCACCCTTTCCACCTTGAACTGCCATTGCTC
This sequence comes from Pleurodeles waltl, assembly GCF_031143425.1. Classification (NCBI taxonomy): domain Eukaryota; kingdom Metazoa; phylum Chordata; class Amphibia; order Caudata; family Salamandridae; genus Pleurodeles; species Pleurodeles waltl. Next base: position 572,694,454 of record NC_090438.1, read on the forward strand.
CCCTTCCTATGCCCCCTTGGACAAAGCACCTGTGATCCACATAGACTGGACTCGTTCCTGGACTTTTCTCCACCATCCACCAACCCATCCCATTGGACATCCCCCTCTACTTATTAGCACTTAAATAAACACCCATTGAAAAAAATACAAGTATGGAGCATGTCAAATGATTTAACTATGTATTCGTTTAACAAGGTATAAACACTGCAATACAACTGTACAGTAATGTATACGTAGGAATGACCTGTAGTTGGCTGCAGTCAACACACCAGAAGCGGGGCACAAATATCTGCAAATAGAGATGCCAAAGGGTACAGTAAGTGGCCATAGAAGTGGGAAAATCAGCCTGCCAGTGACAATATCAAACACAAAACTGTCAATTAAAAGTTAAGTTACACTGTCGTACCTGTGTGTCATTGGAAGTATTGATGAATTATTGCACTTCTGTTGTCCTCATCCTCATCCTCTTTCTCCTCATCTTCACTGTCCACAGGGTCCATTGCTGCCACATGCCCATCTCCAGCCTTGTCCTCCTGCAGAAAAGGCACCTGGCGACGTAAGGCAAGGTTGTGCAACATACAACATGCCACGATGACCTGGTAGACCTTCTTGGGTGAGTAGCACAGGGAACCACCTGTGAGATGGAGGCAACGAATCCTAGCCTTCAGGAGGCCGAATGTCCTCTGTATAGTTCTTCTTGTTCGCTCATGTGCCTCATTGTTACGTTCCTCTGCCCTTGTCCTGGGATTCCTCACAGGGGTCAGTAGCCATGAGAGTTTGAGGTAACCAGAGTCACCTGCAAATATCAAGGGACACCTGTTAGACACACACTAACCCTTAGGGCCCACACCATACCCATACACCAACATCCACTGGCTGCGAACCAAGGCTCACCTATTAGCCACACCCAATGCCTCTGGAGTTGAGCCATCACATACGGGATGCTGCTATTCATCAGATAAAGGCATCATGCACAGATCCAGGATACTTTGCATTGACATTGGAGATGTACTGGTCCGCCAGGCACACATTCATTGAGCGAAAGCTCTTTCCATTTCTGAACACATGTGTTTAATCAGGGCAGACAACACTCTGGTCAGCACTATTGAGAACATTGGCTGTGACATTCCTGCTGCCAAGCCTACTATCACTTGGAAGGACCCAGTTGCCAGGAAATGGAGCACAGATAGGACTTGCACAAGAGGGGGATTCCCGGTGGAGTGACGGATATCAGATATCAGGTCAGGCTCCAACTGGGCACACAGCTCTGTGATTGTAGCCCTGTCCAGCCTATAGGTGAGGATAATGTGCCTGTCCTCCATTGTTGCCAAGTCCACCAGGGGTCTGTACAAGGGGGGGTGTCTCCATCTCCTATTCATCTGCAGCGGTTGCAATCTATGGAGCAAAACGGTGAGCAGCTGGCCAGTAGCTCATATTTCCAAACACCACACTTCATTGCATGTTGTGATTGTAACAGTATATTGTTGGATAGGTCCAAATGGTGCTTATGTGTATTGTGACGCAGTTAGGTGCCATGGCCTCCTCCCCCCCTGAAATGGCGTCCGTCTGTCCTATATGGAGGGACATGTGAAAATGAGGTAATTCCGCTGACGTTGTGCACCGTTGCGGGAGGCGGTTGAGAACCGCTGTGCAACTCCTCGTTGGTTATCATTGGGCCCTATGGGTTACGGTGGCCAATGGTGATGTACGCCGACGGTGACGGTACGCACCGCCGTGGACGTGACCGCCATTTTCTGTCTGTTCACTCACTTGCTACCTGACCTGAAACAGGAGAGGACCTACACTGCATGTGCTGCTGTGACCTGCGTCTGGAATCGACTATGGCTCATGTCACTGGGGAAAGGGCCCCTGCCTTCACCACGGCAGAGTTGGAGAGACTGGTGGATGGGGTCCTACCCCAGTACTGAATGCTCTATTGGCCTCCAGACCAACAGGTGAGTACACTGTGAGCACGATGCATGGGGCATGAATGCATGGAGTGCTGTGTGTGAAGGCCTCGTGTAGGGGGCTTGGTGGAAGGGCCATGGGCAGCGTGCTGCATGGATGTTTGGCCATGTCTGTGCATAAGGGGATGTGAAGGGCTATGGTGGGCCATGAGTGTAACAGGTAGGACGGTCTTATTAGAAAAAGGGTATATGGAGTGCCATTGCCAAGGATGTGTGGAACCTGGGGGTCTACGGCAGGCGGCGCACCCACTGTCGGAAACGGTGGAGGACCTGAGACGCTGAGCATGGAAGACAGTGGAGGCCCAGCTGGGGACGGCCTCTGAACGAGGAAGGGGTGCCCATTGAACCCTGACCCCCCTGATGGCCCACATACTGGCGGTGGCCTATCTGGAGCTGGATGGGCGCTTGGGGGCATCACTGCAGCCACAAGGGGGTGAGTACAGTGCCCCAATATACTACTTGCACATGGTGGGGTGGTATCCAGGTGGGGGATGTGGGCCTGTGGGTGCCCCTAGGCCAGGCCGGACATTGCAGGGTAGGTCCCATGCCGGGCAGGGTCTGATGTAAACTTCTTCCAACCAAGCTAGTAGGCATCCACTACTGGGCAGGGGTCTGTGGGTCTCAGGTATGCTGCAATTGGCGTTAGGTGTCCATGTCCATGGGCTGGTGACTAGCATTGTGGCTGGTAGTGCATTGCCTAGTGCGTAGGACTGTTCCCTGTGTGTGTGTGTGTCGTGTACGCCAATGGTGGTGTTGTTGCTGCCATTGACTAAGTGTATCCTTTGTCTCTCCCCCATTTTTGTTTGTCACCCTGTTGTTATGTGCATTAGCATCATCTGGCGGAGTAGCAGAGGCACCAGCGACGGAGGGAGCTGCATCCCACAGGGACCAGGAGGCCGAATCCACTGACGGTGAGGGCACCAGTGGGACGGAGGGCGAGGGGAGCACCACGGCGGAGACTGGACAGTGATACCTCCTCCGATTGAAGCTCCCTGGTGGTGGCGGACACCTCTGTGCCCACCCCAACTACAGGTACAGCCGCCACCCCCGTACCAGCACCACCCTCTCAGCAGCCCCTCAGCATGTTTCCCGTGCCCACTCACCCAGGAGGGTCGGCATCTCCTTCGCCCCAGGCACCTCAGGCCCTGCCCCAGTTAGCCCTGCTGCCCTGAGTGAGGAAGCTATTGACCTCCTGCGATCCATCTATTTTGGGCAGTCAACCATTGTGAATGCCATCCAGGGGCTGGCAGCCCAAATGCAAAAGACCAATGCATTCCTGGAGGACATTCACACTGGCATGGCAGCCCAACAGAGATCAATCCAGGCTCTGGCCTCCTCTCTGATGGCAGCCATTGTACCTGTTTCTAGCCTCCCCCCTCCAACTTCCTCTACCCAATACCATTCCCCTCAGCCCCAACCTATCCCAAGCACACAGGCAGACCAGCATGCACACAAGACAACACACAGGAGTGGTTCAGACACACACAAGTACCACACATCATCCCACAGGCACTCACACAAACACCATCCAAATGAAGACATTCCAACATCCACTGCCTCCACTGTGTCCCCCTCCTCATCCACATCCATCCCAGTTGCGTCTACACTCACACCTGCATGCACTACATCGTCATCACTCCCACCATCCCCATCACGCCTATCACTACACGCCCCTCACTGGCAGTCACCACCCCAACATCCATGCACACATCCCATGTGTCCTCTCCCACTGTGTCTGTGCCCCCTCCTCCCAAAGTACACAAACGCAAGAACTCAGACACCCAACAGCCATGCACTTCACAACAGCATCCAGCCCATGCATCAGCAGACAGACACCTCCTACAGCCACTTCCTCTTCCTCCACTCCCAAACCTTCACCCTCTCCCTGCCCCAATGTCCCTAAGAAACCTTTCCTCTCCACCGTTGACCTCTTTCCTACCACTCCCCCCCATACTTAATGTCGGGCCAGGTTGGTCAGAACCCAGGCGAGCACCTCAGCCACCCAGTCCACGGCCACAGTAGTGTCAACAGCTACTCCAGATGGGAGAGGATACCGGGAACCAGGCATCGACACTGAAAGGTGCCTGCACCTGGTGCTGCAAGGATGGCTAAGGAGGCACCACCAGTTGCATCAAGGAAGGGCCATGAGGCATCCCCAGCTGCTTGAAGGAAGGGCAAGGAGGCACCCCCAGCCTCTTCAAGGAAGGACAATGAGGCACCCCCAGCTGCTGCAGGGAAGGGCAAGGAGCAATCCCCGGCTGCTGACAGGAAGGGCAATGGGCCTGCACCAGAAGGCAGGAAGGACAGGAGGCCTGGTGCTCGGACTCATTCGGAGTCCCCACCATCAACCATGGTGGTTCCGCTGTCGGAGGCTGCAGGAGAAGAGGTGGAGCCTCCCCCCACCACTGCCAGTACCGTCACAAGCACCGCCACCATGTCTGTCACCAGCACCACTGCCAGCAGCAGCCCCAGTGGGCAGCCGTCCGAGGCTGCAGGGGAAGGGCTGGAGCCTCCCCCCACCACTGCCAGCACCACCACAAGCACCACTGCCAGCAGCAGCAGCCACAGTGGGCAGCCATCCGAGGCTGTAGGGGAAGGGCTGGAGCCTCCTCCTACCACTGCCAGCACTGCCACCAGCACCGCTGGCAGCAGCCCCAGTGGGCAGCAGTCCGAGGCTGAAGGGGAAGGGCTGGAGCCTCCCCCCACCACTGCCAGCACCGCCACCAGCACCACTGCCACCACTGAGCAGTCGTCACTGCCGGCGGACAGAGTGTAGTCCTGCATCCAAGGGCAGTTGTGCGACCTGGCCCTTGCAAATCCTGTGGTTCTGACACCCAGGTGAGAGACTGTGACCTTGCACACCCCAAGATCTGCATCACAATGCCCCCTCCAGAACCAGTGAAAGAAGCCATCCACTCACCCCATCCTCCACAGGATGAAGCTAACTGGGCACAATGTCCCCTCCAGAACCAATAGAAGAAGCAGCCATCCACTAGAGAGACTGTGGCCTTGCACTCCCCAGGACAAGCAGTAGGCAAACCACCCACTTGAGAGACTGTGCCTTGCACTCCCCAGGACCAAGCAGTGGGCAAACCAGCTATTTGAGAGACTGTGGCCTTGCACTCCCCAGGACCAAGCAGTGGGCAAACCACCCACTTGAGAGACTGTGGCCTTGTTCTCCCCAGGACAGCGCACAGGGCATGTTGCCCCCTCCAGGACCAGTGGTGTTGTACCATCTTCCGGCTGAGGTGCCCCCCATTCCCTGTCCCCCTGAGGTGCCTGTCTATTATCGACCTGATGCCCCTGCAGTGTTCTGTCCATGTTGTTGCAGGAGTGAGGTGGGGCCTTGGCCTATGTGTTGTGGCCCTGTGGCCCACGGACATTCAGGACTGGGCAGTGTCCCTACATTTGTAAATATGTATATACGTTTGGATTATGATGCACTTATTCATAGTATTTTTTCGTATTACACTCACTTTCTTCAAATCATTTTGTCCTTGCATTTTTCCTGAGGGGCACGGGGTAGATATGTTCTGTTGCTGCTTCTGGTTGTGTGTATGGTGTTGGGGGTGGGGGTGTCTGTGTTGTGTGTGTGTGTCACTCTCTTTTTCCTCCACCCTCCCTTGTGTGCTAGGCGGAAGTACTCACCATGGTCGTCTTCGCTGGCATTGGTGTTCATAATGAAGCAGAATGAAGACGAGCATGGGGAAAACTTGCAACTCGGGCTCCATGGCGTCGTGGTTGTTCCCTGAGTCTCCACGGTAAGTCCTTTGACTTCTGAGATCTGTTTCCGCCAGGCTTTTGATGTCGTTGGTACTGCCCCGGAAAAGGTGATAGATAGGCCAGTCATAATAGAGTGGGCGGTACATTGTCTTCCGCCTGGCTGTTGGCGGTTACCGCCGTGGTGCTTGTTGAAGTGGCTGTCTGTCTGAGCAGTTTCCGCCATTGTCATGATTCCATTTTTGTTACTGCCGGTCTGTTGGCGGTATTACTGTTGCTTTATCACCGACCGCCAGGGTTGTAATGAGTGCCATAGTTTCTTGAGATAAATATAACCACAGCTGCTGAATTTCTATGGTTGTGTGCATGTAAAATCTGAACCTAACTAAAAATTCCCTTTAACCTTTGTTTTGTTAGTGAATTTCTAAGGTTTTTAAATTCTATTTCATAACTATGATGTCCCTGTAACCTCTGTTTTTTTCAGTGAATTTATAGTTTTTTTCTAACATTAAGTAATATTGAATTACCTTATGTTAATCTAACCCTCGCCACGCAGGGCTGGTGTTGGCCTGCGGCCAGCCCCCACGGGGCCCAACTACACATTACTAAAAGGGGAGGGGGCCGCGCCTCCTCCATCCCCAGACTAGTTTTGGCCCGGGGATCCCATTCTCTAAGGCCCAGCCTATTTGTGAAAGGTGCAGGGGCCTCATGGCCCCTCTCCCCAGGCTGATTTTGGCCCTGGGGCCTCCATTCCCTGGGGCCCGGCCAATTTGTGAAAGGGGAGGTCGGCCATGTGCCCCCGTCCCAGGGCTAAATTTGGCCCGGGGCCTATCCACCAGGCCAGGCCAGATCATTAAAGGAGAGGGGGCTGCATGGAGCCCTCGCTGGGCTGAATTTGGCTCTGCGGACCCAGTCCCTCAGGGCTTTGTGAATCCATAAAAGAAAAAGAGGAGGGGGGCACTAGCCCCCCCTACCTGCGTTGATTTTGGCCCCAGAAACCTCATCTCCCGGGGCCCAGCCAATTCATGAAAGGGGAGTGGACTGTGTGCCCCCCTCCCTGGGCTGAATTTGGCCCCAGGGACCCCACCCCCTAGGGTCCGGCCAACCCAAAAACAGAAAAAGAGAAGGGGGCCACATGGTTCCCCTCCCTGGGCTGATTCTGGCCCTGGGGACCCCATACCCCAGGGCCAAGCCAATTATTGGACGGGAAGGGGGCCACATGGCCCACCTGCCTGGGCCAATTTCGGCATCGGGGCCCACATCCTCTGAGGCCTGGACACGTGTTCCTGGGTGCTCTGGTCCCACCCAGGGCACCCGGTGTACACTTTTGGGGACCGAGGTGGACTCTCAATTCCCCGTGGCCCCATTATTCCTGCATGCAGGGAGCAGCAAGAAATGATGCTCACTGAGTGCCGGAGTAATTGTTTCATCTATTTTCCTGCCTGCTTGACAGTGGGCAGGAAAACAGATGAAAAGTCAACTCCCAGCGAGGGGGAGCAGTTTTCCTGCTTCCGCCACTGGGAGCAGACTTACAGCTTACTCTCCCTTGGCTGGAGCTGTCATACCTCCTGCCAAATGACAGCAAACTACTATGTTCTGAGCTTGGGCACCTCAGGACATAAGAAGCTGGCACTGGTGGCTTGAGGTCCCCAGGACAATTAATGGATCCAAGAGGAGGGCTGTGTGGCCTCTTCTATTGTTATTAAAGGGCCTGTCCCAGGGAGATAGTGGTCCCGGGGCCAAAAACAGCCTGAGAGGCCCCCTCCCTATTGTAATTCTGGCCAAGCCCTGGGTAGCTGGTTGTCCGAAGGGCCATAAATGGCCCAGGAAGGGGACTATGTGGCCCCCTCCCAATATGTAAAGGATATATTGGTCCCAGCGAGTTGGCGGCTCCTGGGGCCCTAATGGGCAGAAAAGGGGGGTCTTCACGACCCCCCTCTTATATATGGGCCAATTTCGGGGAGGTGGTAATCCCCAGGGCAAAAAGCGGCCTTGGGAGGGGGCTGTGTGGCCCTTTCCACCTCTATTTTATTTGGCCTGCCCTTGGGTTGGGGGTGGTCCCCCGGGCCGAGATCAGCCATTGCGAGGGGAACTATGGGCACTCCCTCCCCATCATAAAATTTATATTTTGCCTATGGGACCAGGCTCACCCGGGGGCCAAGTTTATACAAGCGCAGGAGACTTCGCTTGTTTTTTTTTTTTTTTTAAATTGCTCAGATCTGTGGATCCTCTGCAGTTTCCCAGCTCATTTCTTTTTTTAGAAAATGCTTTTTGGCCCAGACTGGGTCCCTGAGGGACTGCACAGTGCAGCAATGGAAGTATGGACAGATAAGATCCTACCATGGATGAGGTTTATAGATGATTTATTTGTGCTGTGGCGGGTAGATGAATCCTCAGCCAAGACGTTTGTAGAATTTTTCACTGATAATGAGTTAAATCTGCACTTCACATGGAATATGAGCAAAGCTTAGATAGATTTTCTGGATGTAAGAATACAAGCACAGCATTCCAAACTGGTGACCACAGTCTTTCGAAAACACTCAGAACAGTACCTTGGATGGCCAACGTTTCCATCCAACAGCACTAAAATAGAATATGCCATATGGAGAATATTTTTAAGGGCCAGGCGCATTTGTAGTACCCTATCTCAATTTGAGGAATCATAAGATGAGATGCTAGAAAGTCTGCGATCTAGAGGTTATTCAGAGATCACCCTTTCACAGGCTAAAGCTAGAGTTGCTCAACAGGGGAGGGAAGAGATTCTCTTTGGACCTAGCATGAACGGGAAAAGACAGACAAGTGGAGTTGGCATCATATGGTTTATTACCACATCTAATGATCGCCCTCTCCAGCTTAGGAAGGCCAAGAATAAGCATTGACATTTGATTAAAATTACCCAGTGATTTGGGATAAAATTGGAAATAGACCTCAGAGAACATATAGAAAAGTGAAATCTGTGAGGGGCTATTTAGTGAGAAATGAAGTTACATCTAAGATCAAACATGACTGAGACCTACCTCAGGCTTTCACAAGTGCCATAAATGCAAGGCATGTAAAATGATTCTGTCAGAGATTGTGACAGCCTTTCAGAATAAAATCGAGATACAGAGATCTCTTAATTGTAAAGCAGAATTTGTGCTGTACATACTATCATGCCCTGCCCTTTCATCTATTTGGGAAGTATGCTCCTCCTGGTACATAAACGTATCCTTCAGGATTTGAGAGCAATACAAAATATGGATAATACCTAAACAGTTGCCCGGCACTTCTATAAGATTCATGGTGGAGATCATACCTTTGTGTCATACAGTGTAAAAGATGAGGTGCCAAAAAAACTCAGAAGTGGTGATAGGGAGAGACACCTACTTAGGATGGAATCCAGGTACGTCCTTGAATTAAATACAAAGGAGCCATATGGTCTGAACATAGATGAGATGTTACATGTCCACCTCTGTTAGTTAAGAGTTGTAATATATTATTGTTGATCATCAAGCTGTTTTCTAATGTTTGTTAGTTAAGTAAAGATTTAATAGTAAATATTGAGATTTTAATTGTGTCATTTTATGCTTTTTTCAGGGACAGAATCATTAGGCAGGATACTCTAGAAATCTCTGTTAGGACGGTAGCTAATGTCTTGGTATTTGTTCAGTCAGATAATTTTGCAGGAGCTGTTACAATTTTCTTTTGCAGATAAACTAATTAGTTTATATTTGTGTAATGTCTAGCATTAGCCAACTGGGGCATGATTGATGATAAGTGATATATGTGGTTAATTTGTTTATGTACTTGAAAATCTCTTTTATGGATTAATGGCACTAAGATGAGCTGTGTTAGGTCAACTTTAAAATATTGATGATGATGTGTTTCTTCCTTTCTTAACAATATATATGATTTGAGTCACTGACACTTACAATCACTTATTGCAAACTTTAGAATGGTTTTGATGATTTAAGTGCATTTGAATATGGCTCTGCCCTTTTGAGGCTGTTTGGGTTGATTATTTTTGCGATAGCCATTGTTTATATTAATGAATTCACATTGTTTGTATTTAATGCACATAGAACTAACAACGATAATATGCCAAAGGTGCTGAGTGTGCCGAAACACATTTGACAATCCTCTGTGAATAAATATATTTCAGCATAACCTAAATTGAGTGCCATGATTTCTGAAGTTTGGGCAAAATCGATATATGTATATACATATATATAGATATAGATACACATACATATTACCTGGTAGTGGTCGCCACTAGGTAGTTATATTTAGTACCATATTTCCATAGAAAAAGCGTTTTTTAACTTGCCTATATCCTTGGCACCGTTTGACGAATCTTTACAAAATTGTCCAAACAAAGTACCCTGGTGATTCTTGTTGCACACATAAAGTTTTGGGGTGGTCCATCAAGCAGGGGCCAAGAAACATAATGGGGGGTCACAAAAGTTGCGTTTCTCATGTTGATGTTCATTGACATTCTCACTTGGAGTTGAAGGTTCAACTCCCGGTGTATCTGTAGTCATTTCCATACTTTAATTTCTTTTCAACTGCAAATGTTTCATACTGAAAGGTGATCATACTCTTTTAATTGACAAATACATTCTCCTTTTTAATTTGTTCAGAAATATCTTATTCTAAGCAGGGGCGGCTTCTCCGCAGTGGCAGAAGAGCATTGATCCCCCTGGCTCAGCCAGCAGATGAAAAATAAAACAATAGCTTGCTATAATTTTATTTTTCATCGTTTTTTATCTGCTGGCTGGGCCACAGGGAGGTGGGAGGTAGGAGGAGATGAAAGTGCACTGAGTGTGCATGTGTGTTTGGCCGTCCATCTGAGGCCTGCCAAACACTCATGCGCACTTAGGTTTCTCGTGCCCTAAGTTAACTATAACTTGTGTCCTCTGTAATATTTGCAGTAACATTTTTGATGAAAAAACTGTGCATGGCGGGGGCGTGAGCTTTAGTTACCTTAGGGCACGAGTTATAGTCACTTGAAATAACTCTAACTATAAAAGGTGAATTTATATGGTTTTGTATGTTTAAAATGTACATATTTCAATTGTTTATTTTTCAGTGTGTGTGTGTATATATATATATATATAAATAATATGTAATATATATATATTTTTTGTCACATAGATGTATGTGGAGTTAAGTATAGAAAATTGCTACTTACTTTACCTTTAATATTGTGTTCATGATATTTAGTGGCATTGTGATTCCTACCATGACAATCCAGGAGCACACTGTAGTAAAGGTCTTCAGAGACACACTTTCAAAACCATATCAAAATTTGAAAAGCTCCTCCAGGTTTAGAAATTGATATTTTTCCTTGTGTTCAAAGATCTGTGATGAGGAACAGGTTTTACATGGGAAGGATGGAAATCCTTAGAGTATGCTTCTATATGATTTGTGCCAAAGAGTGCATGTTCATTGCTAGTGTATTTGCTGCCACAGAGTTCACGTTACACTGTCCTAATATAGATCCATCCCTGTTCAATGCTTTAACATGAATTTTCTTTACAAAATATTGCCAAATAAGCATTTGTTTGATCAAAGACATTTCATTAGCAATGTATTTTTTTTAGCAGTGAGTGTCAAATGATTAATTTTAAGAAAGTTAATGTTACTATCAGTCTCGTACAAAAGCAGGATCTTAAAATAATGAACATATTTTCTCCACAGTTACATACACGCAATGGGCCTCATTACGAGTTTGGTGGTCCATGGACCGCCATGGCAGCATTTGCAGTCTGACCGCCATCGGGTTGGTGGTCAGACTGCCGTATTGAGTCATGCTGGCTTATCGAGCAAAGACTGCCGCAGTCCCACCGGCACCTCCAAGAAGCACAGACGGACAAAGTCACTTTGGACAGGTCACCCACACTGCACTGCAACACTAAACAAAAACACACATCTGCTCACCTCAGGCACAAGAAAAGTGAAGTGTACATAACATTGTCTCACCCAACACCAACACACCAACATCACATCTACAAATACGACTCACACACTTATATTCCTCACATGGCATGGTCTGTCGTCACATTCAACACACATATGTATGGATGTGGCATGGAACACAAACAACACTCACAGGCCTGTAGTGGACACACACATCACCCACATTGCAAGCAACACAATGGAAGGACAATGGGATGCACAATAGACAGACAGACAAATATCTCAAGCTCACTATGCAAACAATACCTGCACAACAGCGATGGGGCCATTTAGAACCCTCAGGAAAGGAGGCTGCACTGGGAAACATATCACTTTGCACATGCCCTTTAAACATTTGCACAGGAACTGGTCCTACATATGTCTCATGGACAAACAATACTAGAACCAAGTTACATGCCTATGAGCACAATGTGGAAGTGCAAGTCAACAACTGCATGGGCCATACTCCTACATGAACCATCTGCAAGGTATACACAGCTAAACAGACACATGCACAGTTAAATGCAAACAAAGGTAGCACAAGTGAATACACTCCATGCCTGCACAAACAAAACTCAGGTTTCTACACATCAAATGAATCCATATCAGGGGGACAAGCCTAACACCATTCATGCTCACATTGGACAACATAAGATGAAATACTTACCATATCAAACAGTACACAATGCCACAACAGCACCATTGCATTTACACCCACATATCCATACAATCAACATACACCCTTTCCTAGGGGGACACCAGCATTGCCCACAAAGTCAGATACTGTAAACAACAACAAATGGATCAGCAAGCAGGCTGAAACCACCCAACTGTTGGCAGGCAGCGCAAGTCACTCAGAAACAACATAAAGGTAGAAAAAGAATTGTAGGACAAATGTATCCCCAGAAAAACAACCGTTTGGGTTTACTAACAGGAAATATTTTGAAAGTCCAAGGCCATTGGCAATTCCATATGTCCCTGCACAGGCACATCATGGTTCCGTCACCTGACTCTGAACTGCCAGGGAGCCTTTACAGGAAGAGACATCAAGTGGGCAGGCACCTCAGGGATCATCCTTAGAGGGTGAGATTTGAGAGGGTGGGATTGGTCTTGGTTTTGGGCCGGGTGGACTGCTTCTTGGGAGGGATGGGCTTCTTCTTGTGGGGGGAGGTATTAGTTCTTGTGGGGGGCAGGAGAGGACTTGGAGGTGGAAGATTGGGGTTGGGAGGTGGGTATTAGCCTTTTGGGTTTGGGATAGGGTGGAGGAACAGGGGAAAGGTCAAGGTCAAACATAAAAACTTCCTTAGGGACACAGGGACGGTCAGCAGAAGGGGGTGGGGATTTGGAGGTCTAGGGAGTGGTTGTCTGCTGTGTCGGTATGGATGTTGGGGGTGAGGGCAGATCGTTCTGTGTGCTTTGGGTAGGTAGGGGAAGAGGGTGTTTGCATTGGAAAGAGGGAGGTGGAAGGGGCCGGAAGGTGGGGCATGACTGACTGCCATCAGTGTGGAGGCCAGAGCCTGAAAAGACCTCTGTAGGCCAGACATTCCACCATAAATGCCTTCCAGGAATGCATTTGTTTGCTGGAGTTGGGTTACCAATCCTTGGATGGCATTCAGAATGATTGACTGACCCACAGAGATTGTTCTCAGGAGATCAGTAGCCTCCTCACTGAGGGTAGCAGGGGTAACAGAGGCTGGGGCAGACGTGCCTGCGGTAAAGGAGATGCTCACCCTCTTGAGTGAGAGGGTATGGCCAACTGGGTGAGAAGCAACATGGAGGGTGGTGATAGAACGGGGCATGGTGGACAAAGATGGTACAGTTGGATGCCCTGATCTGTCTGCCATCATTAGGAAGTGTCCACTGGAGGAAGAATCTGATGATAAAGAGGATGTTCTGGTCTCCTACGTAGCACTCCCCTTGCCCTCTGGGCCACTGGGTCCCTCAGTGTCTGCAGTGTCTTGACCCGAGGTCCCATGGTCAGGTGCTTCCCTACTCCTTCACCTTGCCGGTGCTGATGCTGCAAATACAAAGAGAAATAGGGTCATCATGTCCATGAACACTCTTGAACAACAGCTCTGATAATCAAACATTGCCATGATGTCAAGTAGGCTCCAGCAACAAACTCCACCTAAGTGGCCATACATGTGTCATACCCTATGCATGCATGCCATCTGAACTGTCAATAGTTGCTTGCAGGAAATGCAGGATCTCAGACAACTACAATTACATGGCTGAAGTTGTGCAATCACAGTAACCATTCAACAAGTAAGAGACTTCATCACCCTCAAAGCTTTGCCCCATGGAGCATACCTCTTTTACCTGTAGATATACAATAGTAGGCCAATGCCAAATGCATTTGCACAGATCCCACACAAGCTCATACACACATCTATTTGTCACATAGATAATGATGCAAAAATAAGAAATGATGCTCCAAAGTCCTGCCATATTGATGACAAAAGTACAATAGCCTTTAGAAGGTAACATGGAAATACTCATATCACACTGGAAACATATCAACAATGCACACTTCACCGAGTGATATTTGTCCCAATTGAGTCATGGAGGTAGTATTAATGTTGCTCAGCTAGGCCACACATATGGCATGGAAATGGGGGTTATTAGGACCCTGGCGGTTGATGGAGAAGTGGCGGTTTTACCGCCAACAGGCTGGCAGTAAAAAATTGGGAATTATGACCATGGTGGTTACCGCCATGGTCATCTGCCACTTCTCCGATCAGACCACCATGGCGGAGACGACTGCTGGCCTGGAGACTTGGGTCTCCAGCCCGGCGGCCGTCACAAGACCGCCGGAGGTATTATGACCCGGCTCACAGCCATGGATTTCATGGGGTTTGGAACCGCCATGAAATCCATGGCGGTAAGCACTATCAGTGCCAGGGAATTCCTTTCCTGGCACTTATAGGGGTCTCCCAACCTCCCCCCACCCCACCCCGAGTCCGTCCCCGACACCCCCTACCTCCCTGCCACCCCCAAAGGTGGCTGGACCCCCCTCCCCACCCCTAACCCCGACATCACAACACAGACACACACCCGACACGCATGCAGACACCACCAACACACATTGCGGCACACACACGAACAAACATGCTAACAGACACACACACAGTCATACACGCACACCCACATTCAGACATACAGGCACACATCCATACAGACATACATACAGACAGACATGCACACATTTCCATTCACACTACACCCCCTGCATGCATACACGCATTCACACACCCCCTCTACATACTCACACGCACACCCCCATGCACGCACACATCACACACCACCACCCCACCCCCCTCCCCTAACGGACAATCAACTTACCTTGTCCGTTGATCTTCCGGGAGGGGACGGGATCCATGGGGGCTGCTCGGCTGCCAGCACCCTGTCAACAGAACACCGCCACGCTGAATCACAGAACGTGATTCGGTGGGCGGTGTTCTGTTGACGGGGCGGTGGAGGTGGGGCAACCTCCACTTCCCCACCGCCCGCCAGTATGGCTGCTGGCGGCTCTCCGTCCGGAAAAGGACGGAGGGCTGCCAGCGGTCATAATAGGCCGAGCGGAAAACCGCCACCACTGCCGGTCTTCAGCACGGCGGTCCCTCGGCGGTCTTGTGAAAAGACCGCCGAGGTCGAAATGGCTCCCTATGTGCCATATGTCAGGGAGAGATATCCCCAAAATCCACAACGCAATGAATCATCAAGCCCCAGGGGAATCACAATTAATGTCTGGCACCCCTTACAATGAAATACACTGAGTGCATCAGTAGACTCCATGAGTCTTTTGGATGTTGGAGAGGCCCTGAGATTAGCAAGTACTTGTTGAAGGCCCTCAACATGTTACAGAATTTGAAGCTACATCATTGTCTCCATTAAGGTCATGCAGACCCATATGTCAGTCTGTGAATGAATGCTTGTACCCAAACACAAATGATTTCAACATAACTGCAAGTCACTCCAGGATGCATGCCAACAGCCAGGCCACAAACCTTTCCCATTGCACATGTGCAATGCACTTTGCTACATGCTGTCACATTAATGGCATAGTAATGCACATTGTTGTGGCTCAAAACTCTAGGCCTACCTGTCATGTTCCTCATTGCTACTGCAGCTGTACATGCCATATGACATATTATGAAACATGAGGGAATGTGTCAGCCAATAAACAATGGTGTCACACTCCTGTACATGGCAAAACATGAAATGTACCCCTGTTGTAAGTGGCTTATATTACCCACGTGTTGCCATGCACATATACGTGAGGGAATACAGACATCATCCCATCAACACAGGTAGACCATGCATGAAACAGCAGCTTACAAATGTTTTCCAACAGAGAAAAGGGGCACATGCTGACATGTAGGTACAAGGAATGTTGGCAACAGTGATGGCACGTAAATCATGTCAATGACATTCCCCACTTACCAAGGGAAGATATTGATATACAGCTGCACCCAACGTACAGTGTTGGCTCCGTCACATGTATGATGGCCATCTTTACATTACAGACTGCAGTGCGGCACCAGCACACGTCTTAAGCTGAAAACAACTAGTCTCTGGGTGGCAGATGCCATTATACTCATTTACCCAGACACATAGCTGACGACAGGGATCTGTCATTTACTTATCTTTGGCCTGTAAATTGAATTTACACACACTACAACAAACAGTACTTGATTGATAACGGTACACAACCATATATTGTCCCTGGAGAGCAAGTGGTTTGTGGATTGTACACAGTTGTGTCCTAGGTCCCTAGGCCAATAGGCAAGGCACATTCACTTGGAAATGTGAAAGGCATGAATATGCTTTGTACTCACCCCCTTGTGGCTGCTGTGCTGTCGTCAAATGCCCATCAAGTGGGCCATTAGGGAGGTCATGGTCCGACGGGCACCCCGCCCACGTTGGGAGGACGTCCCCAGTGGACCTCCGTGATTTTCCTGGCCTAGCGTCTCAGGTCCTCCCATCTTTTCCTGCAGTGGGCACTCTGCTGGCTGTGGACCTCCAGGGTCCACACCTTCCTGGTGATGGCTCTCCATAGTGCCTTCTTTTGATGGGTGTTGACCTGCATGGATGCAAAAGACAAATCAAGAGATTATAATCACAAATTTCATCACAAGTGGTTGAGTAACATACATGTCAGTAACATCAAGCAAATACTATTCTATTTGTCAGTATTCCCCAAGTGTGACACACACGAGCCAATTAGTACAGGGACATGACTACAGACATATATATTTCCATCTTCAGGCTAACCACTATCCTGCTCAGGGCCTACAATGGCTAAGCAAGCTTACTGACATCAGGTAGCTCATGCTCTAGCACCCTGTACTGTGATGTGAGCCACAAAGAAGCATTGCACACCTATGTGGCTTCTGAAGCATAAACTCCTTAGGCTTGAATGGAGCAACACATTCACACTCTTTGAAAATGAATTACTGCATGTGGTCCCTACAGGCAACTGCCAGAGAACAAACTCCAACATTACACATGAGTAACAAAGAAGGGGCTGGCATGGTGGGTACAGAAAGTGTCTTCCCTGTCCATGTGTGGACATGTTGACAAACAGATGCAGACTCATGTCACTTCGGGTGGGGTTCTGTGCTATGTACCCATACCACAGAACACTCCTTTTGACATATGTGTCCATCCTACATGGATGGCATCCAGCAAACAAAGGCATGCATTGTACAGTTTCTGCTATGTGACCAAGATACTGAGTCACATATCACGGCCTCCCAGGAATCAACACACTGTCCACACTGTGGGACTGTCAGTTATGCAATACACCTGTACAGTACAACTATGACCTGTGGGAAGGTGACAACAGAGCTGTGAGAGTCATGAGTGTAAGACACACACTGAATATAATGCTAAGTACACATATGGACTAGATTAATGGTTTACCTCTGTACCCATTACTAATCTAGTCAAAGGACTGAGACATTCAGGGCAGGGTTTGCCACCCAAGCCTTTCCATTGGCCACATATTAGGATCTAATGGGGTACAAGGAGTGGCACAGTGCCACAGTTGCATAGTCACAGTGACTCTCCCACAGCCTAGAACAGGTCCCACACTGGGAGATACATTTGACAGGCCCTGGTCTCTGAATGCTAAGCTGACAGAACCTACATGACACTCCATTCCCATCACTTCTATGCATGACAGTCTATTATGTAGCCACCAGCAATTTGGCATGTGTCTTGTGTGGCAACCTGAAGGGCAGAATGACTCATGATATACCTTCCACACAACTGTTTACCATGTACAAATGTGTTTTGAAAGATCTGTGACACTATACACATTGCTCACATGCCTTTCAACTGACTCATACAACATGCATACTCAGCTCATACTGTAATGCTGTTAGAAATGGGGTCTTTGGTTGACAGTCAGGTTACCCTCTGTTCAAGCAAGGACCCTCACTCTAGTCAGGGTAAAAGAGAATCACACTCAGCTAACCCCTGCTTACCCCCTTGGTAGCTCGGCAGAGCAGTAGGCTTAACTTCAGAGCGCTAGGTGTAAAGTATTTGTACCAACACACACAGTAACTTAATGAAGACACTACAAAATGACACAACACCAGTTTAGAAAAATAGGAAATATTTATCGAAACAAAACAAACCCAAAACGACAAAAATCTACAATACACACGTCAAGTTATCAATAAAAATGCAAAAAGAGTCTTTAAGTAGTTTCAAACACACACTGACGCTGTTAGCGTGAAAAGTACCTTGGGTGCATCAAAATAACCCCGCACGGGCGAGTGCATGTTAAAAAGGGCCCGCAAAGCGTTGATTCCACTCACGAGTGGGACCTTGCGTCGTTTCTCCTTTTGCCGGATCATGTGTGTCGTTTCTTCTCTCCGCCAGAGAGCGATGCGTCGATCCAGTCAACACTCTAGGGTCCGGGCAGGCCTTGCGTTGTTTTTCCTCGCCCAGCGGTACTTGAGTCGGAAATCCAGCCGCACGATGATCCGAAAACCCCGCAGCACGGGTTGTGATCTCCCAGCCTCCGTCAGCGATGCTGCGCGCCATTTCTCCCACTCCGTGCGTTGATTCTTCGGTTGCGTTTCCTGCGAGCGTCGATTCTCAGCTGCAGAGCCGGCAGCGCGTCATTTCTTCAGCCACAGAACGGAGTTGCATCGATCTTTTTCCCCGCACGGCACCCTGTGCGTGGATTTCCTTCTCTTTAGGCTGCCAGCTTCTCCTTTTCAGGGTCCCTTGAACTGGATGGGCACCACAGGGCAGAGTAGGAGTCTCTCCAGAGACTCCAGGTGCTGGCAGAGAGCAGTCTTTGCTGTCCCTGAGACTTCAAACAACAGGAGACAAGCTCTAAATCAAGCCCTTTGAGATTTCTTCTCAAGATGGAAGGCACACAAAGTCCAGTTTTTGATCTCTTACTCTGGCAGAAGCAGCAACTGCAGGATAGCTCCACAAAGCACAGTCACAGGTAGGGCAGCTCTTCTTCCTCAGCTGTTCAGCTCTTCTCCAGGCAGAGTTTCCTCTTTTTTCCAGAAGTGTTTCTAAAGTCTGTGGTTTTGGGTGCCCTTCTTATACCAAATTTCACCTTTGAAGTAGGCCTACTTCAAAGTAAAGTCTCTTTTGAATGTGAAATCCTGCCTTGCCCAGGCCAGGCCCCAGACACTCACCATGGGGTTGGAGACTGCATTGTGTAAGGGCAGGCACAGCCCTTTCAGGTGTGAGTGACCACTCCTCCCCTCCCTCCTAGCACAGATGGCTCATCAGGAAATGAAGGCTACACCCCAGCTCCCTTTGTGTCACTGTCTAGTGTGAGGTGCAACCAGCCCAACTGTCAAACTGACCGAGACAGGGAATCCACAAACAGGCAGGGTCACAGAAATGGTATAAGCAAGAAAATGCTCACTTTCTAAAAGTGGCATTTTCAAACACACAATCTTAAAATCAACTTTACTAAAAGATGTATTTTTAAATTGTGAGCTCAGAGACCCCAAACTCCACATGTCCATCCGCTCCCAAAGGGAATCTACACTTTAATCAGATTTAAAGGTAGCCCCCATATTAACCTATGAGAGGGACAGGCCTTGCAACAGTGAAAAACGAATTTAGCAATATTTTACTGTCAGGACATATAAAACACATAACTAAGGGGGTTATTCTAACTTTGGAGGAGGTGTTAATCTGTCCCAAAAGTGACGGAAAAGTGACGGATTTACCACCAGCCGTATTACGAGTCCATTATATCCTATGGAACTCGTAATACGGCTGGTGGTATATCCGTCACTTTACCGTCACTTTTGGGACGGATTAACACTCCTCCAAAGTTAGAATAACCCCCTATATGTCCTACCTTAACCATACACTGCACCCTGCCCTCGGGGCTATCTAGGGCCTACCTTAGGGGTGTCTGACAAGTAAGGAAAGGAAAGGTTTAGGCCTGACAAGTGGGTACACTTGCCAAGTCGAATTTACAGTTAAAACTGCACACACAGACACTGCAGTGGCAGGTCTGAGACATGATTACAGAGCTACTTATGTGGGTGGCACAACCAGTGCTGCAGGCCCACTAGTAGCATTTGATTTACAGGCCCTGGCACCTCTAGTGCACTTTACTAGGGACTTATTAATAAACCAAATATGCCAATCATGGATAAGCCAATTACTTGCACATTTTGTAAGCACTTGCACTTTAGCACTGGTTAGCAGTGGTAAAGTGACCAGAGTAACAAAAACAAAAAAATCAGAGTCCAGGACACATCAACAACCTGGGGAAAAGAGGCAAAAAGTTGAGGGAGACCACGCCAAGGATGAACAGTCTAACACGTGTCCCCCCCAGCTGAAAGTGGGGAGCAACTACCCAACCTCATGGGAATTCTCATCACTAAGGCGGAAGAACCTGGACAGACCATCAGCACTGGCGTGCTCTGTACCAGGACGGTGTTCCACCGTAAAGTCCATCCCCTGTAGGGAAATGGACCACCTCAACAGTTTTGGATTCTCACCCCTCATCTGCATTAACCATCTGAGGGGCCTGTGGTCGGTTTGAACTCGGAAGTGAGTCCCAAACAAGTAGGGTCTTAGCTTCTTCAGTGCCCAGACCACGCAAATGCTTCACGTTCTATGGCACTCCACCTACGTTCCCTGGGTAGTAGCCTCCTGCTAATGAAGGCTACGGGTTGATCTAGGCCCTCTTCATTAAGCTGTGAGAGTACTGCTCCGATACCATGCTTTGAGGCATCTGTTTGCATAACAAACTCCTTGGAGTAGTCAGGTGCCTTCAGCACAGGTGCTGTGCACATGGCAGCCTTCAGGGCATCAAAACTGTCTATCAAGCCTCTGTCCAGATCACTTTTCTGGGTTGCTTCTTAGAAGTCAACTCGGTTAAGGGGGTAACAATGGTACCATATCCCTTAACAAACCTCCTGTAGTATCCTGTGAGACCTAAAAAGGCTCTCACTTCAGTCTGGGTCTTGGAAGGCTCCCAAGCCAGAATTGTGTCAATCGTAGGCTGTAGGAGTGCCACCTGGCAACTCCCTACCTGGTGTTCTAAGTATACCACAGAACCCTCCCCTATTTGGCACTTGTTTGCCTTAATAGTGAGGCCTGCCTTCTGCAAGGCCTCTAACACTCTCCAGAGGTGTTGCAGGTGTTCCTCCCATGTGTAACTAAACACAGCAATGTCATCCAGGTAGGCAGCACTGAACTCATCCAGCCCAGCCAACACCTGGTTAACCAACCTCTGAAAGGTGGCAGGGGCATTCTTCATCCCAAATGGCATCGCTTTAAATTGAAAGTGTCAATCTCGGGTAGAGAATGCAGACCTCTCCTTGGCCCCCTCAGTTAAGGCAATCTGCCAGTACCCAGAGGTTAAGTCAAACGTACTGAGGTACTTGGCAGTTCCTAACCAGTCAATGAGCTCATCAGCTCGGGGGATGGGGTGTGCGTCAGTCTTGCTGACCGCATGGGGTCCCCGGTAGTCCACACAGAACCTAAGTTCTGGAGTGGCACCAGGTGCAGCAGCCTTTGGGACCAATACCACTGGGCTGGCTCACGGACTGCTGGAGTGCTCAATAACCCCTAGGGCAAGCATTTTGGATACCTCATCCTTAATGCATGCCCTGACCCTGTCGGTCATCTGAGTGCCTGTGCATTAGGGGCCAGTAAAAGTGGGTGACAAGCCTCTCAAACATCTTGTCCTGCCCCAAATGTCCAGCTAAAGGCACATAATGTGCCAACACCAGTAGGAAGGCCCGAAGCACTGGGGTACCACCAGCACATGGGCTGACCCAGGCTCAGGAACCTTAGGGTCACTATACAGGAGGTCATCCTCCCAATAGATCAGGTGTGATCCTGGCTCCTTGCCAGCCACCTGGTCTGCAGCCTGCTGCCGCAAAGCCTCCAAAGTAGGGCATGTCTTCTGTGCTGCACAGAATGCTTCCCTGGTGGGCCCCCTGTCCTGCTGCCACTGCGACAGCTCAGGGACCTCCCCCAGTTATGCCACCTGTTCCCCTGTAGGCTCCGGGGCGTCACACTCAGGCTCCGTCTATTCCCGGACCGTGGGAACTTCTGCGGCCGGTTTCCCACGCCCCCTGCCCTTCCTCTTTTTCATGATCCCCTGGACCACGGTTTCAGGCCCCAAGGGCTCTTGATTACCCTGACGGGCTGCCATTGACCGGGTGGATACGCATACCCACCCAGGCAGACCCAACATCTCCAAGTGACACCTGTGTTCTACCTCCTTCCAAGGGGAATCCTCCAGGTCATTGCCTAGCAAACAGTCAACAGGCATGGTTGGACTCACAGCTACCTTCAAGGACCCTGAGACCCCCCCATTCAAAGGGAACCTGTGCCACTCTGCAGAGGCACTCTGAGTTGTCTACTGCAACTACTTGGTGAAGTACCCACGGATCTATCTGCTCTTCAGACACCAGCTGACTCCTCACTGTAGTCACGCTGGCTCCTGTGTCTCTCAGAGCCTCCACCCTCTGTCCATTAATGGTCACCCACTGCCTGTACTTCTTAGTGTTTTCAGGCACTAGGGTTCTCTGGACCATCTCACTGTCCCCTAGTGAGACAAGGGTCATCTCAGCTGGTTTCCACCCACCTGAAACCAACTCCTCCCCAAGTGCTACACTGGCCAAACCCTGGGACTGCGCACCAGTGGGTGCCGGTGTACTTTTGGGGCATTTGGTTTCCCCCCTCACATGACCCACCTGGTCACATGCATAGCACTTACGTGGGGGACTACCTGCCACTGGCTTCCCTTTGGAGAACCATGGCTTCTTCTCACTGGGGGGTTGGGAATCCTTACCCTGGGAATCATTTTGGGGCCCTTTAGAGAACTCTCCCTGTTTACCTTTACCCCCCCTTTCTTCTGAGAGGGACCCTGCCCATCCTTGGCGTGGTCTCCCCCATGCCTCTTCTGGACCCTGGTGCTCTCCCAGCAGTCCGCTTCCTGCGCAAGCTTCCTGGGGTCAGTCAGCTTGCTATCAATCAGGTGCTGGTGCAGCTAAGGAAAACAAAAACTGTACAAGTGCTCCCAAGCAATCAGATTGTAAATCCCCTCATACGTAGTTACCTTACTGCCCTTCACCCAACCATCCAGTGACCTGCAATAGGAATCAACACATTCCAACCATGTTTGGGATTCCTTCCTCTTGTAGGGCCTAAACTTATCCTTGTACTGCTAAGGGTTCAGACCATACCTTGTAAGCAAGGCACCCTTCATGCTAGAGTAGGTGAGATTCTGAGCATCTCCTAAAGCTGTCAGTGTATCCCTCCCCTCTACCTCAAAATGCTTCCACAGACCCTCCCCCCAATGAGCTTCAGGGACCAGATTCATATGGAGAGCAGACTCATACCCCTTAAACCACAAGTATATTTCGTCCTCCCTTTTATAATCCTTCACAAGATCTTTAGGAATGTGCATCCTCCTTTCAGGCTGCACTGTGATGTGGCTGCCACCATCCCTACTAGACTGGCTCCTCTGATCCAGCTCCCTCAAGCTGAGCTCATGAGCCAACACCAACTTTTTCTCTTCAATGGCCATCCTCATTTTCTCAAACTCTCTCTGGTGCTCCCTCTCTGCCTGTCTGTTCTGCAATTCTTCAGGGGTCAGACCCTTAGATGAGACACTGCTACCTGCCCTGGAGACCCTCTCCCTGGACATAAAAGGCCCACCCACAGTACCATTGTGTATGGATTGCACTTCCTCCTCCTCATCTTCCTCATCCTCTGTGTGCCCTCCAGTGCTCTTGGCTGTCACCCAGGCCCTCAGCGCCTTTTGCAGCTCCTCCTTCTTGGATGAGCTCTTAATGGGACAGTCAAAGCTTTTACAGAACTCTTTTAACTGAGCCTTGGTATAGCTATCCAATTTCTCCAGGTCAAAAGTAGCACCAACTGGTGCATCTCCAGATTGGGACATGATGAAAAGTCAACAAAAGTGAAAAGTTCCAAGAAGCAGAAAAGTTCCCAAATTAAGTTCAAAAGTCAATCAAAGATTACCACAAAAATGGATGTAGGGAAATATCCAAGCCAAAAGAGAAAAAACAAAGATCACCAAACAAGTAGTATGTGGCCAAGTAGTGGTCTGAACTCAAAACAGTAGTGTACACTTAATCACTGTATGTTAAGTAGAAATACAAGTCCAAATCCCAACCGCTGATCACTAATGTTAGAAATGGGGCCTTTGGTTCACAGTCAGGTTACCCCCTGTTCAAGCAAGGAGCCTCACTCTAGTCAGGGTAAAAGAGAATCACCCTCAGCTTACACCCTTGGTAGCTTGGCAGAGCAGTAGGCTAAACTTCAGAGTGCTAGGTGTAAAGTATTTGTACCAACACACACAGTAACTTAATGAAAACACTACAAAATGACACAACACCAGTTTACAAAAATGGGAAATATTTATCTAAACAAAACAAAACCAAAACGACAAACATCCACAATACACAAGTCAAGTTATGAACAAAAATGCAAAAAGAGTCTTTAAGTAGTTTCAAACACACACTAACGCTGTTAGCGTGAAAAAGTACCTTGGGTGCGTCAAAAATAACCCCGCACGGGTTAGTGCGCATCAAAAAGGGCTTCCGAATCGTTGATTCCACTCATGAGTGGGACCTTGCGTCATTTCTCCTTTCACCGGGTCGGGCACATAATTTCTTCTCTACGCCAGAGAGCGATGTGCCGATGCGGTCAGCACTCTCGGGTCCGGGCAGGCCTTGCGTTGTTTTTCCACGCCCAGTGGTACTTGTGTTGGAAATCCAGCCGCACGATGATCCGAAAACCCCTCAGCGTGGGTTGTGATCTCCCAGCCTCCGTCAGCGATGCTGTGCTTCGTTTCTTCTGCTCTGTGCGTCGATTCTTCGGTCGCGTTTCCTGCGAGTGTTGATTCTCAGCTGCGGAGCCGGCGGTGCATCGTTTCTTCAAATACAGATCGGAGTTGCAGCAATCTTTTCCCCGCACAGCACCCTGTGCATGGATTTCCTTGTCTTTAGGCTGCCAGCTTCTCCTTTTCAGGGTCCCAGGATCTGGATGGGCACCACGAGGCAGAGTAGGAGCCTCTCCAGAGACCCCAGGTGCTGGCAGAGAGAAGTCTTTGCTGTCCCTGAGACTTCAAACAACAGAAGGCAAGCTCTAAATCAAGCACTTGGTGATTTCTTCTCAAGATGGAAGGCACACAAAGTCCAGTCTTTGCCCTGTTACTCTGGCAGAAGCAGCAACTGCAGGATAGCTCCACAAAGCACAGTCACAGGCAGGGCATGTCGCGCCACGTGCTGCGGCGCGAGCCGAACATTTGGCTCGGGCCACACAACGCGTCTGCAGGACGCGGCGCGCCCCCAGTCAGTTGTGTGCTTTGCGAGGCCCCAGATTGGGCATGGGGCCTCGCTCTGTTTCTGTGCACTGCGTTTTTCGGGCATCCTGAGCCCTCTTACCTGATCTTTTCTTTTCTTTTCTTCTTTTTCTGGGACATCTGGTTGTACCTTCGTTTATGTTTTTTCCCCCTTCCCATGTTACCTTTTTCTTCCCAGCATTCCTTGTTCCCTATTCTCTGTGGTTCCTAGTCTATTCTGTTCTATGTACTTTTCCCTATCTAAGATGGTATCCTTTTACTTCCTGTTGGTCGTTTCCTGTTTAGTGGTATTTAAGGGATGTGTTTCTTTATTTCCTTGCGCTGCAACACTTTCTGTTTAGATGGTGTCTTTGCTCCTGTTTCTTAGCCTTTCTGTGCTAGATCTTGTCTATTCCGTGTATTACCTATATTTTGCCTCTGTTGATTCCTGTTCTTTTGTTCCTGTTTCAGGAATCTATCTGTTTGGAGTTTTTTTCCC
The DNA here is from genome assembly GCF_031143425.1 of Pleurodeles waltl. NCBI lineage: Eukaryota > Metazoa > Chordata > Amphibia > Caudata > Salamandridae > Pleurodeles > Pleurodeles waltl. The sequence continues at coordinate 572,720,405 of NC_090438.1, forward strand.
CTTTTCAGGTTTTTTTTCCCTCTGGCGCTATTTCTGAAGGGCACGGTCTGTTCTTGGCGTTTCCATTGCCTACAGCACCATGGCTACCAGAAAGAGTCGCCCCTTTCTGGGCCAAAGCTGAACATTCAAGACCCCCGCCACTCGATCTGCGGATTCCAGGCGTAAGCAGCACGTGAGTCGTGACAGATTGTAGCACCAAATTTTTCCGACGTCCTCTAGCACCATGGATGATACTGTGGCGGCTGCTGCAGATCCTGATTAATCTCTTCTGACAACTATTCAGCAACAGGCTCAGGAACTGCAACAACTATGCAATGAGAATGCTGCATTACGACAGGCTTTGGCTTTCCGCAGTGTCGATGTTCCGACTATCTCTGCCTCTACTCCTCGTTTCTCCGGTGAACCAACTAAGCTGCGTGAATTCCTTGATGCATTAACGGTGTATTTCGCCTTCCGACCTACCCAATTCTCCCATGACAGGACAATGGTGGGATATCTTATCAGTGCGTTATCCGGTCCTGCCTTGGCCTGGGCAACCCCGATGGTATCATCCAACGACCCGGTATTGTCGGACTATTCCGCCTTCGTGAATCGATTCAAACAAATGTTTAGTTGTCCAGGATTGGAGGCCTCTGCGGAAGAAGCCTTATGTGACATCCAACAAGGCTCACAAGATGTCCTTCAATATATTACGCGCTTTCGTCAGCTAGCAGCAGAGACCACCTGGGTGGAACATACTCTAATGACTTTGTTTCGCAGAGGACTTAAAGAAGAAATAAAAGATGAGTTAGTACACTCCACCAGAGTTGAAGATCTTCGTGGTCTGATGGATCAAGCACTTTCCATTGAATACCGTCTCCAAGAACGACAATTGGAGAAGAGAAAGAGTAGAGGATCTTCTCAGCCAAGCACTTCACAGGTTTATCTGCATTGTTCTGAGGAACCTCGCCCTCTTGCTAGAGACATAGAGGGAGAACCTATGCAAGTGGATACCACTCGAGGCCCGCTTTCCGTTAGCGAGCGGGAAGACAGACATAAGAAAGGATTGTGCCTGTACTGTGGTGCTGCTGGCCACATACTTTGTACCTGCCCTGTACGGCCTCAAAGGCCATCGGGAAACGCCACTTCCGGTCCTCTGTAAGAAGGGAGGGGACGGGATCATCAGCTATACCTTCCATCAGTTCATTTAAGGACAATGCCACGTCCTTGTTCATGTTACATGTCATGTTACAGCTACCTGACGGCCGTCAAGAATGAACTATGGCATTACTAGATTGTGGTGCTAGTGGTATTTACATGGATAAGACTTGGGCCACTACTCAAAAAATTCCAACACAACCCAAAGAACTTCCAGAACAAGTGCACACAGTGGATGGATCCTTAATATCCTCTGGTCCAGTCGATACTACTACCCTGACATTAAGTTTACAGTTTGGTAACCATCAAGAACACATCTCCTTTGATCTCATATCATCCCCCAACCATACCATCATTCTAGGAATTCCGTGGTTCATAAGACATAATCCGGATGTGAATTGGGAAACCTGGACTATTTCCTTGTCTTCACAGTTTTGTCATGAGAACTGTTTTGCTTCCAACAAATATCGGTCAGCTAAAAGATTGACACCTACTGAAAGTACTACCGGATATTCCATCAATACTGTCCAAGGAGTCCCTGAACACTATTTAGAATTTCAAGATGTGTTCCAAAAACCATCCAGACCTGTGTTACCTCCACATCGAGATTACGATTGTGCTATTCCCTTGGAACCTGGAACTGTCGTTCCCTTTGGGAGGATGTATTCCCTCACGGAACCCGAAAAGGAAGTTCTAAAGGAGTACCTGGAAGAAAACTTACAGAGTGGTCTTATTGTTCTATCGTCTTCTCCGGCAGGGGCTCCCCTCTTTTTTGTACCCAAGAAGACAAAGGATCTTCGTCCCTGCTTGGATTTTCGAAGCCTGAATAAGATAACTATAAAGGACCGTTATCCTTTGCCCCTCATCAAGGATATTCTAAAGGCAGTCAGAGGGGCTCAACGTTTTACCAAACTGGATCTACGGGGAGCCTACCACCTTTTACGTATTAAAGAAGGAGACAAGTGGAAAACAGCTTTCAGGACCCTATTTGGACACTTTGAGTACAAGGTTATGCCTTTTGGTCTCACTAATGCCCCCGCAATTTTCCCAAAATGTATGGACTCTGTGTTTTCTGATCTTTTGAACCAAACGGTTGTAATCTACTTAGACGATATTCTTATTTATTCAAGACGTCCTGAACTGCATTCTTCTCACGTGAAACAAGTCCTTCAAAGACTCCGGGAACATCAACTATCTTGTAAACCAGAAAAGTGTGAGTTCGACAAGACGGAAGTCAAATATCTGGGTTACCATTTAAGTCCCACCGGCATAGCTATGGACCAAGAAAAAGTACAAGCCATCCTAGATTGGCCTTCTCCTTCCTCTATTAAGGAAACACAATGTTTTCTAGGATTAGCACATTTTTATCAGCAGTTTATCTTAGACTTTGCAAAACAAACCAGCCACATAACTCACACTCTAAAGAAGGAAAATTTAACGAAAGGTTTTGTCTGGACTAAGGCGGCTGAAACAGCTTTTCAAGGTTTAAAGAAGGCTTTCACTCAAGCTCCCATCTTGAGACACCCAGATACCAACAAACAATTTATTGTAGTCACCGATGCTTCCGAAAAAGCCATCGGAGCTGTCTTACTCCAACAACAAGAAGATGATGGTCTTGAACAACCTGTTTTCTATTTGTCCCATGTACTCTCTACATCGGAACAACATTACTCAGTACTAGAAAGGGAGTTATTAGCTCTGAAAACAGCCTGCCTAGAATGGAGACAGTTTCTTATGGGTTCCAAGGAGCCTTTTGAGGTGAGAACAGACCATCGTAATCTACAATGTTTACGTAATTTTGTATGCCAGAATAGTCGCCAGGCTTGTTGGGCCTTTTGCTTCAGTCAGTATGATTTTTACATCACCTATATTCCTGGATCCCAAAACATTCTGGCTGATGCTCTGTCTCGCCGTTATCCAGATTTTACTCCTACCCCATCTCAGTATCTACTTGAGCCTAGTAAGATCATCGGAGTAGCTCAGTCTTTCCTGGATGAGGTACAACTGGAATACTCCAGCCTGTCTGACTACGAAGTAGAGAAATTAAACCCCCTTATTTGTAAAAAGCAAGGATATTATTATTATCAGAACCTGTTGTTCCTCCCTACTAATAGAGTTAGAGAAAAGGCATTACAAATGTGCCATGATTCGCCGGTTGCTGGTCATAGAGGCATCAAGGCCACACAAGAACTTCTCTTGCGATCTTTCTGGTGGCCTACCTGGAAGTCGGATGTTGAAAGATACGTTCAGGCTTGTCCCATATGTGCTCAAGTAAAGATTCCCCGTACCAGACCTGCAGGATTACTACAACCATTGCCTGTTCCACCATCTCCCTGGCACACCATTTCTACTGAGTTCATGTGTTCGCTCCCTCCATCAGCAGGAAACTGGGTTATCATGGTCACTGTTGATTCCTTTACTAAGATGGCTCACTTCACTGCCCTGAAAAAGTTACCTACGTCCCAAGAACTGAGCCAGATATTTATCTACCATATTTTCCGTCTCCATGGACTTCCACATACCATTGTATCTGACAGAGGACCTCAGTACATTTCCTAGTTTTGGAAATATTTTTGTAAGACACTAAGGGGGTTATTCCAACTTTGGAGGAAGTGGTAATCCGTCCCAAAAGTGACGGTAAAGTGACGGATATACCACCAGCCGTATTACGAGTCCATTATATCCTATGGAACTCGTAATACGGCTGGTGGTAAATCCGTCACATTTGGGACGGATTACCACCTCCTCCAAAGTTGGAATAACCCCCTAAATATCAATATAGCACTATCATCGGGTTTCCATCCTCAAACCAATGGACAGACCGAGCGTCTTAACAAAGGATTAGAGCAATACCTGTGCTGTTTTTGTAATTCTACCCAGAGCAACTGGAACACTTACCTCCCTATTGCTGAATTCTCCTACAATAATACTGTCCATAGTGCCTCCAAGGTCACTCCTTTTTTCTGTTCTTATGGCTATCATCCTACTTCTTTTCCTACTTCTCCTCAGTCTACCTCTCCACTGCCTGCGGTTACTTCCCTTTCCGGACGACTTCTACAAATCCATAGACTAATTCGATCCAATTTGTTGAACACCAAGAGATATATGAAGAGAATAGCAGACAAGAAACGTAGGAACATTCCAGACTATCACTTTCAGGATAAAGTCTGGCTTTCATCCAAATTCTTGCCTTTACACCTTTCTCAGAATAAGTTCACACCCCGCTACTACGGGCCTTTCCGTATCCTTCAGCTGATTAATCCTGTCACTGTCCGTCTTCACTTGCCTCGTACATGGAAAATTCATCCGGTCTTTCATGTTTCCCAGCTCAAACCTTACGTACCTGATCCTTACTCTTGTCAGTTTCCTTGTTCTCCTCCTGTGTTAGTGAATGATGTACCTGAATATGAGGTACAAGAAATTTGTGACTCTCGTATCTTTCACAAACGTCTTCAGTATCTGATTCATTGGAAGGGTTATCCTCTCAGTGAATGCTCTTGGGAAGATGCATCTTCTGTTCACGCACCTCTTCTGATTCGTCATTTTCACCGCTTATTTCCACACAAACCTGGGCCTTCGGGGGGGGGACCTACTGTCGCGCCGCGTGCTGCGGCGCGAGCCAAACATTTGGCTCAGCCGCACAACGCGTCTGCAGGACGCGGCGCGCCCCCAGTCTGTTGTGTGCTTTGCGAGGCCCCAGATTGGGCATGGGGCCTCGCTCTGTTTCTGTGCACTGCGTTTTTCGGGCATCCTGAGCCCTCTTACCTGTTCTTTTCTTTTCTTTTCTTCTTTTTCTGGGACATCTGGTTGTACCTTCGTTTATGTTTTTTTCCCCCTTCCCATGTTACCTTTTTCTTCCCAGCATTCCTTGTTCCCTATTCTCTATGGTTCCTAGTCTATTCTGTTCTATGTACTTTTCCATATCTAAGATGGTGTCCTTTTACTTCCTGTTGGTCGTTTCCTGTTTAGTGGAATTTAAGGGATGTGTTTCTTTCTTTCCTTGCGCTACAACACTTTCTGTTTAGATGGTGTCTTCGCTCCTGTTTCTTAGCCTCTCTGTGCTAGATCTTGTCTATTACGTGTATTACCTATATTTTGCCTCTGTTGATTCCTGTTCTTTTGTTCCTGTTTCAGGAATCTATCTGTTTGGAGGTTTTTTCCCCTTTTCAGGTTTATTTTCCCTCTGGCGCTATTTCTGAAGGGCACAGTCTGTTCTTGGCGTTTCCATTGCCTACAGCACCGTGGCTACCAGAAAGAGTCGCCCCTTTCTGGGCCAAAGCCGAACATTCAAGACCCACGCCACTCGATCTGCGGATTCCAGGCGTAAGCAGCACGTGAGTCGTGACAGGGCAGCTCTTCTTCCTCAGCTCTTCAGCTCTTCTCCAGGCAGAGGTTCCTCTTATTTCCAGAAGTGTTTCTAAAGTCTGTGGTTTTGGGTGCCCTTCTTATACCCAATTTCTCCATTGAAGTAGGCCTACTATGTGAAATCCTGCCTTGCCCAGGCCAGGCCCCAGACACTCACCAGGGGGTTGGAGACTGCATTGTGTGGGGGCAGGCACAGCCCTTTTGGTGTGAGTGACCACTCCTCCCCTCCCTCCTAGCACAGATGGCTCATCAGGATATGCAGGCTATACCCCATCTCCCTTTGTGTCACTGTCTAGTGTGAGGTGCAACCAGCCCAACTGTCAAACTGACCCAGACAGGGAATCCACAAACAGGCAGAGTCACAGAAATGGTATAAGCAAGAAAATGCTCACTTTCTAAAAGTGCCATTTTCAAACACACAATCTTAAAACTACTTTACTAAAAGATGTATTTTTAAATTGTGAGCTCAGATACCCCAAACTCCACATGTCCATCTGCTCCCAAAGGGAATCTACACTTTAATCAGATTTAAATGTAGCCCCCATGTTAACCTATGAGAGAGACAGGCCTTGCGACAGTGAAAAACGAATTTAGCAATATTTCACTGTCAGGACATATAAAACACATAACTATATGTCCTACCTTAACCATACACTGCACCCTGCCCTTGGGGCTACCTAGGGCCTACCTTAGGGGTGTCTGACATGTAGGAAAAGGGAAGGTTTAGGCCTGGCAAGTGGGTACACTTGCCAAGTCGAATTTACAGTTAAAACTGCATACACAGACACTGCAGTGGCAGGTCTGAGGCATGATTACAGAGCTACTTATGTGGGTGGCACAACCAGAGCTGCAGGCCCACTAGTAGCATTTGATTTACAGGCCTTGGCACCTCTAGTGCACTTTACTAGGGACTTATTAATAAACCAAATATGCCAATCATGGATAAGCCAATTACATACACATTTTGTAAAGGAGCACTTGCACTTTAGCACTGGTTAGCAGTGGTAAAGTGCCCAGAGTAACAAAAACAGTAAAATCAGAGTCCAACACACATCAACAACCTGGGGAACAGAGGCAAAAAGTTGAGGTAGACCACGCCAAGGATGAAAAGTCTAACACATGCACATACATGTTATCTGACATTTACAAGAATCATGAAGAAAGAGATGTCAGTGGATGGCAGTAATGTCTCCTTACCTAGTTATGTGCATCCAAAACAAAGATGATCTAGGACCCCAAAAACCTCACACAGCACAACGCGACTGAACTTAACATATGGCACTGGTCACCAAAACCTGCACATTGTCCATCCCGTTGATGCCACACAGACACAACAACAGGCACATGAGTAGTCAAACTGGCACACATGGGCACATTGTAGCCTGTGAGGAGGAAAAGGATGGTGATAATTGTGTACTTTAGGAGCTTACCTGCTCTTCTAATGAGCCACAGAGCTTTGCATACATGGCTAGGACCTCATTAACTAGCCTCTCCAGTTCCTCTGGAGAGAAAGCAGGTGCCCTATCACCTGCTGGATGTGGCATGATTGCTCCCAGAGGCGGCACACAGCAGCTCAGGTCATGAAGGTCTTGCTGGCAGCAGTGTCAGGAGTCAAGTGAGTGAATATGCAGAATATGGCTGTCACGTTCGCCATGTACTCGGTTGTCACTGCCTGGGGACACAGCCATTGGCCTGCAACCACAATCGTCAACAATGTTAGCCTGAGGCTGTGGCCACCGCGGATGCAACCGCCTACCACCATGTCGACGTCTGCCAGCTGTCACGGGTGGTTCATAATGTCCAGTGAAGTAGGTTGGGCATCCGCCACTTTGGCAGTCTGAAATGCTGCATTGGGCTATATAAACTGCTTCACACCTGCAAAAATTGATTTTTGACCTCACAAACAGGCTTATCCTGTCTTGTCATATAGGTCCTACTACTCAAATACCATTGTAGTATGTTGCAGGGCACAGATTGTATTTAGCAGTGGGGCACAGTCAACCACCTCCAACGATCATTTTGGGGGTAGGGATATCCAGTCACATTTTGAGGGGAAATTGTGCTGCACATCTTTGAGTTTGGTCCATACATATTTTGTGACCACTTGTGGAAAATCATGGTGTCCGCATGTGACTCTTGTGTTATTTGCAGCTGTGTTGTGCACTGGTTTCCATGTCTATCCATTCAGAAATGTCATGTCACATGCTATCATTGACAAGCAACATATATGTTGCTGTGGACACAATGACTAACGTTAGAAATCATGTCTTGTCATTCATAGGTACCCAGGAAGAGGGAGGATGCGACAATCTCCTGTCTACCATCCACTGCCAGACCTTCAGAGCATAGAAGAATGATACATCATCCTGCTGTACTATCTGAATAGGCAAACCAAACAATAGTGGACATATGTCATCCCTTGGAGCCAGATCTGATGCCAGGTATTAGTTATCTATCCCGCATACCACTCATTGTACAAGTCATGTCAGTATTGCACTTCCTAGCCACAGGGTCCTTCCAACATACAGTGGCCCTATCTGCTGGCAGGTCCCAACCTATGTTCAGTTTGGTGTTGAAGGATGTCCTCTCAACAATGTTGAAATACCTGGGCAGCTATATCCAGTTTCCCCGACGTGAGGATTTATCCCATGTGAAGGCTGACTTTTATGGTTTTGCACACATCACACATGTGGTGGGGGTCATTGATAACATGCATGTTGGCTTAGTCCCACAACAGGCCAATGAACAAGTATATCACAACAGAAAGAACTTTCATTCCATCAACGTGCAAGATATCTGTCTGTTTGGCGGATCGCTACATTTCACAGGTCTCTGCCCGTTATCCGGGTTCAGCCCATGATTCCTTCATAATGCAGGATAGCACCATACCCCAGCTGATGTCACAACTGTACCTAGAGAGGACTTGACTGCTTGGGAAGTCATATCTGTACTGTTTGTGTGTGCAATGCCTAACGCTAAAATCATGAAGTGAGTGACTTGTTGTACATATCTCCCATTACTTGACATGAGACTCCGCATATCCAAATCGTCCTTGGTTGTTGACTCTAATAAGGAATCAAACTACACCAGGGGAAGTCCGCTTCATTGAGGCCCATGGAAGAACAAGGCAGGTAGTGGAGTGAGCTTTGGGCTCCTAAAAGACAGATTTAGGTGTTTTGACCGGACTGGTGGAGCCCTCCTCTACTCACCCAGAACAGTGTGTCAGATCACTGTGGCGTGCTGTATGCTCCAGAACATTGCCCTGTGGAGGAACATCCCATACATCCCAGAGGAGGGGGAGCCTTCAGTGCCAGCGGGTGAGCCCAGTGGGAATGACAGTGGTAAAGAGGAAGGAGCTGACTCCCAGGAAGATCTCATCACCAGCTACTTTCCATGAGAGTAAGTATGTCATGGGATGTAATGACTGTGACTGTACAATGAACTGTAGGTGTGTAGTGTATTAGCAACAACCAGGGAGCTGTTACTCTGTAATATTCAGACAAAGACTGCTTGAAGAGTCAGCCTTTGACATATCCCCACCTTGATGATGCTGCAATGTTCGTGGCAGTCTCATTGCAATGTAATTTAATTTCCAGATGCTTGCTATGTCATTTGCGTAATAGGTATGTTTTTAAGCCTATACTCCTTGTTTTGTCTTTCTACAGGTACTTTCACCATGACATCCTCATATGGGCATTTAAGAATTGTGACATTGTCAGGTATCTAATGCTGTTCTGACATACAAAGTGGACATGGATTGTTTCAGGTAATGTAGGTCACATTTTGGGGTGTATGAGATGTGTGCCAAAGCTTGAACAGTGTTTGGGTGGAAGGTCAGAAGTGCACATTGGACTTGTTGAGTGTACTGTGTTGGGCCAATAGTATAATGTGTGTCATCATGTGGGCATGTTGTGACCTGACATTTATACTTATGTGTTTGTGTTTGTGTTTAATGGTTATAATCCTAAGCAGGACACAGTGTATGTGTGACATATCCCACCTTGCACAACTAAGTTGTGTCTTCATCATATGGTTCGCAAGGTCTTACATCTCTACATAGACAAATGGTGAAATTAAGCTAGCAGACATTGAGTTTGTGATGGGTGAATGTATTTGAGTGCCGATGAACCAAATTTGGACAATAAAAAAGAAAAATAATACAGTGAAGGGTTCATTCATGGTGAAGGGAAATCATTGGAGTAGTTGCCACACCATTAGGAGTCCTTAGTGCTCCTCCCATTGGAACTGGTGGGTAGTTCAGGGTAAGTCAACAGAATGAATGTGTGGCACACAAAGGAGATCCTTTAGGAAAAGGTCATTTGCTGGCAGTGGTGAATGGCTTGCCATCTGCATCTCCTCGATACTTCATTGGGTATCCCCACTTGCGTGGTTGGGGGGGATCTGTTGCTACAGAGTCAGGGGTGTCTGGGTCTTGTTCTTTTGGCAGGGCCCCCCTTCCAGTGGCTGGCAGCAATGAAGAAGGGCCTGATGTTGACTGGTCAAAGGGAGGGGTACAGTGGTGTTGTAGAACCCGTCTTAATGTGCTGTTAATGTCCCTTATCATCCCTGTTAGGGAGGCCATGTTGGTATTGTGAGCCTCCCACTGTCCATGCACATCCCTATGTATGTTCCTCTGTAGCTACGTGATTTCCTGGAGTTTGTTCAAGGCTTGGCCCATCACACCTTGGCTGATGGTGAGAGCCCCAGTGGCTTCACCCCGCTGGCCCACAGCATCCCTTCTACACACCCTATCCCCACGGCCCTGTGCCCTTGCCACAAGGTGCTCTGTCCCACTGGGTCCTGGACCCTCATTGTAGGAAGTGTTGTATTGCATCTCAGGATCCAGGATGGGGGGCACGAGATGGTAGACAGTATGCCAGGAACACAGGGTGGGGGGAGAATGATTGCCAGTGATATAGAGACAACTGGGCTGGGAGGTATTAATGTGGCCACAGTAAGACTCACTGGTGGTGTCTGACCTGGTTGCCCAGATGGGCCAGAACTGTCCTCCACATCCAGATGCCCAGGAGTGTCTTCTTGACTGAGGGCTTCCACCATGGGGTCAGTGGCAGTCTCTTCTGTGACCTCTGTGTGCCCAGTGGAAGCTAGACCTCTTGATGTGAAAGATACAATGTTACTGGTTGTATTGTGACATCTACCTCCAACAATTTAGTGTTACATTAAACATGGACCTTGCACAAAGTTATTTTGCAGTTAATCTTATTGTGACAAGTAGCCGTGACATTGGTTGTATTGACATGCCATTTGTAGAGCATGCCAAATGTTTTTGACTGAAGCAGCTGCTGAGATGTGAAAATCATTAGCCCTTGGTAAGATGGCCTGAGAATGCCATCTTGCCACCAGTGCAGGCAAAACAGTGGCTAGGCAAGATACGTCTTTGGCCATTTGGAGGCCTAGTTGATTGTTATGTAGTCAGACCCAGGATTTTGTTAAATATGTGACCGGGCTCGTAATGTGGTCAGTGCATTGTGACTGTGCCTGCTGCCAATACCATTCTGGTGATGCATCTTGAGGCCTTTGGGATCATTGATTTGCACACTGGGTAAGGTGTCCTTCCTTTCCCCAACAGATACATCTTGGATTAGCTGGTCAAGATGGAGTTAGGTGGCCAGTCACATCTCAGAGTTGAGCATGACCTGTATCTTGGTCCATTCCAGGTGAGTAAACTTCAATTGAGAGTTAAGACACAGGGATATTTGGGCATTAGAACATAGGGCTTGTGTTTGGAATTGGAGAGACAGAGCCCACTGACCTCGGCAGTCATGTCACTCCCTCTGCTTCATATGCTTTATAAATGTCATCCCCCAGGTAAGTACACTTCAGATGTGATTTCCCAAACATGAGTTTTTGGAGAAGAGGACACTGGACTGGTGGTTAGAGTGACAGTAAAAGACCCTACTGGGAGTTGTAGTCTTGTAACTCCATATACTACACTCACTATATAAATGGTTTCCTCCAAGGTGAGTACACTTCAATTGAGAGTTAAGACACAGGGGTCAGCGGACAACAGAACACTGTGCTGGTGTTTGAAGTTTCAGATACAGGGCAGCTGGGAGTTGTAGTTATGTGACTCCCTGTACTACGCACACTATACAAATATCCTCCTCCTAGGTGAGTACACTTCAATTGAGAGTTACCAAACAAGGGTATTTGGACTGGTGAACACTGGTCTTATGGTTGGAATCTTGTAGTGGAAGTTAGAGAAACAGTGCCTCCTGGGAGTTACAGTCAGGTCACTCTCTGTAGTACACACACTTGACCAATGTTATCCCCCCAGGCGAGTAAACTTCATTTTAGAGTTCATCAACAGATGCATTGGGGCATGTGACCACTGGTCTGGTGTTTGGACTTAGGGAAACAGTGCCTGCTGGAAGTTGCAATCAGGTTACTCTCACTACTCCCCAATATCTGACAAATGTTATCTCCCTCCCACTCCCTCATGTGAGGGAATTGGCAAAGAGTGGTCTTTGGGTAGGTTGGTTGGTAGGTGGTTGGAGTTACTGAAACAAGGACTCCTGGTAGTTGTAGTCAGGTCATTCTAACTGCTCCCCAAAACCTGACAAATGTTATCCCCCCCAGATGAGTAAACTTCATTGGGAATTGACAAACAGTGGTCTTAGGATAAGAGCACACTGGGCTGGTGTCTGGAGTTAGAGAAACAGAGCCTTCTGGGAGTTGCGATCAGGTCACTCTCACTACTCCTCAATATCTGACAAATGGTATCTCCGATGTGAGTACACTTCATTTGGGAATTGACAAACAGTGGCTTTTGGACAAGTGACCAATGGGCTGGAGTTTGGAGTTACTGAAACAGGGTCCTCCCGGGAGCTACAGTCATGTAACTCCCGGAACTACTCAAACTATACAAATATCCTCCCAGGTGAGTACAGTTAAATTGAGAGTTAACTAACAGATGTATTGTAGCATGTGCCCAGTGTGCTAGTGTTTGTAGTTACAGGAGTAGTGCCTCCTGGGAGTTGCAGTCAGGCCACTCTCTCTACTTCACACACTTGGCAAATGATATCCTCCCAGATAACTGAAGTTCATTTGTGATTTGCCAAACAAGGGTATGTGGACAAGTAACCACTGGTCTGGTGTTTGGACTTGTAGAACAGTGCCTGCTGGGAATTGCAGTCATGTCAGTCCCTATACTATACACACTGTACTAATGTCACCTCCCCAAGTGAGTACATTTCAAATGTGAATTAGCAAATAGAGGTCTTTGAACAAGTGGACACTGGGCTGGTGAGTGGAGTGACAGTAACAGTGGCAAAAGGTGAGCTGTGGGGATGCATGCCATACATTTTTTGGTCACAATTTTTTTGTTGTGATTGACCAGACTCCACTGCCCCAGGTATTCCTTCCAAGTCCTCAGGATGGAGGATGACCAAGACCTTCTCCTCCCAGGGAAATATATGTAGTGGGCACTAGGAGGGCCACCGCCCGTCTTCTTGGCCTGCAGCTGGTGCCTTAAGACCAAGCCTTAAGAGTCGTTCCACCTCTCCCTAATGTCCTCCTTTTTTGTGCATTGTGGTGCCTACTGCATTGACTCCGTCGATGATCCTGTCCCACATTTCCATTTTCCTACTGAGAGGAGTATCCTGGACTTGTGCTCCAAACAATTGTGACTCTACTCTTATGATTTCATCCACCATGACTCTTAACTCATCCTCAGAAAAACGGGGATTTTTTTGAATGTGAGATACTGGGGAAAAAAATAAAATGTGTGACAGTGATTTACAAAAGAGGGGAATTGCAAAAGGCTGTGACTGGACAAAAGTATGTGCTGGGCGTGAAATGAAATGGTGAGAAAAAAGTAGTGCCTAAAATCTGTTCTGTGTACAAAGGTTGCTTTGGCTTCAATGTTTTGCGTTTGTAATACAAAGGATTGTGGTGTGTAAAGGGGTTTGTTTTATAGTGCCCTTTTCAGGTGTGTCCAGTGTGGCAATGTGTGTCAGCTGTGTTGTTTTCAAATTCAACCAATGTGCAGCTGTGTATTACTTTGGTGACTGCAAACCGCCATGTTTCAGACTGCCATTGGACCGCCTATTTCCAGCCCTCCGCGCTGCTGCAGGTCTGACTTTTTTTGGTTGGTGGTCTGCTTTTCTGCCTGTGTAACTCGTAATGGGGTGGTCTGAAAGACTGCCAATATGGTGGTGTTTTTAGTACCGCCAACATGTCGGTCTGGCGGTCCGACAGCCAAACTCGTAATGAGGCAAAAGGTTTTGTAATTTCTTGTGTGTATGCTCTGTAACCAGATGTCCTTTCACAATTAAAATGCACAGATGTGCTCTCAAATATCCACTGCCTATGGATGTCAACTCACAGAAATGCCAGGGGTAGCAGAAGTGAAATCATAGGCCCATTCACCTCTATTTTCACTCACACACACATACTTATACATACACACAAATTCACACTTACATGTACACTCTCTCAAATAAACACATTCTCACACGCAAGCACACACACAACATACATTTTAAATAATTATTTACTTACCTCAGCTTCCATGGAAGGGCATATTCCAGCTAATTGTACTCCATTTTTATAACACTAGTAGTGAATAACATATTATTTCTCACTATTAGTTTAATAAAGTGGCAAAAAACAAAGAGTGGAGCCCCAACTGATGTCCATAAGGACTAGCTGCGACTGCGTTCCTGGCACTGAATTTGCCATATCTGAGGCCAGGAGTTACAAAGGCAGTGCCAGGGGTAGCAAAGGGCAAGCCAAGGGTCACAGCTACAACTCCTGGCAACCCCTAAATGACTTCCATGGCACTACCCAACATCTTTCAAACATGGAAAAGTCACGGTTGTAAATGCGCCTATCCCTTCTCTGATGGTGTCTCTCATATCGTAAAGCCTCTCAGGTTATGATAGTCCTGATAAACCCCTAAGCATTAGGATTTGTGCCAAAATTATGAGGGCAGCTCCACTATGTACCCGCACTCGTAATCAACTGAACACCTCAAGGCACCCTCTAGAACAAGAATGCTCTACTAACAGATGGGTCACCAGGGCGTTATTTTTATTTGTGTTGGTGTGTAAGTTCCTAAATAAGATACTTCATTGCCTCCACACACAATGGAAATTTCAAGGAAGGACTTTATCAAGGGGCACTTTCTTATAACATCCTTCTTTTTTCAAAGTTTTCTATTAAACTGTGGCAGGGTTAATTTTCCTTACAAGTGCCTAAAGATACAGTGTAACACATGTATTCCTGAAAGTAACATGGCTGAATTTTATCTGTATTTATACCCACTTCTAATAGCATTTACTATGGCGTCCGCTATCCTGAGAACATTCCATTAAACACATTCTGCACATTTACCATTAAAGAATTACAGACAAAGACTGTTTTTAAATCGTTTTTTTGCAAATGTTTGTATTATTTTAATTGAAAACACGTTTTTTATATTTCATCATTCAAGGCTGCATGGCTTTCTTGTTGAAAAAAGTCATGTGACATTAACTACTTACCTTCTGTGGTAAGATTCTCACGAACAAAAGTACTGATTAATTTAATAATTTTTCAACACCTTTTAGTAACATTTCCTATTCTTCTGATTACAAGCTGGAGCCCACCCAATACCTTGCTGTAAATATAGGCACAGTAGTCCTCAGAATTTCCACAAACAATTCTTTATTTATTATCTTGTCATTTAAGAACAGCCAATAATTCAGACATACAAAGGTATAAGCTTTACAATAGATTCAATAAACCAAAATGTGTATATACAATACAAAAACAGTTGTTGTATTTAATAGAAGGCTATCAAATACATTATGGCCTCTGGAAAATGTGGAATTCCAGTTTGATCAGTTTCTGTCATATTCCTGATTATTATGTTGAGAACCGAATCTGGTAAATACCTTTATATTATCATTGTCGAATGAGCCCTATATTCCATCCACAGTAAGGAGAGAAAATACATAACCCAACAAATTAATTGAATATAACATGTATAAATTGATTTTTGATTACAAATACGTTGCCCAACGAAGTGTCTAAAACATTTCGACTTAGTAGTATCACAATTGTATTGGCTGAATTATTAAACCCACATAGTAAGCCTTCATAAGTTGATCATTCATTCTAGAAATGGTAATGTCCCAGTAAGTGATTCCCTCTCATGGGGATTACAATGTGATAGTGTAACAACACCTAGGAAGAGCAAAAATTCAGATACTGTATTAAATAATGAAGAAAATAATATCTATATTGTTTGGGTATCAATCAGCCAAGCAACATCTGATTTTCTAATAGAAACTATGGGCCAGATGTATCAAGATTCCAGTTAGCGATTCTCAAATAGCGATTTTTAAGAAATCGCTATTTAAGAAATGCAAAAAGCGATGTATCAAAATTGAAAATCGCTAATAGCGATTTCTTAAAATTTGCAAACGCAATTTGCGAGATGCAAATACTGAATCGGTAAAAAAATTGCGATTCGGTATTTGAAAATCGCAAATAGTGAAAACAGCAAATTGAAACAGCCTGATGACATCACAACCAGGAAGTGAGTCAGCCCATGCTGTTTCCAGGAGCCACACCCACAGGAGCAGGGAGAGAGGCACAGCCAAGCACCAGGGAGTCAGCATTGTGAGCAAGCCAGGACCAAACAGCAACATGGCCAATGCTTGAAATGGGAAGGAGAAGGGAGACAGGAAAAGGAAGCTCAAATTCAGTGAGCAAGAATTGGAGGTGCTCACAGAGGAGCTAGTTAGGAACCATGACAGACTATTTGGCAAGAACTCACTCCAAGTACCTTAGAGTGAGAAGCGGAAACTCTGGTCTGGCATCCAGACAAAAATATGCGCAGTGGGTGTTGCGCAACGCTCTGTGGAGGAGATATGCAAGCGATGGTACGACTTGCGTTCCCGTGCCAAAGAGAGGGTGGCCAGCAGGCTAAAGGAAGCAAGGAGCACAGGAGGCAGACCATCAACCCAGACACCATCCACCCCCATGGAAGTCCTGGTGGAGTTAACACTGCTTCCAGAAGCTGTCAGTGGTGTTACTGACATTGACACCTCAGGGACACCCAGCACCAGCAAAGGTAAGGCCATTAATGATGTGTATTCCCATATGTGCATGTACAAATGCCCCTTAGGAAATAGATATTAGCTTGATGTCCATGTCACATCTTACATACAACACAACTATGCCTTATGGGAGTGGTAGTACACAACCCCAAGGTGAATATACCACATAAGTAGCAAGATAGTGGTCAGCCACATGGAAAAACACCACAAACGACTTATAGTCACACAATTTAATCGTACATTGAAAGCAACAATGCTCATCTTAGTCCGGCTCCGTGAGTTCTGCTCGTATGCCGCTGGTGGTTGTTATGTTTAGCAAGATAGCACAAGTGGCCACAATTTTGTATGTCGTCTCTGGGTTGTACTGTAGTGCACCTCCACTCTTATGGATGCACCTAAAGCGGCTCTTCAGCAGCCCGAAAGTGCGCTCCACCACATTGCGGGTTGCCCTTTGTGCAGCATTGTACCTCCTTTCTGCTGGAGTTGCAGGGCTCAGGTAGGGCGTCAGCATATAAGTGCGCACAGCGTAGGCACTGTCTCCAGAAAGCACAGAGAGTAAAATGAGTACTTGTGATATCTGACACCACACTTACATCAATGCAACATTGTAAACTATCAAATTACCTAGTAAATATCCTTCACCAAACTCCCCAGCTAGCAGTCTTGGGTGAATCCCGCTGTGGCGAAAGATGTACGAGTCATGTGTTCTCCCTAGGTATCTGGCCACGAGATCAATAATGATCTAGGAGGCATTGCATATCACCTGTATGTTCAAAGAATGATGGTTTTTTACAGTTGCGATACACTAACTCGCTGGCCGATGGTGGACAGATTGCTACATGTGTCCCATTTCAATTCAATTCGTGGTAAATTGCATGTGCAAAAAGCCATTCTGCGAATAATCACAATTTGCGATTTTTTGATGCATCGTATTGTGAACCGTTTTTTGCGTGTGGCAATCAGCGTAGGGCAAATAGCGTCCCGATTTTGCAGATCGCTATCTGCGAAACTCTAATCGATGTCACAATTTGCATCTCGCAATTAGCAATTCAGTAATTCATGTCGCTATTTGCGATACACTGTTTGCGACACGCAAATTCATGTCTCATTCGCAAAAATACGCTATTTTAGCGATTCTTTATTTTCGCACTGTGAATGCCTTTCATACATCGTGGAAGGCATTTTTGCATTCGCAAACGGCTGATTTTTGCAATTCACACCTTTTGCGAATGCAAAAACGCTTGATACATCTGGCCCTACGTTCCCTTTCTTATTTGAACAACCTTTGTTCTCATTCTGTGCCTGTATATTATGTACCCATATCTATGTTTTTGTTCATGTTCATATATTACCCAATGGCAGTCACCACCTTGTAATTTTAGTTAGGATCACATTTCCATAGGGAATTGCTTTTTAGGTGTTGGAAAATGGGTTATTGGTAAGGGCAGGTATGTACCTACACTTAGCAATAGGCCACTAACCTCCACTAAGGTCCAGTTAGGTCTCAGTAAATTAACCCCAGCTCAACCTTTGGTAGTTTGGCAACGAGCGTCAAGGCTTAACTTAGGAGACAGAGTGTAAAGCATTCAAATATCACAAAACAGTAATTAAATAAAACACAGGAAACAGTTTAAAATCCAAAACCAATTTATAAAAATAGATTATATTTTTATCTTTAAAATGACACACAAACGAATAAAATCGGATAAGGGGAACCGGAGATATGACTTTTTAAAGAATTATTGTTTTTTAGCACCTAGAAACAAAAAGCGCCAATCGGGTCATCTGGTTGCACCTCGACCGGGGCAAAGTTAAACTTTAAGGCCGACCACGATGGAGCCCTGCTCGGCCACAGGCAGCGGGAGGCCTCGGTTAAAAGTTTACCTTCACACTTAGGGCCTCATTATGACCCTGGCGGTACAGAACCGCCAGGGTCAACGGGGGCGGGAGCACCGCCGACAGGCTGGCGGTGCTCCCTTGGGCATTCCGACCGCGGCGGTAACGCCGCGGTCGGACCGGGACAACTGGCGGTCTCCCGCCAGTTTCCCGCTGCCCAAATGAATCCTCCAAGGCGGCGCAGCATGCTGCGCCGCCTTGGGGATTCTGACACCCCCTACCGCCATCCTGTTCCTGGCGGTTCGCCCGCCAGGAACAGGATGGCGGTAGGGGGTGTCGCGGGGCCCCTGGGGGCCCCTGCAGTGCCCATGCCAATGGCATGGGCACTGCAGGGGCCCCCGTAAGAGGGCCCCGCTAGTATTTCACTGTCTGCATAGCAGACAGTGAAATACGCGACGGGTGCAGTAGCACCCGTCGCACCTTCCCACTCCGCCGGCTCGATTACGAGCCGGCTTCATCGTGGGAAGGTTGTTTTCCCCTGGGCTGGCGGGCGGCCTTTTGGCGGCCGCCCGCCAGCCCAGGGGAAAACTTGGAATACCCTCTGCGGTCTCTGGACCGCGGAGCGGTATTTTGGAGGGGGGAAGTCTGGCGGGCGGCCTCCGCCGCCCGCCAGACTTAGAATGAGGGCCTTAGTCTCTTTTTCAAAGATTTTCTTCAGCGGGACGAACCTGCCAGTCCAATCCGACCTCCTGGAGCCCTTCTCCCGATACGCGATGCAGGAATCCTCAGTGGAGATTTTTACCTTCGGACGTAGTCATTTTTTTGAGGTGAAAATCCTTCGACCGGGGTAAACCTGGATCTTGATCCGACGTCCCTGGATCCCTCCTCGGATACGCTGGCTGGGAGGTCCCGGTCAACTTTTTACCTTCGGACTTAGGGCCGTATTTATACTTTTTGGCGCACGACTGCGCCAACGCAGTTGTGCGTCAAAAAATTTAACGCCGGCTAACGCCATTCCAAAGCGCCATGCGGGCGCCTTATTTATGGAATGACGTTAGCCGGCGGAGCTGCCTGGTGTGCGTAAAAAAAAATGACTTACACCAGGCAGCGCCGGCGTAGGGGAAAATGGAGCTTGGGTGTCAAAAAATGGGGCAAGTCAGGCTGAGGCAAAATTTTCGCCTCAACCCGATTAGCGCCATTTTTTTTGACTCCCAACCCCCATTTAAATTACTCCTGTCTTAGCAAAGACAGGAGTCATGCCCCCTTGCCCAATGGCCATGCCCAGGGGACTTATGTCCCCTGGGCATGGTCATCAGGCATAGTGGCATGTAGGGGGGCACAAATCAGGCCCCCCTATGCCACCCAAAAAAAATATATATATACTTACCTGAACTTACCTTAAGTTCCCTGGGATGGGTCCCTCCATCCTTGGGCGTCCTCCTGGGGTGGGCAAGGGTGGCAGGGGGTGTCCCTGGGGGCATGGGAGGGCACCTCTGGGCTCCTTCCGAGCCCACAGGTCCCTTAACGCCTGCCCTGACCAGGTGTTAAAAAATGACGCTAAAGCGGCTGGACGTCATTTTTTTTGACCCGCCCACTCCCGGGTGTCATTTTTGCCCGGGAGTGTAAATACGGCGCACATGCCTCGGAGTCATTTTTTAGAAGGGAACGCCTACCTTGCATATCATTAACGCAAGTAAGGTGTCCACGCTAAAAAATTACGCAAACTCCAAGATCTTTGGCGCTAGACGGGTCTAACGCCAAAGTATAAATATGGAGTTAGTTTTACGTAAAAAAAAAACGACGCAAATCCGGCGCAAACAGAGTATAAATATGCCCCTTAGTCTCTTTTTCTGAGATTTTCTTTACCGGGACGAACCAGCAAATCAGGCCGGGTCGCGGTTGAGGCAAGCCGGCTAGAGTTGCTGCGGCGGGTCGGTCCCTCCATGGAGCTTTTTTACAAAAGTTCTCCAAACTTCTGGGGCTTCTCCCAGATGTCCTTTTTAGGTTCTTTTGAGGTCCACAGCTCACCCCAAGGGTCCAGAAGTTCTGAGATGGTCCTTGGGGGGTGGCCAGCTGGTTGATTTCTTCAGGAGTTGGTGCAGGGGACTCTGGATAGCAATTTTTCACCTGTAACTACCAGGGAGTCCCTCCTTGAACCAGTTGAAGCCAGGCAAAGTCCTTCTTGTGGTGAAGCCCAAGTGTGCAGCTGGTGCAGTCCTTCTGAGTGCAGGTCCCAGGTGCAGGCCAGGGGTCCAGCAGGGCAGTCCTTCTTCTCCTTCTTCTCCTTTGGTTCTTCCTTGTTGGAATCTGATGGGGATCTGAGGTGTGGGTGCAGGTCTGCCAGTTTTATCCTTGCTCCTGGGTGAAAAGCAGGGGGGTCCTGGTTCTCCAATCAGGTGCAGGGTCCTTCCCCCTGTGATGACCACTTCCTGGGAAGTGTGGCAAAAATCAATCCCAGGAGGCAACGTTCTCCAAAAATCCATCAGGGCTGAATCTGACTTTTGGAGGTTACATCTGGCTGAGCCCACCCACTGGTGTGGCTAAAAATCATAAACACCCCCTCTCCTGCCCTCTCCTAATCTAATCTAGGGGGCACCTAGTTGTCTGGGGTTGCAGGATGTAGGGGTGTTGCTGGTTGCTCCAAATGTCCTTCTCTGCCTTTGAAAACCAGTTTGGCAGCCCTCCCCCTTCCTGCCTCGCCATCTGCTGAGGGGCGATTCCCTCCCACAGGCACATTCCTTTGTATGAAGCCAGGCCACTTCACACCTCATCAAAGCAGCCTGGCCAGGCTGCTAGAGGCTGGCCAATCAGAGCACAGCAGCAAAAACAATGCAGGGCTGACATTGGCAACTTTTCAGGTAAAGTTTAAAACTCTTTACCTGAACAAGTTATATTAAATCCCACAACTGGAAGTTGTGGGATTTATTACAACAATTAATTTGATACCAAACTCTTGGTATCCATCATTTAAGGGGACTTTAAAACTTAAAATAAAGTCTCCCCATTCTAGCCTATGAAGGCCATTTACTACAATGAGGGAAAAACGAAGTTGGCTGTTTTTACCTCACCAGGGCTTATAAAACTATTTTTATAAGGTCCCTGCTTATAGTTACATGGCACCCAGCCCTAGGGGCACATAGGGCACACCTTAGGGGTGGCTTATATGTAAAAATTAGGTAGTTTAAGACTTTGGAACTACTTTTAATTCCAAAGTCGAATTTGCATATAACTTTAATTTAAAAGCAGCCAGCAAGGCAGGCCTGCCTTTAAAATGACACTGGGCACCTCAGCAGTGCACCACCTATGCTGTGGTCCCTAAACCTACATGCACTACCATATACTAGGGACTTATAGGTAGGTTAACTTAGCCAATTATAATTAGCCTAATTTGCATATCCATTTTACACAGAGCACAGGCCCTGGGACTGGTTAGCAGTACCCAGGGCACCATCAGAATCAGGAAAACACCAGCAAAAAGTGGAAAATGGGGGCAAAAAGTTAGGGGGCCTCTGCAATCAGACATGTTTTCTCACATTAGGTCATAGCTTACTAGACAAAGCAGCTGTCTGGTGTGCTAAATACCTCTTGGGGACTTTCAGAAAGTTGACCTAGGAAGGCATTCTGCTTGTTGATTACCATTGGCTTTGTGGTGTGTGACTCACAGTTTCTGGCTTTTCATTTGATGGCTTTATTTGCTTTGGGCTCTCCAGGTTCAGTTTTCACTCCCATTGCCTAAACCCTGTTTTCTGTATCCTTCCACAAACTTGTTTTCTGTTAACATGCCTTTAAATCTTGACCTTATCTCATCACATTTTCTGTGCATTCAAAGAACAAGTTTAAATGTCAGACACTGTCTTCCAAGGGTGCATGTTTACTTTTCTTTCGCTGACTTCAAATTGAGAGGATTTATGTGGCAATCTTGCTGGATACTGGGGTTAGCAGATAGTTTTTCCAGCCCATGACAACATTTAAATGGACTGTGTAAGTTTTTCAGAATTATGGACACACAAATGATAAAGCAAATTCTTTGTCATTTCGGAAGTGTGTTGGAAACAAATATTTCAATGTGATCAAAACAAATCATAAAGCTAGGTGATGCAATTTCCACACAATTTCGTCTGTGCACTGTTTTATTTGTAAAACTGTCTGTCTGTGCAAATGGAATGGTCATTTCATTTGAAAATGTGCTGTCTGTAATGGCAGTGTGCAACCACACCATGAATACTCCATTCTATGCCACGCCATTGTACTCTGCACCACTGCACTCTACTCTGCACCAGTCCACTTTATACCGCTCCACGTCACTGAACTCTGCACCTTTTCACTCTATGCCAATGCACTCTATGCAACTTCACACTATGCCTTTATACTCAACCCTGTACTGCTCTACGCCAATTCACTCCTCACCACTGCACTCTACACCACTCCAGTCTAGGCCATGGCAATCTACTCTGCAAAACTCCATTTTATGCCACTCTGCAACACTGCATTGTATGCTGCTGCATTCTATGCCAATACACTATACGCCAATGCACTTTCCTCTGTAACACTCAACTCTATGCCTCTGTACTCTACTGCAATCCACTGTATGCCACTGTAATCTACTCTGCACCACTCCACTCTAGGACACTTCACTCTATTCTGAAACTATCTACTCTATACCACTGCACTCTCTGCCAGTCTGGTCTTAATCACTGCACTCTACACTAATGCACTCTACACAAATGTACTTTATGTCACTGCACTCTATTCTGCATCACTGTTCCTACATCACTGCTCTCTACACTACTTTACACCACTGCACTCTGACCGTCTACTCTGCAATACTGCACTCTCAGCCACTGAACTCTATGCCAGTTTACTCTGCACTACTCCACACTACGCCACTGCATCCTATATCAATGCACTCCATGTCACTGGGCTGTATGCCACTTTACTCTGCTCTCTGCATCAGTCAACTCTTTGACATGCCACTCTGCACCACTCTGCCACTCTACTCTGTGGCACTCTACTCTGCCCACTCTACTCTACACCACTGCACTCTATACCACTCTTCTCTATTCTGTGTCACACCAGTCCACTCTATGCCACTCCACCCGGTGCCACTTCACTCTACTATGCACCACTCTAATCACTTCATTTTACAAAGCTGTATTGTACTCTGCTGAATTGAATGCCACTGCCCTCTACACCCCTATACTGTGCAGCACTCTATGCCAATGCACTCTACACCAGACTACTCTATTCTATGTCACTCCAGTGTATGTCTCTCTATGTGACTCCACACAATGTCACTCCAATAAATGACACTCTCGCTTTACAACACTCAACTCCACTCTTCGCCATTCCACTCTATGACACTCCATGCCACTCTCCGCTATGCCAATAACTTGTAGTCATGCTGAACAGCAGACACGCTTGTGAACAATTTGACTAAAAGACATGGGCAAAGCCAACAGCTCTTGAGTAGGCAAGACCTATTGGCTTTGCCAGTGCTTGTTTAGTTTGCTATTAACTTTGGTGCCATTTGCCAAATCTACACAAAACTTACCAAAAAGTCTTTGGGGTGATCCGTCAAGTGGGGGGCAAGAAAAGAACAGTGACCAAAATGCAATTTTCCCATGCAATTATTCCTAGAAACATTTAACAGTGATACAGCAAAAAAACGGCTGAACAGAATTACACAAAATTTGACAGAAAGCTAGATCTTTACTCAGAAAGTGTGCTTTTTGTGATTTGGTGTAAATCCATTCAGTAGTTGTTTACTTTAACCCTGAAAGCAATAGATCCCTTTACCTCTACCCATCTACCCATACCAGAACCCTAAAAACCTCTTTCACCCTTTACCCCTACACGCCACTGAACCATAAAAAAACATTTATCTCCCTTTACCTCTACGCACCCTGATTCCTAAAACATGAAGTGTTCTATGAAATTATTGATAACATCACTGATGACATCTGAACTTATATCATTAATGACAACACTGCATGGTATGGGCACAAGTTATAGTTTCTTCAGTTGACAATAACTGAACCATTGCCATGATTTAAATTTTGGGGAGCAGGACATGCAGCCCCCTTATACCAACCACACATTAGCCTCAGGACCGCATCCCCTGGGTTCAGGTGACTGCTGAAGTGTCCCAAGGACCCCATAACCAAGGACACTGCTGTATTTCCTTCCCAGGGCAGTGCGGGTTGGGAATATAAACTTTATTTCCTGCCCGTACTTTCTCAGACAGGGAACACAACTTTGTCCCTGCCGGGCAGGAGCAGTACAAAATGCTGCTCCCGTCCGAGTGGGTGCAAAGTAGTACAGCTGGCTCTTGCCAGCATCACATGGGTGCTGCCTGAGGAGCCAGTTAGGGCTGCATGGGCACTGGGGCTCTCCTCACTGCCCCCAACATTGACCCCCCCCCTTCATTGGCATATTTTATCAGTGCCCTGGGTGGGCACTGCTGGCTCCCACCGGCACCTTGTGTGATTGCTGGCTGAGGAGCAGGTAGGGTCTGTGGGGCCCTAGGGCTCCCTCCGCATCCCCAAAAGTTGGGAATGTTGCGGGTACCCTGGGATGGCACCAGGGCATGCACTTTAAACTATAAACAACAAAAATAGAAGGATTGAGGATGTACTGGCTGTAGTGCGGTATGTCATTGTGACATGTAAGTAATGTACAATATAAGTGTAACATAATATAAATAATGATACAATATTGTGTAGATTGTGCACAGCACATTGATGCAATTAGGAATAAAAATAGTTTATATACCTCTGCATTGTTGATGTTGATGTGAGATCTGAAGGTAATGTTTTGGGGCCAATACACAAAGGCATTTATGGGTACATGAAGGCAGCACTCCTGTAAAACTACTTCATGTACTCAAAAATGCCTTTCATAAATTGGCCTACAGCAGTTATTTTGGTGCCCTAATGATTTAGAAATTGCTATGAAATAAAATTAATTCAGATTGGCTGACAGCTGTGTTAACCCTGGCAGCTTTAGGGAGGTCTTCCCCCAAATGTTTTGCCTTCCCCCTCCATTTTTGCTGATCATGTTTGTGCTTGCCTTAGGACTCTGCCAACCAGTGATAAAGTGCTTGTGCTCTTGCTCCAAAAGATGGTAACATTGGCATATACCCAATTGGAATATATAATTAAGTTTTAAGACCTTAATAAAGGGGTACTACGTGTGCCACAGGGCAGCTATACTAAATGCCACTAGAGGACCTGTAGCAATGACTGTACCATCCACTTAAGTAGCACTTTAAATATGTGTGTGAGTGCACTTGTAAACTGGCATTTCAACCTGGCATAATAGACCTTTTGCCAGGTCCAAATCTTCCCTTTTAATACATATAATTCATCTCTAGGGTAGGCCTTGGAGAGCCCAGAGGGCAGGGTGCAATGCATTTAAAAAGTAGGACATGTTTTGTTAAGTTTTACATGTCCTGGTAGTGAAAACCTCTGTCTGGCTGTCCAGGGCCTATCCTAGCAGTGACTTATGTGTATTAAAAAGGAAACTGTGGGCCTGGCAAAAAGGCCCCCCTGCTTGTGTCCTAGCTGAGAATAGTCAAAAATAATCAAACCAGCAGGGGGCACCCATTGCTCCCCTTTTACTCTGGGACCTGTCTGTGTCTCCCTGGGTCCTCCCCCTCACTCTGATGGGAAACCTGAAACACCCTTTAGGAGTTTCTTCCAGGTACCTTCTTTTGTAGCCTGGTGCTGAGTCAGTGGTTTGCCCCCTTAGCAAGCTCTCTGGGGCAAGTGAGCTTACTATCAATAAGATGTTGGCACAGATTTGGAAAACAGAAACTGAACATGAACGTCTTTGCAATCACATTGTACAGCCCCTGACAATCTTTTACTTCACTACACTTTACTCAACCATCCATTGCCTTGCAAATGTAATCTGCACAACCCACCCAGATATATTGGCCAGTTTCTGACCGTCCCTTAACTTCATCCTATACCTCCCATGGGTTGAGACCATAATTCTTGACAAGGGTTTCTTTCATAGGGGGATACTTCATCCTGTCTCCATTCCCTTCTCTAGTGCCAATTGGGTGTCCATCCCCTCACTAGGAATATGCCTCCCCAGGCTAACTCCCAATTCTCATTAGAGATTATGGGGGTCATTACAACATTGGCGGTCGGTGTTAAAGCGGCGGTAATACCACAAACAAGCCGGCGGAGAAAAAAAGGGAATCATGACCGTGGCGGAAACCGCCAACAAAGACAGCCACTTTAACACACCGCCCGCCACGGCGGTACAGACAAGCAGCGCAGCGGTCACCGCCAACAGACAGGCGGAAGACAATGTACCGCCCATAGTATCACAACCTGCCAATCCGCCACCTTTTCCGGGGCGGATTCACCGTGGATAAAAACACGGCGGAAACAGTTTCTGCAATGTGAAAACGCTCACCTGAACACATCCCACGAGGAAGGAGGACACCATGGAGCCGGAATTACAAATCCTACTGGCCCTTGTATTCCTACTCATCTACGAAGACCGGCGAAGACAACGGTGAGTACTGCACCTACGACATAGGGGAGGCAAAAGTCAGGGGGGGACACACGCAACCCCCCCACCACCCTCCCACCCTCGCATATTACAACACACACACCAATGCATGTAGAAACATCACAGTAACAACCCACAACCCCCCCGCAAGAATGCAAAGACAAAACGAAATCAGTTCAAACTTTGTAATGTATCAATATACATGTCTCAAATATATACAGATATATTAAAAATCATTCAAAAGTATATACATTACGAGAAGTAGTGCAGATATGCACATATCAATGTCCGTGCACCACTAGTCCAAAAATGCATGGGCGAGGCCCACACAAGATACCTGTCCACAAACGGAGAGAACACTGCCGGGGCATCAGAGAGAAATACAACAGGCACCTCAGGGGGAAGTGAAGGGGGGGCACCTCAGCCGGATGAGTGCAAAGCCAGATCCACGACGGGGCTCCATGCCCATTGATGTATCCTGGGAGTGCAAAGCCACAGTCTCTCAAGTCTCTACAGTGGGTGGGTTGCCCACTGGACCATCCTGGGGAGTGCAAAGCCACAGTCTCTCAAGTCTCTACAGTGGGTGGGTTGCCCACTGGACCATCCTGGGGAGTGCAAAGCCACAGTCTCTCAAGTCTCTACAGTGGGTGGGTTGCCCACTGGACCATCCTGGGGAGTGCAAAGGCACAGTCTCTCAAGTCTCTACAGTGGGTGGGTTGCCCACTGGACCATCCTGGGGAGTGCAAAGCCACAGTCTCTCAAGTAGATAACAGCCTCCAGTGGTTCTGGAGGGGGACTGGTGCCCAGAGTGCTTCATCCTGTGAAGGACAGACAGAGCGGATGGATCTCTCCACTGGTTCTGGGGGGGGAATGGTGCCCAGACTGGATTAGTCTCCCCGTGACAGTTCCTGTCCCGTCACTGTCCCAGCTGCACATGGGATAACGATGCTTGATGTGGCGGTCTTTTCCTTCTTCAGCGGTGCATGCCCTGTTCAGCGGTGCTTTGCCATGGCGGTCTCTGGACTGTTCAGCGGTGCTTTGCCATGGCGGTCTTTGGACTGTTCAGCGGTGCTTTGCCATGGTGGTTCTGGACTGTTCAGCGGTGCTTTGCCATGGCGGTTCTGGACTGTTCAGCGGTGCTTTGCCATGGCGGTTCTGGACTATTCAGCGGTGCTTTGCCATGGCGGTCTTTGGACTGTTCAGCGGTGCTTTGCCATGGTGGTTCTGGACTGTTCAGCGGTGCTTTGCCATGGCGGTTCTGGACTGTTCAGCGGTGCTTTGCCATGGCGGTTCTGGACTATTCAGCGGTGCTTTGCCATGGCGGTCTCTGGACTGTTCAGCGGTGCTTTGCCATGGTGGTTCTGGACTGTTCAGCGGTGCTTTGCCATGGCAGTCTCTGGACTGTTTAGCGGTGCTTTGCCATGGCGGTTCTGGACTGTTCAGCGGTGCTTTGCCATGGCGGTTCTGGACTGTTCAGCAGTGCTTTGCCATGGCGGTTCTGGACTGTTCAGCGGTGCTTTGCCATGGTGGTCTCTGGACTGTTCAGCGGTGCTTTGCCATAGCGGTCTCTGGACTGTTCAGCGGTGCTTTGCCAGGGCGGTTCTGGACTGTTCAGCGGTGCTTTGCCATGGCGGTCTCTGGACTGTTCAGCGGTGCTTTGCCATGGCGGTCTCTGGACTGTTCAGCGGTGCTTTGCCATGGCGGTCTCTGGACTGGGCATTGGTGTGTGGCATGACGTTCTCTGGAATGGGCATTGGTGTGTGGCATGACGTTCTCTGGACTGGGAATTGGTGTGTGGCATGACGGTCCCTCATTGCCCAGCGGGGCTGTGGCTGCCGGGGCCCACCTGGGCAATGACTTTGGCAGTGGTCTCCTGACCAGTGACGATACTTGGGCCCTCCTGGGCACTGACTCCGGCGGTGGTCTCCTGACCAGTGACGACGGTGCTGGCGGTGGCGTCCCGGCCGCCGGGAAGGATGCCGCCCTTCTCCGCCGTGATGCTCACACCAGGCTTTGCAGACTTCTTCTGGCCCTTCCCCACCTTTGGAGGAGTCACAGCTGACTCTGCAATCCCCTGGGATCACTGTGAGTTGTTTTGCCTCCAGGAGTCTTCACACGGTCCCGTCGGCCACTTTCCAACTTCAGAGCCTTTACAGGGGGTGGACTGGCAGTGCCTTGGCTCCGTGTCACACTGCCTGCCCTGGTGGCCGGTGCACTCCACACACCTTGAACACGAACCACTGGTACTGGAGGCTTTTTGGCTGAGGCGCTATGACGGGACTGATGAATTGAAGGGGGTGTGGGGGCAAAAAGGTCAACTTTGCAGAGGGACAGTTTCTGACGAACACTGGGATGGGTAGCTGGAGGGGGTCTGGGAGTGGAGGAAGAGGAGGTGGTTGTAGGAGGTGTCACTTTATGTGTTTTGGGTGCAGGTGCAGGTACTGGAGGCTGTCGTGAGGTGGACGGATGTTGGGTGTGTGGGTGCCCGCGTTTGTGTACTTTGGGAGGGGGCGTCACAGACACACTGGGAGAGGACACAGGGGACGTGTAAATGGGAGTGGAGGTGGTGATTGCAGGTGAGCGGGGTGTGGTGCTGGGTGTTCTGGTGCGAGTCCTGGTGCCTGTAGATGTAGTGCATGCAGATGAGAGTGTAGACGACACGGGGAGGGAGGAGGGAGACGATGAGGAGGGGGACACAGTGGAGGCAGTGGATGTTGCTGTGTCCGTATGTGTGTGATGCTTGTGTGAGTGCCTGTGGGATGTGTGGTGTCTATGTTTGCCTGAGCTACTTTTGTGTGTTGAGGTGTGTGCATGCTGGTCTGATGGTGTGCTTGGGATGGGCTGGGGTACAGGGGATTGGGTCTGGGTGGAGGAGGTTGGAGGGGGGAGGCTAGACACAGGGACAATGGCTGCCATCAGTGCTGAGGCCAGAGATTGCAGGACAGGAAGGACAGCCTGACCAGAATGAATGCCCTCCAGGAATGCATTACCGTGTTGCAACTCCCTTTCTACACCCTGGATGGCATTCACAATGGTAGACTGCCCAACAGTGAGTGACCTGAGGAGGTCAATGGCCTCCTCACTGAGGGCAGCAGGGGTGACTGGGGCAGGGCCTGAGGGGCCTGGGGCGAAGGTGATGCCCACCCTCCTGGGTGAGCGGGCACGGGGCGAACGCTGAGGGGCTGCTGGGAGGGCGGTGCTGGTAGGGGAGGTGGCGGCTGTACCTGTAGAAGTGGGGGGCACAGATGTTGCCGCCACCACAAGGGAGCTCCCATCGGCAGACGAGTCCGTGTCGCTGGTTGGTGATCCGGTGGCCGACGTGAAGCTCCCCTCGCCCTCCATCCCACTGGTGCATTCTGAGTCCATGGTGTGGCCCTCCATGGCCATGCGGAATGCAGCCCCCTCGTGCTCCGGTGCCACTGTACCTCCGCCTGATGATGCTGATGCACAAAAGAACAGGGAGAGCACAAAAAGGGGGGGGGGGGAGACAGAAGAAAGACAGGTTGAGTGCATGGCATACCGCTACCGTTGGCGGACAATACAGACACAGCAGCCCCCTGCACTACGCAGTGCTCCTGGCCTCTACAGATGCAATTTCTGGGATCTGGCCTACATGGCTATGGTGGGCATCTGCACACATGGATGCCACAGGGGCATGTATACCTGTACTTGGCACTCTACTGCGGTGGGGTAGAGTGCCACATGGCCTGCATTACGGAGAGGCCTAGCCTACGTATTTCTGCCAGGCCTAGGTACACCCACAGCCGTCCTCCCTGAGCCAGCCCCTCCACTGCGCGCCAAGTACCCAGAATGAGGTTGTACTCACCCCCTTGTGTCTGCTTTGATGCCCTCAAGCGCCCATCGAACTCTGGGTAGGCCACCGCCAGGATCTGGAACATCAGGGGGGTCATGGTGCGATGGGCACCCCTCCCATGTTGGGAGGCCATCCCCAGCTGAGCCTCCGCCATCTTCTTGCTCCAGCGGCGAATGTCCTCCCATCTTTTCCGGCAGTGGGTGCCCCGTCTCTGGTGGAACCCCAGGGTCCGGACGTCCTTGGCGATGGCACACCAAATGTCCTTCTTCTGGTGGGCGCTGACCTACATGACATGCACAAGGGAAGAAGAGAAGTCATTACCAACTGCACCGTAGATGTGAGTGTCCCCCCTCCCTACCCTAGCCATGTGGCACATTCATTCACATGCATTAATGTTCCCTGAACTCTGCCCCCTTCCCTCTTACAACCAGCCCTCTCCACCCAGGCCTAGCCCATACAACATGCTACCTGTGTACTAACCTGTTGGTCTGGAGGACCGTAGAGTTGCGTGTACTGGGGGAGGACCCCGTCTTCTAGTTTCTCCAACTCCTGAGCAGTGAAGGCAGGGGCCCTTTCCCCAGACGCAGCAGCCATCGTCGCTTCCAGACTGAGGTCACAGCAGCACTTGCAGTGTAGGTCCTCTCCTGTCGAAGATCAGGTATCTAGTGATTGAACAGATAGAAAATGGCGGTGACGTCTGCGGCGGTGCGTATCATCACCGGCGGAGCACTTGTTCATTGGCTCCTGGGACCCATAGGGTCCAATTTTAACCAATGCAGCATTGCGCCGCGGTCTATGACCGCCTACCACGACGGTGTGCAACGGCAACGCAGTTACTCCACAATCCCATTGTCCCAGTTTAGCGGTCAGGCAGCCGCCATTTCAGGGGCCCACATGGCTTCATTTACTTCTGCGTCACACATAGCTAGGCCTACACTCAACACACATACAGGAAAGGTTTTGTGTTTGGTGTCGTGTTCTGTGTAACTGTGGGTACATACCTGGAAAAAAGTTGACTCTGTGGTCGCTGTTGTCCTTCCTAGGCACTGTCATTTGGGACAATTGAGAAGATGGTGGAATCCTCCGGTGTACCGACCGCTGGTGGACCTGTTGACAATGGAGTAGCAACATTTAATCATCACCTACAGGTTTGACCGTGCACCTATCCATGAATTATGTACCCAGTTGGAGCCAGACCTGATGTCACCAATCCGCCATCCCACTGGAATCCCCCCTGACGTGCAGGTGCTGTCAGTGCTCCATTTCCTTGCAAATGGCTCTTTTCAGACAACAGTGGCCATGGCATCAGGGATGTCCCAGCCTATGTTTTCCAACGTGCTGTCCAGAGTGTTGTCTGCCCTGCTGAAACACGTAAGGAGATACATCATTTTCCCTGAGGTGGAAGATTTGGCTACAGTGAAAGGTGACTTCTATGCCCTTGGACAAATCCCCAACATCATAGGTGCTATTGATGGGACCCATGTAGCTCTGGTCCCCCCCCACAGGAGTGAACAGGTGTACAGGAACCAGAAGAGTTATCATTCCATGAATGTACAGATGGTATATTTGGCAGACCAGTACATCTCTCAGGTAAATGCTATGTTTCCTGGCTCAGTGCATGACGCCTACATCCTGCGGAATAGCAGCATCCCTGATATCATGGGTCAACTCCAGAGGCACCGTGTGTGGCTATTAGGAGACTCTAGTTACCCCAACCTGTCCTGGCTATTGACCCCAGTGAGGAATCCCAGGACCAGGGCAGAGGAACGGTACAATGAGGCCCATGGGCGGAGTAAGAGGTTGATCGAACGCACCTTCGGCCTCCTGAAGGCCAGGTTCAGGTGCCTCCATATGACAGGTGGTTCCTTATTCTACTCACCGAAGAAGTTGTGCCAGATCATCATCGCCTGCTCTATGCTTCACAATCTTGCATTGCGACGCCAGGTGCCTTTTCTGCAGGAGGATGGTCCAGATGACGGTGTTGTGGCAGCTGTGGAGCCTGTGGACAGTGATAAGGAGGTAGCTGAGGAAGAAGACAACGACAACAGGAAGTCAGTCATACTGTCACGACTCACGTGCTGCTGGCGCATGGAATTTGCAGATCTGGTGGCGTGGATCTTCAATGTTCGACTTTGGCCCAAAAAGGGGCGACTCTTTCTGGTAGCCACGGTGCTGTAGGCAATGGAGACGCCAAGAACAGACCGTGCCCTTCAGAAAATAGCGCCAGAGGGAAAAAAACCCTTAGAAAAAGGGGAAAAACCTCCAAACAGGAAGATTCCTGGAAAAAACAAGAACAAACAAACAGGAATCCAAAAGGAGCAAAAGTCAGGAAACACAGAATGCTGAAATCCGGAGCCAAAAGGTGAGGAAATCAGGAGCGAAGACACTAACTGAGCAGAAAGTGTTGCAGCGCAAAGAAAGAAGAAAACACAGCCCTTATATACTAAAAAACAGGAAGTGACCCACAGGAAGTAAAAGGACACCATCTTAGACAGGGAAACAACACATAGAACAGAATAGAACAGGAACCATAGAGAATAGGAAACAAGGAATGCTGGGAAAGAACAGGAATCTGGGAAGGGGGAAAAGACATAAAGAAAGGCACAACAAAAGACTGCAGAAAAGAAGAAAAGAAGAAAAAAGGGAAAGAAACGAAAAAACAGGTAAGAGGGGTCATAGACCCCTAGTATAGTGGAAAGCAGAAGGTAGAACGAGGCCCCATGCAAGTCTGGGGCCTCGAAATGCGCAGGAGAGGCTGGGGGCGCGCCGCGTCCTAGCAACGCGGTGCGCGGCCCGAGCCGAACGCCCGGCTTGAGTCGAGCTCTCAGCTCGCGCCGCACCGCGCGGCGCGACAGTAGGTCCCCCTCCCGAAGGTCCAGGTTTGAGAGGAAATAAACAGTGAAAGCGTTGAATCAGGAGAGGTGCGTGAACGGAAGATGCATCTTCCCAAGAGCATTCACTGAGAGGATAACCCTTCCAATGAATCAGATACTGAAGGCGTTTGTGAAAAAGACGAGAGTCACAAATTTCCTGTACTTCACATTCAGGAACATCATCCACGAGTACAGGAGGTGGACAAGGAAACTGACGTGAGTAAGGGTCAGGCACATAAGGTTTAAGCTGAGAAACATGAAAGACCGGATGAATCTTCCATGTATGAGGTAAGTGAAGACGGACAGTGACAGGATTGACCAACTGAAGGATACGGAAAGGCCCATAGTAACGAGGTGTGAACTTATTTTGAGAAAGACGTGAGGGTAAGAATTTGGAGGAGAGCCAGACTTTATCTTGCGGATGATAGTCTGGATTGGTTGCACGTCTCTTGTCTGCAGCCTTCTTCATATATCTCTTGGTATGTAACAAATTAGATCGAATTAGTCTATGGATTTGGAGAAGGCGTTTGGAGAAATAGGTAATAGCGGGTAAAGGAGAGTTGGATTGTGGAGAAGTAGGAAAAGAGGTAGGATGAAAACCATAAGAACAGAAAAAGGGAGTGACCTTGGAGGCACTATGGACTGAGTTATTGTAGGAAAATTCAGCTATAGAGAGGTAAGTGTTCCAGTTACTTTGGGTAGAATTGCAAAAGCATCGAAGATATTGCTCTAGTCCTTGGTTCAGACGCTCGGTCTGGCCGTTGGTCTGAGGATGGAACCCTGAAGACAGGGCTCTATTAATATTTAGTGTTTTACAAAAATGCCTCCAAAATCGGGAAATGTACTGAGGTCCTCTATCAGATATTATGGTATGTGGAAGTCCATGGAGACGGAAGATATGATCAATGAATATTTGACTTAGTTCTTGAGAAGTAGGTAGCCTTTTCAGGGCAGTGAAATGAGCCATCTTCGTGAAAGAATCCACAGTGACCATGATGACCCGGTTTCCTGCTGATGGTGGGAGTGAACACATAAAATCCGTAGAGATGGAATGCCATGGGGCCGGTGGAACAGGCAAAGGCTGTAGTAATCCTGCCGGTCTGGTATGGGGTATCTTGATTTGGGCACATATGGGACAGGCTTGAACGTATCTTTCCACATCCAGCTTCCAGGTAGGCCACCAGAAAAATCGTGAAAGAAGTTCTTGTGTGGCCTTGATGCCTCTATGACCAGCTACAGGTGAATCATGGCACATTTGTAATGCCTTTTCTTGCACCTTGTTAGTAGGGAGGAATATCAGGTTTTGATAATAAAAATATCCTTGTTTCTTATGTAATAATGGTCTTAGTTCTTCTATGTCGTGGTCCGATAGGTTGGCGTATTCCAGTTGTACTTCTTCCAGGAAAGACTGAGCCACTCCAACGATCTTACTGGGTTCCAGAAGATACTGAGATGAGGAAGGAGTACACTCTGGATATCGGCGAGACAGAGCATCAGCCAGAATGTTTTGAGATCCAGGAATATATGTGATGAAAAAATCGTACTGACTGAAGAAAAAGGCCCAGCGGGCCTGACGACTATTCTGGCATACAAAATTTCGTAAACATTGTAGGTTACGGTGGTCTGTCCTCACCTCAAATGGTTCCTTGGAACCCATCAGAAACTGTCTCCACTCGAGGCAGGCTGTTTTCAGAGCCAATAATTCCCTTTCCAGTACAGAATAGTGTTGTTCAGCTGTGGAAAGGATATGAGACAAGTAGAAAACAGGATGTTCAAGACCATCATCCTCTTGTCGTTGGAGTAAGACAGCTCCGATGGCTCTCTCAGAAGCATCAGTTACGACTATAAATTGTTTGGTGGTATCTGGATGTCTCAAGATGGGGGCTTGGGTGAAGGCTCTCTTTAATTCTTGAAAGGCTGCTTCAGCCGCTTCAGTCCAGACAAACCCTTTCTTTAAATTTTCCTTTTTTAAGGTGTGAGTTATGTGGCTAGTCAGTCTGGCAAAGTCTAGAATGAATTGTCGATAGAAGTTTGCTAACCCTAGGAAACATTGTGTTTCTTTTATGGAAGAAGGAGAAGGCCACTCTAGGATAGCTTGTACCTTTTCTTGATCCACAGTTATGCCGGTGGGACTTAAATGATAGCCCAGATATTTGACTTCCGTCATGTCGAACTCACATTTTTCTGGTTTGCAAAATAGTTGATGAGCACGAAGTCTTTGTAGAACTTGTTTCACATGGGAAGAATGGAGTTCAGGATTTCTAGAATAAATAAGAATATCATCTAGGTAGATCACGACTGTCTGATTCAGAAGGTCTGAAAACACTGAGTCCATAAATCTCTGGAAGATTGCGGGGGCGTTAGTGAGACCAAACGGCATAACCCTATATTCAAAATGGCCAAATGGAGTCCTGAAAGCTGTCTTCCATTCGTCGCCTTCTTTTATGCGTAAAAGGTGGTAAGCTCCTCGTAAATCTAATTTAGTAAAACGTTGAGCCCCTCTGAAAGCTTCTAGTATGTCCCTGATGAGAGGCAAAGGATAACGATCTTTAATTGTTATTTTATTCAGACCTCGAAAATCCAGGCAAGGACGAAGATCCTTTGTCTTCTTGGGCACAAAAAAGAGAGGAGCCCCAGCCGGAGACGACGATGGAACAATAAGACCACTCTGTATATTTTCGTCCAGATACTCTTTTAGAACTTCCCTTTCGGGTTCCGTGAGAGAGTACATCCTCCCAAAAGGAACAATTGTGCCGGGTTCCAATGGAATAGCACAATCATATTCTCGATGTGGAGGTAGCACAGGTTTCGACGGTTTTTGGAAAACATCCTGAAACTCCAAATAGTGGTCTGGGACCCCTTGGACCGTATTAATGGACATACCAGTGGCTTCTTCAGTATCTAAGGATCTTTTCGGAGACCAATACTTGTCGGAAGTAAAACAGTTCTCATAACAAAATTGCGAAGACAAAGAAACTGTCCGGGTTACCCAATTTATATACGGGTTATGTCTGATGAACCACGGAATTCCAAGAATGATGGTATGGTTGGGGGACGTGATAAGATCGAAGGAAATGTGTTCTTGATGGTTTCCCACCTGTAGACTTAACATCAGGGTAGTAGTGTCTACAGGACCCGAGGATATCAAGGATCCATCCACGGTGTGTACCTGTTCGGGTACTTCTTTTGCTTGTGTAGGAACTTGGTGAGCAGCAGCCCACGTCTTGTCCATGTATATACCACTAGCACCACAGTCTAGTAATGCCATAGTCTTTTCTTGACGACCGTCAGGAAGTTGTAACAGGACAGGAAAAATGAACAAGGCGGTTGTATTGTCATTAAAGGAGCTGATGGAAGGTATAGCTGTAGATCCCGTCCCCTCCCTTCTTACAGAGGACGGGAGGTGGCGTTTCCCGAAGGCCTGGGCGGACGTACAGGACAGGTACGAAGCATGTGACCAGCAGAACCACAGTACAGGCACAACCCTCTCTTGCGTCTGTCTTCTCGTTCACTAGCAGAGAGCGGACCTCGGGTAGTATCCACCTGCATGGGTTCCCCTTCGATGTCTCTAGCAGGAGTGCGAGGTTCCTCGGAACGCTGCAGGCAAGCTCGTGAGCTACTTGGCTGGGAAAACCCTCTACTCCTTTTCTTTTCCGATCTCCGTTCCTGAAGACGATATTCGATGGACAGTGCTTGATCCATCAGGCCACGAAGATCTTCCGCTCTGGTAGAATGTACTAGTTCATCCTTTATTTCTTCTTTGAGTCCTCTACGAAATAAAGTTACCAGAGTACGTTCCACCCAAGTGGTCTCTGCCGCCAGCTGACGAAAACGGGTTATATATTGCAGGACGTCTTGAGAGCCTTGTTGGATGTCACATAGGGCTTCTTCAGCAGAGGCTTCCAATCCAGGACGGCTAAACATCTGTTTGAAGCGACTCACAAAGGTGGAATAGTCCGACAATACAGGGTCGTTGGAGGACACCATCGGGGTTGCCCAGGCCAAGGCTGGACCGGTTAAGGCACTGATAAGATAACCCACCTTGGTCCTGTCGTGGGAGAATTGGGTAGGTCGGAAGGCGAAGTACACTGTTAATGCATCCAGGAACTCGCGAAGCCTGGTTGGTTCACCAGAGAAACAAGGGGTAGAAGCGGAGATAGTTGGAACATCACTGGTGCGGAGAGCCAAAGCCTGTCGTAACGCAGCATTTTCATTGCGTAGTTGTTGCAATTCCTGAGCTTGTTGCTGAATCGTGGTCAAAAGAGATTGTTCCGGATCTGCAGCAGCCGCCACTGTGTCATCCATGGTGTTTGAGGACGTCGGAATGGTTAGGCGCTGCAATCTGTCACGACTCACGTGCTGCTGGCGCCTGGAATTTGCAGATCTGGTGGCGTGGATCTTCAATGTTCGACTTTGGCCCAAAAAGGGGCGACTCTTTCTGGTAGCCACGGTGCTGTAGGCAATGGAGACGCCAAGAACAGACCGTGCCCTTCAGAAAATAGCGCCAGAGGGAAAAAAACCCTTAGAAAAAGGGGAAAAACCTCCAAACAGGAAGATTCCTGGAAAAAACAAGAACAAACAAACAGGAATCCAAAAGGAGCAAAAGTCAGGAAACACAGAATGCTGAAATCCGGAGCCAAAAGGTGAGGAAATCAGGAACAAAGACACTAACTGAGCAGAAAGTGTTGCAGCGCAAAGAAAGAAGAAAACACAGCCCTTATATACTAAAAAACAGGAAGTGACCCACAGGAAGTAAAAGGACACCATCTTAGACAGGGAAATAACACATAGAACAGAATAGAACAGGAACCATAGAGAATAGGAAACAAGGAATGCTGGGAAAGAACAGGAATCTGGGAAGGGGGAAAAGACATAAAGAAAGGCACAACAAAAGACTGCAGAAAAGAAGAAAAGAAGAAAAAAGGGAAAGAAACGAAAAAACAGGTAAGAGGGGTCATAGACCCCTAGTATAGTGGAAAGCAGAAGGTAGAACGAGGCCCCATGCAAGTCTGGGGCCTCGAAATGCGCAGGAGAGGCTGGGGGCACGCCGCGTCCTAGCAACGCGGTGCGCGGCCCGAGCCGAACGCCCGGCTTGAGTCGAGCTCTCGGCTCGCGCCGCACCGCGCGGCGCGACACATACAGCAATATTTCCAGTGACACACATGTGAGAACATTTTCATTTTTACCATTACATTCACTCTCACACGTCTTCCTCTATCCTGTGTGTAATTTCATAGGATTATTTGGTAACTGAGTTGTTCCTTTCCATTACGGTTTCACAGGTGTGCTTACCAACGTGTGTCATCTGCATGCATCCTTCAAGGACTTGTGATGTGTGACATAGGTATGTTGCCTTTACAACTAGAAACGCATTTTGACACTGTCATTGATAATACATTTGACCAAATCATAGACTGACTCAACATTGTTTTGTGGTTCAAGGGTGTTTATTTAAGTGCTCAAAAATGGAGGGGGGTTGTAAAATGGTGATGTGTGATGGTGGAGGAATGTCCATGGCAGAGTCCAGTCTATTAGTCTCACAGGTGCACCGCCCACATGGGCATAGGAAGTGGAGCTGGGGCAGTTTAAGTATGGTAACAAA
Organism: Pleurodeles waltl; assembly: GCF_031143425.1. NCBI lineage: Eukaryota > Metazoa > Chordata > Amphibia > Caudata > Salamandridae > Pleurodeles > Pleurodeles waltl. The sequence continues at coordinate 572,759,627 of NC_090438.1, forward strand.
GTGGGACAGTGGGAGGACAATCAGGGTGGTCTCATTGCCTGGCGGGGGTCTTGCCATCTTGCTCTGTCCTGTTCCTGGATCTGAGGGACTGCTTGCATGGTGGTTGTCCGTCTGCAGGGGGTGGGGTGCTGGTGTGATGGTCCTGTGGCGAGGCGTCCTGTCCACTAGCGCCGGCGGAGGTGGTGGGCAGTTCATCGTCCATGCTTGTGTCAGGGGCCCCTTGGAGTGCCACGGTGTCCCTCAAGGTCTGCTGTATGTCTTTCAGCACCCCTATGATGGTGCCCAAGGCGGAGCTGATGGTCCTGAGCTCCTCCCTGAACCCCAAGTACTGGTCCTCCTGCAGGCACTGGGTCTCCTGAAACTTGACCAGGACCGTCGCCATCGTCTCCTGGGAGTGGTGGTATGCTCCCATGATGGAGGAGAGGGCCTCATGGAGAGTGGGTTCCCTTGGCCTGTCTGCCCCCTGTCTCACAGCAGCCCTCCCAGTTCCCCTGTGTTCCTGTGCCTCCGTCCCCTGGACCGTGTGCCCACTACCACTGCCCCCAGGTCCCTGTTGTTGTTGCGGTGGTGGGTTAACCTGGGTTCCCTGTAGTGGTGGACACAGAGCTGATTGACCTGTCCTGGGTACGGAGGTTTGGGCCCGCTGGGTGGGTGCTGTGCTGGTGTTACCAGAGGGTGGAAGGTCTGTGTTGGGCTGTGCCTGTGCAAGGGGAACCGACTGTCCCGAGGCCCACGATGGTCCGGGCTGGTCATCAGGATCTAGTAGGGCAGAGCTGCTATCGTCACTGTGGGCCTCTTCTGTGGGTGGAGTGGAGTTGTCTGGACCCTTCGGTGTGGTGACAGTCCTTCGTGATCCTACAGGGGCATAAGAGCAGGATTATTGCATGTGTGTGTGTCAAGGTGTGCAATGGGTGGGTGTGCGTGTACCCCAGTGCAAGCTTTCCTGTGTGGGGGCTTGTGTGATGATGGTTAGGGGTTGATATGGGTATGTGCAGTGAGCATGCTTTAGTGATGGGTGTCCATGCTTAGTTGTGTCATGCAGGGCTTGGTGTTGGGATGTGTGGTTTGTGTTCTTAGTACATTAGTGAGGAGTTTGGGTGATAGGGGAGGGGGTGGGGGTGGGAGTGTGTGATAGCATGCAGGTAGGGTGGGGAATATGATAGTTAAGATTTGACTTACCAGTGTCCATTCCTCCACCGACTCCTCCGAGGCCCTCTGGATGCATGATGGTCAAGACTTGCTCCTCCCATGTTGTTAGTTGTGGGGGAGGAGGTGGGGGTCCGCCGCCAGTCCGCTGAACCGCGATGTTGTGCCTGGAGACCGCTGAACGCACCTTCCCCTGTAGGTCGTTCCACCTCTTCCTGATGTCCTCCCGATTTCTTGGATGCTGTCCCACAGCGTTGACCCTGTCCACGATTCTGCACCATAGCTCCATCTTCCTGGCTATGGATGTGTGCTGCACCTGTGAGCCAAATAGCTGTGGCTCTACCCGTAGGATTTCCTCCACCATGACCCGGAGCTCCTCCTCAGAAAAGCCGGGGTGTCTTTGGCGTGACATGGGGTGGTGTGTGTGATGTGTGGGGCGGTGTCAGTGTTGATGTGTGTGGTGATGTGTAGTGGTGTGTGGTGTTTTGTGCGTGGATGTTGTGTGGGTGATGGTGTTGTGTGCCTCTGTGTGGTGGGATTGTCTATTCTGTGCTGTCTCTCTGGCCTTCGTGACTAATTTTTGGTCGTAGGGGTTTGTGGGTGTTGTGGGTATGTGTTTTATATTGTGTTGGGTGTGTGGGAGTGGTGTTTGTATGTGTACCAGGTGTGTGTATTTTGAATTGTCCAATGTGGTGGTGTTTTGGAGATGTGTGTGTATTTTGAGCGCGGCAGTGTGTACTGCCAATGGAATACCGTGGTTGAAAGACCGCCGCTTGGATTCGTGGGTCGTAATAGCATGGGCGTGTTTCTGTTGGCGTGGAGGTGGAGGTTTTGTTTTCGACAGTTTAACACTGACCTTTGGGGTGGCGGACTTGTGTGGGTGTCTGTATTTTGGCAGATTCCGAGATGTGTGTCATAATAGCTGTGGCGGAATTCCGCGGCCGCGGCGGTGTATTGGCGGTCTTCTGTACGGCGGTAAGCGGCTTTTACCGCCAATGTTGTAATGACCCCCTATGTGTTTTTGTAAGGTAATCTCATCAATTTCAAACCACCTTCCATGATCGTCCTCCACAACAAAGTCAGACAACAGACCTTTGGGAATATGGATCCTCTTTTCTCCAGAGGGCCCTGTAGAAATGTTGCCACCATCACTGCTGGATAATGCCTGTCTGGCCTTGATGTCCAGCTCCCTAAGGCTTATCTCATGAGCTAAATCCTCCAACGTAATCCTTTCCTCCATGGCCAGTTGAATTCCCTCCATGGCCAGTTTCCTCTCTTCTGTCTCCATGGCCAATCTCTTTTGTTCTGCCTTCATGGCCAGTCTCTTTCCCTCCATTTTGAGCTTGGCCATCTCCATCAAGTACCCCCTTTCTGCTTTTCTTACCTCTTGTTCCTCTGCAATCAGGTTGCAAGAGGACACACTGCTTCCTGCATGGGGAGGAATCTCCAATCCTGGGGGTAACCTACCCCCCTTCTCAATCCAAGAACCTCCTGCTTGTCCTACTCTGATCCTTCAACATCATCCTCTTCTTCTGGATTATATGTTGTGACTGCCACCTGGTGGGCCTCTGCCAATTCCCTCAGGACTTTTGAAGCTCCACGTTCTTGGTGCCACATTAAGTGACAGCCCCCTCTCCTGGCAAAATTCCTTGAGCCGAGCCACAGTGTAGCTCTCAAGGTTGACAAGCACAAACTACATCTTTGCAGATGAGGTCAGAGACACAATCTGTCAGGTCAAGTAGGAAATAATTCAAAAGAAAAAGGCCAATAAGGTTGAATTTAAAAATCAAATTTATTTTAGATATGGTATACACTAAATCACTGTAGCGCTGCACAACCACAAGTCCTATCCTCACCGCTGATCACCAATTTTAGAAATTGTGCAACTGTTTGACTGGGGTCTGAATCCTGGTCAAGCAGCCACCACAATCCTTGTCAGGGTAAGGCACAAGCACACCCCAAATTAACTTTTACTCAAACCCCGGGTAGCTTGGCACAGAGCAGTCAGGCTTAAATTAGAGACATGTGTAAAGTATTCGCTCATCACTTTAAGTAGTAAAACAGTGAACACACCACCCAAAAAGCTCCCACACCAGGTAAACAAATAGAGCTTAATGTAGGAATAAAACAAGACCATAACAAGAAAACTCCAATTAGTAAAACTGAAGTTATGATTTTTGAAAGGATAAACTACAAAATAGTGCCTGAAAGCAGAAATCACCAGCCGCAGGTATCTGGTTGTGCTAGACCTGGTCAAAAGTTGAGGCTGACTGCAATGAAACAGTAGTCGGATGCAGTCCCAGATTAATGCAGCTGAAAGCTTACCTTCTCAAGATTTGTCCCAAGAGTCACATTTACATTGGAGAGGGCCATGAGGAGCAAGGAGAGTGTCACAGATGGTAGCTGAAATGGTCAGTAGAACAGGCCAGGCATTTTGGACAGGCAGGCTGGTACTTTGCATTGGTGCATTGGCGACCCTCCACTTTAGCTGTGTGACACATCTGCGATGCGGATCCTCACAGTGCTCTGCAAACCATCTTTGAATGTAATTTGCTCAGCAGGCCTAACTGGGTCGCTGGAGCTGGTCCACACTCAATTGTGGCCGGCCTGAACTTGTGACTTTGTCCCAGTCCAACACAAACCACATATCTACAGTTGGAGCTTTACGCCTTTTGGAGTTATTTTTACTAAAATCTTTACATTTGAATGTCTCCATTTCTACTGGATATTTCATATCACCATGACATTTCATGACAAAATAAAGGACCACTATGTTTATTTATAAGGTCATGATTAACTACAATGATTAGCAACATATTTCTAACATAGTATTGTAAAAATAATAAGACCGGGCAGAATTTCTTTCTCAGTAGCGGAGTTCTGTGAAGTTCACAAATTAATGAATTGTTAAATTTTGTGAATTTTTTGATTTTTTTTATAACCTTGAAGATGGGTGAAGTTTCCCCAAAAAATAGTTCTGTGGAATAACAGTTCAGCGCGAATGTTTTTGCATTTTGCATTAGAACGTATCCACTACAGGTAGGGTTTTAATTGTGCAAAACCATATTTTGGGAGGGGGATTTCTTTACCTGCTGACTTGCTGAATTTAATTAGTTGTTACTGTTTTTTTAAAATGCCAACTTGTTAAAGGTGAATTACTTAACTTTACAAACAACACTGTGGGTCTTATACTATGGTACAAAAATATATTTTATGCATATATGTAAAGGAGGAACACATTTCACATGACTTCACCACAGGAACTCAATAAGTCATTCACAGGTACAGAATGGACTGTTCTCATCTGATGATTAACAAACATATGTATGTTCAAAGATACCTTTCTCTGGCTGTGCATGAATTTACATAGAATACTGAAAACATGAGTGTGTACAGTCTGCTTTGAACTACATTTGCCTTGGTACCTTTGGGAGGACTGGTGCAGGAAATCAAGGATGTGATGACTTTGCATGCATATCTGCCAACAAAATATAGAGCACACCATAAATGCATCACTACTATATTGACTGAATTGTCAAAGATAACAATTTTCAGATGACTAGAACCTGAAAAGGTTGTTGCAATTTGAATTATTTTTACTGTCATTTGCTAGTTCTATTAACTGGCCTTGTATCATCATAAAATAACCATAAAAATAGCAATTTTGTCAGCATGATGTGTTAAAGGTGAGAAGTAATGTCACAACTACACTGTACTAAGGAAATTACACCAGGTTCTAAATTAATTACAAGGTCATTCATGACTGACTAAATGAATTACACTGAAAGTTCTTTTTTAAAGTTATGAAATTACATGGTGCTTGAAATTTAACAGTAGAAAATGTATGAAGATTGTTTGTACAGTGTAATGTTCAACAGTGAATGGTTATTTTTATTGTGCCTTTTATTATTTGTTTTCTAATATTTTATGTTACACTATATTTGAGCCACCGTATTGTGTAGTCTTCAAAACCACATCATTTTCTATTATGGTGTTGTTTCAGAATGCATATTTACTGTGATCTGATTAGTGCTATTTGGGAAGTGTACAGTACATATACAGTGTGTGCGTTAGGTATTTAGGGCCTGATTCCCAAAAGCAACTTACACTTTTAAGCAACTTTACACTTTTGAGTAAGTTTGCTACTTTATGATATTCACAAACTCTGAGTGTGAGTTACTACAAAAAAATATTATATTACACATGCCCACTCACTGATACTGCAACATCCTCTCAAAGAAAATAATGGAAGTAGGGACTAACAATTAAACACCATCGGAAATAATGTTAAATTAAATTATTGTAGTTGAAACATAAATAAATATAAAATAATGTTTAAAAAATAAAATAATTTAGTAGTTATTTATTTATTGTTTTATTATAAAATGTTTTAATAAACTGATCCAACTATAAATAATATTTAGGGTGAATAGAAATGATGTATGTTTGAATAGTTTCCAAGAATGTAAATTCAGTGATAGGGTGTCATTTGAACCATTCTGAATTCTGGATTACTCTTAATGTCTGGTAATTCTGAGAAAGGTTTTTAAGAAAATATTTTTGAAGACAATAGCTTATTATAGGAAGCCACAAATGTAGGGGAATTTCATAGATAATAGCAAATGTCATACCATCCAGTCTGCCCACAGTTCTCCTATTTATAGCAGTACCTCACAAGGATCATGCAGTCATGTAATGTGCAAGGAATAAGCATGGAATTACGCTGATTGATTTTGTTTGAGTGTGACTAGCTGCAGGATTTGGGTGCAGGTTGGTTGACACCTAGATAAACCTACCACCCTCAGACATTTCTAAAAACACCACACTAAGTGGAGTCCTGGGTGGCATTCTTGAGTGGATGCCACAATGTTTTCCCCAAGGTCCCTGCCTCTATAAAACTTTGGTTCAAGTGACAGAATTTCCTCATATTTCAGAGACAGAAAGTTGCAGCGTTTTGGGCCAGAGCCAAAGTTCCACAACACAGTGTTCCCACATGTCTAATAATAGAATCACTGCCTTACATGCGTGGACAGGCCTATTGTAAGGAGCAGAAGCAAGCTAAAACAATGACTATATATGTTCACTGTACTGTCAACATGGCCTTCAGATGGTTAATGTTTTGCATGTACCTACCCAAGCAGGTTTACATTTAAACATATAAAGCAAGAAAATATTGTAGCACCAAAATATTGAAAACACAAATATTTACTTTACTTATGTATAATGTAAAGTTAAAAATATTGACTGCCAAAACATTGTGGTCAAAATATTGGCATTGTATTGTTAAGTATATCTACTTAAATATAGACATTATTATAATTTAAAATGTAAAATAACTGGTAAAATATTTTTTTTAATGTGCTATATTTTAAAAAATAACATATGAGCATTAATTTAATTACCTGAAAAAACAACCTTAAAATAATGTTATCAATTAATAAAATAAAGTTAAATGATAATAATAAAACATAACATAAACAGTTATAATTATTATTTATGGGGACCATCTCCTCCCTTCTCCCTTCCCAGCCATGCTTGTATGCTTCCTCTGACCATCAGCTGTACTTGCTTCTATCTGTGACTGTGTTTGTTCTGCTCTGATGCCTGATTCAGCTCCCGTGCTTCACCTGTGGGTCTGACTGGGAATGTCACTTGGATGTGGAAGGTCTATTCTGCACCACTGGTCTTGCCCCCTCTCGGGGAGCTGGGAGGTTGGACAAGTGGGTCTCAGGGTGTGAGAGTTCCTAGCAGCACAACTCTGTGGAGGAAATCCCTTCAAAAGATTGTATCAGTCTCCGGTTTCTACTCAAGTTGGTAAAAGAGGCAGCTGGGAACTGTAGTGGAGCTCTGTGATCAGTTGCTTCCTCCCCCATACCATACTTGGCAGGGGTGGTTTTAAGTGGAGGGAGGGAAGGTGAGTTGAACCAGCACAGTGCAAGACTGTCTGCACTTAAAAAAAAACAAGATTTTTGTAAATGTGACTGTTATAAACCGTCCTTGGATTGACTTGATCAACCTTAAGTTAGAGCAAATTTTCGGGTAGCCCCAAATTTTAATACCCCCAAAACACAAGCCAAGTGGTATCTAGATTCATTTTCTACTTCTAATTAGGCTTGGGTGGAGTGCCACTCCGCAAACTCCGCGTTTCTCCACCTAAGTGGGCAGAGTAGTTCTCGGTCCCTGTTCACACTCATTGGTGTAAGTCGCACGCTCCATTTTGCAAAGCGAGAGCAAACTACACCATGCGGTCGCCCATGCATACAGCCATCTTGTTTTTCCTATTCTATGTATGGTGCTGGACCTACTTTTCAATCTCTACTTTATCTTACCAATCCTTACTTTATCCAATGAATCCTCCCCTTTTTTACATTTATATCCTTAGTGTGTGTATTTGTGTTGGTATATTTTTGCCCGTTTTAGCCTCTTTTTTATGTTCTGTTTCTTTTTGTCCCTTTATTAGTTTTCCCCTAACTTCTAACTTAATTTCTCCCTTTCTATTACTTCTTTTCCCCTGTCTTTGTTTCTTTTTTTATATTCTCCCACCCAATGGCATGGCAGAACGTGAGGGACAAGGTGGCCACAGTGCAGGGGTGCAGTGAACCGCGCACGTTGAGGGCCCTGGGGGCCACCAAGGGGTGCAGCCTCAAGCCATTTTTAGTGAGGAGGAGGTGCCTGCACTTGTTTTTTTGTGCAGTGCCACCTCCCCTCCAAGCTGGCAGCAGGAGGCAGGCCCGGGAGTGGGTACTGCCAGCGGGATCATTGGCTGTGATGGGGAAGGGTACGCAATTGAGTCCACCGATGCACTGGGGTTTAGTGCACCCAGCAACAGATGATGCAAGCTAGGCCAATATCCTTGACTGGGGGAGGGACCTGCTCAACCTGCTGGGTGTCCAGAGTGCAGGGCTTGGTTAGTATTAGTAATTAATTATTACTAATTTTGTTGTGTCCTATACTATAATGCTATTTTTTGTTCAAATAGCATGCTGCTCATACTCAGAGGTAAATTCAGTTCACGTAACATATCTTTATGAATATTATGTGATCCAATTTGAGCAAGGCAGGTGATCGGTCATACCAAGTTCTGCTCGATGCTATAGGTGCTCACTTGTACTGAATATTTAAGAAGCTTTGCTGACTCATCTGTCCTCCTGTCATGTCACTAAGATAGTGTTATTGGGGTAGTAATAGTAAGCAATAGATATCAGTGAGTTGACATTCTCTGTGTCTTTCTTTTTATGTAGCTCCTACAGTCCCAAGTAATCTTCTTGAGATGTATGCATGCATCTATGCATTTGAAAGGGAAACTGACTGAATTGGCCCATCAAAGGAAGTTGTGAATGCTATTTGAGAAGCAAAGATCATTTGTTGCAATTCAATAGTATTTCCAAATGTAGTTTAGGAATTTGAAATTGGGCTTAGGTACGGTGTTGGGAATTAGGAATAGGTCTGATTTAGAAAAGTACAATGTCAATATGTTACTGCGTTTGCCTTTGCCTGTCAAAAGATTTTCTAGGAGATTAACTATACCACTAATCTTTTTTTATCTTCTTAATTTCTCAAATCAGCACCCATGGACAAGAAGAGGGCATTAGAGGGACAGGCTTAGGAGTGCCACCATCAGTGATGCAGCAGGTGGAAGTTCATCCACCACCAACCAAAACTAAACAATTTGTCCTTCATTGGCCAATTTATTCTACCCCTTCATTGTGCTTCAAATGACTCACAGTCATCATCCTATCTATGCCCCTCAATTATGGTTGGCTGGATTACTGGCTTTTCTAACATTTTTAATTAGCAAAATGCCCAACGCGATATGTTAGATGGTAGAGGAGATACTGCAAACTCAACTGTACTAATCATGTGTTGCAATTGTATTTTGTTAAAAAAAAGGGGGGAGGTGTATGTATAATTTAAAATGTGTAATGTTTTTACTAGCCCCACAGACCACCAGTGCCGGGGCCAGCACCAGTGCACCAGGTGCAACACCTGAAGAAGGGGTCTCAGTGGCAACAGGGACGTGTGATGGTAAGGCACATTGCTTGGTTGTTAATAAATACTAGTGTACCCTCTGTATTTGTTAAGTCAGGAATATCCCACCTATCCATCATCATCCATGACTTTCCTGCCTATGGCACTTCGCAACTTGTGACCAAGTGGCCATGATGACTACACGCAACTGCAACATGGTTTAATCCGGCACTGCAGTGTTGGCTGAGCAATGTGCATCTGCTTCTGTTAATGTAGCATTTACAAAGCTTTCAATGGATTGTAACCCGAAACAAAAACAAGGTGTCTTTCTCTTCCCTCCCAGTGCCCACTCAGTCACCTCCCCTTGTACACCACACCTTTATTTATTCCTAAGTTCTGTCCACATTGAGAAAAATACATTTTTGGCCTGATCAAGTGGTTCATACTTCATATGGCTTCCATAAAGGATTACCGACTGTTCAAATTTGACATTCATCAACTTTCAGTTTCAAGTACAGTAACTGACTAAGCCTAAGCTACCACAAAGAGGAGGGACAGAGAGTGTTACTGGTCCAGTGTACAATCTACCAATAATAGTAACTATATACAGGTACACTGTTCCAAAATCAGAGAAAAGAAAAAAGAAAATGAAGACAGGGAAAACCTGTAATCTCAGGAGCGAGAGCCCTCAAGCATCACTCTGGATGACTAGCATCATCATCGGGAATCGCTCTTCACAAGGCTGGCACTGCAATGCCTAGTGGGCACCCCGGAATGGGGGCTCTCAGCCGAATTCTGAGATAGTGACTAGAAAATTCAATAGTGCAAAACAAAGGTGCTGTAAGTCACCATCATATACAAAAAAGAGGAAAAAGGGATTTAAAATTGGTTATTCATCCATAAACTTCATCATTTAATCGATCAAATGTAACAAGGATGAAGACCAAGGTTAAAAACAATTTTGAAAGTAAGGTTGAGGGTTATGCTCATACGCCTTTCAAAAATGAATAGATGTATTAGAGAGTCCTACAAATTATAAGGCACCTCTATGATATGGTCGACATGTTTCGCGTCTATTGGTCTATACAGATCCACTGACGCTTCATCAGGACCCGCGTAACTATATAAATAAACCTCTTTAGAAATATATGGAAACCGGTCACTTACTTAAGTTGACTGGTAATACAGGTACCCACCCCCTACTCGAGAACAGGTTCCATGGGTAAGGCGTCTCTAGGACTCATGGTGACAATATTTAATCACTGGTCCTGTACTCGGACCTACCCTCGGAGACTGCCTCCCGACAACCTAAGCTACATCATCAGTGACCCCCACACCCCAGAATTCTATAGCAAAACCTATACCATACCTACCTGCACTTTTCCTTGTTCCTTACCCTGCAACAACAGATTAATGGCCTGATTGAGAGTTTGGCAGAAGGGGTTACTCTGTCACAAGTGTGACCGATATCCCATCCGCTGTATTATGAATTGTAGTATGTCATGTTTGTGAGGGAGTAACCCCCTGTCAAATTCTAGTCTAAAATCTAAATCAGTCGGTAAGTCAAGTTTCCTTTTCTTTTCCTTACTGCCAAGCAAATGTATTTGATTTAAATAATTTGTGTTTGAGGGTGAGGCCAGAAAGTGAAGTGGGATTAAGTGTCTGTGATTTTGTCTGTGATTTTGGGTTGGATGGGATATTCTGAGACAAATGTGCCCAATAAAATCTATATATCGCATTCCTTTCCCTGTACTGCAGTGTATCATTTTCCCACCATTTACTTACACCAGACAGGAGATCTATTTTCTGCATTTTTTACATGACATGTGTGACATATACATAATCATCAGCCTCTCTGGAGTCAGGGTAGAATTGAAAGACATTTGGAGACAAGCAGGGCCATTGGAATTAAAGATACATTGTTTCCATTGCAGCTGCCCCAGCTGAAGACTGCAGAGAGTAGCAAATTTGTACCCAATGCACTAGCTAGCATGCTTTCAGTTATTTCACAATCCAAGAATAGAATACTTGTGCTCAATAGTGGATAATGCCTCACTCATTAAACAGAGCTCTTTTTATTTTTTCTACACAAAGGCCCTCATTATGACTTTGGCGGTTTTCCATGAAGACCGCCAAAGCCACGCGTACAAGAGACCGCCAGTGCTGGCAGTCTCCCTCCTGCCATATCACGGGTACTTCCGGATTTCCGCCACACTTTGGGCGGGAATCCAGAAGTAGTCGTGCTGGTGGGCAGAGGCGATCTGGCAGTTCCACCACCTGCACCGCCCCGCCAATAGGACACTGCCTGCCATATTATGGGCCATAAAATGGCCTGCCGGTGTCCTGCTGGTGGGCGCTGCTGGTGGTGGAAGCACCCCTTCCTGTTCCCTGCCAGATGACCTTTTCCCCAGACAAGGTAAGGTGATCGTCCAATAGGGGAGAGGGGTAGGAGGGCGAGGGGTGTTGTGTGTTCGTGTATAAGTGTGTGGTGTCTGCGTGTGTGCATGAATGTGTGTGTGTGTGGCTGTATGCGTGTCTGTATGTTGAAGTGAGTGCGTGTCTGCATGTCAGTGTGTTTGGATGGGTGTGAGAATGTGCCCATGAATGCGTCTATGAATGGAGTTGTGTTTGCTTGTATGAATGGAGTTGTGAGTGCATGTATGAATGGAGTTGTGAATGCGTGTATGGATGTTGTGAATGCGTGCATGAATGCATGTATAGATGTTGTTGTGAATGTTTGCATGTATGCAGGGAGGGGGAAAGAAAGGATGTGGCTGAAGGGGGGAGGAGGGAACAGAACGATGTGGCTGAAGACCACCAGGGTCAAAATGACTCCCAAAGTGCCTGTGTGCTTTACATTTTTAGGATATCCTTTACCAGAAAAAATATATCTTATGCTGCCTCCTTTCAGCCAGTCAGTGGTTTTGTGAGGCTTGTATTGTTAAGATCATATACCTCTCTGTGACTGACTTGCCTAATCATCACATCAAAATTCCAAATGGCTCAAGGGGACCAACAGCAATTTACTTATACTGTGCCACTATGTAATGTTTTAAAAAAAGTTTTTGCACAGAACATTTTTTATAATTTGTATTTTTTTTCTTGCTATAGTTACTTCTGCTGGTCCTTCACCACCACCGATTCAGCAGGAGATAACGGCCTGGCTCCTGCAGGACTCTGGAGGCCACAGTGGTCCATTTCCAGCAGCTGTTGGACAAGAAGGGCCCGGCACATGTCTCTGCTCTTGGGCATGGGCCCAGTTTCACCAGTCCCCTCCAGCCTCCAGGCCACACCAGTGCCACCGGCAGCCTGGAGCTGCCCATCCCCCAGCATCCACCCCTTTCAGACCAGCCCTACCATCGCCACCTGTGTGTGAGCTGGTGCACTTGAGCTGTCAGATTGCATGCCTTGAGGCCCGCAATGAACATCTGGAGACACGCATGCAAAATGCCCTTTATTACCCCTTGTTAATTTTTTTGGGGTGGGAGGGGGTTGTGGGTGGAGAAGTTAGGAATTTGGGAAGGCATTTTACTTTGTTACGGACACTTACAAATAATTTGGACTTGGATATATTTTGGACACTGTTTGGGGATGGGAAAAGATGTGGGGGAGGGTTGGGCCTGTTGTAGGTGGAGAGGGTGGGTTTTACATTTTATTATTTATATTTTAGATGCTAGTGAAGGGGACATTTTTATCATCCACTTTTTATCACAGCGAGGTCTCACTCCCACCTAGGTGATCTCCAACTGTAGGATTAATCAAAAGGATTAACAGGCAACTAAATTGAAAGAAAAAACAGTAGTTAGTAGTTTATACATTTATATTCATATTATTGCTTTAGAAAGACTTTGGACAGACTACTACCAAAATGAGACATGAGAATACCTCATAGCAAAAACTAGCAATAGCACATTATTCTGAACAATAGTGAGCATGCAATTTGAAAACCACAGTTAGAAAATCCTCAAGACAGAAAAAAATCACTCAAATTCTGTACTCTGTACTTAGTCGACAAGGTTAAGCAGTTTATTTATGCATAACAGAGGCCTGAATGATGATGTTGACGTTGAGGAATGATGTTCTGTCTTACTTATGCGTGCTGGGTAAGTGGGGATTGTGTGGGTTATTGGTCAGGTAACAGAAGATTCCGCAGTGAGTTGGTGTGGCATTTACCCCCATCCACCCCCACCAAGTGTGGGATCAATTTGGTGTAAAGTAAGTCACACCTCAATAAATCACACACACCTGGGGGATGGTTAGGGGTTTGATGAATGGATGGGAGAGGGGATTTGGGCAAGGGCAAGACAAAGAGAAACAGAGAACAACAACAGTATTTATCAGGGTGAACCACACCATTATCATCACTTTATTGTGGAAGCAAATGAAGGAATTACATATTTTAGTGAAATACATTGCAAAGAGTACTTCTACCTCAGAAACCCAAGTTATAGATATATAAATGTTCTGTTATCTAGGTTTGAACAAACAAATTATGGGGGAGTGAATTGAAAAACCCAGTTAAAAAAAATATGATTGTTGAAAGAAAAAGGATACTGTATTGACAAATTGGGTAGTGCATCTGCATTATCCTTGGAATGTATATCACACTTGAGTGCCGGTTTGGTAGGTAAGCAGGAGTGTTAAGCTCATCTTTCGTCTTTCGTTCATGCAGAAGTGGAGAAGACCTGTAGATTGTAAAGCAGAAACTGTATTGTAGAGTCAAGGAGAAGCACAGAAGAAAGGGGAGCTTCCTGACAAGTGTACTAAGAAGGCTCAGAGGCAGAGCAAAAAACAAGAGGAGTCATAGTTTCACTTTTGCCTCCAGTGAAACAAACATACTCAGCATTTCCCAAATGAAAGTACCTCTCTCCATTTCACATAACTGAGTACTAAGTCTCAGAGTCATGGTTTCAACTTGAAGTTGATAACTCCCTTCTAGCTGTTGATGAGGTAGTCCTGCCCTGAGTCCTTTCATCCTCCTCCTGACTCTGAGTAACTCCGTCCCAGACCTAACCTGAGTAAAATAGACATGTAGTGCATTGCTGTTGAAGAACAAGTAGAGAAACAGAATTACTGTATGTTGTATAGATTTGTGTTTGCTAACTAAACTGACAGATCTGCTGTCTGTAGAACTCAAAAAAAGGATCATACAGGTACATTTATAAAGGCCAATCACCTTTAAGAAAAATGATACCCACAGGGCACCAAGGATTGATCAAAGTTTACTATTAATTGAACACCCTCCCTCACTGTCTGCCGCCACATAAATCATCAATCATCATTCACAATCACTCACTCATTGTGAAATAGTTGTGCTTACTTACAGTTACCTCTTCTAATTCAAACATAGGTAGGATAGGCACACAATTGTATCTTGGCACTCTTGTAAATAAATGATCTTCTGAGGCAAACCTGCTAAGTGATATAAAAAAAGTATAGGCATGTGACGAAGTCAGGCATTGTCTCCAATGTCATGAAGATACTGTGCTGACTTCTTCACTGCACACAGGTCCAAATCAAATCCGGCCACATATATGACTAAAAAATGGTGGGGCAGCATAAAAATGAAATCTGACACAAACATAATGTTCGACTAGCTCCTTTCTTTCTCTTGCACAGAAAGAAGTTCAATGAGAAATAATTAAAAAGTTTTATGGTGGCACTGGCATACTCAGTCCTGGAAGTAGAGTACGTTCTCAAACTCAGGGTGTTCACCCAAAAGTTGGACACCTAACACACTTGATTCTGAATAATCATCCTCTTCCTATGGTGTTTTAGGAACAATGTAATCAGGTGGTATGAAATGTTGGTTCATTTTGATCATGGTCAATCTCTTTACATTTTAAGGTGAGAGACTGGTCTTTTCACTGTAACAACTGTGTCAGCTGCACTCAACGCATTCTAAGCAGACCCAGTGGCTATAAAACTAGCCAGACACTTTATTGCCAGCCTGCTGAGCTCTGGCCATTGACAGATCTTCCTATACCAATACACCAATGGGTTTTGATCCACATAGACCTCTATTGGGTCATCCAGATACTCCTGGAACATCCTCTGAATGGTTTGATCTCTTTTGCCATCCCTTCTGCACTGGACTTAAGACCTGCCACTTAAAATCTAGCCAATGCAGAGGTTGGGTCAGATTCTTCTGTTGCTGTTGTTGTCAGTGTTCTTGTTGTTCGTTTTGGCTGCTGTGAGCCCATACTGCCGTCTCTGGAAGTTGAAGGCAGTATCCCAGAACTGCAGAGTGGGGCTCTAAGTTACAGGCATTCTTCTTCCAGGTGTCCAGCTTGATTAACAACCCCCCTCTTACATTTTGAAACATCCCCTTCAGAAAAAGGAATGAAAATGGACAGAAATTTCTGAACCATGGATCATGTAGTGTAGCACGGATATCCTATTTGAACGAGATTATGTAATTTTGGGTTGCGTTACAAGCCAAACAAAGGATTAAGCTCTCAACCAGGACATGCGCTTCTGTGTTTTCATTCACACCTCAGAGTGTGAACCTTTCAGACACCTTCTTTAGCTGGTCCTGTAGCAGAGACAACAATGTGATAGCTTGGCCCATTGTATTGTCCTCCTTGCTAACTTCCCATGCGATAACCTTAACCGGGAGAAGCCTCTGGGTGAGGCATTTGACCAGGCCCCATTTGTCCGCATCCATGGTCATAGCTTTCCCAATTGCGTCCCCTCCTTTTTGAATAATATAATAATTGATATGTCTGTACTGCTCAAACAGATGTTGCAACACATAATAGGTCGAGCTCCAATGTGTTGGCACCTCCACTATCAGGGCTTTAACTGGCACTGTATTAGCATGCTGAATAATCCATAAATGTATCTGGGCTTTAAAGGAATGGCTGAAATGTGTGCAGATGTGTGCAGATGGCCTTGACTATGTTACGGCCATTGTCTATGGCAACAAATCTATTTCGGAGACCTCTGGGTCACAGCCATTCTGATACTGTGCTGTTAAATTTGTCCAAGATGTTTGCAGCTGTATGTGATTTCTCCATGGCGAACATGGCTACTGTTGCATGCTGCTGAACGCTCTTAAAACGTTCTTCAGGGCCAAGACCTATAGATAGTTTTTGCTTTACCCCACAGTGATGCACATGTAATCAGTAGCCAGACAACTGGTCCATATGGCCATCATCAGGTGGATAGTGTGTACAACACTTTACCGCAAAACTTGTCCAACCAATTGCAGCACATTGTGATGCAGCATTGGAACAGTAACTCTTGCAAAATAGATCTGACTAGGAACCTTCCATTTTGGGCACATGGTTGCACAAATTCTAATAATTCCATTTCTTCCACAAAAGAAAAAGGGGAGGCGGTCTAGCGCTAACAGTTTTGCCAGGTTCCGACTGTACAAACGTATCATTGGGCGGTTGAAGTCATAGGGGCCCCTTCTGCCTAAACATGCCAATAATTCTAGCCTTGATTTTCTTCTTTTCTCGGGCCACTGATGCAGGCAGCTTTCAAGACGTAGGTGGTGGTAGACTCAATGTGCATCATGGAGCAGTCACTGTATGCTGTGGTGTCTCCATTTGACTCTGACCCTTCTTGTGCTGTTGTGAGGTCACTGAAGCAGATGATTCTAGTGCAGTGCTGGGCACAGGGCTGCTTTGCGTGAGGATATCACCCTCTTCTTCCCCATCATCACCTCTTGTCATAATTCGACTTCTGGCTCTCCTCACCTTCACCAACAAAACCACATTCAGCAATTGTTTTAAGGTGCTCCCTCCACTGGATTGCATGATGTTTTTTCATATTGGTTGTTTGGACTCCAGTACCATAACGTGAACCAGGCTAACCTCGACCAACACGCGCGTGGCAAGTGGAGCATATTGCAATATACTCTTCCTGCTTGCTAAGCATAAAAAAGTCCCAAGCAGAGGAGGGGTATTTTCTTAGCGGTCCACTGCACTGAGGAATAACTGGAGATAGGTGGGTGTGTCATTAATTGCTTCTCTGCAGTGCATACTTCTACTGATATAGCAGTTGGTGCAGATCTCAGCTGGGCCTTACAAATATGGAAGATGACAGTTCTACCTGTGCCACATCCCGCAGAGCAGGATGAATGGTAATGTCGGACTCCTCTGTGCCAGCTTCCATAATGATTGGCTCTATGGCATCCTCCTCACCATCCCCTTCCATAATTCTAAGGCTTTCAGGAACTTTTCTTTTCCCTTGCCACTCCTG
Organism: Pleurodeles waltl; assembly: GCF_031143425.1. Taxonomy (NCBI): domain Eukaryota; kingdom Metazoa; phylum Chordata; class Amphibia; order Caudata; family Salamandridae; genus Pleurodeles; species Pleurodeles waltl. Next base: position 572,776,952 of record NC_090438.1, read on the forward strand.
TTGTCTGTGGGAATCTGCCGGGGTTCACTCCATGTCCCTATCATCATATTCAGAAGTGGTGCTTGGAGAAGATGGTAGAGTAGCACCCTTCCTTTTCCTTACTGGAGATCTGGGAGTCAGTGATTCTAAAAGAGGGGGTTCTTTCTTGGCAGGAAGCTCGACCTCCTGTTCTGCTCCTACTTCAGGAAGCTCTATTGTTGCTGGCTGCTGTCCACTTTGCTCTGTTTGCTGAAATCCTTTGTTACTACTTTGCTAAAGGGACAAATCTAATTTAGTGTCACTGCTTGTTGGCGTCTCCATGATTGGCTACCTCACTGACAGATATGGTCTTGGGGTTAGATTTAGGTGGTGCTGTTGATGCAGCAGTGCTACTTCCAGGTTCCTCCCTAGAGGCTGGTGCAGCAGGCACACGTCAGCCAAAAAAGGTTGTGGTCGGCATTCCTCTGGTGGAAAACTGATTCTTCTCACTGACCACCTTCTTGGGAGGTGCTTTGTTTGGGGTCATCTTAAAGCTCTCAATTGGCAGTGACACTAAGCCACACAAGCGGAAGAGATTGGAGGACTGATGTCACTGTACAGGCCTTCTGTTTTGACAGCACTGTGGGTTATGTCTATTTTTCTCTTCTGCACCTAAAATCAAACAAGCAAGAAAAACATTCAGTGAAATGTGGCATTGTTGTAATTTGAATTAATACAGACAATGGCAAAATTAGTGTGGTTGGTTACTTAGATATTAATAAATGAGCCACTTTAGAGTCAAACTGAACCACTATACCATAAAATGTAATTTCCAATCAGGATAACGTAACAGAAAATACTGATAATGCTCTTTGCTTTATGTCCATCTATTCTAAAGGAGACTCGTGTGGCAGTCAGGGAAGTGCATGAGTGAATTGAATAATCTAAAAAAATGTTTAGTGTGCGCCTATGGCAGGCAATGTGGTCCAGATGGAAGTGGAATAAGTTTGAAAGAAAACACAGACAGGGTGTTCAGGAGGAATGGAAATAGTACCTGAAAAAACTGAATGCTGTTGGTCGGCTGTGCACCTTGGTGGACGGACGGATCAAGGCAAAATTGACAAATTAAAAAAATACAATTAAATAATACACATTTTAAAAATAAAAAATAAAAAAATCAAACAAAAATAAATAAAAAAATTAAAATGAAATTCTTAAAAAGAATTACAATAAAAATGATAAATAATTGCTGATGTTTATATGGGAGGATGAGAAGAAACCTATTGTGATTTGTGAAGCAAAGCGGTGCACAATAAAATAAAGACAAAAAATGCATGAAAATAAGCACTGTTCATCAAAATCATATTCAAAATATACATGTACTACAATGATCCTCAAGCATATTATTAAACGGATACCACATCATTCCATGCAAGCCACTTAAGCTGGATGCACAAAATGGCTATCAACCACGTGGTCAAACAACAACAGTGAGCAAGGAGGCATGAGGAACAAAAACCCGTGCAAGCTCACGGCAAAGGTTCAATAGCTGGATGCACAATATGGCTGCCAGCCACATGGTCAAACAAAAACAGTGAGCAAGGAGGCATGGGAAACAAAGAGCACATACAAGCCTATGGCAAAGACACACTGGCCGGATGCACAAATGGCCACCAGCCACATGGTCAAACAACAACAATGAGCAAGGAGGCATGGGGAACAAAGAATACATGCAAGCCTGTGGCAAAAGCACACTAGCTGGCTGCATAAAATGTCTGATAGCCACATGGTCAAATAACAGCATGCAAGAAGATATGGGGAACAAAGAACACATGTAAGTCTATGGCAAGTGCTCACTAGCTGGATGTGCAAAATGGCTGCCAGCCACAGGATCAAACAGCAACAGCTGACAGGGTGGCATGGGAAAAAAGAACACATGAAAGCCAATGGCAAAGGCACACTGGCTAGATGCACAAAATGGCCACCAGACACATGGTACGAAAACAGTGAGCAAGGAGGCATGGGGAGCAAGGAACACTTGCAAGCCTATGGCAAAAACACACGGGCTGGATAAACAAAATAGCTGCCAGTCACATGGTCAAAAAACAACAGTGAGCAAGGAGGCATAAGGAATAAAGAACACATTCAGGCCTATGGACACAGACTACACAAAATGGTCCCTGACCACATAACATGGTGGCGGATGATAAACACACACACACTGGCGAGACAAAGGAGGTGTGGTGGTAACAGTGAAGAAAATTCTACCATTAATTCAGCGATGCAAAACACAAAATTAACTGAGCAACACACATCAATCAATCAGTGCATGTAAAGCGCAACTACTCACCTGTTAGGGTCTCAAGGCGCTGGGGGGAGTGTAGCATTTACCAGTGAGGTGGTTCCTGAAAAAGCCATGTCTTTAGTTCCTTTGTGAAGCTGTGGAGGGAGGTGGTTTGCCTGATGTGGAGAGGAAGGGTGTTCCAGGTGGTGGCTGCGAGGTAGGAGAAGGAGCGTCCTCCTGTTGTGGTTTTCCTGATGCAGGGTACTTCTTTGAGAGAGAGCTGGGCTGAGCGTCGAGCCCTGTGGGGTACGTGGAAGTGGAGTCGTTGGTTCAGGTAGGCTGGTCCGGTGTTGTGGAGGGCTTTGTGTGTGTGGGTGAGGATCTTGAAAGTGATTCCTTGAAAGTGATTCTTTTCTCTATGAGGAGCCAGTGCAGTGTAAGCAGGTGATGTGAGATGTGGCAGCATCGAGATAGGTCTAGGACCAGTCTGGCGGCGGCGTTCTGGATGTTTTGTAGTATGCGGGTGAATTCCTTGTTGATTCCGGCGTAGATTGCGTTGTGGTAGTCCAGTCTGCTGGTAATGAGGGCGTGTGTGATGGTCTTTCTATGTTCGAGGGGGATTCACTTCAAGGACTTGCGTAGGAGGCGGAGGGTGCAAAGCAGGTGGAGGTGACTGAGTTGATTTGATGGTTCATGCTGAGGTCCGAGTCCAGGATTATTCTGAGGTTGCGGGCTTGGCTGGAGGGAATGGGTGGATTTCTGAGGGTGGGTGGCAACCAGGAGTCGCTCCATTCATTGGTTTGAGGGCACATGATAAGTACTTCTGTCTTGTTTGCGTTGAGTTGAAGGCATCTGTTTCTCATCCAGTTGGCAACTGCTTCCCGGCCTTTGTGGAAGTTGTGTCTGGCTTTGTCGGGTTCATTGGAGAGGGAGAGTATGAGTTGGGTGTCATCGGCATCAGAGATGATGTTTATTCCATAGCTTCTGACAAGGGTGGCTAGCGGGGCCATGTAGACGTTAAACAACGTGGTTCTGAGGGAGGATCCCTGCGGCACTCCGCAGGTGATGGGTGCAGGATCTGCGAGGAAGAGGGCGAGTCTCACTCATTGAGTTCTGCCGAAGAGGAAGGATTGCATCCAGTTGAGGGCCTTGTCTCTGATGCCGGCTTTGTGGAGTCTTCTGATCAGGGTGTGATGGGAGACTGTGTCGAAAGCCGCTGAGAGGTCTAGTAGGATGGGTGCTGCCATCTCTTCCTTGTGCAGTAGGGAGCGGATGTCGTCTGTTGCGGCCAGGAGGGCTGTTTCGGTGCAATGGTTTTTCCTGAATCCGGATTGGGAGATGTTGAGGGAGTTGTGGTCTTCTATACACGTGGCGAGTTGGCTGTTGACCGCTTTAATTATGACTTTCGCAGGAAATGGAAGTAGGGAGATGGGCCTGAAATTTTTGAGGTCGGTGGGGACACATCTGCCTATGGCATAAAATGTTATCCCACATATGCACTTTTGCAGAAAAAAAATGAAATGCAAACAATAGCCAACATTTTTAATTGAATACAATGCCATATCTACCCAAAGCGAACTTTTAAAAACATATGCAACAGAAAGTTTTCTTTCATGCACTGATGACTACTAGTTCTGGGCCTATGGGTTAGATGGCCCATTGGAAGCCTAGGCCACATAGTAAAATACATGAATATTGCAAATGTAGTAAACATATGGAAAGAGTACTGAATTGTGCAACATTTTTCCTTTGCAAAAAATGAAAAACGAAATGCAAAAATAACCTAGGCCCTTACTTAAAATACAGGCCACCCACAAATATAACATTTTTCTAATTAAATAAAAGTACAAAGAAATAATAGTGCCTGCCCTAGTAGAAAAACAACACCCTTATACAATAATTTTTAAATTACTTGTGTGATATCATAAAAAAGAAAGTCCTTAAATCCAAAGGTATATATCCAGTAGACAAACAGAGTGATCCTTCCACTTCAAAATCCAAGCGAAAAGTGACCAGAAGATGGACAAAGCACTGGGAGGAGCCTGCTGGACAGTAACAGGAAGTTGGAGTCCTTGGGGCACTTCCTTCCTGTTGGGAAAAAAAGTTTTTAAAATGGCTTCTCACACTAAAAATCAACTTTAATGGTCTATTGGAGAAGAAAGTCAACTCAAAAACCTCTTTTTGAGTAGATTTAGCTGCTTCTCGAATGGAAAATCTATTCAAAGTGCATTTGCGCTCTCGAGCAGCGCTGAATTGGCACTGTCATTGCTGGAAGCTGCACGAGCGGGTGCAAAAACTTGTGCATGCTTCCTAGCGGCCAGAGAATATTGTGGCATGAGTGAGTGCCAAAAACAAATCTCATGCATATGAACAAAAAAATAATCAGCTTCGTGCTGGATGAAGGTATTCAGGAATTCCAATGCTACTAATTGAAGTGCTCAGTGCCCGAATTCCAAAACCTCCATGAACGGAGTGGAGTTTTCCACCTGGGCCTATTCAAAACCATTGTTTGAAGTTTCCCACACTTCAAAGGGACAGTTAGGTACAAGTCCTGGGTCTAGGACACCATTAGATCAGACACTTCTGGAACTGAAGCTCAGACAGAAGGACTGCTGTGCTGCTCAAAGGACTCAACTGGATCGCTTTCCCGGAAGGACTGCTCTGCTGCTTGTTGCCCTACTGTCTGCTGCTCTCTGACCCTGCTGGAAGGACACTACATAATACCGGCTTTCTAGACTTTACCCAAAATTCATAAAGATGAGAGGTGACATCCTAGGAGACCCATCATAGCAGGCTGCCAATCTAGTCTACAGCCATTAGCAGAATATGTTGACTTCTTTATTAAACCATATGTATCTTTGACTAAATCCTAAACTAGAGATAGTCTTTCAGTCATTGCTCATGTGGAGGGCATGCCTTTCGATGCCAGCTGTGAGCTTCTTGTCACAATGGACATTCAAAGTCTCTATACGAATAGCCCCTATCAGAAGCACTTGAAGAGAATTTGGAATTACACCCCAGGCCACATGCTGTGCCTACAGATTTCATCAAGAGATGCGCTCAAATTGCATTAGAATGTAACTATTTTATCTTCACTGGACTGAAAGGTGTTGCGATGGGGATAATTTTTGCCCCTGATATAGAAAATGTATATGTTGTAGCTTTTGAGGAACAAAGAATTTATAAAAGTTCCAATCCCTTTTATGAAGATATGGGAACTTGCTTGCATTATATAGATCATGTACTGTTCATCTGGCAAGGCTCTGTGGCGGAGTTATTACGGTTCCATTAATGGCTAAATGTGCAAAATGATCACCTTCAGTTTACGACAGAACACAGCAGTCAGTCCATTAATTTGTTCAATTTGAAATTAACTTACTGCAGCCTTTTCAGTTTAAGAGAGGGACATAATGCCCAGCAAGCATTTTCAGGGTGTTGAAAATCAGTGAGGATGAAGGGGCCTATATGTAGACTTGCAAAGGAAGCCCCCAGCAATAAATACACTGCAAAAATATACTAGCCATTACCCCAGGAATCTACAGGATAATCTTCCTTTTGGTCACTTTTTGGGACTTAGGGGAAATTGTACAAAAAGGAGGATTATTTTCTTCAAGCAAAAATGTTATCTAAGCTTGTATCTAGAGGGTAACCCTATTTTTCGTCAACAAATCTCTAAAAAGGGCCTGGTATTATGACCATGATGCAGTGCTGCAGGTTGGAGAGAGACCTATTTAGACCCGTATAACTTCTGTCACAACATTTGGAATGGAATAAAACAAAATTAAGAATATAATATCCAATAATGGCATCTTTTGTAAGAATTACAGTTACAAAAATAGAATCATTATTTGCCTTTTAAAGAGGTAACAATTTGAGGGATTGTCTGTAACATGCATATATTGAGCCGAAACCGAAATCTTTGACCAGCGTGTGGAGTTTAGCTTCTAGATGTGGACACTACCCATGTGGCAATTGTGCAACTTGCTCAATGGCAAAGACAGTCAAATCATGTGTCCTGATTGATGTAACATGAAATTCGGAAAAAAATTCCAACTGCGGCACAAAATATGTCATTTACTGTATTGAATATCCCTGTAAATTATATAGGTTAAACAACCCAAGAGGTGAGAAAATGTATCATACAGCTTCAACCATGTTTACATTGTAATGTTGCCAATGCTCCTTTGGTAGAGCATTATAAAAACATTGAACATGCACCTAATGCTATGGTGTGGTTTGCGTTAGAAGTGGTGAAATGTTGTAATAAGAGACATGGGGCCATATGTACGAACACTTTTTCCCATAGACACAGAATGAGTAAAAACCTTTGCTACATCTGGCCCATGATGTGGACCGATTGCTGATGAAAGGGGAGAATAGATGGATGTGGGTCGCAGACACTGTAAAGAAAGACTTGAACCATCAAGTGGTATGGCACCTTTTGGCCACTTTATGAGCTGCGTACCTTTAGATGCAGTGTTAAGGTTTACCTTAATGATGCTCATGGAGATAGAATTATCTTGGGAGTTAGGCTGTCATTGAAGCCCCTGTGACATATACCCCTGTATTGTTTTTTTAATATCGAAGTATCTGGGTTATAACCACATGTAATCTGTTTGTATGAGGTTTCAGCACCGTAAAGATGTTTTTCATATTTGATGATTGATACATTTTCAATAAAAAGAGTCCTATTATGGACTGTTTCAAATATCGAATATATGTGCATGTTTATATGTATTTCTCATTATTTTGGTTTAGTCATTTTTTTTAATTTTCATTGTTCCCCTACCACCAACAAAGATATAACTTATTTAGTTAAGCCCGTTCTATTGTGAGTATCGGGCCACTTCAGCATCAGGTACAATGTTAAGAATGCCGCAATAGTATTGGTACATGATCAAGTGACCTTCTACATGTATTTACAATGTGCATATTTGAACGCAGCTGTATACATTAAGCAACAAGCATTTGCAATGCAGCAGGTCTTGCATTTCTCTGAGTTAGAGCTATTAGCAATTGTAAACTCCCATCCGGACTTAGCTTGCCACATTAAATGGAAAAAAGAGCGCGATCGCGCTGCTACGATTAACTCATAGTGAAACCTATTGGCAAAAGTGCAATTATCTAGGTAACCGGCAAAAGTGCAATTAACTATGTAGCAGGGTCGATATCATGCAAAGCGCTCGAGTTCTGCCAAGCGAGATCGCACTGCAAAAAAGATAAAAAGTAGTCCACACACCGGATGGAAAACAGCGACCCTCGTATGTTTTCAGTACTTGGTTGATGCGCTCGAGGAGGGCTAACCACTGGAAAAGGCATGACGTATGCATGCCTTCCACTAATGAAAGCAAGCAGATTTTAAAAGGCAAGCCCACTAACCAATGGATTTTGGCCTCTAGCTCAGCCGGCCCCAGGGGGGGCAGAAATGGCCTAAAATAAATTTGCCCCCCCAACCCTCCCGGGGAGCGACCCATGCCTACGGGGTCGCTCCCCCTGCGTGACATTGGCGCAAAAAAAAAAAGATCCCCTTTGCCTACTTGTTTCTGCCCCCCCTTGGGGGCAGATTGTCTTAAAAACGGCCGATTTGCCCCCAAGGGGGGCAGAAATGGTCTAAATACAATTTGCCCCCCAGGGGAGCGAACCTTGCCTAATGGGTTTCACCCCATCTCTAAAAAAACAAACAAACAAAAAAAAACACAAAAAACATTTTGCCCTGGCGCCTAGAGGTTTCTGCCCCCAGGGGGGGCAGTAATGGCCTAAAATAACTTTACCCCACCACCCCCCTGGGTAGTGACCCTTGCCTACGGGGTCGCTCCCCTCGTGTGACGTTGGCTCAAAAAAAAAGATCCCCGGTGCCTATTGGTTTCTGCCCCCCTTGGGGGCAGATTTACCTAAAATCAGCCGATCTGCCCCCAAAGGGGGCAGAAATGGCCTAAATACAATTTGCCCCTCCAGGGGAGCGACCCTTGCCTAAGGGGTCGCTCCCCATCTGTAAAACAACAACAAAACAAAAAAAAGCCCCAGTGCCTAGTGGTTTCTGCCCCCTTGGTGGCAGATAGGCCTAATTAAAATAGGCAGGGGGGCAGAAATGTCCTAAAATAAATTTCCCCCCCAGGGGAATGATCCTTGCCTAAGGGGTCGCTCCACTTGCGTGAAATTCGCGAAAAACAAAAAAAACAACAACAAAACAAAAAATCCACGGTGCCTAGTGGTTTCTATCCCCCTTGGGGGCAGATTGGCCTCATAAAAATAGGCCAATCTGCCCCCCAGGGAGGCAGAAATGGCCTAAATATAATTTGCCCCATGGGGGAGCGACCCTTGCCTAAGGGGTCGCTCCCCACCTCAAAAATACAAAACAAAAAAAAAAAAAAAAAAAAATTATCCCTGGTGCCTAGAGGTTTCTGCCAAAGGCCTTTGAAAAAAATGCCCCCCCTGGGAGCAACCCTTGTCCAAGGGGTCGCTCCCCTTGCGTGAAATTCGCGAAAAAACGAAAAAAAAAACTCCCTGGTGTCTATTGGTTTCTGTCCCCCTTGGGGGCAGATTGGCCGCATAAAAATAGGCCAATCTGCCCCCAAGGGGGGCAGAAATGCCCTAAATATAATTTTTGAAAACTAGAAACCCAGGGGAATCCAAGATGGGGTGAATTGTGGGGCTCTGACCAGGTTCTGTTACCCCGAATCCTTTGCAAACCTCAAATTTTGGCTAAAAAAACATGTTTTCCTCACATTTCAGTGACAGAAAGTTCTGGAACCTGAGAGGAGCCACAAATTTCCTTCCACCTAGCGTTCCCCCAAGTCTCCCGATAAAAATGATACCTCACTGGTGTGGGTAGGCATAGCGCCCGCGACAGGAAATGGCCCAAAACACAACGTGGACACATCACATTTTTTTATAGAAAACAGTGCCTACCTGTGGATTTTGGCCTCTAGCTCAGCCGGGCCCAGGGGGGGCAGAAATGGCCTAAAATAAATTTGTCCCCCACCCCCCAACCCCCCTGGGAGCGACCCTTGCCTATGGGGTCGCCCCCCCTTGCGTAACATTGGTGCCAAAAAAAAAATCCCCGGTGCCTATTGGTTTCTGCCCCCATTGGGGGCAGATTTACATAAAATCAGCCGATCTGCCCCCAAAGGGGGCAGAAATGGCCTAAATACAATTTGCCCCTCCAGGGGAGCGACCCTTGCCTAAGGGGTCGCTCCCCATCTGTAAAACAACAACAAAACAAAAAAAGCCCCAGTGCCTAGTGGTTTCTGCCCCCTTGGTGGCAGATAGGCCTAATTAAAATAGGCTGATCTGCCCCCCAGGGGGGCAGAAATGTCCTAAAATAAATTTGCCCCCCAGGGGAATGACCCTTGCCTAAGGGGTCGCTCCACTTGCATGAAATTCGCGAAAAAAAAAAAAACAACAACAAAACAAAAAATCCACGGTGCCTAGTGGTTTCTATCCCCCTTGGGGGCAGATTGGCCTCATAAAAATAGGCCAATCTGCCCCCCAGGGAGGCAGAAATGGCCTAAATATAATTTGCCCCATGGGGGAGCGACCCTTGCCTAAGGGGTCGCTCCCCACCTCAAAAATACAAAACAAAAAAAAAAAAAAAAATATATAAATTATCCCTGGTGCCTAGAGGTTTCCCGCAAAGGCCTTTGAAAAAAATGCCCCCCCTGGGAGCAACCCTTGTCCAAGGGGTCGCTCCCCTTGCGTGAAATTCGCGAAAAAACGAAAAAAAACCTCCCTGGTGTCTATTGGTTTCTGTCCCCCTTGGGGGCAGATTGGCCGCATAAAAATAGGCCAATCTGCCCCCAAGGGGGGCAGAAATGCCCTAAATATAATTTGCCCCCTAGGGGAGCGACCCTTGCCTAAGGGGTCGCTCCCCACCTCAAAAGTACAAAACAAAACAAAAACAAAAAAAAACAAAAAAAAAATGCTCCCTGGTGCCTAGAGGTTTCTGCCCCCTCGGGGGCAGATCGGCCTAATTATAGAAAGCAGAAAAGGCCTTTAAAAAAATGCCCTCCTGGAGCGACCCTTGCCCAAGGGGTCAATCCATCATGGCAATTTCATTAAAAAAAAAAAATCCCTGGTGTCTAGTGGTCTTTTTAGCAGCCGGGTTGCTTGCAATCCGGCTGCTAAAATGCTGAGAGAGACTTCAAAAAACGTTTCTTCCCTTTGAAGTCTCTCGGCCTCCTCCACGTGATTGGAAGAGAAATGCTTTTGCATTTCTCTTCCGATCGAGCTGAAAGCTGAGCTTCCAGCACAATGGGAGGAGGCCTTGTGACAATCAGCGAGTGATCGCGTGCTGACGTCACAGGGGGGGTGGAGGTGTATCGGGGGTGGAAGGGGAAGGGCTTCCCCTTACATCCCTGCCTTGGGGGGGTCGGGGGGAACCCCACAGAGGGAGCGCTAGCACTTCCTCTGGGCTCTGTGCCCAGGACGTAATGGTTACGTCCTGGGCACACGAGCACTGTGCCTCAGGACGTAACCATTACGTCCTGGGCACAGAAGGGGATAACATGTGTTTGTATTCTTCCGAGCTATTTTTCGCAAGATCTTTTGGCCATTTTTTGTGTGCAAATTCTTTGATTTATACACACAAGATACACTGCAAAGTCCAAACTGGAGTCTTAATTGGAGAACTGTAAAATGAGACAGATGTTATATACAGTAGTTGGGAACGCCCATGTCATTTTCAGAAGCAATTCTTATTACAGGCCTTTACCACTCTTTTGGGGGGCCTGTGCATAAGCTGAAAAAATCATGGATGACAGCAGTGGCAAAGTTATGACTGCGCTATTTTGCCCAGCTACAGCAAACACAACATCATCAAGGTTATAAACACACTTTCTTTCACACAACTACAGAAAGTAAAACTTATGAATGCACTCTTTCACATCACCACAGCGGTGTCCAGGTTATGAGCCCTACTTTTCCCTTGACAGCAGTGTCGAGATTTTGAATGCACTCTTCCAAATTAAAACAGTGTCAGTTATGAACAGATCATCAGACAAGGAAAGCACTGTTAAAGTTGTGCACTATCACACAATAACTGTGACAAAGTTATGGAGGGACTCTTTCACATGACAGCTGCCAAAGATAAGAATGTACTGCTTCATACATTGATAGCAGCAATCAATCAATCAATCAATCACGATATTTATAAAGCGCGCTATGTACCCGTCAGGGTTTCGAGGCGCTGGGGGGAAGGGGGGGGGGGTGGAGGTGTGCTGCAGTTAGCGGTCGAAGAGCCAGGTTTTGAGGAGTCTCCTGAAGGTGAGGAGGTCCTGGGTCTGGCGTAGAGATGTGGGGAGAGAGTTCCAGGACTTGGCGGCGAGGAAGGAGAAGGATCTGCCGCCGCAGGTCTTGCGATGGAGTCGGGGGACGACGGCGAGGGCGAGGTTGGCGGATCGAAGTTGACGTGTGGGAGCGTAGAAATTGAGTCTGGAGTTGAGGTAGGAGGGTCCGGCGTTGTGAAGTGCCTTGTGAGTGTGGGTGAGGAGTTTAAAGGTGATCCTCTTCTCCACCGGGAGCCAGTGGAGTTCCCTCAGGTGAGGGGAGATGTGACATCGGCGGGGTATGTCGAGGATCAGTCGGGCGGAGGCATTTTGGATACGCTGGAGTCGTTTGATGTCTTTGGTTGGGATGCCTGTGTAGAGTGCGTTGCCGTAGTCAAGTATGCTGCTGACGAGGGCTTGGGTCACCATCTTTCTGGTCTCTGTTGGAATCCACTTGAAGATTCTGCGGAGCATGCGGAGGGTGTTGAAACAGGAGGAGGAGACGGTGCTGACCTGTTTGGACATGGTGAGTGCAGAGTCCAGGATGAAGCCGAGGTTTCTTGCGAGGCTGGCAGGGGTGGGTGGGGGTCCGAGGTCGGCGGGCCACCATGAGTCGTTCCAGGCCGAAGGAGAGCGCCCGAGGATGAGGATTTCCGTCTTGTCGGAGTTGAGTTTCAGGCGACTGTTGTTCATCCATTCGGCGATGGATTTTAGTCCTTTGTGGAGGTTTGTTTTGGCGGTGAGTGGGTCTTTGGTCAGGGAGAGGACGAGCTGGGTGTCGTCGGCGTAGGAGATGATGCTGAGGTGATGCTGGCGGGCCAGTTTTGCGAGGGGGGCCATGTAGACGTTGAACAAAGTAGGGCTGAGGGAGGATCCTTGGGGGACGCCGCAGATGAGGTTGGTGGCTTTGGAGCGAAAGGGGGAGAGTCGGACTCTCTGAGTTCTGTCGGAGAGAAAGGATGAGATCCAGTGGAGGGCTTTGTCTTGGATGCCGGCTTCCTGGAGGCGGGTCAGTAGGGTGCGGTGGCAGACTGTGTCAAAAGTGGCTGATAGGTCGAGAAGGATGAGGGCCGAGGTTTCGCCGTTGTCCATTTGATGTCTGATGTCATCTGTGGCGGCGAGGAGAGCAGTCTCCGTGCTGTGGTTTCGTCTGAATCCGGATTGTGAGGGGTCCAGGATGGAGTTGTCTTCGAGGAAGTGGGTGAGTTGTGTGTTGACGATCTTCTCGATGACTTTTGCTGGAAAAGGGAGGAGAGAGATCGGGCGGAAGTTTTTGAGATCGTTGGGGTCGGCCTTGGGTTTCTTGAGGAGGGGTTGGATTTCAGCGTGTTTCCAGCTGTCCGGGAAGGTGGCGGAAGTGAAGGAGAGGTTGATGATCTTGCGGAGTTTGGGGGCGTTGGTGGCATTGGCTGTGTTGAAAACATGATGAGGGCATGGGTCCGTGGGGGAGCCTGAGTGGATGGTGTTCATGGTTGCCATGGTTTCTGCGTCGTCCACGTGGGTCCAGGCGGTGAGGCGGCAGTTGCGGTTGGAGATGTCGGGGGGGGGATCTGGCGGTGGGCCGGTGTTGAAGCTGTTGTGGATGGTAGCGATTTTCTGGTGGAAGAAGGTGGCGAGGTCGTCGCAGAGTTTCTGGGAGGGCGGGATGTCGTTGGCGTTGGCTTTTGGATTTGAGAGTTCCTTCACGATGCCGAAGAGTTCTTTGCAGTCGTGGGTGTTGTTGTTGATGCGTTCGGTGAAGTGGGCGCGCTTGGCGACGCGGATCCGTTGGTGGTGTTCATGGTTTGCGTCTTTGAGGGAGGCGAGGTTGTCGGGCGTGCGTTCTAGGATCCATTTCTTTTTGAGCTTCTGACAACGGCTTTTGGAGGTGGTTAGTTCGTCTGTGAACCAGGCTGGTTTTTTCTTTCCTTGGTTGGCGGTGGGCTTCTTGAGTGGGGCTAAGGTGTTGGCGCAGTCGAGGATCCATTGATGGAGGTTGATGGTGGCTGTGCTCGGGTCGGTCGCGTCGGGTGGAGGGTTTTTAACGAGGGTGCTGGTCAGTTGGTCTTGGGTGACTTTGCCCCAGCGGCGGTAGGGGGGTAGATGGATGCGGTGCTGCTCGGTAATTTTCTTATAGGAGAAATGGACGCAGTGATGGTCGGTCCAGTAGAGTTCGGAGGTGTGGCTGAACAAGATGTGGTTGCTTGAGGTGAAGAGGGGGTCGAGGGTGTGTCCAGCGATGTGGGTGGGAGTGTTGACCAGCTGGCGGAGTCCGAGGTTGAGGAGGTTGGAGGTCAGTGCTGCGGTGTTGACGTCGTTGATATTTTCCATATGGTAGTTTAGGTCTCCCAGGAGGATGTAATCCAGGGAAGCGAGGGCGTGGGTGCTTGCGAGGTCAGCGATGGTGTCGCTGAAGGGGGCTCTTGGTCCTGGAGGGCGGTATATGAGGGTTCCTCTGAGGGTCGTGTTGGGGTCTGTGTGGATCTGGAAGTGGAGGTGTTCGGCTGTCTTGAGGGTGTCGTCAGTGTGGGTGTGGATTTTGAGGGAAGCTTTGTGAGCGATGGCTATTCCGCCGCCGATTCCGTTGGTTCGGTCTCTTCTGGTGATTTTGTAACCGTCCGGTATGGCGATGGCGATGTCCGGAGCCGAGGAGTCGTTCCACCAGGTTTCGGTCAGGAAGGCCACGTCGGGTGCAGTGGAGTCGAGCAAATCCCAGAGCTCGATGGCGTGTTTTCGTGCGGAGCGGGTGTTGATGAGGATGCAGTTCAGGTGGTTGGGGTTGAGTGATTCTATTGTTGGTTTTGTCGTTCTGATGCAGGAGAAGTTGCAGGAGCGGCAGGAAAAAGGTCCTTTAGTGTGCTTCGGGGACGCCAGGAAGCACTCCAGAAAGCGCGGAGTTCGTTGGCTGAGTAGCGGACGCGGGGGGCGCGAGGACCAGGGGGGGTGGCGCTGGCGCGGTCCAGGCGCGGACGGGCGCAGACGGGCTTGCCTCTGGCGCGCCTCCGGCGCGGACGCGCAGCGCCAGCCATTAAGAAGGGAGGGGGGAGGGAGGAGCAGCTGGGAGGCGGGAGGTGGGAGGGAGCGGCAAATGGGGGCGCGAGGGGGGCGGGGCCGCAGGGAGGCAGCGGCAGGGATCGGGGAGCGCACAAGGGGCAAAAACACAGAAAACGAGCAAAACTAAAGGCAGTCACAATAAGAAAAAAACACACAATAAGAAATACAATACTGGCACAATACGCGATCGGGGAGACAGCAATCAGGGGGGCACAATGGGGGCAGAAGCGTCGGCGGCGAGGCGCAGAAAAAACGAAAAACAACTTACGGGACGGCGGAAGCGGCACACGGGTCAAGTGAGCCCACTAGCCACCAGGGATGAGGCGCAGGAGGATGCCTGCGGGTGGAGGAGGGCCTCGAACACGCAAACGGCAGCGTGGTCGTGGGACAGAGGCAGGAGGCAGCAGGTTGGTGCTGCGGTCGTGGGGGGCGAGCTCAGGACCTAAAACAGGTCAGAGTTCGCTCACTCGCGACGCGCAGCGCCAGCCATTAAGAAGGGAGGGGGGAGGAAGGAGCAGCTGGGAGGCGAGAGGGAGCGGCAAATGGGGGCGCGAGGGGGGCGGGGCCGCAGGGAGGCAGCGGCAGGGATCGGGGAGTGCACAAGGGGCAAAAACACAGAAAACGAGCAAAACTAAAGGCAGTCACAATAAGAAAAACCACACAATAAGAAATACAATACTGGCACAATACACGATCGGGGAGACAGCAATCAGGGGGGCACAATGGGGGCAGAAGCGCCGGCGGCGAGGTGCAGAAAAAACTAAAAACAACTTACGGGACGGCGGAAGCGGCACACGGGTCAAGTGAGCCCACTAGCCACCAGGGATGAGGCGCAGGAGCATGCCTGCGGGTGGAGGAGGGCCTCGAACACGCAAACGGCAGCGTGGTCGTGGGACAGAGGCAGGAGGCAGCAGGTTGGTGCTGCGGTCGTGGGGGGCGAGCTCAGGACCTAAAACAGGTCAGAGTTCGCTCACTCGCGACGCGCAGCGCCAGCCATTAAGAAGGGAGGGGGGAGGGAGGAGCAGCTGGGAGGCGGGAGGCGGGAGGGAGCGGCAAATGGGGGCGCGAGGGGGGCGGGGCCGCAGGGAGGCAGCGGCAGGGATCGGGGAGCGCACAAGGGGCAAAAACACGGAAAACGAGCAAAACTAAAGGCAGTCACAATAAGAAAAAACACACAATAAGAAATACAATACTGGCACAATACACGATCGGGGAGACAGCAATCAGGGGGGCACAATGGGGGCAGAAGCGCCGGCGGCGAGGCGCAGAAAAAACGAAAAACAACTTACGGGACGGCGGAAGCGGCACACGGGTGAAGTGAGCCCACTAGCCACCAGGGATGAGGCGCAGGAGGATGCCTGCGGGTGGAGGAGGGCCTCGAACACGCAAACGGCAGCGTGGTCGTGGGACAGAGGCAGGAGGCAGCAGGTTGGTGCTGCGGTCGTGGGGGGCGAGCTCAGGACCTAAAACAGGTCAGAGTTCGCTCACTCGCGACGCGCAGCGCCAGCCATTAAGAAGGGAGGGGGGAGCAGCTGGGAGGCGGGAGGCGGGAGGGAGCGGCAAATGGGGGCGAGAGGGGGGCGGGCCGCAGGGAGGCAGCGGCAGGGATCGGGGAGCGCACAAGGGGCAAAAACACAGAAAACGAGCAAAACTAAAGGCAGTCACAATAAGAAAAAACACACAATAAGAAATACAATACTGGCACAATACACGATCGGGGAGACAGCAATCAGGGGGGCACAATGGGGGCAGAAGCGCCGGCGGCGAGGCACAGAAAAAACGAAAAACAACTTACGGGACGGCGGAAGCGGCACACGGGTCAAGTGAGCCCACTAGCCACCAGGGATGAGGCGCAGGAGGATGCCTGCGGGTGGAGGAGGGCCTCGAACACGCAAACGGCAGCGTGGTCGTGGGACAGAGGCAGGAGGCAGCAGGTTGGTGCTGCGGTCGTGGGGGGCGAGCTCAGGACCTAAAACAGGTCAGAGTTCACTCACTCGCGACGCGCAGCGCCAGCCATTAAGAAGGGAGGGGGGAGGGAGGAGCAGCTGGGAGGCGGGAGGCGGGAGGGAGCGGCAAATGGGGGCGCGAGGGGGGCGGGCCGCAGGGAGGCAGCGGCAGGGATCGGGGAGCATACATGGGGCAAAAACACAGAAAACGAGCAAAACTAAAGGCAGTCACAATAAGAAAAAACACACAATAAGAAATACAATACTGGCACAATACACGATCGGGGAGACAGCAATCAGGGGGGCACAATGGGGGCAGAAGCGCCGGCGGCGAGGCGCAGAAAAAACGAAAAACAACTTACGGGACGGCGGAAGGGGCACACGGGTCAAGTGAGCCCACTAGCCACCAGGGATGAGGCGCAGGAGGATGCCTGCGGGTGGAGGAGGGCCTCGAACACGCAAACGGCAGCGTGGTCGTGGGACAGAGGCAGGAGGATGAATGTGCTCTTTCATGCATCAACAGAAGTGTGAAAAATCAGAATGCACGCTTTCACACAATAGCAAGGTCAAAAGTAAGAATGCACTAGTTAATGCTCGAAAGAAGAGTCAAATGTCAGAATGCACTCTTTTACACATCACCAGCAGTTTCAAAGGTAAGAATGCACTCTTTTACACATGGACAGCAGTGTCGACAGTATGAATTCATTTTGTCATTCACCGAGATCAGGATCAAAGTTATGTACTTTTGTTTAACTTGATGACACTCCAGCTATGGAGACACGCGTGTGAGCATGCGAGCTCTGGTGAGCTGACAGTAAGCTTACCTTACCTGATGTTTGCCTCTGTTCCCATACATCTTTAGGGAGTGCGAGTTACACAGTCACAGGTTGGAATGTGTTGAAAACTCTTGTTCTCTTTAAATGGTTGTAATTCCGCTGTGTCAACGCTTTGATATTTGCAGGGTTACCCGCGACCCCAGGTGAGCTCCTTTTCCTCGGGGGGCTCTCAATAACCGCTGCCAGGTGGTGGCCCTTGCAGAACGAGCTGCCAGCCAAAGTCAGAGGAGTAATTGGAAAGAAGTGTGAAAGCGTATTCCAACAGCCGTCAGCGAAGGATGCCCTTTGACCTCTTGGTGCCCCCACCACAGTAATCAGCGATGACAGCCTGCTGCAGAAGGTGAAGAAATCTGAAATCACCAGCAGCTGTGGCCTGTAAAGGATTGCCTAAATCCCCCATTCTCCTTCCTTCCAGAAATTATTCACCAAAGCACACATCGGGTGTGTCGACGGATGGTGTGCCTCGCTAAAATAGTTGCGGTTTCACTTTAATAAAGTGAAAAATAGGTAGCAAAACGGCAGTAAATTTAAAGAGGTGTATCAGGAACAAAAACAAGTATTTGGAATGCAATAGTCTTGTGTTTGCTCGAGTTAGAGCTCACAGCGTTGTAAATTACTGATTGGACTTTTATTGCCACACAGACTGAAAATAACAAGAGGAAGAGAGCGAGAGCGAGCTGGCCCTGGAAAAGCTCCCCTCTGATGTTGGTTTATGTTTACAGAGGGAGCTGGTGGGGAGGAGGGACTGAACACACACCAACAGTGCAAGACAAACAGGCCAATACTGAAAGAAAAGTCCCCTTCAGAAGATATAAACAGGACATAGTGTAATTACACAGTACGTTGTGCATCTCCCAAAGTGAAAAAAGGCAGGACAAACAGGCAGAACTGACCACTAGCAAGCAAGGATTTTTGAAGGACACTGCAACTAACAAATCAAAATGCTGGAACTCACTCTATTATAGTTGCTGAAGGAGCTGACTGCTGCAGTTTTTGGCGGTGAGGCAAGTAGGATTCTAACTGCTACCCAACGTGTATACCGAGTGCCTGAACTTTTTCTAATTTTGTAAACTCATGTTTTAGATTTTTCAAGCGTGCCTCTAAATGCATTGAGTGGCTAGTAAGAGGTGTCTCTGGACTTTGGTTTTAATGTTGAGTTTAGGTAAATGTATTGTGCTGTTTAGGTTTGGTCCTTCAGTTCTGTTTCTACAGGTGGCTTGGATTCACCAACGTCTTCATAGTGGTATGAGTTATATCTTCTAAGTAGTCATCATTTGGTTTAATGGCATTTTAAGAGTTTGGCGCTTGGGCCCTGATTTATACTTTTTGGTGCAAAACTGCACTAACACAGTTTTGCACCAAAATGTTTAGCACCGGCATGCACCATTTCTGAGTACCAGCCGGGCATCATATTTATGGAATGGTGCAAGCCGGTGCAAAGGGTAGGCTAGCGTAAAAAAAATGGCTTTAGCTGGGTCGGGGTGGTGGTATGGAAGAAGAGGTTTTTGCACCAAAAAATGACGTTCGGTCAGAAAAAATTACTCTAACCAGCCTAGCATCATTTTCTGATGCAAAACCATCCATACCACATGACTCCTGTCTTAAAAAAATACAGGAATAATACCCACCACCCTAATGGCCAGCACAGAAGACCAGGGTCCCCTGGCATGGCCATTGCACCCAGTGCCATGTAGGGGGGCCCTTTCAGGGCCCCCAATGGCACATAAAAAAATATATACTTACCTGTACTTACCTATACTTACCTGGGATGAAGTCCCCCATCCTCTGCTGTCCCTCTGGTGTGGGTGGGGGTGTCCTTGGGGCCTGGGGAGGGCACCTGTGGGCTTATTCCATTGTGTTCCACCATGGAAATAGTCCCACAGGTCCCCTAACGCCTGCCCTGACCCAGGCTTTAAATAATGTTACAAAGCAAGCTTTGCACCATTATTTGACCCCTCCCCCCGTGCGTGATTTTAGCACGGGGGAATAAACATGGCGCTATGGCCACTCAGTCATTTTTTGCATGGGAACGCCTACTTTGCATCTTATTGACGCAAAGTAGGTTTCCAACTTCCAAAAAATGATTTTAACTCCATAAATTTGGTGCTAGATGGGTCTAGCACCAAAGTATAAATATGGAGTTAGTTTTGCACCGAATTTGTGTTAAAAAAACAACGCAAATTCAGCGCAAAACAAGTATAAATACGCCCAATGGTTTTTATGTGGGGCATGCAGACAGAGCACTTTTGTTTACATTTGATGTTGGCATGGGTGCACATGGTGTCTCCTTTTAAGCACAGAAAAATATTAATATGGCTTTATCTTAAAATACTTGTTTATTTTTGTATAGGTTGGGTTTACTTATGCCCTTTTACAACACTGTGTCCTCAAAATGGTCTTGTGGACCAGTTGACCATAGGAGACTGAAATGTCAACACTTGTTCCCCATTTACATATATGATACAGACTTTGCTAACAAGTTTCCCAAGTGTAAAGAGATACAACTTGGATTCTATACTTTGGACCTTTATTATACAATATGTAAAGGGGAACATTTACCTTCCTGAGATCATTGAATCTGGTTATACTGCTGTATGATGTTATTGGGGGATGACAGTGCTGTTTGTACATTTGTGAGTTGTCTTGCAGTAACTAATACATTTCTGTGATTATTGTATGTTATTTCTCTATTTCTTAAGGAATATTATTAATGGTGAATGTTGGAACACATAACCAACACAGAAGCGTGTAGTAAGATTGAAATAATCCCTTCAGGAAACATTTTTGCGATACACTTTTAGAAAGTAGACATTTCTCTGCTCTTACTGTTCATATTTGCCTTACAGGCTGTCTCCATCCATGTATGGTCTGTGCTGGGTGACAGCTCCCCTTGTGCATCCCATCCAGACAGCCATAATCACAGGACACTTAACTGCATCCACATCCATCTGCATACTGGTGGGTCTTCCTGGGCAGGAATGGTGCAGGGGCTCATACTTATACTTCATGGGGTAGTGGTCAGACCCCCACACAAAGGGCTGATAGTTTCCCATAGATAGCCTGGTAGACAGGACTGTGCTGAAAGGAAACTGGTGCACTTCAAAACCACTCTTTGACATCTCCCCCACTTCAAAGGCACATTTGAGTATAAGTACTGAGTCTCTGACCCAATCAACTCAGACACTTCTGGACCTGGAACTGAACCTCTGTCAGATGGACTGCTGTGCTACTCAAAGGACTCAACTGGACTGCTTTCCTGGAAGGACTGTTCTTCTTCTTGTTGCCCTGCTGCTCTCTGATGCTGCTGGAAAGACTCTGCCTTCCCACCACACTGATTTCTGGGGGCTTGCTGGCTTGCCCCCTGTTCTCCTGCAGTCTCTGGGATATCAAAGGCTGCCCACAACTCTCCTGGTGCTGCTAAACTCTGCATTTTGTGTCTCACCCATGCCTCAGGTGCACCCTCCAATCTTTGGTCTCAAAAGTGGGTTCTGCAGCTGATTTCAACAAAATTTTACACATCACCCAAAGAGCTGTGGAAAAATTGGTGCATCGAATATTAACTAGGATGACACAGTGGCTGGCTGACAACAGCATAGTAACAGCCTGAGCGCCACGTCGATGGTGCTCTGCTCATCCCGATGGCGATGCATCGCATTTACCTCAATGGAGCCCGCCGACGACGCAGTGACCCAACTGCATGGAAAATATTGATGCATTGTGCCCTCAGCATTGCCACTTCGCTCCACCAAAGGTATTGTTTCAGGAGATCCTGTGTGGGTTTGTAGCTGTTCTACTCTCCATCACAGCCATCCTGGATTTTTGATTTGTATCAGTCCCTCGTGACCTTAAGTAACCTTTTGATCTCTACTGACTTCTAAGCACTGTTTTCACATTTAATCTTTAAAAATTCATATCTCGAAATCCAATAGATATCATTTTGGTCTTGTTTTACTCAGCTAAATATTCTCTATTTTCTAAACTGGTGTGAAGCCATTTTGTGGTGTTTTCACTGTGTTACTGTATGAGCTACAGCACAAATACTTTACACATTGCCTTCTAAGTTAAGCCTGCCTGCTCTGCACCAAGCTACCCGAGAGTAAGCATAGGATAATTTAGGTTGTATTGTGACTTACCCTGACTGGGACTGTGCTCCCTACTTGGACAGGGTACATTCCTCTGCCAACTAGAGACCCAATTTATATCACTCTTCATTGAAAGTTGTGCTTCGTTGAGTATACAAAAACAAAATAGAGGAGAGAAGACACATATCCGGTCACACAGTAAGCAGGCCTAAGTACATTTGTCTAATAGTATATAAAATGGTCTATATCCAGTCATGCACAGATAGCTAATACATATCATACTGCACTACACACTAGGTGGAGCACAGTAGCACATAATAAACACAAAGATTTTCCAACATTGGAAAGCCAGTTGTGTAGCGGGGTGGTGTGGTGAGCACCAGAGAATGACAGCAAGAAAGGACACTCTGGGACAGAGTGGCATAGTTACTATCAAGTGCCATAAACAGAGTGAATGACTCATAGTGCAGTAAAAATAAGATTGGACAGCCACCGGTTATGGCAGCTGCAGGTCGGAGTCCAGTTCCAGAGCCAGTACTGTTATATCACACACTGTAACATGTGTGTCCTACTCGGCCTTGTATTGTGTCATTGCATCACGTCTTCTTCAACACATGCCCAACAGCTGATGTCAAATTTCCATGCATACAAAGAAGAGGGCAACACTGTCCTCCAGTGCATTGTTATCACCCATTTCACTAATGCAAGAGCCATTTCAATTAACTTACTGCTGCCCCTTTCATCCTTGTAGAGGGGCATAATGCCCAGCAAGCACATTTCCAGGGTGTTAAAGTGGTGTCTGCCCATTGGGCATGTGAGGTGATCACCAATTTTGGCCATAAACAGTTGTAATGTGGGGCAGTGACATATTGTGATAAAAGTCTGCATGATCAAAATGTCAGGTGGGGCATTTATGTGAAGCAGTGCCAAACCTCCTATGCAGCCATGCCAGAGTTAGATACATACAATGCACATAAATCAATTGTAACAGTTTCAATCATGCATTTCTCAAAACCTAGGGGATGTAGAACAGGATATGAGGCCAGTCCTTGTCCATTATATTGATCTGTAGGGCCTGACTCCATTAGAACTGGAGAGCAAGAAGCACTGGTCCAGGCCCTTATCCCAGCGCCCTTCCATTTTTGTGACAATATGTCTCCTGGAACTCCATTTTAGCAGTGTGTGCAAGGCAGGGTCGGTAGCAGGCTCAACATACGGGCTCCCCAAATATCCCCTATCATCGCCCAAAGCTCTGCGTGCATCAGAAAGTGTCCCAGCGGAAGTGCATATATGTTGCCGAGCTCCTCAAATGTGGTAGCCACCGACTTCAGCAACTGCCTCGAGGATGTAGGGGACGCACTTAATCATTATGACTTGTAAGCCGTCATTCTGACCAGTGAAGCTGGGCAGATACCAAAAAGGGAGATCCTAGGAGCAATGCCTCTGGCAGAGATGTCGGGACCAGCTCTGTGGAACCACCCCAGGTGCCACATGGAACAGCCATCAGGACATCACAAAGCACCAACCACCGACTCACATAGGCCAGAGATATCTCGCTTCAGACAGTTCCTCTTCAGCATTCCAGGTCAGAAGTCAAGGTATATGTGCCTCTAATAATACAACTCATAGTCTGGTGCCCCAAAGCCCCTAGCCTCCAAGGGCAGAAGCAATACTTCCAAAGCAACTTGGCACCTACCTGATGCCCAGATCAAATCTGCTACTGAGATCACAACACACTGACTGAAAGCAGCAAAGGGATATTGGTAACAGGTACAGAAGACACAGCAAGGCCAACATTTTTGATAATGCAATGCGACCCACTGGCAATAGAGGGAGCCTCTGCCAGAAAGCTGACAAGGAGTGAAGGGAGCCAATCACCCCACTGAGATTGCCCCTCACGAACATCCTTGAGATCCCTGTACATCTGGATGCCCAACTATTTAAAAGTGTGTTAGTCAACTGGAATAGCAAGGGTTCTGCCCCCCTCCAGAAATGATGCACACAAATCTGACAAATGTTTTTTGCTGACTTGGAAAGCCAAAAGCGCACCGAGTCTGAAATTCCCGTAATTGGGGCCAGAGAGGTGTTTTTATCTTGTATCTTAAATAGGCATGTTTATCTAGAAAGAGTGTAGTACATTTGATTTAGTTTAGAAAGTTTTGTAGTAAGGTTTAGAATGTAGATGACTGTCCAATACAATTCCTGGTTATGTTTCTGCAAACGCGTTTATTGTTTAAAAATCATTAGGCGTAATGTATTTTTATTACAAAAGAGAACGTTTGTGCACGTATACGTGTTAGAGGTTTGAATAATTTATATTTTAGACATGATTTTATACAGCTGAACTGATTTGAAAATAAAAACATTTATCTGAGTTTTTGTCAGTGGATCAATGATTGGAATTTTAATTCCAAAGAGGCCAGCGTCACAGAAGAACGTTTGAGCCTAATCCTGCGATATATGTGCCTGGTTTAGAGTTTGATGGACGGGATACACAATCACAAATGTAAGGTATATCCCATCTGACGTATTACACGTGCATTATATTCTATGGCAATTGTAATACGTCGGACGGGATATCAGCTATGTTTGTGACAGAATATCCCACCCACCAAAGTGTAAACATGGCCCTTTGGGCATGATTTAGAATTTGGCAGATTTGGTTACTCCTCACAAACGTGACGGATATTCCATCCTCTGTATTACGATCCCATTATATGCAATAGGAATCATAATATGGTGGGCGGAATATCTGTCACGTTTGTGACCAGTAACCTGTACAACACAAAAGGATGATGGACGGAGTGCTAAACAATGCAAACACACACTCACCCCCAGTCACAGATCTGGGTTTAATCCATTGTTCTTTTGCTCGGCATGCCACCCCAGTATGGACCCAGCCATACGCAAATCAGTCTTGACCCTGTTCCCCATGGGAACAGTCCAGCCCGAACTGCCAAGCCAGGTCCTCCCTGGACCAGAAACAAGCATCCAAGGACCAGTTTCAGGGTATCACCCTTCATCAGGCAGGCTAGCTTGAATCCAGTGGCACAGTGAGCACGAGACCCATGTCTGGGCATACCCTTCCCTCTTAGGGCAACTTTAGCAACACAAAAGGATGATGGACGAAGTGATGAACAATGCAAGCACTCATCCCCAGTCACAGATCTGGGTTTAATCCATCGTTCTTTTGCTCACCATGCCACCCCAGTTTGGACCCAGCCATATGGAAATCAGTCTTGACCCTGTTCCTCATGGGAACAGTCCAGCATTCCGTCCATCACTTGTTCTTTTTGCATTTATTGCCCCAAGTGGGAAGGGTATGCCCAGACGTGGGTCCCTTGCTCCCCATGCCACTGGAGTGAAGCTAGCCTGGCTGATGAAGGGTGATATCACGAAACCGGTCCTAGAATGCTTGTTTCCAGTCCAGGGAGGACCTGGCTTGGCAGTTCAGGCTGGACTGTTCCCATGGGGAACAGGGTCAAGACTGATTTGCATTTGGTTGGGTCCAAACTGTAATGGCATGGGTGGCAAAAAAATGATGGATTTAGGCCCTGATCTCTGTACTGGGGGTGAATATTTGACCTTGTTCAGCATTCCGTCCATCACTTGTTCTTTTTGCATTTGTTGGCCCAAGTGGGAAGGGTATGCCCAGACGTGGGTCCCTAACTCCCCATGCCACTGGAGTCAAGCTAGCCTGGCTGATGAAGAGTGATACCCTGAAACCGGTCCTAGGATGCTTGTTTCCAGTCCAGGGAGGACCTGGCTTGGCAGTTCAGGCAGGACTGTTCCCATGGGAAACAGGGTCAAGACTGATTTGCATATGGCTGGGTCCAAACTGGAATAGCATGGGTGGCAAAGAAACGATGGATTTAGGCCCAGATCTCTGTACTGGTGGTGAATGTTTAACTTTGTTCAGCATTCCGTCCATCACTTGTTCTTTTTGAATTTGTTGCCCCAAGTGGGAAGGGTATGCCCAGACGTGGGTCCCTTGCTCCCCATGCCACTGAAGTCAAGCTAGCCTGGCTGATGAAGGGTGATACCCTGAAACAGGACCTAGGATGCTTGTTTCCAGTCCAGGGAGGACCTGGCTTGGCAGTTCACGCTGGACTGTTCCCACGGGGAACAGGGTCAAGACTGATTTGTATTTGGCTGGGTTCAAACTGGAATAGCATGGGTGGCAAAAAAACGATGGATTTAGGCCCATATCTCTGTACTGGGGGTGAATGTTTGACATTGTTCAGCATTCCGTCCATCACTTGTTCTTTTTTCACCAGTAACCTGTCCACCAAGCTCTAAATCAGGACCTTTATTCTTTATATGAGAGGTAATACAATGTAAAGAGTTCCCCGCAAAATGTGCTGCCCATTTCTACACACCTTCTAAACAAGACAAATAAATAATATTGCTTAATTTCCCCAAGTAGGAACTTCCCACTAAACCCCCATCCTGTCCTGTCTGCTATACCTTCTTTCTGTCTCCTCTCCTGTTCCACACTCTTTTCTCCTTCCCCAAAGGGCCTGCTGACTGTGCCAGAAAGGATAGTGACTATAAAAAACTAACAGCAGTTCCTCACACCTTTCCAGTTTTTGAAACTACTATGACTTGAATATGATACAGTTTTGGGGATATTATTTCGCAAAAATGTGATTGTAAAGTTATTACTGGGTACCACATTGTGTCTAGCAATAACGGCAGACGTCCATGTTTGCAATGTTGCCGTCATGGTGCAGACTCCCGTCTCGGACACTGACGCCATGTTTGCATGGGCGTAGGAAGTGTGGGGACACGGGGATGTATCCCCCCAGATTTTGGAGGGTGGGGGACACGGGGGACGAAGGTGGGGGGGACAAGGGGACAAAATAATTTCCCCTCTCACATCTATTATTCAGAGGGCCATTAGCGCACAAAAGTGCTATTTATAATAGCCCTGTACCGACCATCCTCCAATCTGATGGTAACAGAATAAAAGGTGAGTCCGGAGGCCCCCTGCGCCCTCTGCCCTTTTGTCCTGTTCACAGCTGTGGGCATTAAGGGTGCTCATAAGAACAAAGGGCACGAGGAGGAGAAAAGACTTTTGGATGATTACTGTCTGCATCACCTGCCGCCTGAAGAGGAGCACTGCAGGACGCCTTCAAGAGGAGCTGCAAGACAATGAGGAAAATCTAAAGAGGAAACAGAGTCCCACTCAGCCTGACACCTGCAGGCTAGAAAGGAGACTCTGTGAAACACAATATTTGTATTTGA
The DNA here is from genome assembly GCF_031143425.1 of Pleurodeles waltl. NCBI lineage: Eukaryota > Metazoa > Chordata > Amphibia > Caudata > Salamandridae > Pleurodeles > Pleurodeles waltl. Next base: position 572,803,601 of record NC_090438.1, read on the forward strand.
CTAAGATCACACCAGTTGGTGAAACAGTGAAGTCGAGATTGAGCCCAGATTTTACCTTTTCACACAACAATTTAGCTTATTAGAAAGGTATATTTTTCTAATATTTATGTTTAATGTTTTGTTATCTAGGTGATGAAGGGCTTGATTACAGCGTGGCTACAGGGAGAAGCCATATTTCATTTTGGGCCGTTATGCCTAGCCTTATTATTTATGTTGTTGTTATCGTTACATACTTAAGCATATTGAAGTATATTATCTTTTCTCTATCTTTTCTTCACTCTACTCTGAATCAATCTGCCCTATACCACTGCACCCTACACCACTTTTCTGCACTCTGTGCTACTCTACGTAACTGCAATCTATGCTGTACCACTCCACTCTACACCACTCTACACTATGCCACTGCCATCTATGCCATTCTACTCTAACCATAGTACACTACACACCTGCACTCTGCCAGTGCACTCTTCACCACTTTACTCAAAACCAATGCACTCTATGCTACTGCACTCTATGCCAATCTACTCTGCACCACAGCACTCTATTCCAATGCTTTCAATGCCACTGTACTCTGCGCCACAGCACTTTATGCCACTTCACTCTATGCCACTCTAAAATACACCACTGTAACCTGCGACCCTCTAATCTGCAACATTGCGCTCTCTGCCACTGAACTCCATGCCACTCTACTCTGCTCCACTGCACTCAATGCCACTGTACTCTGTCCCACTGCACTCTTTTCTGCACCACTGCACTCTAATCTACTCTACACCACTCCACGGTAGGGCACTTCACTCTACTTTGAAATCATCTCCTCTATGCCACTGCAATCTATGCAACTCCACTCTATGCTATGCCAGTCCAATCTACCCTGCACCACTCCAATGTACCCTGCGCCACAACAATCTGCTCTGCACCGCTCTATGCTACTGCACTCTACATCACTATGTTCCACTCTGCAACAATCTACTCTATGCAACTCTATTCTACTCTGCACCACTGTACTCTAAGCCACTCTTCTCTACTCTGCATCACTCTACATCACTGCACTCTACACCAATACATGCTATGCCACTCTACTCTACACCACTCCCTTTATGACACTCTACTCTACAACACTGCACTGTGCCACTGAACTATTCTCCTCTATACTCTGCACCGCTCAACTATATGCCACTCTACTGACTCTACACCAGTGTACTATATGCCACTACATTCTATGCCACTCTATTCTGCATCACTGCACTCTACCACTGCACTCTACACCAGTCTACTCTACCTTGCACCACTCCACTCTACCATGCACCACATCACTTTATGACACAGCACTCTGCACCACTGCACTCTGTAATCTATGCTGTGCCACTCCAATCTGATCCACTCTACTCTTCGCCACTCTACGCTACTGCACTGTATGCTAAACCAGTGCACTACTTTACTCAAAACCAATGCACTTTATACCACTACACTCTACACTAATCTACTTTGCACCACTGTACTCTATGCCACTTCACTCTAGACCACCCAACTCCACTCTGACACTTCACTCTGAAATTACACTCCATGATACCAGACTCTGACACTCTATTCCATTAAACTCTAACACTTTCTCCACTCTGTAACTCCCTACACAACTCCCTATACGCCACTCCATTCCACTCCACCCCACTCTATGCCACTCCACCCCACTCTATGCCATTCCACCCCACTTTATGCCACTTCAATCTACGATACTCTACCCAACGCCACTACACAACCCTCTATGCCACTCCACTATACAACAATGTACTATGTTCAACAACACTCTACCCAACTTTCTCTATGCCACTTCACGTTACTTTACTTCACTCTACTCCAGTTCACTCTTCTTTATGCCTTTCCACTCTACGACACTCTGCCACTCCACTCTGTGACACTTGTTAGAAATGGGTTTTTTGGTTGGTAGTCAGGTTACCCCCTGTCCAAGCAAAAGCCCTCACTCTAGTCAGGGTAAGTCACACACAATCCAAGATTATCCTGTGCCCACCCTCTGGTAGCTTGGCACGAGCAGTCAGGCTTAACTTAGAAGGCAATGTGTAAAGTATTTGTGCAATAAATCATACAATACCACCATATAGCACCACAAAAAATACACCACACAGTGTTTAGAAAAATATATAATATTTATCAGGATAATTGTAGGTCAAAACGAATAAAGTTGCAATGTGAATTTGTAGAGATATCACTGAAAAGTGATATAAAGGCCCTCATTCTGACCTTGGCGGGCGGCGGAGGCCGCCCGCCAAAGTCCCGCCGTCAGGTTACCGTTCCGCGGTCGAAAGACCGCGGCGGTAATTCTGACCTTCCCGCTGGGCTGGCGGGCGGTCTCCTTCAGACCGCCAGCCAGCCCAGCGGGAAAGAGGCTTCCACGATGAAGCCGGCTCGGAATCGAGCCGGCGGAGTGGAAGCTGTGCGACGGGTGCAGTTGCACCCGTCGCGTATTTCACTGTCTGCGCAGCAGACAGTGAAATACATTTAGGGGCCCTCTTACGGGGGCCCCTGCAATGCCCATGCCAGTGGCATGGGCACTGCAGGGGCCCCCAGGGGCCCCGCGACCCCCCCTACCGCCATCCGGATCTCGGCGGTCCGACCGCCGGGATCTGGATGGCGGTAGGGGGGGTCAGAATCCCCGCGGCGGTGCAGCAAGCTGCGCCGCCGCGGAGGATTCAATGGGGCCGCGGTACACTGGCGGGACCCCGCCAGTGGTGCCGGTCCGACCGCGGCTTTACCGCCGCGGTCGGAATCCCCATTGAAGCACCGCCGGCTTGTCGGCGGTGCTCCCGCGGTCCTCCGCCCTGGCGGTCAAAGACCGCCAGGGTCAGAATGAGGGCCAAAGTGTCTGAAGTCTTTAAAAAGCAAACAAAGTCTCTTTCAAGCACAAAGTACCTGGTTTGGAGTGGAAAATCTCCTCAGAGGGCCACCGAAGAAGAGATACGTGGAAAAAGGGTGTGTGTGTCGATTTCTCCCCAGCACACATGGACTTGCGTCATTATTTTTCACGCGGGGAAGTCGTGCGTCGTTTTCCGGCGCGCGGACAGTCTCTTTCTGTGGATCGCGGGGATTACCAGATGTCCCGGGTCTGTGCGTGGATTTTCCTGCTTGTTTTCCGGCTGCGTGTCGTTCTGCGGGGCTGCGCGTCGAAATTTTGATCTCACAGCAGGCGTCACGTCGATTTCTCCTCTGGAGGTTGGGCGGCGTTGTCCTTGCGAAGCCGTGCGTCGAAGTTCCGGTCGTCCCGAAGGCGTCGCGTCGATCAGCGTCGGGGTGCAGCGTTTTTCTCACCACGGAACAAGCTGTGCGTCGAAAATTTCGGCGCACGGAGCGTCCAAGTGAAAAAGAGAAGTCTTTTTGGTCCTGAGACTTCAGGGAACAGGAGGCAAGCTCTATCCAAGCCCTTGGAGAGCACTTTCACAGCCAGACAAGAGTTCAGCAAGGCAGCAGGCCAACAGCAAGGCAGCAGTCCTCTGTAGAAAGCAGACAGGTGAGTCCTTTGAGCAGCCAGGAAGTTTTTCTTGGCAGGATGTGGTTTCTGGTTCAGGTTTCTTCTCCAGCAAGTGTCTGATGAGGTAGGGCAGAGGCCCTTTTTTATACCCAAATGTGCCTTTGAAGTGGGGGAGACTTCAAAGAGTGGCTAAGAAGTGCACCAGGTCCCCTTTCAGTTCAATCCTGTCTGCCAGGGTCCCAGTAGGGGGTGTGGCAGTCCTTTGTGTGAGAGCAGGCCCTCCACCCTCCCAGCCCAGGAAGACCCATTCAAAATGCAGATGTATGCAAGTGAGGCTGAGTACCCTGTGTTTGGGGTGTGTCGGAGTGAATGCACAAGGAGCTGTCAACTAAGCCCAGCCAGACGTGGATTGTAAGGCACAGAAAGATTTAAGTGCAAAGAAATGCTCACTTTCTAAAAGTGGCATTTCTAGAATAGTAATATTAAATCCAACTTCACCAGTCAGCAGGATTTCATATTACCATTCTGGCTATACTAAATATGACCTTCCTACTCCTTTCAGATCAGCAGCTACCACTTCAATACTGTATGAGGGCAGCCCCAATGTTAGCCTATGAAGGGAGCAGGCCTCACAGTAGTGCAAAAACGAATTTAGGAGTTTTACACTACAAGGACATGTAAACTACACAGGTACATGTCCTGCCTTTCACCCACACAGCACCCTGCTCTAGGGGTTACCTAGGGCACACATTAGAGGTGACTTATATGTGGAGAAAGGGGAGGTTTAGGCTTGGTATGTACTTTTAAATGCCAAGTCGAGGTGACAGTGAAACTGCACACACAGGCCTTGCAATGGCAGGCCTGAGACAAGGGAAAGGGGCTACTTAAGTGGGTGGCACAACCAGTGCTGCAGGCCCACTAGTAGCATTTAATCTACCGGCCCTATGCACATAGAGTGCACATTACTAGGGACTTATAAGTAAATTAATAGTCCAATCAGGTATGATTCAAGGTTACCAAGTTTTAAGGGAGAGAGCATATGCACTTTAGCACTGGTTAGCAGAGGTAAAGTGCGCAGAGTCTAAAAGCCAGCAAAAGCAGTGTCCAAAAAGTGGAGGGAGGCAGGCAAAAAGTTAGGGGTGACCACCCTAAGGCTGTCAGGTCTAACAACACTCTATTACACTGAGACACTACTCCACTCTACTACTACTTTATGGCATTGGCGCTTGATTAGAGATTCAGATCTCTCCGTTGATTGCCTTCTCACTCATATGAAACGTGAGTCAGATTTATCTTCGCCATTTTGGTTACAAGCACTCTGTAACCCTTTTAACTCAAGCTTAACAAAGGCTTAGGATGATCCTGATACTTGTCTAGGGGATCGAAATATCGTCGGCCAAAGTACCTTGACTTGAATTTGTGATATTCTACATAAGTTGGCATTGGCACTATGAGCTAATGACTTCTTGATTCACTATTTGAGTAATTCATATAAAAGTCGGTGTATAAAAGCTTGTAAATCATTATTGTGGATGCTAACCTTGTAGGAAAGTAGCCTCTTTCTAGCTTGGTTACCCCCACTTTTGGCTGGTTTGCCAGTGTGTTTGAGTGTGTCTACTGGGATCCTGTTAATCAGGACCCCAGTAGTTATACTCTCTCCCTTAAATTATGGTTGTTGCATACTGGTAACCCAGTATTTCACCCACCATTGGCATACTGGTGCCTCCTTACAAGTCCCTAGTATGTGGTACTTAGGTACCCAGGGCATTGGTGTTCCAGGAGATCCCTATGGGCTGTAGCATTTCGTTTGCCACCCATAGGGAGCCCATGCAAAGGCTTCTGCAGGACTGCCATTGCAGCCTGCGTGAAAAGGTGCATACACCCTTTCACTGCCAGTTACACTGCACCAGGTCACTTATACGTCACCCCATAGCAGGCCTTCCAGCCCTGAGGGCAAGGTGCAGAGTACCTGTGTGTGAGGGCACCCTTGCACTAGCAGAGGTGCCCCCACGACCTCCAGGACCATTTTCCCAGACTTCGTGAGTGCACAATGCAATTTTACATGTGTACTGGAAATAGGTCACTACCTATGTCCAGATACATAATGGTAATTCCGAACATAGGTATGTTTGGTATCAAACTTTTGTGCTGAGTGGGCCTTTTTTTGCAACTCCTTTGTCTTCGTGCTGGGGGACTCCTGTGTGCGCTGCCTGGTCTTCTGTGGGCTCTCTGAGTTGCTGAGAGCCCCCCCCGACTCCCCTCCTGGGTAGAGTCCACCAGGTCCCTCCTGGTCCCGGGCAGTGCCATTTTCCGCTAACTGTGAGCTTTGCGTGTGCCAAGGCTTGTTGGCGGAATCCAGCAACGCAAACCAGACTGCAATCATCCATTCGGTGTGGGATATTATCTGCACCAACCAGGAACCCGCATCCATCTCTTGGGTGCAGTACTGACTGTTGTTCTTCACCAGTGGTTCTTCTTTTGCACCTTGATTCGGGTTAGCAGGGGCTCCTGTCCTCCCTGGACTCTTCTGTGCTTCTTGGACTTAGTCCCATTCTTCCAAAGGTCTTTAGGTCCAGGAATCCACCCTTTGTGTCTTGAAGTCTCTTCTGGTTCTTGCATTATCTTCTTTCTCGTGTTCTTGTGTGTTCTAGGAAAGTTACTATGATTTACTCCTGCTTTCCTGGGTTCTGAGGTGGGTTCTATTGCTTACCTTTGCTGTTTACCAATACTCCCAGCGCCCCTCTAAATACCACACTTGCCTAGGTGGGAAACCGACATTCGCATTCCACTTTCTTAGTATATGGTTTGTGTTTCCTCTAGGCCCATTTCTAACCATTGTGATTTTCAGTAATTGCACTGTTTTCTAACTGTTTTTATTGCTATTGCTGCATACTACTGTATATAATTGGTGTATTACTTACCTCCCAAGGGAGTATAGTCTCTGGTATTTTTGGCATTTGTGTCACTAAAATAAAGTACCTTTATTTTTGTATCACTGAGTAGTTTCTTTCATGTGTGTGAGTACTGTGTGACTACAGTGGTATTGCATGAGCTTTGCATGTCTCCTAGATAAGCCTTGGCTGCTCTGCCTTCAGCTACCTATGGACAGCCTGGCTTCTAGACACTGACTACATGTCACTAATAAGGGATAACTGGACCTGGTATAAGGTGTAAGTACCATAGGTACCCACTACAAACCAGGCCAGCCTCCTCCAAACCACTGTACTATATAGGTTACTTTTTACATTTTTCTTGTATTTGGTGACATTGGGTCATCCAGATAACTTGTGTAATGCCCGAATACCAGTCTTTCTTGATTTCCCCTGTTGATGTTTTCCCGCTACATTTGATGTTTTATATTTTGATTGAATCAATGCATGAAACATTCCATTTGCATACTACTTTAATATAATCGTTTATGGGAGTGGTGTTGCATTTTATTCAAGGGACCCCTGTTCCTTTAAAGTTAGTTTACTGCTCCATTCTAGGACACTCTACTTATTCCGTGACACTACGCCACACCAGTCGATGACTCATCATTCTCCTTTATGCCATTCATTTTAAGCCATGCTAAATAGTAGTCTTACTAGTGTACAGCATGGCTAAAACACATTGGCAAAGGCAATAGAACTTGCATAAGCGAGATCTATTGGCTTTGCCAATTCTTGTTTATAAGGTATGAACTTCAAGGTGACTTGCAATATCCTTATATACGCAGGGGGTATTTTACCCCATATAATACATGGTCACACCACCAACTTTCCCACAAACCACTTAAAACCTTAATACATAGCTTCTGTCATTCCAAGCTATTAAAGTAGAGCAGAAGAAAGAAAAGCAACATTCCATTTTTTGCTTTAAACAGCTGCATTAATTATGCTCTGTGACCTGATCTGCCTTTCACCTTGGCTGCTAGCTCTGGCAAAAGGCATTGTAATATCAGAACCTCGACTGTAATAACCCTATCATAGTCATTTTCTGATGTATTTTCTTTATAATCCGTGAATGTCTTTTCTTTATAAGCAGTGACTTGGTGCATCACAAACAGCTGATTCTAAAGAAATTAGTGACTGCAGTTTATACAGAGATTAGAGAATCCATGTTTATATAGCCTGTAACTCCAAGAGCTGCTTCAGTTGAAATGCTTCTAGTTATGATTGATGTGGAACCGAGCTTCCCAAGATCACATACAGGAGTAGAAGTGTTATTAGAACTATGGTTTCCAATCACAGTGTACAACTGTTGTGCCTAATCACTTTTGATATCTCCAGTGCAGTTCCAATTGGCATGAGGCAAGGGGCATGATGGGTGTGGGGCGCAAAGGGTATGTTCTTTCTTTTTACCCTCCTACCTTTATTTGCTTGGTGCATGAAGATGCAAGGATAATCAACATGTTATTTTCACATTTGAGCTAATTACATTGTGAATATAAATAACAATAAAAGATACTTTCAGACTGTGAAAACATGCCTTCCTTTCTCCCTATTTCACTTCCAATGTATATGATTGTGTATATTTATCGGAGCCAGCAGTTCACAAACAACAAGCGATCTGTATAGGGTTGATTGAAAGTCCCCAAGGCTGTCCCTGTCCCCCCCAGAAATTTATTGTCTCCTACGCCCCTGCATGTTTGCATGGCAATCACTGCAGGAGAAAGTGAAGGTTATGTGGGGTTTGGAGTCTAGGAGCTGAAGAACACTGCATTTGAAGCCAATGGCCCACAGGCCAGGAGTGAAATACGAGCCAACTAAACTATCTCAACTGTGCAGATGGTAATACAGTCAAGAGGTAAAACTGTCTTGTATACATTCAAGACTATAAAATCAATTATACTTTTTTAGCGCCGCATTTGCGTCATTTTTTTGACGCAAAAGCGTCGCACACTTACAAAATGCAATTGTATTTTGGAAGTGTACGACTCTTTTGCGTCAAAAAGCGGCGCAAATGCGGTGCAAAAAAAGTTTGAATATGGTCCCAAGTTCTCATTTGTGATGTAACATATTTATTTAAGCATAGGAATAAATCAGCTGCCTACTTAACTCCAAGATAATGTGCCTTTTTATGTGTGCGTCTCTTGTTCCCTAGGAAGCATACCTTAATGGGAATTAATTTCTGAGGAGTCTATTTGTCATTTTTCACAAGAATGAATTTCATGACACTATGGGGGTTATTCTAACTTTGGAGGAGTGTTAATCCGTCCCAAAAGTGACGGTAAAGTGACGGATATACCACCAGCCGTATTACGAGTTCCATAGGATATAATGGACTCGTAATACGGCTGGTGGTAAATCCGTCACTTTTCCGTCACTTTTGGGACGGATTAACACCTCCTCCAAAGTTAGAATAACCCCCTATATTTCGAAGAATCATCCCGGTGGAATGTAAAGGTATATGTTGTAGAACCAGCTTCCCTACACAAAGACTTTAAAGCAATAAAAGGCTTTCAGAAAAAGGGCATACCTTTTATCAGAGAGTGGCCAACATCTTGGACCCTCACAGCTTTTGGGACTGGCAGACCTTCAGTCACTACTTTAGAAATTCCAATATTTTATCATGTTAAAAATAGAGAAGTCCGTTAAAGGATAACAGCACCAGGGTCTTAAAATGTAATCCTACTATAATCTTGTTTTCGGATGGCAAAAGTTCACGCCGACGGCTCCTGCGCAGCGTCGTCATTAGAATGAGGATGCATGCCAAAAGAACTCCAATCTAATATGCAAATGAGGAGCTGGCCTTGATATTGTGTCATTCCTCTGAATGGGATCACCTGCACCCATCTCTCCGAGGAGCCCATTTCAAACAGTGTTAGCTCCTCAAAGCTTCTAATTAAAACAAAAAATCCCCAAGCTGGCATGGCTCAGCCCAGGAACGGATTATTAGGAATTTAATAGGAAGAATATCGCATCTCAGACCATCTGTGACCCAGTGCGCGCGAGAACTGGAGGGAGGCAGCGCGCCCTCCAAAGCCGGCTCCAGGAGCACTCTGTTGGAGCTGCAATAAATCAACATAGTTAGAGCACAGACTTTTTTCAATTTTAATTACTGTTACATAATTATTAGCAAAGCACTCTCCTCTGAAACTGTAAAACTCATTACATGAAAAATCCCCAAGCTGCTGGTGAAATTCGTGGTGGTGTTCTTTCTATGCCGCTGTGGGAAAGAAAGACGGGGTTGCGTTGCAGATTCATATCCAGAACCTCCTGTGCTAAAATATTTGTTTTACGCCTGCTAATGCTTCATACAAACTAGGCTTTCTTAATGCCTGTTGTGGCTCACCGGGCTAACAAGCTTAGTGCTATGAAGACGTCTCCGGCATTGGCCTGCTGTGCTTTCATTTCCCTCTTGACATTTTGCTAATACTGGCCATATTGACATGGAATGAGGAATATTGCAGAAACGATTCACACAGATTTGTACTAATGACTCACTACAACTTCCAGGAGAAATAATTTAATTGTATTTCTCTGCTGTATTGAATAAACTCTTGTGAGTAATGTGAATGGGATGGGGGTTTGCAGGCAGTAACAGTGGAATGCAGAATCATGCATTCTAGTTGTCCCCCGTGTAATGCACCATTTAAATGTTGCTATGTAGAAGGAAAGCTAGCAGTTAATATGATCCACAGCTATGTAAGGAGGACAATAATAACTTTAGCAAAACAGATGTCTGCTTACCATTTTCCTGAAACATTTTTCCTTGGAATTCACAAAAATCAAACGGTTTACGCGCAGAAAAGTAAGAGTTTTGCAGATTTTGTTGCATGTGCTTGACCATAAGTGAAGAATATTCCACTGGTGAAAAATCTACTGGTTTATGGTTAGAGTACTGATGCCCCTAATATTGTTTCTGTCAGTTAAAGGCTGGTTTAAATCTTTTCTCATAAATCACCAGAAGTATATGGAAGTGTTTATTTGTATTTTTCATAGCCACTGTTCACACTTACCCCATTCTTTTTGGCAGTGTGGGATGATGCACAAACTCAGAGGGTTCAATGGCACAATATCCTGGTCAAAAATATAGTGTCGAACAATATTGTATCCCAGAATATCGTGTTCCTATACCTGTTTGAGGATTATTGTGTGTTCATATGCTTATACAGCTTTAATAATGTACATACAGAATGTATTTTCACACTTGAATACCCATGTACACATTGATATAGTACAGATGTCTTCAAAACAAATTCTCTATGATATAAAGTGCATGTTTATGACACTTGTTAACTGGGCCTCAATTTAGGCCTAATTACCCCCTTTCTCATAATGGATGTCACCCTTGTCACTCTTGCTTTCTCCCTGCACTTTTCATAGCACGTATTTTCTGCAGCACAATAGTCAAGTAAAGTATTATTTGTTTATTTCTTTTTTCATTAATCTTGCTGTCTATGATGAACTTTCCCCAGTTCAGTCACAAAACTGAAACTATTTCTTTAAGGTCTTTCCGCTAGATCACTGTGCCTTATTCATTCATATAAAAGACTGTTGTTCACGTAACTAGTTTGTTGAACTATCTCTGGATGATATTAGCATGGTGGGGGGAGGGGTAGAATAACTATTTATGTAGTGGGATAGTTCATAGATGCTAAGGCAATATGACATTTTATGAGAGTGCACTCTGATTTGCTGATTTAATGATATATTTGCTCATACCACATTGGTTCTGTAGTTCTGTTAATTTTATATACAAAAATAATGTATAAAACCCTTTTGACGGGAAGCCAGAGATTTCCTGTTCTACTAGCAATGCTTTCTGTTTTTCTTCTGATTTTGCTGCCCACTTGGGACTTTGGACCTGATGTAGAGTTTGGGGGACTGGTTACTCAGTCCACTCAGTACCAGGGCTAAGGGGTGAGGAAATTCCTTCCCTGACACATTTTCTTTAGTTTTACTTCTTTTGTTTGTGGCTCAGATGAGGCAGAGTCCCAAAATGACTGCCAACACTTCCTGGTTGAAGATTTGGCACCCAATCAGAATTCAGCACAGGGATAGACAAATTTGTTTTTCACTTAATATCTCAAAAACCGCTGAATGGATTTACACCAAAAAAAGCATGCTTTCTGGACCCAGAGCTAGCTTTCTGCCAAATTTGGTGTAATTCTGTCCTCGGTATGGGCTGTAGTCGTGTTGAAAATTCCTATGATAAACTGTGTTGGGGGAAATGTGTTTTGGGAACCATGATTTTCGTGGCTCCCGCTTGACGGATTACCCCACAACTTTCCAGACAGCATCTGAAGTGAGTGACAAGCTAGTTTTGAACATTTTGGGCAGATTTATTGAATGGCGCCAAAGTGTTTGGCAAAACAAAAACATTTTTTTTTGTGTGGAAACCAGGCCCTCACTATAACTGCCTACTGATTACCACCATAACTCGCTCCTTTCCATGCACTGCTAATTACCCCAGATATTACATACTCATGACAACTTTTAGGATATCAATAAGAATGTCAAAGAAACTGAAGTCAGATTATTTAAGAAAAAACGATGCCTGGCGGGGGCGCAAATTATAGTTATTTAAAATAACTCTAACTATAACTGAATGTTTCTGTTTTTTTGCGAATAAACCTAACTATTCCCTCCCTGTAGCCTTTAGGTACTGATAGTTAGGACCATGTTTGCATAAAAAAAACGTTTATTAACTTGGCTACATCTTTGGCACTGTTTGACAAGTCTTCATGACATTTTCCCCCCAAAAGTTGCCTAGTGATTCTTGTTGCGCATGGAAAGCCTCAGGGTGATCCGTCAGGTAGGGGCGAGGTAAAGAGGGTAAAAAAAAATTGCGTTTCCCATGATAATTCCCATAGGACCTTTAGACATGACTACAGCCCGAACTGCTGGATGGAATTAAGGGAAATACATTTGTATATCTAGGGCCGCGGATTCTTCGCAATGATTCACGAAAAAAGACCAGCTTGTGCAGGGAAATGCATAGCTTGATTGGCTGCCAACATTTCAAACCAGGAAGTGTTGGCAGCCATCCTGGGAATCAGCTTCAGCCGGGTCCCAGAAAAAATACTACAAAGAAAAAGATAAGGTGCCAGGTTAGAGATACCCTGACATCTTAGCTCTGGTGGTGGGGTCCAGAAAGACCCCACCAGGGATACAAAACATTCTTTAAAATGTTTTTCCGCAAAATTGTGAACTTTGTGAATTTTCAGAGAAAAAAAAACAAGTGTGGGCTTCTGCGCTTGTTTTTTTTTTAAAGACACCGAATGGACCGCATCCCGGGGGCATTTATAATTTTGAACGCGGGGGGGCATACAGGCCCCTGAAAGATGCATGTAGAAAGGTTGATAGGAGAAGAAGAGAAAGTACACTGTTCGTAGAACAGAAAAGTAAACATTTTTCAAAAGCCACAACAAAGATTTACAATAACTCATAGCAGTGCACACTCTAAAATTAGAGCAGTTCTCAGTAAACATTGGCATCTTCTTAACCCCTTCACTGCAAGGCCTTTTCCCCCTCCTGTGCTGAGCCTTTTCTTGGCTATTCGGGGCAGTTTTCACTTAGGCCCTCATATCTTTTTGTCCACACGCCAAACTTGTGTCTTTTTTTCCCAACATCCTACAAATTCTAGAGGTGCCCAGAGTTTGTGGGTTCCCCTGGAGGAGACCAAGACATTAGCAAAAATACAGCTAAAAATGTGTTTAAAAAAAAATGGGACAAAGAGCTGCAGAAGAAAGCTTGTGGTTTTTTCCCTGAAAATGGCATCAACACAGGGTTTGTGGTGCTCAAATCACCAACTTCCCAGCTTTTAGGAACAGGCAGACATGAATCAGAAAAACACATTTTTCAAGGCAAGTTTGGCATTTTACTGGGGCATACCCAATTTTCACTATTTTTTGTGCCTTCAACCTCTTTCCAGTTAGTGACAGAAATGAGTGTGAAACCAATGCTGGATCCCGGACAGCTAAACATTTTGAAAAGTAGATAAAATTGTGAATTCAGCAAGGGGTCACTTATGTAGATTCTTCAAGATTTTCCTACAGGAAGTAACAGCTAAAATAAAGAAATATTGAAATTGAGGTGAAAAAAGAGCCATTTCTGTCCATGTTTTCTTCTATAACCTTTCCAAGCTATGGCAGATATTTGAAAGCAATATACTGTTACATCTGCTGGGCTATTCTGGTTGCGGGGACATAGATGGCTTGTAGGTTTATCAAGAATCCTAGGTACCCAGGGCCAATAAAAAAGCTGCACCTTGAAATGGGGTTTCATGATATACCAGGTATGCAGCAATTCAGTTAGTGAAATATAAAGAGTGAATAATAGGTATTAAGGAAACCTTTGTATTTCCAAGATGGCCACAAGATAAGGGGCTGAGAAGCAGTGGTTATTTGCACATCTCTGAATTCTGGAGTCCCCATACTAGCGTGTGAATTACAGGGCATTTCTCAAATAGACACCTTTTACACACTGTTTTATATTTGGAAGGAAAAAATGTAGAGAAAGACAAGGGGAAATAAGACTTGTTCTTCTATTCTGTGTTCCTCGAAGTCTCCCAATAAAAATGCTAACTCACTTTTGTGGTTAGGCCTAATGCCCGCGACAGGAAATGCAAAATAAACACGTCACATTTTTACATTGAAATCTGACGTGTTTTTTTGGAAAGTGCCTAGCCATGGACTTTGGCCTCTAGCTCAGCCGGCACCTAGGGAAACCTACCAAACCTGTGCATTTTTTAAAACTAGACATCTAGGGGGATCCAGGATGGGCAGACTTGTGGGGCTCTCACCAGGTTCTGTTGTCCAGAATCCTTTGCAAACCTCAGAATTTGGCAAAAAAACACTTTTCCTCATATTTCGATGATATAAAGTTTAGGAATCAGAGAGGAGCCACAAATTTCCTTCCACTCAGCATTCCCCTAACTCTTCTGATAAAAATGATACCTCACTTGTGTGGGTAGGCCTCGTGCGTGCGACAGTAAATGCCCTAAAACACAACATGGGCACATCACATTTTCCCAAAGAAAACTGATGTGTTTTTTGGAAAGTGCCTAGAGGTGGATTTTGGCCTCTAGCTCAGCCAGCACCCAGGAAAACCTAGCAAACCTGGAAAATTCTGAAAACTAGACACCTAGGGGAACTCAGGATAGGGTAACTTGTGGTGCTCTCACCAGGTTCTGTTACCCAGAATCCTTAGCAAACCTCAAAATATGGCAAACAACACTTTTCCTCATATTTCGGTGCTGCAAAGTTCTGGAATCTGAGTGGAACCACAAACTTCCTTCTACCCAGCATTCCCCCTGATTTCCCGATAAAAATGGTACCTCACTTGTGTGGGTAGGCCTAGTGCCCGCAACAGGAATTACCTCAAAACACTACGTGGACACATCAAAATGATCAAATACGAAACTACCTGTTTTTGCGGGAGGGGACCTACGTTTTTGGTGCTGAGCTCAACAGCCACCTAGGGAAACCTACCAAACCCAGACATTTCTGAAAACTAGACACCCAACGGAGTCCAGGGAGGTGTGACTTGCATGGATCCCCCAGTGTTTTCTTACCCAAAATCCTCAGCAAACCTCAAATTTAGCAAATAAAATCACATTTGTTCCACATTTCTATGTGGGATCACCGCACCAGCACCAATTTCCAACCACCCAATGTTCCCCTCAGCCTCCTGATAAAAATTATACCTCACTTGTGTTGGTGGGCCAAGAGCCTGTGGCAGGAAGGAGCCTAAAAACATGTTGAAATTGAGGGGGAACCAAAGCGGGCCCAAAAGGGCAGTTTGGAAAAAAAAAAATTAAGCTTATAAGTGGGGCAGAATTGTTGTCGGTATAGATGTGACAATGCTGGGTGGTAGGAATTTTGTGGATTCCTGCAGATTGCAGAAGGTTCCATCACAAAAATGCGGGGAAAATGTGTGATTTCAAACAAAGTTGGAGGTTTGCAGGGCATTCTGGGTAAGAAAATGGAGCAGGGTGCATGTCTAGCACACTACCATGAACTCACCCAGAGGTTTAGTTTGCAGATGTGTCTAGGTCTTGGAGATTTTTCTACATTGCAGCGTCCCAAAGTCCAAAAAGTGCAGCCCTCACCATTCCAAGTGGGACGATTTTGAGAGTTAGACGAGCTCTCTTGGCCCAAATGTAAAACCAAACCCCAAAATAATCAAATGTCCTCTTGCTTGCCATTGGGATAAGATCTTTTAGTGTGCTGGGGGAGAGCTGAAAGACTGTTACCCTCTTCAGTCGGTGTAGGGGCATAACCATGCCCATACTGGTTAGTAGCTACTGCACCATTATTTTTTGGCATCCGGTAGACTTTCTGCCCCCCTGTGCAGTCGATCAAGGGTAATTGCCCCAACTGCCCACCGGTGGGCAGAACAACTTTGTCCCCATTTATGTGAAGTGGGGGTTTAAGGACAGATGGGCCTAACAGAAATAGGGAGATCTGCCCCCCGAGGGGGGTTGAAATGGCCAACTGTAATGTGCCCTCATGGGCACTGACCCTTGCCCAAGGGGCTGCCCCCCAAACAAAACACACACACACACCAATCCCTGGTGCCTAAGTGGTTTCTGCCCCCTAATAGAAATAGGCTGATCTGCCCCCAAGGGGGGCAGAAATGGCCTAAAATAAATTTGTCCCCAGGGGAGCGACCCTTGCCTAAGCGGTGACTCCCCATTTGTAAAAAACAAAAAAATCCCTGGTGCCTAGTGGTTTCTGCCCCCCTTTGGTTTAGAATAGGCAGATCTGCCCATAATGGGGGCGGAAATTACCTAAAATAAATTTGCCCCGCAGGGAAGTGACCCTTGCCTAAAAGGTCGCTCCCCTTGTGTTAAATTGGTACAAAAAAAACCCTGATGTCTAGTGGTTCCTGCCCCCCTTGAGGGCAGATTGGCTTAATAAAAAAGGCACATCTGCCCTCAAGGGGGCCAGAAATAGCCCAAAAAAGTTTTACCCCCAGGTGAGTGACCCTTGTCTAAGGTGCTGCTCCCCTTCAGTAAAAAAAAAAAGTAAATAATCCCTGGTGTCTAGGGTTTTCTGCCCACCTTGAGGGCAGATGGGCCTAATTAATATAGGCAAATCTGCCCCCATAGGGGGCAGAAATGTCCTAAAACATAATTGCTCCCCTGGGGAGCGATTTTTGCCCAAGGGGCCAGTCCCTCATGTCAATTTCCTCACTAAAAATCCCTGGTGTCTAGTGAGCATTCGTGCGGCCCAATCGCACATGAAAAGTGATGGAAAAGCCTTTCCTTTCCTTTTCATGCCTCCCTGACCTCCCCTGCCCCCGTACTGAAGAGAAACGAATGGAGTCGACCTCTGATGAGGTCATCATGCAATCGGCAATTCCCCTTCCATCCCTGCCCTAGGCCCGTGGGGGAGCGCTAGCGCTTCCCCCGAGGGCCGGGTGCTGAATGTAATGGTTACGTCCTCGGCACCTGAGCAGTACTGCCGAGGAAGTAACCGCTATGTCCAAGGCACCCAAGGGGTTAAAAGTGACCCAGTTATTAGGGAGGACATGCGAAGGCGCTCCCTAATAAAATTTCATAGAGGGAAATTAATAAGGGAGACACTAGTAAGGAGTGATATTAGACAAAGCAAAAGGAAGTACACTTGGCTACAACAAGGAGATGGATTGTGAAGTGCTCTAGATGCAAAGCATGCATGAATGGAGAGAAGGTCTAGAGAGTGGAGATTGAAGGGAAAGTTCTACATTGGATCAAAGGGCATTATACCTGCAAGAGTGATTTTATAGTTTATGGGCCTCATTACATCCCTTGCGGTCAAAGACCGCCAGGGCTGTTTTGGCGATTGTACCGCCAACAGGCTGGCGGTACAATCTGCCTTATTACAACGGCGGCTGTAGCGCCGCGGTCGCACCACCGGGATCGGTGGTTTCCCACCATGGTTGTCCCGGCGGTTTTAATCCTCCAGGGCAGTGCTGCTTGCAGCGCTGCCCAGGGGATTACGACTCCCCTTCCCGCCAGTCTGTCCATGGCAGTAGAGACCGCCATGGAAAGGCTGGCGGGAAGCGGAGTCCCGGGACCCCTGGCACAGCCCCACCAAAAAGCGCGACAGGTGCAGCTGCCGGCTCCCATGTTACGGCCGACAACCCAGCTGGGCGGGCGGGCGGAAACTCTGTTTCTGCCCGCCGGCCCAGCGGTGATGTCATAATGCAGCCGGTGGGATTGCGGCCGCGTTGGCGGCCGCTCGGCGGTCCAACCTTGGCTGGCGGCCGAATATAGCTGCCCCAAAGTGTATGTAGGTAGTACTATATTGGAAGTCCAAAAAATAAATTCGCAACATCTAAGTGCAACACAGAATGATGATATCACTTACCATGTAGCCCAGCATATCAAAGATGTATATGCAGAGAGAATGAATTATCTCAACTACAGTTTGATTGATGGTATAGCTAAAGATGTGAAGAGTTATGAATTTTGGAATCCTGATAAATAATAGGATTAGATGGCAAGGACCCTAATGGGGTGAACTGTAGCGAAGAACTGCATGTACATTTATGAAGATGACAGCAATGTAGACACCAGGTGAAAATGAATCTCTGCTTTTGATACAGATGATGTAAATATGGGAAGTTGTTTTACTGATTTTAAGGACTGTTTTTAAACTGTCTTTTCAGGGCTACAAGTAAATCCAAAGTGTTAACCATCATAAATTTAAGCCATATGAGAAGATTCACAGTACATTGCTTTCACTATGTAAACAAAATCTTTATTCAGATTCTCCTTTTCTTTTCCATGACGTTAAATGTATTCTCCCCGTAGCCAACTCGTTTCGTCCTTCCCCAGGCTTTCTTTCAGTGCTGCTGCATATCATGTGCTGTTCAGTTGTCTCCAGTTCATGTGACGTATTTTTAAAAAATGGTTCAGTTTTCTCCAATTTATAAAGACCAGAATCTACAGATCTTGGTCCAAAGATTGCACTTTTTGTGGTGTGGTGTAAATCCGTTCAGTAGATTTTGAGAAATTACAAAAAAATAATTGTATATTTGGATAGTTGGGCATTTGAGAGTTCCGCTGGAATCCAGCTAGAGGGCAAATTTAAAAATGGAGGCATGTGAGTGGTCGACACAAGACGCCCATTTTTCCCATGAATCTTCACACTCTTGCGGGTGTGAAAGGCTCCCATGAGTCTTGCAAGAGTGAGTGCTCTGATTGGCTGGCTGTTGGAATCTTAGAAATGAAATGGTCACCATCACTTTTAACTGTGAAAAATTGGAAGTGTTGTGGAAATGAAATAAAAAAGTTATGTAAGGGGTTAGAACAAAGGCATGCTGTCTCCTTAAGTTTATAGAGAAGATGCCTAAGTGTAGACTACTGTGAACAAAATAAATGTATATTGTTTTTTAACAATTTTTTACAATCTCACTGGACTTTTCTACGATTGTGGATGGTCAAAAGGAGTAGATGAGTTCTCCATACACTCTATCAGTAAGAATTCATATTGTGATGCTTGTTTTTGAGAGAATGTGTGTAGGAAATATATATTGGGATGAGTAGATGGTAACTCTTATGGGGTTAATTCGATCTCTTGAGCATCTTGCGAGACTCGCATGGAAAATTACTGGGCCTGCCACAATGCGTTTTACGATCGCACAATAGTCTCATGAGATCATAGGTGAAGAATGAAAAAAAAACGGGCCAAGGTTCAACCAATAGTTACCATTTTTATTACATTGTTGACAAAATCCTGTCATGTGACTGGGTG
Organism: Pleurodeles waltl; assembly: GCF_031143425.1. NCBI lineage: Eukaryota > Metazoa > Chordata > Amphibia > Caudata > Salamandridae > Pleurodeles > Pleurodeles waltl. The sequence continues at coordinate 572,822,755 of NC_090438.1, forward strand.
CAGAACCACAGACAGCTCAGTTTGTCCTTGGTGCTCTGGAGGATAAAAAAGTATCTTTGAGTTGTTCATAGCAGAACTGAATATATCTGGAGTTGAAAGAGACTGGTGTGGTAATTTGCATTTAAGAAAGAATTTCAAGCTCAGGTATTTAGTAATATATTTCATAAACTGTGTTTTGAAGTGTCATTAAGTATACTAATGTTAGTAAACCTATTCAATGTTAGTAAACCTATTCTACAGTATGCTTACAGAGTGAAAAGTTGTTTGGGGAGATATAGATGTGCTATAGCTTTTGTGAGTTACAGATTTGAATGTAGAGAGATGTGAGCAAGATTTACAGATTGTGTTCAAAATGAAGTGTACAAACTGTGTGTAGTGTAAGTAAAGGAAGCAGTGATTCTTAAATTATAAAAATGTAATACATTTATAAAAATGTATTACAAGCAACATTGTGTTTATGAGTCTCATTGTCCATATAGATTAGCCCTATGCAATGTTTGAGTGGTGATATTGCTATTTGTAGACAGAAAAGCTGTGGTGAGTGTTAGCAAATGTGTCTCAAGAGGAATATGTTGCTTTATACAACTGTATGATAGCATGTTAAGATGTATTTTAATGTATTAAAAGTGCACTGGGTGAGGGTGGGGAATTTTTGAGAAGAAAGAAATAAGAAATTACTGGTATATGAGATGTAAATATGTGATTATAGGTGAAAAATGTAGAAAGGATTAGAAAATATACTGATGTATCATGGTTATCAATTATTGACCAAAATGTAACTTTTATCTTTTTGGTTATTTTGTCTTATTTTAGGAGAAAAGTGAAAACTTGTCTCTGAGAAAATAATTATCAGCTTACATAAGCAGCAAAGAAGAGCCTTGTTAAGACACGCAGGATTATTATACTTCTACAGGCACAGTGTATTCAGGTTGAAAGGATGTGGAGGTGCCTGTACACTTGAGTAGTTCAGCAGACAGCACAAGTTAATTCTTCACAAGCTAGGCTGTGTGAACTGCAATTTATAGAGATGGTGCTTTGCTGAGACTTTATTGCCATCTAGCCTGCCATCACATACCAAGAAATTAAAAACTCTTTGGCAGGCTAAGGTGGTAAAAAGACTGGCAAAGAAGTGCTACCAAGAGAAGGCAAATAAAGCAAAAAGGGGTGCGTGTATAGCAGCTGCTTATAAGCATTCGAACAAAATGTCATGCATTTTAAAGTTGTATATTTTCTTTCTATTATAAGTGTTCATATAGTTTGTTAATATAGTTATTTTGGATTACTTTCCTTAATACTTATCATACATTTAAAGTTTATTACAGTTTTGCAATATTAAGTAAAATTGGCAGTTCCATGTTGAGGCACTGTGATTATGCTGCTACATGTGTATGTATGTCAATGGCACTATGCGCGTCGTTTATGCTACAGGGATGTGTTAATGGAGAACCCAGTTATTGTGCTATGCAGATATGGTTACCTGTTGTGCAACAGTGAGGTGCTCCTGCAGAGATTAGTCATTATGCATACTGTAGTATAGGGAACTCTGATATAAGAGAGAAGCCTGGGCACAGAGGGAAGTGCACCTTTGTACTCTGATACACACTGCTTTCGTCTGCAGTGCATACCCTATTATGTATAGGGTTTTGCCAATGGAGGCATCTGAAACAGAGGTGAGTACGTCTCCACAATCAAATATGGACACCAGCTGTGCACGAGACAGCTCTCAAGAGAGAGGATACTCAATTTTACACTCTACTATGGGCATTTGTCAGTATAAAGAGAGATGTGCAGAGAGAACAGTTTCAGCCTATAACCTGCTTTGTACATATGTTACTCTGCAGAGATATCTCACCTGAGAAGGCAGTATCTTTTCATATCATAGTCTCCATAGTTGTTATGCAAGACATACGTCTGACCATATAGGCAACCCCAACTTCATGCTTTACTTATATATCTGTCATACTGGGACAGCTGTGACCAGAGAGGTAAGCCACTTTTCACACCATCATTTGCAAACCCATCATCCAAGAGACAGGTCACAGGAGTGAGGCCAGTCTCTCCCAATACTAAACTATGCAGAGTTATCATGCAAGAGACTTGTGTCAGAAAACAGGGTAGTTTCTTTCCACTGCCTAATATGTATACATGTCATCGTGAGAGGAGGTATGAGTAGAGAGATATATTTTGTTCAAACACAACTAAGACACCTCTCACCCTGTTAAGATGTGCTAGCAGACAGGTCACTTCCTTCCCAGAGAACACTTAATTTCACTGTTGTTCTAAGGAGAGGCGTCAGCACAGAGACCACTGCTTTCCTACACAGTACAGCACATCCATGTTGTCCCGGAGATAGGTGTTAGTAGAGAAGACAATGTTTCCGTATACTACTGTATATGTCTGTCATGCTGGGGAGAACTGTGAGTGGATAAGGAAATCTATTGCCACACCTTAATATATATGGTTATTTCCCTGGGGAGAGGTCTAAATGGGGAGGCTAGTACTTGTGATACTTACCATAGAGAAGTGAGCTCTTACATGTGAGGTGAGTACCTTCCCCACCCTACTATGCACACAGCAGAGACTAAGGAAAGGTGTGAATGGAGAGGCTGTGTCTCTTTGTACCCTAATGTACACACTGGTTACCTTCCTGCAAGGTCAGAGTGGAGAGGCCAGTCTCTCCCCATAGTCTAGTAGTTGGGATTTCAGAGATAAGTATTGTAATGAAGAAAAATTTAAATTCTTCCTTTAAAGTAATTTAACGATCTTGCAAGAGTCTTGTTCGATTATATAAAAAAGAAGGGTAGCAAACATCTGGTGCATATAAATTATACATATTACAACAGGATGTGCTCAGTGTAAATGAAAACTCCATTATAAAAGTATGCTCTTGCGAGACGACTGCAAGCATATGGCAGTAAACACTGCCCCTTCACAGTGGACACAGAGGACATTGCACCTGGCTCTCATGAGAGGCTCGAGAGAATCACCCATGCTATGTGAGAGCAAAATGGTCCTTGCAAGTGTCTTGCAAGAGTCACCAAGAAGGAAAAGAAAAGGTACCTAGTACAAACAACATGCTTATTGAAAGTATAGAGTAGCTGTGAAAATGGCATTTTTATTAACATTTTTGAACAACTGTATGCGTTTGTGTTTTTCAACATTTTTAACTTTTTTGTATTTTTGAAAAATGTGTACAACAAAAAACAAGAATCTGGGAGTAAAACAAATCTTAAAAGGAAAGAGGAGACAAAACAGAAGAAAATTGTTAAAAGAACGAATGCCTAGGTGGACATTTATGATCTTGGACAAGAATGTCCTGTGCAGCCCTGCTTGTCTCAGAAGAAAAAATTATCTACTTGCATAAGCATAACAAAAATGCCCCTGAGGAGTTATCAAGGCCTGCACCACAAACTAACTCAGTCCAAGTAAGGCATGGAGGATGCATAGCCCTCATTGTCACCACATCCCAGTGGTCCTCATTCTGTATTGCTTGTTCCTGCTGCCCCTGCTGAACTAACTCCTGTTTTTCATATTTTACAAATGCCATATTTAGCAGATACCTTTTTCTCACCAGGCCTCATTTACAAAGATTGCCATACCAAAGTCTTCTTGGGTAGCTGAGGTGGCTGAGTTGTAGGAACAGCATTAGGCTGTTCATCTGAATCTGAGGATGACATTCTGAGGAAAGAAAATCAGCAAGCTAGGTGAAAAGGTCAAACAACAGAAAAATCCAATTGTTAAATGAAGCAACAAGGAAGGAATATTTTTTTTCTAAAACAAAAAGACATCCATATGAACCAAACACAAATATTCCTTGGGTGTCTTTCCCCTCCTGGGCATTTTGTGGTTGTCTGGTGCGAAGCTCGCAAGATCCTAAAACCAGAAAATATTCTTTGTATCTCAAATGCAACAATACATCACCTGTTTTTCTACTTTACACAAAACTTCTAATGATTTACTTTCTTCAAAACTACAAAAATACCCTGTTATGAACTTAATTCAAATGTACGATCTGGTGAGCGGATCACAAGAGTTGGACAGGAAGCATAGCCACCTCTTAGTCCATGCCGGGGATTGTGTATTTAGCTCTTGTGATCGACTTGAGAGAGCTGTAAGTTTGCAAACAAAGTAATTAATAAAATATACATACTGTAATAACTTCATCATCAAATATTTGCGTTCAATAATAACTGATCACTTGAAAAAGATCTCTGTTCAATAGATCAGAACAAAATTTATAAGTGCTACAGTCTTGTGAGATTCCAGAGACCCACCTGAAAGTCTCCCGCAAGAGCGATCCTACATGTTAAAAATTGATGTACATAGCAAAAACACCTAGGGCTCGATCACAAAGGTTAACTTGGATGTTTGGTCTAAACTTATGCCAAATGTCTAAGTTTACACCTTTGGAAATTCACAAAGGGCATTTACGAGTGCTATCTTTAGGTCCACACTTGAGGCGGATCTGCCCGAGTGCAGACCTAAAGATAGCACTCATAAATGCTCTTTGGAATTTCCAAAAAGTGTCAACTTGAACATTTGGTCTAAGTTTAGACCACGCATCTAAGTTTACCTTTGTGAATCGGACCCATAGTTTGCAGAATAGGAAGAAGTGATCAGTGTCTTTTTGAAAGATAATTTTGAAGTTTATGTAAAAACAGATACAAAGACTATGAAAACTGTCTCAATGATGTCATTTGAGATGCCATCAGGGACATCATCAGTGATGTCATAAAACATGTCATGAGGGATGTCATTTATGAGGTCATCAGCAATGTATGGTGGGGCGCAAGTTATAGTTAGTGCTGCTAACTTTAACTGGTAAAATTCTGTTTTTTTTAGCTTTTAGTTCAAAACTTGAAGGTTGTCACTGAGAAAATCATCTAACTGTAATGTTACTTTAACCTTTGATTTTTTCAGTGTATATTAGTGCTTTAAATGGGCCGGTACTCGCCGGTACCAGCACTTTTTAATTTTCTCCCCATGAGTACCGGAACTTTTCCCCAGAGAAGGAGAGTACCAGTACTCATAGGAGGCCTGGCTTCGATGTGGTGTTGTTCATTAATTCCTGCCTTGGCAGCAGCCCCTGCATGGCCTGTATCGGTTTAAACCTACCTTTCAAATAGCGGAATCCTGGGCTGAGCGGGTACAAGACCGCCAGAACAGCAGTTCTTGTTTCTACGACACAAAGATCTACATGTGCTGCTTTGAAAGTTATGAGGGGAGGAGTGTGGCTGTAGGGTGATATCTTTATCTTACACAGTGGGGGTAGAAAGGAGATTGTCAAACCTAATGGGCTAGGGTATGGGATGCTTTGTTCAGGCTAGTGCAGCTTGTTTAGTATGTCTCTTGTTTTAAATGCCTGCAAATCGTCTCCCATCAGTGTTTTAAAGCAAAGGAATTTGCATGAAAGAAAATCCCTGCCCTCTCCACCACTTTCCCCCATTAACCTCAAAGAAAAACCACTATAGAGGCAAAATAAATTATTTTTTAACCTTTTTACAGGTGGCAACCTCTTGCTTCAGAGGGAAAACCAGATCTAAACCAATTGTTACAGAACGTTCCATGAAGAAAACAAGGAAGCAAAGGAAAAAACAAGTCCCAGAATGCAAAGGTTCATACAATTGTGGATTTTAGATGGCAAGCCTTTGCATTCTGGGACTTGATTTTCCTTTTTTCAATCTAAGCACAATATTAAAAAAGTCCCAGCATACAAAGAATGTATTTTAGAAATCAGGGATAAATTGTAAATATCATGGTGCCACTTGGGACTACCAGCCCCTGCTCACATATTTTGTAGAAGTCCACACACATCATACATATAAACAAACATCAATGATTACTATTGAATCCTTCAGGACACTGCTTATGGTGCAGGCTCGATGACATTTTTGAGAGCTGCCACTGTCGGGCAGTGCATGTGTAAGACAATGTGTGAGAGATGCCAAAAGTGTGTGTTTGCAAGCACTGGTATGCCTGTGAGAATGAAATATGGAACTTATGTGTTTGTCTGAAACTGAATGTGATTCAGAGTATGAAATGGATGTTTAAGTCAGGGACATCTTAAGGTTTTTGGAGCCCTGAACCAAACATATTTAGGGGGCCCCTGTTTGGAATTGCTTTGAATTTATGATCCAGTTTCAGCCCTTTTATGCCCCCTTTGGCCAGGTCACTGACAGTGAAGAGGCACACTGGTCCAAATTCTAAATGTGTTTTTATCTAATATTCTGGGTAAGTGATGCACCCTCAATTTGGCAACATAGCATCATCTCACTAATAGTACTGGAAATAATCTCTGTGACACCCTCCCTTCTCTCACATGTGAGGTCCTGCTTTGATGTGAAATAAACATTTTTATATAAGTTGCATGAAACATAAACACAACATTTGCCTGCAAAATGTCACACATCACCCACATTAAAAATATATTAAAGGAAAACACTATTTAAAACAATCTGTTTAAGAATTATTTGAGGTCATCAGAGCAAGACTCTCTCCAGAACAGAGCTGGCTTTATCAGGCCCACCCTCAAAAGGCCAGTCCCAGAGCACACTTTGCCCACGCCTTAAACTCCCTCTGATTTAAGTGTGTGAGTGTGTGTGGAAGTGGGAAAATGTATTTGGACTTTTTTGAGCGTGGAGAGAATGTGTGTGTTAACTCTACATCTCATAGTTTAATGATTCATGATCCTGCATCAATAAAATGCATGCAAATAGCAAGGCTTATGTTGGGAACTTTGATGTTCTTTCCTCAACATTCTTAGTCTAAGATTGCTAAAGAAGGATTACTTTGGTTAGTAATAAGGACTTATTACATAAGTACTATATAAATGGATATTAATGTAATAACTCATGGACAGATATATAATTACATCAGTGCATCATGCAAATTTCTGGCATACAAAGCTTAGTATGGCCAAAAACCTAGCCATGCCCCTTCCCTGCCCTTAGCACCACCCTTCTGCCCACCCCAAACTCCACCCCACCCCACCACTCCTTTTGGTGAGCACCTGCACTTATTTTTTCCCATTAGAGCACTGATTGATATATATATATATATATATATGACTTAATAGTAAGGTTTTGAACTTACTCGCAGAAAACCGTAGAAATTCAGCAGTTATAGTTATGGTTAACTCAAGTAACTGTAACTCATGCTCTAAGATAAGTATAACTTGCGCCTCCGCAATGTACAGTTTTTTCATCAATAATTTTATTGCAAATGCTTCAGTAATAATATCAATGATGCCATAGAAGGTGGCATCAATGATGTAATATGTGGAATAATTAGCTGTGCATGGGGAAGGCACAATTTTTATTTACTTTAGTTACCAGTAACCTTTAACCCTGTAACCTTTGTTTTTTCAGTACATTTCTATTTTTTTTTAGCATGCACAGATGCAAATATAAGGAGTGCCGCACACAGCCATTGGCCGTGCATGGAGGCGTTTGACCACAGGGCATGGCCATAGGCCAGGCCCAGTGAACAACCTCCTGCATGCACCCAACCCAAGCTGCGCACAGCCTTTGGCATGAGTTTGGATGCAGTGGGTGTTTTTGTTTTTCAGTTTTTTTCTCTGGATTCAGGGATCTATAAGTTGTTTTGCAAATCCAGGATCTGTGGATCCACAAATGGATCCATGGATAAGGGAATCTGACATTAAAAAAATTGGGCAATTTTTGCCCACGACGGGTCCCTAAGGTACCCCCTCTATGTGTTCATTGGGGTCAGCATACCTGTATCCTGGCCCCTTATGTGTGCTTTCACTCATCTTTTCCCACCTCGAGCTGAGGCAACAAACAAAATGGCAGCCGCAACTTTTCTGTCAGGTTGCGGTCAGCCAATCAGGGCCTTGCTTTTCCCCTGAATCGGCAAATCCGCATCCATGAATCCAAATCTGAATCCGAGGTGTTAGATATCTATATTTTTTAAACTCTACTGAACAAATTTACACCAAATCACAAAAAACACAATCTTTAGACTAAGATCTAGCTTCCTGACAAATTTGGTGTAATTCCATTCGGAGGTTTGGGCTCTAGCCATGTCTAAACAATGCATAATACCATATACTTAGAATGTGGAAAAAGTGCTTTGGGACCCCCTTTATTTTTGCCATTGTTTCACGGATCACCCTGAAACTCTCAAGACAGTAGCTGAACTTACCAAAGTATAAGTTTTTTAAAATGTCATGAAGATTCATCAAACTGAACCAAAGTTATTGGCAAAACAAAAAATGCTCCGTCTATTTAAAAAAGGTCTTAACTATCTTAACTACCTAATGTTGACCACACATATATATATATATATATATATATATATATATATAAATATATATATATATATATATATATACACATATGTATATATATAGATATAGATATCCCTCACAGCTTCTCTCCGCCAGTACCCTCACGGTAGCAGGTGCGTGTTTGGGTGAGGAACCTGTTCCATACAAAACACACTTCCTGACTTGTTTCTATTAGGAAACTTGCACTCCGATGGGTTAAAAACTTGGCAACATGATTAGTAGAAAAAATCCAATTTATTCCAGTGCAAACATGCCAAAATACAACACCCAATACATTTTGGCGTGAACACCGTCCAGATCACCTTCTTGAGCTGCTTTTTGGAATTCAGCTCAATCAACGGGGCAACAATGATGCCTTATTACTCGACAAACCACCCATACCAATCAGTGAGGTTGAGGAAGGCCCTCGCTTTAGTCTGCGCTTTAATGGGCTCCCAGGCCAGGACAGTTCCAATTTTGGCCTGGGGGGCTGCACCCAGCCCCACTCACCAGGTGACCCAGATACACCAAAGATCCCTGCCCTCTCTGGCACTTGCTGGCCTTGATAGTCAATCATGCCTGTTGCAGAGCATCAGGGACTTCCTGAAGGTGGAACAGGTGATCCTCCAGCTGAAGGTGGAGACAGATATGTCATCAAGTTAGGCCACATTGAATGCCTCCATCCCAGGCAGGACCCTGTTTATCAACCTCTGAAAGGTGGCAGAGGCATTCTTTAATGCAAAGGACAGCACCCTAAATTGGAAGTGGTCCTCTGGGGTGGAGAATTCAGATCTCTCCTTAGCCCTCTCAGTTAGGGCAATCTAGCAGTACCCAAAAGGCAGATCAAAATGATTGATGAATTTGGAAACCCCTACCCTATCTATAAGTTCATAAGTTCTTGGGACGGGGTGGGCATTGGTCTTGGTGACTGAGTTGAGACCCCAATAGTCACATGCAGAGTCTGAGTTCTGGGGCACCCAAAGGGACAAACACAACTGGCCTGGTCCAGGGACTATTAGAGTTCTCAGTCATCCCCAATTCAACCATCTTGGGCATTTCTTCCTTGATGCTAGCCCTCACCTTGTCACATAGCCTGTGACAAACATTTCACAGACATACTGTCTCCTGTATCAATATCATGGATACACAAATGTGTGAGCCGATGGGTGAGGTAGAACAGAAGCAAACTTCTCTGGCCACTGGTAACAGTCCCTCGACTGCTCTCAGGTCAGGATAGGGTAGATGTTGACACCCTCCATCGACCCATCCTGTTCCTTAGAAGACAGGAGGCCAGGGAGAGGTTCACTCCCTTCTTCCACCCCATCATCAGTCACTACGAGCATGGTAACTTTTCTCATCGTGTAGTTTGAGGAGATTTATCTGGAGCACCTTTAAGGGGTTCTTGGGAATCCTGAGGTCCACTAGGTAAGTGACTTCCCCCTTTCACTACTTCAACTCATAAGGCCCTGGCCAGCGGTTTTGAGTCAGCAGACTCTTTCACCTTCTCAGACATCGGGGGTCAGTAAATGTGGATGACCAAACATTCCCCGGTTTTCGGTTGGGAATACTACAGCAAAGATGGAGAATTTGCTGGATAATCGTATTAGGGGAATCAGGTGCATGATGCCTATAGTGGTTGGATTAGAGTTGAAGATGTGCATTGAAGATGTGGTCAGTCTGGTGGAGGACAGTATTTTCAAGAGTGCAGTCTCATAGATGGTAAGAACACCTCAAAAGAAGCTTTACTTGATTTTCACTCAATAAAGACAAATGGGATTGTTGTATTCCCATCTTCTGATTTCTACCATCGTGATAAACCAAGGCCACAAATGCAGAAAGGAGTACGAGCTAGAAGAATGCACTAGGAAGAAAAAAGTCCATACACTGGGTGCTGCAGAATTCATTCTGGGCATGGTTATTTATCAGTAGTAGGTGGTAAGGTATACATTTCAAATAGTACCCTACAACCAAATGTAGCCATTGATTTGAATTACCCAGTCAAAAAAACAAAAAGGATGAATGAGCTGCTCTTTCAATATATGATAATCTTAATTTGATCTACATAACAATGAGTGGCCCTGACAAATGGTTACTGTTTGCCAGTTCTAAAAAAGTATGAAAATTTGGTTTTGCTTATTTTGATTTCAAAATACTTATGCTGCAAGATACTCCATACAATAGTAAAATATAAATTAACAGGCGCATATAAACTAACTAACCCAGGTTTCCTGTAATTCATTACATCATAACATCACATTTTAAAATGACAGCATAAAAAGCAAGGTAAAAAAGGACTCTACTTTCAAAATAAAATGAGCTGGGGAGGGTAGGCACTTCCTGATCATTGCAGGTAAAGTCATAAAGTATATTCAAAATCAAAATCACTTCAATAAACTTGGATTTCCTGTCCATGACAAATAAAGACTACCAAAATAAGACAAGTCGCATTCGCATTCTGACTCCGATTCCAATTTTAGGGAAACTGAATTTTGCACAAGACTTAAAATTCCAACTTGTGTTATTATTATTGCACCGTTGCTGTTTTCAATGGACAGATTTGGCAAGTCAGACTTCATTAAAAGTTTCATTTTAAAAGGCCTGGAAAAAAATGTGAAAACATGCAGAATTTGGTGTACTAAATCCTGATTCTGCATGTTATGCCTCATTTCCCAGATGAAAACTCAAAATATGAGATATTTACCACATCCAGTGAAAACAACACTTGGGGCCTCATATGAGTTCGTCAGATGGTTTAGGCCATCCGACGAACTTCTGATGAGGGAAAGTTGCCGTCATAGATGCTACATCCCTGCCGGGCCTATTAAGAGTTTCCCGCTCCGGCTCGTAATACAGCTGGTGACAATACTGTAAAATAAACATTTTATGGGGGAGATGAAGCCTCAAGTCCATCAATGTAGGTCTATCCCTTGGTCTTCAATAAAGTCTGCGATTTTTTTATTCTTTTCAGGGTGCATTAAACATGCACTCAGAATCCAACATGAGTGTTGGACTCTTCCTTCTTCCACAGCCTCCACCAATGACCAAGTAATTAGGAATATATGGACCAGTGGGAGAAGAAACAGGAAATGGAAATTAGTTACGGAAAAAAACAGAAACACAGAACTCTAATTTGTCACTTCTACTAGTCAGTGATGTCTGCAGGCAGTAATAGATATCCTGAGGCAAACAGACAACTTGTCAATAATGTTGTGCACTTACATGTAATAGGAAATACATAGAGCCTAGCAATATATCTGTTTCATCAACTCCTTGTACTTTGATGCACTCTCGGTGGCAGACTGGTTATAGCTTCTACTTGAATCGCGTAAAACTATAATGTAATTAACGCTTGTTACACATTCTGCTATTCCTTATCTGGCAATTCAAGTAAACATACTATATATTGAATACCTTATTCTTTGACACTTACACAAACCACAAATTCATAGGCCTGGCTCGATATTCTTTCTTATTCTGTCACAGGAAGCCTCCAGGCGAAATTCAACAAACTTGCAATAGCATGAGAGTTCATACTGATCTTCAACATATTTGAAAGATAATTTCTGCCACAACACAGCTGCTCTATCTGGCACTTTTGCTCCAGTTAAACCTGGCTGTTCTATGTAAAGAATTCAGAATTCAGTCTCTTCATTTCTAACATCAGTAACAACAATTTACCAATACTCAAAATGTATATTGTAGGTATTTAGGAAAAGTGTAGCCACTACTTTAGCTGTATGAAATTATCTTATTTTGCATAGTGCACCCCAAGATTCTTTGTCTATCTGTTTCATCTGGTAGAGGAAGGCTGTGCACTTTACCCTTACTCCAAAGATAGAGTGCATGTGATCCTCCCTTCAACATAATGAAATTAGTTGTTAGAAATGGGGTCTTTGGTTGACAGTCAGGTTATACCCTGTTCAAGCACGGACCCTCACTCTAGTCAGGGTAAAAGGGAGTCACCCTCAGCTAACCCCTGCTTACCCCCTTGGTAGCTTGGCAAAGCAGTAGGCTTAACTTCAGAGTGCTAGGTGTAAAGTATTTGTACCAACACACACAGTAACTTAATGAAAACACTACAAACTGACAAAACAATGGTTTAGAAACATAGGAAATATTTATCTAAACAAAACAAGACCAAAACAACAAACATCCGACATACACAAGTCAAGTTATGAATTTTTAAAGATTAAACTCAAAAATATTGCTTCGAAACACAAAATGCTTCGGTGAGGTGTTAACACGGTGTTGTAACGGAGTCGTTCCCAACAATCTGACACCAGCGGCGCCGGACACGGAGTCGTGTAGACCCCCAGGTACAGTACCTTTGGTGAAGAGTGAAAACAAGTCGATGTGCAAAGTCTGGGATCGCGGCATCTGTGCGAAACGTTGAATCCGCGCACTTTGAGCGGCATCGGTTACGAAGTGGTGCAACGAATTCAACGGAGTCACAGACTTCGGCGGGGCTGCAGCGATGTCAGGCCTGCGAAGGTCGCCACGTTCCAGGGAAGATCACGGAGTCGGGTGCAGGCGGCGTCACTGGATTCAGCAGCTGCATCGGTCCGAAGTCATCCAAAGTCGATTTCCTTGGATTTTCACCAGCTTTCCTTCCAAGGGCCCAGGGACTGGATAGAGCACCACTTGTCAGAGCAGGAGTCTCTCCAGAGCCTCCAGATGGTGGCAGAGAGAAGTCTTTGTGGTCCCTGAGACTTCAAACAACAGGAGGCAAGCTCTAAATCAAGCCCTCTGATATTTCTTCACAAGATGGAAAGCACAGAAAGTCCAGTCTTTGCCCTCTTACTCTGGCAGAAGCAGCAACTGCAGGATAGCTCCACAAAGCACAGTCACAGGCAGGGCAGCTCTTCTTCCTCAGCTCTTCAGTTCTTCTCCAGGCAGAGGTTCCTCTTGTTTCCAGAAGTGCTCCTAAAGTCTGGGGTTTTGGGTGCCCTTCTTATACCCAATTTCTCCTTTGAAGTAGGCCTACATCAAAGTAAAGTCTCTTTTGAATGTGAAATCCTGCCTTGCCCAGGCCAGGTCCCAGACACTCACCAGGGGGTTGGAGACTGCATTGTGTGAGGGCAGGCAAAGCCCTTTCAGGTGTGAGTGACCACTCCTCCCCACCCTCCTAGCACAGATGGCTCATCAGGATATGCAGGCTACACCCCAGCTCCCTTTGTGTCACTGTCTAATGTGTGGTGCAACCAGCCCAACTGTTAAACTGACCCAGACAGGGAATCCACAAACAGGCAGAGTCACAGAAATGGTATAATCAAGAAAATGCTCACTTTCTAAAAGTGGCATTTTCAAACAAACAATCTTAAAATCAACTTTACTAAAAGATGTATTTTTAAATTGTGAGCTGAGAAACCCCAAACGCCACATGTCCATCCGCTCCCAAAGGGAATCTATACTTTAATCAGATTTAAAGGTACCCCCTATGTTAACCTATGAGAGGGACAGGCCTTGCAACAGTGAAAAGCAAATTTAGCAATATTTCACTGTTAGGACATATAAAACACATTACTATATGCCCTACCTTAACCATACACTGCACCCTGCCCTTGGGGCAACCTAGGGCATTGCCTTAGGGGTGCCTTACATGTAAGAAAAGGGAAGGTTTAGGCCTGGCAAGTAGGTACACTAGCCAAGTCGAATTTACAGTTAAAACTGCACACACAGACACTGCAATGGCAGGTCTGAGACATGATTACAGAGCTATTTATATGGGTGGCACAACCAGTGCTGCAGGCCCACTAGTAGAATTTGATTTACAGGCCCTGGCACCTCTAGTGCACTTTACTAGGGACTTACTCGTAAATCAAATATACCAATCAGGGATAAGCCAATTACATACACATTTTATAAAGGAGCACTTGCACTTTAGCACTGGTTAGTAGTGGTAAAGTGCCCAGAGTAACAAAAACAGCAAAATCAGAGTCCAGCACACATCAACAACCTGGGGAACAGATGCAAAAGGTTAAGGGAGACCACACCAAGGATGACAAGTCTACCCCTAATTAGCATATTTAACTCACCTCTACATCCCTAGTACAGGGTACAAAATGGACCCAAGGCTGTAAGTGTTAATAGTGGAGTGGAGTTCTCAATGTGCCACCTACTGCAATGACAGTGTAAAATATGGCTTTAGGACTACATAACAATATAGCTGATGGATTACAGAACACCAAGACGGTTCTATCACTCTGGAGGGCTGGAAGGATTTACTGGGCAGAAGGAGAAACCACTACCCCCAGAAGGTACGCTAAGGATGCATACTCCCAAATTCAAACACTATCAATACTCAAGTATCCCTACACCTTCAGGCTGATCACAACGTTGACCAATCTACAGAACCAGCCACAGTTGTTCCTTTATCACAAGAAAATTGTCCCTTCTAGTTTACTGATCCCACAGTCAGTCAGGCTCCAATCACAGTAGGTGGGAAACTTCCCTCAGAATGGGTTTGAAGAGTCCACAGATGAGGGGTTGATCTTTTCCTAGGCCACACCTCTGGGTGGGCAAATAGGCTCTGCACAAGGGTTGAAGGCTTTCACCATCTTGGATTTAGGCACAGAGGGGTACTGTGGTATTGTTTGCAGTAGGGCACTAACACTAAGGGAATGTTGCAAAAGAGAGTAACATCTAGGGACATATTGCGCCAGATGTATCAAGCTCCCGGCTTGCATTTGTTAAATAGCAAATTTTAAGAAATCGCTATTTTAGAAATGCAAAATGGGATGTATCAAAATTGCGAGTCGGTAATTGCGATTTCTTAATATTCGCAAACACAATTTGGGAGTAGCAAATACCGAATCGCAAATCAGTAACGATTCGGTAATTGAAAATCGCAAATTGCAAAAATGGTCAACCGGAACAGGCTGATGACATCACAACCAGGAAGTGAGTCAGCCCATGCTGTTTCCAGTAGCCACACCCACAGGAGCAGGCAGGGAGACACAGCCCAGCACCAGGGAGCCAGCTTTGTGAGCCTTCCAGGACCAAACTGCAACATGGCCAATGATGGGAAGGTGAAGGACAAGGGAGATAGGAAGCACAAGCTTAAATTCAGTGAGCAGGAATTGGAGGTGCTCACTGAGGAGGTGGTCAGGAACCATGACAAACTGTTTAGGAAGAACTCACTCCAGGTACCTGAAAGTGAGAAAAGAAAACTGCGGTCAGAAATCCAGACCAAAATGTGCGCAGTGGGTGTTGCGCAGCGCTCTGTGGAGGAGATACGAAAGAGATGGTATGACCTGCGTTCCCGTGCCAAAGAAAGGGTAGCCAGCAGGCTAAAGGAGGCAAGGAGCACCGGAGGAGGACCACCCACCCAGACACCGTCCACACCAATGAAAGACATGGTGGAGTCCACACTGTTTCCTGAAGCTGTCAGTGGTGTTACTGACATTGACACCTCAGGGACACCCTGCAACAGCAAATGTAAGGCCACTAATGATGTGGATCCCCATATATGCATGTACAAATGACCCCTAGGAAATAGCTATTACTTTGATGCATAGTGATAAGTAGTCCATGCCACATCTTACATACAACCCAACTATGCCTTATGGGAGTGGTAGTCCACAACCCTAAAGTCAAAATAACACATTAAAATCAAGTTGGTGTTCAGCCATATAGAGAAACAACACACACAACTCACAGTGATACGATGTCAGAGTACAGTTTAACTATTGTGAAACTTATTGTGATTTATACATAATTAACAAGCTGCACATTGTTGTTGCAGATGTCGCGGGCCCTGCTGCAGCAGAAGTTGGAAATGTGAGGGATGTTGAAACAGCCACAGTCCGACTCCAACACAAGTGAGTCTGTCAGTATTGCACCAACTAGACACAGGGCAAGGGTGTTAACTCTCCCAGAGTATAACCAGGATTCAAATTAAATGCCATAAGAAGTCCCCACACCATCCCCAGAGGCTAGATCCACAGGAAGACAGCAGTCCCCGCCCCAGCATTGTTAACTCCCCTCAGGAGGCGTCATGATGCAGGCAGACAGTGCACAGAGGAAGGAGAGGGCCCATTAATCTTCGGCGGTATTGAAGCTTCCATCCTGAAAGTGCAGCGCCTGCAATGCAAACACATGAGGTCAGTGCAAAGGCAGTTGGGGCCAGATGTAGCAATTTCTGAATTTGCGATTTGGAAATTGCGAGTCGATGCGACTCGCAATTTCCGAATCGCAAATTCGGATGCAGAACGGTGTCTCAGACACCATCTGCGAATCACTATGGGGTTGCAAAGACCCACCTCATTAATATTAATGAGGTGGGTCGCATTTTGCGACCCCATAGCGATTCCCTGCACTCACAGGGATGGTGGCCTGCTGGAGACAGCAGACCTCCATGTCTGTGACTGCTTTATTTTTAAATAAAGCAGTTTTTTTTTTGTATTGCAGCCCATTTTCCTTAAAGGAAAACGAGTTGCACTACAAAAAAAATAACAAAACCATTTGGTTTCGTTTTTTCAGAGTAGGCAGTGGGCCTGCTTTGAAAAAACATTTTTGCCAACATTCACAAAGGGGAAGGGGTCCCATGGGGATCCCTTCCCTTTTGCGAATGGGTTACCACCAGTGTGACACTGGTGGTAACTGCAAATTGCTTTGCGACCGCGTTCGTGGTCACAAAGCAATTTAGCCTTGCGGTGCGAGTCGCAAATAAGAAGGGGACACGCCTTACTATTTGCGAGTCGCATTCACATTTTGCGAGTTGGTAACGACTCGCAAAATGTGAATGTGCATCGTGATGCGCATTTTGCATGGCGCAAACTGCGAATATGCTACGTACATCTGGCCCTTGGTGGCAATCGATCAGAACATGGACGCAATGCACAGCCAGTTTGAGTCTCACAATGACAATATGGGAGTACTGCACAGGCAGATGGATGCACTCAATGAAAACATTGGATCAATGAATAAGCAGTTGGAGTATCTGAGCAAGGGACAGAAAACAGCAGCCGAAAACACAAAGGAGTTGACAAATGCCATTAGGGACCTCTGCACAGAGATTCAGCAGGAGCGTATCAGCCACTGTAGGCGCCATCACCAATTTATGGGAAGGTTTGATGGGTTCTGCAGATCAGTCATTCGACTTGCTAACTCAACTGCCTTGATTTCACAACATGCTGTGGGCATACAGGTGGAGATGGCACACTGCAGTCGGGACGCTGCACAGGGTTTAGTGTAAATAACCAATGTCCTGGATGCAATGCAGACAGCACGCAGTGCTACAAACAGCAAACTTAGTGGTGGGGAAAGTGGGGAGTTCTCTAGCCTCAGCAGTCTTACAGCCCCTGTGATGGATCCTAGGCGTGGCAGTACCAGGCAGAGTACTGCCAGTGAACCCGCTACAAGAGGTGCCAGTGAGGCCACTAAGCACTCAAGTGGAGTGCGTGGATGTAGGAAGTAATGTTAAGGCCTACAGCGGACTACCATAACATGTAGCTGTACAGTTATACTATGATGCTAATAGTGTGACACTGTTATTCGCACATGTTAGCCTATGGTTTATGACTATGTCCTACTGACACATACGTTACCTGAAGTCAAGGCAATAAAGGGCCAGATGTAGCAAACAGTTTGCGAGTCGCAAACGGTGAAAATCACCGTTTGCGAGTCGCAAACCTGAGTTTGCTATGCAGAAATGCATTTTGCGAGTCGGAACCGACTCGCAAAATGCATTTCAGAGTCGCAAATAGGAAGGGGTGTTCCCTTCCTATTTGCGAGTCGCAGTGGTATGCAACTCCATTTGCGACCGCATACGCGGTCGCATATGGAGTCGCAGTTACCATCCACTTGAAGTGGATGGTAACCCACTCGCAAACGGGAAGGGGTCCCCATGGGACCCCTTCCCCTTTGTGACTGGACCCCAAATTATTTTTTCAGGGCAGGTAGTGGTCCAAGGGACCACTACCTGCCCTGAAAAAATCAGAAACAAAAGCTTTTGTTTATTTTTTTTTAAGTGCAGCTTGTTTTCCTTTAAGGAAAACGGGCTACACTTGAAAAAAAAAACTGCTTTATTTAAAAGCAGTCACGGACATAGAGGTCTGCTGACTACAGCAGGCCTCCATACCCGTGAGTGCCCATAGTCGCTATGGGGCCGCAATTTGCGACCCACCTCATTAATATTAATGAGGTGGGTCTTTGCGACCCCATAGCGACTCGCAGACGGTGTCTGAGACACCGTTCTGCATTGCAAATTGCGAGTTGCAATTTGGGAGTCGCTCGGACTCACAAATTGCAAGTCGCAATTTGCAAAGTTGCTAAATCTGGCCCAAAGTTTCTAACTACAGAAATATATAATATTGCAGTGGTGTTGTCATTACTTACATCAGAAATGGTTGTGTGTGATGTCAGCACGTCTTTGTCTGTCCTCTGCTGCACTGGTCCTGTCTACTGGGTGATGGGGTGGCAAGGAATCACAATCTTCATCTGAGTCAGGCTCCATTGGTTCAACTGGTATGCCCCTTCTCGTTGCAATGTTGTGCAACATTGCACATGTAACCACAATTTTGCAGTTCGTCTCTGGGCTGTACTGTAGTGCACCTCCACTTTTATGGATGTACCTGAAGCGGTTCTTCAGCAGTCCGAAGGTCCGCTCCACCACACTTTGGGTTGCCCTGTGTGCAGCATTGTACCTCCTCTCTGCTGGTGTTGCAGGGCTCAGGTAGGGCATCTGTATAAAGGTGCACACTGCTTAGGCACTGTCTCTTGGAATGAACAGAGGGTAAAATGAGTACTGTTTAAATCTGCAGTCACTATAACATCAATGCAACATTGTCAACTATTACTTTACCCAGTAGGTATCCTTTGCCAAACTCCCCAGCTAGCAGTCTTGTGTGAATCCCGCTGTGGTAAAAGATGTACGAGTTATGTGTGCTACCTGGGTATCTGGACATGAGATCGGTAATGATGTTAGAGCCATTGCAAATCACCTGTATGTTCAGTGAATTTTGGTTCTTACGGTTGCAATACACATACTCTGTGGCCGATGGTGAACAGATTGCTACACATGTCCCATCGATGGCACTTATGACATGTGGGAATTGTGCAATCTGATAGAAATTGATTTTCATTTGTTGTAATTCCTGTGGGGTCATGGGGAATCTAATGTGCTCTTGTATTTTGCTAAGCATGGCAATCAGAAATGCACTGAAGAAGCGTGAGAGGGCACTCTGTGAGACCCTTCCTGCTGCTGCTATGACCCCTAGATAACTCCCTGAGGCTAATAGGTGCAGGGAGCATAATACCTGCACATGGGTGGGTATACTATTGGCTCTGTGTGTTGTGCGCTGCAATATGGGTTGTAGATCTGCTATCAGGTCAAGTATCATGGCTGAGCTAAACCTGTACTTCTCACAGATTTCCTCCTCTATGTGGTCCAAAGGGTTATGCGCACTCTGAAAAGGCGCTCCTGTCTCCTCCTCCCTCGCCTCAAACCTGGCAAGATCCTCATTCTCCTCGCCATCACGTAGAGTGCAGCCATTGTGGAAGAGCGGCTGAGTCATTCTGGGCCTCTTTATATAGGTTGCACCTGGTTACCACCTAATTTCAATTTGGGGTAAATTGCATGTGCAAAAGCCCATTCTGCGAATATTCATAATTTGCTATTTTTTTATGCATCGCATTGCGACATGGTTTTGTGTGTCGCACTCAGCGTATTGCAAATTGTGCAAGGATTTTGCGGATCACTATCTGCGAATCGCAAAACTTTGTTGCAGTTTGTGCCACGCCAATAGCGATTCGGTATATCATGTCGCAAATTGCAATACGCTGTTTGCGACACGCAAAACCATGTAATATTCGCATAAATTTGCACATTTAGCGATTCCTTATTTACACACTGCGAATACCTTTCATACATTCTAAAAGGCATTTTTGCATTTGCAAATGGATGATTTTTGCGAATTGCACTGTTTGCAAATGCAAAAAAGTTTGATACATCTGGCCTTAAGTCTGATTGCCAACAAGATGCAAAGAGTTACACATACCTGCTTTCTGAGACCTAACAAGAGCTTCAAAGTACTGCACATGCTGTCCTTCTTGTACCCAGTACAAAAAAGTGGATCCAAGGTTCATAAGGCTGACCACCTTTTCAAGCTACTGTGAAATAACAAACTACAAGAGGACTTTTCTGCAACTGACCAGTTGACCGGTTAAAATTGGACCAACCTTGGACCTTGCTGCTGGCTTCACTCCTGAAACCCTGGGATGTGTCAAAGAGCATTCCTCCAAACATCCTGAGAAACCTGGCCCTTCCAAACTTTTTGGCTCAAAGACCACTGCAGGATCAGGCCAAAACTTCCAGGAAGAACCAATGAAGATGCTTTGCAGCTGGGCAGAAGATTTAAGTTTCTCCCACTCAGAGCTTTTCCACAGTAGCAAATCTGATTTAGTGGGGCCTTGCAGAGAAGATATCCCATCTCATGGAGCCCTCTCTGGTTCCAGCCTGCAGTCTTGCTCCACTAGAAGAATATAAGCTCAAAACATTGATTAGCTGACCTCATAGAGCTCTTCTTGGCCACATCCTGCTGCCGTGCCGCATTAAATATTTTTGACTTCCACTTCAGAGTCCCAAAGTAGAACTTCTATCTGTGTCAAAGCTGGTTTCTGTAGCCAACCCACACTCCATATCAGTCAGCTTCAAATTGCTCATAGGTTCCGGTCTACTCTCACCAGTTGACTGAGCTTTATCCTTAACGCTTTTGGAGCTATTTTCACCCTTCAACTTTACAAATTCATATTTCCGATTCTCTTTATTAGATTTCTAACATTTTGGTATAAGTTAATTTATTAAAATGTACTCTTTTTTTAAATTAGTTTTGAATTTTGCTTATATTTGACTTTATTACTGTTTTGGTACTGCATACATACTTTAGGTATTGTTTCTAAATTAAGCCTGACTGTTCTGTGCCATAGTTACCAGGGGGTTGAGCTTACCTGACTGGTAAGCGACTGAAGAGGTTCACCTTGATAAGGATCATGGTTATCTCTTAAAGTGTGTCACAACGCTCCTTAGTTAATACCCTCAATTGCTTAAACAGCCACAGATTCATAATCTCTGTTTTTGTGGTGAGTCTTGGGATTGGTGAGGGTTCAATAATCTACATAGAACCACAGTTCTATAGTCCCAACTTTTAGAAAAGTTTGCATCAGAGCCAATGAGCTGAGTAAGACACTGCTTGAAGATTTAATCACTTCCAGGTACAATATCTTAGTATCTTGCTGTGATGCTATTGACTACTTTAAACAACCTGCTGTGAGCATTGCTTTTAGTGACAGGCATTCTCTTACTGGTGTCAATATCATGATTAAGATGCAAAAATCTAAATTGTGGGGTCAGTGTGAACACTTCTGACAATTGTTGTAGTAATAGAGTCTCTATGGTTTTCTTGCATCAGTTGGGAAGAGGACTTCACCCTTTCTACAGAACCACCCATTTTTTATCATGAATAATTATGGAAGGTGGTTGAGACTAGCATAACCAAAGCTAAATGCGTCACCAAATCAGCACATCCATAGTTGGGTTCAGTGTGCTGACATGATAGGCCTTTTGGGGGTTCCTTCAGGATTTTAGATCATTAGACTAGTTCAAATCGCTAATCTGTTCCAACACTGGGTAGTACCAGGTATGCTTGTCGTTTTGGGTAACTTGGCAATGACCGAAATCTCTAGTCCAGGTTTGCACTCTGTCAAGTTCTTTTTATGACCATACATATGTTTATTAGGTTTTGTTAATTTAGTTATTTTTAACATATTTTGTTTCTTTTGTTAGTTTGTTTGAGTTGTCTTTTCTTTCTTATCCCCTCTCATTCTGTTGGGTTTTTATTGTTTTGTTTCCCAAATTCCTAAAACAGTGGCCAAAACATAAATAACCATCTAGAAGGAATGGCGCAGATGCTTTCCCAGATGCAGTAGGGATCAATTTTAATTCTTTTATCCTTGTTTCACTACTTTTTATTGTAACCTGAATTTTTCTACCTCTTTTTTAGTACAACCCACTGAAGTTCAAGAAAAAGCGCTAATTTCATAATATTTCAATAGTTATTTTTTTACAATTAATTTGGCACGTCTCTTGTAACCCAGGTGTACCTGAATCCCTTGTTATGTTTTGAATATTTATATTATTATTTATTTTGTATGTGGAAATTGAGTTCAGCTAACCTTTGTTCCTGTTCCATTTGCTTAATGGTATTTCATTCTCCCTTGTCCTCATTTTGATTAACTATGTTAATAATTATTTGTTTGTGTTTGGAAGTTGACTTCAACAAATTTCTATTCTTTCTCCAATTTCATTGTCCTAACAGTATTTTCTCCCCACCTCCCTATTTCACCTGGTTGTGAGTGGCCCTTCTTCTCCAAGACCTAAAATGCGAGTGGAAGTGCAAATGATCCATCAGATGGAACAGTGCTAATGCATCCGCATGAAAAAGGAGTCCACTTCAATGATTTTACCATTGTGGGTTTCATTTTGATACTTTTAACTGTGCCCTTGATGTGCTGCCTTATTTTCCTCCTTTTTCAAATATAACTCTGTACAGTTCAAGGACGCCGGACCTCATTTCATTTTATTTTAATTGGTTCCGCATGTTGACAATTATTTTCTGAGTTCATTGCAACCAGAGAAGTGGCTTGGTACCTCATTGTGTCTCAATTAATATATTTAGTTATTTTATTGCTGCTGGAGGCTTAGTTCAGTTATCCTGCTGTTTCTGTTTCAATTTTTCTGCTGTTTGAAAAAAACAATTCTTCTTCTTATAATCTTATTCCTCCTGGCAGTGACCATTCATGGCTATTCTGGACATTCTACTTGTAGAGGCTCTGTCTGTAAATTCACTGGAAGCCGCTATGCAGTTAAGGACATTTTAGGTCTTTTTTTCTTACTGTAAAAGAGACCTCCAATTTGGTTGCCTCATTAAGGTAGAAAATCTTCTTTCAGTCAATTATTCCCAGGAAATTTTGTTCCTGCTTTGAGGGTAACAAGTCAGCCTCATGTCTCCTTATTTTGTACTGAGAGCACGATCAGTGATTAAAGACAGGATTGATATTATAGCTCCTATTGAACATGCAGATTACAAATTGAATGGAAGCATCCTCCCCACTGCCTCCCTGTTTTCACTGACCTTAAAGGACCATCCTAAGGAATTCCCCACCATGATTAAGAAAACAGGAAATTAATGTTGCATCACAGACTCATTCATTTCCACCCAAAGGACTCCTTCTGCTACTCTTTTTTTACTCTCCGACATCAACCACTAATGTATTACTTCTTGATGACACCAGCTTTTAGTCCAGCTGTTGACAGTGAAAATGTGCCTTCTTGAAAGTGTCCCAATGTATCCAAGAATGAGTATTTAACTCATGATGTCTTAGGTCTACTTCCTTCTAAAGTAGGTATTAAACTCCTGACTTCTTGAGAAATCACCTTCTAATCTAACACTGACTATTCAAGTTCTGGCTTCTTTAGACGGCTCTCTTCAAGTCCAGCAGTGAGTATGGAACTGCAAAGTCTTGAAACTCCTCCCTTATAGTGTAACAATGAATATTAAACTTAAGGTAGCCACTTTCTAATCCACAGTAAGAACTATAATAATGAATTCTTGAGATTGTTCTGTTCTAGTCCAGCTGCTGGTACTCAACTCATGCCTTCTTGAGGCTGCTCCTTTCGGTGTCAACTTTTTCCACCCAGCTCATTGCTTTTTGATGGTTCTTCCTTTGAACCCAGCCATGGGATTGTGACACCTTGAGACTGCTAGCTTTCAGTGCAACAGTAAATATTATACCGGTGATTTCTTGAGGCAGCCACATTGAGTCTACAATTGAGTGTTAAACTTGGTGCTTCTTGGGAATGTTCCCTTCTAATCCAGAGGGAGTACTAAATGTATTAGTTTGAGATATTATTCTGTTCTAATCTAGCTGGCTGTGTTGAACTCATGCATTATTGAAACTGCTCATTTCGATTTCAACCATGGACAATCAGGTCATCAGTTCTTGGTGGTTCTCCATTTTTAAACCACCCATGGGAATAGGGCGTCTTGACACTGTTCCCGTCTAGTGCAAATGTGGCTATTCAGCACATGAGTTCAAGGAGGCTATTCCCTTATACTCCTACTGTTGGCATAATATTCAGGAAGGTCTTGAGGAGACAATCTGCTCATCTATTTTACTGCATTGAATGCATGTCTTACTCACACTACCACTTTGTATTTCAGCTGTGAGCAAAGAGTTCTTAACATCCTGATTGCAAGGCTCGGGATATTAACCTTTTTCACCTTTGCTGATGTTTGTGCATATTGGTTGTTGTTACAGATGTAACCTGCCGTTGGGTGGTGAAGGCTAAACATATTGGGCAATTAGAAATGCGAGATGCTCTGTACGCATTCCTCACACTTGTTCAGATGTGTTGATTCACACATGTTCTTTTGGTGCAGGGATTTTGAGTTCAATATTTGTTTTGTTTTAATGCCATTGGTCATTTACCACCTCTATCGCTCAAACACTGTGGAGAGAAAGAGCTACTATTACAATAACTACCACCAGAAAACCAGATTGCACGTTCTCTTTAGGACCTGCTCCTACCTCCCCTTGACTGACAACTCAGTGCAATTCATAGCACCAGTGCTTACAAAACAGTAGCACCACATGGCCACACATATCCGTTTCCATGAATTCATGAGCCCAGCTCAAGACCCACCTGCTTAGACCACACCTATTATACGATTTGTCTTTCCTCGTGGACCCGACATATTCTATGCATTAATTACTTTATTGTTGTATTTCCTAATTATGACTTCCAGCTGCATTTTGCAATGAAAGACACACATGAAGTAACAAAATATTACTGGATTTTTTCATTTTCATCCTAATGACCTAGATACAGTACAGCACATCTGCCATGTCCATCTGGCACATTTCAACTGTTGTTTTCGGTTTTGCTTGCTGCAGTAATTTAAATACCTCCTTTGAATGTTTTGCATTTTACACCAAATCTGGCATAATATGTCTGTGTCACCCAGAAAGGCAACATGTAGTGAACTGCATGCAGTAATAGCTAATACATAAATGTAAGAAAACTTTCGCTGCGGTTTAATTCCAAAGAGTGCAATGAGCAGTGCACGGGAAGTATGTTGTAGATACCCAATAATCTTCGTATTATTTGAAAACTTTACACCCCCTTATAAATTTGATGTTCGAGATGCTGCTGAAGAGTGAAAGGAAACAGAAAATCAAATTAGCAATGTTGTAAAATGATCAATGTTTCGGTTAAAACGGCTTTAGCTGAACTGTAGTAGCAAACTATTGAGAAACAGAAGTTATTTTCCAGCCATTTGATGCCATTGTAAAATATGGAAAACCAGGACAAATAAAGAGAAATACAAATACGGGATAGAGCACAAAAGATGAGAGTAGACCAGGCAGTAAATAACGTAAAAAGGCTCATTTTACAATAGTAGGTTGAAAGATCTAATAAAAAATAAATATTCAATAAAGAGAGAGTTACATGGCTTTTGTGAGATATGTTAGGCCTGCCAGCCTTAGGGTAGTCTTCCCCCAAACGTTTTGCGTACTTACTTCTAATTTTTACTGAAATTAGGTTTTGTTGATCTTAGAACTCTGTGGACTTTACCCCTGCAAACCTATTGTACAGTGTTTGTAAACATGAATTGGTTGGCATATACCAAATTGGCATAATATATTTACCTATAAGTCCCTTGTAGAGTGATATACCATATACCCAGGGCCTGTAAATAAAATTCTACCAGTGGGCCTGCAGCACTTATTGAGCCACCCATTTAGGCAGCACCCTAAAACAAGTCCCAGGACTGCCAATGCAGCCTGAACGCAGTTTTAAACTTTCACTTCAACTAGGCATTTAAACCCACTTGGTAAGCCTTAAACTCCCCTTTTATCACTTAAAAATCACCCCTAAGGAAGGCCCTAGGTAGCCCACAGGGCAAGGTGCTGTATAATTAAAAGGTTGAACTTGTACTTTTAAGTTTTAAATGTCCTGGCATTGAAAAACTCCTAAATTTGTTTTTCACTAATGGGATAACATTGGGGATTCCTTATTATCTTTAATAAGCTGTAATTCCTAATTGGGAGCAGGTAGATACTTGTGATGATAAACCCTCTTTAATGGTAAAGTCAGACTTTTATCACAATTTTGAAAATGCCATTTTTAGAAACTTAGCATTTTCCTCTCCTTAGCCCTTTGTGCCTTCAGCCTGTCTTGGGTCACGTGCCTGCGTGTAGCTGACATTTAGACTTTGTGAATTCCTCCAAGACAGACACACAATAGAGGGATTAAGGGTGCCTCAATGGGCCATCGCTAGCAGGATGGAGGCAGATCTGAGCACAGCCCCACTTACACCTGAATAGCCCCTGCTCTGCCTGTACACAAAGGGCTTAACAACCCTGCATTGTCTCAGCCAGGTTAGAGCCAGGGCATCTTAGTTAGGAAATTCCATGCACTTCAAAGAACCTTTCCAGAAGCTTATCCCACCTTCAAGAAGGAAGGCACCAACTAGAGTATAAAAGTAGGACCATCAGCCTTGCTCTTCTGTTCACTATTGAACCTGCAGAAGGACTTTCAGAGGACTACCTGCTGCTGTGAACTGCTGTGCACTCAGCCAACCTGCTGCTGTACCTGGAAGGGCAGCTTTGCTGCTTGGAGTTTGCCTTGCACCGTTAGAGGCAAGCCCTTCTGTTGAGCCCTTCATCTTGACCTGCTACCAGGAATACCAGAGTGACTCCAAGGGCTAGTTTGCTGGCCACCTGTTCAGAGCTACAGGGATATAAAAGGCTCCCATCATCTGGAACCCACAGCTGGACTCAACCTGAGTGAGTCCTGAACCCCAAGGAGATGTCCCACCAGTCCAGGAACCTTTGTTGTGGTGCTAAAAGTGCCAAGCTAATCAAGAAAACAAAACTGAGAACGTTGGCAAAATGTGGGCCAAAAGTGCTTTGAGAACCAGGAAGGGACTAAGACCAACCTGTCTCTCTGCCTATCTGCCCAAGCTGCATTGCAGGTCAGACTGACTTCACGGCTTCTCCCACTACGTTCTTCTCCACACTAGCAAATCCTTTTTAGCGGTCCTCAGCCAAAGGGGTACCCCCCTCGTGGCATTGTCTTCGGCTACAGGCCTCTGCCTCGTCCCGCTGGAGTTTTATGAGTTACATTTTGACTACCAAGTCTGAATGTAGAAACTTCACCACAGCTTTTACCGAAGGCCATTCGATGACAAAGCTCCCTCCTCAGACACCTCCTGCAGTCTTGCTATGCTGAACTTTACTATCTCAGACACTTCTTCTCAGAATTTCTTCTACGTCCAAAGGTAAGTGCTGACAGGACCCAATCCACTTCTTGTATCTGAACTGAGCTTCATTGTGGTCAGTCATAACTTTTGACTTTGGCCCGGTTTTGTGCAACTAGATTTCCACGGTTCGCACTTTGATCTATTTAGTGCTACTTTTTGCTAAAATGCAATTTTGTCATTTTGATGTCAAATAATTCATTAAAGTATCTCTACTTTTTTTAATTGGTTTGGTATTTTTATTGTGTTGTGTGTTCACTTTATTACTGTTGGAGGACTGCATACTTGCTTTACATATTGCTTCTGAGTTAAGCATGTCTTGTCTGTGCCATAACTACCAAGAAGGTTGAGCTCAGGTTAATTTAGTGACTCCCATGTTTCACCCTGACAAGGACTGTAATTATTATTTGAGGTGGGTCCTCACCTCCCCCAAACTAATCTTACAGTTCCTTATTCCATTTTCTCCCACTTAACATGAGTGTTGAAGCTTGAGGGTTTTAGGTAGCACCCATAGACACATTTAGCTGTTTGTTGTCAAAAAAACTATTTTTTATATTTATTTTCAAGTTACATTTTTTTTCTGTACACTTTACAATAGGAAAGCTCCACAGTTTAGGAAGAGATCTCCACATGGAAAAGCATAGGGAGCCTGGAAAAAAGTTAATATAATTTGAAAATAAATATTAAAGATATTTGTATGTTAAATAGTAATGTAAAAGCATTTATATATTTATTTTGAATGTAGAACAAAAGAAAAAAAATGCTACAGGACTATTAACTTAATTTTGAAATAAATCTTTCATTAATAGAAACATATTAAATTAAAATTAATTTAAATACAAACATACATTTACACCGAAAGAAAAAATATTTTTATTATGCATTAATATTTCCTAAAAGCAATGTATAGAATTAATATATTATTTTATATTTTAATAAAAATGAATGATGTTACATAAATGTTTAAATACAAAATAGAGCAGTCACATATTTTATATTCAAACAATGAATATGTACTATTTGCATTAATTTTGTAATATTAACATATGTTTATTCATATTTTAAACTATTGTAAATAATGTAATTAAATTTAACATTATTTCCTACAGGGTTTGATGTTAATTACCTGCCTCTATTATTTTCAATGTAAGGCTGTTGCTGCACCAGTGGTTGGCCCTCTGTGGTGCTAGACATACTACTGTTTCCCTTTTTTATAAGTTACGCTCAGATTTTGTGAATAAGCTAAATGTAATAATATTTACTCAAAGGTATACATTACTCGAAAGTGTAAATTACCTTTGTGAATCAGGCCCTTAGTTGGGGTGCTACTGGTTGGCATTTTTAGGAAATTAAAATCAGACACCCTGCTACATTTAGGGATTTTGCAGCTGTTTGTTTTGGCCACTGGTAGATAAATAAAGAGAGCATTGTCATAGCGAAAATATAAAATGATTAGTAGCTTGACTGCCATGAAGTGATGTTCTGGGTATATGACTGACAGAGTTTCTTTGGGTGCTTATGGTGAAATAATAGTAACTCATTGCAATTACTACTTGGTTATCAAGGTTGAGGTCAGTATCTCACAATATGCATCGATTTCTTACCCTTAGTCTTGATGGGCATTGCTTTGCTGCAGAAAGTGAGTGCTGGACATAAAATGCTCATTCTAAGATGGCAGGGTGGGCCGAATGTTTGAATTTCTAGGCTACGTCTATTGAATGTTAGGTTGTTGTGACCCATCTGTGGGCCAGTGAACACTAGGGTGATGACCGAAATCTCTGGAAATTTTTCTCTGTGACACAAAGCATAGATAAATGTGAGTGTCATCATTATAACAATGGGAGTCATTCAAAGCAGATGCTTAAGAACTCAGAGAGAAGGTTGAGCCCTGAAGGACTGTGCAGATGATGCCTTTGTACAAGGAGGACAGGTTAAATCATTTTAACTTTTGTCTGCGGTCCGTTAGGAAGAATTGGAGCCACTAGAAACGTATTCTAGTATGTTGGTAGTAGGCAGGGCGTGGTAACGAAGGATGTTATGATAGACAATGTTCAATGACTCACATAGATCTAAAAGGATCAGCATGCTAAGTGATCCCTCGTCTGCTGGGGTTCGATGCAAGGCAGTGATGATCTTTTACAGAATTTAAGAAAATTATGAGGGGCTACCTATGGGGTAATAACGGTTAGTATCACTGAGAGAAGGGTGAATTGTTTCAGCCAGGCTGTTAACATAGGCCGCTTGTTGGCTGTTGGACATCTCCCTTGAGAGAGCTGTTTGAAGGGTTGATAAAAGTGAAAATATTTGCAGTCAAGCTTTTAAATTAAATCTTGACCATTTCAACGGAGTACAGCATCACATTAGGATTATGAGAAAGTTGTATTTCACAACTGTAACATAACATAAATACTAATTATTATGTTTTGCAAATTTTGTGGTGCTTCTGTTTTTCTTACACGGATGACGTTCATGTATTTTTTGCTTGTTGAGGACTTAATGCAAGCAGAAAATGTCCTGCATGCACTGTGAAACTAGAAGTACGGCACAGCTGCATATGCTTCACTAGCATTGCTCACCTAGTGATTTAAGAAACCGTATGGAAAGTAGATTGAGGTAGTATCTCTCCTACCTTTAGTAGTTATGGCATACTTATTGTCAATTTTACGCAAATGCCTGCCCAAGCGTAGTTCACCTACTGCCTTAACTTTCATAAGAATTACAGACAGAAAAAAAAAAAAGAAAATGCTTTCACATTTTTTCTCACCCCTATATCTATTTTGTAAAAGTTCAAGCAAGGGGAGGTGTTAGACGACCTAGCCATGCCTTTTGTGTGGGGGATAAAATAGAATATTCTACCTTTCTGCCGGGGGCCTAGTCTGCAAATTTCAAGTGGAGGGGAGGGCAGGGGAATTTCTTTTTGGTGAAAAAAAAAAGGACCTGTTCCCGTCACCGCTGCCTGCTGCGTTGCTCCTCTGCTCTTCTTCTGATGTCCCAGCATTCACTGGGACACCAGCACAGGCTCCCCAGCAATCCTGGTGCTGCTCTCATGGTAAATTTAGCATGAGAGCAGCATCAGGATTGGGCTGAGCAGCTTGGACTGCCATGCAGACTCTGTCCTGGGGTCTCTGCAGTTTCTCCAGCACGGCTGTGTAGCACAGCTGGGTTGGAGGAACCTCAGTGTGCATATGTGTTTGACCAGCCTGAGACAGCCAGCCAAACACACATTCTCACTTAGTGAACACGATTCGACTCCCCTCCCCTCTGTCTCCCATTCCTTGGCCCAGCCCCTCCCTTCCTGCAAAGGTTGATGGCTCGGCCAGCAACTGAAAGATAAAACTATAATGAAATATCATTTTATCTTTCAGCTCCTGTCTTTGCCAGGGATGGCATGCTCCTTCACCTTTGCGAAGGAGCAACCCCTGCTTTCTGATAGCACACAGAAACGCCTCTGGATTCTCACTATTTGAAAACACGTGTGGTCTAGCATGAGGATATTGCTCATGAGAAACAGGCAACTTTTGGCAGGGCATTATAATGTAAACTGGAAGCGTGAATCACCTCTAAATCCTCACTACATATTATAAACTACCTCTAAATCCTCACTACATATTATAAACTATCCGCGAAAATGGCCCAACGCAATGTAATTATCTGAAGACTATTTTTGCACCGTTTGGACACTTTTGGCTCATTGCATACTAAAACTTAAGAAACATTTAAATTTTACATATTTCATTTTCACAGGAATGATGTACATAGCATTTCGAAACCCTTTTATGAGTTTATAAATTTGTTTAGTGCGGTTGCGATTTCCATTATTGATGCGGGAACTCCTTCCTCATTAACGAGAGGGCATCTGTACACTAATTACTGTGTAAACGTAAACTACAACGGTTAAGCCATCCTTGCAAGAAGGCCAGTTGAAATGAATGACTCACGCGCTCACGTGAAAATGTGATTCCGGCCAACTCTTTATTTTCAGGAAAAACATTTAACAAATGTGAACTCCTCAAATTAAATGTGACAATTACTCTAAGATATCTGCAAAATGTTTTTATTTTAAAGCTGTTTACATTTCAACAGTGAGCATAATGCGGGTTATTAAAAAGCCATTCAGCAGACATTAGCTCCTAGCTAAAAAATATTATAATTCATGTATTTCCTGCAACTACAAATCAAAATACTATTAAAATTGCTGAACCCAATTGATTGCGCCTGTTATGTTCCCATATGTCCCATAGTTTTGGTTCCTGGTCACTCAGCGGAATAGCTTTCATAACGATCTGCTGGCATGTTGTGACAGCTAGAGTTTATTAAAAGCCTAAATTGCTAGTGTTCAATTTTATGTTTCATTTCATGTTATACTTTTCATTCGCGCAAATCTTTCCCATCTTGAGCTAGCTGAAGGTATACTTTGACATCGGATGGAAGTGACATTAAATTTCATTGGCACCATTGTGTTGAATTTTGCCACAGCTGCCAAGTTTCCCAGCTCCATGTGTGATACGCTGCTCCGGTACTGCTTTTTTCTTTGAATTCTGGAAACTGTTCCTGTTGTATAATGGAATGAAGAAGTGTATACATCTTAGTATTCAAAGAAAAATCCTGGACTGGAGCAGCACACCACGCACGGACCTGGCAAACTTGGCAACACTGCCCCTAAGGTGAGCGCTTTCAGAGCTCTAAATACTGTCAGCCCAGCCCACAACCTCTTGCTAATGTGACAACAGTACGTTTACCATATGACCCAATGCCTCGGGGACTCAACGTCCTTGCCTTTCCTTTATCAAATCTTTGTTTTCAGGTATTCAGAGCAGCCAATTTCCCAGGTTCATGCGTGATGTGCTACTTTAGTCCGGGTTTTTTTCTTTGAATTCTGGGACTTGTAGTCTTCTTCTACAGTGGAATAAACAAGACTACTAGTGCCAGTATTCACATTAAAATCCTGGACTGGAGCAGCACATCATGCATGCACCTGGGAAACTTGGCAGGGGTTTTTTGCTATCTTCTTGTCTTATTAGATCTGGAGGCAGGCAATTTTAAATGTCTGATCATATTATCAATTATTTAAAGTAAAGAAAGAAGAGTAAGCTTTGGGTCTGTCTACCTTTGCCAATTGGCTATCATCTGTTTTTTCATGGTTTGTTATGGAATAGGTGAGCTTTCTATCAAGGCCATGGCCAATTAAGGATGGCTACATTGCCCGATTTGTGTTGATAGGTTTTGCATGTGCCTCTAAGTAGTCCTTTTGTTAGACTAGAGCCAGTGTTCCATAGTTTGACCCTTGAGTGACTCCTTACTATTTTTTACGTTAATTTTTAACCTCCTATGGTTCTCTATTTACCTTCGAAAGATGAAAGACTGAGTGCACCTATTGGTATTCAAACTTGTGACTACATGGCCGAACACAGTAGTTGCATGTCTCTTCCATATTTTCAGTACTGTAGAAGGAATTCAGTGAATGTATGCAAAATATAGATGTGAGGAGCTTACAATGTGATTATGCTACGTAGCAAGATCCTAACTGCATGCGTCTGAGGTCTCTTGCTCTCTCTTTCTGTTTTATCTTGTTTCCCCAATTCTCTGTCCAAACCATACCTTTGTTAAGGTTTTTACTGCACATCTGAAGGCCTGTGAGGTACTGATAAATAGTCTCTCTAACTCTTTCTCTTAGTTCCTCACCATCTCTTTTGTTTACTGCCCACTCTGAAAGGAATTAAGTAAAGGTGATGCCATGGATAGAGATCTCACTTTGATGGGCTTCTCTCTTGTATTTAGTGCCTGTGAAGATGTCAGTTGTGCACAGATCATTTGAACTGACCAGTGCTTGGTCTTCAAGTGTTGTATTATTGCACATAGAGGCCAAGAAAATGTAAATATATATAGAAAAAACGTTCTTTGACTTGCCTATACCTTTCGTGCCGTTTGATGAGTCTTCACGAAATAAAAAAACACGTTTTCCTGAGAATCTTGTACATGGGATGTTTTGAGGTGATCCATCAAGGTGGGGAGGGGGCAAAAAAAAGGGGGGAGGCTAAAAAAAAGTGTATTTCCCATTATAATTACCATAAGGATTTTGAATACAACTACAGCCCAAACTGCTGGACGGAACGACACCAAATTTGGCAGAAAGGTAGCTTTTGGTCCAGAAAGAAGCCCTTTTGTTGTTTTGTGTAAATTAATTTAGTCGTTTTTGAGTTATTGAAAGAAAACTAAGTATGTATATCTGGAGGCACGAAGGCTTTGAAAATACTCTTGATCTCGTGCAGAGATCTGATTGGCTGCCAACTCCTCAGCCAGGAAGTGTTGGCAGCCATTTGGAGACTCGGAAAAAAAAATATGAATAAAATTAAAAGGGGGTAGAGTACTGTTACCCTACCCCTCTAGTCTTGGTGTAAGAGTCCCACAAGGACCCCCCCAAGGCTTAGAAGTAATTTGTTTTAAAAATCGGAGCATAAATTGTGGCAGATCCGTGAATTTTGCTGAGATTTAAAAAAAAAAAAAAACAAGCACGGTCTCCTGTGCTTGCTTTTATTTTTGCCTCTGCCTCCTGGTGGGCCAGGTCCTGGGTGCATTGGTGGGTGAAAAGAAGAGAGGAGCACATGGGGCCCCCTCCTAGGGCTTTTCAAAGCCCCAGGGACTACTACCTCTCCTGGGCACTGTAGAATAACGATCTAGGGGGGGGCACATGGGCCCCCTGCTCCCCATGGATCACCACCTCCCCAGAGCAAAACATTTATTTTTAATGGGTGAGGCCTGTACAGCCTCCCCTGCAGCCCCAGGGACTGCCACTACCCCGTGCTAATATGATAATTAATGCTGGGGCCCACGTGGTCCCAAGCACCTGGGGAACCCCTCCTCCCCAGGGCAAAGTTGAAAGTAATGGGGGCCTCATGAACCCCCCTGGGCCATGGGGACCACCACCTCCCGGGGCCAAAATACATTTTGAAAGTAGGAGTGGAGCCATGTGGCCCCCCTCCCAGACCATATACGGCCAGTGGGCCACCACCTTTTCAGGGCTAGCCCACAAACAACAAAGAAGGGGCCTGCACAAACCCCCTCCAGAAGCCACATACAGACTTGGGGACCGCCACCCCCCAGGGTCGGCTCCTGCTATGTCCCGGGATGTCTACCCCCGGGACATAGCTGTTCGCTTTTACTTGGCAGGAGCTTTGACAGCTCCTGCCAAGTCAGAGCAAATACAACTCCACTTCCAGGCAAGCAGCTCTAGCTTGCTGGAAGTGGAGTTTTCATCTGTTTTCCTGCCCTGCAGTGATAAAGACAGGAAAAGAGATGAAAGGATTGCTCTCACACACAGGGAGCTGCATGTTTACTGGCGCCAAAGATACTGGCAAGTGAAAAATGCTTTTTCTATGGAAACTATGTCCTAACTATACCTACCTAGTGATAACCACCTCTAGATAATATATACAGTAAAAAGACAGTGGGCCTTGGCCCTGATGATAAAGCATGTAATATATTGACAAAACGGCTTCCACCAATGGATGCCATCCATCAAATAAATTGTGCAGGTCATTGCGGGAGCAATCCGTAAATTTCAAAATGTACCCAGGTTATATATACATATATGAATTACCTATTAGTGGTCACCAGTGGGTAGTTATAGTTAGGACCTAGTTTCCATAGAAAGAGCGTTTTTTGTTTTGCCAATAACTTTGGTGCTGTTTACAAATATTCACTAATTTTTCAACACTAATATGACAGTCAATTCAGCTGCTGTCTTGAAAGTTTTGGGGTGATTTGTCAAGCGGAAGCTGAGAAAAAGGGGAATGGGGGCACAAAACACGTTTCCCCCATGCATTTTCCCGTATGGATTTGGTACATGACCACAGCCTGAACCGCTGGACCGAATTGCACAACATTTGGCAGGAAGCTAGCTCTTAATCCAGAAAGTGTGCTTTTTGTGATTTGTTGTAAATTTGTTCAGTAGTTTTTGAGATATTAAAAGATAAATAAATGTGTATATCTGGGTGGAGCCTAAGCACAGATCTCATGGTGGGATCTGATTGGTTGTAAGCACTTCAACCAGAAAGTGATAGTACTCATCTTGGGACCACAGTACATGATAGCACCCTATTGAAATACATTGTTGTGAAAGGCAGGTTTGAGAGTCATTTAAAGAAAGACATTTAAAGGGTGATAAAAGGTTTAAGCTACAACATAAACCATTTGTTGCCAACATGATTTTACCCTGTGAAAAAGTCTTCTGCTGGGATTTCATGAATCATGTTTGAGAGAAATTTTGATTTTCCCATAGAGGTTATGGAAGGTGCTCCAGAAGCTAAAATGAAAGCATATTTTCTGTAAATTTACACTATCGTTCTCAGCCATCTGAGAACGAAGTCTGACATGCTCAGTAAAACATTGTATAGCCATTTTAGTGATGCTTCTGGGCACGTTATTTTAGCAACTAGGTCTGCCGCTTTTGCCCTTTAACCCAGTTGCATATTATTCTGCTTCATTTTTATTATTTCAGAACTGTCCACATTCGTGGTGCTGTTTTATTTTTTTATCTAGTTGTTCTTTCGCCTAGGAAAGCATTGTGTTTCTTAACGAGACATTCTTTTCACTTTGTGCTTTCCTCAAGGCTGCAGTGAGATAGGGTTGCCGGCAAAGTGGTATGCTGCATCTCTTACATTCACAGAAAACACACGCATCTTTATGTGGGGATGTTTTCTCAGAGCATCAGATGTTTTATTATAAAAACACTTCTCTGTCCCGTGCACGTTAGTGGGAGATTCCAGACAGATGACTATGACCGCATGCTGATTGACTTTGCTACAGCTGCTTGCTGAAACTACCGGTTCCCTGGCCTACATGGGGCATGTGGGTGGTGTCTCTATAAACAACAGGCTTCCTTGCTCAGGTATGGGGGATGATGTCTTCCCAGGGGGGTCCTAAAGAGCATATTAGGGCTTATCATGCTGTGTTCTAACATAGTTTAGGTAGGAACCACCTATATTACACACATTGTGACAGTGTGGTGGGACTTTTCCTGAGTTTCACTTTCCTTGTCACTATTTAGCATGTTTTGTCATTTTAAGTATTGCAATTCATGCCATTTTATCTAAGATGCAGCTGATTCAATAAACCCTATTGAACCATTTTCTGCCTCAGTTTGTCTTTGCTTGTGTGAGACTAATGTAGCTGAGAGAAAAGGATACGATCTGATCCTCCACAGTTTCCCTGAGAAGTAATTAGGTCATGCGCCCAGTTTCCACAAATCATCCCTGCTCTTGGGCAGAGATGAGGCGCTGCTAGTTGTCTGGAAATGGATTAGGCCGACAGTTGTCACATGGTGTGGGAATGGACTCAGTTCCCCACAATTCAGGTAATAGTGTTGCTCGAATCCAGCAGCCTCATTAGGATAATATGAGCCCACGCAACAGCATGTTCTTCCAACAGGGGCAGCCTGATTCCCCCATGTCCTACTGCGGCCTCCCAGAGGGCTCTGAAGAACAACTAAAGTGCCAACAGTCATATTTATGAAAACAAGTGTGTCACACCTGAAGCCATCTTGATTGAATCAAACTGGTGAAACTTAAAGCATTTAATTTAGAAAGGAACAAAATGAGGGGGATTCATTTTGTTATAGAAATTATGGTAAGTGCTATAGAAAGACAAATTAAGTCATGTTTTAAATGAGTTCTCAAATATCTTTCTCTTCTTTTTCATTAAAACATTCTGACAATAAATCAGAAACATGCACTTTCAACACCACAGCAGAATTCCAGGTAAGTCCTTGTGATCAACAGTGTTCTAATGAGCAACTAGAGTGCTAACATTCTAAATTGATGCTAGAAGTGTGGCACATCTGACCTCCATCTTGATGGTATTGAATTGGAAAACTGAAAGCATTTTCCACTGCAGATACTGCAGTAAATGAGGAGATTAGGGAGCCTTCTAACAAATAAGTTTCCCAAAATAGTCAACAGAAAAAAAAGAGTCAAATTATAGCATAGTAGCACCCAAATGTAGCCCACGTATAGGTCAATGACAGAAGCGTGAAAAACATTTAGGGGAATGTTTAAAAGATTTTGGCGTAGGGAGCACTGCAAGCCTTCTTGTTGCGCTGCCCTGCATCAAAAGAAAAGGGCAGGAATGTGCCATATCTATGAGATACAACACATACCTGTCCTTTTCCTCTGCGCAGATGCACAATGGACTGCCATGGGCCAATGCAGGCACCCTTGCACCATGGTGCAAAGGTGTCTGTGTTGCAGGGATGATTGTTTTTGTGTAGGAAGGAACTCCTTCCTGCAGAAAAGCAATCACAAGAGGTGTTTTCCTCTGTCTACATGCTCTGTGAAATGCAGCACACATAGAAAATTTTAAAAATTAGGAAACATTTAGGTATTTCTCCTTGTTGCACCTCCCGTACGCCTCCCCTGTGGAGGGGTAGGCTTTTGACACATTCTCAGCTTTACAAAATCTCAACAATCTAGGAATGTCACCGTAATGCCCATGGCACACCTCCTTGTCGCAGGGTGAGGCAACGCATAAACTTGCACTGTGTTGCCTCAGTCCATAGCTACAAGGCCATGAAAAGCCATGCAGGGTGACTTTGCATGGCCTTGTAAATATGGCCCTGCAGTGTGTTCTGCGGGACAATCACTAAAAGTAACTTCCCTGTGGCACAGAGGAGCATGTAAGTAAATAGAACTAAGAAATAGGCTAAATGAAGTCTTGTATAATTTAACAGTGTATGTAAACTAGCTATTCATGCATATAAGCACGGAGTACGAATCGTAACGCAAGAATGCATTACTGAGTGAAAAGTACTGTCAAGATGGTTGGAGAACAAAGCAAGCCCGTCGTCAGGTTCAATGAATGTAACAAGGAAATGCCGTGACTAAAAATGGTGGAGTGACAGCAGAAACGGTATGGAATGGAGATCATGGCTCTGTTGAGCCGAAACACGTTAGTTTGTTTGTCTTTCCTCATAAACTGCGTAAGTAAACTAAAATCACTGTCGGAGTGACGGTCTTCATTCTTAAATCAAGGACGGAGGGAAGTAAGCATGTGAAGGCTCTGGTGAGTGAGGAACAGCACCACTAACACTTGGGAGCATGCAGTCATGGCATTGTGGATATATATAGATATATTTAGATATGGAGATATATATAACTATTTAGATATGTGAATAAACATGGTTACATTTACAGGTTGCTCCTGCGATGTTCTGCACAATTTACTTGATGGATGGCATCCATTGGTGGGAGCCGTTTGGTCAATATATTAAATGCCTTATCATCAGGGCACAGGCCCACAATCTTTTTACTGTAAGTTGTTTTGGCTTGTTAAGACTTTATGCATAGCTTCACCATCACAAATCAGTTGTTGCTTTGTACTTTTACAGCCTTAGTATATACCAGACGGGAGTTAGACTTTGGATCCTATCTCTAGCCTTGTTAAGTTACTGTGCACTGGACGTTACAACATACTTTAGTTGTAAGGGCCAAACCCCTCTATGAAGACACCCTGACAGTTTTGTGCCACTTACCTTGTTTGCAAGTTTGGTTTCAAATTATATACCATGACATGTTAACACAGTACATTAACTCAACTGATGGCAAGCTTTGTTGTTCATTGGTGTCTCCTCTAAATTACGTACGTCCTGATGATGACCATTATTTAAGTTGTCACGTGGATCAAAACATCAACAGTTTTGTACAATGAACCTATTCTCTGAAGAATTTAACTAAAGGATTTCAACATTTTCATTCTTAAGTGTTGTTTGTTTTACTTATACGTCCACACCAGACATTTGTATATATTTGTACTCTGCATAGTACTTCCTCAACTTTTTCTCACTCTGTCACTTGCACAGCAGCGTATCACTCTTAGGAGCACCTATGTTTACATAAAAGTTGGCTATGTAATAGAATTTTGATTGATAGGAGATCATTTTGGTACAAATAAATTCATTTTATATATTACCTTTCTAATTGGTGGTGTATTCTTAATCACTGTCATGGAAGTCTAGGTGTAGACTTCCCCCGTTATAACCAATGTTTGTTGTTGTGTACCTTACCCAGGTCCTGGGATTACTGGGTAACCCCTAATATTTGACATTTCTAGTGGTGCCGGCAGCTGCACAGTGGACTTTGGTACGCCTGGTACCTTGCTCACATTACAACAGACATTCTTCGAAGACCTGGTGCAGGCACCTGTGGTATATGGGAGTCCGCTCCAATGCTAATTAAACTGGCGGGATTACCAAGCCCTGCATCGCTGCCTCATGTTCCATATCTGTGTTTAAAGGAAATTTGTGATTTTTTGTTTTATAGAAGATCACGGACAAAAAAAATATGAAAGTCACCGACAAAATGGAGACATTCCCGTATTTTAATTAATACCGATCCTAAATCATTCTCTCAATTACCTGAAATGAAAAGAATTTATGCAAAA
Source organism: Pleurodeles waltl (assembly GCF_031143425.1). Lineage (NCBI taxonomy): Eukaryota > Metazoa > Chordata > Amphibia > Caudata > Salamandridae > Pleurodeles > Pleurodeles waltl. The sequence continues at coordinate 572,862,796 of NC_090438.1, forward strand.
GCCAATGTGTCCATGTAGCATAGACATTAATTCAAGGGACACTTCTGACTCTCACCCTTCTCCTAGTGGTCACAGCACATTTGGCACAGGATTTGGTGAGGCCCCCTGATCCTGGCCCACTATGCAGTATTGATTTATATGAGGGAAAGACAGAGACATAATTGGTCTCTCCCCAAATAAAAGGGTCATTATAATGAGAAGATTCTCTGTTCTCTATGTTCAGGCCACGATAGGACTCCTGAATAAAAGGAGCAGCATGATGCAATCCCTCCGCAGAAAAGACAGGTATTCGGAGTATTAATGTGGCTGCGATCTTTGTCCATCATGACGAGGCAGAGTGATGGAAATAATCTAAATGCAAAACGAGCATGGGCTCTGTTTTTTTAAATACGCAAGATAATGGCACTTTTCATGGAATTATACAAGCACGTAGAATAAAATTCATGTAGCTTGTGACATTGACACGATATACAAAGCAATTTTGCGGTCGCAAGAGGCGAAATTCAACATGTGTGACCACAAAATGGCCTTGTACAATGTACCATCCCGATTTTGCAGGTCGGTATTGTGTTACTGATATGTAAAATAGGAATTGTGACTCGCAATTAGGAAGGGTTATGCCAAAGACGTCCCATCCACATTGCGACTCACAAGCCTATGTATGATTGTTTTGTGACCGTGAATGTGGTCTCAAAACAATCACATTTAACACCAATTTCAAATTGGTGTTAACCCATTTGCAAGCATGAAGAGGTCCCCACGGAATCCCCTCCCCTTTGTGAATGGTAGCGAAAAAAAAACATTCAGAGGAGACCGTGGTCCCATGGGCCACTGCATAATCAGAAAAAATGAACAGAAAACTTTTCATTTTTATTTTTGAAATGTATCCCATTTTTCTTTAAGGAAAAGGGGCTGCATTTAAAAAAAATGCTTTATTGAAAAAGCAGTCACAGACATGGTAGTCTGCTGACCGCAGCAGGCCACCATCGCTGTGAATGCGGCCATTCGAGAATGGGTCGCAAATTGGGACCTGCCTCATGAATATCAATGAGCAGATTCCCTGCAACCCGTTTGGGAATCGGTAACAGTGTCTCAGACACTGTTTTACATTATGAGTCGCAATCTGTAATGGTCATACATTTGACCCTAAATTGTTTCCAATGGCATGGATGGCTACAGTGGTGCTCATCCGACTATAGGTTTTTCATATCACTCGCTAATGGCATAGAAGGGTGTGTTACTTTCACATTGCAGACAGTACGTCAGAAATCATTACATTGTAGCCAGTTCATGGTAAGACTTTAGATTTGATACATTAGGCATCAGCTTTTGATACATTTACATCGGAAGTGCTTACATCACGTGAAGAATCATTTTGCAAGGTAAGTTCTAGTGAGTATTTACATAACAGGATAACATGTAATCATGTAATATGGATCAATATTACCATCACGGGGTTCTAGTGACATCATAAACCACAACACTGAAGGCCAAGTTGTTTGTAAATGTCACCCAAAACCCACAATGGCAATATTGGACCATATTGAACTTTACCTGTTATATAGCTTTTATATTTCATGTATATTTATCGGTAGTTACCTTGAAAAGGCTGTTTTTTTTCAAAGGGCAGTTAACAGTGTGCACTGACCGGAATCAGTGTGGTTAGGTTATATTTATCTTTCTTGATTAAGCTGCCGATACACCAATAAGCATTGAAGAGGGTCAGTAGATTTGTGTGGTTCAGTAGCTGCAATGTGTAACATATGATTATAGATTTAGTGTATTTGCCACATAATTTGGCACATAGTTTTCAACATTTGTTGACTTCAACCTTAATGCTGTTTCTTGCTCAACTGGACAAAATAATTTGCCAGAGAATGTGTCACATAACATTTTGGTTGCATATGTTAGCTAACCTTACCACATATTCTTGCCAGCCATATCACATATCCCTAGTAGTCCTGACTATGTAAAAGCTGTACCTAGTGGTTAAGGGACTGTCATTATAATGATGAAATTGGTATTTTACAGGCAACAGTGAAATATTTCCCATATGTCATGGTTCTCTGTGACTGAGGGGTTTTTAAACCAGTGCTTTTTATGTAGGTGTTTGGTTACACCTTTTTGAAATTACTCATTTATTACCATGTGAGTGAAAGTAGAGTTTAAAACAATCCTAGATCACAGCTAGCAATTATCGCTATATTAGGGTCATTGAATACCACATCTTAAGGAAGGTGCTAAAAGAATTGCTTATTTTTGTGTTTTTCTCAGTATCTCCCTCTTTTGTTATTTTTGGGGAAAACAAAACAGGAAAAAGTAGGTTTATGCTACACGTGCTTAATAGAAAATGGAAAAAGGATGAAGGAAAAACTAGGATAACTTCTTGCTGGATTTGTGATGAAATACCACTGGACTGAGACAAGCAGTCCTCTTCTGCTCGCCACAATTTATCACTTCCTAAGCACCATACAAAATGGTTGGATTGTTCAGAGACAGAGATAAATGGCAGAGATGAAACACTGTGTGGTGATAAAAGTTGTAACTTCCTGTTAGACTTTTCATCCTTGGCGTGGTCTCCCTTAACTTTTTGCCTCTGTTCCCCAGGTTGTTGATGTGTGCTGGACTCTGATTTTACTGTTTTTGTTACTCTGTGCACTTTACCACTGCTAACCAGTGCTAAAGTGCAAGTGCTCCTGTTTAAAATGTGTACGTAATTGGTTCTCCATGATTGGCATATTTGTTTTACTGTTAAGTCCCTAGTAAAGTGCACTAGAGGTGCCCAGGGCCTGTAAATCAAATGTTACTAGTAGGCCTGCAGCACTGGTTGTGCCACCCACACAAGTAACCCTGTAATCATGTCTCAGACCTGCCACTGCAGTATCTGTAAGTGTATTTTTACACTGTAAATTCGACTTGGCAAGTGTACCCACTTGCCAGGCCTAAATCTTCCCTTTTCTTACATGTAAGGCACCCCTAAGGTAGGCCCTAGGTAGCCTCAAGGGCAGGGTGCAGTGTATGGATAAGGAAGGACATATAGTAATGTGGTTTAAATGTCCTGACAGTGAAATACTGGCAATTTAGTTTTTCACTGTTGCAAGGCCTGTCTCCCTCATAGGATAATATGGGGGCTACCTTTAAAAATGATTAAAGTGTAGATTCCCCTAGAGAGTAGATGAACATGTGGAGTTTGGGGTCCCTGAACTCACAATTTAAAAATACATCTTTTAGTAAAGTTGATTTTGAGATTGTGCGTTTGAAAATGCCACTTTTAGAAAGTGAGCATTTTCTTGCTTAAACCATTCTGGGACTCTGCCTTGTTTGTGGATTCCCTGTCTGGGTCAGTTTGACAGTTGGGTTGTTTTTCACCTCACACCAGACAGTGACACAAAGGGAGCTGGGGTGTAACCTGCATTTCCTGATTAGCCATCTCTGCTAGGAGGGAGGGGTGGAGTGGTCACTCTCATCTGAAAGGACTGTGCCTGCCTCTGACAATGCCGGCTCCAACCCCCTGGTGTGTGTCTGAGGCCTTGACTGGGCAAGGCAGGATTTCACAAGTAGGTGTGAGTCTCCTTTGAAGAAAGGTGACTTCAAAGACTAAAATGGGTATAAGAAGGGCACCCAAATCTACAGACAAGAGAAACACTTCTGGAACCAATAGGAACCTCTGCCTGGAGAAGAGCTGAGGAAGAAGTGCTGCCCTGCCTGTGACTGTGCTTTGTGGAGCTTTCCTGCAGTGCTGCTTCTGCCAGAGTAAGAGGGCAAAGACTGGACTTTGTGTGCCTTCCATCTTGTGAAGAAATCTCCAAGGGCTTGAGTTAGAGCTTGCCTCCTGTTGTTTGAAGTCTCAGGGACAGCAAAGACTTCTCTCTGCCAGCACCTGGAGTCTCTGGAAAGACTCCTTCTCTGACAAGTGGTGCCCTATCCAGTCCCTGGGCCCTTGAAAACAAAGCTGGTGGAAATCCAAGGAAATCGACTTCGGACCGACGCCGCTGCTGAATCCGGTCACGCCTCCTGCACCTGACGCCGTGACCTTCGCTGGAACGCGCTGCTCTTCGCATGCCCGTCGCCGCAGCAGCCCCGCTGAAGTCCGCGACTCCGTGGAAGTCGCCGCACCACGACGTGAGCGACGCCGCTCGAAGTGCATGGATTCAACGTTTCGCACAGACGCCGCGATTCCCGACTTCGCGCATCGGCTTGTTTTCACTCTTCACCAAAGGTACTGTACTTGGGGGTCTACACGACTCCGTGTCCGGCGCCGCTGGTGTCGGCTTGTTGGGAACGACTCCGTCACGACGCCGTGTTAACATCTCATTGAGGCATTTTTGTTTCTAAGCGCTATTTTTGAGTTTAATCTTCAAAAATTCATAACTTGACTTGTCTATGTCGGATTTTTGTCGTTTTGGTCTTGTTTTGTTTAGATAAATATTTCCTATTTTTCTAAACCGGTGTTGTGTCATTTTGTAGTGTTTTCATTAAGTTACTGTGTGTGTTGGTACAAATACTTTACACCTAGCGCTCTGAAGTTAAGCCTACTGCTCTGCCAAGCTACCAAGGGGGTAAGCAGGGGTTAGCTGAGGGTGATTCTCTTTTACCCTGACTAGAGTGAGGGTCCTTGCTTGAACAAGTCAACCAAAGATCCAATTTCTAACACTTCCTCTGAAACATCTATGTTCCTCTTCATATTCTCAGCAGTAAGCTGTTTCTTATGCTGAACATTAAAATTCATGTGTACGGATGTTGTTCCAAAACTGTACTGGAGTCGGACTCGGTTTCCTCTTTTTTCTTGTCACACAAAGAGTAGGTTATGTTATTCGATTTAATTTTCTTTCCACTAGATGGAATAGTGACAACTTTTCAAAGTATGGATTCTGGTGGAGCAATCAAAACTTCAGTAGCAAGAACCCCAAGTTCCTATTGCTCTTCTACTTCCTCTTCTTCTGGATTTCTTCAATCCAGTTCTTCTTGTACAAAAGTAGAGAACGGTTTCATCTCCCTAAAAATAAAAACAGTGCAAAAAAATGTATAGTATCCCTTGTTGCAGGACTGTGCAATATCGAGGAATACAATTAAGTGGGCTGAATGCCCAATAGCTATTTATTTGGGGATAAAACAAATGCTCAGAAACCTGTCAAATCTATGCAGTGGTCATAAGGATTTTCAGATCCTCTTCGAAAATACAAAATAAGGCAATGATGGGAACAGCAGATTCTGGTTTTGTGGTACTATTACCTGGTACCAAAGAACTTGCAACACGTACAGAATGCGGTAATTAACCCTTTCCCCGCCACGGACGTAATGGTTACGTCCATGGCAGCGCCCATGTGGCGCCATGGACGTAACCATTACGTCCTGAATGCTGCCCTCGGGAGAAGCGGTAGCGCTCCTCCCGAGGGCCGCCCCCCCACCCCCCTAGGTCAGGGCTGACAGGGGAATCCCTTCCCCTTCAACCCCTGACCCCCCCCACCCCCTCCTGTGACGTCAGCGCGCGAGCGCGCGCTGACAATCACACAACCTCCCCCATCGCGCTGGAAGCAGAGCTTCCAGCGCGATCGAAAGAGAAATGCTCAGCATTTCTCTTTCGATCACGTGGGGGAGGCCAGGAGGGGCTTCAAAGGGAAGGAAATGTATTTCCTTCCCTTTGAAGTCTCTCCGAGGGTTTCAAAAGCCGGATTGCTTGCAATCCGGCTTTTGAAACCCCACTAGACACCAGGGATTTTTTTTTTTTTAGATGTAATTGACAGAAGGGAGCGACCCCTTGGGCAAGGGTCGCTCCCAGGGGGTCATTTTTTTTTAAGGCCTTTTCTGCCCCCCCTGGGGGCAGGTCGGACTAATAATAGGCCGATCTGCCCCCAGGGGGGGCAGAAACCTCTAGACACCAGGGATACTTTTTTTTTTTTTTTTTTTTTTTTCTTATGTGTTTTAGGTGTGGGATGCGACCCCTTAGGCAAGGGTCGCTCCCATAGGGGGGAAATTATATTTAGGCCATTTCTGCCCCCTTTGGGGGCAGATTGGCTTATTTTTATGAGGCCAATCTGCCCCCAAGGGGGGCAGAAACCACTAGACACCAGGGAGTTTTTTTTGTTTGTTTGTTTTTCACGTAAGGGGAGCGACCCCTTAGGCAAGGGTCGTTCCCATGGGGGGCAAATTTATTTTAGGCCATTTCTGCCCCCCATGGGGGCAGATCAGCCTATTTTTATCAGGCCGATCTGCCCCCACGGGGGGCAGAAACCACTAGGCACCAGGGATTTTTGTTGTTGTTGTGTTTTACAGATGGGGAGCGTCCCCTTAGGCAAGGGTCGCTCCCCTGGAGGGGCAAATTGTATTTAGGCCATTTCTGCCCGCTTTGGGGGCAGATCGGCCGATTTTAGGTCAATCTGCCCCCAAGGGGGGCAGAAACCACTAGGCACCAGGGATCTTTTTTTTGTGCCGTCACGCAAGCGGAGCGACCTTGTAGGCAAGGGTCGCTCCCCGGGGGGGGGGTGAGGGGGGCAAATTTATTTTAGGCCATTTCTGCCCCCCCTGGGGGCAGATCAGCCTATTAGTATTGGGCCGATCTGCCCACAGGGGGGGCAGAAACCTCTAGGCGCCTGGGCAAATATTTTTTTTGTGTTTTTTTTTTGTTTGTTTGTTTTTTTAGAGATGGGGAGCGACGCATTAGGCAAGGGTCGCTCCCCTGGGGGGCAAATTGTATTTAGACCATTTATGCCCCCCTTGGGGGCAGATTGGCCGATTGTAGGTCAATCTGCCCCCAAGGGGGGCAGAAACCACTAGGCACCAGGGATCTTTTTTTTGCGCCGTCACGCAAGGGGAGCGACCTTGTAGGCAAGGGTCGCTCCCCGGGGGGGGGTGAGGGGGGCAAATTTATTTTAGGCCGTTTCTGCCCACCCCTGGGGGCAGATCGGCCTATTGGTATTAGGCTCATCTGCCCACAGGGGGGGCAGAAACCTCTAGGCGCCTGGGCAAATAGTTTTTTTGTGTTTTTTTTTTTTGTTTGTTTGTTTTTTTAGAGATGGGGAGCGACGCATTAGGCAAGGGTCGCTCCCCTGGGGGGCAAATTGTATTTAGACCATTTCTGCCCCCTTTGGGGGCAGATTGGCCGATTGTAGGTCAATCTGCCCCCAATGGGGGCAGAAACCACTAGGCACCAGGGATCTTTTTTTTGCGCCGTCACGCAAGGGGAGCGACCTTGCAGGAAAGGGTCGCTCCCCGGGTGGGGTGGGGGGGCAAATTTATTTTAGGCCATTTCTGCCCCCCTGGGGGCAGATCGGCCTATTGGTATTAGGCCGATCTGCCCCCGGGGGGGGCAGAAACCTTTAGGCGCCAGGGCAAATTTTTTTTTGTGTGGGTTTTTTTTTTGTTTGTTTGTTTTTTTAGAGATGGGGAGCGACGCATTAGGCAAGGGTCGCTCCCCTGGGGGGCAAATTGTATTTAGACCATTTCTGCCCCCCTTGGAGGCAGATTGGCCGATTGTAGGTCAATCTGCCCCCAAGGGGGGCACAAACCACTAGGCACCAGGGATCTTTTTTTTGCCCCGTCACGCAAGGGGAGCGACCTTGCAGGCAAGGGTCGCTCCCCGGGGGGGTTGGGGGGGCAAATTTATTTTAGGCCATTTCTGCCCCCCTTGGGGGCAGATCGGCCTATTGGTATTAGGCCGATCTGCCCCCGGGGGGGGCAGAAACCTCTAGGCGCCAGGGCAAATTGTTTTTTTTGTGTTTTTTTTTTGTTTGTTTGTTTGTTTTTGTAGAGATGGGGAGCGACCCATTAGGGAAGGGTCGCTCCCCTGGGGGGCAAATTGTATTTAGTCCTTTTCTGCCCCCCTTGCGGGCAGATTGGCCGATTGTAGGTCAATCTGCCCCCAAGGGGGGCAGAAACTACTAGGCACCAGGGATCTTTTTTTTGCGCCGTCACGCAAGGGGAGCGACCTTGTAGGCAAGGGTCGCTCCCCGGGGGGGGGGGGTGAGGGGGGCAAATTTATTTTAGGCCATTTCTGCCCCCCCTGGGGGCAGATCGGCCTATTGGTATTAGGCCGATCTGCCCACAGGGGGGGCAGAAACCTCTAGGCGCCTGGGCAAATAGTTTTTTTGTGTTTTTTTTTTTGTTTGTTTGTTTTTTTAGAGATGGGGAGCGACGCATTAGGCAAGGGTCGCTCCCCTGGGGGGCAAATTGTATTTAGACCATTTCTGCCCCCTTTGGGGGCAGATTGGCCGATTGTAGGTCAATCTGCCCCCAATGGGGGCAGAAACCACTAGGCCCCAGGGATCTTTTTTTTGCGCCGTCACTAAGGGGAGCGACCTTGCAGGCAAGGGTCGCTCCCCGAATGGGGTGGGGGGGCAAATTTATTTTAGGCCATTTCTGCCCCCCTGGGGGCAGATCGGCCTATTGGTATTAGGCCGATTTGCCCCCGGGGGGGGCAGAAACCTTTAGGCGCCAGGGCACATTTTTTTTTGTGTGGGTTTTTTTTTTGTTTGTTTGTTTTTTTAGAGATGGGGAGCAGAAACCACTAGACACCAGGGAGTTTTTTTTGTTTGTTTGTTTTTCACGTAAGGGGAGCGACCCCTTAGGCAAGGGTCGTTCCCATGGGGGGCAAATTTATTTTAGGCCATTTCTGCCCCCCATGGGGGCAGATCAGCCTATTTTTATCAGGCCGATCTGCCCCCACGGGGGGCAGAAACCACTAGGCACCAGGGATTTTTGTTGTTGTTGTGTTTTACAGATGGGGAGCGTCCCCTTAGGCAAGGGTCGCTCCCCTGGAGGGGCAAATTGTATTTAGGCCATTTCTGCCCGCTTTGGGGGCAGATCGGCCGATTTTAGGTCAATCTGCCCCCAAGGGGGGCAGAAACCACTAGGCACCAGGGATCTTTTTTTTGCGCCGTCACGCAAGGGGAGCGACCTTGCAGGCAAGGGTCGCTCCCCGGGGGGGTTGGGGGGGCAAATTTATTTTAGGAACTTTCTGCCCCCCCTGGGGGCAGATCGGCCTATTGGTATTAGGCCGATCTGCCCCCGGGGGGGACAGAAACCTCTAGGCGCCAGGGCAAATTGTTTTTTTTGTGTTTTTTTTTTTTGTTTGTTTCTTTTTGTAGAGATGGGGAGCGACCCATTAGGGAAGGGTCGCTCCCCTGGGGGGCAAATTGTATTTAGTCCTTTTCTGCCCCCCTTGCGGGCAGATTGGCCGATTGTAGGTCAATCTGCCCCCAAGGGGGGCAGAAACTACTAGGCACCAGGGATCTTTTTTTTGCACCGTCACGCAAGGGGAGCGACCTTGTAGGCAAGGGTTGCTCCCCGGGGGGTGGGGGGGGCGGGTGAGGGGGGCAAATTTATTTTAGGCCATTTCTGCCCCCCCTGGGGGCAGATCGGCCTATTGGTATTAGGCCGATCTGCCCACAGGGGGGGCAGAAACCTCTAGGTGCCTGGGCAAATAGTTTTTTTGTGGTTTTTTTGTTTGTTTGTTTGTTTGTTTTTGTAGAGATGGGGAGCGACCCATTAGGCAAGGGTCGCTCCCCTGGGGGGCAAATTGTATTTAGACCATTGCTGCCCCCCTTGGGGGCAGATTGGCCGATTGTAGGTCAATCTGCCCCCAAGGGGGGCAGAAACCACTAGGCACCGGGGATTTTTTTTTTGGCTCCAATGTCACGCAAGGGGGGGCCACCCCATAGGCAAGGGTCGCTCCCAGGAGGGCAGGGGGGTTGGGGGGTGGGAGACAAATTTATTTTAGGCCATTTCTGCCCCCCCTGGGCCCGGCTGAGCTAGAGGCCAAAATCCACAGGTAGGCACTGTTTTCTATGAAAAAATGTGATGTGTCCACGTTGTGTTTTGGGCCATTTCCTGTCGCGGGCGCTAGGCCTACCCACACCAGTGAGGTATCATTTTTATCGGGAGACTTGGGGGAACGCTAGGTGGAAGGAAATTTGTGGCTCCTCTCAGGTTCCAGAACTTTCTGTCACTGAAATGTGAGGAAAACATGTTTTTTTAGCCAAAATTTGAGGTTTGCAAAGGATTCTGGGTAACAGAACCTGGTCAGAGCCCCACAATTTACCCCATCTTGGATTCCCCTGGGTTTCTAGTTTTCAAAAATGCGCTGGTTTGCTAGGTTTCCCCAGGTTCCGGCTGAGCTAGAGGCCAAAATCCACAGGTAGGCCCTGTTTTCTATGAAAAAATGTGATGTGTCCAGGTTGTGTTGTGGGCCATTTCCTGTTGCGGGCGCTAGGCCTACCCACACAAGTGAGGTATCATTTTTATCGGGAGACTTGGGGGAACGCTGGGTGGAAGGAAATTTGTTGCTCCTCTTAGATTCCAGAACTTTCTGTCACCGAAATGTGAGGAACATGTGTTTTATTAGCCAAATTTTGAGGTTTGCAAAGGATTCTGGGTAACAGAACCTGGTCCGAGCCCCGCAAGTCACCCCTCCTTGGATTCCCCTAGGTCTCTAGTTTTCAGAAATGCACAGGTTTGGTAGGTTTCCCTAGGTGCCGGCTGAGCTAGAGGCCAAAATCTACAGGTAGGCACTTCGCAAAAAACACCTCTGTTTTTTTCCAAAATTTAGGATGTGTCCACGTTGCGCTTTGGGGTGTTTCCTGTCGCCGGCACTAGGCCTACCCACACAAGTGAGGTATCATTTTTATCGGGAGACTTGGGGGAACGCTGGGTGGAAGGAAATTTGTGGCTCCTCTCAGATTCCAGAACTTTCGGGCACAGAAATGTGAGGAACATGTGTTTTTTTAGCCAAATTTTGAGGTTTGCAAAGGATTCTGGGTAACAGAACCTGGTCCGAGCCCCGCAAGTCACCCCTCCTTGGATTCCCCTAGGTCTCTAGTTTTCAGAAATGCACCGGTTTGGTAGGTTTCCCTAGGTGCCGGCTGAGCTAGAGGCCAAAATCTACAGATAGGCACTTCGCAAAAATCACCTCTGTTGTCTTCCAAAAATTTGGATGTGTTCACGTTGCGCTTTGGGGCGTTTCCTGTCGCGGGCGCTAGGCCTACCCACGCAAGTGAGGTATCATTTTTATCGGGAGACTTGGGGGAACGCTGGGTGGAAGGAAATTTGTAGCTCCTCTCAGATTCCAGAACTTTCTGCCACAGAAATGTGAGGAACATGTGTTTTTTTAGCCAAATTTTGAGGTTTGCAAAGGATTCTGGGTAACAGAACCTGGTCCGAGCCCCGCAAGTCACCCCTCCTTGGATTCCCCTAGGTCTCTAGTTTTCAGAAATGCACAGGTTTGGTAGGTTTCCCTAGGTGCCGGCTGAGCTAGAGGCCAAAATCTACAGTTAGGCACTTCGCAAAAAACACCTCTGTTTTTTTCCAAAATTTAGGATGTGTCCACGTTGCGCTTTGGGGTGTTTCCTGTCGCCGGCGCTAGGCCTACCCACGCAAGTGAGGTATCATTTTTATCGGGAGACTTGGGGGAACGCTGGGTGGATGGAAATTTGTAGCTCCTCTCAGATTCCAGAACTTTCTGCCACAGAAATGTGAGGAACATGTGTTTTTTTAGCCAAATTTTGAGGTTTGCAAAGGATTCTGGGTAACAGAACCTGGTCCGAGCCCCGCAAGTCACCCCTCCTTGGATTCCCCTAGGTCTCTAGTTTTCAGAAATGCACAGGTTTGGTAGGTTTCCCTAGGTGCCGGCTGAGCTAGAGGCCAAAATCTACAGGTAGGCACTTCGCAAAAAACACCTCTGTTTTTTTCCAAAATTTAGGATGTGTCCACGTTGCGCTTTGGGGTGTTTCCTGTCGCCGGCACTAGGCCTACCCACACAAGTGAGGTATCATTTTTATCGGAAGACTTGGGGGAACGCTGGGTGGAAGGAAATTTGTGGCTCCTCTCAGATTCCAGAACTTTCGGGCATAGAAATGTGAGGAACATGTGTTTTTTTAGCCAAATTTTGAGGTTTGCAAAGGATTCTGGGTAACAGAACCTGGTCCGAGCCCCGCAAGTCACCCCTCCTTGGATTCCCCTAGGTCTCTAGTTTTCAGAAATGCACAGGTTTGGTAGGTTTCCCTAGGTGCCGGCTGAGCTAGAGTCCAAAATCTACAGGTAGGCACTTCGCAAAAATCACCTCTGTTGTCTTCCAAACATTTGGATGTGTTCACGTTGCGCTTTGGGGCGTTTCCTGTCACGGGCGCTAGGCCTACCCACGCAAGTGAGGTATCATTTTTATCGGGAGACTTGGGGGAACGCTGGGTGGAAGGAAATTTGTAGCTCCTCTCAGATTCCAGAACTTTCTGCCACAGAAATGTGAGGAACATGTGTTTTTTTAGCCAAATTTTGAGGTTTGCAAAGGATTCTGGGTAACAGAACCTGGTCCGAGCCCCGCAAGTCACCCCTCCTTGGATTCCCCTAGGTCTCTAGTTTTCAGAAATGCACAGGTTTGGTAGGTTTCCCTAGGTGCCGGCTGAGCTAGAGACCAAAATCTACAGGTAGGCACTTCGCAAAAAACACCTCTGTTTTTTTCCAAAATTTAGGATGTGTCCACGTTGCGCTTTGGGGTGTTTCCTGTCGCCGGCGCTAGGCCTACCCACGCAAGTGAGGTATCATTTTTATCGGGAGACTTGGGGGAACGCTGGGTGGAAGGAAATTTGTAGCTCCTCTCAGATTCCAGAACTTTCTGCCACAGAAATGTGAGGAACATGTGTTTTTTTAGCCAAATTTTGAGGTTTGCAAGGGATTCTGGGTAACAGAACCTGGTCCGAGCCCCGCAAGTCACCCCTCCTTGGATTCCCCTAGGTCTTTAGTTTTCAGAAATGCACAGGTTTGGTAGGTTTCCCTAGGTGCCGGCTGAGCTAGAGGCCAAAATCTACAGGTAGGCACTTCGCAAAAAACACCTCTGTTTTTTTCCAAAATTTAGGATGTGTCCACGTTGCGCTTTGGGGTGTTTCCTGTCGCCGGCACTAGGCCTACCCACACAAGTGAGGTATCATTTTTATCGGGAGACTTGGGGGAACGCTGGGTGGAAGGAAATTTGTGGCTCCTCTCAGATTCCAGAACTTTCGGGCATAGAAATGTGAGGAACATGTGTTTTTTTAGCCAAATTTTGAGGTTTGCAAAGGATTCTGGGTAACAGAACCTGGTCCGAGCCCCGCAAGTCACCCCTCCTTGGATTCCCCTAGGTCTCTAGTTTTCAGAAATGCACCGGTTTGGTAGGTTTCCCTAGGTGCCGGCTGAGCTAGAGTCCAAAATCTACAGGTAGGCACTTCGCAAAAATCACCTCTGTTGTCTTCCAAACATTTGGATGTGTTCACGTTGCGCTTTGGGGCGTTTCCTGTCGCGGGCGCTAGGCCTACCCACGCAAGTGAGGTATCATTTTTATCGGGAGACTTAGGGGAACGCAGGGTGGAAGGAAATTTGTAGCTCCTCTCAGATTCCAGAACTTTCTGCCACAGAAATGTGAGGAACATGTGTTTTTTTAGCCAAATTTTGAGGTTTGCAAAGGATTCTGGGTAACAGAACCTGGTCCGAGCCCCGCAAGTCACCCCTCCTTGGATTCCCCTAGGTCTCTAGTTTTCAGAAATGCACAGGTTTGGTAGGTTTCCCTAGGTGCCGGCTGAGCTAGAGGCCAAAATCTACAGGTAGGCACTTCGCAAAAATCACCTCTGTTGTCTTCCAAAAATTTGGATGTGTCCACGTTGCGCTTTGGGGCGTTTCCTGTCGCGGGCGCTAGGCCTACCCACACAAGTGAGGTATCATTTTTATCGGGAGACTTGGGGGAACGCTGGGTAAAAGAAAATTGTTGGCTCCTCTCAGATTCCAGATCTTTCTGCCACAGAAATGTGAGGAACATGTGTTTTTTTAGCCAAATTTTGAGGTTTGCAAAGGATTCTGGGAAACAGAACCTGGTCCGAGCCCCGCAAGTCACCCCTCCTTGGATTCCCCTAGGTCTCTAGTTTTCAGAAATGCACAGGTTTGGTAGGTTTCCCTAGGTGCCGGCTGAGCTAGAGTCCAAAATCTACAGGTAGGCACTTCGCAAAAATCACCTCTGTTGTCTTCCAAACATTTGGATGTGTTCACGTTGCGCTGTGGGGCGTTTCCTGTCGCGGGCGCTAGGCCTACCCACACAAGTGAGGTATCATTTTTATCGGGAGACTTGGGGGAACGCTGGGTGGAAGGAAATTTGTGGCTCCTCTCAGATTCCAGAACTTTCGGACATAGAAATGTGAGGAACATGTGTTTTTTTAGCCAAATTTTGAGGTTTGCAAAGGATTCTGGGTAACAGAACCTGGTCCGAGCCCCGCAAGTCACCCCTCCTTGGATTCCCCTAGGTCTCTAGTTTTCAGAAATGCACAGGTTTGGTAGGTTTCCCTAGGTGCCGGCTGAGCTAGAGTCCAAAATCTACAGGTAGGCACTTCGCAAAAATCACCTCTGTTGTCTTCCAAACATTTGGATGTGTTCACGTTGCGCTTTGGGGCGTTTCCTGTCGCGGGCGCTAGGCCTACCCACGCAAGTGAGGTATCATTTTTATCGGGAGACTTGGGGGAACGCTGGGTGGAAGGAAATTTGTAGCTCCTCTCAGATTCTAGAACTTTCTGCCACAGAAATGTGAGGAACATGTGTTTTTTTAGCCAAATTTTGAGGTTTGCAAAGGATTCTGGGTAACAGAACCTGGTCCGAGCCCCGCAAGTCACCCCTCCTTGGATTCCCCTAGGTCTCTAGTTTTCAGAAATGCACAGGTTTGGTAGGTTTCCCTAGGTGCCGGCTGAGCTAGAGGCCAAAATCTACAGGTAGGCACTTCGCAAAAATCACCTCTGTTGTCTTCCAAAAATTTGGATGTGTCCACGTTGCGCTTTGGGGCGTTTCCTGTCGCGGGCGCTAGGCCTACCCACACAAGTGAGGTATCATTTTTATCGGGAGACTTGGGGGAACGCTGGGTAAAAGGAAATTGTTGGCTCCTCTCAGATTCCAGATCTTTCTGCCACAGAAATGTGAGGAACATGTGTTTTTTTAGCCAAATGTTGAGGTTTGCAAAGGATTCTGGGAAACAGAACCTGGTCCGAGCCCCGCAAGTCACCCCTCCTTGGATTCCCCTAGGTCTCTAGTTTTCAGAAATGCACAGGTTTGGTAGGTTTCCCTAGGTGCCGGCTGAGCTAGAGGCCAAAATCTACAGGTAGGCACTTCGCAAAAAACACCTCTGTTGTCTTCCAAAAATTTGGATGTGTCCACGTTGCGCTTTGGGGCGTTTCCTGTCGCGGGCGCTAGGCCTACCCACACAAGTGAGGTATCATTTTTATCGGGAGACTTGGGGGAACATAGATTAGCAAAACAAGTGTTATTGCCCCTTGTCTTTCTCTACATTTTTTCCTTCCAAATATAGGAGAGTGTGTAAAAAAAGACATCTATTTGAGAAAAGCCCTGTAATTCACATGCTAGTATGGTCACCCCGGAATTCAGAGATGTGCAAATAACCACTGCTCCTCAACACCTTATCTTGTGCCCTTTTTGGAAATACAAAGGTTTTCTTGATAGCAATTTTTTACTCTTTATATTTCAGCAAATGAATTGCTGTATACCCGGTATAGAATAAAAACGCACGTCAGGGTGCAGCTCATTTATTGGCTCTGGGTTCCTCGGGTTCTTGAAGAACCTACAAGCCCTATATATCCCCGCAACCAGAGGAGTCCAGCAGACGTAACGGTATATTGCTTTCGATAATCTGACATTGCAGGGAAAAGTTACAGAGTAAAACGTAGAGAAACAATTATGTTTTTTTCACCTAAATTTCAATATTTTTCTTTTTCAGTTGTTATTTTCTGTAGGAAACCCTTGTAGGATCTACACAAATGACCCCTTGCTGAATTCAGAATTTTCTCTACGTTTCAGAAATGTTTAGGTTTCTGGGATCCAGCATTGGTTTCATGCCCATTTCTGTCATTGACTGGAAGGAGGCTGAAAGCACAAAAAATTGCAAAAATGGGGTATGTCCCAGAAAAATGCCAAAATTGTGTTGAAAAATTGGGTTTTCTGATTCAAGTCTGCCTGTTCCTGCAAGCTGGGAAGCTGCTGAGTTTAGCACCGCAAACCCTTTGTTGATGCCATTTTCAGGGGAAAAACCACAAGCCTTCTTCTGCATCCACTTTTTCCAATTTTTTTGAAAAAAACAAAATATTCCAGGTATTTTGGCAAATTTCTTGGCCTCTTTCAGGGGAACCCACAAAGTCTGGGTACCTCCAGAATCCCTAGGATGTTGGAAAAAAAGGACGCAAATTTGGCTTGGTTAGCTTATGTGGACAAAAAGTTATGCGGGCCTAAGCGCGAACTGCCCCAAATAGGCAAAAAAAGGCCTGGCACAGGAGGGGGAAAAGGCCTGGCAGCGAAGGGGTTAATATGTATAACTACTCAATTGTGAATGTCATTCTGTATTTACTTCATTCCAACTTGCAAACTTAGAAAATGGGTTTTAGTATCAAACCCAACGTTTAAACATTTGCGGGGGTCACTGTAATTAATGTCTGAATTAATGGCTAGATGCTTGTTAAACCACAAATCCAGCAATTCGTGGTATCGATATTCAGCATCAAATTTCAAAATTGACAGGACCTGTGACTCCGTTAGGAATCTAAAATAGTGCAAAAAAACAAAATGCGATCTGATTGTCATACACTGAACTGACTTTCAAAAACAAGTTCCGTCTCTTAGGGAACATAGACCCCCTCTTAATGCAGAGGCCATTGTGGATACAAAAAAGTGAAAAAGGAGTCAATGCTTGGAAAATACTTTCACGGTTCGTGAGCAGGTACTACGACAAAGACAACCCGAAATGCACTCCTTTAGGGCTAGAGGGGTGATAAAACATCTAAGGTTAATGCATGTCCTGTGTAGAAGTGCAGAGAAAGAAGAAAGAGGATGGGAAAGTTGATACAAAGACATTTCACAGCGAAATGAGGGAGAATCTGATCTGCGTTTGCAGTTTTTCGCAACCTTTTCATCTCATGCAAGAATGTAATTTGTTCACATGAGCAAAACATATTGACTATCTTGATGGTAATGAACCAACTCTTTAAAAGGCTCCATAAAAAGTTCTAGTCAAGTCTGAAAAACTGTTACGTAAAATAAGTTACAAGAACGTTGTCTACTTTAACTAGTACGAAACAAAAAAAGTAATGTTATAAAACCTACTTATAAGTATATTTAAAAAGAAAACCTACAAAAAAGTCCTGTACGAAGACCAAAAAAAAGCTCAATTATTTTCGGCTGCTAGGCCATAAGGCTGTGTGCGTCAGAGTTGGGTCATCCCTCTTGCTTATGGCCGAAGGTCATGTGCAGCTGGGGTTGGCCTCTTCCTGCGGGCTGGGTGCAGGATTAATTCTGGAGATGGACACAAGATCTGCTCTAGAGAAAGATTAAATGGCAATTTTGCATGGTCTGAATTTTTGGCTTCCCATCACAACTTATTGAGTCTTCTAGAGTTATTATGGCACCAGAGATTCTGAGAGCAGCCGTCGTTTATTCTGGGCACTGGTTGTGAATTATTTTAAAGGTCACACACATTAGCTTGAATTCTATTCGTGCTTCTACAGAAAGCTAATGTTGCCGTTTTTACACTGGTGAGTTGTGATCTCATTACGGAAATTAGTATAGCTGCTTATTGTAGAGTTACTCTCATATGCAAAGCAGATAAGCTAGGAATGCCTGAGAGAATGGAATTGCTATAGTCCATGTGAGATAGGACTATGGCCTGTGCAAGAGCTCAGAAGTCCTTAGTCTGCAGGAGAAAAGTTTCAGTGAGTTAAAGGAGGCCATTGCAGCTTTAGCAGGGTATATGATTTATGAATTAATGGCTAGAGGCTTGTGAAGCCACAAATTCAACAATTTAGCTTCTTCAACCAGGATAGGGGCTGTCAGATCCAGTTTGGGGGCCATAGGGCAGACAGGGTTAATGAGCCTCATCCATGCTGTTTGAGGTTGTCTGCCAGTGGTTTCCCTACGTTTGTCCTACTATGGCTCTAGACAGTGGGCCAAGAACAACCTGTTCTGTACTTAAATGTGAGAGAGCAGTCGGGAAGTAGCCTGAACCAAGACTCCTGAATGACGAAGTCATGGACAACGAAAGCGGAACAATGCTTTTGTTAACCACGACTTCCTTGTTCGGTGCCATAACCACGCATGTGCTGAACCACGCACATGCGTGATTAAGGCACAGAAGAAGGGAGTCGGCTGAGGAGGAAGACGTGATCAGGTAAGTGGGCCTGGGGCTGTTTTGGGGGGTGGGGGGTCGGGTATTTCTAGTTTTGGGGGGTGGGGGTGAGGGTGGTTTAAGTTTTGGGGCAGGGGAGGGGGGTGGGATATTTTCAGTTTTAGGGGTGGAGGTGAGGGGTCAGGTATTTTTAGTTTTTGGGGTGGGGTTCGGGGTGGTTTAGGTTTAGGGGCGGGGGAGTGGGGGTTGGGGCATTTTTAGTTTTAGGGGCGGGGTGGGGGTCCGTTTTTTTTTTACTTTTTAGGGGTGGGGGGTTGGGGTAGTTTAGGTTTTAGGGGTTGGGGTGGTTTTAGATTTTAGGGGTGGGGGTCACTGTAATTTTAGGGGGAGGGATGGGGGTTTGGGGTGGTTTTAGGGGTGGGGTGGTTTAAATTTTAGGGGCGGGTGGGGGCTGGGGTGGTTTTAGGTGCGGGTGGTGGGTCGCATGCTGGAACCATGCATGCCGTTCACGAATGCCTTTACCAGGAATGCTGTTACAACGAAAAATCATTGTTAAGGCATTCGTGGTAAAGGCATTGGTGGTAACAATGTGGTCCCAGCATGTGTTGTTCCGACATACATTCTGAGCAGTCATAGGATTCTCAGGGAGGTAGTGTGTGGAACATGAGCTCAGAATTCAACAGACTCAGTAGACCCAATAATTTAATGCCCATCCCAGTTCTTATCTGTATAATTACACAGCGGTAAGCTGTACTGATAAATTCAGGGGTGTGTACAATGTTGTGCCACTGTTTACGATTCTCCCCTGGGTGTTACAACCTTTAGTACCCTCTTGTGTGCATAACATTCTTTAGCCGCACCTCTCTGTACTCTCTTCCACCTGGGGTTGATCTAGTTTGATCTGTCCTGCAGCAAAACTATGATAGAGGCATGAATAAAGTTCACATTCTTTGTACTTTTTCCCACAAGTCAAATGCATTACTTACTTTGGTTCTTCCCCCCATTGGCATAATAGGTAGAAAATCATTGTACTTCTTTCATTGCAAGCTGAATTGCTCTGTCCCTCCACAGGCAGAGGCACTCACTCAGTGGTTATGTGCAGGTTCAGCAGTAGTCCCCATGGCAATTGAGTGTGGCTCACCTCTTCTCCAAGCGTTTCTGACCTAAATGATCTGGCATCACTTTGCAAGTCCTGGCACCACTGTCCATTAGCAATCTTGCCCACACCAGGGCTGATGTAGATGATTGTCATGGCAATTAGAGCCCAGCTGGAATGTACACAATGAGGAAGTTGCAGTCTGACTTGAGTTAGTACACACGGCTTAGCAGTTGCAGCATGGCCATGGCAAGTACACACAGCCAGGCCAAGGCCTAGATGTAGATACACCTTTTGTGGTTCTCACCAGGAGCCACAGAGAGACTGAGAAACACTGTATAGCATGGGTCTCTCCTAGCCTTGGTATCTCAGGCATTCCGCTTCTTCTGGGTGATCATCAGGCCATGAACACTCTGGCTTTCCAGTCCTGGTCAATTTTTCGTCTTGTAGAATCAGGAAGACTCCTTCCCTCACTCGACAGTCAGGCTTTTAGGCATTAGGAAGCCCCTTAGCACCTTCAATATAAAGTGCATATTCTGGTGATGTTCCTTCACTTCTGGAAGACTGGCTGCTTGGCAGACAGAAACTAAGGGGAACACATCAGTCACGTGAGTATTCTGTGCAACACTTTCTTCCTTGGTAATAAACAACTTGTAATACAACCAAAGTAGGGTGGTTTGGGTCCTACTTTATACTCATTTTCTAGACAAGGCCTGTCGATCAACTGTCTCAAACTTCAGAATAAGTTTGATGTGGTTCTCTTTCAAGTATCCATCTAGGCTGCACTCTGGACACAGATTTTTAGTTAAGAGATGCTTCTCCCAGCATATTATACTGGGGCTGTCTCCAAATCGGAGCACCTATAGCATGGGTAGAATAAAATGTGAGGTTTCCCCACCTGGCTGTCATCAGCCTCCCTGATGAATTAATCAAAGACAGACACAAGGGCAGTACTCACTTTTAGCAAACCTCGCTTGCAAAGTTTCCATGAAATTTTAAAGGCAACCTTGGAAAGAATATTTTTTAGATCACTTTTCAAGGATACAATAAAATGCAAAGCCAGAAATATGAGCCAGCACATTTTGTCTATATTTAGAGGAGATTTTCCAATTTCAAGCGATCAAAAAGAATCCTAGCATTCATCTTATACTGCACTATATTGCGAGTACTGACATGTATGAACTTTTCAAACATAAACTTCTACCTGGTAGAAAGTTTTGAATAGGTACATTACACAGAATATTGTAACACCACTTTTTACATTTGCATTTTTTTTCAACACAATATTGCCCATGGAAACCCCTTCTACAATTTTTTCATTGCCTGTGGGTGTTTCCCCTTCCCTTTACCACCTTGGAACATCAGTTACTCTTGTCTCTTTGCTCACTGTGATGTGAGCAAATGAGAAGTAGATGTGAATACCTACAGCTGATTTGTGTCTGTTTACCTACGCTTGCTTGATGGTTACCCAGAAACCATCCATTTATTTTTTTACACCAGGAAACGTGATCAATTCACTATATTGATTGATTGTCCATGGTCATAAACGCACTTTGTGATGATGACATTTTACCTTTTTTTTTTTAAAGAAAGAAAATAAACTATCTGCCCTGGTTCTGTAAATCAGAAAGCACGTGGAATTTGACCTTTCAAGTCTACCTTTGGTTTGATGTTGATGACATGACCTCCTACTCAACCTTTTAGTTGTTACTTTTATTAGTCTGTTGGCAAACACCAATTAAGATATACTCATAAATGATATGTCACAAATCAAATCATAGTTACACAAATGCGTTGATTGATTATTCCACAGTAGCAAAAAAGCGAACACAATATCTGAAGTGAATTCAGAATATAAAAACTGAAAATTGCTGTTGTGCTTGGTTCTTGTGAATAGTTTGCAAGAGCAGGGATTTTGCCACATCTCCAAAGGAGATGCTGAATTATTTTTTGGCAGCATTGTTTTTTTACAAGTTCTTTAATCGAACCCTCTGCAAAAGCTATAAAGGTTCCCAGTTTACCTTCACCTGAGCATATTCGACCCACCCAAACTGGAGTCTGTATGCAGATTTTGTTCTCTGCATCTTTGCCTCTTGAAGTACCTTTTCTGCACGTGGCTATATTTGCTGGATTTTTCTGTATAAGATTAACATTAGCAAAGCTTTCTATGTTCAATTCATTGCACAGGGAAAGAACGCTAAAGGTTCACACTCTAAGGGCCAGATGTACCAAAGGATTTTACCCATTCTGTGTCTATGGGAAAAACCCTTCGTACACATGGCCCTAAGTCCCTCCTTATGAATTTGGCGGGTGGCGGAGGCTGCCCAACAAACTAATTTCGCCTTTAGGCCACCTATGCAGCCTGAAAAGTGCCGGCCCTATTAAGAGTTCACAGCAGAGCCGGCAGGCGGAACCAGCCTTTCCACTCGCTGGTCCTGCTGTGAACAAGGCCTTAACATTGACGGCAGCTCCTAATGGAGTCAGCACCAATGTGGCAGTGCAGCAGGTGCAGCAGCACCCATCGTGGATTCCACTGCCCATAATTTGGGCATTGGAATGTGTTAGACTTTTCATCCTTGGCGTGGTCTCCCTTAACTTTTTGCCTCTGTTCCCCAGGTTGTTGATGTGTGCTGGACTCTGATTTTACTGTTTTTGTTACTCTGGGCACTTTACCACTGCTAACCAGTGCTAAAGTGCAAGTGCAAGTGCTCCTTTAAAAAATGTGTATGTAATTGGTTTATCCATGATTGGCATACTTTGTTTACTAGTAGGTCCCTAGTAAAGTGCACTAGAGGTGCAAGGGCCTGTAAATCAAATGCTACTAGTGGGCCTGCAACACTGGTTGTGCCACCCACATAAGTAGCTCTGTAATCATGTCTCAGACCTGCCATTGCAGTGTCTGTGTGTGTGCAGTTCTAATTGTAAATTCGACTTGGCAAGTGTACCCACTTGCAGGCCTAAACCTTCCCTTTTCTTACATGTAAGGCACCCCTAAGGTAGGCCCTAGGTAGCCCCAAGGGCAGGGTGCAGTGTATGGATAAGGTAGGACATATAGTAATGTGGTTTATATGTCCTGACAGTGAAATACTGCCAACTTCGTTTTTCACTGTTGCAAGGCCTGTCTCTCTCATAGGATAATATGGTGGCTACCTTTAAATATGATTAAAGTGTAGATTCCCCTAGAGAGTAGATGGACATGTGGAGTTTGGGGTCCCTGAACTCACAATTAAAAAAATACATCTTTTAGTAAAGTTGATTTTAAGATTGGGCGTTTGAAAATGCCACTTTTAGAAAGTGAGCATTTTCTTGCTTAAACCATTCTGTGACTCTGCCTTGCTTGTGGATTCCCTGTCTGGGTCAGTTTGACAGTTGGGTTGTTTTTCACCTCGCACTAGACAGTGACACAAAGGGGGCTGGGGTGTAACCTGCATTTCCTGATTAGCCATCTCTGCTAGGAGGGAGCGGAGGAGTGGTCACTCACACCTGAAAGGGCTGTGCCTGACCTCACACAATGCAGTCTCCAACCCCCTGGTGAGTGTCTGGGGCCTGGCCTGGGCAATACAGGATCAGAGACGAGGGGTGGCTTTTAGATTAGGATAGC
Source organism: Pleurodeles waltl (assembly GCF_031143425.1). Classification (NCBI taxonomy): domain Eukaryota; kingdom Metazoa; phylum Chordata; class Amphibia; order Caudata; family Salamandridae; genus Pleurodeles; species Pleurodeles waltl. The sequence continues at coordinate 572,885,614 of NC_090438.1, forward strand.
TCACACCTTTGCCCATCAGCCTCCTGGATTCCACCCCCAAAAAACAGAAAGTATTAAAAAACCGTCTTAGCAATATGATATCAACTAGTTTTTAGTGGCTAGGTTACAGTTACCTTTTAGTTGCATGCGTCCTCATCAATATTATGAATTGTGCACGATATACCTTACTTTGCATTATTGGAAGGAAAATAGGTGAGCGAACATTAAAATAAATAATGTAACTTATTTAGAGTCAGGGCGAGAGGCCTGGTGTGATTCAGCCATGTACGACACCTTTCACGACTCAATGAACAATACTACATGACTATCAATGTGCTGTTAATTCGGCATTGATTTATAAGCTATGAACATAACTGAGCCAGATATTCATCAGCATTGGCTCCGTTTCTTAGAGCCACGAGTCTAAAGCAAAGGCTGACTCATTCTATCAGATGTTGATTTTTTTTTTAAAACACCAAACACGCTAAGGCAGGAAGAAGCAGATACTGTACAAGAGTTCATTTAGTGAATAAAAATTTGCGAGCCAAAGAAAAGCTGTTCAGTTTGTTGGCACTCGGGAGCTCCCAGTCTGGAACTCAGCTGCATTAGTTCAGCTTTGTTAATTAGGGTGGAGCAAAATGTGTCTGTTCCAGGATTACAATTTCTGGAATAACAGAAATGAAGATCAGTCTAGAGACTGTGACTACTCTAGCTACTTGTTAGAAATCATGTTTCTGGTTGGCAGAGGTATGCACTCTGACCAAGCAGGAATCACAATTCTAGTCAGGGTAAGCCACAAACACAACCAGATAATTCTAAACCGAAAAGCCAAAAAAGGACCTGGTCTTTCAGTCTAAGACCAAACCATACTTGTTTCCCTCAAGAAAAAAAAAATATTTTCTTTATAATGACCCTCACCCACTCTAGTAGTGGTCCTTTGACCATCACTCCAAGCCATCAACATGGTTCAGCCCCTGTTACTGGCCTATAAGGTCTTGGTCTTTCATCAAGACGTATGTGGAATATCATCGATTCTAATCATCACTTTGTAAGTATATAATCTTACAGTGAAAATCAAATACATGCAGGGAGCAATGTTACTCGCCTGAAATTAACAAGCACTGTGGTGGTCCCCATTTTGGGTAAGCACAATTGATGAGAGACTTCAACCTCACTTGGGATCCCCACATTGACACTACACATACTAATAGAGCCTCCATGGGGAACTTCCCCAAATCCCTGAAACAAGCCTTCCACACCCAGTCCTAATCGATGCATGGAGAACATTACATCCAACTACTAGGGACTAAACATTCTTCTCACATTTTTACTGCACCTGCTCCAGGCTAGGTTACATTTTCATAGGCCAATCTCTTACAATCAATCAATGAATCAATAAATCTGTTTTTGTAAAGTGCTACTACTCACCCTTGAGGGTCTCAAGGCGCTAGTGGTGGATCTGGGCCTCATTCGAAGAGCCATGTTTTGAGGTTCTTCATGAAGATGGTGAGAGATGGGCTTTGTCTGAAGTGCATGAGCAGGTTGTTCCAGCTCTTGGCTGCGAGTTATGTGAAAGATCTTCCGGCGGTGGTTTTCCGGACGCGTGGGATGGTAGCTAGTGCCTGCTGGGTAGAGCGGAGGGGTCTGGCGGGGTTATGGAAGGAAATTTTCTGGTTTAGGTAGGCCGGCCCAATGTTGCGCAGGGCCTTGTACGTGTGGGTTAGTAGTTTGAAGTTGATTTGCTTCCCTACTGGAAGCCAACAGAGGGTCCTCAGGTTTTGGGAGCTGTGCTTGTGGCTGGGGATGTTCAGGACGAGACTTGCGGCTGCATTTTGGATGGATCAGTGGCTGCAAGAAGAGCTGTCTCTATGCTGTGGTTGCCGCAAAATCCAGACTTAGAGGTATCCAGAGAGTTGTTGTCCTTGAGGATAATTTGCAGTTGCAGGTTTATGGCTTTTTCCAGGTCTTTGGCTGAGTAAGGTAGCAGCAAGATGGGTTGGAAGTTCTTGAGGTCTGATGGGTCGGCTGTGGGTTTCTTCAGGAGGGGGCAGACTTCAAGAGTGTTTCCAATCTCTGAGGAAGGTGGCTGTTGTGATGGAGCAGTTCAGCATCTTGCGGAGGTTAGGGGCGATGAATGCACTGACTCTGTTGAAGATGTGGTGAGGACAGGGGTCTGTTGGATCTTCGGAGTAAATGCTGTTCATGATGTCTCTTCTGTGGTGAGCACGGACCAGCTGTGGATGGTTTAGGTGGGTTCTGAGGGGCTGGATCGGTCGTAGGTTCTGACGCTGGGTGGGTTCTGCGGGAGGAAGTTGTCATAGATGTCTTTAATCTTGCGGTGGAATAAATTGTCCAGTTTGTCCCAGAGGTCTTGCGATGGGGGATGTTGGTGGCTTCGGAGGGAGGGTGGGTGAATTTGTTGATTACCGTGAAGAGTTCCCTTTTGTTGTGCGGGGAGGTGTTGATGTGTTCACAGAGTGCGTTTTTTTTTAGTTCTTGATGCGTTGGTGATGGGTGGTAATGGCGGCTATGAAAGAGATCAGGTCTACGCTGGTTTTGCTGTTTCTCCATTTCTTCTCTAGGTGACTGCAGGTGCGTTTGGATTCTTGGAGTTCAGTGGTGAACCAGCTGCCTTTTTTTGGTATACGCTTCACCGAAGTTGATCAGAGGGGGGCTAAGGAGTTGCCGCATTTGGTGATCCAGGAGTTGAGGTTGCATGCTGCGACATTGGCATTGTCGGTGGGGGGAGGGTGATTTGGGAGGGTTGTACTGAGTTGCTCATCAGTGATTCTGTTCCATTTCCTGTGGGGGGCCCTGGGGATGCGGAGGCGACTGTTGGGTGCGATGATGGAGAAGTGTATGCAGTGATGGTTGGTTCAGTCGGGAATGGAGGTATTCTTGAAGGTGATCCAGCTGCCTGAGGTAAAAATGGGGTCTAGTGTGTGTCCTACAATGAGCGCAGCTGCCTTCCACTCACTCACCTTCTCTGACCGTGCCCCACCATTGTTGATGCTTTAATGGGATCTTTCAGCATCTAAATATCAACCGTGGTTTTTCCCTGAGGCCCTCAATAGAGACTGTCTATTTCACAAACATATTCGCAAAACCATGGAGAGTTTTTTAACTAAACAACCCAGGGGATACCAACATCTTGAATAACTGGGGTGCTTTTAAAGCTGTCCTCTCTGCACATATAAATAAAGGACCCAGGGAAGGCAGACGTTAGAGGCTGAATTGAAGAGGACAGCGGCAGCCTACAAAGCAATTCCAACTTTAGCCCAGCAACACAAAGTAACAGCTATCAGGGGCAAACTGAATGCAATCCATAAACTTCCTGCACGTTAAACACACTACTTTATGAACAAGGCAACAAAACTGGTTCTTACTTAATGCACCAGCTCAGAGTCTAGAGAGAAAGAAAATACATAGAGAATACCTCTAGAGAGGCAGGCCCACCAGCGGTCACAGAGATCGAGAAAACAGGTGAGTTCAAAAGCTTCTATGAATGGCTCTACATAGCTGAGTTTGTGCATGAAAAACACAGTTAAGTCACCTTGCAAATGTTGAGCTTCCATGTGTAATGGAAGCGTAAAACAATATTCTAGGGGGACTGATACGGGAAGATGAAGCTCAGATAGCGATTAGCACCCTGAAACTACACAAGTCACCAGGGCTCAGTGTTCTTAAAATATTTAGGCCCTCATTATGACCCTGGCAGTGGGTGATAAAGTGGCAGTAATACTGCCAACAGGCTGGTGGTAAGTACCGCCAAAATATGGCCATGGCAGTGATATCTCCCATAGACAGTCAATGTACAACACCAACTGCCACAGCGGCAACAACAGCCACCACGGTGGTAGCCGCCAACAGCCAGGCGGGAGACAAAGTACCACCTAACCATATTAGGACACTGCAAACCGCCACCTTTTCCGGGGCGGTACCAAACGCCAACAAAAGCCTGCTGGAAACAGAGCTCAGAAGTGAAAGGACTCACAATTGGAGACAGAGGGAAGAACCACGCTGCCATGGAACCCGAACTGCAAGTTTTCCCGATGATCTTCTACGTTATGCTCAACCTGGAACACCAACTTCGATGAAGACGGTGAGAAAAGCTGCCTAGTACACAATGGAGGGAGGAAAATGAGAGTGACACACACATGCACAACACACAGCAGACACTCACACACCATATACACAACCAGGTGCACACAAAGAACAATTTGTTCCCGAAATACGGCAGAATAATGCAAGGACAACAGGAATGGACTAAAGTGATTGTAATCAGATAAAATTCCAAATTAATAATTCAATTTGTCAATGAAACAGATATGTACACATGTACACAAAGGGACACTGCCCAGTCCAATGTTCAAAGGGCCCACATGGCCACAGGGCACAGTCTAAGGCCCAACTCGAATCCTGACAACATCCAGATAGCACACTGCAGGGGCATCAGTTTGCAAATAGGCGGGCACCTCAGAGGGAGGGGGGGCCTCAGCCAGATGCAGGAAAAAGGCTACTGGTTCTGGAGGGGGCAACATGCCCATTGCTTTGTCATGGGGAGTGCAAGGCCACTTTCTCTCAAATGGGTGACCTGCCCACTGGTTATGGAGGGGGCAACATGCCCATTGCTTTGTCCTGGGGAGTGCAAGGCCGCAGTCCATGGAGTGGGTGACTTTGCCACTGTGTCTGGAGGGGGCAGCCCACACAGCAGACCCTGGAGTGTGGACTACATGCCGTCCGCCAGCAGTGATGTCTGCACTGTGGTGGGGTTGGAGGAGGCTCCTGCAGCCCCTGCACTAACTAATGGCTGCATTGTGGTGGTTGTTGGAGGAGGATCCTGGGCTACCCCTGCAGTGACTGATGGCTGCATTGTGGTGGCTGTTGGAGGAGGCTCCTGGGCAGCCCCTGCACTCACTAATGGCTGCATTGTGGTGGTTGTTGGAGGAGGCTTCTGGCAGCCCCTGCACTCACTGATGGCTGCACATCCACAGCTGGCAGTGGGGGCCTGTGACAGCTGGTTGTGGTGGCGGTGTTAGCCTTACAGCTTCCACTAGTGTAGAGTACCTTGTCTCCTCCTGTTCATGGGTCGGGGATCCCTTACCCTTCCTGGCAGGGGTGGATGGGCTCTTCCCCTGTCTGCCTGGTGGTGCAGGCTCCTTTCCCTTCTTCACAGCTGGTGCAGGCTCCTTCCCCTTCTTCACAGCTGGTGCAGGCTCCTTCCCCTTCCTCACAGCTGGTGCAGGCCCATTCCCCTTCCTCACAGCTCTTCCCTTTCATCCCCGGTTTTGATGGCTCCTTCAGTGTCGTAGTTCTGTTATCCTTACCACCATGAGTAGGTCGTGCTACCATTGTCCCAGTGGACTGTTTGGCTGAGGTGCTGAGCTGTGTCCTTGGTACCCTGCCCATATGTGCAGGACGGGAGGGAGGGTAAGGGAAGAGGTCAATTTGGGAAAGGAAAAGCTTTTTAGGGACGTTGGGGCGGGAAGAGGGAGGAGTAATGGGAGTGGAGGAAGAGGGAGTGGTTGTTGGAGGTGTAATCTGCTGGATTTGGGTGAAGGTGCATGGGCTGTATGCTGATGTGAGGTGGGTGGCTGTTGGGTGTCTGAGTGCTTGCATTTGTGTCCTTTAGGAGGGGAGGACAGACACAGTAGGAGAGGACACAGGGGATGCATAAAGGCTGTTGTGGAGGTGTCCTCTGCTGAGATATGTGTTCTGCTAGATGTGGTGATGCCGATAGTGGATGTAGATGTAGTGCATGCAGGTGTGAGTGTGGACGTGACTCGGAGGGAGGTGGAGGATGAGGGGGAGACAGTGGAGGCTGTGGATGTTGTCGTGTCTGCAACTGTATGGTGTTTGTGTGAGTGCCGGTGGGATGAAGTGTGGTGCTTGTGTTTGCCTGTGCCACTCTTGTGTGTTGCCTTGAAACATGCTCGTCTGTCTGTGTGTTTGGTATGGGTTGGGGTTGAGGAGAATGGGACTGGGAAGTGGAATTTGGAGGGGGGACGGTAGAAAGAAGGACAATGGCTGCCATCAGAGAGGAGGCCACAGCCTGAATCGATCTTTGTTGGGCCGCCAAACCACTATAAATGCCCTCTAGGAATGTATTGCTGCATCTGGGATGCCAGCCCCTGGATGGCATTCACTATCATTGACTGCCCTATAGAGATGGATCTCAGGAGGTCAATAGCCTCCACACTCAGGGCAGCAGGGCTCACTGGGTAGGGCCTGAGGTGCCTGTGGTGAAGGAGATGCCCACCTTCCTGGGTGAGCGGGCACAGGCAACTCGCTGAGGAGCTACTGGGAGGGCGGTGCTGGTAAGGGGGTGGCGGCTGTACGTACAGCTGGGGTGGTCATAGAGGTGTCCGCCACCACCAGGGTGCTCCCATCGGAGGAGGTATCAGAGTCTGTATTGTCCCCTCCAGTATCTGCTGTGGTGCTCCCCTCACCCGCCGTCCCACTGGTTCCCTCGGTGTCGGTGGACTTTGCCTCCAGGGTCCCGTTGGATGCAGCTCCCTCTGTCGCCGGTGCCCCTGCTCCTCTGCCAGATGATGCTAATGAACCTAAGGACAGGATGACAAAACAAGAAAGGGGGGGAGAGAGACAAAGGATACACTATGTCAATGACTGCAACAACACCACCGTTGGCGTACACAGCACTCTCACACAGAGGGAACTGGCCTACACACTATGCTTTGCACTACCAGTGAAATGGTTAGTCACAAGGCATGAGGAAGAGCACACACCGCCAACTGCATCACACCTGGGACCCACACAGCCCTGCCTAGAAGTGAACACCAACAAGCTAGGTTACCTGTATTTGCCATGCAACCATTACCCTTCACAGGACCCACGCTGCAATGTCTGGCCTGACCTTAGACGCACCCGCTAGCACACAACCATCACCCAGATACTACCCCACCAGCCAATAAGTTGTAATGATACCCACTGTACTCACCCCTTTGTGGCTGCTCTGATTCCCTCAAGCACCCATCCAGCTCAGTGTACGCCCCAGCCAGTATGCGGGCCATCAGGGTGGTCAGGGTCCGACAGGCACCCCTTCCTCATTGGGAGGCCATCCCTAGCTGGGCCTCCATGGACTTCCAAGCCCAGCGTCTTAGGTCCACCCACCGTTTCTGACAGTGGGTTCTCCACCTTCCATAGATCCCCAGGGTCTGCACGTCCTTGGCGATGGCGCACCATTATCCCTTTTTTTAATGAGCGCTGACCTGCAGAGGTAATACATACAGGAGAACTCCATTAAACAAAGAGTCCAGCCTGTCACACACATGGCCCACCATACCCGATCGCGTCACCATTGACACACACATAGGCCAGCTCACAACATGTTCACCTCCAACAGACAATACACGATTCCTTCACACACATCTCCATGCATCCATGCCCCATGCATCGTGCCCACAGTGTACTCACCTGTTGGTCTGAATGCTCATACAGCAATCTGTACTGGGATAGGACCCCCATCCACTAGTTGCTCCAACTCCTCTGAAGTGAAGGCTGGGGCCCTATCCCCGGTCTCACGGGTCGTTGTAGGTTCCAGACACAGGTCACAGCAGCACATGAGGTGTAGGTCTTCTCCTGTGGAAGGTCAGGATACAAGTGAGGAATCAGATAGAAAATGGCAGTCACATCTGCGGCAGTGTACACCGTCACCGCTGGCGTAGATCTCCATTGGCCACGGAACCCCATAGGGCCCAATAATATCCAATGAGAAATTGCACAGCGATTCACGACCGCCTACCGCCATGGCGCACAACATCAGCGGGATTACCTCATCTCCACCTGTCCCTCCACACAGGACAGGCAGTTGCCATTTCAGGGGGGTGAACCGGCCTGTCGATAATTGCTGCATCACAGTATAAATAGACACATACTTTTAAATTACACTGTCCCAAAACATGATTGAACGATATGGACCGCTGTAGTTATATAGTTGTTCAAATTGTGACAGCCTACTCACTCTTGTGTCCCTTAGATACCTACCACTGTAAATGAATAGGAGATGGAGACATACCCCTGTGTACAGACCCCTGGTGAACTTAGCTACACTGAAGGCCAGGCACATTATACTCACCTACAGCCTGGACAGGGTGACAATCACAGAGCTATGTGCCCGTTGGAACCTGACCTGATCTCGGCTATCCGTCATCCGACTGCGATCCCCCCTCTTGTGCAAGTTCTGTCAGTGCTCCATTTCCTGGCAACAGGTTCTTTCCAAGTGACAGCGGGCTTGGCAGCAGGAATGTCACAGCCAATGTGCTCAATCATGCTGGCAAGAGTCTTGTCTGCCCTGGTAAAACATATGTGCAACTACATTGCTTTCCCCCAGGTGGAAGATTTGGCCACTGTGAAGGCCGGATTTTATGGAATGGGACATATACCCAATACTATTGGTGTGATTGACGGTACACATATTGAGCCAGAATGAACAGGTGTACATGAATAGTAAGAGTTTCCACTCCATGAATGTGCAGATGGTGTGCCTGGAGGACCAGTACATCTCCCACATAAATGCTAAATATCCTGGGTCGGTGCATGATGCCTTTGTCCTGTGGAATAGCAGCATCCCAAATGTGATGGCCCAACTACAAAGGCACAGGGTGTGGCTTATAGGTGATCCTTGGTCCCCACCCAGTGTATGTTGGTGTATGCCTCTGCTGTTAGCCTAATAGGATAGTGTGTGGCTGAATGTTGTCCCTCAATAGTTGCACGTGATTCCAGCTACCAAAACCTATTGTGGCTGCTGACCCCTGTAAGGAGTGCCAGGACAAGGGCTGAAGAATGTTATGATGAGGCACGTGGCTGAACCAGAAGGAGATTTGAGAGGACCTTCAGCCTCCTGAAGGCCAGGTTCAGGTGCCTTCATCTGACAGGTGGATCCCTGTGCTCCTCCCCCGAGAAAGTCTGACAGAGAGTAGTGGCATGCTGCATGTTGCACAACCTGGCCCTCAGACGCCATGTACCTTTTCTGCAGGAGGAGACTGGAGATGCCCCTGTGGCAGCAGCAGTCCCTGAGGACAGTGAGGATGAGGAGGCAGAGGATGAGGATGTGGACAACAGAACATTAGTGATCCATCTGTACTTCCAATGACACACAGGTGAGACTGTGCAACTTCACATTTTCTATGGCTATTGTTGTGTTTTGTGTGGCAGTGACATGCTGGCATGCTGGCATTACCCACTTGTTATCTCTACTTACTGTCACCTATGGATTATAATTTTACAGATGTTGGTGATGTGACAACAATGTCCTGATGTGATCACTGCAGCCAGCAACAGGTCAATCATTCTTTGCTCTCACAATGTACAGTTCATTTCCAATGGATGTACCTGTTTCAATCAATACAAATTTGCATTACATGAAATACTAGTAGTCAAGTTTTATCCAAGGGTGTTTATTGTAGTGATAAAAAATAGAGGGGAAAGTGCAATGGAATGGGTTGATGATGGAGGAAAGTCCAGGGTATTGTTCCAGTCTGTTTGTAGCCCAACTGCAGTGTCCAAGGGGACATAGGAAGGGGAGCAATGCCAATTCAAGGTGAACAAGGTGACTGAGTGGGACAGAAGGGGGACAATCAGGAGAGTCTCATTTCCTGGCGGTGGTCTTGTCAAGTGTCTCTGGCTTCTGTCTGGGTTGCAGGGAACATTTGCAGGGTGGTTCACCTTCTGCAGGGGGAGGGATGCTGGTGGCCTGTGAGTCCTGTGGCAGGGCCTCCGGGCCACTAGCGGCAGCAGAATTGGAGAGCTGTTCAGTTGACTGGCTAGTGGTAGGGGCCCGCTGATGTGCTGTTGCCTCCCTCATGATGTTGGCCATGTCTGCCAGCAACCCTGCTATGGAGATCCGGGTGTTGTTAATGGCCTGCAAGTCCTCCCTGATCCCCTGATACTGTCCCTCCTGCAGCCACCTGTTCTCTTGCACGTTGTCTAGGATATGGCCCATCATGTCCTGGGAATGTTGGTAGGCTCCCAGGATCTCAGAGAGTGCCTCCTGGAGAGTCAGTTCCCTGCTCCTGCCCCCCGCCCCCGGTGCACAGCAGTCCTCCAAGTGTCCCTGTTGACCTATGCCTCTGTCCCCGGAACGGTGTGCCCACTGCCACTGACCCCAGGTCCCTGATTGTTTTGTGGACGAGTTGTGGCCTGGGGTCCCTGTACAGGTGGGCACACTGGTGATTGACGATGTCCTGGGGACAGAGGTGTGGGGATGCTTGGTGGGTGCTGTGGTGTTGGTTCCTGATGAGGGAGGCTCTGAGGTGGTCTGTGAGTGGGCTTGGGTGACTGGCTGTCCAGTGGTCCCTGATGGGCAAGATAGGTCATCCAGATCCAGAAGTCCAGAGTTACTGTCATCACTGGGGGCCTCTTCTGTTTGGGGACTGGATAGTGGTGGCACCTTCTCTCCACTGGCATTGGCTGGGGTACTTGTGGGGATGTAAATGATGTATTATGCTTCAAGTGTATGACATTTGTACTTCTGTACCTTCCCCTCTATGGTTGGTGTTGCTTTTGCATGGTGATATATTGTGAGATTGTTAGTTTCCCTATGCTGTGCATGCTTTAGTGATGGGTGTCCATATAGGGCTGGGAGGTGTGTCCATGCATTGGTATGGCATGCAGGGCTTGGCATTGGGATAAGTGAGATGTGTAGGTGCAGTGTGTGGGATGTAGTGGAGTGATGGGAGTGAGGGTGAGGGTGTGTGATGCCAGGCAGGTATGGGGGGTGATAAGCAGTAAATGATGATTTACCAATTTCCAGTCCTCTGGCTACTCCAGCAAGTCCCTCAGGATGCAGTATTGCCAGTACTTGCTCCTCCCATGCTGTGAGCTGTGGGGAAGGAGGTGGGGGTCCACCGCCAGTCCTTTGTATGGCGAGCTGGTGTCTTGCTTCAATGGAACGTACCTTCCCCGTAGGTTGATCCTCCTCTTCCTGATGTCGTCCCTTGTTCTTGGATGCTCTCCCACAGAGTTGACTCTGTCCACGATTCTCCGCCATAGCTCCATTTTCCTTGCTTTAGATATCTGCTGTACCTGAGCTCCAAAGAGCTGCGGCTCTACCCTGACAATTTCCTCTACCATGACCCTTAACTCCTCCTCAGTGAAACGGGGGTACATTTGTAGTGCCATGGGTGTTGTGTGATGTGTGTTGATGAGGGTGTGTTATGTGGTGTGGTGGGGTGTGTCATGTGTGTGAGGGGTGTATGTGTATAGTTGTCTCTGTGCTCTTCTTCTCAGTCTCCTGTTGGCAATTGTTGTTTGTAAGGGGTTGTGGGTGGTGTGGGTGATGTGGGTGTGTGTTTTATAATTGTGTGGATGTGTGGGTGTGGTGTGTGTATGAATGTCAGGTGTGTGTTTTTGGTATTGGCCAATGTGGTGTTGCTTTGTATGTGGGTGTCCATTCTGAGCATGGCGGTATGTACCGCCAATGGTTTACTGCCTTTGAATGTCCGCTGTGGTGATTCATGGGCCATAATGTGATGGGCGTTGTTTTGTTGGCGTAACGGTGTGGGTTTTGTGCCACTTTATCACTGACCTTTGGTCTGGCAGATTTATGTATTTGGCTGTATTCTGTCGGATTGGTGTGTGTGTGTCATAATAATGGTGAACGGATATCTGCCACCGAGGCGGTAAGTTGGCGGCCATCATCATGGCGGTAAGTGGGATGTACTGCCAATCTCATAATGAGGGCCTTAGTGCCAAATTAGTCTCTCTCTAGACAACGCTATTGAAACATATGCCCAAAGTGGTTACTCAGTCCATGAGTGAGGCCCTCTTGGCAGTCCTCTCAAAACTGGGCAAGGTCATGAGTACTTGTGGCTCTTATAGACCAATAGCCCTCCTTAATTTGGATGCTAAACTATACTCAAAAATCCTAACAATCAACTAGAGAATATAATGCCAGACTTGATCCACCAAGAAAAGCACTTAGAAGCAAGAAGTGGCAATCGGGGCTATCTGATCGCAACAGACCAGGACAAAGTCAAAAGCTCAGGCTGACCGCAATGGAGCATGGGCCGGATACAGGGACCTCCTTAAGCCCACTGAACAAAAGTACCTTCATCCTGTGGCATCAATGTCGAGGAAGATGCTAGGTGCAGCCAAAGCGATATGTCAGTTCCAATCCTGCAACAGAAGGAGATGCGTCGATTATCTACACACAGATTCAATGATGCATTAGTTTTGAGGGTGATGCACTGGTCCCGAAAGCAATTCATCGGTTCTGCTCCTGTAGTGGAGGATGTGTTGATTCTGAGAGCAATGCACTGGTTCCAAATGCAATGCACCGGGCCTGCTCCACGCGGCTACAAGGATTCGCCAGTCCCGATCCACACAAAGGCAAAAGTGCACCAGTTCCGAACCCCACAATGGAGAAAGATGCACTGGTTCTAATGAGGATGGGTGGGTTGACTGAAGAAACACCTTAGGCCTCACTTCCAAGGGTCTAGGATTGGGGAGGCACCACTTGGCAGGGCAGGCTCACAGATTGCGGGTCCAGGTGCTGTTGCAGATAAGATGGAAGTCTTCTATGTCCCTGAGACTTCAGAAAATAAGAGACCGGTCGGCCAACCCTTGGAGTCAATCTGGGTTCAGGGGTGGAGAGATGCAGGTCCAATCCTTGTCACTCCCAGGCAGGAGGCAGGAAGCAGCAGGTCAGCACACCAAAGCAGGAGCACAGCAAAGCAGGAGTCCAGCATAGTAGCAGTCCCACAGAGTAGCAGTCCAGCAGTCCCTATTCCTAGCAGAGTATCCACAGGTCCAGAAGTCTAGTGAAATGATGGTGTCAGTGGTCCAGTACTTATACCCAGGTGTGCCTTTGAAGTGGGGGAGACTTCAAAGAAAGGTCTTTGAAGTTCACAGAGGTTCCCGCTTCCTTCCCTGGCTTCAGACTCAGTACAGGGGCATGTGCAGCCCTTTGTATGGAGACAGGACATAGCCTACTCAGTTATAACTGTGACACTGGGCCCAGCTCCTATCTCCCATCCTGCCCAGGATGTCCCATTTTTGCAATTATGAATTCTACAATGAGTAACTTGAAAGGCTTTGTGATTATTTGCAAATCACTAGAGTGACTTAAGACCAGATGTATGACCATTTCATTTTGCGAGTCTCTAATTGAGACGTTTTGCAAGTCACAATTAGAGACTTGCAAAATGAAATACACATTTAGGCCCTCATTTAGGCCCTCATTCCAACCCTGGCGGAACCGCCAGAACCAGGATGGCGGGAACGGGTGTCGTGGGGCCCCTGGGGGCCCCTGCACTGCCCATGCCACTGGCATGGGCAGTGCAGGGGCCCCCTAACAGGGCCCCATTAAGATTTTCACTGTCTGCTTTGCAGACAGTGAAAATCGCGACGGGTGCTACTGCACCCGTCGCACCCCTGCAACTCCGCCGGCTCCATTCGGAGCCGGCTTCATTGTTGCAGGGTCTTTCCCGATGAGCCGGCGGGCGCCCTTTTGACGGTCGCCTGCCGGACCAGCGGGAAAGTCGAAATGACCCCCCCGGTCTTTTGACCGCGGTGCGGTCTTTCGACGGGGTTACTTTGGTGGGCGGCGGAGTTAGAATGACCCCCTTAGTATTCCCAATGTGGTTGCAAAGACCTTCCTCATCGATATTCCTGAGGTAGGTCGCAATTTGTGACCACCTTGTGAAAGGCCACACGCACAGGGATGGTGGCCTGCTGGGGACAGCAGACCACCAGGTCTGTTACTGTTTTTTTTTTTTAAATAAAGCAGTTTTCTTTAAATGCATCATTTTTCCTTAATCCTTAAAGGAAAACGGAATGCAGTTCAAACAAAAAAATGAAAAGTTTTCCTTTCATTTTTCCAGAGTAGGCAGTGGTCCATGAGAACACTACATGCGCTGAAAAAATATTTTTGCTTGCATTCACAAAGGGGAGGGGTCCCGTAAGGACCCCTTCCTGTTTGCGAATGGGTTACAACCAACTTGAAGTTGGTGGTAGCTGTAATTGTTTTACGACCTCTTTCATGGTTGCAAAACAATCTTACATGGCCCTGCAACTCGCTATTAGAAAGGGATGCCCTTGGCATGCCCCTTACTAATAGCAACTTGCAAAAACATTTTGCGATTCGGTAATGGATTACCAAATGGTAAAATGGGGTCTCTACATCCAGAAATGCTTTTTTTCAGCAAATCAGCCAGTTTGCAACCAGGAAAAAGCATTGTACATCTGGCCCCAAGAGAGATGTTAGTGGGTTTGTCCCCTGCATCGTCAACATTGCTACTCAATACACATCAGAAGGCAAGAGTAGCTGTGGAGGACATCACCCCTTTCCTTGCAGCACACAAAAAATGTATCATTGGGTTGTGGCTGCTCCTGTGGTCTCAAAGCATTAGGTGGTTACTGATTGCTAATAGGAGCCTGTAACCATTCACAAAATCTGTTCATGTTGGTGAGCTTCCACTGTGCATGTGGCAGCAGCATGCACCAGAGAGAGCGGACAGAAGTAATGTGGGCAGGGGAACCTCTAAAGTCTTATACCCCAAAAAGATATCTCAATAACATGGCCACAAGTAGATAGGTTGGTAATGGTGTTAAACCTCAATTTCATGAGGCAATGCGTCCTGAGACACATTATTATGTCAATTAAGTAAGAACAGATTCAACAAGTGAGTTCAAGGGTCTTTTTAGGACATTAAGAAAACCTATTACAAAGATTCAAAAGGTACAACACATAAATCATAAGTCCAGGATTTTGAAGTCATTGCCATGAAGGCTCTTTGCAATTAGGTAAGTCAAAGTTATGCTCAAAATCAGAAATATACTAAGGCCCCATGAGCCGCTCAATCAGTAAGAAATCAGACAGCATCCGTTGTAGCATGAGAAATTCATCTGGATCATCCTAAGTTTGAGAGTTTATATAGGACATCTTCTCATAGAGCATGAGTGAAACTACAGTTGAATCTTACCTAGCCCATTTTAGAAAATGTCTTCAAGAACAAAAATGACTAGCATTGACTGTGTGTAGCAGAAATGATAAACAGAGAATGCCAAACGGTGGCATACATTACCAGCACATCCAGTCTGCCCAATGGACCCAACCACAGCTAGATCACACCCTCAAATGACAAATGGATCAACACCTTCAACATCACCCACCCCATCTCCTCCAACAATCTAGAAAAGAACGTCAAAAACTTCAACAGTTGGATCACCAACTGTGTCAACAGCATCACTCCTATTGGAAATAACAGCCACTGAAGATCCACCAAGCAGGCTATCTGGTACAATGAAGACCTCAGAACCACTAAATGAAACTGTGAAAAACTGGAAAAGAGATGGTGCACCAGCAAGGACACAACCAACAAGACCACCTTCAAGACAGCCCTCAACCTCTACCACAGACAATTGAGAGAATAGGAGAAAAAGGCCTTAGCCACATGCAACAAATCAAGTTCCAATAACAGAAAATAACTCATCAACAGTGTCAAAAAAATCTCCAAAACCTCATCTGCAACAACCAACATTACCCCCTTACAGGAACACTGCGACAACCTTGCAAACTTCTTCAACAAGTGCTCCAACATCTACAGAAACTTTAAACCCCTGCCCAAGGGTCTCAGTGACCCACTACCATCACTGAAATCCGACTAATCGAATGGAGCTAGCTCACGCTATAGGACATTGCCTCCTTCATGAACTCAGCTCACTTGGGGGCTCCAACTGACCCATGCCTTCACCACATCTTCAATCTAAAGGAAGGCAAAATCAGTTACATACTCACCACCTTGTTCAACACCTCAATAGCCATGGCCACCTTCCCTGCAGACTGGAACCATGTAGATGTCAACGCCGCACTAAAGAAACCATCAGCATATCCCAGCAAACTCAACAAATACTGACCAATCTCCCTGCTCGCATTCCTGGCAAAAGTACTAGAAAAAGCCATCACCCAATAACTCTCCTCACATCTGGAATTGAACCTCTTACTCAACTCCTCCCAATAAGGATTCCTCCAGAACCACAGCACTGAGGCAGCCCTCATCGCAGGTACTGATGACATCTGAGCCACACTTGACTAAAGAGAAACTGCAGCCCTGATCCTCCTAGACCTCTCAGCAGCCTTCGGTACGGTCTCCCGCACACTCATCACAAGGCTGCACAACATAGGCATCCAAGAAGCCTCTCTCAGGTGGATCGCCTCTTTCCCCACTGGAAGAATGCATAAAGTCAGCCTTTCCCCTTCATCTCTGAACCCTAGGAAATCATCTGTGGAGTACCCCAAGGATCCTTGCTCAGCCCCACCGTCTTTCGAACACTTATATTACAACTCCGGCCAGCATTGCCAGAACTCACAGACTCAACATCATATCCTAGACTGACAACACACAACTCATCCTTTCCCTATTCAAAGACACGACCAACACCAAGACCAACTTCCACAACTGCATAATAGAAATTGCCAGCTGGACGAACAACAATTGCCTGAAGCTCAACACAGACAAGACAGAGGCACTGATTTTTGGAAACAAAAGATCCCCATGGGATCCATCCTGGTGGCCCTCAGAACTCACACCTACTCCTACCCCCCACTGACCATGCTAAGAACCTAGGCATCATTCTGGGCCACACGCTATCCTTGATGACTTAGGTTCACTCCGTTTCCATCTCCTGCTTCTTTATCCTCCAAGTTTCGTAAGATATTCAAATGGTTACCCCAAAGCTCTACACTCACCATCACCCAGGTCCTCAATTCCAGCCAATTGGACTACTGACATGCTCTCTAAACAGAGATAGCAGCTCACCTTCTCTCACAACTACAGACAATACAGAACACTGCAGCCAGACGCATCCTGGATCTCCCCAGTTGAACCCACATTACCCCCTACCTCATGGACTCCACTGACTCCCTGTACTGAAAAGATGTCGGTTGAAGCTCTAGACCCACATGAACAAGGATCTACACAACTGTGGACCTGCCTACTTGAACCACAACCTGAACTGCCATCAGCCCCCTCAGACACCTCCGCTCCTAGTGTACCATGGGCCTGTCATCCACCATACCCCCCCCCACCCTTCCCTTTTCACACTCTGCCATACATTTTTAAAGATCCAGGACTGCAATACCAACATTTGGGGATCAATACAACAATATCTTGGTAAACAAAAATATTGTGTCAAGTATATTTTTGACATCAATATTGTGTTTCTATTCTTATAATGGAAATGACAAAAATATCGAATAAATTGTGGACATTAATATAATTGAAAGCTTATATAAATAGTATATGTATACACAGTTTAAAGTAGTACACATTAAATATTTTAATATATACAATTAATATATTGTAAAGTAATAGATTCCACTAATTGTTTAATACTATGTATGAAAATATATTTATATAGACAAACGTATATATGTGTGTGTGTGTGTGAGATTATTTATTTAATGACATGACCAATGGTAATTATCCTCTTTATGATCTATGACTTATATTTATTTTGATATTTCAATTTAATACTATAAGTATTTATTTACAAATATATATATATATATATATATATATGTATGTATACGCACACACACACATATGTGTATGTTTAAAAAGCATAAAAAATAATAAACCACTCAATTACAAAATATATGATTTAATTCCATAATATTGAAGCGAAATAAAACTAATATAACCCCTATAAATAATGTAAGCATTAAAAAAAATAAAAACATTCAATATTAAATATAAAAAATGAAGAAATAATGATAATCAAAATAAATTCAATGTATCCAATATTATGAAATGTGCGGGACTCCACAGAGATTAGATATAGTATTCCCACTCTAGTTTAAGCAATAGTAAGGAAAGTGTTGAACTTCGGAGGGGTGAAAGCGTTTGATTTAGGAGGGGTTCAATTTATTATTTCTACCCCACTCTCAGTAAACAAAGTGTTGGACTTCACAGAGGATACACATACTATTCACACTCTAGTCTAAACAAACATATGAGATAATATCAGAAAAGATAAATGTGATTGATTCATAAGTGATTGATTAATGAGTGCATCACAATTGTTTCTGTTTTTGCATGGGTTTACTTTGTGAACCAGTTGAGGGATTTGGGGTGTTCCCTCGTGAATGCACCATTTTTACATAATATAATATATTTCATCCCTGAGCGCCGGGGTTTTCTTTCCCCAATTTGCACCCTATTTAGATTAGTTTCCAGTCTAAACAACAGTGGGCAAAGTGTTGAACTTTGGAGGGGTTACATTTACTGTATCTAATTCATTCTAAGCAACAGTAGAGAAAGTGTTGGAATTCAGAGGGGTTTAATTTACTATTGTCACTCCAATCTAAGCAACACTAGGGAAAGTGTTGTACTTCAGAGGGATTACATTTACTATTCATACTCCAATCTAAGCAACGTGCTGGATTTTGGAGGAGTTGAATTAACTCATCATACTCCAGTCAAACTAACATTAAGGAAACTGTTGGAATTGAGAGAGGTTACGTTTACTATTCCCACGCCAGTCTAGGCAATAGTAGGGAATGCCTTGGACTTTAAATTGGGATAGATTTACTATTCACACTCCATTCTAAACAACAGTATGGAAATGTATGGTTTTGAAGGTGTTGAATTTACTATTCACATTCCAGACTTAGAAACAGTAGAGCTAGTGCTGGAGTTTGGAGAGATTAGATTTACTATTTCCACTCCAGTCTAAGCAATAGTGGGATGTGTGTTTGACTTCAAACGCATTACATATGAGATTAGGCCTAGTAATTTAGCAAAAACATAAATGTAAACACAACATAAAACATTTTTTGATTCAGCAGCGCTGGGTGAAACATGCTAGAACTCCGATTCATCAATTTGCAATCAAGAAAAAAAAAGAAAAAAGCAGGTGAATTACATTCATGACTAAGCAATAAAATTCTCATATCTGCAGCAAACCAAGGGGCATATTTATACTCTGTTTCCGCCGAATGTGCGTCAAAATATTTGACGCACATTCGGCGCAAACACTGCCCCATATTTATACTTTGACGTCCGACGCAGCGGGTGTCAAAGTTCCACCATGTGCACCATTTTTTAGAAGGGTGAACCAGCCTTGCGTTAATTATATGCAAGGTAGGCGTTCCCTTCTAAAAAATGACCTTAAGGCCTGTGTCCCATATTTATACTGTGACGTCATTTTGACGCACAGGAGGGGGCAGGCCTTAAAAAATGCCGCCCAGCCTGATGGGCGCCGTTTTTTAACGCCTGGGTCAGGGCAGGCGTTAAGGGACCTGTGGGCTCAGAAGGAGCCCAGAGGTGCCCTCCCATGCCCAAAGGAACACCCCCTGCCACCCTTGCCCACCCCAGGAGGACACCAAAGGATGGAGGGACCCATCCCAGGGAAGTTAAGGTAAGTTCAGGTAAGTATATTTTTTCGATTTTTTTTTGTGGCATAGGGGGGCCTGATTTGTGCCCCCCTACATGCCACTATGCCCAATGACCATGCCCAGGGGACATAAGTCCCCTGGGCAAGGGGGCATGACTCTTGTCTTTGCTAAGACAGGAGTCATTTCAATGGGGGTTTCGGCGTAAAACAAAATGGCGCAAATCTGGTTGAGGCCAAAATTTTGCCTTAGCCTGACTTGCCCCATTTTTTGACGCCCAAGCTCCATTTTCCCCTACGCCGGCGCTGCCTTGTGTGAGTCATTTTTTTTTACGCACACCAGTCCGCAGCGCCGGCTAACATCATCCAATAAATAAGGCGCCCGCATGGCGCTGTGGAATGGCGTTAAAATTTTTGACGCACAACTGCGTTGACGCAGTTGTGCGTCAAAAAGTATAAATATGGGCCCAAGTTCGTACATCATGGAGAATGCTGTTTGCAACCTAATTAAAGGGCAGAAAATGCCAATAGATAATTATTATGCAATGAAGTGCAAAATAAAGCTCTAAACAGAATTCAACGTACAAAATGCTGATAAAGTACTTTTGCAATGATCAGAAATATGTCAAGAGAAAAATATTCTTTCAAACATGTCTAAACTTGCACTTTAAAAGCCCTTCTCTAAAAGGATAACAAAGTGCATTGTGCCAGTGCCATGAATTGTATCCATCGGAGCACAAAATAATACTCTAAAACCAAATGTGAAGTACAATGTGCAGACAAGATGTCTTTCATACATTCGATTACCTAACGATGCAGAGATTTTAATTCAAGTATGTACTAGCCCCATTCTAAAAACCCTTGTGTAAACAATTAACAAAAGTGCACTATGCTCATAACAATCAAAAGCCTTCAGCCTTCAATATTCCCTAAAAATCTGTTAGACACGTATTTCATGAAGGATATTAATATTCAAACCAAATATAAGGCGTGAAATGCCCTAAGAAAGTGTCTTTGAGAAATTAGATTACCCAGCACAGCAGGGATTTCATGTGGACACACTTGCATTCTGAAGTCTCTGATCTAAAGAGTTAAAAAAATGAATTGCGCTCGTAACAGTTGAAAACATTCTGAAGTGCATATATTTGTTTGGCTCTTATTTCGCAGAGCATGTAAATATTCAAATGTTCTAGTTCCATTCATCTTCATAAGCCAATGCTCCATGGCAGGTAGATATTTGATTTCCAACATTGTAGTATCATGGAGCTGGCAATAGACATGGTTATGCAGATAAAATACTGGACAAATTTGGCAGGTATGCTTGTATTTCACGAATATCTGAACAATACTAAAACTGCCTCAATCGAACCAAAACCCCGACTATTTTACTTAACTCTATGCCTAAATCCAGAAAGTCCCAGACACATACAAAATATCTGAAGCCAGTTCCCCGAAACGTTAATTTTACAATGAAACACTGGTCTGATGCTGCTGCAAGTATCCTCTTAAGAGTACTGGGAGTGTAATAAGCAAGCCCTCTTGATAGAGATGCCAATCTTTTGAAGTTGGCAGCCCTGAGGGCTTTGCACCATATATTGTAGATACTCTGCCATTGCCCTGGTGTTATTTTACAATTTCCGATTCTATGAATTTTACCTAGAAACAGGGATCAATAGTGAATTTGAATTCTGACAAATAGCCATATACAAGTTCCTGACTCCCAGCAATTTACTCTTAGCTAGTTATGTGGGGACCTTCATTCATCATTGCAAAAAGCTTGATATCTTTATGAAGCTAAAAAAATGAACCAGTCTTTTTGCCCAAACTGTAGTTACATCTCCGTCCAGAGTTATCACCCTTGGTTAATAACAAAATCATCAAATAAAAAAAATAAAACTTTGGCATTACAATTTTTTAAAGTGTGTTCTCAGATAGCCAGCCCCATATAGTTACAATCCTTCAGCAGCTCAAATACATGACAAGTAGGGATACTCCATGACCTAAAGAACTGTTTGATATGAGCCACAATACCATGTAGCAGTTTATATCTTGTATTTTTTTGGAAGTTCTGCAGTTTTAAAAAAAGACAGCAAATCTAATCCTGATTCTTTCATCATCCGAATCAATAAAAAATTGTTGCAAAGTTCAATTTCATGAGTAATTTGCACAATACTATCTAAAAATGATGCCTCATAGCAGTCCTAAAGCTGGGGTAGAGTCAGTCCCCAATCGTTATTTAACTATGGAACTGACTATTAGAATCTAGGATGTTCATTTTTTTCATATAAACTTCCTGAAAAGGTAGTCAATTTCTTTAAAATATAGGCTATTGTTTACTTACTTGGGACACTGAGATAACATAAATAAAAATATTGGTAAAATCAACATTTTAATTATATAAAAGTGACCAATCAAATATTGAAAGTAAGGTTCACCTAGTCAATAAACACTTCACTTTCTTCAGGGTACCTACATAATTAAGATAAAACAGATCTGATAAGTTAGAAGTAACAAAAATCCCCAAGCAGTGACCTGGGCTATGAAGAACAACTTGTTGCTCTAGATGTTGAGGAAGGACACTTCTGTATGAAACAAGAAGGGCCTCATTTCTAGATTGGCTGTCCCACTGTGGGACCACCAAACTCACGGGGAGGACGTCACCGCCATGGTAGTGATGTTCCCCCCCGAGCATATTACAATGTCTCCTCTGGGATGACTGGCAAGAACATTGTAATATACATTCCCACTGGGCTGGAACAATGTTAGGATATTGGCTTTGGCTCCCTTAAGGGAGCTGAGGCCAATATCCTAAAACTCCAGCACCCTCAAAATGTGCATTGTGTGTAAAGTAGACAGTGTGCACTCTGACATAGCTGGGCAGGGGGACTCCTGCACTTCCCACGACATAGTCAGTGCATGGTCGTGGGCAGTGGAGTGGCGCCTGTGTGGCCCCCAGCACTTCCTGTCCACCAGTCTTTTCATGGTGGGCTCCCCGCCATGAAAAGGCTGGTGGAAAAAGGGGTTGTAACTGTTGGACTTTTTTGCTTATGCAGGGTCATACCCAATCTTTTTGCCTCCTGCCTCCTAATTTTTTCTGACCTGTTGCTGTTGGCTTTTGAACTCTGAGCACTTTACCACTGCTAACCAGTGCTAAAGTGCATATGCTCTCGGTGTAAATTATATGTGATTGGTTTATCCATGATTGGCATATTTGATTTACTAGTAAATCCCTATTAAAGTGCACTAGAGGTGCCAGGGCCTGTAAATCAAATGCTACTAGTGGGCCTGCAGCACTGGTCGTGCCACCCACATAAGTAGCTCTGTAATCATGTCTCACACCTGTCACTGCACTGTCTGTGTGTGCAGGTTTAGCTGTAAATACGACTTGGCAAGTGTACCGCTTGCCAGGCCTAAACCTTCCCTTTTCCTACATGTAAGGCACCCCTAAGGTAGGCCCTAGGTACCCCCAAGGTGGGACATATAGTAATGTGTTTTATATGTCCTGACAGTCAAATATTGCGCAAAACAAAATTTCACTGTTGCAAGGCCTGTCCCTCTCATAGGTAAACATGGGGGTACCTTTAAATCTGATTAAAGTGTAGATTCCCTTCGAGAGCGGATGGACATGTGGAGTTTGGGGTCTCTGAGCTCACAATTTAAAAATACATCTTTTAGTAAAGTTGATTTTAAGATTGTGTGTTTGAAAATGCCACTTTTAGAAAGTGAGCATTTTCTTGCTTATACCATTTCTGTGTCTCTGCCTGTTTGTGGATTCCCTGTCTCGGTCAGTTTGACAGTTGGGCTGGTTGCACCTCACACTAGACAGTGACACAAAAGGAGCTGGGGTGTAGTCTGCATTTCCTGGTGAGCCATCTGTGCTAGGGGGGAGGGGAGGAGTTGTCACTCACACCTGAAAGGGCTGTGCCTGTCCTCACACAATGCAGTCTCCGACCCCCTGGTGAGTGTCTGGGGCCTGGCCTGGGCAAGGCAGGATTTCACATACAAAAGAGACTTTACTTTGAAGTAGGCCTACTTCAAAGGACAAATTGGGTATAAGAAGGGCACCCAAAACCACAGACTTTAGATCACTTCTGGACATCAAGAGGAACCTCTGCCTGGAGAAGAGCTGAAGAGCTGAGGAGAAGTGCTGCCCTGCCTGTGACTGTGCTTTTTGGAGCTATCATGCAGTTGCTGCTTCTGCCAGAGTAAGAGGGCAAGGACTGGACTTTGTGTACCTTCCATCTTGTGAAGAAATCTCCAAGGGCTTGATTTAGAGATTGCCTCCTATTGTTTGAAGTCTCGGGGACATCAAAGACTTCTTTCTGCCAGCACCTGGAGTCTCTGGAGAGACTCCTACTCTGACAAGTGGTGCCCTATCCAGTCCCTGGGCCCTTGAAAGGAAAGCTGGTGGAAATCAAAGGAAATCGACTTAGGACTGACGACGCAGCTGAATCCGGTGACGCCGCCTGCAACCGACTCCGTGATCTTCGCTGGAACGCGACGACCTTCGCAGGCCCAACGCCGCTGCAGCCCTGCTGAAGTCCACGACTCCATGGAAGTCGCCGCACCACATCATGACTGACACAGCTCGAACTGCGCAGACTCAACGTTTCGCACAGACGCCGCGATCCCCGACTTTGCACATCGACTTGTTTTCACTCTTCACTAAAGGCACTGTACTTGGGGGTCTACCCGACTCCGTGTCCGGTGTCGCTGGTGTCGGCTTGTTGGGAATGACTCCGTCACGACGCAATGTTAACACCTCATCGAAGTATTTTGTGTTTATAAGTGCTATTTTTGAGTTTAATCTTTAAAAATTTATAACTTGACTTGTGTATGTCGGATTCTTGTCGTTTTGGTCTTGTTTTGTTTAGATAAATATTTCCTATTTTTTCTAAAACTGTGTGGAGACATTGTCTTTGCTGCACTGACCTAGAAGGTTTGAAGGATTCCATATGTGCACCATAGGGGGACCGCCGATCGAGCCAGTAAACACCCTGCAGTAGTCTTGTCATGGTTTTGTTTTACCCCTTAACTTCTCCTGCTGCTTTCCTCAAATACCCTGTCTAGTGTACTGATAAACCAATGAGGACTGAACCTCTCCAAAAGACGAGAGCTGTTGGCATCCCTCAGCAGTTCCTTGCTGCCTCAGACTGCTGCACATTGCCTTAAATGATTGGATCCCTATCTTGTTAAGAAGCTAGATAGAATACTGGCAACAACAGAGGTGAGTGGTCTCTAGCCACAAAGAGTTGGAGCAGGTAGAAGCTCTGCCAGGGCTCGAATGCAATATTCTAAGTTTTGTTGAATTAACTAACAAGAAAAGCATTGTATAGCGTTCAGACTAGGCCCTGCTTCAACACCATGAAAAGATTGAATTTTATGATGAGACCACAACATTTAAGGGGTGGATGGTTGCAGAAATGCTGGAGAAACATCTTTTATTGAAAATAGTGTTGAACATGATTCCCCTGCTAAGGTCTGATCTTAGTTGTGCTCAGGAAGATGGTGGCAGCACAGTGAGTTTGGAGTTCAACTCCCCACCCAAGGATTCAGCTTCCCAAAATGCAGACTCAAAGCTGGTAATACCAGCATGAAAAAAACACATAGACCTGGAAGTTGGGATTAATTGAACAGCTGGTTTACCAACCCAGTCAACTCAGCTGAATAATGAGACAAGACGGGAAGGCTATAATTTGTTTGCAAAGCCGATACAAATCAAGTTCAATAACACAGGCACTAGGATATCCAGGAATCTATTTAAATAGCCAGGCAGTCAGTGACAGGCGATATGGAGTTTTTTACTTTTACTACAATTAGTACAGTAGACCAGAGGATTTCTCCTACAAACCTAGAGATCAGATTTCTGCAAAGCCTATCCACGGTTGCATTGGTCCCACTTTCGAGGGGATTGGCAGGCCCATGGGAGCAATAGAACTTGGTGATACTGCACAGCCTTTGGGAGTTCATCAGAGCATAGGCCATGCTCAGTCACTGGGATGATCTGAGCTGTTAAATAATGTATTTATTAACAACCACTCTTACTGGAATTAAGGATTTGAAACAGACCCAGATTCAGGAAATTACAGCTTTGCATTGGAAGTTGGCTAAAATAGAGAAAAGTGTAGCTCAGCTCCCTATAAGGCTTCAAGAGGTGGAGCAGAGAATATCTGATTACAAGTTTGTTACTCAGAATATAGAGATATCAGGAGTGCAAAGAATGTCAGCTTCTTATTGAACAAGATAGAGGAATTCGAAAATCATGCTAGGAGATCTAATTGACAATTTGTGGGCATCACAGAAGGGAGAGAGAACCAGAAAGGTTGCAAAAGCCTAATCCAGCTGGTGGAAAATCAGGTTAGATCTCATATTTTGCCAGACAACATACTCCCAATATGAAATATTCACACACTATCCATGCAAACTTTACTGACTGTTGAATTAAGGATCAGAGTCTCTCAACAGCAATTAAGCAAAAGTCATTTGCAGTTTTGCAGAGCTCATAATATAGCAAACCCAGTGCTGCTGCATGCAGGTAGCACAGCAACCTTGAAATGAACACTGTCAGCACAGCAGAGAGTGCGCATTTCAAGGGTGGTGGGCTGTGGGTGGGGGGGCTGCGCTGCCCATGCCATGGGCAAGGGCAGTGTAGGGACCCCTCTGTGGCCCCCTGCACTTCTTCTCCACCAGCCTTTTCATGGTGGTTGAACCTCCATGAAAAGGCTGGCGGAGAATAAAGTTGTAATCAGCAGGGCGGTGCTAAGTTCAGCACCACCCTGGCTGATTACAACCTGCACCGCCGACATACTATCGGATCAGAGATCCTGGCGGGAAAGGCAGTAGGTTGTCGGATCTCTAGTTTGCAGTGGTTTGTACCCTGTCCAAGTAGGGATACTCACTCTGGTCAGGGAAAGGAAGTCACACAGCGAAGATAACCCTTGCTCACCCCCTTGGTAGCTTCGTACGAGCAGTCTGGCTTATCTCAGTTGCAATGTGTAAGATATTTGTACACACACAGTAATGCAGTGAAAACACCATAAACACCAGTTTAGAACAAAAGCCATTATTAACTGTATCAAACAAGACCAAAACAACAAAAATCCAAAATACACAAGTAAAGACATCACATTTTAAAAGTGGAAATGAGTCTCAATCCATAGGATTCAATGATTGTATCTTTTCAGCACAAAGTACCTGGGATGCATCAGAAATAAAGACGATTTAGGCCACAGGGGAGGTGACGCATTGAAAATCAAAACAATATGTTGGCTCCATACTGCTCAGGGGAGGTGATGCATTGAGCCTTTCCTCGCAGGAGAGGCGATGCATTGGTTCCTTACTGGCAGGGGAGGTGATGCGTTGATTCTTACCTAACAGGAAATGCGATGCATGGATTTCTGCTCCTTACTGAGGTGCAGGGTCGATGAGAAACTGATGCCCCGGGGACGATGCATGGAAAATTAAGACGTCCTGTATTGATGTAGCTGCAGTGAAATAGGTGCTGTCTCGATGCTGCCGTGAGACAGGCACTGTGTGGGTTCTTCAGCCATGGGACAGGCTGTTGATTTTTCTGCCGTAGGACAGGCGCTGCATTGTCTTTTTCTGCTTTGCTCCCATTGGTGCGTGAATTTTCTTCTTCAGGCCACCAGCTTGCACTCTCAAGGGCCCAGACACTGGAGTTGCCACCACTTGGCAAATGAGGACTCTCAGCAGAAGAGCCCAGGCACTGGCAGATGAGACATCTAACATGAGGCAAGCTCAGTTCAAGCCTTTATAGAAACTTGGAAAGCAGGATGTAGAATGCAAAGTCCAGTTATTTCACTCCCAGGACAGAAGCGGCAAGCAGCAGGCCAGCACAAAAAAACAACAACCAGAGTTACAGTTCCTCCTATGGCATCCAGCACTTCTTCCTATCAGAATGCCCTCAGCCCAGAAGTATTCTGACTTTGTGGGGTCAGAGGTCCAGTACTTATTCCCATTTCTGTCTTTAAAGTAGGCCAACTTTAAAAAAATGGAATTTCTAGTGCACAAGACCCTGCCTTTCCTGCCCTGGACGCAGACATAACCAAGGGGGGTTGGAGACTGCTTTGTGCAAGGACAGGCACAGCCGTATTCAGGTGCAAGTGAGTGAGGACAGGCACAGCCCTATTACGGTGCAAGTGTCACCTCCTCCCACCACTCTATCCCAGGAAAACCCCTCAGGATATGTAGGATATGCAGGACACACCTCAGCTCCCTTTGTGTGACTGTCTAGAGTGAATTCACAAACATCCCAACTCTCATCTTGACCCAGAACTGTATTTCACAGCCAGGCAGAGGCACAGAATGGTTAAGCAAGAAAATGCCCACCTTCTAAAAGTGGCATTTTCAAATTTACAATTTTAAAACCAATGGTACCAAAAGATGTATTTATATATTGTGAGTTCAGAGACCCCAAACTCCACATCTCTATCTGCCCCCAATGGGAACTTCTCTTGAAATGATATTTCAAGGCACAGGCACTCCCAATTTTACCCTAAGGGATAGATAGTCCTTGCAATAGTGAACAATGAATTTAGCAGTAGTTCACTATCAGGACATGTAAACCACACCATTACATGTCCTACCTTTTAAATACACTGCAACATCCCCATGGTGCTGCCTTGGGCCTACCATAGGGATGTCTTACATGTAGAAAAAGTGAAGCTTTGGGCCTGGCAAGTCGGTGCACTTGCCAGTTCAAACTGGCAGTTTAAAACTGCACACACAGACACTGCAATGGCAGGCCTGAGGCATGTTTGCAGGCCTACTCATGTGGGTGGCACAGTCAGTGCTGCGGGCCCAGTTGTAGCATTTGATTTACAGGATGTGGGTACACATACAGTGCACTTTACTAGGGAAAACAAATATGCCAATCATGGATAAACCAATAACCAGCACAATTTAGGCACTTTTTTCTTGTGCTGATTTAATAGCACATCTTGGATAGTTTTGTTTTTTATTTCACAAATGATTAGTAGAGGATCAGGGGCTATATGGGCTAATGCCTTTTTAGATCACTCCATAATAAATTATTATTGGCAGATCAGATTTTGATAGATGAGACTAGAGCTTTAATCGAGAAGTTCTTTCAAATTAATCAGAACTTGGCCCCATTTTTATAATTTGGGAATCTTATAAAGCTACTTTTAGAGGGTGAATGATTGCTTATAAATAACAATTATTCACTGTACACTCCACAATAATACAGAAATATATATATAGGGCTGCACGGGCAAAAGAGGCTGCAGGAAATAACTCAGGCAAACAAGGTAAAACAGATAGAGCCTGCTTTCTCATTACTGAATTTTAAGGTTTATTTTTTGTCTGAAGTAATATAAAATACTATTAAATTACTATATACATAGTAGAAATATAAATATATTTGTGTGTGTGAGTGTTTTAAATACAAATTTGTAATGCATAAATTAAAAAAGGAAGAAGTGAAAAACAACATTACATAGAATAATATCAGATTCTCTAGCTACCAAAAAATAATACAATTATGAAATCAGTACTGATTTATTGAATTTCAATTAATACATGAAAAAAATAAAAAAAATAAGTAACAAATACCATTGCGCAAACAAAATTTCACAAGCACTTGCCATAAAATAAATTAAACAACACTAAATATAAAAATACACATAATTACCAAATATTCAATTACATATAAATCTTAATTATGATATGTTTATTTTCCCCTACCAAATCACTTAAAAAAATAACACAGCATTAAAAACAGGCATGTCTAATAACCACATCAAAACTAAAATACATATTAAAATAAACCAAACAGTACAACATTTACACAATCTTATATGAGTTAAGTAATTTACATATTTGATAATAAAATAATAATGACAATAAGCTTACATTTAATTTAATTTCATGTAAATTCAGAACCTATTCCCCTGTGTGCTCAGTGACCCACAACTAATGTATAGCTTAAATAAGCTTAAATAAATCAGTATAAAACTATCGAATAACTAACAATCAATTAAAAAATTAACAATCAAAAACTAATTAACAATCATTTTTAAATAGTTATTACTTTAATAACTTCCCAGACTACACGTCAAGACCAGGGCAGTGCACGCTCTATTGGCGACTAGAATGCAAAAACCCAGCACTCTCAAAACAACGTAATTTATGCATTGTGCTGATATGTTGTTGTTTAACCTTTTGCATTGCAGAGTTTAATCTTGAAGACTTATTTTTAATGTGTTTACAAATACTGTTCATTTGCAATGTATTGCTGCAGGCTTTCAGAGTGTGTTAGGGTGTGGTCCCTTTCCAGGGCCTTCCAGAGACTTTCCCTGCAGCATGCCTGGGTGTGGTTGTGGGCTGGGCCAAGACTCTATAAAAGGGAGCCAGCCCAGCTCCAAGTGCTCACTATTCAGAGGTCACGGTGCAGAGCAGCAGCTACTTCCTGAGCTCCTGTCCCGGTGGCCTATTTGATCTTCCAGGCCTCTGACCTTCATTCTTCATTGGTGATCCTTGTTCTGGGCAGTAAGACGGTGGTTGGGCTGACCTCCCGACGCCGTTATCGAGAACTTTCATATTCTTGGCCTAAATCTTTAATGATTCACAGATTACTTTGCTCGCTACCATTTCTTGACATTTGCATGGTGGCTTGCGAAATTGGCAAGACGTGTGATTTGTTTCATGCTGATTTGATCTTGTTATTCATTGCGCGCTACCATTTCTTGACATTTGTATGGTGGCTTGCGAATCGGCAAGACGCGCGATTCGTTTCATGATGATTTGACCTTGTTATTCATTGCGCGCTACCATTTCTTGACATTTACATGGTGGCTTAAGAATCGGCAAAAGACGCACAATTCATTTCATGATGATTTGACTTTGTTATTCATTGCGCGCTACCATTTCTTGACATTTACATGGTGGCTTAAGAATTGGCAAAAGACGCGTGATTTGTTTCATGGTGCTTTAATCTTGTTATTCATTGCGTGCTGTTATTTTTTGGCATTTACATTGTGGCTTACGAATCGGCAAGACGCGTGATTCGTTTAATGGTGATTTAACCTTGATATTCATTGCGTGCTACCATTTCTTGACATTTTACATGGTGGCACTCGAATCGGCAAGACGCACGATTCTCTCTTCGAGCTTACTTCATGGTGTTCGTTGTATGCCATTTATTCTAAGACATTTATTAGGTAATATACGAGTTGACAAGTTGTGCGATTTGTTTCCTGAATCCATATTGTGTTATTCATGGTGCACAATCCTTTTATGGTGTTTACTATATATATGAAAATCTGCAATGTGTGCAATTCGTGTTCAAACATTTCAAGAGAACACAGAAGACCAGAGTTTCTAGATGCAATATTGCATGCTCCTAGTATGCTTTCTCAAAAAAGGATTCATATGACTGGTTTAGAACTTATTCAGAATGTTTTCCTGATTCTCATGTAAAGGAAAGTACTTGAATTTGAAAGTTTCATTTAATCCATTTTGATTCCCTTACAGGTATCGGCCATCTTGAAACTTAGTCATTTTAAGCCTAATTCTTAGGTTGGTCATGTTATCAGAATGACTAGGCTTAGAGTCATAGGCCCATATTTATACTTTTGTACAATTCCTTTTTTTAACTTTGCGCCGCTTTTGCGTCAAAAAGCGGTGCAAATGCGGCGCTAAAAAAAGTATAAATATGGGCCATAGTCTAGTATTGATTTCATGAGATGTAATTTTCATATTGTGTGTTTTAACCTTTTTCTTACTACAGGTCTCCTCCCAGCTGTTCCCTTCCTAATCCCCTCTTGCCCTTTTGAACTCTTTTAGCCTCTGTGATTTATCTATCAGAGTCTTGGAGCTGTTCAGTGATCGACGTGTTAGGAACGTGCGCAGACCCTGAGGATCTGGTGACTCTGACACTACACCCCTATGAACATAACAACCCAATACTGAAATACAAATTAAATTTTAAATTTAAAAAAATATATAACACTTAAAAAGTTATAGAATCATAACCAATAACAAAATTAATTGGCAATTCAAAAAATAATATTACATTCTTAACATCAAAATAAATATATTTCTAATTTAAATAATAGCTCACCCTTTCCCCCTACAAACCCAACTCACTGCGACATTATAAACTACTATTAAGTATTTAAAAATGATATACTAAATCACATGAAATTAAAACTACATTTTAAAAAAATAGTATCAATCATAACAACAATATTAAAACATAAAATAATATAGTAATTAATATACTAGCTAAATCACATTAAAATAATGTAAAAATATTTTTCCAACTATAATACTGAAAATGGTAATAAAACAATGATATTCTTGCAAAACTATATTATTTACAAAAAACAATATTCTTGACAGAGATATTCTACAATTGTTTTGATTCACAATATTTTTTTCTGCATTTCTGTTGTCCGATATTTTTAACTCAATATTTTGTCCAAACACCAGCATATTAAAAATACAGATACAAAAAATGAAGCTCTGTTGTTTCTTAATGGCTATCTCTGCATTACCAGGCACTCGCAGATACACACATAACACATCATAGCTCATAAATTATGAACATTAATGAGGCAGGATTCTCCTAGCGACTGTTAATAGCATTTG
This sequence comes from Pleurodeles waltl, assembly GCF_031143425.1. Classification (NCBI taxonomy): domain Eukaryota; kingdom Metazoa; phylum Chordata; class Amphibia; order Caudata; family Salamandridae; genus Pleurodeles; species Pleurodeles waltl. The sequence continues at coordinate 572,917,579 of NC_090438.1, forward strand.
TGCACTGTGCAAGATTGATTCAACCAGCACAGTACAAATATTTCTCTGCATCCCACTGTAAACACTGCACCATCAAAGCATTGCAATGTGAACTAGTTAGTAATAAAAAGAGAAAGGGGGTAGTAGGTGTATGAAAGACTAAAAATCATGAATTATTCAAAACATATATGCAAAATTCATCTTAGCAAATAAGGATTATTTATTTGTTTATTTATGTATCCAAATTTTAAATTGTTTGTGAACTGTGCGGAAATATTTTTTCTGCCACTAAACATGACATTTTCAACAAACCCTAAATATCAAAACAAGCAATGCATATTGTTAGGTGACTAATCCTACATAATACTGACAGCAGTAACAGAAAACCCTCCATCTAATTATTACGGTGTCAAAATAGTATTGGACACAGCCCTGATCAAGGCCTTGCCTACCTACTTGCATTCAAAGCATCACTTGTATCAACACTCTCAGGTGCTGAAATGCTCCCACATGTTCTATCTAAAAAATACCTAAAAATCCGCATGGTTAGAAATGCTGGCAGATCATCCATTGGTGCCATTTTATTGGCGCAAACTTCCCCTTTCTACTCTGTGAGGACCATGTCAACTTTAAAAAGCTACTAAAAACATGCTGTTTAATGCCTTTCTTTAAGTCTCTGGAAACTGTTATGCCAGCCTGCTGTGCTGAGTGCTGAGTTGCTTCTAAGTGAGTGAATCACGTGCGATTAGTTACCATCAAGTAAAATAAAGCCCAACAAGGTGCATCAGTCGACACCATCCATTATGAAGAGAGATTAGAATAATATTGAGGTTATATTCAAAGGAATAAGGTCTCAATGAAATGAGAAACATTTAGAACATGTAAGACTTTGAACAGCAGAGATCAACCATGGAAACATGGCCCTACACAAGAATGGTCACCTTAGAACATTCAGGACCTGTACAACTTGGCCTGCAGCCAGCACCATCATGCTGACAATACATCCACATAAGTACAATCCTCATCCTTGTCACAAATAACCCAAATTTTTTGCCGTAATGAAATCATGGCCTTGGAGTAGTACACAATGGTATACAGGGGTGTGAGTAAAGCAATTTTCAATCCTGAAAAACAGGATCAAATGGTAACACTCTTTAAATAGACTTTACACAGGGGAGTTATCACCTTGTTTTGAATCAGTATTATTACTATTTTAATTCCAAGACAAATAAAGAACTATATAACATTTAAAGTTTTTGTGCCCAGTCCATGAGTCAAGAATATGTAAGAACTTGCCACTGCCTGGTAGCTAAAGCCCAGTTAAGCCACGTTGCTGCTTCCACTTTTTTCTAACAACGCGAATCACTGTTTTATCCAGCCGCCGAAACACTATAATAAGAATGTCCAAGGCTCTCTAAGATATCCAAATCTGATTGATTATTGTGACTTGCATAAGCTCACAAATAGTGAAAGCATTTCAATGACCCTGTACAACATAATAATTATCAGTGTATCATGCGCTTAGAACATGAGCCACGCATATGCAAGACCCAGCCAGGCTACAGAAATTTTAGTAAAGCACTTTTTGACCAACTTTCCAAATATCTTATAAAAAACAATATTTGAAAAGAAAGTCCGATCGTTGATTATCCAGACACCTCAACCAGAAGAATATCCAAATGTGTCAATGTACTACATTTATAATTTGGAGCTCTATTATTCTGACCTTCTGTGAGCCCCCAAAAAGTAGATGTGGGTTGAGGCCAAAATGTGACACAGGTACCCTAGTGAACACACTGAAGAGATTTTAAATAACAATACAACTTGGTTGCCCATAAGGATTATACAACACTAAGTAAGATACTTGGGTTTTACTAACTGCATCTCCAGGAGGGTCTCGCATAGCAAAACTTACATTGACACAGATGGCTCAGTGTGAACCTCAGTCAAACAAACTACATGGGATACCCGTAGACCCAGCTGAGACCTGGGTAAATCGTGGTATCGTCAACAATGTTGCCACAAGTGTCAATCAAAATCATAATTTAAATAACATAATCAATAAGAAACCAACACAATTACAAGAAGGAAGCATTGAGCTGTATACTCTCAGTATATTTAAAGATCATTGGACACATAAATATGGAAGCATCCACACTTATCCAAGAAAGTGTAGTGAATAAGAAAAAGTGAACACTCAGGGCCCGATTGGGAGCTTGGCAGATGGGAACAACCGTCCGCCAAACTCCTGAAGGGGTGGTTGCCACCATGCTGACTACATCTCTGCTGGCCCCATTAAGACTTGCCCACTGGGCTAACAGGCAGAAACCAAGGTTCCCACATGTCAGCCCAGCGGGAAAGTGGAGTAAGCATTGACACCGGCTTGTATTCCAGCGACGACAATACTGTGCAGACAGTGCGCATTACGACGGTGCTGGGCAGGAGGAACCCTGCACTTCCCCCCATGTCAGAGGCAGGAATGGGCAGTGCAGGGACCCTCTGTGGCCCCCTGCAGCAGTTCACTGCCAGCCTGGTGGAGAACCAGGTTGTAATCAGGCTGTGCTGAGTTCAGCACCGCACTGGCTGACTCCAACCTGCACTGCCATCAGCCCATTGAGATCTCCGATCTCGGTGAAGATGGTGGTAGGTTGGCGGGACTGCCTGCCACCCTCATAATGTGACAGTCGGACCACCACAACCGCAGCGGTCCGACAGCCACCCCGTATGTGACATTCAGAGGACTGACACACTTGTTATTAGGCCCATAGTGCTCATGAACAACTGCCCATGAACAGCGCATGTGAAGCACAGATATAAGGAAATTGAAGACAAACAGCTTGTAGGCTATATTTGTAACATCTCAATACATGAATTTAACAATATTAAAGATTTCAAAATTATCATGTAAATGAAAGGCCTTGGTTCACTGTTTCAATTGTCGATGCCGTTTTGACCATAGTAACGTAAGGTCATTATCAGGATAAAAGTGTACTTGAGAAATGTGGTGCTGTCAGTAGAAGAAAGAATCTGTTTACAGAATAAAAGATAGAACAACCAAGGAGTCAATATCCAAAAGGAGAATGATAGTTCTCCAAGACTCAGTCAACAAAATGCCACCAAAAGGAATAAGGAGACTGGGTTGTGCGAGCGCTGATATTTTACTAACAAATATTTTGTGTATTTTGTATTCTGAATACACTTTGAAATGACTTAAAATAGAAAATACCATGTAATTCGTAACATGTACCTACTTAAATGGCTGCCACTTAATATGAAAAGGTTTATTAAAAGTTGTACTAATGTTTATTCAAAGTTTATATTATTAAGAAAATGCAGTAATATGTCATGCTTGCAGTTAAATGTTATGTATTAGCTTAAATTAACTGTAGGCCTAAAACTAACAAGGCATAAGCTCTAGTATTGTACTGTCATTTAAATGAAAAATGCAATGTCTGAATAAAAATATGATTTCATGCCTGCTGAATAATAGATAAACTAATTGTTGCATATTTTGAAAGTTCACCAGATCTCATAAACTAGAAAATCTTCTTCTTTTCCTGTCTTCATAAGCTACTATAGAAGCATAAGTGTATTAAAACTGTTACAATATATTTACTTGGGACGTGTGAGAAAGTAATGTTCTCAGGAACTAACAATGGATGTACTGACAGAAAGAAATTAAAGAATTTAAATGTTGCATTTTGACAAGTCAACCAACATGCTTAAATGGAGAAGAACCAATCATCAACTTGTAGAGAGTGTCTAGTTATATCTCTGATATACAATCATAGTTTTATTGGGTAAATTGTCTCTTGCATGACTTTCTGACCAATGACAACATGGGACAACTTTAATTTAACCACACTGTACTGAGAACTTGTGTGGATTCTTGCTCATTCTTGGTGGCCACTCTCATGAGCTTTTCTCTGAGTCACTTCAATACTTCTATGCTGAGAGTCTACTCTATTGCTATCTTTGTACTCCATGCTTAAATGTTGGAGTTTATTCTTGCGCTCTATGCTTAGAGCCTGATGCCCCTTTATTGCCTATTTTAGCAAAATGGTTCAGAGAGCTTAGAGTCCCCGATCCTGAACCATTACCCCTTTCATGTACTGTTGCTGATGCTGTCTGAACTGATGCTCGCCTAACGAAGATTAATCACTGGTTGCTGATCCCTACAAGGAAAGGTATTCTAGCCTACATATGTATTTGCTATTGATTTGTCTTTTGTTTCTAGGTACCAAAAGCTGCCTTTTGACAGAGCCATAGTTAGGTGTTTTCCACATTCATTTTGACTAAAACTTTTGCATGAAGCCCAACATTGTTGATGCTAATCCGAGGTTAGAGAGATTTATTTCCATCCAAATAAAATACTGAGTGATGTTACTGATTTGCTGAATATTTCAAATGTATGTTATTTCTATTGCGCAATTACTCTTATTATTGATTTTTAATCTGATCTTAGAAGGACTTACTGTAAATGTACTAATCAAGTTAAGATTCTTCAGAAGATTTGGTCAACAAGTGTTGTTTTTGTACTTATATCATGTGGTTTTGAGACTAATTTACGTGATACTAGAATTGTTAATCTAGTGTAAGAAACTTTCTAATTGATACTAAAGGTGTGGTTATTCATGGCCAAAAGGGTCACGGTAAGTGAACTTTTCTGTCTCTAAAGATTTTTATTGATTGTTTGTTGATATTCATGATATGTTCAAACTCGAGGGTGTGACCGCCTTAAACGAGTCCAAAGGTCCATCGACCTCACATATGCATCCCCTTATCAACTTATTGCAGTAAACCAATAAGGTCAGACGCTCTCACAGTTGACAATCCCTCAAAGAAAACCTATGAAATAAGGGATAAAGAAATCAAGCCAGCAGCATAAAACCTCGACTGGCAGTTTCACAGCACTTGAGGTGCAGCACAAGGTAACAACATTAATAACGGACCAAACAAAATAAGGTTTGGCTGCCCTCATGTCGTACATGGAAAGAGATTTCCCAGGGCGACCACCAGAATTCAAATGGAAATCAACCACCTCTCCTCTCTGCACCTGCCACGTTGATCGGCAAGGTGGGTGAGAGGTAAAGCCACCATCTTATGAAGAATCGCAAGGATCAAAATAAGATGGCAATTAAATTTGGTTTCTTTTTTATTACATTATTTAAATTACGATTTTGATTGATACCTGTTGAGGCATTGTTGGGATACATCAGTCTGAATCTCAGCTCACCTTTGAAAGTTTATGATGAAGGTGACACATAATTTACATTGAACTAATCTGTTTATTTGATTGAATAGTTTCATATTTGTTTAGAAAATTGTGTAAGTTCGTACCTCAACTGTGGGGTGAATAGTTTTCTTTCACGGCTCTCACTAATAAGCGTGATTATTCACCTAACCTTATGATTCAAACGTTTTAATATTTTAATATCTGTTCTTTGTTACAAAATGTCCTATTTGATGACAATAAATAACTATTTTCTGACAGTACAAATAATTCAAAATTGAGTTCAATAAAGTAAATATCCTTGATGTGCTAAGTTAGGTTTTACATTTCTTTTATGAATGATTAATGAGAAATGGTCTATGGGGCACCTTTGACTCCTTTTTCAAGTTTCAACATCAGTCCTACTTATCCTTACAGGCCAAACCAAATCCATTATCACTGACCAATAATTCAACAGGTCCGAGTCAGTAAAACATAGAATACTCATCAGGAATTCTTTTTAATTTATAAATGCAATGTTGTTCCATTGTTTTGCCTCAATGGAGTAAGAGTCTACGTTACATTTAGCCTTATATGTTGGTTTTTGATTGCATGTTTCTACACAAAATACATGTGATAACTACAAAACCCATCCCATAAGACTAAGGGCCTGATTTATGAAAAGTTAGCACCGCCTTTACGTCATTTTTTGATGCAAAAGCGGCATAAATTCACAAAATATAATATTTTTTTAATTTGCTCTGCTCTTGCATCAATAAATGACATAAAGGTGGCGCTAACTTTTCATAAATAAGGCCCTAAATATTTTACACCACCCAGGGAAAGAGCGAACACTCTGGGAGCACAAAACATATCTCTATGACCTAACACCTGTGATAGCTCGGAAAAAATATTGTAATGCTAATGTAAAATATGTGTGGACTGTTTGGCTAAAGTAGGAACTCAACATTAGAAGTGTAATTGTTCATTTTTAGGGTTGAGAGCGCAAGCGCTCTGGCCCCTGTTGTAATCTCTCTGTGGCTTTTTAACCATGCCCATGTCACGCCCATCATTTTTGTTGGTTCATGGACTTGCTTTTAAAATTTGCTTGATTTAATTCGTGAAAGGTATAAGTAAGTCATGCCTTTTCCGGTGTTTAGCCCTCCTCGAGAGCACCGGTAAACTACTGAAAACATACAAGGCTTCATGCTTTCCGTATGGCTCCTGGACTACTTTTTCTTTTTATTTCCTATGCAGCGCGATCTCGCTGGACAGTAGTCGAGCGCTTTGCATGACATAGATAGACCCTGTTACATGGATAATTGCATATTGCTGATACGTTTGACTGTGAGTGAACTTCTTTTTTATTTTCTGTGCTTCATGCTCATGGCGCATTAAATCGGCTTGCTTATGTAAAACTGTATTACTTTTCATTTTCAATTTATGTGGCAAGAAAAGTCCGTTTAGGACTTTACAATGCTAATAGCTCTAAGTCGAACAAATGTGAGACACATTGCATTGCAAATGCTTGTTATATAATGGTATTTATAGTTCGAATTTTTGCAGTGGTATGCCTTGCTCTATAAGGTGGAATATTAAGAACTGCAAAATATCTAACAAATATAAGTGGCAAAAAAATAAGTTTAACTTGCATTAAACATAGACAAGCCACTCGCAGGTGTTTACTTACATACTGCCTGCATTCAGCAGTAAACACCTACTGTTTTGCAGCTATTTTCGCTTAATTATATAAATATGTTGTTGATTAATGAAATTGGCCAGAAACGCTAATAGGGCAAGTTTTCACCTTATTCATTGCGTAGTGTTTTTTTTTTAACTTAATCTCCCCTGAGAAAGACCAGAAAGCAGCATGTGTCCTGCGTTATGATAGCTTGCTTGTCTGACTCATAAAGGCTTTGGCTTGAAGGTGTTGCCAAAGAAAATAGGCCTGGCTTTAGTAAATTGCGTGCAAGCATTCATACACGCACAACAATAGAGGCATATATGAGCTCATAAATAACATATGCAGAGGCGGCAGAAAGCATACATCTCCTCTCAGACATGCATGAACAGCCAATGTACATATGGGCACAAATTCATACACACTAGATCCAGTCATTGACAGATGCAGGTACTTCTAACACACACCATATATTATGCTGGTACTTTCCCTGTGAACATTAGGGATTAATACTCAACTCAGTGGTGCCCATTTGATCCACGTGGAAAGAAAAACGACTGAGTGTAACACTGGAGGACTGGGAGGAGGTGGGCAGCTGGACTTCTAATATGAAGGGCTCACAAAAATGTCGGTAGCAGGCAGTCAAACTAGAATGGCAGAATATTGTAAATAATAGCCTATCCGTAAATATTCAACTCAGTACAAGTGACTGCATCATGGGTGTGAATGGCAGACAGAGACTGAAATGCGTGCATAGCTACGGCTATTGCCGGCTTCCACATTCCCACTGACATATCTGTGACTTTCAGAGCACGCGACATTTACTGATGCATCGGAGGCCTTCGATCTTTCTGATGACTGTTTGAAAAACACAAATCCAATGTCCCTGGTGTGCTGGAACTTTTCTCCCAGTGTGTGTGAGAGATTTGAAAGTATTTGTTCCTGATAACTTCAAAGTCAAAAAAGCTGATGGTAATAACAGTTGGTGGTGAGGGGGTGCACTAAATATGGCGGCAAAACCGACAACACTCTAGCCACTGCATTGGAGGGAGTGATTCAGTTTATTTTTGACAGTACAGTCAGAAATGCCTTGCAGTCTGAGAAACAGTGGTTCGTCCACATCTAAATGAAGAGCTGGATCCAAAAGCTGGCAGATGTGTCACTGTCATCCAAATCTAAGCAAAGCGGTTACCCTTCTCCAGCCATTTGCTAACAGTTTCTCATCTCTAACTCTCACATACACAGTCTCTCTCTTTCTCTTTCTCTAACTCTCTTTCTCAAACACACACAGATAGGGCACGTGCTTAACCCCGTTGCTGCCAGGACTTTCCCCCCTCAGGTGCCAGGCCTTTTTTTGGCTATTTGGGGCAGTTCACGCTTACACCCTTATAACTTTCTCTCCACATAAGCTACCCATGCTAAATTTTCATCCTTTTTTGCCAACATCCTAGGGATTCTAGAGGTACCCAGAGTTTGTGTGTTCCCCTGGAGGAGACCAAGAAATTAAATGAGAGAAAAGGGCTACAGAAGAAGGCTTGTGTTTCTTTCCCTGAAAATTGCATCAACAATGGGTTTGCTGTGCTAAAATCACCATCTCCCAAGCTTTCAGGAACAGGCAGACTTGAATCAGAAAACCACATTTTTCAACACAATTTTGGCATTTTACTGGGACATACCCCATTTTTACTATTTTTTGTGCTTTTAGTCTCCTTCCAGTTAGTGACAGAAATGAGTGTGAAACCAATGCTGGATCCCAGAAAGCCAAACATTTCTAAAAAGTAGACAGCATTCTGAATTCAGCAAGGGGTCCTTTGTGTAGATCCTACAGGGTTTTCCTACAGAAAATAGCAGCTGAAATAAAAACAATATTGAAATTGATGTGAAAAAACATCCATTTCTCTCCATGTTTTACTCTGTAACTCTTTCCTGTGATGTCAGATTTTTAAAGCAATATGCTGTTAAGTCTGCTGGACTCTTCTGGTTGCGGAGATGTATAGGGCTTGTGGGTTCATCAAGAACCCTAGGTACTCAGAGCCAATAAATTAGCTGCCCCTTGCAATGGGTTTTCATTCTATACTGGGTATACAGCAATTAATTTGCTGAAATATAAAGAGTGAAAAATAGGTATCAAGGAAACCTTTGTATTTCCAAAATGGCCACAGGATAAGGTGTTGAGAAGCAGTGATTATTTGCATCTCTGATTTCTGGGGTCTTCATACTAGCACGTGAATTACAGTGCTAAAATAGATGTCTTTTTTACACACTGTCTTACATTTGGAAGGCAAAAATGTAGAGAAAGAAAAGGGTCAATAACACTTGCTCTTCTATTCTGTGTTCCCCCAAGTCTCCCGATAAAAAAAGGACCTCACTTGCATGGGTAGGCCTAATGCCCACGACAGGAAATGCAACATGGACCCATCACATTTTTACATTGAAATCTGAAGTGTTTTTTGCAAAGTGCCTAACTTTGGATTTTGGCCTCTAGCTCAGACAGCACCTTGGGAAACCTACCAAACCTGTGCATTTTTTTAAACTAGACACCTGGGCAATCCAGGATGGGGTGACTTGTGGGGCTCCTACCAGGTTCTGTTACCCAGAATCCTTTGCAAACCTCACAATGTGGCCAAAAAACATGTTTTCCTCAAATTTCAGTGACAGAAAGTTCTGGAATCTGAGAGGAGCCACAAATTTCCTTCCATCCAGCGTTCCCCCAAGTCTCCCAATAAAAATGGTACCTCACTTGGTGTGGGTAGGCCTAGTGTCCGCAACAGGAAATGCCCCAAAACACAATGTGGACACATCACATTTTCCCAAACAAAACAGAGTTGTTTTTTGCAAAGTGCTAGCTGTGGATTTTGGCCTCTAGCTCAGCCGAAACCTACGGAAACCTACCAAACCTGTGCATTTTTTAAAACTAGACACCTAGGGGAATCCAGGATGGTGTGACTTGTGGGGCTCTCGCCAGGTTCTGTTACCCAGAATCCTTTGCAAACCTCAAAATGTGGCCAAAAAAACACTTTTTCCCCACATTTCAGTGACAGAAAGTTCTGGAATCCGAGAGGAGCCACAAATTTCCTTACACTCAGCATTTCCCCAAGTCTCCCAATAAAAATGGTACCTCACTTGTGAGGGTAGGTCTGGTGCCTGTGACAGGAAATGCCCCAAAACACAACGTGGACACATCACGTTTTCCCAAAGAAAACAGCTGTTTTTTTGTAAATGACCTAGCTGTGGATTGTGGCCTCTAGCTCAGCTGGCATATAGGGAAACCTACCAAACCAGTGCATTTTTTGAAAACTAGACACCTAGGGAAATCCAGGATGGTGTGACTTGTGGGGCTCTCGCCAGGTTCCGTTACCCAGAATCCTTTGCAAACCTCAAAATATGCCCCAAAAATAAATTTTCCTAACATTTTGGTGACAGAAAGTTTTGGAATGTGAGAAGAGCCACAATTTTCCTTCCACCCAGTGTCCCCCCAAGTCTCCCGATAAAAATGGTACCTCACTTGTGTGGGTAGGCCTAGTGCCCACGACAGGAAATGCCCCAAAACAATATGTGGACACATCAAAATTATCAAATACAAAACTACCTGTTTTTGCGGGGGGCACCTACCTTTTTGGTCCTGGGCTCAGCAGCCATCTAGTGAAACCTACCAAACCCAAACATTTCTGAAAACTAGACACCTGAGGGAGTCCAGGGAGGTGTACCTTGCATGGATCTCTCAGTGTTTTCTTACCCAGCATCCTCAGAAACCCTCAAATTTAGATAAGAAATCTCATTTTTTCCACATTTCTGTGCGGGATCACAGCACTGGCACAAATTTCCTACCACCCAACATTCCCCACAGTCTCGCGGTAAAAATGATACCCCACTTGTGTAGGTGGGCCAAGTGCCTGTGACAGGAAAGAGCCAAAAACATGTTGAAAATGGGGGGGGGAACCAAAGCGGGTGCAAAAGGGCAGTTTGAGAAAAAACGTTTTGACGCTGAAAAGTGGGGCAGAATTTTTATCGACATAGATGTGACAATGCTGGGTGGTAGGAATTTTGTCGATTCCTGCAGATTCCTGAAGGTCCATCACAAAATGTGGGAGAAATGTGTGATTCCAAGCAAAGTTGGATGTTTGCATGGCATTGTGGTAGAAAAATGGTGTAGGGTGCATGTGAAGCACACCACCCTGGACTCACCCAGTTGTTTCGTTGTCAGATGTGTCTAGGTCTCATAGATTTTCCTGCATGGCAGTGTCCCAAAGTCCAAAAAGTGCAGCCCTCACCATTCCAAGTGGAACGATTTTGAGAGTTAGACAATCTCTCATGGCCCAAATGTAAAACCAAAACCCAAAATAATCAAATGTCCTCTTGCTTGACCTGGGATAAGATGTTTTAAAGTGCGGACGGAGAGCTGAAAAACTGTTACCTCGTTCAGTCGGGGTGGGGGCATAACCATGCCCATACTGGTCGGTAGCCACCACCCCACTATTTTTTAATTTTATTTTTTAAATTCTCTGGCATCTAGTAGGCTTTCGCCTCCTCCATCTGGGGAGAGAATCGGCGGTAATTGGCCCATCTGCCCACCAGTGAGCAGAACAACTATGTCCCCATTTATTTGGGGTGGGGGTATGGCGATACCCGCACCCTCTTTTTAAAAAAAAAAAATCTTCACTCTTCTCTGGTGGGCTTTCTGCCCCCCATGGTGGCAGATGGGCCTTACACTAATAGGCCTGAACTGTCCCCAAGGGGGGCAGAAATGGCCAAAAATAATGTGCCCTTATGGGGAGTGACCAATGCCGAAGGGGGTGCCACCCCAAACAAAACACACACATACACATACACACCCACATCAATACCCGGTGCCTAAGTTGTTCTGCCCCAAAAATAAAATTGCCCCCCAGGGAGGGACCCTTGCCTAAGAGGTTGCGTCCCATCTGTAAAAAAAAAAAAATAATAAAAAATACCTGGGCCCGTATTTATACTTTTTTTAGCGCCGCATTTGCGCCGCTTTTTGATGCAAAACGGCGCAAACCTACAAAATACAATGGTATTTTGCAAGTTTGCGCCGTTTTTGCATCAAAAAACGACGCAAATACGGCGCTAAAAAAGTATAAATACGGGCCCTGGTGCCTAGTGGTTTCTGCCTCACTTGGGGGCAGATCGGCCTAATAAAAAATAGGCCAATCTGCCTCCAAGGGGGCAGAAATCGCCTAAAAATAAATTTGTCCCCAGGGAAGCGACCCTTGCCTAATTTGATGTTAAAAAAAAAATCCTTGGTGTCTAGTGGTTTCTGCCCCCTTTGGGGGCAGATTGACCTAATAAAAATAGGCTGATCTGCCCCCAAGGGGGGCAGAAATTGCCTAAATATAATTTGCTCCCCAAGGGAGCGACCCTTTCCTAAGAGGTCACTCCCCATGTCTGGAAAAAAAAAAGATCCCTTGCACCTAGAGGTTTCTGCCCCCCCGAGGGCAGATCGGCCTAATAACAATAGGCCGATCTGTCCCCAGCGGGGGCAGAAAAGGCCTTGAAAATATTTGCCCCCCTGGGGAGCAACCCTTATGCCACTTTCACTTTCAAAATACATCCCTGGTGTCTAGTGGGCATTTCAGCAGTCAGATCCGTTCACGATCGAGCTCAGCTTCCAGCGCGGTGGCCTCTGATGAGGTCAGCGCACGATTGCACACTCACATCATCAGACATCACAGGGAGTGGGGCGTGGGGGTCTTTCATGGAGGGGGAAGTGATTCCCCTTCCAGTCCTGCCATGGGGTGGTGGGGGTGCGGCCCTCAGGGGGAGCGCCAGCGCTTCCCCAGAGGGCCAGTAAAAGGACGTAATGGTTACGTCCATGGCGTCTCAGCGCGGCACCACAGGATGTATCCATTACGTCCATGGCACCCAATGGGTTAAAAAGAAGTGGAGGACTAGCCAAGTTAGGCAGTATGCAAGTGACATAAGAGTATGTGCCATCACAGCTTGTGACCTCACAGCTTGTGACATCACGTATGGCATCACAGGAAAAGGCATCATAACCCATTACCTTACAGGAAGTGACATCACTAGAGGTGACATCAGATCTTATGACCTTACACATTTGTTTAGTAGGTCTATCGTGGGTGCATTTAAGTGCATTTAGATAGTTAACAAATGATATTTTGATTTGGGATTGTGCTAAGATAAGCGATGCAACCCGGATGCAAACTTGGGCCACAACTAATACATCTTTAAAAAACCCACAACAAACAAAATTGCCAACAAAAAGAAACATGACAGTAAATGTATTCTGCTCAAATGCTTGTAAGTCTGCATTTTAAAATATCTTATGGGGTGAAGCCACCCGCTGCAGAGATCTTTGTGTGCCCAGTAAATCTCAGGGAATAAATAATAATGACAGAATAACTCTAGAGGTTAACGCATTTGCTGGAGAGATCTGTTTTATCTAGTTCTAGTTTTGAATCAGTGTAGCACAGACAGTTAATATGTCTCCTGCTGAGACCATCATGTAACAGGCAGGTGATTTTTTTGTTTACTTTATGTAGATAGGTAAGTGGGTTACTGCTTTCAACACAGAGATCCATTTAGTACTTGCAGTACATACATTGTAATCGTTCTCATTTAGCACGGTGGTCTTTGACTGAACAGGTGACAATTACACCTTATAACCAGTGCTTTAAATGGGCCGGTACTCTCCGGTACTGAGTACCGGCACTTTTTTATTTTGAGAGGGAGAGTACCGGCATATCTCAAGAAAAACGTAATACTTTTAATTGGAGAGTACCAGCACTTCTCAGAAACAAGCAGGTACTCTGATAGAGAGTACCTGCACTTCTATTTTTCCATTTAAAGCACTGCTTATAACCGTGTTTAATGTAACATATTGTGTACATTGATTTATACAGATATGATTTATTGTCAATGTACAATGTGTACGTGTGGTGTAAAGCGCTCTGACCCTTTGTTAGGATGAGTAGTGCTGTCAAAGAAATAAAACAAAATAGTGGTATTTAAATTGTTATTTGTGTAAACACTGACCAGATCAACAAATATGAGACTCTTACAGTGCATGCATATTTCTTATATGCATTGACTGAACTAAGTAGCTCAAGCCCTACACAATTAACCACAAACAAATTTACCCAGAAACATATTTAGAGTTATCTACTGTGTTTGACAGTGCCACGCCCTATCCCATCTTTAATACATTTAAACATTCAACAGTCCGGACTGTGTTTCGCAGAAACACTCTTCGACATACTCATTCACATACTCAGTCTCTCACTCAATTTCCTCTTACACACACTACAGATACGCACATTGCCTCGCATACGTAGAGTTCACATGTTGCCTTTTGTCATAAATGAATGGATAACAGAGTCCTGTTTTTTATGTGGTATTCCTGTATTTTCAGCAAATTTATAAGGGATTAAACGAAACTAAAAGTACCAGGATGAAATGTAAAACCAAAGAATGAATAATCGTCTCCAACAGGGCATGGGTCAAATTGAAAACTCATTTATTACCCTCACACAACATCAAAACACATACACACAGTAGGTTGAAGGAATAGGGGGGCAGGGCTAGCTGCCGCAAAGACTAGCTCAGACACATCTCTTGTGGACTCAGTGTGTCAGTGAAATATACAGATATGAGGGGGAAATGTGCACAGTATTGGCGATTTCAACTTGCCTTCATTCAGGCCTTCCTTAAGCAAGGAACAGGGCGAACCATTAGTTTCCCCAACACTTTAGTTAAAAAGTGATCTGTGGAGTGGCAGGACTATTTATTGAAAGCTGGGTGCAACATGTGTGTGTGCATATTCTTCAAGGTCTCTTGCAGTGCTGTGCCCTGTCTGGCATTGTGCTGCAAGCCAGCCCAGACAGCAGTTCAAGTGAAAGGTGAGAGAAAGAACACATCATGTCTTTAAAACGTCCTTAGGGAGAAAAGAAGTGCATTGTTGTGAGTACAGGACCAACTCTGCCCTTTGTAGTGCTACTCTCCATAATTTCTTGTTCTGATGATAACACCTTGAAACTGCTTTAATGGCTTCAAAACGTTGATGCACTAATCAGATGTGGACTTCAGTTGTCATGCTACTCCAATGGGGCATATAGCAGGGGCGGCTCCTCCGCTATGGCAGAGGAGCATTGCCCCCTGCAAGCAGCAGCTGCAAACCTTTTACAGTAAAAACATAATAAACAAAGTTTATTATGTTTTAACTGCAAAAGGGTAGGGCCACGGGTGTGACAGGAACTGAGGGGGAGACATTGCACATGTATATTTGGCTTGCTGTCTCAGGCTGGCCAAACATACATGCACACTAGGCTCTGTCCAACCCGGCAATACAGTGCTGAATTGGAGAGAACAGGCAGAAGCTCTCACTCTGCCCTGGAGCGCCCAGCCAGGCTGCTCCATCCAATCCTATTTCTGCTTTCATGCTGCCTGCAGCTTGAAAGCAGTGTTAGGATTGGACGCAGGGCAGGCTGGGAGCCTGAACCTGTGCCTGCAGATGAACAGCGGTTAGGGGGTGGTGTGGCTCAGCAAAACAGGTATATTATATATTTTTTTTCTATTATTATTTATTTTTTTGATCACCCTTGCCACATGCCACACCACCCTGCTCCTTCTCCTTCCCACAAGCCGCAACTGGCAAATGGTAGGGAAAAGGTAGTTTTTACCCTCTTGCTGTCCAGGTGGAATGTATAGCTGCTACAAAAAAGTTTATATATAAAACAATATGCAATTTGTCACAATATCTACAATTGGAAGTGTAAATTATGCCAACATGACTATATTTATTCCACAACGCAAATTAATATGTTTAAAGATCAGTTTTCCTTTAGAAAAATAGAAAGTAGAATTAATGCATTTTTAGGGATAAGTATACCCAATTCGATCTTGATTCATATTTATTTCAAACAGTCTCAAGGCATGGCTTCACAAGGCCACATTTTTATATCTACTCTTGGACCACATGATGACATAAGATTTGGGGCCTGATTACAAGTTTGGCGGGCTGGAGACCGCCATGGCGGCAGTGGTGATCTGACCACTGCAGTGTTGGTGACCTGACTTGGTGGTCCAAAACTGCCGTATTACAATGCTTGCGGTTAAAAAGACGAAAGGCCCCCACGGTTCTGCACACAACACCAGCAAAACTATACCGTGGCATTGGCAAGATAGGCCAATGCATTAATTGGAGGTCGGACCACCAGTGCAATTGCCAGTCCAATCACGATGTTGCTGTCCACTGATGTGACTGTGGCAGTCCAACCTCCACATTTGAGCAAGCAGAAATAGAGGTATATAAAGAAGAAACTCACCTGTAGGAAGCGTCACTGACCTTGTATGTGGGCTGTGATCTATGGCCCAAATGTGTTGTCTCTGCCCCTGCTCAGAGCTGCACACAACGTAGGTCACAATCACAGCCCCATGGCACCTCATGTCCTGGGTGTCCTGGGTGACCCAGCACTGTTTACAAAGTCATACCTTAACAACCACATCAAATGGATCATTAATCAGAGTTAAACAAGCAAATCTGTAGTCATACATCACAAATTTTTCATGAACATCGAAAAGGTACAAAAGTAATGACAGGACCAACAGATAGCAAAACAACCAAGTGACCTTTATAAACAAAATTCCAAAAATGGGGTAAAGGCCAATGGCCAGTCTTTGAAGTTAATGTGCATAGTACACTGCAGCGCCCCAATACTCGCCTCACAAATCACTGCGACAGGAACCTCCACAGGAAGGGGTATCTAATAGGCATCCCAGGCACCTCAATGACCATCCTTGGTTGGGGTGGGTCGAATTTAGGATGGGTGGGTTTGGTCTTGGGAGAGTTGGTCTTCACTTTGGGAGGGGTGAGTTTCTTCCTGGGTGTGGGTGGGCCATGGCTGCATCCAGGGGCGGTTCACAGGGATAAGGGCAAGACCAAACAGGAACCTTTCTTGGGGAAAATAGGAAGGGTGCACAGGAGGGATTAGGGGTTGGGAGGTTGAGGATGTGCCTGTGTCTGGTGTGGCATTGTGTGTTGTTGATGCTAGTGTGTGTGTCTGAAGTGTGTTTGTGTTATGTTGGTGTCTGTTCCATGTGTGATTGTGGAAATGTGTATTTTTTGGTGGGCAGGGATGTGATTGGTAAGGCAGGAGTGGTGGATGTGTCTGTGTGGGTGGGGGTATGATGCAAGTTCTATCTGTGTGTTGGGGTGGTGTCTGGGGTATGGTGTGAGTGGTGGATGTGTCTGTGGGTGTTGGGGTGGTATCTGGGGGTATGGTGGATGTGGTGGTGTTGTGATTGGGCAGTTGAGTGCTTGTATTCTTGTGTGACTTATGGTGTCTTTTTACATGTGCTCCTTGTGGCTGTTGAGGTGTGTGCGTGCATATGTGTAAGCGTGCTCTTGACAGGTATGGGACTAGGGAAGTTGGATGGGGAAGAGGAAGGTGGTGGGGGGAGGATCGCCGGGGGAAGGGAGGGAAGGAGGAGGCCAGAGCCTGAAAAAATCTCTGTAGGCCAGACATAGCTCTATGAATGTCTTCCAGGCACGCAAGCATCTGTTGGAGCTGGGTGCCCTGCACCTGGATGGCTTTTAGAATGCCAGTCTGACCCACAGAGATAACCTCCTCCCTCAGGGCAACAGGGGTAACAGGGGCAGGGGTGAGGTGTTTTGTGCAAAGGATTCAGCTATCCTCTTGGGGTAGGGTCCCGGCCAATTGGGTGGGGAGTAACAGGGAGGATGGAGACGGATGGAACAGGAGCAGGTCCTGAGTGTTCCACCACCACTGAGAAGTGTCCATTGGAGGTCGACTGTGAAGATGATGATGTGGAGCCATTGTCATCCATGGCACTCCCCTCACCCTCTGGGCAGGGTCAGATTGGGATCATAATTACGCCCGGGCAGTCACAAATAAGTGACCCACATTCCTGGACAGCGCCCTTTCATGAAATACTGTTTGCAGTAATTTATAGAGAAATGTGATAGGGTCAGGGGTCTGGTGAAGCACACAGCTGCTATTGCTCCAGCAATAGAAAGGTGGAGGCCAAAGGCCACAAAATCACCTCGCCCAGAGTCTCCTCTTTCCAGCCCGCCATAATCACAGGGCAATCACCTGGTAGGGGAGGGGTTCAGAAAAACACATTGCTGCTTCTCTATGGGGCTCAGGTGAAAATGACCCAATGGTCACAAAATCACCTGCCTACTCGCTCTCCCCCAGCGAGGCCTTGCATATAGAAATGCCCTGAATGTAATTGTCAGTAGGCATGGGGGTCAGAGAAAAAAGATATTGCTTCTGGGCTTGGCTGTCCTGCAGAGGTGAGAATGGCCTGAGGGCAAGAGCAACACCTGGCCCACAGTGAGGCCATCTCAGCATAACCCCTCCCTCACCCATCATATTTTGAAGAGTGATGATTGCCTGGCAGGGGAAGAATAAAGCAAATGGCATGCCATGGGCCCTAAAAAAATAGCCCACAGGTCACCGTTAGGCATCAGCCCATCAGCCAATGCCTGACTGCCTGCGTTACCAATCCGACCCTGCCTCTGGGCCACCGGGTCCCTCTATGTCTGATGTACTGTGGCTAGCTGCTATCCCATTGTTGTCAGCCCTGTCTCCTCCGCTTTCCTTGGATGATACTGAAATTACAAATACAAATGGTGTCATTTTATGTGCCTCAACACACTTGAACAGCTTTGATTACCAAACGTTACCATAATGTACAGTAGCCCCCATCTACAAGATCCTCCAAAGTGCTTCCAACATTTGCCACATCAGATGCTTGCATGCAACATGAACTGTAAACACTTACACAGAGGAAAATCAGAATCATAGACGACGTCAATCGCATGAGTGAAGTTGACCAATCACAATACCCATAAATCAAGTAGGAGACTGTGTCAAATTTAATGGTTTGGCTCTTGTAGAACCCTTCACTAACCTGTTGGCATGAAAGAACATGGCAATGCCAAGCTCATTCTCACAGATTCCAGGTCCTGCAATCAGCATATGTACGTGTATACAATATCACATCATGATTAATTGATGGGCAAATAATCTAGCCATGTTGCTGTAAGAAGTACAGTAGCCAGAAGTAGATGACATGGAAACACCCATGTCACACTGTAAAAACTCACCAATGGTAACTTCATAACATGTTCATTGTGTAAATAGTCTCATGGAAGTTTGACTAATGTTGCTTTGCTAGATAACACACCTTGCACAGAAATGAACACTGGAGACAATCTGGTCAAAATGTCTGGGAGATTTGCCTACAAATATCCACAGCACAAAGAGTGAGCTAGGAATAAGGAAATCACATGTCTCGATTGGTACTGATGAGAACACCCTTCTGACATTGTATAACTAAAAGGCAATAGTCCATTGAATGTTGCTGTGGCTCAGGGAATCTCCATTATCTGTAGAAGGCCTTTAAACATGTTTCTCAATAGGAAGGCACATCACTGTACCTTTTTGTAATACAAACACAGATTCCATAGGATTACTGAGCGTACACACTCACATATGATCCCAGTGTTTCTGCATGTTAATCCCTGGTGTATGTCAACTGTCAGGTAATGAACCTTCAACAATTAACATGTGCTAGGCACTTAGCCACATGATTCCACATCAATAGCATGGAAATGCACATTGTGAGTAAGTACTGTAGGTCTGCCTGTCATATCCTTCATTGCTTCTGCAATTGTTAATGATAAATGAGTTACGGGTTAGTCTATGTGTGACCCAACAAACAATGATGACACACTCCTGTATAACAATCATATACAAGTATTTTCCAAAAGATATTGGCATACACACGTATGTGATGGAATCAGATAACATCCTATGAACACAGTTAGGTCATGTATGAAACAGTAGTGGAAATTATGCTACAAAAGTGCAAGGTACACATGCTAACATGTAGAGACAAATACTGATGCCAACAGTGATGTTACCCAAATCATGTAACTGTACATTCCCTAATTACCAAGGAAAAGTATCGCTCAGTGACTGTACACAAAGGACAATGTGTGCCATGTCACATGTATGATGGCCACCATCACATCAGAGACAGTAGTGAGGCAGCAGCACTCATGACACAATGAAGAAAAGTGGCCTATTGGGTACAGATGCCAATATGCTCAATAGGGCAGACACATGGCTGAGCGGTGGCGGCTCCTCTGTTTGGGCGGAGGAGCTTCGCCCCCGCCAGGAGCAGCAGCAGCCGCAAAGCCTTTACCAGAAAACAATCATAAACTTTGTTTATGATCATTTTCAGGTAAAGGGGGTGGGCCACAGGGGTGAAGAGCAGTGAGGGAGAGTCCCCCTCAATGAGCGTGTATGGTTGGCCGGTCGTCTTGGGCCAGCCAAACAAACATGCACAGTAGGCTCTTTCAAGCCCGGCAACTGTGCTGCCGGGCTTGAGAGAGCCTGCACAGGCTCCCAGTCTGCCTGGGAGCGCCCTCGCTGGGCGCTCCCAGCCAATCGTGATGCTGCCCTGAGCAGAGTCAGGATTGGCGCAAGGCCAGCTGGGAGCCTGTGCCTGCAGCATCCAGCGACAGAAAGGAGCGGTGCGGCGGTGCTGAAAGGTAAGCGGTTTTTTTATTACATTAATTAAATAAATGTTATTCCCTCCACGCACCGCCCCGCCACTTAAGTGCCCTCCGAGCCGCTACTGTGGCTAAGGACAGTGATCTATTGCCTCATGTTGTTTGATGTTGGGCTGACACACTGAAGAGAGGTGGACTGTTGGGTACATATGACACAAACATCATGAAACAGTAATAGATGATTGACCACGGTACTCAGCCGTGTGTCTGCCCTGGAGAGTATATTGGTAGCGGACTGTACTCTGTTGTGCTCCTGGTCACTAGGACAATAGGCAACTACCATACTTACACAAACAACAACACATCTTGTGTATCTCACATGGGCTATCTCCAATATTCATGGAGAGATGGCTGCCCCTAAAACATGAACCTGGAAATATAACAGGGAGGAATTTGCCCAGGAGTCACTCCCTGGTAGCTGCTGTGTTTCCCTCAAATGCCCATCAAGCTCAGGGTAGTCCACTGCCAATATGTGGACATTCAGGGGGGTCAGGGTCCAGCGTGCTCCAAGCCCATGTTGGGAGGACAGCCCAAGCTGGACGTCTTTGATCTTCTGTGCATCTGAGGTCCTTTCATCGTCTGTGCATTTCAGGTCCTTCCACCTTTTCCGACAGTGGTCGCTCCGCTGGTGAAAGACCCCTGGGGTCCGCACCTTCTGGACGATGGCTCTCCAAATCACTTGCTTCTGATGGGCATTGATGTATATGGAAGCAATAGACAAATGAAGAGGTTACGATTTAATTTAATTTTTTAAGAGTAACTAGTTGTTTTACACATTTTGGAAACATCTTGCACAAACATTTTGTAATTGTCAATACACTGCATGTGTAAAGCACACATGGTTAGAAGTACAGAGACATAAATAGACACTTTTGGAGTCATCTGCTGACTATCCACAATCCTGGTCGTGGCCTACACTGACTAAGCAAGCCCACTGACATCATGTAGCCCAGGGCCAACCAACAAGCACTATGATGTGAACTACTATGATACACAACACACCATTGTGATCTTCTGAAGGGTAAACTACTTGTGCATGACTGTACAGCCACCTTTATATCCAGGCACAATGACTCGATGCATACAGTTCATACAGGCAACTACCATGGTACAGACTACCCCCTAATATTCAGGTGACAATGAAAGGACTGGTGTGGGTGTCACTGAAAGATTATTCTCTGTGGAAGCATCGACATGTGGTCTACCTAATGGACTCTCATGCCACTTCTGAGTGGGTTTGTGTGGTATGTACTGGTATTACAGGAGAAACCTTTTACAATTTGTGAAGCTCTGACAGAGATGACACCCAGCATAGCATGGTGTGTTTGGTTCGACTGTTGGCATGTTACAAAGTTAGTGATTCATGTTGTGATTTCACCTGAATTAATTAGCTTTCTGCACTGTGTGTTTGTCACTTGTGCACTAGCCCTGCACTGTACAAACATGACTTATGGAAAGGTGACAACAGACATGTGGGAGTAAAGGACCTGTCATTGACACACATTCACAATGAGGGCCAATAGAAATAAGTACCAGGTCAGGTGATTACCTCAGTCCCGATTTCTAATGTAGTCAATGTAAAAACATTCAGGTCATAGTTGCATAGCCATAGTTACTGTGCACCAGCCTGGGCTATGTCCCATACTGTGAAAAGGCTTTGACAGGCCTTGCCCTCTACAGGCTGAGTTTACAAAACCCACATGAACATCACATTTCCATCTCTTCCATGCATGACAGTACATGCTGAGGACATTCTATATGAGAGTTCAGGTTGTGTGGCACTCTGAAGGGCTCAGTGAGTTTTACATTGATCTCATACACAGTTTGCCAAGGCTAGATCTGCGCTGAGTGATCTGCATGAGTATACACATTGCTAACAACATCCTCAACTGACTCAAACAGTATAGATACGCAGCTCATGACGTAATGCTAACACATTTACTGTGTCATTTACCATCATCAGATCATCAGAAATATTATTGTTTGGCTGTAAAGTCTACTTGCATAGATATATGAATACAACACAAGGAGGATCTAGGGCTTCTCAGACATCACAAAACACAATGGTCATTTGAAATACACAGAGTACAGGGCTTCACAATCCACAATCTTTACATACTATGTATGGACCACAGATTGTAACAACAGGCACTCAGATAACTCACTGGGTCTCAGAGGCACATTGTAGCCTGTGAGAAAAGAAAGGGTGGTGTTGATCAGAGTCAAATTTGCCAACAGGGTAGTTAACTGCTCCTCTGGTGAGCTATAGAGCTGGCCATACAGGAGAAAAACCTCTCCTACTAGCATCTCCAGCTCCTGTGGAGAGAAGACCGAGGCCCTTTCACCTGCTTGGCCTAGCATGATTATTCCCAGAGGTGGCACACAGCAGCTGAAGTTGTGGAGGTGTTGATGGCAGCAGTGCAAGGAGGTAAGTGAGTAATTTTCCAAAACACAGCGTACATTTACGGCACGTACGCGGTCATCACCATTGATGGGCCAAGCCATTGGCCCGCGACCATAACCGTCAACAATGTTAGCTTATGGCTGTGTCTGCCATTGTTAAAGCCGCCCACCACAGCATCGACTTCTGCCGGCGGAGGGAGGTTCCTGAAGCCCAGTGAATGAGGTCAGGCATCTGGCATTTTGGCTGTTGAAACTGCAGTTTTGCTGACCTTTAAATGAGTCACATCTATAAATATGCAGTAACATCTCAACATGTGTAAAGGTCCCTTGATCTATAAATTCTCTTACACAATCATAAGTGTAGTGTGTTGCTGGTCACAGATGCCATATTACCGCGGTGCACTGTATCCCACCAGTGTCTGTATTTTGTGGCGGTCGGAACATATTTTTCAATAGCAAGAGTCAGAAGAGGAGTAGATAGGTGTGTAATGTGCACATATATATTGTAGGCACGTCTAGACAGCCATGGGGATCATAGGTGGACATTGAGTAGCAGACTGTTTTGATGTGTGATGGGTGTAATGTATTTTCCGCCAGTAATGTTTTGTCACATGACTTTGATGTCACTCATCAGATGTGTTGGTCTAGACATAGTGATTAATGCTCCAACTCATTTGATTCTACAAATAGGTACTCTGGGAGAGAGAGGTAGCGACAACTTACAGTTTGCCGTCCATTTCCAGGCCCAGGCCTTCAGACCATGGAAGAATGTGACGTGATCAGGCAGTTCAATCTGAATAGGCAAACTATCCAGGATTTATGCCATCAGTTGGAGCCAGATCTCATGCCTGAAAACACTGGTCCAACATGTATACCACCCATTGTGGAACTCATGACAGTACTACACTTCCTAGTCACAGGGTCCTTTCGATATACAGGGCTATATCTGGTGGTATATCACAACCTATGTTCAGTGGTGCTTTAAAAAACGTGCTATCAGTAATGATGAAACACGTTTACAGCTATATCAGGTTCCCAAGACTTGGGGATTTAGCCACTGTGAAGGTTGACTTCTAAGGATATGGTTGCCTCCCCCATTCTATCTGTGTGCAGTTGTCTGCTTGCCAGATTTGTACATTTCATATGTCTGTTCCAGGTTCCCAGGTTCAGCCCATGATTCCTATGTAATGGGGAACAGCACCATCCCCAGGTGATGTCAAAACTGCAACGGGAGAGGGCCTGGCTTGTTGGTAAGAAACATCTGTCCTAACTTCATGTGTGCAATGTCAGGCGCTATGATCAGGATGTGTGTGACTCATTGTAGCACTTATGTCTCATTACAAAACAGGAGACTCAGCATATCCCAACCGACCTTGGTTGTTAACACCGTTGAGGAATCCAACTACACCAGGGGAAGTCCACTTCAATGAGGCCCATGGAAGAACACAGTGGCCAGTGGAGCGGGCTTTTGGACTCCTGAAGGCCAGATTTCACTGTCTAGATAAAACTGGGGGAGCCTGCCTCTACTCATCCGGGAAGTGTAAAATGTGTTAAATCACTGTGGCCTGTGACATGCTTCATAATATCGCCTTGCGGAGGAACATCCCTTACATCGCAGAGGAGGGAGAGCCTGTGGTGCCCCTGAGTGAAGAAGACGAATAAGCTGATTTGTGACAAGATATCATCAACTGATTCTTCACAAGACTGTATATCATGAAATCTCATGACTTTGAATGTACAATGAACTATTGTTGTGATGATGTAAGGATTATAATTGCTGTAAAAGCTTTTGTCACAATCACATTTTGTTCACGTTGCTTTGTTTGTGTCACAATTTTTTCATTGACTGCGTTATACTGATGTTTGCTATGTGAATTGTGTCAAATGGATAGTTTGATAACTCTACTCATTGTTTTTGTGTTTGTATAGGTACCTTTGCCATGGCATCTTCAGTTGGACATTTGTGAGTTGTGCCATTAGCAGGCATATGATGCTGTTGGGACATACAAAATAGACATGGATTGTTCATTGGAATGTATGTCACAGTTTTGGGGTGACAAGACCTGTGCCAAGACAGCTTGCATAGTAATATGATGGGAGTTAAGAAGTCTCCATCTGACTTGTTCCTTGTCGTGTGGTGGGCATGATGCATCATGTGTGTCATCAGGTGGACAGAAAATACGTATTTATAGGCCAAATTCATATTCGTTTTCCTTCAAGTTGACTAAACACTCTTTTTGTATGCACTCTTTTTGTATATAGCTGTTGATGTGTTTCATCATTGTAGGCCAAAGTGCCTGTGGCACATCACTGAGATTTGTTTGTGTCATACCACCAGATGCACTGGATTGTAATAACCATGTGATCAGGAACTGTTGCACTGCAATCTCTCTGTCTGAATCTTGCATGATATGATGTTGGATTCCTTTTGTGAGGTAGGTCACATGGCTCCAGCTGATGATATCAACTGTTGCCTGTTCTACAGGACAATGTTTGATATATCCCCTTCTTTTATGCTCTGGAGGTCTGTCCCTGTAATTGTGATCACTTACACAATATGATTCAACCATGTATGATTTCCTATGTTTCAGACATCTTGACAGGCTATGATTTAAACAATGTAATACAAATGTTACAAGACAAGACACTTGTATGTATGTGTTGGTGTGGCATGGTTGTGACCCTATGCTAAACATTGTGTACATGCAATGTATCCCTGCTTCCACAATTGTTTTATTTTTCATTGTATGGTTCACATGTTCTTACATATCTACATTGCTAACTGTGACATTTAGGATAGCAGACAATGAGTTTGTGACTGGTGAATTTTATTACAGTGCTAAGGGTGAAAATAAAAGTGTGTCAAAACACAAATAAAAAGTGAAGGGGCGATGGTGAATACAATCATAGTAGTAGATGCCACACCATGGGATGTCCAAAGTCCAGAGTTCTCCTCCCATCAGAAATGGAAGGGGGTTCAGGATCAGTCCACAGTGAGAATGTGTGCCACACAAAGAAGGACATTAAGGATGAGGTTTCTTGCTGGAAGTGGTGGGTGTCTTGCCATCCACACCTCCTGAATTTTTACATGGACCTCCCTGCTTGTGAGGGCAGGAGGGGTTTAACTGCTGCAGAGGCAGGGGTGTCTGAGGCTGCTTGGTCTTCAAGCAGGGCCTCCCTATGTGAAGAGCCTGCAGATGTACTGTGGCTTGATGTAGTTGGCTCATATGAAGGGGTAGATGGTATAGGAAAAGTCCTGCTCAGGGTTGTATGGGTGTCTCTCTGCACCCCTGTTAGGGTGCCCATGTGTGAATTATGAGCATTCATTCGTTGTTTCATGTCCCTCTGCAGCTGCTTGATTTCATGGAGTTCAGTTATCACCTGGTGCATCATGCCATGGGACTCATGATAGACCCCCAAGACTTAGGTGATGGCATCCTGGTCATGAGCAGCCCCAGTGGTCTCACTCTGCCAGCCCACAGCATCCCTCCCACGGACCCTAAACCCACAAGCCTGTGCCCTTGGCACAGAGTGCCCTCTCCAACTGAGTTCTGGAACCTCAGTGTCAGGATTGTTGATTTGCAACTCAGGATCCAGGACTGGGGGCACAAGATGGTAACAACTGTGTTAGGTGCACAGGTTGGAAGGCACATTGTTGTCTATGATATGGAAGCAACTGGGGTTGGAGATGTAGTTGTGGGCACAGTGAGATTCACTGTTGCTGTCTGTCCAGACTGCCCAGATGGACCAGGACCATCATCCACGTTCTCATGTCCAGGAGTGTCATCATCACTGAGGCCTTCATCCAAACGTGGATTGGGAGTCTGGTCGTGGATAATGTCTGGCCAGGTGCTGTGCCAGCTTGACCTGTGTAGAACTAGAGTATATTGTTATTGGTTGAAATGTGTAATCTACATCCAAAGGGTTTTGTGTCACAGTAAGTAGAGACTGTGTACTGTCTTGAGTGGTAGATTTGCTGATTGTGCTATATTACCATGGTATTGAAGTTGTTCACCTGACAAGTGTGAAGCATACAGAAACTATTAGACTCAAGCAGCTCATTTGATGTGCTGATCTGTTGCATTTTAAAGGAGGGAATGAACATGACAACTTACACACAGTTAAGCCAATACAGTGGAGAGGTGGCATGTACTTGACCATTTCAAGGCCTATTTGTGTGAGATACAGGCAAACACACAACGTTATTGTATATGTAGCCATCACATAAGGAATGTGTTAGCTGTCACTACCGACCTATTCAAGCAGCGTAATGCCTTAGGAATACTTGATGTACAAACTTGATAAGGTGCCATTCCTGTCCTCATAACAGGACAGGACCAAGCTAGGTACACAGACATGTCTCTGAGTTCAGCATGATATGTAGGTTGCTCAGTGAGTAAAGTTCTTTTGAGAGATGGCACACAGGTGTATTTGGGTAAGTGTACAATGGCTTGTTGGTTTGAATTACTGTAACAGAGCCTCCTGGTAGTTGTAGTCATGTCACTTGCGCAGAGCCTCCTGGTAGTTGTAGTCATGTCACTTGCTGACTCCCCACACTACACAAATGCTAAACTCCTAGGTGCATGACCATCATTTGCAAGATGGCACACAGGTGTATTTGGGCAAGTGCAGAATGGCCTGTTGGTTTGAGTTACTGTAGCAGGGCCTCCTGGTAGTTGTAGGCATGCCCCTCTCTTTACTTCCCAATACTTGTCAAAAGTTTAGTCTTATTAGCTGTTGCCATACTGCAGTTAGGTAGGACCATGCATTAACATATTGACACATACCATGGGTCCTGGGTGATATTGCAACACTTACAGACTCCAATCCAACATATGGCATGTATTTGGGATGGTTACATGTGATGTTCTATATGACAATACACCTTGACAAGATTACATCTTTCCTACTCTAGGTATTGCATGTTGGGAAAGTAGATGGACAACTCAGTGGCAGAAGGTGAGATGTGAGCATACAGGACATTGAAGATTTGTGACAGTTTTTGTGTTGTAGCTTACCAGACTCTGCTTCCCCAGCTATTCCTGTCAGGCCCTCAGGTTGCAGGATGACCAAGAACTTCTCCTCCCAGGGGAAGAGTTGTAATGAGGCACTGGGAGGACCACCACCAGTCTTCTGGGCCTCCATGTGTTGCCTGAAGCCCAGGGAATGCACTTTCCCCCTCTGGTTATTCCACCTCTTCCTAATGTCCTCCTTTGTGCACAGGGTGCCTACAACATTCACTCTGTTGACAATCATTTAGCACATTTCCATTTTCCTACTGAAGGGCGTATACTGGGCTTGGGCTCCAAACAATTGTGGCACTACACTTATGATTTCATTCAACATGACTCTCAGCTCATCTTCAGAAAAACAGGGATTTTTGTGACATGACATGGATGTAAATTAAAGTGGGTGACAGGGACTTACTTAACAGGAACAGTGAAGTAGGGAGTAAATAGACAAAAGTGTGTTCAAGGTGGTAAATGTAATGGTGAAAAAAGAGGTTGCTTATCTAGCTCTGGTAAACAACAGTGGTCTTTGGTCTCTCTCTTATGTGCTGCATTCGAGAGGCAAAGGATTGAGGTCTCGGGCAGGGTGTGTTTAATAGTGTGTTTTGCAGGCGTATCCACTGGGTCAATGTATGGCAGCTTTGTTGTTTTTTAATCCATCCAATGGGCACTTTTCTGCTGCTTTGCTGAATGCATACCGTGGGGATCGACCGCCGTCAGCTAACCGCCGCTTGGATATTGCCACGTCCACTGTGCTCTTGTAATGGGCTTGGGGGTTCCCCACGGCTTTGATGGAGTGTGCAGCTGCAAGATTGCAGACCGCCTCATAGCTGGCAGGGTGCCATTTGTCTTGTCTGTTCAGCCTGCATATATCATAATACGGCGGTCTAGAGACTGCAGACGCAGCAGCCTTCTTGGGACCACCAACACGGTGGTCTGGCTGTCCGACCACCAAATTCGTAATCTGGCCCTTTATGTGTGTTACTCCCAGAAAGATAAGCTAATAGATGTGTGATTTATCTGTCAAACTTCACTATCCTACAATATCTGTAGTTTTGTGGGCTGTTGTGATTCCTCAAGGTACTTTAACAAAACTAAAACTGAAACTCACAAACATCTGTATGTTATGGCTAGAGATAGAGAAAATCAGTGACTGGAGTCAGCTAGCAGTTTTGTGAAGTAGTTTATTCTTGTTGATGTGATCCACAACATACATATATACAAAGTTTTACTATGGCATTAATGTATTTTCTACTCAATTCAAAAGCTAGAAATCTTCACTGTGACTTTGTATAGCACCTCCTCAATGATGATGGTCCTACCTTGGACACCACCTGCAGCCTTGGCCCACTAAACTTTACCTTCTGATAATATTCTTCTTGAAACTTCCGAAGGTAAGCAACGACAGGGCCCAATCTACTTCTTGAATCCAACCTGTGCTCCATCACGATCAGCCATATTTTTCGACTTTGACCCAGTCTCTTAGGACTAGATAACTGTGGTTGACGTTTTGATCTTTTAGGCACTAGTTTTTACTGTAAACTTAAAAAATTCAGAACTCTGGTTCCACAAATTTTATTTCTCTCATTTTGGTGTCATATTATTTATTAAAGTTGACTTTATTTTTCTAAATTGATGTAGGATTTTTCTTGTGTTTTGTTTTCACATTATTACTGTCGGTATGCAACATAAATACTTTACACATTGCCTATAAGTTAAGCCTGACTGCTTTTTTGTGCCACCCTTCCCAGGGTTATGCGCAGGCTAATTTACTGACTTTTTGTGTCTTCCCTGTCAGGAAATGTGGCTGTTGCCTGACCAGGTTTCATACCAGGAGCGGCTCGCGGCATGTGGCGGGGGTGGGGTGGCGCAGGGGATTTGTAGAGGGAGTGGAAGAAAAATGTATAATGAAAAGAAACAAAACTTACCTAAAGCCGCTGCCGCCACCACGCAGCTCCTCTTTTCTTCATCGCATACTGCAGGCACAGGTCCCTAACCTCCCCTGCAGCCAATCTGAACGTTGCTGTCATGCTGCTGGCATGCTGCTGGCAGCATGACTGCAGCATTTGGATTGGTCGGAGGGGCCAGCCAGGACGCTCTGAGGCAGACTGTGAGAGTCTGCCTGCTCTCTCCAACCCGGCACTATGTTGCTGGGTTGGACAAAGCTTAGTGTGCATGTATGTTTGGCCAGCTCAAGATGGCCAGACAAACATACATACGTACTGAGGGGGAGTGCTGAGCACTCCCCTCTGTGCTCGTCACGGCCCATGGCCCCACCCCTTCTTCAATAAAACGATAATAAACAGAGTTTATTAGTGTTCTGTTGTAGAAGTTTGGCAGTTGTTGCTGCTGCCAGACGGGTGGTGGGGGCACACTTCTGCCCCCTAGCCGAGGAGCTGCACCTGTTTCATACCCCGGGCAACCAACAACCCAATTTCTCATAATAATACGAATTTTTCAACAAAAGGGAGGGAGAGTGTGGGGAGAGGAAGGTCTGTTTTGTTTTTATGTTTGGTTATTCTATTGTAAATTACTTGCTTTACGGCCCTAACTGCATTTATTTATATCTCTGACAGATGTCACATTGAATGGTCTACTGAGGGTGGCACATACAATGTTTACTTTATGCCGATGATGTTGTCATCCTAAATATAACACAAGAAAAGAAAACTAACCGCTTTCAATAAGTTTTGTCAGGTCAACAAATTAATTAATTATATTGAAAAACCTAACACTGGTGGTAGGTAAGAAATCAAGACATGTAAGTGGTCAATTGCGGATATGATTGTGAAGGAGTTTTTTTATGTAAATATCTGTGCGTTACATGTAATAATATGTCACAATGGAAGCTGCCCTTTAATAAGTTAAAATCCCGGGCAATTAACTCTTGGAATACTGTTGCATCTTCTCTAAGTTTACTCAGATTGGAAGAAACTGATAAAATGTTGTAAAATAAAAGGGCCATTGCTGTGTGCAAAATAAATATACAATACAGAGACAGTGTGGGCAGGACGAGTAAGGGATCATTTGTAAAAATGAGCACAACATTTCAATACGCAGTACTTCAAATGTGATGCCCCATTGTTAATATTGAAAAGGGAGCTAAACAAGAGATGTGCATGAGAGTCAAAGAGGAGAGATTTGTACTCTCTGAATTCTGAGAATCCAACCTTCCTCCTTAGCGACTCCTGGAAAAATGCTGTATAATTTCCTACTTGTCCAACATACTGAAGCCTGCAATGTGGTTGACAATTTTAAACTTTAGCAAGGGCCTGATTCACGTATTTGCACTGCAGGGAGAAAGTTAAATATTTGGGATGCTGACGGGATCTGTAACTGTGGTGTAGGTGTTAACTGTTCACGTGTATGCATTGATCAATTGTTTAAATTTTTTTATCTTTTCGAGAATGTTTTTTTCAAATCATTTTTAAGAAATATACAGTTGTGTCAAAGATGGATGATACGACTTGTCTATTACATCAATTTTTTGTGTAGCTTGTAATGTGAGAAGGTTTTTATTGGTTTAAACAGGGTAAATGGATGAGATAGGAATTGTTTTAGGGATTTTTATAAAATTGCGTCAGTTTCATCCAGATCCTCATGTTGCGGCCGGCCTTCCAATCAATGCTTAATTTGAGCCGATGATTGCTGGTACTTGAGGGGCCGGGGGCGTACCCGCCGGATATATAAGCACTGTAGAACGGGATATACACGCTCTCTGTGAAAGATCTACATTTGTGTGGTCTATTAAAAGAAAGTTGTATAACCTGAGTTGTAATTATATTGCTAAACTCGTACTTAGATGATATACGATTCAGTGCTAGTGGATCGACTTATACTTTAGATGTTTAAGAGAAAATCCATCACTTCAAGCACATTTCGCAGGTTCCTCAGCCACATCTTTAAATCATTCACATTTGTCACAATAAACCAATCTTTTTTGCAAAATGGGAAGACAATGATTTTACAGCGTCAAAGCTGTGAACACATACATACCTACGAGACACTATTCATCAGTGTGATGTATGTTAAATGTATCATCGCACCTTTGTGACAAAGAATGTGCTTTATTGAGTTCTAGCGTTAACTCTGATGCGTTAATACAGACAGTGTAATAACGTATTACAAAGCGTTGGGTCAAGGGAAGAGTGAAATTAAAAAGCTACTGCTTTGCTTTAAATTTCTTAGTACTCGGCCAACATAAGGGTACTTTTCTTGGTGTTTATTATGATGTATTTTTGCCTATTGAGCAACGCAGAGCAGCTGTACATTTGCAGAGCTAACTACATTTTGTGAGGTTGCATAATTTAAAAAAAAAATGTGAATTTGGTGAAAGGCCATTAGAGGTATTAACACAAAACGTCACATATATATGCTGTTTTGTAGAATATCTTTGTCTTAGTGGTAATTGTAAGAGTGCAAGGGGTCAAATACAAAACAACCATCACTCCCAGCTAAATGGTAAAGTGCTTGATGAAACACTACATGCATTTCTTATTTCAAAATAAAGTTTTGGATACAAAATGTTGCATCCCTATACAAATGTGTTGGACTTTTTTGCTTATGCAGGGTCATCCCCAATCTTTTTTCCTCCTGCCTCCTATTTTTTATGACCTGTTGCTGTTGGCTTTTGAACTCTGAGCACTTTACCACTGCTAACCAGTGCTAAAGTGTATATGCTCTCTGTGTAAATTGTATGTAATTGGTTTGTCCATGATAGGCATATTTGATTTACTAGTAAGTCCCTAGTAAAGTGCACTAGAGGTGCCAGGGCCTGTAAATCAAATGCTACTAGTGGGCCTGCAGCACTGGTTGTGCCACCCACATGAATAGCTCTGTAATCATGTCTCAGACCTGCCACTGCAGTGTCTGTATATGCACTATATTTGACTTGGCAAGTGTACCCACTTGCCAGGCCTAAACCTTCCCTTTTCTTACATGTAATACACCGCTAAGGTAGGGGTACATATAGTACTACATATAGTAATGTGTTTTATATGTCCTGAAAGTGAAATATTGCTAAATTCGTTTTTCTCTGTTGCAAGGCCTGTCCCTCTCATAGGTTAAAATGGGGGCTATCTTTAAATATGATTAAAGTGTAGATTCCCTTTGGGAGCGGATAGGCATGTGGAGTTTGGGGTCTCTGAGCTCACAATTTAAAAATAAATCTTTTAGTAAAGTTGATTTTAAGATTGTGTGTTTGAAAATGCCACTTTTAGAAAGAGAGAATTTTCTTGCTTATACCATTTCTGTGACTCTGCCTGTTTGTGGATTCCCTGTCTGGGTTAGTTTGACAGTTGGGCTGGTTGCACCTCACACTAGACAGTGACACAAAAGGAGCTGGGGTGTAGTCTGCATTTCCTGATGAGCCATCTGTGCTAGGAGGGAGAGGAGGAGTGGTCACTTACAGCTGAAAGGGCTGTGCCTGTCCTCACACAATGCAGTCTGTGACCCCCTGGTGAGTGTCTGGGGCCTGGCCTGGGCAAGGCAGGATTTCACATTCAAAGAGACTTTACTTTGAAGTAGGCCTACTTAAAAGGTGAAATTGGGTATAAGTAGGGCACCCAAAACCACAGACTTTAGAACACTTCTGGAAACAAGAGGAACCTCTGCCTGGAGAAGAACTGAAGAGCTGAGGAGAAGTGCTGCCCTGCCTGTGACTGTGCTTTGTGGAGCTATCCTGCAGTTGCAGCTTCTGCCAGAGTAAGAGGAGTAAGAGGGCAAACACTGGACTTTTGTGTGCCTTCCATCTTGTGAAGAAATATCCAAGGGCTTGATTTATAGCTTGCCTCCTGTTGTTTGAAGTCTCAGGGACAACAAAGACCTCTCTGCAGCACCTGGAGTCTCTGGAGAGACTCCTGCTCTGACAAGTGGTGCCCTATCCAGTCCCTGGGCCCTTGAAAGGAAAGCTGGTGGAAATCCAAGGAAATTAACTTCGGACGACTTCGGACCGCCGCCGTTGCTGAATCCGGTGACGCCGCCTGCACCCGACTCCGTGATCTTCGCTGGAACGCGACGACCTTCGCAGGCCCAATGCTGCTGCAGCCCAGCTGAAGTCCGCAACTCTGTGGAAGTCACTGCATCACGTTGTGACCGATGCTGCTCGAACTGCACGGATTCAACGTTTCACACAGACTCCGCGATCCCCTTTGCGCATCGGCTTGTTTTCACTCTTCATCAAAGGTACTGTACTTGGGGGTCTAGGCGACTCCGTGTCCGGCGCCGCTGGTGTCGGTTTGTTGGGAACGACTCCGTCACGACGCCGTGTTAACACCTCGTCGAAGCATTTTGTGTTTCTAAGCACTATTTTTGAGTTTAATCTTTAAAAAAATTATAACTTGACTTGTGCATGTCAGATTTTTGTTGTTTTGGTCTTGTTTTGTTTAGATAAATATTTCCTATTTTTCTAAACTGGTGTTGTGTCATTTTGTAGTGTTTTCATTAAGTTACTGTGTGTGTTGGTACAAATACTTTACAGCTAGCACTCTGAAGTTAAGCCTACTGCTCTGCCAAGCTACCAAGGGGGTAAGCAGGGGTTAGCTGAGGGTGATTCTCTTTTACCCTGACTAGAGTGAGGGTCCTTGCTTGAACAGGGGGTACCCTGACTGTCAACCAAAGACCCCATTTCTAACATTGGTGGCAGCGCTGGGATTTGGACTTGTATTTGTACTTGACATACAGTGATTAAGTGTACACTACTGTTTTGATCTCAGACCACTATGTGACCACATACTACTTGTTTGGTGATATTTCATTTTTCTCTTTGGGACTCCTTTTTGTTCTACTTCCATGATTTTGCTGATCCCTTGACTGATTCTTTTTACTTCGTTGGGAACTTGTTTTCTGCCATTGGAACTTTGCACTTGTTGCCATCATGTCTCAATCTGGAGATGCAACAGCTGGAGCTGTGTTTGAATTAGGGAAACTGAAGAGGTACTCAGCTGCTCAATTGAAACAGTTCTGTGAAGATCTTGCCTGTCCCGTTAAGAGTTCTGCCAGGAAGGGGGAGCTGCAAGAGGCACTGAGGGCCTGGGTGACAGCCAAGGAAGCTGGGGGGCACACAGAAGATATGGTTGGGGAACTGCAGAGTCTACACCGTGGTGTAGTAGAGGTACCTGTTACACCTGGGAGGAGGGTCTCCAGGAGTCGTAGCAGTAGGTCCTCTAAGGGTCTGACTCCTAAAGATGTACAGGACAGACAGGCAGAAAGGGCTCACCGGTTGGAGGCAGAAAAGTTGAGGATGCAAAGGGAGTTCGACGAGTGGAAATGGGACTTAGAGATAGAAACTATGATTTGGGCTTATGAGCTAAAACTGGAAGAGCTGGCAGTCAGGAGGGCTGAGTCCAGCTGGAATGGTGGCAGCAACAATTTTATATCCAGTGCTGCTGAAGAAGTGCACATGCCGAGAGATGTGGTGCCCTACTTGAAGGAGGGAGTTAACACACACCAGGAGGTTCAGGGGTATGAGGTAGCTCCAGTGATGCACAGGGTCCCTGAGGTGGATTGGGGAACTGGCATGGGGAGTCATTCCTACTGGTGGGAGAGACACTCTACTGACTCTAAATGAGAGTGAGAGGGAGAGGGGTTCCCCCCAGGTAGAAGTCCTGGTTAGGGAGTGTGAAGACATCCCAGAAGAGTGTGGGTTGAGTGTCAGGGACAGTCAGGTACTGTCTCACCAGTCTCAGGAGGGTGATGTGGGGTGCTTGTTCAAGGCTGAGTCAGTGGATGGTTGGGTGAAGGGTACTTTGGTTAATTCATGTGAGGGGCTGAGTGATGTAATTGCTGGAGAGCATATGTCTAGTCCTTATTTTCCAGAACTACACCAACACCAGGTGGAGTGTGAGTTCTCTGACCCCAGGGAACTTACACTGGAGGCAGACCTCTGGGTGAGTACCAGAGGGTCTGAAGAGGCATTTGGGGGTGCTCCTGAGAGGAGTGGTCTAGGTATTTCCCAACCAGGTAAGGTAGGGAAGGATTGTGGTGTCCCAGGTAGGTCACAGTGTAGTGGGATGGGTGAGGGACCCCATGTACAGTCTCAGACGAGAGGGAATGGCGATGGGTTGAGGCCGAAGGTGCCCGAGATCTGGTCCCAGGTCCTGGAGGGTTCCATGAGGGAACACCAGGAGGGGAGCCTAGCCTGTACCTTAGGGCCATCTGTTGAGGGAGACCCCACAGTGTCAGGAGAACTTGGGGGGGGGGGCAGCTGTAGCTAGGGTCCCACCAGTTCTGGTGGCTGGTAGTACCACTCCTAGTGAGAGGGTGCAGAAGTCCAGACAGAGGGTTGAGAGGGAGTTGCGGACCCCAGTGGAGAACCTGGAGGGTCAGTGGTCAGCTCTTAGAGAAGAGCCCCCAGGAATGACCTTGGTGAGACCATTTCTGGGTTGGGGGGAATCCAGACTCTGTCAGATGGGCAGAGGTCAGGAGACCTGCACCAGCCAGACTCTTGTGTGGCCCTTGGGGACAGTGTGTCCCTTGAGGGGGGTAAGTGTGCCCCCCTGGAAGTCCTGATGTGCCAGGCAATGGTTCAACCACAGGGAGGTGACTCTGGGTTGAATGATCAGGTTCAGGGGGTAAACTCTGACCTGATGGGGGTAAGTGTGCTCCCAATGAAGTCCTGGTGCGCCAGGCAGTGGTTCAACCGCAGGGTGGTGACTCTGGGTTGGATGACCACGTTCAGAGGGTAAACTCTGACCTGGTGGGGGGTAGGTATACCACCCAGGAAGTCCTGGGTTGCCAGGCGGTGGTCCAGTCTGTGGGTACAGACCCGGGACTGGAGAATCAGGTGCAGGGAGTAATCCCTGATCTGAAGGGGAGGGCGGGTTTCCCAATCACCCCCCGGTGTGATTTCGAGGGGTACTCTCCCCGAGGGGGGGTGCAGAACCCTGAGAGTAGGGGTAGGGGAGAGAGAGAGACTCACCCCTGACCCCGGTGCAATCTAGGGGTACAGACCCTGGATTGGAAGGCCAGGTTCAGGGTGTCCCCTCTGACCTGGAGAAGGGGCCACTGCTAACAGTGCCCCTATCATGTTGTCTTCTGGGGGGACCACTCCTAATTGGGGGGTGCAGGACCCCAGAAGGGAGGGTAGGGGGAGGGAAGCCTCACCCCTGGCCCTAGTCCAACCTGTAGGTACAGACCCCAGGTTGGAGGACCAATTGCAGGTTAACATACCTGCACTGGTGGAAGAATTGTGCAGGACTGCTTCTACAAGCACCCTGACAATTTTGGACTCTGGGGTTGCTGCTCCGGCAGGGAGAGTACAGAGCCCCAGATGGGAGGACCAGGGTCAGGTTGTCATCCCTGACCTGGTGGAAGGAAGAGTGGTCAAAGGGTGCCAGGCACCTGGGGCTACCGCCCCCCACTCTCCACAGTCACAGTGGTTGGAGAGGTCTGAGGTCGGGCTCTCATCCCTGACAGTTGTCAGGGATCACTGTGGCTTGCTGTCCTGGTGGACAGAGTTGTCCCTGGGGGAGGAACGAGAGTCACACCCCGGGGTTGGAGTGGGCAACATCTGTGAGCAAAGTAAAGTTAGGTGCTGCACAGATGGTATCTGCAGATGTGGAGAAGGGTTCCCCATGGGTTAGCTTAGTGGGCCCTGAGAGTATGGATAGAGAGATCCAACTGGAGTCAGGAAGGCGTAGAACTGGAACATGCCCCTGCTGTTGTGGGCCTGGGTCCTTGTTCTATCACCCCAATCAGGAAGTACATCAAGGTATTGATTGTTCTCCCCTGGCTTTAGGCTGGTAGGTGGTTGTGTTGGACATTTTTGCTTACGCAGGGTCATCCCCAATCTTTTTGCCTCCTGCCTCCTATTGTTTCTGACCTGTTGCTATTGGCTTTTGAACTCTGAGCACTTTACCACTACTAACCAGTGCTAAAGTGGATATACTCTCTGTGTAAATTGTATGTAATTGGTTTATCCATGATGGGCATATTTGATTTACTAGTAAGTCCCTAGTAAAGTGCACTAGAGGTGCCAGGGCCTGTAAATCAAATGCTACTAGTGGGCCTGCAGCACTGGTTGTGCCACCCACATGAGTAGCTCTGTAATCATGTCTCAGACCTGCCACTGCAGTGTCTGTGTGTGCACTTTTAACTGTAAATTCGACTTGGCAAGTGTACCCACTTGCCAGGCCTAAACCTTCCCTTTTCTTACATGTAATACACCCCTAAGGTAGGCCCTAGGTAGCCCCAAGGGCAGGGTGCAGTGTATG
This sequence comes from Pleurodeles waltl, assembly GCF_031143425.1. NCBI lineage: Eukaryota > Metazoa > Chordata > Amphibia > Caudata > Salamandridae > Pleurodeles > Pleurodeles waltl. Next base: position 572,955,659 of record NC_090438.1, read on the forward strand.
GTTAAAGTATAACAAATAGTAATGTGTTCTATATGTCCTGGCAGTGAAATATTGCTAAATTCGTTTTTCACTGTTGCAAGGCCTGTCCCTCTCATAGGTTAACATGGGGGCTACCTTTAAATCTGATTAAAGTGTAGATTCCCTTTGGGAGCGGATGGACATGTGGAGTTTGGGGTCTCTGAGCTCACAATTTAAAAATACAACTTTTAGTAAAGTTGATTTTAAGATTGTGGTGGTCATTACAACACTGGCGGTCGGTGTTAAAGCGGCGGTAAGACCGCCAACAGGCCGGCGGTAAAAAATGTGCAATTACGACCGTGGCGGAAACCGCCAACAAAGACAGTCACTTTAACACTCCGACCGCCACAGCGGTACAAACAAAGAGCGCGGCGGTCACCGCCAACAGACAGGCGGAGGACAAAGTACTGCCCACAGTATCACAACATGCCAATCCGCCACCTGTTCCGGGGCGGATTCACCGCGGATAAAAACACGGCGGAAACAGGATTCCGAAGGGAATACGCTCACCTCTACACACCCCACGAGGAACTAGGACACGATGGAGCTGGAACTCCAAATTCTCCCTGCGATAGTCTTCCTGCTCCTCTACCAGGAGCACGAACGCCGGCAACGAAGACCACAGTGAGTACTGCACCTACGACACAGGGGAGGGGAGGGAAAAAATAGGGACACACACACGCAAACACCCCCACCCCCATCCTCACCCACTACAACACACACACTAATACATATTAATACATGATAGTTACACCCCCCAACCCCCCCCCCGGAAGAATGCAAAGACAAAAGGAAATGAGTATAACCATTGTAATATATTAAAATCAAGTAGGCAAAAATATCTATATACACCATAAACAAAATATAGTGGATAACAGCCTCCACTGGTTCTGGAGGGGGCTTTGTGCCCAGAGTGCTTCATCCTGCTAAGGACAGAGGTAGTGGATGTATCTCTCCACTGGTTCTGGAGGGGGTTTTGTGCCCAGTGTGCTTCATCCTGCCTGTGACGGACTCGGTAGTGTCAGTGCCCTTTGCGCTCATGGGCCAGCGGTGCTTGAGGCGGAGGTGCCCTGTTCAGCGGTGCTTGAGGCGGCGGTGTCCTGTTCAGCGGTGCTTGAGGCGGCGGTGCCCTGTTCAGCGGTGCTTGGGGCGGTGGTGCCCTGTTCAGCAGTGCTTGAACGGCGGTGCCCTGTTCAGCAGTGCTTGAGGCGGCGGTGCCCTGTTCAGCGGTGCTTGGGGCGGTGGTGCCCTGTTCAGCAGTGCTTGAGGTGGCGGTGCCCTGTTCAGCAGTGCTTGAGGCGGCGGTGCCCTGTTCAGCGGTGCTTGAGGTGGTGGGCTCCTTTGCAGTGACTCAGTTGCTGGCGGTCCTCTCTGTCCCAGCGGGGCTTGTGCTGGCGGTCCTCTCTGTCCCAGCGGGGCTTGTGCTGGCGGTCCTCTCTGTCCCAGCGGGACTTGTGCTGGCGGTCCTCTCTAGCCCAGCGGGGCTTGTGCTGGCAGTCCTCTCTAGCCCAGCGGGGCTTGTGCTGGCGGTCCTCTCTTTCCTAGCGGGGCTTGTGCTGGCGGTCCTCTCTGTCCCAGCGGGGCTTGTGCTGGTGGTCCTCTCTGGCCCAGGGGGGCTTGAGCTGGCGGTCCTCTCTGTCCCCGCGGGGCTTGTGCTGGCGGTCCTCTCTAGCCCAGCGGGGCTTGTGCTGGCGGTCCTCTCTAGCCCAGCGGGGATGATGGCGGTGGCCTCCTGGGCAGCGGGGATGATGGTTGTGGCCTCCTGGGCAGCAGAGATGGCGGCTGTGGCCTCCTGGGCAGCGGGGAGGATGGCGGTTTCCTCCGCCGTGCTGCTCTTCCCAGACTTTCCTGGTTTCTTGTGGCCCTTCCCCACCTTGGAAGGTGTCGCAGCTGACTCCACACTCCCACCGGGACCCCTGGGAGCGGATTTGGTGGCTGGAGTCTTCCCCCTCTCCCGCCGGGCACTGGCCAACTTTTGATGCTTCACAGGTGGGGGACTGTCTGTGCTGTGGCTCCGTGCCACACTGGCTGCCCTGGTGGCCGATGCACTCCAGATTCCGGTGACTACAGGCACCACTGGTCCTTTAGATGTTGTGGCTGAGGTGCTAGTTCGGGACCTAGGAGACGGACGGGGTTGGGGAGGTGTGGGAAAGAGGTCAAGGTTGGACAGGAAAGGTTTTTGGGAGACACTGGGACGGGTAGCTGGAGGGGGTTTGGGAGTGGAGGAAGAGGTTTTGGTTGTAGGAGGTGTTTGTTTGGTGACTTAGGGTGAAGGTGCATGCGCTGGAGGTTGTCATGAGGTGGATGGCTGTTGGGAGAGGACACAGGGGACGTGTGAATGGTAGTGGGGGTGGTGACTGCACGTGAGCGGGGTGTGGTGGTGGGTGTGCTGGTGATGGTAGTAGTGGCAGTAGATGTAGTGCATGCAGGTGTGAGTGTAGACGAGACTGGGAGGGAGGAGGGAGACGAGGAGGAGGGGGACACAGTGGAGGCAGTGGATGTTGGTGTGTCTGCATGTGTGTGATGCTTGCATGAGTGCCTGTGGGATATGTGGTGCCTATGTCTGCCTGAGCTTCCCTTGTGTGTTGAGTTGTGTGCATTCTGGTCTGAAGGTGTGCTTGGGATAGGCTGGGGTACAGGGGACTGGGTCTGGGTGGAGGAAGTTGGAGGGGGGAGGCTAGAGACGGGGACAATGGCTGCCATCAGTCCTGAGGCCAGAGTCTGAAAAGCTCGCTGAAGGGCCACCTGACCAGAATGAATTCCCTCCAGGAATGCATGTTTGTTGCAACTGCCTTTCTACACCCTGGATGGCATTCAAAATGGTAGACTGCCCAACAGTGAGGGACCTGAGGTCAATGGCCTCCTCACTGAGGGCAGCAGGGGTGACTGGGGCAGGGCCTCAGGTGGCTGGGGCGAAGGTGGTGCCCACCATCCTGGGTGAGGGGGCACAGGGCAAAGGCTGAGGGGTTGCTGGGAGGGTGGTGCTGGTAGGGGGGGTGGCGGCTGTACCTGTTGATGTGGGGGGCACAGATGTTGCTGCCACCACACGGGAGCTCCCATCAGAGGATGAGTCCGTGTCGCTGGTGTCAGCTCCTGTCCCCGCCGTGGAGCTCCCCTCGCCCTCCGTCCCACTGGTGAACTCCGAGTCCATAGTTTCACCCTCCAGGGCCATCTGGGATGCAGCTCCCTCGTGCTCCGGTGCCACTGCTCCTCCGCCTGATGATGCTAATGCACACAAGAACAGGGAGACCACAAAAAGGGGGGGACGACAGAAGAAAGACATGTTGAGTGCATGCATTACCGCTACCGTTGGCGGACACGACAGACACAGAAGCCCCCTGCACTACGCGCTCTTGGGCTCCACTGTTCAATTCCTGGGAAATGGCCTACTAGGCTATGGACGACATCTGCACACATGGATGACACAGGGGTATGACTAGGTGTATATGGCACTCTACAGAGGTGGGGTGGGGTGCCACATGGCCTGCCTTACGGAGGGACCTTGCCTACTAAACTCGCCCTGGCCTAGGGAAACCCACAGCCCACCTCCCCCACCCAGACCCCTCCACTGCACGCAAAATCAGCAGGATGAGAGTGTACTCACCCCCTTGTGGCTGCTGTGATGCCCTCAAGCGCCCATCCAACTCCGGGTACGCCACCGCCAGGATCCCGAACATCAGGGGGATCATGGTGCGACGGGCACCCCTCCCACATTGGGAGGCCATTCCCAGCTGAGCCTCCGCCGTCTTCTTTCTCCAGCGGCGAATGTCCTCCCATCTTTTCCGGCAGTGGGTGCTCCGTCTGTGGTAGACCCCCAGGGTCCAGACGTCCTTGGCTATGGCACGCCAAATATCTTTTTTCTGGTGGGCGCTGACCTACATGATTTGTACGGGGGAAGAGAAACTTATTACCAACTGCACCGTCACAGTCATTGGCCCCCATCCCTACCCTTGCCATGTGGCACATGCACTCACCGTTGTTTCATGCACGCCACACTCTCCCCCCTTCCTTCTTACATCCACCCCTCTCCACACAGGCATAGCCCATACAGCATGCTCCCAGTGTTCTTACCTGTTTCTCTGGAGGACCATAGAGTAGTGTGTACTGGGGGAGGACCCCATCCACGAGTTTCTCCAACTCCTCTGATGTGAAGGCAGGGGCCCTTTCCCCAGACACTCGAGCCATTGTCTCCTCCAGACTGAGGTCACAGCAGCACTTGCAGTGTAGGTCCTCTCCTGTCGAAGATCAGGTATCGAGTGATTGAACAGATAGAAAATGGCGGTCACGTCCGCCACGGTTCGTACCGTCACCGCCGGCGTACATCGTCATTGGCTCCTGGGACCCATAGGGTCCAATGTTAACCAATGCAGCATTGCGCCGCGGTCTTCGACCACCTACCGCGACGGTGTACAACGCCAGCGCAGTTACCTCACATCCAATTGTCCCACTTTACAGGTCAAGCAGCCGCCATTTCAGGGGCCTACATGGCTTCATTAATAACTGCGTCACACATACCTAGGCCTAGCCTCAACACACAATAAGGCCACTTTTTGTATTATGATTGGTGTTCTGTGTAAGCTGTGGGTACGTACCTCTGAATTGTTTGACTCTGTGCTCGCTGTTGTCCTTCATAGGCACCGTCCGCTGGGACATGTGAGGAGATGGCGGCATTCTCCGGTGTACCGACCGTTGGTGGACCTGTCGACAATGGAGGAAAGACATGTGATCATCACCTACAGGCTTAACTGTGCCACAATCCAGGAACTGTGTACCCAGCTGGAGCCAGACCTGATGTCAGCCATCCCACAGGAATCCCCCCTCAAGTGCAGGTGCTGTCAGTGCTACATTTCCTTGCAAGTGGGTCATTTCAAACAACAGTGGCCATAGCATCAGGGATGTCCCAGCCTATGTTTTCCAACGTGTTGTCCAGAGTGTTGTCTGCCCTGCTGAAACACATGCGGAGCTACATCGTTTTCCCTCAGGTGGAGGATTTGCCTGCAGTGAAAGGTGATTTCTATGCCCTGGGCATATCCCCAACATCATAGGTGCCATTGATGGGACCCATGTGGCATTGGTCCCCCCCACAGGAGTGAACAGGTGTACAGAAACCGGAAGAGTTACCATTCCATGAATGTACAGATGGTATGTTTGGCAGACCAGTACATCTCCCATGTTAATGCCAAGTTCCCTGGCTCAGTGCATGCCGCCTACATCCTGCGGAATAGCAGCATCCCTTATGTGATGGGTCAACTCCAGAGGCACCGTGTGTGGCTATTAGGTGAGCACCTGGAAGCAAGACAGTGGGAATGGTTGTCTGGGTCTGGGGATATCCCTACAGGTTATTGTGTGTCTAACAGTAGTCCCTAGCCATTTGCAGGTGACTCTGGTTACCCTAACCTGTCATGGCTACTGACCCCAGTGAGGAATCTCAGGACAAGGACAGAGGAACGCTACAATTAGGCCCATGGGCGAACTAGGAGGGTGATCGAACGGACCTTCGGCCTCCTGAAGGCCAGGTTCAGGTGCCTCCATATGACAGGTGGATTCCTATTCTACTCACTAAAGAAGGTGTGCCAGATCATCGTGGCCTGCTGTATGCTTCACAACTTGGCTTTGCAACGAAAGGTGCCTTTTCTGCAGGAGGATGGTCCAGATGGCGGTGTTGTTGCAGCTGTGGAGCCTGTGGACAGTGAAGACGAGGAAGCAGAAGAAGAAGACATGGACAACAGGGACTCAGTGATCCAGCAATATTTCCAGTGAAACACAGGTAAGAATACAAACCTGCCTACTACATGTACTTAAACACTACTACCTTTCTACTGTCTGTCGTTTTCACCCAGCGTATGGTCACTGAGTTGTCACTTTCCCTTACGATTTCACAGATGTGGGTCCCAATGTGTGACATCTGCTTTGATTCATCATGGACTACAGCTGTGTGACATAGGTATGTTGACATTACAAATGAAAGAGCTTTTTGCCACAGTAATTGCTAATACACTATTCCGAAATCACAGACTGACTCCAGATTGTTTAGTGCTTTAAGGGTGTTTATTTTAGTGCTCAATATTGGAGGGGTGATGGCGGAGGAATGGCAGAGTCCAGTCTATTAGTCTCACAGGTGCACTGCCCAAATGGGCATAGGAAGTGGAGCTGGGGCAGTTTAAGGATGGACAGGGTGACAAAGTGGGACAGAAGGATGACATTCAGGGTGGTCTCATTTCTTGACAGGGGTCTTGGCATCATTCTCTGTCTTTGTCCTGGATCTCAGGGACCGTTTGCGAGGTGGTTCTCCCTCTGCAGAAGGTGGGGTGCTGGTCCTATGGCGGTGCCTCCTGTCCACTAGTGCCAGCGTAGGTGGTGGGCAGTTCATCGTCCAGGCTAGTGTCAGGGGCCCTTGTAGTGCCACAGTGTCCCTTCTGGTGTTGAGTACTTCCTTCAGCACCCCTACGATGGTGCCAAGGGTGGAATTGATGCCTCTGAGTTCCTCCCTGAAGCCCAAATACTGCTCCTCCTGCAGGCGCTGGGTCTCCTGAAACTTGGCCAGTACCGTTGCCATTGTCTCCTGGGAGTGGTGGTAGGCTCCCATGATGTTGGAGAGGGTCTTGTGGAGAGTGGGTTCCCTTGGCCTGTACTCCCCCTGTCATACAGCAGCCCTCCCAGTTCCCCTGTGTTCCTGGGCCTCAGTCCCCTGGACCGTGTGCCCACTACCACTGCCCCCAGGTCCCTGTTGTTGCTGGGGTGGTGGATTAGCCTGGGCTCCCTGTAGTGGTGGACACCCTGCTGATTGACGTGTCCTGGGGATGGAGGTATGGGCCCACTGGGTGGGTGCTGTGCTGGTGTTTCCAGAGGGGGGAAGCTCTGTAGTGGCCTGTGCCAGTGTGAGGGGAACCGACTGTCCAGAGGTCCCCGATGGGCCGGGCTGGTCATCTAGATCCAGTTGGACAGAGGTTCTGTCATCACTGTGGGCCTCTTCTGTTGGTGGTGTGGACATGTGTGGACCCTCCTGTCCGGTGACTTTGGGTAGGGGTCCTGCAGGGGTATAAAAGGATGTTTATTACATCTGTGTGTGCCATGATGTGCAATGGGTGGGTGACCGTGTACCCCAGTGCTTGCATTCCTGTGTGGGACCTTGTGTGATGATGGTTTAGGGGGGTGTATGGGCATGTGCAGTGGCCATGCTTTAGTGATGGGTGTCCATGCTTTGTTGTTGCATGCAGGGCTTGGTGTTGGGATGGGTGGGTTGTGATAGTGGGACATTTTTGAGGAGTAGGAGTGATGGGGGTGAGGGTGGGGGTATGTGCTGGCATGCAGGTAGGGTGGGGGATGTAATAGTTAAGATTTCACTTTCCAGAGTCCATTCCTCCAGCTACTCCTGCGAGGCCCTCAGGATGCAGAATCACCAAGACCTGCTCCTCCCATGTTGTTAGTTGTGGGGGAGGAGATAAGGGTCCGCCACCAGTCCGCTGAACCGCAAGGTGGTGTCTTGAGACCACGGAACGCACCTTCCCCCTGCGTTGACCCTGTCCACTATTCTTCGCCATAGCTCCATCTTCCTTGCAATGGAGGTGTGCTGCACCTGTGCTCCGAATAGCTGTGGCTCTACCCCGACGATTTCCTTCACCATGACCCTGAGCTCCTCCTCCGAGAGCCTGGGGTGTCTTTGCCGTGCCATGGTGTGGTGTAGGTGATGTGTGGGGTGGTGTGTAGGGTGATAAGTGTGCTGATATGTAGTGGTGTGTAGTGTGAGGTGCGTAGAAGTTACGTGGGTGATGGTGTTGTGTGCCTGTGGATGCTAGTATTGTTGATGGTGGTGTCTCTCTCTGGCCTTCTCTCAGTAATTGTGGTCATAGGGGTTTGTGAGTTATGTGGGTGTGTGTTTTATATTGTATTGGGTGTGTGGGAGAGGTGTGTGTATGTGTATCAGGTGTGTGTATTTAGAATTGTCCAATGTGGTAGTGTTTTTTTATGTGTGTGTGTATTTTGAGCGCGGCGGTGTGTACCACCAATGGAATACTGCGGTTGAAAGACCGCTGCGTGCATTCGTGTGTCGTGATAGTGTGGGCGTATTTCTGTTGGTGTGACGGTGGAGGTTTTGTTTTCACCAGTTTATCACTGACCTTTGGTGTGGCGGACTTGTGTGGGTGTCTGAATATTGGCGGATTCCGTGCTGTGGGTCATAATAGCTGTGGTGGAATTTTGCGGCCGTGGCGGTGTGTTGGCGGTCTTCTGCACAGCAGTAAGCGGCTTTTACCGCCAATGTTGTAATGAGGGCCTGTGTGTTTGAAAATGCCACTTTTAGAAAGTGAGCATTTTCTTGCTTATACCATTTCTGTGACTCTGCCTCTTTGTGGATTCCCTGCCTGGGCCAGTTTGACAGTTGGGCTGGTTGCAACTCACACTAGACAGTAACACAAAAGGAGCTGGGGTGTAGTCTGCATTTCCTGATGAGCCATCTGTGCTAGGAGGGAGGGGTGGAGTGGTCACTTACACCTGAAAGGGCTGTGCCTGTCCTCACACAATGCAGTCTCCGACCCCCTGGTGAGTGTCTGGAGCCTGGCCTGGGCAAGGCAGGGTTTCACATTCAAAAGAGACTTTACTTTGAAGTAGGCCTACTTCAAAGGAGAAATTGGGTATAAGAAGGGCACCCAAAACCACAGACTTTAGAACACTTCTGGAAACAAGAGGAACCTCTGCCTGGAGAAGAGCTGAAGAGTTGAGGAGAAGTGCCGTCCTGCCTGTGACTGTGCTTTGTGGAGCTATCCTGCAGTTGCTGCTTCTGCCAGAGTAAGAGGGAAACGACTGGACTTTGTGTGCTTTCCATCTTGTGAAGAAATCTCCAAGGGCTTGATTTAGAGCTTGCCTCCTGTTGTTTGAAGTCTCAGGGAACAGCAAAGACTTCTCTCTGCCAGCACCTGGGGTCTCTGGAGAGACTCCTGCTCTGACAAGTGGTGTCCAATCCAGTAGCTGGGCCCTTGAAAGGAAAGCTGGTGGAAATCCAAGGAAATCGACTTCGGACAACTTCGGACTGACGCCGCTGCTGAATCCGGTGACGCCGCCTGCACCCGACTCCGTGATCTTCACTGGCACATGGAAGTCACTGCACCACATCGTGACCGACGCCGCTCGAAGTGCGCGGATTCAATGTTTCACACAGACGACGTGATCCCCAACTTGGCGCATTGGCTTGTTTTCACTCTTCACCAAAGGTACTGTACTTGGGGGTCTATGCGACTCCGTGTCCGGTGCCGCTGGTGTCGGCTTGTTGGGAACGACTCCATCATGACGCCGTGTTAACACCGCATTGGCTTGTTTTCACTCTTCACCAAAGGTACTGTACTTGGGGGTCTATGCGACTCCGTGTCCGGTGCCGCTGGTGTCGGCTTGTTGGGAACGACTCCATCCTGACGCTGTGTTAACACCTCATCGAAGCATTTTGTGTTTGTGTATTCAAATGTATGTTTCATACCCTTACCCAAACTCTCTGATGATGTAAATATGTGTTTGCATTGCCCTTCCCCTCCACGTGTAAAGCGCCCTGATGTTCTAGAGGACGTGGATTGAGATCATTAGTTATGGACCCCCAACAAGTGATAATCACAATCCTTGTTAGGGTGAACCACTAAAGTAAGCTATAGCACAGCTATGGCACAGAGCAGACAGGCTTAACTTAGAAGCAATGTGTTAGGAACAGATCTACGAAAAATCCAGTTTGCAATTTCCTAATTGCGAATCTTTGTGAATTGTAATTAGAAAATCGCAAACTGGGATGTATCAATGCATCTCAGACACATTTAGTGATTCACAGTGGGTCACAAATTGACCTACCTCATCAATATTCATGAGGCAGGTCACAATTTGCAACCCAATGTGAATGGCTACAGTCAGAGGGATGGTGGCCTGCAGGGGTCAGCAAACTACCATGTCTGTGATTGGTTTTTAAATAAAGCAATCTTTTTTTTGTAATGCAGCACATTTTTCTAAAAGGAAAACGGGTTGAATTATAAAAGGAAAACTGAAAGGTTTTCATTTTTTAAGAGCAGGCAGTGTTCCATAGGACCACTGCCTGCTCTTAAAAAGTGTTTTCACCCACATTCACAAAAGGGAAAAGGGGACCCTTAGGGACTCCTTCCCATTGACAAATGGATAACCGCCTCCTCTACGGAGTCGGTGAAGTATGAATGTTTTGCAGCAGCATTCCAGTCCAAAATATTCAGACATGCCAGTACAATTCTGTATTCGGAAGGAAAGCCCCAAACACGCCCCTTCCTAATACTGATTTGCACAATCAAACTGTGAGTTTTGCCTTTTGCACATGGCAAAATGTATTTTAACTGTTACAAACGACCAAATGGGCCATTTGCGACCAGTAAAATAGTTCTTACATCTGGCCCTCAATTATCTATGCAGTACTAAAATAGTAATAAAGATAAAGTGCAAAACAATAAAAATCTCAAAATGAACTAGAAAAATAGAGTAAAGTGTAAAACAAAAATGACAGTAAAATACCAAACATCCAATAAGGTGAACCAGAGATATGATGTTTTAAAGTTCTAAGTAGAAATTGCACCAAGAAGCACAAAGTGGCAATGGTAGAAAAGGACATATGCGCAATTTGACGCTGACCATGATGGCGCACGGTCAGATACACTAACCAGGTTCATCCTGGGCAAAGATTTTACCTTTTGACTTTATTCCTTTGAGTCTAAATCCACCAAAGGAGTACAGTTCTAAAGCCCCCAGGACTTCAGGAGAGGCATTTAGAGATTCACAGAGTGGCAACCAGCAGTAACTGCAGGCAGCAGTCAACCGGACCGTCCAGACAAGGTCCAGTTTCCACTGGTCAGCTGGACAGCTGCAGGAAAAAAGCCTCTTGTAGCTTCTGTAGCTTCTACAGGAGGGCAGCTTTATGGCACTGTGTGTCTACTTCTTAGTCCCCAGGACAAGTCAAAGAGCAGGTCCAGTCCTCCAGGGCTCTTCCCGGGTTGCAGACAGCAGGTTGAGACTTCTTCTGAACTTCCTCATGTCCAGCAGTTTTCTGAAGCGGGAGCCTGGAGATGCCACTTTTATCTCTGGCACAAAGTAATGCGTGGAAATTACACCGAGGGGCACCCCAACCAATTATGTAAAGGTTCTCAAGAGTAAGACCTTACCCACTTTTAGCATTTTCAAGATGGTCTAACTCTTCAGCCACATTAAACTTGGGATCTGAAGGCTGATGATGTGTGTGAGGAGTGTAATCCTAGCGTCCCCCAGAACTATAATTAAAATAGAGTTTTAGGCAGAGCTAGGATTCTAACAAACTCAGAAACTGACTGGTAGAACAAAGCTGAGGTTCCAGCAACCAGACACTGGACATACAGAAATTGTTTTGACATTCTGTTTTCCTCCTTTGAAGTGCACTCCAAATATTATATGTAAGCACAGCAGACCTGCTCCACTGTAAGGTCAAAAGAGGCCCACCATGATTGGGGCCTGACTGGCTGAATGTTTAAAAGAAGGGCCCTGACCAAGTGTCAACTATGTGCCTGTGACAGGGAAGGATTCCTTGAAATGTGCCCCAAGTGTCATATGAAAAACCCCAGCAGACCTCTCAATCAGGATGTGATATTCAAGCAGGATTTGACACTTTACTCTCAAAGAGAATCCTCCAGCCTCCCTTGCATATTATGTCCAGTTCAGATGATCAAGCTATGCCCATTCAGTTCAGACTACTTTGTGCTCAGATGAGAAAGTTCAAACTTCATCCACACCTATTTAAATGCTAATTACTGGCTGGCCAAAGTGGGAGAGCAAAATGTAGATTTAGCTTATGACAGGAATTGGGCCCCTAGCTGGCAGAGAGATGCACCCTGTCCAAGTAGTGCCCACACACTAAATTAACCTGTGCTCACCCTCTCATAGATTGGCACAGTGCAGGCAGGTTTAACTTAAGAGGTAATGTGTAAAGTATTTGTTCAACACACAACCACACAGTAACACAATGAAAACACCACAAAAAGACTCCACACAGGTTTAGAAAAATAGAGAATATTTATCTGAGTAAACCAAGACTAAGAGCCTGGTTTAGAGTTTGGTGGATAGGGGTCCCTCCGTCACAAATGTGACGGATATCCCGACCACCGTATTACAATCCCATTATTTGCTATGACAATCATGATATGCAGATGTGATATCCATTACATTTATGACGGAGTAACCAATACACTAAGCACTAAATTAGGCCCCAAAACAACAAAAATCCAATCAGTATTTTTGAAGATTAAACTAAAAATATTGCTTAAGAGTCACTAGTGGTCGAAAGGTTACATGAGGTTCCAAGGGTCTGGTGCAAATCCAAAATTCAGGCCAACCGCAATGGAGGGTAGGCCTGCTACAGAACCCACACTGAGTCTGATGAAGAAGTAACTTGGATGGAGCAAGTGTTGACGTTGGGAAGCAAATGCGAAAGCGATGCTGTGATATTTTCCACGCAACTGGGTTCTGTATTTGTTTTGAGCTCCTTAGAGATGAATGCAATGCGTCAATGTGTCATCTTCGAGCCGCACAGAGCGTCATCATTGGGCTGCGCAGGGTATGAATCAGCTGTCGTCGAACAGCGTCCGCGTTGGCGTTGAAAGGTCAATGCATTAGTTCCAACTGGCGCAATGGTGTCAATGCATCGGTTTTTGCAGAAATCAGTTGCAGAACCTATTTCTGAGGCCAAGGCACTTCAAACCAGGGTAGGACTCACAGATGACAGAGTTCAGCAGCACCAGGAGAGTTGCAGGCAGTCTTTGATGTCCATGAGAGTGCAGAACAGGGGGCAAGCCAGCAAGCCCTTGGAGTCACTCTAGGTTCATGTGAGATGGGCCCAGTCCTTGTCTTCAGCAAGGCAGAGATCTGCAGGCAGGCGGGCAGCTCAGCAAAACAGAAAAGCAGTTCTTTGGAACAGTCATCCCAGGCAAAGTGGCAATCCTTGCAGCACAGTAGTCTTTCCTCTGGCAGAGTTCTTCCCAGGTTCAGTAGTGTCCTGATTTGGTGGAGTCAGAGACCCAATACTTATACCCAAATGTGCCTTTGAAGTGGGGGTGATTTCAAAGCAGCTCCTTGAAGTGCACGTTCCCCCTTTTATCCCAGCCCTGGCTCCAGATTATCAGTCAGGGGTAATCAGCCCTTTGTGTGGGGGAAGGCAATTCCCTCCTGAAGAGTGTCAGTTCACCTTCACCCTTCCTGCCCGGGAAGGCCTGTCAGAATGCAAATTAATGCAGATGAGTCCTTTGTCACACCAACCCTTCCTGTGTTTGAGGCTGCCTAGAGGGAATGTACAATTGTATTTGTCACCTACCCGAGACTTGTATTAGAGACAGGCTGCAAGGCACACAGAGCAGTAAGAGCAGAGAACATAATGCATTCTCAGGCTCATTTTAGATGTGATGGTGCACTTTGAGCTGAGAAAATAGTGTTAAATGCTGGGTCAAGCTCCTCATATAATTCTATGGAATGTCGCATAGTTTTGCTGGAATTGTGTGTAAATATGCTACAGAAAATTATGCGAGGTATGCCCCCTCCCAATGTTTACATTTTCACTGTAGTGAATGGCACAATGGGTGCGCAGTCCACTTTTGACATTAACTTACAGGCCCTCGGTACACGTTTGTACCACAAACTAGGGATTTATAGGTATGTTAAATATGCCAATAAGGTGTAATAACAATTTCATCATGTTGACAGGAGGAGAAACACTTCACCATTGGTTAGCAGAGATAAAGTGCAAAGAGTTCTATAGCTAGCAAAACTAGTGTTCAGCAGAAAGAAAATACATCCAGGGTGATCCTGCAAAAAGGGCAAATTTCCAGCACTGACTTACAGTGTTGGAAGGCATGGTTAGTTATGGACACGATGGAGGTCATGGTCAGTATTGTTCGCAAAACATATTTTTCAGGAGTATCTGTATGCTTTCTTCAATAATCATTCATTCTGAAATTATTCCAGTAAAGGACGCAGTATACTTTAAAGCATTGGGCACATGTATCCTACCCAACAAAGTGCTACTTTCAGACCATTACATTAGTATTTTGCACCAATCGTCTTGCTTATAGAACCACGCAGCACTTTGTTTCGCTCATAGAAAGCACTGTTGACATCTAGCAGTATATGACCATTGACGGGCGAAGATTTCTGGTGTGTTTATAGTGTGAATGCAATCCACTGATTCAACTAGCGCCACGTTCACCTCATAGACTGAAATAATAATGATTATACAGGCTGACCTGTCATCCATCATAACTGTTCAGAGACTTACAAAACGTCAAGCAATAAATCCATGTAAATAAAATGGCAGCAGCCAGTGGGGTCCCATACTTGGGTTCTCTAAGAGTAAAGGGTCTAAAATTGGAGAATGCCCTCAGCCCTTCAAGAACCACCTAAAAAGAACAATTCAGGCTCACTTTCCTAATGGATCTATTGGACTCTGAGGAGCTGCAATCAAAACATAAGATAAGGACACCACCCTATTTAATTGGATGCATTTTCACACTACAGTGCTCTGTCTTTGGGCTGGAAAGTGTTTCCATCGCTTCTGCGCTCTGAAGTATTCTTAACATCGTCTCTGAACCCTTTCCACCCTCTAAGTGGTAGGGATTGTATTCTTGCCTCCTACTTTCAGTGCGAGAAGGGCAAGGAAATAGCCCCAATAGTACTGTAGGAGAAGTGTTTCTGCAAGGGAAAAACATTTTGCGTTTGGAGAAAATAATGTGTCTGGCACAAAATTATTGGTATGTAAGCATGTGTAATTGTACAACAGTTACAGCGCAGGTGTTGACAAACGTAATTCACAAACATTTTTTTCAAGCGAGATTATAATCCTGCAATTAATGCATCTTTCCAGGTGTACGCCTAGAACATTTTGTGAATAGCTAAAAGTCAGAAATCTGAAGCCATAAAAAGGCATAACTTTGCGTGCAGATGTGTTTGGTGAATTAGTTCAGCTTTATAAAGGGACAAGAACCTCCAAACAACTTTGTATATTAGGTTTAAAATTAATGTAGATTTCGAAATGTTTGAGAATATAAAAAATAACTTGAACTACATATCTAAGCCTGTGTTATTAAGTATATCTGCAAACACCTACTTATAAAGACTTGGCAATTGGAAGAGTAGGCATTGCACACATGCATTAGTACTAACACATGTAACTTTTTCTCTTTCCACTTCCCACCTAGAGAATGTAGTTCCAGGTAGAGGCAACCAGTCCCCTATAATGCCTTCAAGTGTGTAGGTATCTAAGGGCTTTTAGGGTTTTCCACTCCAATTAACAGACGCAATGCTCACGTTTAGAAACAGACAGAGGTACCACCTCCTTTCACACCTGCTTTCCAATACCTCTCTGATATTCTCCCAGGGTGGCCGAGTTACTGCAACTGAGTGGCAGGGTGGCAGCAGACTTCAGCTTAGCTGTCCTGTCGGACCCCTAGACATAGCCCTTAATTAGCATGAATGTCTAGGACCTATGGGGTGATTACCAATAGCCTGGAAATCCCAAGGCACAATAGTTTTACCTGGGATTATTTTCCTTCTGATATACAAACACTCACTAATAAATTGGGAATTTGGAGGATTCTCTTGCTGGGACAACACAGGATCTGAGTTGCTGGTACCACTAGCATCCTTTTTGCCCACCAGGTCATGTAAAAAATCAGGCAGCACATACCTCACTCATCATTACATAGCAGGAGCTAAATGAATGGCTGAAGTGGGTCGAGGTTTTAGTAAGCTGCAATCTATTAAACTATTGCTGAATTCCTCCCTCTAGTCCCTCCACCTTGCACTTTGTGGCAGTATCTTCACAAAAGGTGGTTACTACCTCCAACAAACTTTATGTGAGGCCTAAGTCCAGGCATGCAAGCTGGGTGAAAAACTAATTGAAAAGCACTATGGAGACTCACCAAGTTACACATCTATGGGTCTTCATAACTATTCCACTGCCCCCTTTTAACCTCTCCTTGGGAACACCTCTGTCCTTCCCTGCAAAAAAAAACAACTGCAAAAACCTGAAATATCTGCCATATTTACCGTGTACTGTTTTCCATTCATGAGCGGAAATGTTTTAAAAATCCCAATTACATGAATAAGGATCTGCTATTTACAGTTAAAGGTGGCGTTTTGACGAAGATAAATGGACCTTTGGTGTGGTAAAAGTGTTGTGAATCGGGCGTTTTGAAATTTAGACAATCCTCTGCCCACTTTGAAACTCTTTTGATACCTCTGAAATGTTGTTGCAAAAGGCTAGGAAAGTAGTTACCCCGACTTTAGATATTATATGACATTGTTGGACAATACAACTGAGTCCTGTGCATTTTCAGGCAAGACAGGTCTAACCATTTGATAACTATTAGATACGAACCCTTTCTTTAACATATGGTTTATTACATGCTTAATTTTAAGTGCATACTTAATTTCAACATACATTTCAAGGCAAAATAATTTGATGACGGGCTGTTGAATAGTCGTAGCCATGTTTGACGGCTTTAGTATTATAGACATTATGGCGCTAATTCTGAGTCTGACGGGCGGCGGAGGCCGCCCGCCAGACTTCCCCCCTCCGAAATACCGCTCCGCGGTCGAAAGACCGCGGAGGGTATTCCGAGTTTTCCCCTGGGCTGGCGGGCGGTCTTCGCAAGACCGCCCGCCAGCCCAGGGGAAAACTCCCTTCCCACGATGACGCCGGCTCGTAATAGAGCCGGCGGAGTGGGAAGGTGCGACGGGTGCAGTTGCACCCGTCGCGTATTTCAGTGTCTGCTTTGCAGACACTGAAATACTTTTAGGGGCCCTCTTACGGGGGCCCCTGCCGTGCCCATGCCATAGGCATGGGCACGGCAGGGGCCCCCAGGGGCCCGCGACTCCCCCTCCCGCCATCCGGTTCCCGGCGGGAGAACCGCCAGGAACTGGATGGCGGGAGGGGGAGTCGGAATCCTCCATGGCTGCGGAGCGCGCTCCGCAGCCATGGAGGATTCCTACGAGCGGCGGAAAGTCAGCGGGAGACCGCTGGCTTTCCGCGTCTGACCGCGGCTAAACCGCCGCGGTCAGAATGCTCGTAGGAGCACCGCCAGCCTGTTGGCGGTGCTCCCGTGGTCGGTGGCCCTGGCGGCCACCGACCGCCAGGGTCGGAATGACCCGCTATGTGTCATGGCAGGAGCCTTTCTATGTAAAGGAGAATTCTTAATACAACTCATGGTCGTTTGCTACTCCTGAAAATGCAAACCTGACATTATCTTTCATGATAAGAGTTTAGCTTGGTTGGCGTCTTCAATGAGTGTGGCAGGCATGCTTCCAGCAAAGTAAATGTCCTTTAAGACAATTTGCGGTCATGCTTTTATTATTAGCTTTCACTGGGGGGAAATTATTTAGAATGATGAACAATTTATTTACTGGACCCCTATGTTTTTGAAATGTGCTAACTTCATATTGTTGGGTGATTTCAATATTCATTTGAAGGATCCCAATTGCAGATTAGGATGTGGACTCATTGAAGGTCTGGAGTTCCTTAATTTGACCCTCTGCAGTACTCCTCCTACACATGAGGGCAGACACCTTGATCCAATTGTGCCTAATTTAAAGGACCTGTCTACAGACCCTCCTATTCCACTACTCTGGCCTGATCATCTAGCAAGTCCCACTGACAGAACAGTCTAAATCAGCTACTATGTCTAGGAATTGATCAAAGCTAAATGTTTCAGCTTTAAACCAACAACTATTTAACACTCAGTGTGCTCTTTAGCACACAGTTGCACTAAACTCAGAGCTGGTAGAAGGATGGATACTGAATGTCTTGGATGCCAACTTGCTGCCTAAGTCTTGTTTTTCAACCAGATCTATTACTTTGGCTCATTGGTTTGACAATTCTCTATAGCTGGATAGAAAATGTTGCAAGGCCTTGGAAAGACTGTGGAGAAAATCATTGGTTGAGGAAGCCACAGTGTGAATAGGTAGTCCTCTTCTTTATCCAAAAAGTGGCAGATATCAAAGTCCAGATCTCCAAAAAGATTCTAAGGGTAGTTTAGTCATGCCAGATCCTGTTGTTTCTGACTGTTTTGCCTAATTCTCCTATGAGGAGCACAATGGTTGCACGCCGTGAGCAGATCCCCCCTCTACTTTAAAATCATGGCCCGTGCTATATATCCCTATCTTTTGGGTGATCTTACAATCTATTAAATCAGACTCACTGCTAGATCCTCCTCCACCTGCTAAGCTTGACCTAATGGACCTGATACTTTTGCAGGCAGTGATAAATCTCCTTCATTCTTCCCTCGATAAGGGCACTGTTCCTGCGAGCAGGAACATGGTCCTCCCGCTCCTAAAGAAATCTGATCTTGACCCTATCATTTGGTCTAACTTTCATCCCATCTCCCTGCTGCCTTGTCTTTCCATGGTTTTGGAGAAATGTGAATGTGTGCCTAACATCCTATGTTGATTCTAAAAGTTTCTTACATCCTTCGCAGTCTGGTTTTAGGGCCAGATAAATCACAGAATTTTCTCCTTTGGGAAATACCGACCATCTTAGAAGTCTCCTGGATGAAGGTGGCACAACCACCCTCATTTTATTATGCCTTACTATGGCTTTTGACACTGTGTCCCACTTCATCTTGATTGAGAGAATGGCACTGCTAGGGATCAAAGGAACTGCTTTGGCCTAGAAAACATATTTTCTAAAGGATCAGAAGTTTCGGGTCTTTTCAGGTAATACCAGGTCAGAAACCCAGTCCCTGTCTTCCGGTGTCCCTCAGGGCTCTATGCTTAGCCCTATGCTGTTCAATATCTGTGGCCGTCCTTTAGCAGATGTAGTAGAGGGCTGCAGCCTGGCCCTCTTCTCTTATGTGGATGACACAAATTATCTTCTCTTTGTCATCTATGCAGGGTCAGGGACCTTCCGATGTTAGCCTGGGCTTTAGCTGCATTGCCACGTGGATGAACAAGAACTCTCTCAAGCTAAATGGTGATAAGACAGAAGTCATGATTCTGGGTAAGAACCCACAACTCTGAGGCCCGCAACATAGGCCGGCTTCTTTAGGGACTCTTCCTGCCATGTCTCTTAAGGTCAAGAATTTGGGCTTTATATTTGACCAAAATCTTTCAATGAGTCCCTCGGGTGATGAAGGTTACTGCCATGTTTTTCTCTGTCCTTGAGTGGCTGAAAAAGATAATTTGGATGATCCCTGCATCAGCCCAAAGGACAGTGATCCAAGCTCTAGTCTTGTCTAGATTGGGATATGGTAATGTCCTTTATCTAGGAATAGACCAAGCCTCCATTCGTCACCTTAAGACAGTCCAGAATGAGGCCCGAGACTACTGTACTGGTTTCTGAGTTATACTTCTGAACTCTTCCATGAGCTCCACTGGCTCACAAACACAAAATGTATCCAATTTAAAACATTTTGTTATATTTTCAAAGCTAGAGCTAGTACAGGTCCACGGTTCATACAGGAGTTGGTGCGGCCCTATCAGCTCACATGTAGGTTAAAATCACAGTACCAGGCTTTGTGTACCATCTCTAGGTTTCACTTGACATGCACGTGGGGGTGCTTTTTTTGTATACTGGGCCCTAAATTATGGAATACTCTCCCATTAGCTCCTAGAAACTGTACATCTCTTATGGATTTCCAAAAAAGGCTTGAAGACAAGGCTGTTTTAAATTGGTAATCTGCTCTGCTTTCTCTTGCCCAGCGCCGGGCAACCCTATTTGGGTAACTGTGCACTCTATAAGATTATAAATAAATATAAATAATAAATAAACCAGCATGGTGACTGTGCCATCACAACTATTTTTATCTTTGTCACAGGCTGCTTCCCTGATTTTTTGCTTTTTGGCAAAGTATGTGGGACCATCAACCCTTTGGACACTTGACACAACATAGCTGGTGTTTATATGGGCCACTGTTGGTGTTAACTACTAATGGAGAGAACCTCCATTGTTTCTTACACAGGTAATCCTAAGAGGGTAGATCCGCCCCCCCCCCACCCCACCACCCCTTGCCATCTTCATGAGCAACGGCTAGTGGCAGTGATTATCCTTTTTGGGCGGCAATGATTAGCAGTTTTGGGTGCCTAGGTGCCTACAGGGCACTCACCACCAGCCTCCCCATTAAATTAAGACCAGTTTTCAGCAGAGGGGGGCCCTATTTGGGTGTTTTTAACCACTTCGCTGCCAGGCCTTTTCCCCCTCCTGTGCCAGGCCTTTTTTTGCCTATTTGGGGCAGTTCGCGCTTAGGCCCTCATAACTTTTTGTCCACATAAGCTAACCAAGCCAAATTTGCGTCCTTTTTTTCCAACATCCTAGGGATTCTAGAGGTACCCAGACTTTGTGGGTTCCCTTGAAGGAGGCCAAGAAATTGGCCAAAATACAGTGAAAATTTCGTTTTTTTAAAAAAAAATGGAAAAAGTGGCTGCAGAAGAAGGCTTGTGGATTTCCCCCTGAAAATGGCATCAACAAAGGGTTTGTAGTGCTAAACTCAGCAGCTTCCTAGCTTCCAGGAACAGGCAGACTTGAATCAGAAAACCCAATTTTTCAACACATTTTTGGCATTTTACTGGGGCATACCCCATTTTTGCAATTTTTTGTGCTTTCAGCCTCCTTCCAGTCAGTGACAGGAATGGGCATGAAACCAATGCTGGATCCCAGAAACCTAACCATTTCTGAAAAGTAGACAAAATTCTGAATTCAGCAAGGGGTCATTTGTGTAGATCCTACAAGGGTTTCCTACAGAAAATAACAGCTGAAAGAGAAAAATATTGAAATTGAGGTGAAAAAAACATCAATTTTTCTCTACGTTTTACTCTGTAACTTTTCCCTGCAATGTCAGATTATGGAAAGCAATATACCGTTACGTCTGCTGGACTCCTCTGGTTGCGGGGATATATAGGGCTTGTAGGTTCATCAAGACCCCGAGGAACCCAGAGCCAATAAATGAGCTGCACCCTGCAGTGCGTTTTCATTCTATATCGGGTATACAGCAATTCATTTGCTAAAATATAAAGAGTAAAAAATTGCTATCAAGAAAACCTTTGCATTTCCAAAAAGGGCACAAGATAAGGTGCTGAGGAGCAGTGGTTATTTGCACATCTCTGAATTCCGGGGTGACCATACAAGCATGTGAATTATAGGGAATTTCTCAAATAGATGTCTTTTTTACACACTCTCCTATATTTGGAAGGAAAAAATGTAGAGAAAGACAAGGGGCAATAGCACTTGTTTTGCTAATCTATGTTCCCCCAAGTCTACCGATAAAAATGATACCTCACTTGTGTGGGTAGGCCTAGCGCCGGCGACAGGAAACACCCCAAAGCGCAACGTGGACACATCCTAAATTTTGGAAAAAAACGGAGGTGTTTTTTGCGAAGTGCCTACCTGTAGATTTTGGCCTCTAGCTCAGCCGGCACCTAGGGAAACCTACCAAACCTGCGCATTTCTGAAAACTAGAGACCTAGGGGAATCCAAGGAGGGGTGACTTGTGGGGCTCGGACCAGGTTCTGTTACCCAGAATCCTTTGCAAACCTCAAAATTTGGCTAAAAAAACGCATGTTCCTCACATTTCTGTGGCATAAAGTTCTGGAATCTGAGAGGAGCTACAAATTTCCTTCCACCCAGCGTTCCCCTAAGTCTCCCGATAAAAATGATACCTCACTTGCGTGGGTAGGCCTAGCGCCGGCGACAGGAAACATCCCAAAGCGCAACGTGGACACATCCTAAATTTTGGAAAAAAACAGAGGTGTTTTTTGCGAAGTGCCTACCTGTAGATTTTGGCCTCTAGCTCAGCCGGCACCTAGGGAAACCTACCAAACCTGTGCATTTCTGAACACTAGAGACATAGGGGAATCTAAGGAGGGGTGACTTGCGGGGCTCGGACCAGGTTCTGTTACCCAGAATCCTTTGCAAACCTCAAAATTTGGCTAAAAAAACACATGTTCCTCACATTTCTGTGGCAGAAAGTTCTGGAATCTGAGAGGAGCTACAAATTTCCTTCCACCCAGCGTTCCCCCAAGTCTCCCGATAAAAATGATACCTCACTTGCGTGGGTAGGCCTAGCGCCGGCGACAGGAAACACCCCAAAGCGCAACGTGGACACATCCTACATTTTGGAAAAAAACAGAGGTGTTTTTTGCGAAGTGCCTACCTGTAGATTTTGGCCTCTAGCTCAGCCGGCACCTAGGGAAACCTACCAAACCTGTGCATTTCTGAAAACTAGAGACCTAGGGGAATCCAAGGAGGGGTGACTTGTGGGGCTCGGACCAGGTTCTGTTACCCAGAATCCTTTGCAAACCTCAAAATTTGGCTAAAAAAACACATGTTCCTCACATTTCTGTGGCAGAAAGTTCTGGAATCTGAGAGGAGCTACAAATTTCCTTCCACCCAGCGTTCCCCCAAGTCTCCCGATAAAAATGATACCTCACTTGCGTGGGTAGGCCTAGCGCCGGCGACAGGAAACACCCCAAAGCGCAACGTGGACACATCCTAAATTTTGGAAAAAAACAGAGGAGTTTTTTGCGAAGTGCCTACCTGTAGATTTTGGCCTCTAGCTCAGCCGGCACCTAGGGAAACCTACCAAACCTGTGCATTTCTGAACACAAGAGACCTAGGGGAATCTAAGGAGGGGTGACTTGCGGGGCTCGGACCAGGTTCTGTTACCCAGAATCCTTTGCAAACCTCAAAATTTGGCTAAAAAAACACATGTTCCTCACATTTCTGTGGCAGAAAGTTCTGGAATCTGAGAGGAGCTACAAATTTCCTTCCACCCAGCGTTCCCCCAAGTCTCCCGATAAAAATGATACCTCACTTGCGTGGGTAGGCCTAGCGCCGGCGACAGGAAACACCCCAAAGCGCAACGTGGACACATCCTACATTTTGGAAAAAAACAGAGGTGTTTTTTGCGAAGTGCCTACCTGCAGATTTTGGCCTCTAACTCAGCCGGCACCTAGGGAAACCTACCAAACCTGTGCATTTCTGAAAACTAGAGACCTAGGGGAATCCAAGGAGGGGTGACTTGCGGGGCTCGGACCAGGTTCTGTTACCCAGAATCCTTTGCAAACCTCAAAATTTGGCTAAAAAAACACATGTCCCTCACATTTCTGTGGCAGAAAGTTCTGGAATCTGAGAGGAGCTACAAATTTCCTTCCACCCAGCGTTCCCCCAAGTCTCCCGATAAAAATGATACCTCACTTGCGTGGGTAGGCCTAGCGCCGGCGACAGGAAACACCCCAAAGCGCAACGTGGACACATCCTAAATTTTGGAAAAAAACAGAGGAGTTTTTTGCGAAGTGCCTACCTGTAGATTTTGGCCTCTAGCTCAGCCGGCACCTAGGGAAACCTACCAAACCTGTGCATTTCTGAAAACTAGAGACCTAGGGGAATCCAAGGAGGGGTGACTTGCGGGGCTCAGACCAGGTTGTGTTACCCAGAATCCTTTGCAAACCTCAAAATTTGGCTAAAAAAACACATGTTCCTCACATTTCTGTGGCAGAAAGTTCTGGAATCTGAGAGGAGCTACAAATTTCCTTCCACCCAGCGTTCCCCCAAGTCTCCCGATAAAAATGATACCTCACTTGCGTGGGTAGGCCTAGCGGCGGCGACAGGAAACACCCCAAAGCGCAACGTGGACACATCCTAAATTTTGGGAAAAAACAGAGGTGTTTTTTGTGAAGTGCCTACCTGTAGATTTTGGCCTCTAGCTCAGCCGCCACCTAGGGAAACCTACCAAACCTGTGCATTTCTGAAAACTAGAGACCTAGGGGAATCCAAGGAGGGGTGACTTGCGGGGCTCGGACCAGGTTCTGTTACCCAGAATCCTTTGCAAACCTCAAAATTTGGCTAAAAAAACACATGTTCCTCACATTTCTGTGGCAGAAAGTTCTGGAATCTGAGAGGAGCTACAAATTTCCTTCCACCCAGCGTTCCCCCAAGTCTCCCGATAAAAATGATACCTCACTTGTGTGGGTGGCCCAGGTGCCTGCAACATAATAAGGCCCAAAACCTGAAGGGATAGAAGGGATAGCACAGCAAGTTTATAAGGGCATATTCTTTTATACATCTTTAGACGGACTCTGCTTTGGGGACCCATATAAGTGAGGTGTCATTTTACTTGGGAGACTGAGGGGAAAACTGGGGAGTAGGAATTTTGTGCTGGAGCGGTGATCCTACTAAGAAAAATCAGGAAAATATGCTTTTTTATGCAAATTGTGAGGTTTACAGAGGAGTCTGGGTAAGAAAATGTTGGGGGAGCCACACAAGCCACACCTCCCTAGACTCCTTGGGGTGCCTAGTTTTAAAAAGTTTCTGGGTTTTGTAGGTTTCCCTACATGACGGCCGCACCCAGGACCAAAAACATAGGTGGGCCCTCCCCCCCAAACACAGGTATTTTTGGAATATATCACTTTGATGTGTGCACATACGTCCGTGATGTGCCAAACACTAAAATTGTGAAAAGAAACACACTTAGGTTATGTGAAGAAGACCCCTCACCCACCAACCAAGTTGGTGGCATGCTTCATCATCGGAGTCCCACCTGAGGCACCTAGCGTGTCTCAAGTGTGCTGCGATGCCTGATTACAGCGGAGCAGGTTTTGTCATTTGTACCACACATACTGGTTGGATTTGGCACGAGGGTGAGTGATGGTTCAGTAGATCAAATTTTATTAACAAGAGATTTCACAAAAGTGAAATGCACTGGTAATAACTGAAAGGCCAAAAAACTGAACCAATGACTCACAGCTCGTGAGCTGTAAAGCCACGACAAGGCACCAACCGCTTTACAGTCCATTCACACACCTTTCATACATGACATGCACTAGACCATTCACGCCGCCAGCCACGGGCCCAGCACATTACAAGACTCGCATCCACAGACAGCGCCAGTCAAGGGCCCATCACTTTCATACGCCCACATGCCTGATACAGCAATCACACCAGCTGATGAGTGTGTGGACTGGCGTTTGGCCGGCACTGCCAGCCAAGCGCCACCCCACCCACACCACCAGCCAAGCGCCACCCCACACACACTGCCAGCCCAGCACCACCCCACACACACCGCCAGCCAAGCGCCACCCCACACACACCGCCAGCCAAGCGCCACCCCACCCACGCCGCCAGCCAAGCGCCACTCTACACATGCCATCCCCTTTTTTTTGTTTTTAAACAACAAAGAAACCACTAATCATAAATTAGTACAAAACTACAAACACAAAAGCTCTAACTGAATACATGACTAATGCCAACCGTGAAACCGAACATATAAAAATATAAAACACCAGTTTACGCTCACGGAATTTCCCAATAATTCTTCTGTGTGTGGTAGCTCCTGAAACAGCCACCCACACACAGCCCAGGCTTTGAAGGACAATCAGGGCAGTACATCCTAGTCTCCTTCCTGATACCTCTTCGAGCACAGACTCTACATCTCTTAGCAGGACAGTTTTTTTTGGCCGTGGGAGGAATGTGCTCAGCAAAGTGACGATCTTTCAATCTAGCCACATCCTCCACCACTGCTTCTCTAGGAACTCTTGCCTGTTCCAGCACAACAAGGCTAGCTATGATAGACTCCTGAAATTTCACAAATGTCATCCTTGACTCTGGAGAACTATCCTTAAACACAACAAAAGCATTAAAAGTTGCCAAGTGGAACAAGTGAAGCGCTAATTTCTTATACCACACATAAGACTTACGAGCAGCAGCGTAAGGTTCTAACCTCTGATCTACTCTATCAACACCACCCATGTGCTTATTATAGTCTAAGATGCACACAGGTTTGCGCACTTCGGCAACCTGACCCCAAACAGCCACAGGTGAAGTACTCTCATCATGGATGGTGCTTAGCATGTATACATCCCTCTTGTCTACAAATTTCAGAGCTAGCAGCTCATCATTCCGCAAGGCACTGCACTGTCCCTTCTCAAGTTTTTTACAGACAAGCTCTTTTGGATAGCCTTTCCGATTAGAGCGGATTGTGCCACAAGCAACAGTGTCCACTCTGAACAACTCCTTGAACAACCGAACTCCAGTGTAGAAGTTATCTACATATAAATGGTGACCTTTGTTAAACAGTCGTCTACCAAGTTCCCACACAATTTTCTCACTAACTCCAAAAGTGGGAGGACAACCAGGGGGGTCAATATTGGAATCCCTACCAGTGTAGACCCGGAAATTATAAACATATCCTGTACTACTTTCTGACAGCATATACAATTTAATTCCATACCGTGCCCTCTTGCTAGGAATGTACTGCCTAAAAACCAAACGACCCTTGAACAGGACCAAAGATTCATCTACAGATATTTCTTTCCCTGGAACATAGATCTCTGAAAACCGATCTACCAAATGATCAAGGACAGGTCTAATCTTAAAAAGACGGTCAGAATCAGGATGATCTTGTGGCAAGGCTAAAGCATTATCTACAAAATGCAACATCCGAAGAAGAAGCTCATACCGGTTACGACTCATGATGGCAGGAAATATAGCAGTTGCCATCAAGGGACTAGTAGACCAATATGAAGACAGCGACGGCTTCCTTATCAGCCCCATCAAAAAAGTTAAACCCAAGAACTTTTTCAACTCTTCCAGATTTGTGGGAATCCACCGGCTAGCTCTAGAGTGTGGCCTAAGTCTGGCAGCGTTGTCCCTCAAAAACTGCTCTGCATACAAATTAGTCTGCTCAACAATCTCTTCCAAAAATATATCGTCCATAAACAACTCAAAAAAGTTGACGGGCAAAAAGTTTTCCGTATTAACTCGACACCCTGGAAAACCAGTAAACGCAGGCAACTGTGGCTGCTCCATGTTTGGTGCAACCCATGCGTCAGGTCTTCCAATGGGAAGCCTTTCAGCCGCTGGCTCCTGCACCATTGGCACATCACTGTCCTCCTCTAAAACAGGCCCTTCATCAGCACTGAGAGTGGCTTCATCATCAGATGATTCATCTCTGACAGAAAATTCACTTCCAGAATCCTGCACTTCCTCCTC
The DNA here is from genome assembly GCF_031143425.1 of Pleurodeles waltl. Taxonomy (NCBI): domain Eukaryota; kingdom Metazoa; phylum Chordata; class Amphibia; order Caudata; family Salamandridae; genus Pleurodeles; species Pleurodeles waltl. Next base: position 572,982,657 of record NC_090438.1, read on the forward strand.
TGCCTCAGATGCAGAGTCAGTCTCATATTCATGGTCAGAAGATGACTCAAAAAGCACACTAACAACCTGCTGAGTGGTCATCCTACGGCTGGCCATGATCCTTCCTACTAAAATTAACTGGACAAATACACCACCAACAACCATCACTGTGTAAGATAAGTAACAAAGTATAGGTTTATCACTAAGAATTATAAACTCAAAAACTATACTGCTCACTTGCCTGAAAAAGCTTGACTCACCAGCAACTACTCTGCACAGCCACAGCAATCACCAACGATATCCCACTAAAAAGAGAAAAAAAAAAGCAAATTAGACATAAGACAACACAATAATCATTGTGCATAACTCTAAGGACAATTTCACACACAATCCTGCATTCAGTACACCACCTACAAACATGTCATTCATGCATTGCAACAATACTCACTTGGAGTAAATTTATTTACTTACCTAAAACATGCAACTACGCAAACCGCAGGACAACTACTGCCAAAACTGCAACAAGCCACAGCAAAGTCAGCAAAAGCTTTGAACTAAAACAAAAAGGAGAAAAACTGTTATTATCATAAAAGCAAATACTTCGCCAGTTGACAAACACTCCGCCACTAACCATTTTTTCATTTTCCCCTGTGTCTAGTCTTCTCTGCTTGGGGGAAGATGGGCCTAAAAAAAAATAGGCCAATCTACCCCCAAGGGGAGGGGGCAGAAATCGCCCAGATTACATTGCACCCTTTGGGGGGGGGCGACCCTTGCCCGAGGGGCCACACCCCCACACAAAGCACACACACACACATAGTATCCCTGGCGCTATGGGGATTCTGCCCCCCTTGGGGACAGAAAGGCCTAAAAAATAGGCATATCTGCCCCCTAGGGGGGCAGAACTGCCCAAAAATACATGTGGGCCCCTGGGGGCGACCCTTGCCCAAGGGGCCGCCCCCCAACACAAAAAATAAAAACCAACAATAAAATCCCTGGTGTCTAGTGGCTTTCTGCCCCCCTTGGGGGCAGATCGGCGTAAAAATAGGGCCAATCTGCCCCCAAGGGGGGCAGAAACGACGATAAATACATTGCGCCCCCGGGGGGAGCGACCCTTGCCCAAGGGGCCACCCCCAACACAAAGCACACATACAAACATATCTTTCTGGCGCTATTGGGATTCTGCCCCCCTTGGGGGCAGAAAGGCCTAAAAAAAATAGGCCTCTCTGCCCCCAAGGGGGGCAGAACTGCCCAAAAATACATGTGGGCCCATGGGGTCGACCCTTGCCCGAGGGGCCACCCCCCAACACAAAAAATAAAAATCAACAATAAAATCCCTGGTGTCTAGTGGCTTTCTGCCCCCCTTGGGGGCAGATCGGCCTAAAAATAGGGCCAATCTGCCCCCAAGGGGGGCAGAAACGACAATAAATACATTGCGCCCCTGGGGGGAGCGACCCTTGCCCAAGGGGCCACTCCCCAACACAAAGCACACATACATACATACTATTTCTGGCGCTATTGGGATTCTGCCCCCCTTGGGGGCAGAAAGGCCTAAAAAAAATAGGCCTCTCTGCCCCCAAGGGGGGCAGAACTGCCCAAAAATACATGTGGGCCCATGGGGTCGACCCTTGCCCGAGGGGCCACCCCCCAACACAAAAAATACAAATCAACAATAAAATCCCTGGTGTCTAGTGGCTTTCTGCCCCCCTTGGGGGCAGATCGGCCTAAAAATAGGGCCAATCTGCCCCCAGGGGGGGCAGAAACGACGTAAAATACATTTGCCCCCAAAGGGGAGCGACCCTTGCCCAAGGGGCCGCCCCCCAACACAAAAAATACAAATCAACAATAAAATCCCTGGTGTCTAGTGGCTTTCTGCCCCCCTTGGGGGCAGATCGGCCTAAAAATAGGGCCAATCTGCCCCCAGGGGGCGGCAGAAACGACGTAAAATACATGTGCCCCCAAAGGGGAGCGACCCTTGCCCAAGGGGCCGCCCCCAACACAAAAAATACAAAGCAACAATAAAATCCCTGGTGTCTAGTGGCTTTCTGCCCCCCTTGGGGGCAGATCGGCCTAAAAATAGGGCCAATCTGCCCCCAGGGGGGGCAGAAACGACGTAAAATACATGTGCCCCCAAAGGGGAGCGACCCTTGCCCAAGGGGTCGCTCCCCTACACTAATAAGCACACACACACATACTGAAATCCCTGGTGTCTAGTGGGCATTCCTGCTGCCCGATCGCATACGATCGGGCAGCAGGAATGCTCAAAGAGACATCGAGGGAAAGGAAAACCCTTTCCTTTCCCTCGATGCCTCTCTGAGAGCACCCCCACCCCGCACGAAGGTGAAAAACTCACCTTCTCCCTTAGACGCGCTGGAAGCAAATGGATTCCCCTTTCAGCCCTGGCCTGGGGGTGTTGGGGGGTGGCCCTCGGGGGAAGCGCTAGCGCTTCCCCCGACTGCCAGTCCCAGGACGTAATGGTTACGTCCATGGCGCCACACGGGCGCTGCCATGGACGTAACCATTACGTCCGTGGCGGGGAAGGGGTTAATAAAAGTAAAGTTTGTGAACATTATACATATTCATCACTAGTGTAACTCTATGTAAACATTAAAATGTATGCATGTCATAAAAGCTTTGTGATGATTACTGGTGCAACTGTCATTAGGGTTATCTGTAATTTATCATGAACAACATTTACTTTCAGGTAGAAATGGATCAGCAAAATAGAGGATAGATGCTGCCCACAGAGGATAACCCCTTTCCCAATGTTGTTCCTTCATTGTTGGAGGACTTCAGTTCATTCTGCAGTGTATTCTGGGTTCTGGGCGTGGGGCTTTCTCTGGAGGTATACTCTGACTCAACCCGATTGGTTATACTTTTGAAACTGTGAGGTGCACTTGACATTGACTGACAGGTGGCATGTGCCGAACTACACCTCTGATTTATAAACTGAAACTGCCCAGAAGCTCACTGATCATTGTTTGGACTCAGGGCTTGCATGGACCCTGCTGCTCAGGGTAGAACCTCCTGGCTAGAACCAAGGCTGAGACCCTACTAAAGCTCTTCCTTCCATGTCGATGTCCAAAAGCTTTCCAGATATGGACTCTGCGACACCACGCCATTTCCGTACATATACCCTTGATACTGTAAATGATATGTTGCTTTTATTTGTATTGATGAGGTGTGCGTGAACATCTTGCTTTGCGAACCTGAATCACATAAAGAAGAGTTGCAAAGTATCATCTTTTGGCAGAAACATTTTAATCAATTGTTTAACCACAGTGCCCATAAAGGTTCATGACATTAACAGTATGTGAACCTTGCGCCTCGGAATCTATAATGCATTTCATTAGTGTCTTGTCTTTTCCACTCCAGTTGTGTTCTAAGCTTTGTAAAATTAATTACAAACATTGTACCGTGTGGTTAACCAGAGCTTTTGTTTCATTATTATGTAACACCTCAAATCTGCTTTAACTTTTTAGCGAGTCCCAGTAGTTTATTGCTTTCTTCATGATATTTCTAATTCTTTATATTATTATTGTGCTGCAGTGGTTGTCTTGTATTCTGTGCTTTACAGTGATTCATTACTGTTTACAGTGTAAAATAAAATATGTATGGGATAATATTACGAATTTCGTCAACATGCAATTTTGGCTGTACAGTTATACTTCATTGTTCTTGTGATAACCATGTTGCAGGGTCCCCAGTCTTGCGCCTCGTATGTGCCTTGAGCCTTGTGATGCTCACTCACATATACTCAAGAGGGTCAATGATGATTAATTGAGACCCACTTTCTGGTGTGCACTGAGTACATTGTGCAATGATTGCTATGGTCCCCAACCTTTCGTCCTTCAACAGAGCCCACTGGCAGCTGGAAAGATGGACTGACAACCTGTTTTCTTGAAAACCTAATAGTTAATTCCATTTGTTACTTTCCTTCTCCTCCCAATTTACTCTATTTATTTACATATTCAAAGCTGCCATAGATGCAGTGGAAAATGAACCACAGGCCAGGGAGCCAAATGAATTTACCATCAGCTAACTAGCATTCAACATTATTGATCTCTGGGGTGCAGCATTAATGGATAGCCTTCTGTGATTTTCCTCTGTAGCCTGCTTTTATTTTCCTGCATCGAAATTATTACACATGGTTATAAGCCATTTAACAATGATTTATTAAACATAATATGCATCATGTAGTGAAGCCATCAACTCTCCGGTGCACAGTGTTCTCTGTCGGCTTACTGCTTGCTGGGTGGGTCTAGCTTGTTTTTTTTCTTTCGAAAAAAAAATAATAACATTTGAAAACAGCATTCATCTTTTACACTATGAACACATAATTAATTAGCTTCTAAGAGGGTTGTGCTCCCATTTTGTTAAGCAATAAGTGAAATATACACAAGAGAAAATGCAGATCTCACCCAGATTTTAGCAACTTTCCAGAATCCGCAATGGCTACAGTATAATCACTTTTTTTTCTGATCAGTCAGACACTCTTGGAATTCTTCCATAAACATTACAGACCTTATCAAACCATTTTACTGACATATGTTATCTTCGTTTTAACCTGATTGAGGCCAAAGCACCCAACTTCCTTTCACAAATTTAGATATAAAACAAAAAATAATTTTGCCTGACTCGGTGAACAAGAGTCTGGTACCAGCTTAGTCTTTCAGCAGCATTCAGCAGCATTTTGCCGATATCTGTCCGATCTGTGTGCAGACATGTCTGATCGTCGATGTACTTCACAATATACTAGATTGGTACAGCTCTCCCGGCCAAGAATTTCTTAAAAAACAGTCTGGCTGGGTTTCTGCTGTTCCCTTCATGGCACAGAGAGGGTCGACTATGCACTCCTCCTGTACTCTCATGGCTGCCAGATTTGGCTTTTGGATTTGGCTTCCCTTTGAGTTCTTGCTGTCTTTCATTACTTGCTGCGCGACGACTATCTGGCAGCGGGCGCTCCCTCATGTCTCGCAGAAGAGTGGCATTGTTGAATTCTGCAGCATCCTCTCAAATCACTACTTTTGGCTGACTTTCGGTGAAGGTGGTGATTGTATTTTTCCCATACGTAAGTGCGTTTTATACCCTAGGTAGCTAAAGGAGACGCTGAAAACCTTAGACAAAGAGCGTCAACGTGCCCCGAAGCTCCTGCTGGCAGAAACCCAGCTGGCATCAAAGCCCGACATTTGATCCCAGTGCAATACCTAGATGTTTCCCCCGTAGTTTAGTCTGGATTCTGACGTTTGTAGGCAACCTCGAAGTACCACAAGACATACAATATAAGCATGTATGTAGACAATATTTCTACAACACAAACCTTGCCAAAAGGCAGCTTCATAACTTCACAGAGAACGTGGGATTACAATAAATTTGCACTGTTTGATTTTGTATCACTCATTTCATGACTTTACCAATGTTCAGTATGTTGGAGCAATTCAAGAGAAAGAAATGCATTTTTACAAAAACATTAAAAATGGTACCTTATAAACACATTGAGGCAGGGAAAATGTTGTTGAAAAAAGGGTTGGAACATGGCCAAGTAAATCAAGACCACGAGTGAGCCATCTTCTCAAAATGTCATGCTATGCCGTGAACCCATTGTTCCAGCAAATACACGACGGCGCTTACAATTCCTTAATTCAAATAGTTCGCTAAGGCGTTTACGAAACAGTGGGACCCACTCGAGGCAGCTCTGTGTAAACCACTTCAAACCCGGGCCTCGTCTCCTCAGCTCAGCTCCCGCCATTGTCTCTCTTGGGCAGGTCTTGGAACCGAGAGGGCTGGACAATGGCCAGCGTCGTGCGCGTGCCTTCGGCTATTCAAAGCGCCACTTCTACGCAAGCTGAATAGAAGGGAACGCCAACAAACGCACGAGGTGGATAATCCGCCCCATTCACTGAAAACCCCTAAAAAACAACGATAGGTCCACGGAATGCGGGTCCGCCTGTGTGAAACAATTCCAAGGTCTCTTGTTGAAATCCACCCACCTAACACTAATACTGTCAAGCACACAGAAAAATAAGAAAACGAGTGTGTCCGTGTGAGGAGACAATAGTAACCTTTCTGAAATAGTATGTTTTCTTTCAATTAGGTTTACTCCGGGTATGCGTGTAATCGTGACATCCCATTCATTTTCCAGAACCGGCTACGTGCAGTGCTATGTAGATTTTGTGATCTACGTTAACATATCCGTATGGCTGCGTACATTTTGTTGCAATGCTAACTTTCTTGCCTGGCACTCACCGGGGACAGAGAATTTGGTGAGTCTGATTCAGTCTATCGCTCTATGCTTTTCTGTGTACCGTCTTGTTGGCCCGTGGAGCCCGCCAAGCACTACATGTCCTAACAGTAACCAACGTAAGTAAAAGGAGGCTTGTTAGTGCCAGAGTGTGGGGCCTATGAAACACTTATTTCAATAGGAGTCGATGCAGAAGGGGCCTAATGGAGAGAGGTGTGATGGAGAGTAAACCCCATGAGTTGGACAATAGAATTAGGTGAAAAGGAAGGAATTGTGATGTTTTCTGGTTTATAATGGCTAAACAAACATCAATATTTTCATGAATCTATTTAACATCCGTGATTGTAGAGAAATACTATTCACCCAATTTAAACCTACAAGTTTGTAGCAGGCAGGTGCCCAAAGGGCATGAATTGCATGTAATTTCTTTACACCCATACCTCTCCTGAAAGATTACATTGCACCATTGTAAGAAAGTGCTTCAATCAACTTATGCAGTTGAATGAGCTAAGAATACATAGAACGAAGATCTCGTAATGGAAGATTACAAATATTTTGCATGTAACTGACTACTGTGCCCCACAAACCCCGTGGCTTTATGTTTGTAAATGATAAACAGCTCTTTGGAAGTACAATACTTTATATGAAGTTAATAAGGATACATTATCCTATATAATATCAAAAAGTAGTGTTATTCTATTTTGAATAATTACCTAGGTACCTTATATTTAAGAACAATATTGCAACATTTACAAAGACTTTGGCCCTGATTCACGATGGTAAAATTACACTTTTGTGTAAGTTTGTGTTTGCTTTAGTATTCTCAAACTAGGCGCGAGTTTAAATATACTAATAGTAATTTTACAAATGCAGAGAATCTGCACTCACGGTGCAGAGTCTTTGCAGTCATAAAATTACTATAAGTACAATTAAACTTGTAGTGTGAATACCACAAAAATAGTAAACTTACACACAAACTTGAATCAAGCTCACAGTTTTGTTTCTGGAAAGCACAGTTGGATGGTTGTTGAAATATAACTTGATTATTTTTCCACAAGTGGCATTTCATTGCTTTTTCTACTCGATTTTCAGCCGATTACGATTCCAGAGCAGCACCGGGGATTCCAGAGGTGGGTTGAAGTGCATGAAATGCATGACATTTTTGTAGCCCACTGCATCCTCGTGAGCAGTGGAGTGGAGCACAGCCCCACTGCAGGAAGGGCGTGTCATTGGATTCTCAACATCCAGTGAGCTAGGGAGATACTGAACAATGCACCCCCAGTTGGAGATTCAGTGTATCACTATATGTTGCTGAGCTGTAGGTCTTATAGAATAAGTGTTTACACAGACACAGGACTCTCAGAGCACTCTATATGGCCTTATCATGCAGTTGAAAGAGTTAAAGAAGTGATTCACAAAAGCATTTTTGAGTTAAGGAAATAATACTCCAGGAGTACTCTTTTATGTACACTTACATGCCTTTGTGAATCGCCCCAAACTGTCCTGCTTGCATTAGTAAAAGTACAAAGAGGAAACAGGCCTTTCTATTTGTACTAATTATAAATTAATATTATCTGAATATTCACATTTTAGATATTTTAGTAACAATTCACATAGGCATTTAAGAGTGCATAAAACAGTACTACAGAGTGAAACTAACAATGGCATTCCAGTCTGAAGCATTTATTACACTCTTTAAAGCTAGGGAAAGTATGGCAGCATTTCAAATGGCTGGCTTTTGTTTTTGGAAAGAGCAGATGCACACAAGCTACATGGAAACATGATTTGTTTTCTCTGAGTGGAGTGTGGACTGTAGCTCACTGCATTTTTACCTTTGAGTCTGGTCCATTCTCAGCAAAGAGTCGCATGGGAGAATCCACTGGTGAGTCAGGGCTCCTGAGGAGCTGGTTGATTAAGTGGAGCATTCCAGTTCTTGAATTTAAAGTGGCATGAGGGACTGGAGAGTTCTTTTATATGAGATGGCATGCTGGTGTCAATTAGGTCCTCTGAGTATCGTTTTGAGACTAAGCGCCACCTGCATGACCCATGGGTGGCACCTTGCAATCATAACTGTTTGCTTATGTCAGAGTCTACCAGTTAGGACTGCGTAGGTAATCAGGTATGGGTATTAAATTCAACTATTCATGTGTGTGTAAATTAACCATTGGCTATATAACAATGATATTAACGTCGTCTTAGCAATACGGACATTGACATTAAAAAGAAGGTCTGAACATACAGCTTGTGTTATTAAAAAAAAAGAAGAGTCTTTTGAGACGACGTAATACTTCGCATAGGATCCAAAAACCTATACATGTGTAATAGATCTATACATACAAGCCTTTGAAAGCTCTAATATAGAAACTCTAGTAGCAGTTTACGTAGTTAGGATAGAATTGTATAAGCAATGAGGGTATGGGATTGAAAGGCAGGAGATACAATGTGTTGGGATTGGATAGTATAGGCTGGGGTACATTAGGGTGGGATGGGGTTGAAATGGGATGAGATGTGTATGTGGTGTGATGTGATATAACAGGATAAGTTAGGAAACTATAGGATGGAATAGAATGGAACAGAATAGAAAGGAACTGGACTCAATGGTACAGGTTACGAGAGCAGAGGATAGGAGAGGAGGAAAGAGGAGAGGAGTTATTGGGATGGGATCACAATAGGGTAGAATGGGATGAAATGAGATTAGATGGAATAGAAATTGAAAGAGGTAACATATGTGCCCCCAGCACTTTAAAAATAGGCGTTGTGTTTAACTACCTCGACAAAAGTCATATTAATTTAACTTTGTGAAACCAGAGGCACTGAGATTCAAACCTGTGACTATTAGGTTTCTAGAAAGGCAGTTCACCCACTGCCGTACTTCAGTGCCTAATGTGGAGATGGCATAGGCCAATGCATCAAGGCGGACACCGTCTGCTTCTTTGGCACTCTCTAATTTAACTACAAATGGCAACTTTCCAAACAGGCGTTTATGCTCTCTCTAATTTTAGTACAGCTGGGTATGTTTTACCAGTCCTTGCTTCCTCATAAAATACGGCATATGAATACGTGGGGATAGGTGAATATGAATGTAGGCACACTGCCGAACGCTGACCCGTCTCTAATCCAAGCACTGGACACCGACGATCAGCAGGTGGATTAAGAGAGGAAGCATTCCTACTGCACAACTAGATTTCCTTTTACACTGCGTGGATAACGGTGTCGCTTGGGCCGTCAGTTAAAGCTAACAATAGAGCTGGGATATTTAGAGTTATTACATTATTTAAACGTCACAATAAGTTATTTGATACTAGTCTTGTGAACCATTTAACACCATTTTGCGCCAAATCCCAAACAAATGAAAGAGTTTCATTCATCAACACCACTTTGTAATGAAATAAAGAAGTCAAACTTTCACGTACACAAACGGGAAATAAAGATGTGTTTTCTCTGTCTCATTTCATATGCTTCAATTTTAAAGCGGTCAAAGTTCATTTAAATATCAGTGTTATTTGAGAACTGGTATAAGAGGAAGTTCGGGTTTTGTGGGCTTTCTAAAGCTGCAGGACAGATTTTTTCTCATATAGAATACAATATTTTCTATAAAAAAGACTTTACCTGCTTTATCTAATGAATATTGGGAAGAAGGAACATGGCATGCACATGACGATTATTGAACCATATTTATTCATGCTTTTTACCCAACGAAGATTATGCCAACGATTTCTGTCCAATTCTGTTTAAACAACAAATGCAAAGAAAGTGACACAAATTTAGGAACTCATGTGAGTAACAATAAAAATGAAAGCATTAGTGCAAAGTGTAGAATTATCTGTGTTGAAAGAAAAATGATTTAGTAACTTCAGGACAAGGCCCGTCTTCATTTTGCTATAAATATTTCACATTGTGATCATATTGGCTTATGTAATGAGAGGGCGAGAATATTGTGGGTGAAATCTTAGCACTTGATTTTATTACATCACCTACTAATGCATGAATGCATGGAGCATAAATGAAACAATGATGACAGATGCCAAATAACAACCGATACCAGACCTCTGCCGCAACAATCTCATAATGGCAGGGACAGGACGTACCGCTAAACCGCTACATTCCAATAATGGCAAGGATAATAACTTTGCCCCCACATTCAAATAACATTCCAGTAATAGTGGTATGGGTCTTCTGCACTCACATTCCTATAAAAGCAAAAAAGAGTCTCTTCCCCAAATAGCTATAGCAGCATCATACTCCCATAATGCTGAGGAATAGGATTTTCTCCCCACAATCCTATAAAGGCGAGGATTTGACCTCACTCTCGCACTGAAACAATGACGGAGCCTGGGCCTCCATCCTTACACTCCAATAAAGATGTGGGAATGACTCCTGTCTCCTACGCCCCTATATTAACAGGGATATAAATGTGGCCCCCGTATTCCTGTGAAGCTGGGCGTAGGACTTCTGTCCGACATTTTTAAATTAGCAGGGATAGGATCTCTTTTCCACAGGGATTAGACATTTTTTCCACATTCCTGTAATGACAATGATAGGATTTATGTCTCACATTTCAATAAAGGCATGCAAAGGATCTCGGTACCCACATTTCAGGTTTTCCCCTTTGTCTCTCCTTCTTTCAATTATGCCTTTGAACCCCCCAAAAAGGAGGAACTGTCTTACGTCATTGACATAGTTCTACCAGATGCATTATGCCCTCTGCCTCGCTACAGGCCTGACCTAGTGTTTAGGACCTTGAACGTTTCCTCTTCACATCATTATCAGGATTTCTCCCCTAGCAGGCCAATGCTGCCACTTACTCCTGAGTTTACCAGCAAAATATTGACGTTATCCCGAATGTGAAAGTATGGGAAGAAACAACTACCAGTGAGAAGAAACGCACATGAATTTAAAGTAAAGAAAATGTTCTAAATGCAGATACATTTCAGAAAAAAAACAGATGATGCCTGACACTTTCCAAAAATGCGAATCTTTTGAATTGTCTAAAAAGATAAATTAGCTCTTGGCACACTTCAAAGGCTGCTCATACCAGTGACTATGCTTGTAGAAAAAAAAACGTGTTCCAATTATCCTAAAGCAGTTACTTTCAATACAACAAACCAAAAATCTAGGTTTCACAAGGCGGATCAACATTGCATGTCAGTTGTAGGGAAATAGCCCCCTTAGAGCAGCTTGAGTTCAAGCTGGAGACCTTAGAACCATGAAAAATCCAACAGTCAGATCTGGACATGACATAACCGTTTGTAAACTCTTTATGTATTGTGAATTCATAGAAAGCCAACAAACCAACAATTCTACACAGACTTCAAGAATGAGTTTGCCTCAGGCACACCTTTGTACACCTTGGTACCAAGCTAATGTCTGATACTGATTCTCCAAAGCTTCATCCACAGTAGTGGAAAAGTACCTGAAAATTTGATCATATTTACCTCTGCCTTAGAACCAGGCACGTGTCCCAGACGTTGACTGGCGCAAGAGGATGACAAGTCTCAGAAGGATTTCCACAACTCTATCACATCAATCTCTTTTATTAGAGGATGCAATAAGTGTCTTTGATTTCCTTTTCGGCTTTGGTTAGTCAAATTGAACAAGTACCTCTTCTGCTTTTCAAAGGCTTTTTTTGAAATTATGCTAATTTGTTCACAGAATTGGAACTATCCTTCTTAAACTGGGCCACTTCTTTTTACAGGCCAATGATCCTCTCACCAGCCGCTCTACAGAGAGCCAAGGAAGGGTGCCTTTTGGACAGTGTTCAGTTTATGCCAGTGAGTGCAGGTGGTGGGTATGGCACCCACGTTTAAGGGCCTGTCAGGGATAGATATCCATTCAGCTACTCTGGATTTCCTGTGTGGGTTGCAGGCTTAGGGCTGCTTTCATAGCAGGGTTAGCGGCCATGTCCCAACCGAGCCCCAAAGGTCCCATTTCGGTTGCAATTTCCTTTATTATGTTTGGCTGGTCTGATTTTGGTTTCCAGTTCAGCTCTGGGGACGGTGACTATTTTTCATCATCAATCTTTGACCCAAAGTAAGAGAAAGGAAATCAGAAAAGGGAGAAAGAAAGAGGGGGAGAAAGATAGGAAAACAGTGACAAAGGGAGAAAGCAGGCATGAAAATGATCCTGATCAATCTGCAATAGTATATATATATATATATATGTATATATATATATATATATATATATATATCACACAGAGAAAGAGAGAGAGAGAGAGACAGATACACATTCCTATTTTTACAGGTATGATGGACCTATGTAAATCTGACCTATTTTAAAAAAAAAAAATGTAGTGAAATATTACTTTCTGAAAATAATCCCTGCCATTGTATTTAATTATTTTATACACTCTACATGTCTATATCTGAGGCACAGTCTGTTCATGAAGTTGTATACATGGATTACGCAATGAAAATCAAAAAATGCAATATTCCCTCAATGATTATATCACACAACAACAAATTCCCAATACACAGAAAAGACAGCAAATACTTTTTTTTTTATTATTCACCTTTTCTTTTTTTTCTCCTGCATGTTATAAATATTGAAAAACGACTTGTGTTTACAATATATAGTACACATATACATTACATATATACTTCTGTTCATTTGGCACAGCTTGTGTGCGGTAAATAGTGCTCTGAGCTTTTTTCCACATCTGAAGTAAAGCAGCTGTTTAGTGTGGCCTACTCCTCAAGCGGAAAATGAAAACACGACCGAAGCAAAAGTAAAAACACAACACGCACCAAGAAATAAAAAATATTAATGCAAAACAGATACACTTCATAAGTGAAGGCATGTACATTTCATTGTTTTAAAAATATAGAGTGTTAAACACGAGTGAACATTTCCCTAACAAACCTGTACACGAAAGTATAGAATGATACAAAATTCAATCACAAAATAGTATTTTAGAATTAAGGTCTCAACCCAGTTTAGTGACATAATTTAGTAAAATACTACTAGTCTCGATCAAATATTCAGAACATTAATAGCAACGTTTAGGCCATCAGTAATCAATCATTTCACTTTTAAAAAAATTGCATAGAATTTTAAATATATTTATATTTATATATATTTATATGTATATTGCTGCATTCTAGGTAATGCGTCTTCTAAAATCCCCCTATTCAAGATATTGTGAAGTAGATGCCTGAACATTAAATTCAGGGCAGAGCTGTAAGAGGATATATTTTAATTCAATGTCTTTCTGTATATTTAATGAAGCTCTCGCTGTTGTGAAAATACGTAATTCTACAAAGCTCGCACGCATGCATTGTCGCCTAATGATTGCACAATCAAAAAAAGACATTGACTCGGTACTGCGCGCGCTTCGGTATCCCGCCACATTGTGTAGGCCAAGGCTATTCAGCAAATCAAACGCGAACAAAAAGAGGCCTTCATTGAGCCAGCTGAACCACGGTGTTTACAGACAATATGAGGAAGGCGAATTACTCGTGAGAGGGGTCCTTACATTACAGCAGGGAGGGAACTATACTACAGGAGGTGAAATACGCGCCAGAGACCGCGGAAAGCAGAAGCACCTCAAATTGAGCCGTGCTAATTACTTCGCCAAATCGCATCTGCTTTATCTTAATTAGACACAGAGGCAAATGACCACTGTTTACTTTCATTTTCCTCATTAATTATGAAAAACTGCATTTAATTCGTCTTGCATGGAGAGAGACTGGCCACGCAGATGTAAGTCATAAGGAAAGTGGCTGTCTGTAGGCAACCGGAACATGGAGCCCTGTCCGAGGGGACCCCTGGCAGGCATTGCACAGTAATGCATGCCATAATTGTAATTTTTGCCGTAGTCCATGGCCTCTTCGTGCTTCAAGGAAAATATGCCATTATAGTTCATAGAAGGGGGGCTCAAGGGGCTTTCGAACTGTGGGCTGGAGCATTCTGGGGAAGTGCTCTCGTAGAAAGACTCATAGGCGCTGCAGTAATTGTAGGGTTTCATGGACTTGGCGTTATCAAGTGTTCCATGCCCTGTGGGAGTGCTGAGGTCAGGGCTGTGGTAGGGAGGGTATATGGTGGAATACGGAGACCTTGTATGATGGCCCGTGTCTCCACCTTGGCCCATCAGGAAACTCCGGGCATTCAGCTGTAGACAACCTGCCACCAAGTTTGTAGTTGGCTGGGAGAGACCTTTGCAAAGGTTTTGGACAAAGGTGAGCAGATCAGGTCTCTTGCCAATCCTCAGGATTTCAGAAAGAGCCCAAATATAGTTTTTGGCTAGTCTTAAAGTCTCTATTTTGGAAAGTTTTTGAGTTTTGGAATAACATGGTACCACCTTCCTTAAATTGTCCAAGGCATCATTTAGGCCATGCATTCTACCCCTCTCTCTGGCATTGGCTTCATGTCTCCTCATTTTAATCCTTTCCACTCTTATCTTGGTCATCTTCTTTTTTCTGGGCCCCCTCCTCCTGGGCAAGCCATTCTCATCTTCCTCCTCCTTGTCTTCTTCCTCGTCCTCTTGCTCACTTTCTTCCTCAGGAGATCGCCTGATGTTTTTCCCTCGTGCAACAATCTGCTTTGTGCAGCTTTCAGGTTTCTTCACCTGCTTCTGGTCTTCACTTTCACGGGGAAACTTTCGGCAGATCTGGGATTCTGGCAGAGCGACAGACTCATCAAATGGAAGAGTCAACATGACTGTTTAGGCTGAAATTACCTGAAAGAAGGGCCAAGAGAATGTTCAAAAAGGATTATATTAGCAGCATGTTTAGACCGAATATATATATCCAATAAGCAAATTATGATTGAAATAATGCTCCTTAAACTGACTGTCTATCCATCAGATTGCCTGCCTATCCATTCATCTACTGATCTATCAAACTAGCATCAAAGTTTCTATCTATCTATCTATCTAGTCATTCACTTATCAAGCACGTTATTGAACTACTTATATATCCATCCATCCACCCATTGAGCTATGAATTCATTTGTATACACACTAATATGAAAAAACACCTTATTGTGTGCCAAATAAACCAAACATACATGTGAAAACATAACTTATTTAATATTTTGGACATGTACATGGTGAAGAGATGCCCTTTCACCTGTGGTATTACAATATCTATTTACCTGGGTAGAGATTGGTTACAATATGGGCAGGCAACTCTTCCGGTTTTACCATGCCGCTGAACTTATTGCCATAGAGCAAGTTTTATACAACCACAGAGCACAATATGAGGCAGATTCACAAAGTCATTTTGGTATATGTAAAGTAATACTTCTGTAGTACTCATTTATGTACTTGCACATGCCTTTGTGAATTAGCCGCAAACGTATTCAGAGTGGGAATATTCTGAGAAAATTCATATACAATTAATACCATGTGCACCCTGAATATCAACCCCAGAATATCTATGAGGCACGGTATCAAGGACAAAATATCAGAAAAAATATATTGACAGGTAAGTCTAGATTTTCTATAGCTAACTCCACATACATGCACATATGCAGTACATATATCTTCAAGGTAGCTGGGGAGTTGAGAGTAGTAAACCTACACTTCCCTATATGCCCTTGCCTTTCGATATTTTGTCCCTCTATATTTATTTGGTATTTACGCTCTTGTAAGAGGATATTCTGTGGGTCGATATTCAGTAGGATATTCCATTACTAGAAACACAGCGGATTGTGCCTTCTTCAGACTTTCAATGATAGGGAGTTTGACATTTTGGTTCCAATTCACAAAGATACGTTCGAGTATGTGAAAGAGCACTATAGAAATATGACTTTCCACACTTGAAAATACTTTAACGTATCACCCCGTTGAAGGTATCTATAGAGAAGACTATAGATAGTCCCACACACACAATACCTACACACAGATATATACTCACCTGTAAATATACGTACATCTACGCACTGTAAAATAGTTTTCTATAAATGATTGTTTTTGCATGTATGTAGCCACTGAAATATATTTACACTTCTTGTTTTGAAATAATGCCGCAAGAGATAGAATACGAAATTTAAATAAAATGTCTGAGCATTAATTCCTATGGTCCGTGCTTTAATAATGTTCGTTAATTTAACTGCAAAACGAAATCACAGGCTTCACGCGGGAAGCCAGGAGGCAGAGCGCAAAGACGCGCTGACGCTGGACGCCGGCAGCGTGCGCTGATCTCCAGCCAAGGAAGCACAAGGCTGAGCGTGGCTTGGGGTTTAACGAATGCAGAATTTAATTTATCTAATTCCACAGGGGCTGGCGTGAAGAGCACGGAGATGAGAGGTAGCGGTACTCACGGATTCCTACAATATGACAGGCTAGCAGGTGGGCTTCTTCAGGAGTATGCCCGGTGCCCTTCTTTTGCAGTGCGAAGTTTAATTGTACAAAGTCACTGGTGTAGACATGCGAAATAAGTTAAAATCTTTAGGGGGCACCAGAAATGTAGGCTCCTTTACCTATATCGTGCAAATATATCACACACATGTAGTACAAAGCAATGTTCTGCACAGATAGCAGCTGTGGCATTCGCCTGGCATGCCATCCGTACGAAAAACGTAGAATGATCTTTTTTCCTACAGCATATAGGTGATTTCCCCAAATTAAATGAGTGTGAAAACGCTCCTTCTTTTTGTTATACATGAGCATTTGAAATCATATTTCATTCAGCATTTTGACAGGAAGCAACACCGCTCTCCCTCCAGTTTAAAACTAGCACTAACATTATTAAAATATAGCTTTTATTTAATAAATGCACTTGTAAAATACCAATATACGTTATTTTAGTTCGATTTCTCGCCTCGTTTTCCTTTCTTTTTTATTATTTTTCTTTTTTTTTTCGTCCTTTCTTTATTTCTTCCCTTCACCGTTCCTTCCTCTTGCTCTTTCTGCGGGACGGTAAAAGAGCTATCCTGTGATATACAACAGATCCTTAAGAATAGGCAATGGAACAGACCCCATTGTGCATCTTCAGTGACAAAAACAATCTGCTTCACTGCTGTACCTCTGCCATGTCCATTCACTGGCCTCGTTACATAATGCCAACGAGAGCCTGCCTTCCCATCAAAGGGAAGGAAGCTTTGGGCAAAGTTAGGCGCAGTCCCACGTCCACAGTGCACGCATGCATGCCCACCCTCACTCCCCACAAAAGCAATGCTACCCAGAAATATTCACATGCAAATACAGAACCGCTTGGCTACCACGTATAAACACACTTTTAAATATTTACCTTAGGGTTTTAATGTCTCTCAAAAATCAGTTTCCATTTTTTTCGTCCCTTTCCAAGTCTGCGTCTCGGAGTGTCGCGTCGTCTCCTGGAGTCTAGATCTGCTCGTAGCTGCACTATCGCATTGATCTCCAAAAAGTGACATTGATGCCAACTGCCAGAGCTGGTACCCATGCCATCTGCTAGTGACGTTGCAGGGCAGAGAGCGTCACGTGCTCCTCTCTCCTGGGACTCTCGTTCTGCACTGATCATCTGGCATCCCTGTAAGTGGGTACCAGCATTAATGTATCAACACAGAAGGTTAGACTGATAGAAGGGAAAAAAAGCAATCTCCACCAAGATCTCACGTAGCGGGGCTGCGTCTTAGCAGGGAGCGCTATTGCGAGGCAGGCGCTCCGAGGGGGCAGGGAAGCAGAACAGGATGCCACTGCGCAGGGAAGCATGCCTACAAGCACGAGTGCGCCTCGCAAAAATTAAAACAGGGATGTACATTTGTGGGGAAAAGTCAACCCCATGGCAGTGTTTGATATGAAAAAGCCGAAGTTACATGCAATAATATAAAAAAGGTCAAATTTCTAGTGTTTTGTAGATACTCATTTTGACATCGTTACCGTTAAACATTATTTTCATGCATTTCTTGGAAAGTGGTGCTTAAGGGCACTTGGTACACATTGTCTTTCCAATGTATTCTTAACCTCTATCAAAAGCACTTTATGCACCTATTTGATCAATATTCTCTAAGAATTACAATGCTTACCGGTGGGAAAGCTTGGCGTTAGAGATGAGCGATTCTAAGTGTAAGTTTGAAAAAAGTATTAACATTAGTATTAATATATGTATATTTAATTATTTCATTAAAATATATACCTTCGTCTACACGCGCACACCCTGATTAATTCTGCAATTATTCGCATAAAAAGTAACACATTTTCTGGGGATGTTATTTTTAAATTGGTTTAACAGCTTCCAGTAGGAGCTGCTTTTTCATTCCATTCCATACAGGGCTCTGGGAACATTTCCTTCTCAGCTTTTTGTCTGTCTGTCTCACCTCTCGCTCTATCACGCTCTTTCTCACTCCCCTCCTCCTGCCCCCTCCTTTCCCTAGTAATTTGCCTTCAGCGCATCCCATGGCATGTGCCCTCTCCAGCCTGGTTTTTATGCTTCCATCTGCTCCCCTGTGCTTTCTATTTTGCCGTTGCCTTTTGTTTGCCTCCCTGTTTTAACTGTATAATCCACCACCCTCTTTTATTTTCATCATCTGCTTTTTGTCAACCCATTCACATCCCACAGGAAAGTGTGTTAACTAAAGATGAAACGGCATTGCAATGTATGCGGGGCCCTAGGAGAGCAGTTCAGTGAAAGGTACCAATCACCAGCTATGGCAGAGCACACCACAGCACCATTGTTACTCCCAGGGAGATTGCGCCGCCCCCACAGCAGGTAACTGTTTCTTGCGTACTTTGTTTATTGTACACATTGCATTTCAGTACCTTCTCCAATTAACTGCAATTTTTTTAATTTCCTAAATAATATAGTAGCAGATACTGGCCATATAAATTTTTTCGCAGCACAATATTTTATTTTTGCTTCGAATTGCCCCTCCCTGTTCTTTGCGAAAGATGGTCGAAACCGTTGCACTGCAAAGGGTATTTTCACCAAAAAAGTTGAAACCCACCTAGTTCCTGAGACAGGAATTGAATTGCAACGTCTTGGGAAGATCAGACAATGCGAGGATGGACTGCGTTTTTTTGGTCCAATGGGCCATGGTGGGACAAAAAAAAAGTAACAGCCCCCACCCTTGTGCTTTTAAGATGGGCTATCTGATAGTGTTGACTCAGTACTGGATGGAGGTCTGCATGAGGCAGTAGAGCTATACCCTAACATTGAATTACCAATGTGTCGCTAGTGTGCACGAAGGTCAATTCACCAAAAGGCCAGCGGTAGAGGTAACATCGCACGCCACGTTACTTTCACCCACACATGCATGTTTACACATACACACACATTTACACATACACTCGTTCTCACATAACCACACTCTCACCTGCAAGTGCGCACACAGCATACATTTAAAATAATCTTTTACTTACCTCGGCTGCCAGGAAGGGTCATATTCCAGCAAACTGTAATTTATTCTTTATTACACTAATTGTGAATAGTCACAAGTGTAATAAAGAATAGACCACAGCAAGCGAAGTGGGACTGCCCCAGTGTGCCTGGGGCTGATTTTACTACCTTTGAGGCCAGGGATCGCAAAGGCAGCACCAGGGGTCGCAAAGGGCAAGCCAGATGTCGCAGCTGCAACCCCTGGCGATCTCTAAATTACGTCCACGGTCATATGATCCGTGTCATTTAAACAATCACTTTGGGACGGCAACACAGGGCAAGCAGCAGTGCTGGGACCACAGTCTGCGTCTTCCCACTCCTATCACTGCACACGCACACTGTCATTTTTGCAGTTTGCCATCAGCATCCAGTAACCATTCGATGCTTTTCAAGAGCAAAAATGTTTGCATGGCATTCGTATATCCTACTGCAATTCAAAGGTGGGGACACCCCCTTTCCCGGAACCCCTCTGTCCCTTGCCAACCAAGGCTTGCATTGTGATCCATACTTTTGAAGATGAACCGAGAATAATACGCACTGCAAACAAAGGTTTTGCAATATTGTAGTCAGTTATGTTGACCTTGCATGCGAAGTTTTTTGTGCCTTAGAAAGTAATGCATACCACAAAACACACATCACTGGGACACACGGGCACTTATTGCTGCCATTCAAAGTAGCATGTTTTAGGTGGTGTCGTCTCTGATAAGGACGGATCTTCATAGTGCCCGATCAACCTCACAGTTTGAGTGATCCACACAGAGACCCTGAAATGTGTTTTGCGGTGCTTGTCCCCTGCAGCTCGTTTCTTGCGACTCGAAGAGAGACTTAAGTGACGAAAACAGCCGAGCTTAATTTCAAGGTGGGCGCTATAAAATATTTCCAACTGATCCCAATATATATTTGTTATTCTAAAGTATTGACGTTTTACAATTTGTTTTACTACTTTTTGAACGGAATCTGCTGAAGAAGAGAAACATAACATCTTGGTTAATTTTATACAGAGAGAAAAAAGACGTTGGCAGCGTGTTCTCTCAAAGGGCTTTTGATAAGGAGAGATCTACTAAAAGTGTCTGTTACAGGTGTAGACTCTCTTTCCCTAACACTGTATTGTAACCAAGTGCCCAACCGCGGATTGTTAAGATTTAATAGAAAGTTGTGCTACAGAAAATTCCTATCCCGGGCTGTGGAGTGACTCTGTAAAGTGTTGATGCATACACCTGCTGTAGAGTGACTCTGTAAAGTGTTGATGCAGACAGCTGCTGTAGAGAGACTGTAAAGTTTTGATGCAGACAGCTGCTGTAGAGTGACTCTGCAAAGTTTTGATGCAGACAGCTGCTGTAGACTGACTCTGGAAAGTTTTGATGCAGACAGCTGCTGTATAGTGACTCTGCAAAGTTTTGATGCAGACAGCTGCTGTAGACTGACTCTGCAAAGTTTTGATGCAGACAGCTGCTGTAGAGTGACTCTGCAAAGTTTTGATGCAGACAGCTGCTGTAGAGAGACTCTGTAAAGTTTGATGCAGACAGCTGCTGTAGAGTGACTCTGCAAAGTTTTGATGCAGACAGCTGCTGTAGACTGACTCTGCAAAGTTTTGATGCAGACAGCTGCTGTATAGTGACTCTGCAAAGTTTTGATACAGACAGCTGCTGTAGAGTGGCTCTGTAAAGTTGCGCTGCAGGTGCTTTTAAAAACCCGTAGTGTAACTTTTGATGACGCAGAAAAAGAAGGTCCGACATACAGGGAGTGCAGAATTATTAGGCAAATGAGTATTTTGACCACATCATCCTCTTTATGCATGTTGTCTTACTCCAAGCTGTATAGGCTCGAAAGCCTACTACCAATTAAGCATATTAGGTGATGTGCATCTCTGTAATGAGAAGGGGTGTGGTCTAATGACATCAACACCCTATATCAGGTGTGCATAATTATTAGGCAACTTCCTTTCCTTTGGCAAAATGGGTCAAAAGAAGGACTTGACAGGCTCAGAAAAGTCAAAAATACTGAGATATCTTGCAGAGGGATGCAGCACTCTTAAAATTGCAAAGCTTCTGAAGCGTGATCATCGAACAATCAAGCGTTTTATTCAAAATAGTCAACAGGGTCGCAAGAAGCGTGTGGAAAAACCAAGGCGCAAAATAACTGCCCATGAACTGAGAAAAGTCAAGCGTGCAGCTGCCACGATGCCACTTGCCACCAGTTTGGCCATATTTCAGAGCTGCAACATCACTGGAGTGCCCAAAAGCACAAGGTGTGCAATACTCAGAGACATGGCCAAGGTAAGAAAGGCTGAAAGACGACCACCACTGAACAAGACACACAAGCTGAAACGTCAAGACTGGGCCAATAAATATCTCAAGACTGATTTTTCTAAGGTTTTATGGACTGATGAAATGAGAGTGAGTCTTGATGGGCCAGATGGATGGGCCCGTGGCTGGATTGGTAAAGGGCAGAGAGCTCCAGTCCGACTCAGACGCCAGCAAGGTGGAGGTGGAGTACTGGTTTGGGCTGGTATCATCAAAGATGAGCTTGTGGGGCCTTTTCGGGTTGAGGATGGAGTCAAGCTCAACTCCCAGTCCTACTGCCAGTTCCTGGAAGACACCTTCTTCAAGCAGTGGTACAGGAAGAAGTCTGCATCCTTCAAGAAAAACATGATTTTCATGCAGGACAATGCTCCATCACACGCGTCCAAGTACTCCACAGCGTGGCTGGCAAGAAAGGGTATAAAAGAAGGAAATCTAATGACATGGCCTCCTTGTTCACCTGATCTGAACCCCATTGAGAACCTGTGGTCCATCATCAAATGTGAGATTTACAAGGAGGGAAAACAGTACACCTCTCTGAACAGTGTCTGGGAGGCTGTGGTTGCTGCTGCACGCAATGTTGATGGTGAACAGATCAAAACACTGACAGAATCCATGGATGGCAGGCTTTTGAGTGTCCTTGCAAAGAAAGGTGGCTATATTGGTCACTGATTTGTTTTTGTTTTGTTTTTGAATGTCAGAAATGTATATTTGTGAATGTTGAGATGTTATATTGGTTTCACTGGTAATAATAAATAATTGAAATGGGTATATATTTTTTTTTTGTTAAGTTGCCTAATAATTATGCACAGTAATAGTCACCTGCACACACAGATATCCCCCTAACATAGCTAAAAGTAAAAACAAACTAAAAACTACTTCCAAAAATATTCAGCTTTGATATTAATGAGTTTTTTGGGTTCATTGAGAACATGGTTGTTGTTCAATAATAAAATTAATCATCAAAAATACAACTTGCCTAATAATTCTGCACTCCCTGTATATTCATGTATACCGTGTAGTCGAAAACACATAATGAAGTGTGATTTTAGTAAAAGAAATAATGTACGAGGGAAATTGTGCCCTCGGGGTAGTTCGCCATCATTATAAACGAGCTTTATTAATCACGAAGTATTAAAATTGTACTAATCCGTCATAATCGCAAATGTATGCCATGATTTCTTGTTTGAAAACTGTTTTGCTTAGCTTAAATTTAGTACAGGCTTTGGCCTAGTTACCTGGTTTCAAATTCTAACTGCATGATTCTTTTTTTCTTGAACTAATGAAACAAATATTCTTGCTTGAAGTTGTATTTTTCCAGTTGAAACTGGCTGGTACACTTATCTCCAAGGTTTCGTGCTAGGCCGGTTACATCCCCTTTGATACAAGGTCAGCCTCTGCAGGTGCGGACAATGGAGGTACAGATAGTAAAATAATTGGCAAACCATGATACAATTTGTGTTCCAAGGCACCAAGGACAGTGTATGCATAAATGGGCGCTAATAAAAGACAATTTTGATTGGACAATTTGAAGCCAACCTATGAACCCTCCAATGGAAGACCCTACAGAATTTGGAATGTTTCTTACTTAAACCCACCGGACAAAGAGAAGTCAGCCATTTTCCTCGATGCCAGTTTGAAGCCTGATGCCAGACTCCATTTTGGGACGACACCCTGATGCCCTTTTCCCTATCCGAGAGAAAGAGACTTTGACAATTCTCATCCTAGAGACTTTAACTTTGATTTGCCCCCGTCTTGCCCATGCAATAACTTTGCCCTATTCTCCTTGCCGTTGCAAGGAAGCTTGCCCTTAACTTTGCCCCTTTGAACTTGCCCCATGCTGATCGAACTGGTACCTGAAGGACGAAGACTTTTCTTGAATGCTGATTGTATTTGGTAAATATGAAAGGATAAATGTATTATGCATTGTGTTTCTCCTTTTAGGTACCAACTGCTATTTTGATAGGGTCCTAGCTAGAACTTTTCCAAATTTGTGTTGACTAAATTCGTTTTGCATGAAGTCCCACATGCCAATGCTAATTAGAGGTTAGTTGAGGTATTCATTCAATGTATCATGAAGAATTTAAATCTTGTTATGCTGACCGAATGTATGCAATTAGTCAAATACAGTTAGTCACATTGGTAATTTGCATTGCTATAACAGAGTGTATCATCATTCAGATTTTGCGTAGATTGTGTTTCTTCCGCCGTTATGGACAGCTAGTAATGTTCATATACATATATCAATTGGTTTTGAGACATATATATATCGTGCTAGCTTTGTTAATATAGGGAAATAAATTCACTAACTTTTAATAAACTGGTGTGGTTATTCATGACTGAAAGGTCATGGTGCGCCGAAATACCAACTGTTATTGATTTCTGATGTGCTATATTGACCTATTAATTGAGTATTGATTACCGATTACAATAGTCATTGATTATTGATCTGAGTGACTCGACTATTGAGGATGAGGAGAACCCGACTCGGTTAAAAGATTCACCGACCTCCAACGTGTCCAGATACAGGTAAATTTATAAGGGCTGGACGCGTTATCAGTAGATGGTAGCAGAGATTGATGGTTTAGCCCTTTGGGACCCCATCCGAACAATAGACAGAATCAGGTTAGAATTTTCTTTGATAAAACAAGTCGGAGAGATGATGATGCCCTAAGTCCCCAATGACTTTCCCGGGATCTCTGAGCTTGCGAATGAGGAACATGAAGGTATGAGAATGGTCTCAGCATTTCTAGTGACGGTATGAGTGAAGTTAGGGTTTCGCGCTTGCACAGCTTATCGCCGCAGATTAATTGAGAAGTCTGTGAGGATTTAAGGAGTTAAAAGATATTAGAGGAGTGTTCCTCCAAAGGTGTGAGAGTAGGGAAGTCGTCGAACTTCATGTGTGTGTAGCGCTTTGAGCAGAAAAATTGTCCACATGGTTGTTAATGTTGAGACGGGCCCTGCGAGGTCAAGAGACTCCGGAGTATGTTGAAAAGTGTATGTGACACTTGTTTGATGTTGTGATCTGGTCGGTTTAATAGGTTGATCGGGCGTGGTCAACAAGTCGGTATGAATGTTGCAGAGTGAAAGAAAATTTCGACTTTGAGATTTGACGAATTCTAAAGTGCACTAGAATAGTTCATTGATCAGTCGAGAGTAAAGTTTGCAGGTCAAATTTTGC
The DNA here is from genome assembly GCF_031143425.1 of Pleurodeles waltl. Classification (NCBI taxonomy): domain Eukaryota; kingdom Metazoa; phylum Chordata; class Amphibia; order Caudata; family Salamandridae; genus Pleurodeles; species Pleurodeles waltl. The sequence continues at coordinate 573,007,650 of NC_090438.1, forward strand.
TTGCGAAAGTGGGAAACCGAGAAAGATGGAATAACTGCTGAGGCTAGTGAAAAATCCCTAAGGTTTCTGAAGCGATTGTATTACCTTTCCTGTAGTAAACCGACAGATCTGTTTTGTTCTTTTGGTTAAGTGCTCGCGTTATATTGCAGAAATTAGTTTATGAGTGAAGCCGAATGAAAAGAGGACAAGCCGCAGGACTTTGTCAGCCGCAGTGTGTGAGTGTGACGTCACTAGGAGCCGCGCTGGGATAGGTCGGTTGGTGAGAAGGGTCGCGCACAGATTGGACGCAGTCCGTGAGGCGCAAGTGGAAGGGGAAAGGCAAGCGAAGAGTATTCCGGGAATTAAAGTCACTTATTGATTACATATTTTTAGAAAAACAAAAGACGGAAAGATGAAATTTTTCAAAGCATTTAAGAGTGCCATGAGGGGAGATGTTTATATTAAAGCAAATGTAGGAGAAGAAACACCGCCTGAGGGTACACCAGCTTACATCGTCATTGAAGAAAAGGGTGTAGCGCCGTGTCTTTGGCTAAAGCAATGGTGCAAATTAACAGAAAAACATGGAAGTGTAGCGTTCCCTATCCACGGGTCGTTTAACCTAAGGGTTTTAGAAAATCTGAGGTTTGCGCTATACGACATGAAAGTACCCCCAAGGCCAGCACAGTTTGAGGCATTGGCAATTTGGGAGCTAATAGCTAGAAATCAACAACAAAAGAAATTTGAGACAAGAATAAGGAAAGTAGAAAAGACCCTAGCGGATGCTAGATGGGACAGCACACAAAAGGTTTGGAGATCAGACGTATTGCAGGGAATTAAATTGTTTCCAGCGATTGCCGAGGAAGAGGAGACGGAAGGAAGGAAAGCCACCTGTAAGACAAACAGGAGTCAGTCCAGGGAGGGAGAGAGCAATAGAAACTCGAAAAGGGGAGACGAGTCAGATGATGAGGAGTTCATTATACAATTACTGAATGATCGCCCACCACCATATGTGGAAAGCGAAAAAGGCTCAAGCATTAGTACTGCCCCTCCAGAACCAATGCAGGGTAATGTGACGCCAAATTTGAGAAGATCTCAGAGGCCGAGCAGTTCTGACATGCCTTTCTCACCACGAATACCACGGGTTCAGAGGATGTACCCAGACGTGCCAACATTGAAACCTGCTGATAACTATCAGCCACAGGTTCAAAGGCATTGTTGTGATGAGCATAATGTGGGAATGACTTCCGATTCAATGGCGCAGGGAGGACAAAACTATCAAAGACCGACATTGATTCAAGCTGAATCAACACAGTTCTCGATGCCCCCACAGCAGACACAAGAAGTGCGAGTAGTAGAAAGCCAGTTAGGTATGCCAGCAATGATGAACCACAATGTGGGGATTAATATGCCACAGAATTCGGGGAACAGACAGAATCCAGATGCAATATCTCTACCTATCACTGTAGGTCCACCAGTACCACTGTACATACAGGCAAATTCAAGCACCAGTGACCAAGGGTTAATGATACAGAATGGGACAGGGAGAAGATGCATAGAAACCACTCCAGAGACAACTCCGATAGCGGCACTGTCAAATGGATCTGGGTCCTTGTCGGAATTTAGTCCAATTCCAATTTGTGCTCCGTCAACCGTGGTAAGGTCACATCCACCACTATTAGTACCGTTAACCTCACAGACTGAAACATTACAGAAACCGTCAATGGCAGTTGACGTAACTGCTACATTGATGGGACTGAACGCGCAACAGCTAACACAATGGTTTAACAGCCTGAACTCCCCACAGAGTGTATCTAGCGGGAAGGGAGAAGAATACCTGAATAAAATAAGGTTGGGTATGGAGGCAGATGAACTGGTTCAGGGAACAATGGGTTTGAACAGATTAGAATCATACACGGAGGAAGAACTAAGATACATGTGCCCTAGGATTACAAGAGAAGTGAGCAGCATACATAAGAAATTACAAGAAATCGCAGACAGACACGAGATTGATATAGGTAAGACTAAACACCTGAGTAGAAGTTACAGGTTAGATTTCGACACGAAAGACTTCGAACACATGAGATCCGCAGGGATGAAAACACACCTTAAAGAGATACTGCAGAGTGCACAGGTCTGGAGATGTTTAGACAAGTGGGAAAGCAGGTGGGTCAAGAAAAAGGATAAAAAGAAGGAAAATACTTCAGAACGAAGTGAGAAAAAACAACAGAATGACGATCTGATAACCATGTTACCAATGAGAGAGACAGCAGGGGGAAAACTTGTGCATGTACCATGGCACAGGTGCGATATTCAATCCTTTACGGACGACTTTCCCAAATTGAGAGAAAAACCGATCGAGTGGTATCAACAAACAGATAGATTTGTGAAACTCGCGAAGTGTCTCTGGGAAGACCTGAATACCTTATTTGAGATTGTGGTTCCGGCTGATTTGTGGGAAGATTGTAAAAGGGCTGTAGGTTGGCCGACGAGTGAACCAGAGAGAGATAGGGACACAGGTGTGCCATCACCTACGGTAATGAGTTTGTACCACAAGGTGATCGAGCACTTGAAAACCAAGGTTGCGTCGAAAAATGTGGATTGGCAGAGAATTGACAGAACAGCCCAAGAGGTTAAAGAGTCTATACATGCGTACTACGAGAGATTGTTGAAGGCGTTTAAAAATTACAGTGGCACGGAAACGATTGAGCCAAAGGACATGCTTCATTTTGTGTTCAGGTTTGTGGAAGGGCTGAGACCTGAAATTAGCCAGATGATTAAATCGCATTTGATTTGTTGGCAGTCAAAGTCGATCGATGAAGTGTTGAACTATGCAAAATACTGCAGTGATGAGATTGAGACAAAGCAGAAAAGATTGAAGGAAAAGGTGATGGTGATGCAGCTCAGAGCAGCTCAGACAAGTTTACAAGGTTTGCAAGGGTTTCAACAACAGATGCCGCAGCAGCAGCAACAGGGAAATGCTATGTTTCAGCCGCAGATGAGAGGCAGAGGCCGAGGAGGTTTTGTGAATAATGGTCCTTATTTAAATACCGTTATGATTCCAAATGGTATACAGGCAATGAAGAAGGTGATGCCATGTCACACGGGCGGAAGTGTCGGGCATTGGAAACGGGAGTGCCCAATGATGGTGCAGGAAGGTGTAGGTCAGCAAAACAATGATGTCAATGCATTTCAAACTATGAGAGGACCGAAACTGAGAGGTCCGAACCCAAATTTTCAAAACAATATGAATCAGATGCAGGGTCTACAACCCATGCAACCGCAACAGGTGCAAATGCCCAGTGTGCAAATGACACAATTGCAGCCAATGCAACAGCAGTTTCCCATGGTACCTAATCAGCAAATGCAAATACCCTTAGCACCAATGAATCAGCAGCAAGCAATGCTTCCTCAACAGGTCACGGGTCAGGGAATGAGTCAAAATGACACAGTACACCAATTCCCACTACACAGCGAGAATGGAATAAACGATGTATGGGAGAGTGGAAGTTCAGATGAAGAGGGAAATTGTGTGCTTGCAGCATCCTTGGAAGTTGATCAAAAGGGTCCGTATGTGGAGGGAAGAGTTATGGGTCATCGTGTTTCATTCTTGGTTGACACAGGAGCCACACGTTCAACTGTTAGGAGCATTGAAGTACCAAATTTGCCACTCTCAGGGAGAACAGTTCAAGTAGTGGGAGTAGCAAACAGGTACCTGACGAACCCAATCACAGACCCAGTACAAGTCAGAATTGGTAATTATCAAGGGTCACATAATTTTGTGGTATGTGACTCAAGCCCGATATCACTGTTAGGGAGAGACCTATTGTGCAAATTGGGATGTTCGATTATGTGTTCGAACGATGGAATTAGAATTCAGACGAGCAGTGATGGGGAAGAAGAGGACAGTGTAGAAGGGGATGAGATGGAAACTGTCGATGAAGAGTATCCTCTGATTACCCTTTTCCGATGATCACTGAAGCAGACATTCCAGCTGAATTACAGGAAACAGTCGGAAAAGAAGTGTGGGATATGACAGGAAAAGAGGTGGGATTGGTGAAAGGAGTGGAACCAGTGAAAGTGACCGTAAAACCCAATGTAACCTTTCCCCAGACCCCACAGTACCATATGGCACAAGACACCCTCATGAAAGTCGCCCAACTCATTGACGAGTTTGTAAAACAGGGAGTACTGAAAGAAGTGTTAAGCAGTCCATGTAATTCACCAATCATGGGACTAATAAAGCCAAGTGGAAAGGTCCGAATTGTGCAGGACTTGAGGAAAATAAATGACATAATAATTAAATGCTGCCCTGTAGTACCAAATCCAGCTGTGATAATGTTTCAAGTCCCTTGCGATGCCGAATGGTTCTCAGTCATCGACTTGTCCCAAGCATTCTTTTCGGTGCCTCTTCATGAGGACAGCCAATTTATCTTTTGTTTCAAATTCTTAGACAGAGTTTACAGTTGGTGTCGAATTCCTCAAGGGTTTTCGGAGTCACCGTCAATTTTCAATCAGATTCTAAAGAAAGACTTGGAAGCGTTAGAATTGCCATTCGAGTCAACCCTAGTACAGTTCATTGATGACTTACTGATTGCATCCAAGACAGAAAGTGACTGCACAGCCGACACCATTGCTCTATTGAACCATTTGGGAAGGAATGGACACAAGGTGTCTCCTTCAAAATTACAGTTCTGTCAGAAGAAAGTGAAATATTTGGGTCACCAAATAGAAAAAGGGTCACGGAGAATAATGAAGGAAAGAATAACAAGTGTACTTCAAATGAGTCCCCCAAAGACGAGGAGGGAGGTGAGGAAGTTTTTGGGAATGGTGAGCTATTATCGCCAATGGATTCCCAACTTCTCCACCCTCGCAAAACCTTTACTGAAACTGACCCAGAAGGATGCATTGGATGAAATTGAGCTGAAAGGAGATGAGATGGATGCTTTTATTGAATTGAAAGAATGCATGTGCAGGGCTCCAGCTTTAGGTATGCCTGATTACACAAAGCCTTTCACATTGTTTTGTCATGAACGTGATGCATGTTCCTTGTCTGTCTTGACCCAAGCCCATGGTGGCATAAACAGACCAGTAGCGTATTTTTCAGCTACTTTGGATCCGGTCACAGCAGCACTGCCAGGGTGTTTGCGCGCCGTAGCAGCAGTTGGTATCAGCCTCACTCAGAGTGAAGGAATAGTGATGGGACACCCATTAACAGTCATGGTCCCTCACTCAGTCGAGATACTTTTGACACGTTCCCGAACACAGCACATGACTGGTGCTAGACTCACAAGGTACGAAACAATAATTCTGGGATCACCTAATGTGCAGCTGAAAAGGTGCACTACGTTAAATCCAGCAACCTTGTTTCCCAGTGAAAATGCTGAAATTGAGAACGCTGAAGACATCGAGCACGACTGTCTTCAGGTGACTGAATTTTGCACCAAACCAAGGCCTGATATCAAAGATACCAAATTAGAAGAAAATGATCAAATCATTTTTGTTGATGGTTCATGTTTAAGAGATGCACTGGGTGTATTGAAAGCAGGGTATGCTGTATGTACTGTAACAGGTGTTCTGGAAGCCTCTTGGCTTCAAGGGGTTTACTCTGCACAAGTAGCAAAATTGGTAGCTCTTACTAGAGCATGCCAACTTTCTGCACTAATGAAAGTTACCATTTACACTGACAGCCAATACGGGTTTGGAATAGTGCATGATTTTGGACAATTGTGGTCACAGAGAGGCTTCATGACCTCTTCAGGATCACCAGTGAAAAATGGTGAAAGAATAAGAGAATTGTTACATGCCATTCAGTTACCAGGGGAAGTAGCAGTGGTGAAGTGCAGTGCACACTCGAAGGGACAAGACTATGTTTCCCTAGGAAATGGATATGCGGATCAAGTCGCAAGGTTTTGCGCATTGAACTGTATATTGCTCAGGGATGAATGGAATTTGATAAGTGAACCAGAACTTGAACAAAGCGAAATATTTGCTCTAAAAGTTATAGATACAATGGACGAATTGAAATCCCTACAAAATGGTGTCAGTGAGGATGAAAAACTCTTGTGGACTAAATCACAATGTGTAAAGAGACTAGATGAATTATGGGTTTCAAGTGAAGTGAAATTCGTTCTTCCAAATAGCCTTTTGACACAGATAGCCAGATTTTACCATGGACAAGCTCATCTTGGGAGGGATGCCATGATTAGGTTATTTAAAACTGATTGGTTTAACCCCAAATTCCGTCAAGTTGCTGAAGCAGTTTGCCACCGTTGCGTTATTTGCCAACAGATGAACGCAGGGAAGGGAACAGTAGTAAATTTGAGCCACATTGGAAGAGCAGGGGGTCCATTCAGCAGGATGCAAACGGACTTCATTGAGATGCCTGTGCATGGAGGCTTGAAGTATGTGTTGGTGATTGTGTGCATTTTTAGTCACTGGATTGAAGCATACCCTACACGCAGAAATGACAGTCTCACAGTTGCAAAACTACTCTTGAGAGAGTTAATACCACGTTTCGGATTCCCGATCTCTTTAGAATCAGATAGGGGAAGTCACTTCAATAATGAAGTAATAAAATTGCTTTGTGCAGCACTGAACATTGAGCAAAAGCTTCATTGTAGCTACCGCCCTGAAGCATCAGGTTTAGTGGAACAAATGAATGGCACATTGAAATCAAGAATGGCGAAAATATGCGCATCAACAAACTTGAAATGGCCCGACGCATTGCCTTTGGTGTTAATGTCAATGAGAAACACCCCTGACCGAAAAACTGGACTGTCTCCACACGAGATTCTCATGGGCAGAGCTATGAGACTTCCAGCAGTTCCTGCAAATGCACTTTTGAATATTACAGATGATATGGTGTTAGACTACTGCAAAGGTCTAGCTGATGTGGTTCGTTCTTTCTCTCACCAGGTGGAGGCAACCACCTTGCCACCGATCCAAGGTCCAGGACACACCCTGAAAGCAGGTGACTGGGTCGTGATAAAGAAGCACGTGAGGAAGTCGTGTTTGGAACCCCGTTGGAAAGGACCTTTCCAAGTGATTCTGACGACTACCACCGCTGTGAAGTGTGCGGGAGTTCCCAACTGGATTCACGCCAGTCACACAAAGAGGGTGTTGTGTCCCACAGATGAGGAAGTTGAAGCGCTGAAATTACCAGTACCTGATAACAAAGTGCCAAGCGCTGAGACAGAGCGAACAAGGACTAGAAGCGAACAGGCAGAAATAGAGGAGGGAGAAATATTCTCTGAGGACGAAGCAACTGACACACTTGGGGAAGACCAAGGAGAAGCCTCAGACAGCGACGAAACAGCTGAAGGTAACAAAGAGACTGAAGCAGCTGAGAGTGACAAAGAGCCTGAAGAAAGTAACGGTGACAAAGGGCTCGAGACAGGTGAAGAAGCAGGAAAGTCTGATCAGAGGAGGGCTTTCCCAGAAGCAGACGATACGGGAAGGGAACAAGAGAACCTGATTGATCTCCCAGAGGGAGAAGACGAAACCAGACAGAGTGAAACTGTTCAAACTCCTTCGGAAGAGGTTGCAGGTCCGTCAAGTGGACCCAGTGCAAAACGTAGACAAAGCATATCACCAGTAAAACTGAGAAGTAGAGAAACGTTGAATGACAGTGAAGGGCCAAGAGTGAAAGAGAAAAGAAAGGAAGTGTCTGTCGTAGTACCAACACCAAGTGAAGAAAAAGACTTGGCCAAAGAGGAAAGTACGAGTGAGAAAGAATCAAAGAGAGATGCAAAACTGAAAAGAAAAAGGATACCGAGCAGGAGGTATTCCGGTCCGGAGTGGGCATACGTAGCCAATAACGATTGGTCAGACGAATTTGTATCCCTCAGTCTCGAGAACGAAGAAGCAGAGCTACACTTTGGAAATAAAAGTTCTATGGACTCTGTTGATTGAAAACATTGATAACCTGATTGACTTTTCAACCGGCTAAGACATTGCGAACCTGATTGACTTTGAAACCGATTTTGAGACAACGCTGCTAACCGATAAGAGACTAAGCTGCTAAAGAAAACTGTGTGAACATTGAACTCGTTCAGCTTTGTAAATACCTGCAACTAAGAAAAAAAACAAAAAAAAAAAAACGCTTTGATAAAGTGTCTTCAGCTTTCTGATTCTATACAGATCATGACTAGCTTCACTACACAGGGGCGTAAAATGAAGTATTGTAAATACATGTGTATAGGCTTACTGACCGCATGCGTACTAATAATTGTAGCAATAGTTCTTGGAATGCATGGTAAAAGTGAGAGTGAGACGAATTATGCTTCTACTTCTAAACCTATTATCGTTACTGAACTAACAGCTCTCAAGAGACTCGAGCAAGATGAGAGACACTTGCATGATAAGAAGGAACTTTCATCTAACGTTTTCTATCGCTTACTGAGTGAGTATGTTGAGACCATGGATGCGAAAGATTGTTATGTGTGTACACAAATACCTACCTCAGTAGTGGAGGGGGTAACGTATCACAGCATGCCTCTTACGTATGGAATTACATGTAGTATAGTAGCTTCCAGATTTTATGCTCAAAAGGACATTCATTATTTCTATACTAATTACGATGTTACATTTGCATATGTCCCCATAATAGGGCACCTAAGTAAGATAGCTAGAGATTGGTCTGCCAAATTAATGAGGGAATTTTTCGAACCAATGTCCCCTTTTCACACAGCTCACGCACATAGGGAGAACCTTACATGCTTGCTTTCACCAGTAGAAATAGAATTTTTAGACCGCACTGACGACAGAAAGAAGGAAATGAAGGAGAAATTAGAGAAGGAATTGCACGAAAGGACGTCTGTAGATAATTATGCTTTTGCCGCAATAAAGACACAAGGGAAAATAGCTTTAGATACATTGCATGTGGGAAGATTTTGTATACATAGATTTCCATCATATTATGACACAGTTTTTGTGGGAACGAGTGAATGTAAACACACATACGCATTTCAACAAAAGTGGACGTTCGTGCTGAATGGACAAGACCCAGTTATTCCTGGAGTATATTATATTTGTGGACTCAACGCCTATTATCGTCTTCCTAAAGGATGGTATGGGAGGTGTTATTTGGGAATATTGTTCCCAAAGGTTTACCAATTAGATGATTTAAAGAAATTTCCAAGGCTGTCTGAATCACATCGTGTTCAGAAAAGGGAGACAGCTGCTGGTGTGGTAGGAGATATATTTGGAGCTATGATTCCTTCAGTAGGAGTCATATTGAATTCAATCAAAATACGAAAGTTGTCTACTATTGTGGATAACATGTTGACAAAGTTTTCGGGAGCTATAATCCTGATGGGTGCTGAACTCGCTGCAGAAAGAGCTATGACTCTTCAAAATCGGCTTGCCTTAGACATTCTTTTAGCAAAGGATGGCGGCGTTTGCAAAATGCTTGGCACGCTTCACTGTTGTACATATATACCCGACAACAGTGGAAAAATTAGAACGATGCTTACAAATTTAACTAGAGAAAGTGTAGATTTAAAGGAATTGAAAGAACCCGGAGTTTGGGAGAAAGTTGGAAAAGGATTTGCTTCTGTGGGAAATTGGCTCAGCAACGTTTGGAACGGATTGTTATTAAAGATAATAAAGGGAATATTAATAGTGTTATTTTGTTTATTAGGTCCTTGGGGAATATGGAAAACTATTAAAATAATAAAAGCAAGGAACAAAAGAAAGAGAGAGGAGAAAATAGAAAACAAAATGGTGGAAATATATAGAGAAAAATCAAAAGGGACTAAAAGGAAAAAGGGAATTGACTGAAGTGCCAAATTACTATACAGAATTTTAATGGAATAAAATTTGTGGGTAGATTTGATGTGATGACATAATTAGTCATCAGAGGAGGGATTGATGACGCAGAAAAAGAAGGTCCGACATATATTCATGTATACCGTGTAGTCGAAAACACATAATGAAGTGTGATTTTAGTAAAATAAATAATGTACGAGGGAAATTGTGCCCTCGGGGTAGTTCTCCATCATTATAAACGAGCTTTATTAATCACGAAGTATTAAAATTGTACTAATCCGTCATAATCGCAAATGTATGCCATGATTTCTTGTTTGAAAACTGTTTTGCTTAGCTTAAATTTAGTACAGGCTTTGGCCTAGTTGCCTGGTTTCAAATTCTAACTGCGTGATTCTTTTTTTCTTGAACTAATGAAACAAATATTCTTGCTTGAAGTTGTATTTTTCCAGTAGAAACTGGCTGGTACACTTATCTCCAAGGTTTCGTGCTAGGCCGGTTACATCCCCTTTGATACAAGGTCAGCCTCTGCAGGTGCGGACAATGGAGGTACAGATAGTAAAATAATTGGCAAACCATGATACAATTTGTGTTCCAAGGCGCCAAGGACAGTGTATGCATAAATGGGCGCTAATAAAAGACAATTTTGATTGGACAATTTGAAGCCAACCTATGAACCCTCCAATGGAAGACCCTACAGAATTTGGAATGTTTCTTACTTAAACCCACCGGACAAAGTGAAGTCAGCCATTTTCCTCGATGCCAGTTTGAAGCCTGATGCCAGACTCCATTTTGGGACGACACCCTGATGCCCTTTTCCCTATCCGAGAGAAAGAGACTTTGACAATTCTCATCCTAGAGACTTTAACTTTGATTTGCCCCCGTCTTGCCCATGCAATAACTTTGCCCTATTCTCCTTGCCGTTGCAAGGAAGCTTGCCCTTAACTTTGCCCCTTTGAACTTGCCCCATGCTGATCGAACTGGTACCTGAAGGACGAAGACTTTTCTTGAATGCTGATTGTATTTGGTAAATATGAAAGGATAAATGTATTATGCATTGTGTTTCTCCTTTTAGGTACCAACTGCTATTTTGATAGGGTCCTAGCTAGAACTTTTCCAAATTTGTGTTGACTAAATTCGTTTTGCATGAAGTCCCACATGCCAATGCTAATTAGAGGTTAGTTGAGGTATTCATTCAATGTATCATGAAGAATTTAAATCTTGTTATGCTGACCGAATGTATGCAATTAGTCAAATACAGTTAGTCACATTGGTAATTTGCATTGCTATAACAGAGTGTATCATCATTCAGATTTTGCGTAGATTGCGTTTCTTCCGCCGTTATGGACAGCTAGTAATGTTCATATACATATATCAATTGGTTTTGAGACATAGATATATTTTGGCTAGCTTTGTTAATATAGGGAAATAAATTCACTAACTTTTAATAAACTGGTGTGGTTATTCATGACTGAAAGGTCATGGTGCGCCGAAATACCAACTGTTATTGATTTCTGATGTGCTATATTGACCTATTAATTGAGTATTGATTACCGATTACAATAGTCATTGATTATTGATCTGAGTGACTCGACTATTGAGGATGAGGAGAACCCGACTCGGTTAAAAGATTCACCGACCTCCAACGTGTCCAGATACAGGTAAATTTATAAGGGCTGGACCCGTTATCACTTTGTAAAGTTATGCTTCAGACAAGATGCCCGTTAGAGGCGGGCGAGCCTATGAAGCAATCAGGCAGTGCCCGACGGCTCCTCTGAAAGGTCAGTGTGCGGAGCCGGTTTTTAGCTGTTTCTCGGTGCATTTTATGGTCTGAAGGCCATGTTTTTGCTGTTGCTTTCTTTGATATTAAAACAAAGATTGCCTGCAGCAAGCACACATCCATGCAGTCTTCAATACCTTTCAACACACTTACGCAGTGTGTCTCTACAAGTTTAAAACTTCATCATTTTACAAAAATGGATCACGGTTTTTGCTGTTTAATTCACTAATGGGGTCGCTTTTATTTTGGTGCCCGGCCCTGTTTTCTATCCCAGTCCAATCGTGATGCCTGTCACATGCTGTAGCGCATGTCTGTACTGCAGACAGCCACACGCCCCAGGCTGTATAGTGACTATAAAGTAGTGCTACAGACAGGTGCCAGTCAAAGGCAGTAAAGTGGCATTGTAAAGTTATGCTTCAGATGTGTCTGTCACCGTCTGTGCAGCTTCTCTGTTGTACGCAGAAAGCTGCTTGTCCGGAAGCCGGGGAAGAGTGAATTTGTAAAATTGTGCCGCAGACAGGTTCATGTCAGGCTAGAGAAAGACTGTAAAGTTTTGCTGCAAATAGGTTTCTGTCAAAGGCTGCAAAGTTGTATGGCAGACAGGTGCTCCTCAAGGGCTGTAAAGCATCTCTGTAAAGTGTTGCAGACAGATGCCTTCATGGGCTTTAGAGAGTCTCTGTAAAGTGTTGTAGACAGCAGGCGAGGCCTGTCCTTAGGGCGGAGGGGCCACGCTCCCCTACCTTTTGCCCCTCATGAAGAGTGCCGGTCAGGCTGAACAAAGGTCAGCCTGACAGACACTCTTCATGTTCAGGTCAGGCAGCCAGGAGCGAGACATGCGTAATTTGTGCAGACTCCTGGCTGCCTGAGCTGAACTTTGCTGGGCTGAAGAGGTCACAGCTCCTGTGGGCGTGACCTCCTCTGCTCAGCAAAGGTGCCTCAATCAATCAATCAATCACAAGATTTATAAAGTGCACTAATCACCCGTTAGGGTCTCAAGGCGCTGGGGGGGTGAAGTTACTGGTCATATAGCCATGTCTTTAGGTATTTCCTGAAAGTTAAGAGGTCTTGGGTCTGGCGAAGGTAGAGCGGTAGGGATTTCCAGGTCTTGGCAGCCAGGTGGGAGAAGGATCTTCCTCCTGTGGTGGTGCGTCGAATGTGGGAAACAGAGGCGAGGGTGAGGCTGGCGGACGAAGGTTGCGGGTGGGGGTGTGTGAGTCTTTTGTTGAGGTAGGTTGGGCCTGTGTTGTGGAGGGCCTTGTGTGCGTGGACGAGGAGTTTAAAGGTGATCCTCTTTGGTATTGGTAGCCAGTGTAAGTCTCTGAGGTGGGGGTGATGTGGTGGTGGCGTGGGATGTTCAGAATGAGTCGGGCGGATGCGTTCTGGATTCTTTGCAGCTTTGTTTGGAGTTTGGTTGTTGTTCCTGCATATAGGGCTTTTCCGTAGTCCAATCGGCTGCTGACCAAGGCGTGGGTGACAGCTGTCCTGGTTTCGCCAGGAATCCACTTGAAGATTTTTCGGAGCATGCGGAAGGTGTTGTAGCAAGAAGAGGAGATGGCGTTCACCTGCTGAGTCATGCTGAGAGTGGAATCCAGGATGAATCCCAGGTTGCGTGCGTGGGTGGTGGGTGGTGGTGTGGATCCTGGGGAGGTGGGCCACCATGAGTCGTTCCATGCCGAGGAGTTTGCTCCGAAGATGAGGATCTCTGTCTTGTCTGTGTTTAATTTGAGGCGGCTTGCTTCCATCCAGCTGGCGATGGCTTGGAGTCCGTTGTGGAGGTTGTATTTTGCAGCTGTCGTGTCTTTTGTGAGGGAGAGGATTAGCTGAGTGTCGTCTGCGTAAGAAATTATCTTGATGTGGTGTGTTCGTGCGATGTTGGCGAGTGGGGCCATGTACACGTTGAAGAGCGTGGGGCTGAGAGATGAGCCTTGGGGGACGCCGCAGATGATACTGGAGGCTTCTGATATGAATGGTGGTAGGCGGACTCTCTGGGTTCTGCCTGAAAGAAATGATGAGATCCAGTTGAATGCTTTGTCGCGGATTCCGGCGTTATGGAGGCGTGTGCGGAGAGTGTGATGACAAACCATGTCGAAGGCTGCAGAGAGGTCCAGGAGGATGAGTGCTGCTGTTTCTTCTTCGTTGAGCATGGTCCTGATGTCGTCTGTGGCAGCGATGAGTGCAGTCTCGGTGCTGTGGTGTTTGCGGAATCTGGATTGGGAAGTGTCAAGTGCTTTGCTGTCTTCCAGGAATCAGGATAGTTGGCCGTTCACGATTTTTTCGATTACTTTGTCTAGGAACGGGAGGAGGGAGATTGTTCGGTAGTTCGGGTCGTCTGGGTCTGCCTTGGGTTTTTCAGCAGGGCGTTGACTTCTGCGTGCTTCCAGCTTTCTGGGAAGGTGGCTGACTTGAAGGAGCTGTTGATGGTGTTGCAGAGGTGGGGGCGATGATGATATTTGCATTATTGAAGATATGGTGTGGGCATGGGTCCGATGGTGATCCGGAGTGGATGGAGGCCATAGTGTTGGCGGTGTCTTCTTTGTTGACGGGGGTCCAGGTGTGGAGGAGGTGGATGTTGCTTGGGGGATTGGGTTCGTGGGTGCTTGTAGTCAGCTGCTGGGTCTGGGGGTTGAAGCTGTTGTGGATTTCTTCTATCTTTCGACAGAAGTGGGTTGCAAGTGGGTTGCAGAACTCCTGTGATGGCGGGGGGTCGTTGGAGCAAGTCTTGGGAGCGGAGAGCTCTTTGATGATGCCGAAGAGCTCTTTACTGTTGTGAGCGCTGGTGTCAATGCGGTTTTTGAAGTGGGTCCTTTTGGTGGTGCGGATCAGTTGGTGATGTTTGCGTTTGGCATCCTTGAATGCGATGTGGTTCGAGTTGGTAGGTTCGCGGTGCCAGGTTTTTTCGAGTCTGCGGCATAGCCGTTTGGATTCCTGTAGGTCTGGGGTGAACCATCTGGCCTTGATTCTGTGGAGGGTGTTTGTTTGTTTTTTGAGCGGTGCAAGTGTGTTGGTGCAGTCCTCTATCCAGCGGTTCAGGTTGGTGGAGGCTGTGTTGGGGTCTGTGGTCTCGGGGGTGGGTCCTGGGCGAGTGGGGAAATCAGTTGATCCATCAATATTTATCTCCAGTTGCATCGGGGGGGTTGTGTGCTGTGGTGGTTGGTGACTGGCTTTTGGTAGGAGAAGTGGAAGCATTGGTGGTCTGTCCAGCTGAGTTCAGTGGTGTGGCTGATATAGATGTGGTTGCTGGTTGAGAAGAAGGGGTTGAGTGTGTGGCCCTCCCATGGGTGACGAGCGAAGCATCACCCATTGACTTTGACCGGGGCGCTTCAGGTTTAAGCCCTAAAGCACCCAGGGCGAGTGTCAATCAGTGACACCTCATCACAGAGTGGGGTGGGATCAGCAGTCTCACTGACCCCATCCCACTCTGTGATGAAGTTGGGACTGGTGCCTTCCCTCATTGGCTGACCTAAGGTCAGCCAGCGAGGGAAGGCAGCAGTCCCAACACTCCTGGGACCTCCAAGGCTGAAGGTAAGTGTGTGTGTGATCTTTTTAAATGAATGTTTGGTGCGTGCGTGTATGTATGAATGTTGATGAGTGTTGTTAATAGATGTACGTGCATGTGTGTGTGACAGAATGAGTGTGAGTGTGCTTCCCGCCCGCCCCCCCTCCTAAAACTGCCGGCCGCCACTGGCAGACAGATGCCAGTCATGGGCTTTAGAGTGTCTCTGTAAAGTTGTGCTGCCTTCGCATGGACTGTGGCACATCTCCGTAAAGTTGTGCTGAAGACAGATGCCTATCACAGGTTGCAAAATGGCATGTTCATACATTTGGGCTATAGACAGATGCCTGTCACAGGCTGCACAGTAACTGTTTCCATTAAATTAAGATGCAACCATGAGCCCGTCAAAGGCTGTAACGTAACTCTTTCCCTAAAGTTGTGTCACAGCAAACTTAAGAATCGTAATAACACAGGATCAGTGGTGGTTGCCACTGGGTTGTAATAAAAAGGTTCTTATTTCCATAGAAAAATAATTTTTTGTTTTCATAATAACTTTGGTATTGTTTGTCAAAACTTTCCAAAACAAATGTTCTTCCAACTCAGCTCCTTCCCGGACAGTTTTGTGGTGACTCATGAAGTGAGGGTCAACAAAAAGTGTGGGGGAAGGGCCCAAAATGCAGTTTCCTGGTTCATTTCTCCATAGTAAATTTAGACACAGCTACAGCTCAAACATCTGAATGGATTTACACCAAACTTTGCAGAAAGTTCAATCTTGGTCCTGAAATAGTGATTTGGTAATTTGGTTGTTAGACCTGTCAGCTCTTGGTGTGGTTTCCCCTGCATTTTTAGCTTCTGACCTCCTGTTTTGATCCTGTGCTGAGCTTCATTTTTGCTGGCTTGATGGCTCTGGGCACATTACCACTGCTGACCAGTACTAAAGTGCAAGTGCTCTTTGTCTAAATTGTATTAGTAATTGGTTTAATTCTGCTTGGTATATTTGATTTACTAGTAAATTTCTGGTGCAGTGCACAATGTGGGCCCAGAGCCTGTAAATCAAATGCTACTAGTGAGCCTGCAGCACTGACTGTCACACCGATGAGTAGCCCTGCAAACATGTCTCAGACCTGCCACTGCAGTGTCTGTGTGGGTAGTTTGGAACTGCCAGTTCGACCTGGCGAATGTACCCATTTTCCAGACCCAAATCATTCCTTTTACTACATGTAAGTCACCCCTGAGGTAGGCCGTAGGCAGCTCCATGGGCAGGGTGCAGTGTATTTAAAAGTTAGGACATGTACTGGTGTGTTTTACATGTCCTGCTAATGAAATACTGCTACATTCAGTTTTCACTATTGTAAGGCTTATCTCTCCCAGGATTGCCTTGAAATATCTTGTAAGGGTAATTTTCCATTGGGAGCAGATAGAGATCTGGAGTTTGGGGTCTCTGAACTCACAATTTAAAATACATATTTTGGTGAAGTTGTTTTTTAACTTGTACGTTTGAAAATGGCACTTTTCTGTGCCTGGCTGTGCAATACGCGTCCGGGTCAGAATGACAGTTTGCTGTTTGTGAATTCACTCTAGACCATGGGTACTCACAAACATTTCCCCGGGGGCCACAAAACACTGTCTGTGGCATGCCCGAGGGCCGCACTGATGCCACTAGGCTGAGAATGGGGGGCGGGGTGGTGATGGAAGGTGGGCATGAGGGGGGAGCACAAAGTAAGGTAACATTCTCATGCATTTAAACACTTTTTTGAAGTTTGCTGACAGTTTATCATGTTTTTACATGTCTAGTGCAAGATATCTTTAAAACCAAATGTGTTCCAAGAGATAAGTTATCGAGGCCACTTAGTTAATGTGTAAAGAAAGTATGCCCATTTCACAGCTTTCTGAAATTTTCTGCTTTGTCAAGTGAACAGCAGCCAAGTGCTGCTGTTCACGAGAGGGGTTGCAATTAAAGGTCAGGAGGGCCGCATGCGCCCCCCGGGCCATACTTTGATTATCCCTGCTCTAGACAGTCACACAAAGGGAGCTGAGGTGTGTCCTGCATATCCTAATGGGTCTTCCTGCACAAGAGTGGTGGGAGAAGCTGACACTTGCACCTGAATAGGACTGTGCCTGTCCTTACACAAAGCAGTCTCTAACCCCCTGGAGTGTGTCTGGGGCCAGGGCAAGAAAGGAAGGGTCTTATGTACTACAAAGACTAGACTTTTCTTTGATGTTTGCCTACTTCAAAAGCAGAAATGAGCATAAGTATTGGGCCACTGAGACCACAACTTCAGAACACTGCTGGACGGAGGACATTCTGCCAGAAAGAAGAGCTGGATGGTGCAGGAGGGACTGCTACTTTGCCTATTGCTTTGCTGTGCTGGCCTGCTTCTTGCTGCTTCTGTCCTGGGAGTGAAAGGAATGGACTTTGATTTCTACATCCTGATTTTTAAGGTTCTCCAACAGCTCGAACTGAGTTTGCTTCCTGCTAAGAAATCTCAGTGACATTAAAGATTTTATCGGCCAGCACCTAGTCTTTCCTGCTGAGAGTCCAGGCTTGCCAAGTGGTGCCAAATCCAGTCCCTTGGCCCTTGGAAGTGAATTCTGGTGAAACCAAGAAGAAACCTAGTGCATCGACTCCAGAGCGACTTTGAAACTGGCGCTGCTGTCTGACTCCATGCTGCTGCCTACACCAGGAGCCATGGTCCCCGCTGAGTGTAACGACCGGGACTGATGCTGCAGGTCTGATGTTGCTGCAGTGCCTCTGAAGTCCTGCCGCAGAGTGAGCCCTGAGTGCTGTGTCCCCGATTTCCAGGACACCCGACTCCGACTCTGCCACAGCACCTGTGGCCCCGTGGTGTGCTCGGACACTGCAAAGTCGACACATACACTTTTTGACCTGCTGTATTCATCGACCCTTCCGGATCGTAAGGAACCAACAACTCACAACCGACGCCGCATTACCTTCCCTGCAACCGTAAGGAACCAACTCCCTCACCTTCCCTTGCTCACAGTAAGGAACCAATGCCTCACCTCCCTGGTAGCTGTAAGGAGCCAACGCTGCACTAGCTTCAGAGATGCCTCACCTCCTTAACTCAGTGGAACATCTTTGTTTAATTGTTTTTAAAGGTACTGTGCCTGGAGGTTCGTGCAACTCAGTGACCGGCACATACCCCCTTGCGAGTCGCATTAGACTGTTGGGAATGACTCCATCAACGACATTGTGATAGCACCAGTTGAAGCTATTATGTAGCTGTGTGCCTTACTGAGATTAATGGCCTCATTATGAGTTTGGCGGAACCACCAAACTTACAAGGAAGACACCACCGCCATGGCAGTGGCGTCCCTTCCCGCCCTATTACAATGTTCCCACCGGTCTGACCAGCAGGGAACATTGTAATAGAGGGTTCACACCGGTCAGACCATTGGGAACAATGCTACGAGATAACACTTGGCTCCCTTAAATGAGCGAGTGCTATCTCCTAGCACAGAGGGGGCCAACCAGCACCCTTGGAGTAAGCACTGTCTGCGCAGCAGACAGTGTGCATGCCAATGGTGCTGGGCAGGTGGGCCCCCTGTACTGCTTATGCCATGAGCATGGGCAGTGCAGGGACCCGCCTGTGGCCTCCAGCACACCCTCAATCACAGCCTTTCCATGCCTGTGAAACTGCCATGGAAAGGCTGGCGGTGAGGGAAGTTGTAATCAGTCAGGCAGTAACTATGTTCCTGGTGGGGATGGCAGTCCCCTGACAGGTCCGCCTGCCTGGGTTGTAATCAGGCGGTCGACCGGCTGGAGTGCAGCGGTTTGACCGTAAACATTTGTATCTGTGCTTATGTATGTTGGATTTTTGTCATATTGGTCTTGTTTTATTCAAATAAATATTGACTATGTTTCTAAACTGGTGTGGAGTACGTTTGTAGTGTTTTCACTGTGTTACTGAGTGGGTGTACAAATACTTTACACATTGCCTCTGAGATAATCCTAACTGCATGAGCCAAGCTACCAAGAGGGTGAGCAGGGGTTATCTTAGGTGTGTGACTCCCCTACCCTGATTAGAGGTAGGGTCCCTACTTGGACAGGGTATAAACTGACTCCAAACTAGAGACCCCCTTTCTAACATTGGTGTAAATCCGTTCAGGAGTTTTTGAGCAATTAAGGCTAAAACACATTCTATATCTTATGCTGTGAATCTCTGGGGCCAACAGATCTCCAGAGGAGATCTGTTTGGTTTCTCTAAATCAAAAAGGATGTGGCATCAGCTATTGTAGGGCTTGGGACTCAAATAGTTATAAGGGGGCCGCATAGGCATACTTGCCCCCTAGGTGTCGAGGTAGGGGGTCACACAAACTTATGCACTAAAAAAATATATACTTCCCTGAGTGGGCTATCGCAAGTGGGGAGGGGGGGCCAGAATTCAATATTTAGGGTAGGGGGCACGTATCCCCCCCAAGAGTCTCTGGGAGGCCCTGTGGACCCATTAACCAGGGGTGACACAATATTTAAAAATGCTCCCACCAACAGGCTTATGTTTACCTGCCTGCGCTCTTGCGGGCAGAGAAAATCAAATTGCTCCCACCCGGAGGGAGCATTCAAAAACAGCTGCTTCTGCTGGGAGGGCTTAATGCATGCTCCTCATACACCGGGGATTGGTGCATGCGTGGAGCTGCAGGGGCCTTGAGGCTCAACTTGCAGCCCTTAACATTGTGTTTTGTGGGTGCCCAGTGGGCACTCGGGCACGCACTTAAGGTATCCGGGGAGTGGGGTCCCCGCGACCACCATTGGCTCAGCGAGGGGGTTCACACCCCCACCATTTAAAAAAGAAAAGCCCCTGAAAATACGGTTTACCAAGGGCTCTAAAGGCTCAGGGAGAGAGGCCACGCACATTCATCCCTAAAAATAAAAATAAAAATAAAAAGGCCCTGGGTGATAGGGTTCCTTGAGATAAGGTTAACTGGTCAATTTTAGTTGCTTTTTTACTAAAAACAATATGTTTTAACTGACATGGGGTGTTTGGTTGGAAGTCAGGTTACCCCCTGTCCAAGCACTCACTCTAGTCAGGGTAAAGGAGAATCACCCTTAGTTAACCCCCGCTCACCCCTTTGGTAGCTTGGCACAAACAGGCAGGCTTAACTTCAGAGTCTAGGTGTAAAGTTTTTGTACCAACACACACAGTACCTCAGTGAAAACACTACAAAATGACACAACACAGGTTTAGAAAAATAGAAAATATTTATCTAAAAAAACAAGACCAAAACAACAAAAATCCAACATACACAAGTCAAGTTATGAGTTTTAAAAGCAAAAGAGTTTTAAATCCTTTTGTGAACAGTAAAAACACAAACACTGTTAGCGTTGAAAAGTACCTGGGTAGTGTCAAAATAACGTGCATGGGCGAGTGTGCATCGAAAAGGGTTAGCGATGCGTCGATTTCTCACCCACAAGACCATGCGACATTTCTCCTCATCCGGTGGCGTCGGCGTGCGTTGTTTCTTCTCTCTGCAGGGAGCTATGTGTTGTTTTTCAGTGCCCAGCGATGTTGTGTTGCAAATCCGGCCACACAGTATCCCAAAAAAATGAGCTGTGTGGATTGCGGTTACCAGCCTCCGTTAACGGTGTTGCGCATCGTTTCTCCAGCCGCGTGCATCAATCTTCCAGCTGTGCTGCAGGTGGAGCATCGATTTCAGCCGCGAAGCCGGCGGCGTGTTGTGTTTTCAGCTGCGTCTCGGAGGTTACGTCGATATTTTCTCCATACAGCGGTCTGTGTGTGGATTTTCAATCTTGGTCTGCCAGCTTCACATGTCAAGGCCCCAGGAACTGGATAGGGCACCACTTGGCAGAGCAGGAGTCTCAGCAGAGAGTCCAGGTGCTGGCAGGGGAAGTCTTTGATGGCCCTGAGACTTCAACAACAGGAGGCAAGCTCAGGACAAGCCCTTGCAGATTTCTTCACAAGCAGGAATGCACAACAAAGTCCAGTCTTTGTCCTCTTTCACCAGGCAGAAGCAGCAACTGCAGGTTAGCTCCACAAAGCACAGTCACAGGCAAGGCAGCACTTCTCAGCTCTTCAGCTCTTCTCCGGGCAGAGGTTCCTCTTGATGTCTAGAAGTGATCTAAAGTCTGTGGTTTTGGGTGCCCTCCTTATACCCATTTTGCACTTTGAAGTAGGCCTACTTCAAAGGAAAGTGTCTCTTGTTTGTGAAATCCTGCCTTGCCCAGGCCAGGCCCCAGACACACACCAGTGGGTTGGAGAATGCACTGTGTGAGGGCAGGCACAGCCCTTTCAGGTGTAAGAGACCACTCCTCCCCTCCTTCCTTGCACAGATGGCTCATCAGGATATGCAGGCTGCACCCCAGTCCCCTTCGTGTCACTGTCTAGAGAGAGATGCAAACAACCCAACCGTCAATGTCATCCAGGTAGGCGGCACTGAACTCATTCAGCCCAGCCAACACCGGTTGACCAACCTCTGAAAGGTGGCAGGGGCATTTTTCATCCCAGATGACACCACCTTAAAATGAAAGTGCCCATCTGGGGTAGAAAATGCAGACCTCTCCTTGGCCCTCTCAGTCAAGGCAATCTGCCAATACCAAGACAGTAAATCAAATGTGCTGAGGTTGGTGGCAGCTCCCAACCGATCTATGAGCTCATCAGCCTGGGGGATGGGGTGCGCATCAGTCTTTCTGACTGCATTGAGACCACGGTAGTCAACGCAGAACTGGAGTCAAGTGGACTGGGCCATTTGAGGTGGTGGAGACTACATTGTGTGAAGGCAAGCAAAGCCCTTTCAGGTGTAAGTGACCACTCCTCCCCTCCCTCCTAGCACAGATGGCTCATCAGGGTATGCAGGCTACACCCCAGCTCCAGTCGTGCCACTGTCTAGAGAGAGGTGCAAACAGCCCAACTGTCAAACTGACCCAGACAGGGAATCCACAAACAGGCAGAGACACAGAATGGTTTAAGCAAGAAAAGGTCCACTTTCTAAAAGTGGCATATTCAAATACACAGGCCCTCATTACAACCCTGGCGGTCAGTGATAAAGCGTCGGTAATACCGCCAACAGAGTCACAGAATGGTTTAAGCAAGAAAATGCCCACTTTCTAAAAGTGGCATTTTCAAACACACAATCTCAAAACCAACTTTACTAAAAGTTGTATTTTTAAATTGTGAGTTCATAGACCCCTAACTCCACGTCTAGCCACTCCCCAAGGGAATGTACGCTTTAATCATATTTAAAGGCAGCCCCCATGTTAACCTATGAGAGGAGAGGGATAGGCCTTGCAACAGTGAAAACCAAATTTGGCAGTATTTCACTGTTGGACATATAAAACACATTAGTATATGTCCTACCTTAAACATACACTGCACCCTGCACATGGGACTACCTAGGGCCTATCTTAGGGGTGTCTTATATGTAAGAAAAGGGAAGGTTTAGGCCTGGCAAGTGGGTACACTTGCCAAGTCGAATGTACAGTTTAAAACTGCACACACAGACACTGCAGTGGCAGGTCTGAGACATGATTACAGGGCTACTAATGTGGGTGGCACAACCAGTGCTGCAGGCCCAATAGTAGCATTTGATTTACAGGCCCTGGGCACCTCTAGTGCACTGTACTAGGGACTTACCAGTAAATCAAATATGCCAATCATGGATAAACCAATGACATACACATTTTATATAGGAGCACTTGCACTTTAGCACTGGATAGCAATGGTAAAGTGCCCAGAGTAACACAAACAGCAAAAACAGAGTCCAGCACACATCAGCAATCTGGGAAACAGAGGCAAAAAGTTAGGGGAGACCACGCCAAGGATGCCAAGTCTAACACGTGTCCCCGCAGCTGAAAGTGGGGAGCAACTACCCAAGATCTTGGGACTTCTCATCACTAAGGCGGAGGAATCTGGACAGATGATCAGCACTGGCGTGCTGTGTTGCACCGTAAAGGCCATCCCTTGTAGGAAATGAACCACCTCAAGAGTTTTGGATTCTCACCCCTCATCTGCATTAACCATCTGAGGAGCCTGTGGTCAGTCTGAACCCGTAAGTGAGTCCCAAACAAGTAGGGTCTTAGCTTCTTCAGCTCCCACACCACAGCAAAAGCTTCACGTTCTATGGCACTCCACCTATGTTCCCTGGGAAGTAACCTCCTGCTAATGACAGCAACAGGTTGATCTAGGGCCTCGTCATTAAGCTGTGAGAGTACTGCTCCTCTGAGGCGTTTGTTTGCACAACAAACTCCTTGGAGTAGTCAGGTGCCTTCAGCTCAGGTGCTGTGCGTGTGGCAGCCTTCAGGGCATGAAAAGCTTTCTGGCAAGCCTCTGTCACCTTCTTTGGTTGCTTCTTGGAAGTCAACTCAGTCAAGAGGCTAAAAATGGTACCATACCATTGACAAACCTCCTGTGGTAGCCAATAAGGCCTAAAAAGGCCCTCACCTCAGTCTGGGTCTTGGGATGCTCCCAAGCCAGAACGTGACAATTTTTGGCGGTAGCGGTGCCACTCCCCACTTGGTTTTCCAAGTTCACCACAGAACCCTTCCCTATTTGGCACATGCTTGGCTTAATAGTGAGGCCTGCCTTTTGCAGGGCCTCCAACACTCTGCGGAGGTGTTGCAGATGTTCCTCCCATGTGGAACTAAAGACAGCAATGTCATCCAGGTAGGCGGCACTGAACTCATTCAGCCCAGCCAACACCTGGTTGACCAACCTCTGAAAGGTGGCAGGGGCATTTTTCATCCCAGATGACACCACCTTAAAATGAAAGTGCCCATCTGGGGTAGAAAATGCAGACCTCTCCTTGGCCCTCTCAGTCAAGGCAATCTGCCAATACCAAGACAGTAAATCAAATGTGCTGAGGTAGGTGGCAGCTCCCAACCGATCTATGAGCTCATCAGCCTGGGGGATGGGGTGCGCATCAGTCTTTCTGACTGCATTGAGACCACGGTAGTCAACGCAGAACTGGAGTCAAGTGGACTGGGCGATTTGAGGTGGTGGAGACTACATTGGTAAGGCAAGCAAAGCCCTTTCAGGTGTAAGTGACCACTCCTCCCCTCCCTCCTAGCACAGATGGCTCATCAGGGTATGCAGGCTACACCCCAGCTCCTGTTGTGCCACTGTCTAGAGAGAGGTGCAAACAGCCCAACTGTCAAACTGACCCAGACAGGGAATCCACAAACAGGCAGAGACACAGAATGGTTTAAGCAAGAAAATGTCCACTTTCTAAAAGTGGCATATTCAAATACACAGGCCCTCATTACAACCCTGGCGGTCAGTGATAAAGTGTCGGTAATACCGCCAACAGGCTGGTGGTAAAAAAATGGGATCACGACCATGATGGAAACCTCCAACATAGACAGCCACTTTAACACTCCGACCGCCAGGGTGGTAGCAACAAACACAGTGGCGGTCACCGCCAACAGACAGGCGGAAGACAATGTACCGCCCAACGTATTACAAGGCACCAATCCACCAGCTTTTCCGGGGAGGTACTAACGACATCAAAAGCACGGCGGAAACATTACACTGAAGGGGAACCACTCACCTTTTGACACTTAACAAAGAACCAGGATGCCATGGAGCCCGAACTGCAGGTCCTCCCCATACTGGTGTATCTGCTAATACTACAGGAATTTCAAAGAAGGAGGCGGCGACGACCACAGTGAGTACTGCACCTAGCACGCAGGGGAGGGGGAGAAAAAAGAGAGTGACACACACACTCAACACGCAACACACAACACGCAACACCCCCACCCCCACCCTCACCCACAACACCATACACACTAACAGATCCAACAACATTACAGATACACCCCGTAACCCCCCTGGAAGAACACAAGGACAAAAGGAATTGAGTCAAATCTGTGTTATTTAGAAAATGCATATAAAGTTAACGATTGTAAACAACAGTATATACAAATATTTACAATATGTACAGAGGGCCGCACACTGTTCATTGCAAATGTCCGTGGACCAGTGGCCCAAAAAATCATGGGCGAAGCCCACACTTGACTCCTGCCTCAAAACGGAGAGAACACTGCGGGGGCATCAGGTCGAAAAAACACAGTCACCTCAGGGGGAAGGGGAGGGGGGCACCTCAGCCAGAAGATGGTACTACGCCACTGCTCCTGGAGGGGGCAACATGCCCACAGCGATGTCCTGGGGAGTGCAAAGCCACAGTCTCTCAAGTCTCTCAAGTGGGTGGTTTGCCCACTGCTTGGTCCTGGGGAGTGCAAAGCCACAGTCTCTCAAGTGGGTGGTTTCCCCACTGCTTGGTCCTGGGGTGTACAAAGCCACAGTCTCACAAGTGTGTGGCATGTTCCACTGGTTCTGGAAGGGGCCTTGTGCCCAGTCTGCTTCATCCTGCCAAGGATAGGGGGAGTGGATTTATCTCTCCACTGGTTCTGGAGGGGGCCTTGTGCCCAGTCTGCTTCATCCGGCCAAGGATAGGGGGAGTGGATGCATCTCTCCACTGGTTCTGGAGGGGGCTGTGTGCCAAGTGATGCTGCACCAGGTGTGTGGCAGTACACATTCCCTCACCTGGATGTCTGAGGCACGAGATGTGCAGGGAACAGGTAGCATGATACTCAATGAAGGCAGAGCCACACTCCATCCTGCGGCGACTTAGGCTGCAAACTGCTGCCAGTGCCAGTGCTGTTGGTGGTGCCTCAAGTGGTGGGTGCAGGGTCCAGGACGTCTCCTGCAGCATCGGATGGCTGCCCACTGGGGATACTGCTGATGTCAGATGTAGTGGGACCGGCTGGGCATGTGGCGGTGCATATGGCGGTGCCTGCAGTGGTGCCTGCGGCAGAGATGCTGCCGCTGCTGCCTGTGGTGCAGATGCTGGTGTTAGTGGAGGGAGACACCAGGCCATTTCCAGCAGCCTCGAACGGCTGCCCACTGGGGATGATGCTGGTGACTGTCGTTGTGGCAGCGACGGTGCAGGGGGCAGTGCAGATGGCAGTCCAGGTGGTGGTGGGTGAGGCGGTGCTGACCGTGGTACAGGTTGCTGGCCTGTCAGGACAAATGGTGGTCACCAGTCCCCCACCTGGAGGCTTCGCGCCCTGAAGTCCCATGCCTTTGCTTTTTTTCCCTTCCCCACCTTGGTAGATGCTGCTGGGACCTTGTCACTGTCCTCTTGTTTTTTGGATGAGGCCTTGCTGGGTGGGTCGTGCGTCTTGTCCGTGCTGCATGCTGGCTCCTTCTTAACCTTGGCAGGTGGCGGAATCGGTTGGTCTTTTGCATTGGTAGGTGGCACACTGCCAGCCCTGACGGGTGCCGCCTTTGATCCTCTCTGACTTGCAGGGACCACAGCGGACGCCGAGTTGGTGGCTGAGGTGCTGGCCTGGGATCTAGACATCCTGGCCCTAGGGGAGGGACAGGGGGGCGTAGGGAAGAGGTCAATGTTAGCCAGGAAAAGTTTTTTAGACACACTGGGACGGGAATATGGAGGGGGTGTGGGAGTGGAGGAAGAGGTACTGGTTGTAGGAGGTGTGCGTCTGCTGAGTTTGGGTGAAGGTGCATGGGCTGGAGGCTGTTGTGAGGTGGATGGCTGTTGAGTGGGTGTGTGCCTGCGTTTGTGTATTTTGGGAGGAGGGCTCACAGACACACTGGGAGAGGACACAGGGGATGTGTGCATGGTTGTGGCGGTGGTGATTACTCATGAGGGGTGTGTTGTGATGGGCGTGCTGGTGATGGAGGTCGTGGGTGAAGATGTAGTGCATGCAGGTGCAGGTGGAGACACTACTGGGCGGGAGGTGAACGAGGAGGAGGAGGGGGGCACAGTGGAGGAAGTGGATGTTGGTATGTGTGCATGGGTATGGTGCTTGTGTGAGTGCCTGTGTAATGTGTGGTGCTTATGTTTTCCTGAGCCACTTTTGTGTGTTGATGTGTGTGCATGCTGGTCTGAAGGTGTGCTTGGGATAGGGTGAGGTAGAGGGGATTGGGTCGGGTAGTGGAAGTTGGAGTGGGGAGGCTGGACACAGGGACAATGGCTGCCATCAGTGCTGAGGCCAGAGCCTAAAATGATCTCTGTTGGGCCGCAACGCCAGAATGAATGCCCTCCAGGTCTGCATTTGTTTGTTGCAAATGCCTCTCGACACCCTGGATGGCATTTAGAATGGTTGACTGCCCAACAGTGAGGGATCTCAGGAGGTCAATAGCCACCTCACTGAGGGCAGCAGGGCTGACTGGGGCAGGGCCTGAAGTGCCTGGGGCGAAGGAGATGCCCACCCTCCTGGGTGAGCGGCCACGTGAAACCCGACGAGGGGCTGCTGGGGGGGAGTGCTGGTAGGGGTGGTGGCGGCTGTACCTGTTGTTGGGGTGGGCACAGAGGTGTCTGCCACTGCCAGAGAGCTTCCATTGGAGGAGGAATTGCTGTCACTGGTATCCCCTCCTGTCCCCCTCGTGGAGCTCCCCTCGCCTTCCGTCCTACTGGTGCCTTCACCCTCAGTGGATTCGCCCTCATGGGCCATGTGGAATGCAGCTCCCTCAGTCGCCGGTGCCTCTGCTCCTCCGCCAGATGATGCTAATGCACAGAAGGACAGGGTGAAAAAACAAAAAGGGGGGGAGAGACAGAGGATACACTTGGTCAATGCCAGCAACACCACTACCGTTGGCGTACACAACACACACTGAGCTGCCCTATGCACTAGGCCATGCCAAAACAGTCACTAAGGTAGTCACCAGCCCATGGGGTACAATGCCTAACGCCAGCATCTGCACACCTGACACCCACAGGACCCTGCCCAGTAGTAGTTGACCACTTGCACCATTGGGGTAGGAGTGCTTCAGAGCCTGCACACAAGGGACCTACCCTGCCATGATCGCCCTGGCCTAGGGGCATCCTCAGCCCACATCCCCCACTCAGCTAGTTCCTAAAGCACGCAGTCTTGATTCAGAATCTGTACTCACCCCCTTGTGGCTGCTGTGATGCCCTCAAGCGCCCATCCAACTTCGGATAGGCCACCGCCAGGATGCGGAACATCAGGGGGGTCATGGTGCGACAGGCACCCCTTCCACGCTGGGAGGCCAGCCCCAACTGGGCCTCCGCCGTCTTCTTGGTCCAGCGGGGCAGGTCCTCCCATCTCTTGCAGCAGTGGGTGCTACGCCTGTGATAGACCCCCAGGGTTCGCACCTCCTTGGTGATGGCACGCCAAATACCCTTTTTCTGGTGGGCGCTGACCTAGAGGGAAAAGACAGGGAAAAATGTAATTACTCACCTATCCGGACCGTCATACTCATTGCCCACCAGTTCCCACCCATGCCCTGATGCACATACACTGACCACCTCTCATGCAGCACTCAGGCCAGGATGCCTTAGCACCCACCAACATGTGGCTTACATCCACACAACTCCAAACAGGAATTGCCCACACATCATGCTCACATGCTGGCGGGGGTCTTGGCAATGTTCTCTGGCTTCTGCCTAGATCGCAGGGACCATTTGCGGGGTGGTTCTCCTTCTGCAGGGGGTGGGGTGCTGGTGGCCTGTTGTTCCAATGGCGGGGCCTCCTGTCCACTAGCGCCGGTGGAGGTGGAAGGCTGTTCCTCGGTTTGGATAATGTCAGGGGTCCTTTGTTGTGCCACTGCCTCCCTCATAGTCTTGCCCATGTCAGCCAGCACCCCTGCTATGGTGACCAGGATGGTGTAAATGTTTGTGAGGTCCTCCCTGATCCCCAGGTACTGTCCCTCCTGCAGCCGCTGGGTCTCCTGTAACTTGGCCAGTACCGTGCCCATGGTCTCCTGGGAATGGTGGTATGCTCTCATGATGTTTGAGAGTGCCTCGTGGAGCCCCTGTGCCTGTCCTCCCCTTGTCGCACAGCAGTCCTCCCAGCTTCCCTGTTGTCCTGTGCCTCTGTCCCCTGAACCATGTGCCCATTGCCACTGACCCCAGGTTCCCGATCGTCCTGTGTTTGTGGGGTTGACTGGGGTCCCTGTGGTGGTGGACACACTACTGATTGACGTGTCCTGGCAACAGAGGTATGGGCCCGCTGGGTGGGTGCTCTGGTGGTGTTTCCTGAGGGGAGAGACTCTGTGGTGGTTTGGGACTGTGGCAGGGTAACCGACTATCCAGAGGTCCCTGATGGGCCAGGTTGGTCATTGTGATCCAGGCGTGCAGAGCTGCTGTCATCACTGTGGGCCTCTTCTGGGGGGGGTGCTGGATGTAGCTGACACCTCCTCTCCGGTGACGTTGGGTAGGGGTCCTGTTGGGATGCAAATGCATTGTGATTGTATCTGTGTGTGCCATCTTGTGCAATGGGTGTGTTTACTTTATAATTTGTGCTTTCCCTGTCGCCTTGGCCTTGTGTGAGTGGTGATTATGTGGGCTGGATGAGTCTCTCTACTGGGCATGTTGTGGTGATGGGTGTCCATGCAGGTCTGTGATGGGTGTCCATGTATTGTTGTTGCATGCAGGGCTTGGTATTGGGATGGGTGGGTTGTGACGTAGAGTGGAGTGGTGTACACTGGAGTGGTGTAGAGTGGAGTAGAGTACAGTGGAGTGGCATTCAGTGGAATCGCATAGAGTGGAGAGGTGTACAGTAGAGTGGTGTACACTGGAATAGTGTATGGTGGATTAGTGTACAGTGCAGCAACATAAAGTGAAGTGGTGTTGACTAGAGTGGCGTGCACTGGAATGGGGTAGAGTGTAATAGCATACAGTGGGGTGATGTCCAATGAAATAGCATAGAATGGAGTGGGGTATTGTGGAATGGCATACACCAGAGTGGCATAAAAGTGAGTAGCATGCAATGGAATATCATAGAGTGGAGTGGCATACAATGGAATGACGTAGAGTGGAATACATTTTTAAATAAGTTTGCAGCCATGTACCACAGTAGTTTCACATAATTTAGTAAAATTCTGTGAAAGTACAGCGGTGACAGATGTCACTAATTTTAAATGTCGTTGAAGTATAACAATACTTACCCTACTTTACTGTAGTACACAAAAAGCATCATCTTTTCACCATATTGTACAATCCTGCCAAATGTCATGTAAATCCATTCAGCCATTTTTTCTCTATGTCAAATACAATAGTCTGTGGAAAATGCAATGGTGGAAAACACGTTTTAGGGCCCCCTTTTATCTTTGCATTCCTTTCACCACAAAAACTTACATCACCTCAAAATGTAAAAAATTTAAAAGATGCTATAGGTCTGAAAAGTTTTGTGGTGATTAGTCAAACAAGTGGAAAGTTATCAGGAAGGTCAAATCCAGGGAATTCCTATATTTGGGAATATTAACTATAACTGCAGAGTGGCAAACAGATATAACCCCTTCGTTGCCAGGCCTTTTCCCAGGCCTTTTCCCCTCAGGTGCCAGGCCCTTTTTTTGGCTATTTGGGGCAGTTCACGCTTAGGCCCTCATAACTTTATGTCCACATAAGCTACCCATATCAAATTGGCTCCTTTTTTCCAACATCCTAGGGATCCTAGAGGTACCCTGAGATTGTAGATTACCATGAAGGAGTCCAAGAAATTAGCCAAAATACAGCAAAAATGTTGTTTCTTCCAAAACAATGGGAAAAAAGGGCTGAAGAAGAAGGCTTGTGATTTTGTTCTTGAAAATGGCATCAACAAAGGGTTTGCAGTGCTAAAATAATCATCTTCCCAGCGTTCAGGAACAGGCAGACTTGAATCAGAAAACCACATTTTTCAACACAATTTTGGCGTTTTACTCGGACATACCTCATTTTTACTATTTTTTGTGCTTTTACCCTTCTTCCAGTTAGTGACAGAAATGGGTGTGAACCCAATGCTGGATCCCAGAAAGCTAAACATTCCTGAAAGGTAGACACAATTCTGTATTCAGCAAGGGGTTATTTGTATAGATCCTACAAGGGGTTTCCTACAGAAAATAACAGCTGAAATAAAAAAATATTGAAATTGAAGTAAAAAAACAGCCATTTTTCTCCACGTTTTACTCTGTAACGATTTCCTGCAATGTCAAATTTTTTAAAGCAATATACCGTTACGTCTGCTGGACTCTTCTGGTTGCGGGGATATATAGAGGTTGTAGGTTCATCAAGAACCCTATTTACCCAAAGCCAATAAATGAGCTGCACCTTGCAATGGGTTTTCATTCTATACCGGGTATACAGCAATTCATTTGCTGAAATATAAAGAGTGAAAAAAGGTATCAAGAAACCTTTGTATTTCCAAAATGGGAACAAAATAAGGTGTTGAAAAGCAGTGGTTATTTGCACATCTCTGAATTCCAGGGTGCCCATACTAGCATGCAAAT
Organism: Pleurodeles waltl; assembly: GCF_031143425.1. Classification (NCBI taxonomy): domain Eukaryota; kingdom Metazoa; phylum Chordata; class Amphibia; order Caudata; family Salamandridae; genus Pleurodeles; species Pleurodeles waltl. The sequence goes on from NC_090438.1 coordinate 573,038,887, forward strand.
TACAGGGCATTTCTCAAATAGACGTCTTTTTTACACACTGTCTTACATTTGGAAGGAAAAAATGTAGAGAAAGACAAGGGGCAATAGCACTTGTTTTGCTATTCTGTGTTTCCCCAAGTCTCCCGATACAAATGGTACCTCATTTGCGTGGGTAGGCCTAATGCTTGCGACAGGAAACACAACATGGACACATCACATTTTGACATTGAAATCTGACGTATTTTGTGCAAAGACCCTAGTTGCAGATTTTGGCCTTTAGCTCATCCGGCACCTAGGGTAACTTACTAAACCTGTGCATTTTTTTAAATGGGGTGACTTGTGGGGCTCTCACCAGGTTCTGTTACCCAGAATCCTTTGCAAACCTCAAAATGTGGCCAAAAAACACTTTTTTCCTCACATTTCAGTGACAGAGAGGTCTGGAATCTGAGAGGAGACACAAATTTCCTCCTTCACAGCGTTCCCCCAAATCTCCCGATAAAAATGGTACCTCACTTGTGTGGGTAGGCCTAGCGCCCGCAACAGGAAATGCCCCAAAACACAACGTGGACACATCACATTTTCCCGAAGAAAACAGAGCTGTTTTTTGGAGAGTGCCTAGCTGTGGATTTTGGCCTCTAGCTCAGCTGGCACCTAAGAAAACCTACAAAACCTATGCATTTTTTAAAACTAGACACCTAGGGGAATCAAAGATGTGGTGACTTGTGGGGCTCTCACTAGGTTCTGTTACCCAGAATCCTTTGTAAACCTCAAAATTTGGCCCAAAAACATTTTTTCCTCATATTTTGGTCATGGAAAGTTCTGGAATCTGAGAGGAGCCACAAATTTCCTTCCATCCAGCGTTTCCCCAAGTCTCCTGATAAAAATAATACCTAAGTTGTGTGGGTAGGCCTAGCGCCTGCAACAGGAAATGCCCAAAACACAACGTGGACACATCACATTTTCCCAAAGAAAACAGAGCTGTTTTTTGGAAATTGCCTAGCTGTGGATTTTGGCTTCCAGCTCAGCTGAAACCTAAGGGAAACTACCAAACCTGTGCATTTTTGAAAACTAGATACCAAGGGCCATCCAAGATGGGGTGACTTGTGGGGCTCTCACCAGGTTCTATTACCCAGAATCCTTTGGAAACCTCAAAATGTGGCCCAAAAACACTTTTTCCTCACATTTCAGTGACAGAAAGTTCTGGAATCTGAGAGGAGCCACACATTTCCTTCCACCCAGCGTTCCCCCATGTTTCCCAATGAAAATGGTACCTCACTTGTGTGAGTAGGCCTAGTGCTCACAACAGGAAATGCCCCAACACACAACATGGACACATCACATGTTCCCAAATAAAACAGAGCTTTTTTTTGCAAAGTGCCAAGCTGTCAATTTTGTCCTCTAGCACAGCCGGCACCTAGGTAAACCTACTAAACCTGTGCAATTCTTAAAGCTAGCCACCTAGGTGAATCCAAGATGAGATGACTTGTGGGGCTCTCACCAGGTTCTGTTACTCAGAATCCTTTGCAAACCTCAAAGTTTCGCCAAAAAAACACATTTTCCTCACATTTCAGTGACAGGCACCTGTGCTTTTGGTCCTGTGCTCAGCAGACATACAGGGAAACCTACCAAACCCACACATTTCTGAAAACTAGACACCGGAGGGAATCCAGGGAGGTGTGACTTGCATGAATCCCACAGTGTTTTCTTACCCAGAATCCTCAGCAAACCTCAAATTTAGCTGAAAAATCACCTTTTTCTTACATTTCTGTGTGGGATCACCTCACCGGGACACATTTCCTACCGCCCAACGTTCCCCTCAGTCTCCCGGTAAAAATGATACCTCACTTGTGTAGGTGGGCCAAGTGCCTGTGACAGGGAAAAGACAAAAACATGTCAAAATTGAGGTGGGAACCAAAGCAGGTTCAAAAGGACAGTTTGAAAAAAAACCTTTTTAGGCTGACAAGTGGGGCAGAATTTTTATCAGTATAGATGAGACAATGCTGGGTGGTAGGAATTTTGTGGATTCCTGCTTGTTTAGGAAGGTTCCATCACAAAAATGTGGAAAAAATGTGTGATTTCCAAAAAAGTTGGAGGTCTGCAGGGCATTGTGGGTCAGAAAATGGTGCTGGGTGCATGTGAAGCACACCACCCTGGACTCACCAAGATGTTTAGTTTTCACATATTTCTATGTCTTGTGGATTTTTCTACATGGCAGCGTCCCAAAGTCCTAAAAGTGCAGCCCTCAACATTCCAAGTGAGACGATTTTGAGAGTTAGCCAAGCTCTCATGGCTCAAATCTTAAACCAAAACCCCAAGTAATCAAATGTCATCTTGCTTGCCATGGGATAAGATGTTTGAGTGTGCGTGGGGAGAGCTGAACAACTGTTACCCCCTTGAGTTGGGGTGGAGGCATAACTATGCCCATACTGGTTGGTAGCCACTACAACACTTTATTTTTTCATTCCCTGACATTTAGTAGACTTTCTTCTCTCCCCCTGTGGTGTGGATCAAGGGGAATTGCCCCACCTGCCCACTGGTGGGCAGAACAACTTTGGCCCTCTTTATTTGGGGTGGGGGTATGGCCATACCCCCACCCTCCTATTTTGAAAAAAAAATCTTCCCTGGTCTCTGGTGGGCTTTCTACCCCCCTTGGGAAAAGATGGGCCTTCCAAAAATAAGCCGATCTGATGGCCAACAGTAATGTGCCCCCAAGGAGAGCAACCCTTGCCCAAGGGGCTGTCCCCTCAAACAAAACACACACACACAAATTCCTGGTGCATAACTGGTTTCTGCCCCTTAGGGGCAGATCGGCCTGATTGAAATAGGACGATCTGCCCCCACAGGGGAGCAGAAAGGGCCTAAAATAAATTTGCCCCCCAGGGGAACGACCCTTGCCTAAGGAGTCACTCCCCTTGTGTGAAATTGACGCAAAAAATAAAAATCCCTGGTGTCTAGTGGTCTAGTGGTTTCTGCCCCCCCCGGGGGGCAGAAATGGCCTAAATATAATTTGCTCCCCAGGGAAGCGACCCTTGCATAAGGGGTTGCTCCCCATATATAACAAAATAAACAAAAAACTATATATATCCCTGGTTTCTAGGGGTTTCTGCCCCCAGGGGGAACAGAAAAGGCCTAAAAATATTTTGCCCCCATGGGGAGCGGCCAATTAGAGAAAAAACCCTCCCTGGTGTCTTGTGGGTATTTCTGCTGCCCAATCGCATCGCCGTCGGGCAGCAGAAATGCTGAAAAAGACATTAAAGGAAAGGAACGGTCTTTCCTTTCCTTTGATGCCTTTCTCGGCTCGCCACGTGATTGGAGGAGAAATGCAAAAGCATTTCTTCTCCGATCGATGCTGGAAGCTGAGCCACAAGCACAGAGGGGCAGGCCTCTGATGAGGTTAACACGAGATCGCGCGCTGATGTCATCAGATGCCACAGGGGGGTCAGGGGTGCAGGATGTTAGGGGAAGTGATTCCCCTTCCATCCCTGCCCAGGGGTGTGCGAGGCCCCTGGGGGAAGCACTAACACTTCCCCTGAGGGCCCCTACTTGGACATACCAGTTACGTCCTAGGCACCCGAGCGGTGCTGCCCAGGACAAAACTGTTGTGTCCAAGGCACCCGAGGGGTTAATGTGATTTCTTTTGTTTTATCTATTGTATTTGTTATGTATTTGTTTAGTGGTTTACATAACCATGTGACCATAAATGTGTCTTTTAGTTTTTTTAGTAATTCTAAAACTCTACATATGTAGTCTAGTATATTTCTTGGACTTCCTTCCAATTTCTAGTAGGATTGTGCTACATATGAAACCAAAGTAAATAAGAGCCAACCACTGTTGTTATAAAAAATAAGATTATTTTATTTCCTGATGGTCAATTACAATGTCCTCCGTGTTGTAGTTTGTGTATATCACTTCTAGGCCACTTTTGTACAGGAAGAAATAAGGAAGATGGTTTTTGTTTGGCTTGTTGGACCCAGTTTTATTTTATGAGCTCGAGAGCATGGAAAAAAACATATGTGTATTAAGATTTTTCTATCCATTATATATTTGTTTATAGGTTTCCATTAGCATGCGATCATAAATGGGTCTGTTAGTTCTTCGTTTAGTAAATCCGAAACTTTACATATGCAGTATAGTATATTTTATGGGATCTCCTGCTACTTTTAGTAGTACTGTACTACAAGATATCACTAAATTGAAAAACCTTATAACTTAGGAAATGCCCACTCTAAGCACCTGCAGTATCCAAAAGAATGATATGCTCACCATAATATCTAATGAGTCCAAATTTCAGCAAAATATGACTGTCTGTTTTCACGCTACAAGAAATGCAAAAGTCTGTGTAAAATGGAGTGGATCTCAAGCCTGTTTGCGGACCCCTCTTTTTTTCTGGACCTCTCTGACCAAACACTGAGAAACTTAAATCAAAATGGGACGTATGTCTGAAACATTCTGCGGACATTTGTCAAATGAATGCAAAGTTATTTATTAAGTCTAGTCACACCAATTATGACTACAGAGTGGCTACTGCTACACTGTAAGATATACATATATTCTTGTTTACCTCACAAACATCCTCAACTCAAAAGAGGAGATGCAGCACAACAATAGGACCAGGAAATGAGTCAGAAATTCCATTTAGTTTTTTAGGTTATATCCACCATTAAGGGATGACCACCAGGGAAAAAAAGCCCAAATGTAGCATAAATACCATTCAAATGTAGTTCAAGTATAACCCAATGACTAAAGAGTCTAAAACACCTAATTCTTTTGCCTTTTTGCAGTTTTACATAGCACAGACTTGACCCGAAAGAATTGGAGTGCTCTACATGAGCATCAGTTACATTACATAAGAACACATTCATTTAGGTTTTATGCATGTGGAGATAAAGTGATTTGCCCAGAATTACAGGATGTTGAGCTGATGGCAAAACTCAAACCTGGTTCACAAGTTGCAAAGTCTGCAGCTTTGACCGTAACCCCACATCTTCTCCCCTAAATGTAACATATAAACAAGTGATCAACTGCATAAAAAACATAAAGATAGCAAATAATTTAAAAGTGCCCTGTCGCTATTGGAGAACTCAGAAAATATGTCAATGTTTTAGTATTTTAGAGCACTTACCATAATTAATTTCTATGGGAGTAAGATCCTCTAATAATGGCTACGTACAAGCATATCCACATTTGATACTTACCCATAGTAAAGAGAGTAAAGATATTATCAACTTCTTCAAAAAACATTGGAAGATATTGAAAACTGATCAAGATGTTGCAGAAATTGTTGGTGCAAGGCCTCCAGTAATTTTCAGGAAATCATGCTCACTCAAAAATATGCTTGTACGTAGCCATTATAAGACACCTATCAATGTTAATTGGCTGAACAATGAAATGGTTGGTTTTCATAAATGCAATAAATGCAAAGTCTGTCAAATAGCTGGAAATGTGAGGATTTTTAAGGATCGTAATGGAAAAGAGGTCCGAATTACACAAAGAATTACTTGCAATAGTCAATATGTTGTGTATTTGATTGAATGCAACTGTGGCTTGTGGTACACTGGTAGAACAATTTGTCAGCTTAGGAACAGAATAAGAGCTATACAACATAAAGACTTAAATTATGCAGCTGCGAAACATATGGGAATGGAACATACCAATGATTGGAAGAACATGAGATTCTTTGGTTTAGCAATGGTGAAACAGGATGAATGGGGTGGAGACAGACCCTTGAGATTAAGACTGTTGGAGAGTACATACATCGTTCAGTGTACTAAGACACCAGGAGGTCTGAATGCTGATGAGGAATGTTTTGTTCATTTAATTGATTCAAAATGAAAAATAGTTTGAATTGATAGTAACTGGGAAGAGTTAGCTATTTTTATGATTTTGATTGAGAACCAGAGATTTATTACATAATATAACATTTTATATAATTGATAGGCTTCATGATAATGATTAGCAATGATGATAAACATATACAAGTCTAGGCAATGAAAAAGCAAAATATATAAAAAAAATATATAATGAAAATATTGTAATATATAAAAATATATATACAATATGCTATATAAAATTATTTGTACAGTTTGGCAAAAAATGGCAATTATTAGGATTATCATTGATTTATTTATAGAAAACATTACCAATGGCTTTAGTTTAATGAATCTCTAGAATTTATACAGCATTAAAGTGTATTTTATTGTTAATTTTATGTTGACATTCATAGTGAGGCTTTCCATTTAATAATACTATGATAATTTGTTTTGCATGATGTATTTTAGCACCTCCTTTCACTGTATATAATTATGTCTTCATATTATTTGTTTAATTTAAGATGACATTATCATGTTTATTTGAAACCACATAATCTAGAATGCTTCATTACTATCTTCCTAGATTGTTTGTATATAAGTAAAAATTGTAGAGGGACTCACTACCGTGATCAAGACTCCAAGTGAGTTGAAACGCGTTGGTGGCTATGCAAATTAAATAAAGGAGAAATAATTGGACTTATGTAGTGCTGTGAGAATTCTTTGTTATTGATATATTGACGTGGATGGTCCCCACCGTCACAAGCACGGGCAGTTGAGTGCGCCACTCAAACAACAGACTGCTCTCCTTTAGGAATATATATATATATAAAAAATAAAACAGGTAACACTTGCACACTCAGGACTCAAGGAAAAGCAAAAATACGTTTAATACAACACAACGCGTTTCGGCTGACACAAGTGTTGCCTGTTTTATTTTTGGATTTATGAATTACCGGCTTGCTCGTGCCGGTTCTTGCACCACCCCTCTTGGGCCAATTTAGTTTGAGTTCGAGCATTTGGAAGAATTTTATTTAAATATATATTATTATTATTTTTCCACAAAAAAAAAGGTTAAGGGGATGTATTAGTTAGGTTCAGATTTTACACGCACACAACCATAGAAATTCACATGTTATAGTTAGAGCTACAACTCGTTCCCTAAGGTAACTAAAACTCGGACTTTCGCCATGCACAGTTTTCTCAGCAATAGTTTTACTGCAAATGTTACAGTGATATTATCAATGATGTCATAGAATATGGCATGAGTTATATAATATCTGGGTTTAATATCTGGGTTAATTAGCAGTGCATGGCAAGGGCACAAGTTATAGTTACCTAAGGGCACAAGCTATAGTTACTTGAAATAACTCTAATTATAACAGCTGAATTTCTATGGGTTTGTGCATGCAGATCTGAACCTAAGTATAACATCCATGTAACCTTAGATTTGTTAGTGAATTTCTAAGTTTTATTTACTTCTATTTCCTACCTATAACATCCTGTAACTTTTGATTGTTTTCAGTGTATTGCTAGTGCTTTTTTAATGTTAAGTAAGATGCCCATCACAATGCACAGTGGAGGGTGGGTTGGATGCAGGGTCTGGCATGGCATTGCGCTGCCCAACCCCAAGATGGCAGCTCTTGCCCCACTACTCCTTGCCATCCATTGTCAAAGTCCATGCCCCTGCTCTTTCATTACAGTCCCGTGTGGCCACCACTGCCCTTCCCGTCTGCCCTGAACAGTTAGCTTGGTGCCCCTCCACCTCGTCCCTACGTTCTGTTGTCCAAGTCATTGCACCAGCTCCCTCCCTCCTGCTCTTGAGGGTCCGATGGGCTGCCACTGCCATCCATTTAGCTTGATATGTCTGTCCTCCCGTCCTGCCCTCTGTTGCCCTTCCAAATTCTATGCTCCATCATTACCCTCCTGCTTAGCCTCTGTGTTTAGATTGCTTCCATACCCTCCTTCCCCCTTCCTATGATGTCTATGTGCATGTCCCTGCCCCTTCCTGTTTGCCCATCATGTTCCAAGGACCTGCCACTTTCCCTCCTATCTACTCTGAGTGTTCTGTTGAATTGCCACTGCCCCTCCCATCTGCTCAGCATGGTCAGATGGCTGCCTCCTGTCCCTGTCACCTTCACCCTGCGTGTCCAAGTACCATGCCCCTATGACCCACCTCCTGTCTTCCACGGTCTATTTTGTTGCCACTCCCTTCTGCCCTCCATGCTCTGTTGTGCTGCAGCTGCTCCTTCTGCCTGCTCTGCACGGTCTGTTTTGAAGGCCCTTCCCCTGCCCTCTCCTGTCTATGTCCAGCACCCACACCTCCCTTCTGTCCTCTACGGCCCTTTGTGAATGCTCTTGCCCCCTCCCTCTTGCCCACCATGGCCATTGTGCTGCTACTGCCATCCTGCTTGCCATGGATGGTCTTCTGTGCTACCACAGCCAGCCCCTCTCACCGGCCCTGTGTAGTCAGCTTGCTGCCGCTGATCCCATCCTCCTTCTCTCTGTTGTCTGTGTGTATGCCATTATAGTCTCACTGTTTCCCTTCATGGTGTGTTGGGCTTGCAGTGCCCATCCTGCCTGCCCTCCATGGTCAGCTTGCTGCTCATGCTATGCCCCCTTGCCCCCTGCCCTCCATTTTCCATGTGCAGGCAAAAACCAAAACCTGGGAATTGATTTACCCCATTAACCTACATTTAAAAAGACGAGATTTTAGGTAGGAGACAGATAACATGTAGCCCTTTTGATCTTAAAAACATCAGGAATCTCCTGCCTCAATCGGATCGTTGGCATGTATGGTTGTACTGCCACAGCCTCTTCCTTCTGCCCCCAATGGTCTGCTATATTGCTACAGCCTCTCTTGCCTGTTCTGCATTGTTGGTTTGTTGCCTCTGCCCCCCTTTAGCCTGCCCTCCATGACCCATTGTGCTTCCACTGACCCTTCTGCCTGCCCAGCATGTTCAACTTGTTGTATCTGCACCCTTCTCCCTGCCCTCAGTTATCCGAGTCCATGCCCTTGACCTCTGCCTCACAACAGTATTCTAATGAATGTAGAATGCCAACATTCTACATTTGTTACAAAAGTGTGGTACCCCTGACGTCATCTTGAAATAATCAAAACTGTAATACCTAAAGCATTTCCTTTAGAAATTATCAAAATGACAGGCTCTTACTCCCATCGAAATTAATTATGGTAAGGGCTCAACAAAACTAAAACGTTGACGTATATTTTGAGTTCTCCAATAGCGACAGGGCACTTTTAAATTATTTGCTATCTTTATGTTTTTATCCAGTTGATCACTTGATTATATGTTACATTTAGGGGAGAGGATGTGGCATTACGGCTAAAGCTGCAGACTTAGAAACTTGTGAACCAGGATTGAATTTTGCCATCAGCTCAACATCCTGTAATTCTGGGCAAATCACTTCATCGCCACATGCATAAAACCTAAATGAATGTGTTCTTATGTAATGTAACTGATGCTTATGTAGAGCACTCCAATACTTTCGGGTGAAGTCTGCGCTATGTAAAACTGCAAAAAGACAAAAGAATTAGGGGCCAGATGTAGCAAACTTTTTGCACGTTGCAAACCGTGAATTTCGCTGTCTGCGACGTGCAGAAAGCACATTGCGATGCCCAATCCCCGTTTTGCGACTCGTAACCGGGTTACCGACTCGCAAAATGGGACTGCGAGTCACAATTAGGAAGCGGTCTTCCCCTCCTAATTGCGAGTCGCAGCGCAATGCTGTATTGCTTTGTGACCGCGAACACGGTCGCAAAGCAATCACAGTTACTACTGGTGTCACACTGGTGGTAACCCATTCCCAAAAGGGAAGGGGTCCACATGGGACCCTTTCCCCTTTGTGAATGGCATGGAAAACATTTTTTCCGAGCAGGCAGTGGTCCTATAGACCACTGCCTGCTCTGAAAACATGAAACAAAAACATTTCATTTTTTCGTTTTGTAATGCATCTTGTTTTCCTTTAAGGAAAATGGGCTGCATTACAAAAAAAAAAAAAAAAGACTTTATTTAATAGCAGTCACAGACATGGTGGTCTGCCGTCACCAGCAGGCCACCATCCCTGTGAGTGCTGCGAGTCTCAAGGGGGTCGCAAATTGCAACCCACCTCATTAATATTAATGAGGTGGGCCTTTGCGACCCCCTTGCTAGTCTCTCTGACTCACAATTTGCGAGTCGCAATTCAGAAAATACGTACATCTGGCCCTAGGTGTTTTAGACACTTTTGTCATTGGGCTATACTTAAACTACATTTGAATGATATTTGTGCCACATTTGGGATTTTTTTCTCTGTTGGTCAGCTTGGGAGATTTGTTTGTTATGAAGCTTCTTAATGTCCTCATTTATTGCAGTATTCTCATTAAACAAAGCTTTCAGTTCTCCACTTCGATTTCATTAAGACAGTGTTCAGGTGTGCCACACTTTTGGCATAAATTCAGAATGTTAGCACTCTAGTTGCTCATTAGAACACTGTAGTGAAGCTGCTGATCAACAGGGAGGTAACTGGAAGCCAGATAGCTGGTGTTGAAAGTGAATTTTTCAGTCTGTATGTCAGAATGTTTTAATGAAACAATAGAGAAAGTTATTTAAGAGCTCACTTAAAACATGCCTAATTTTTCTTTCTACAACACTAACCGTAATTCCTGTGACAAAACCATACCCCTCATTTTGTTCCTTTCTAAATTCAGGGCCTCATTACGGCCCTGGCGGCCGGCGGTACACCTGCGGTAACACCGCCAACTGGCTGGCAGTGTACCGTCATAGGATTATCACCGTGGTGTCTTAGCCACGGCCATACCACCGGCCCCTCCAACTGACCGCCAGGCTACCACCAGGCGGTCATAATCCCCAAACGCCAGCCTGTCTATTGCGGTAAACACCACCATGGAAAGGCTGGTGGTAAGGGGGACTCGGTGTGCCCTTGGGGGCCCCTGCACTGCCCACGCACTTGGCATGGGTAGTGCAGGGGCCCCCAGGCACAGCCCCATCGTGCATTTCACTGCCCGAATTTCGGGCACTGAAATGCGCGACGGGTGCTGCTGCACATCAACATTGCCGCCGGCTCTATTATGAGCCGCCTGCAATGTTGATGTAACTTTTCTGCTGGGCCAGCGGACGGAAACCCTGTTTCCATCTGCTGGCCAAGCGGAAAAGTCATAATAGGGAGTCACATATACCACCAGTACTGGCGGTATAGTGGTGCCCGCGGCTTCAGTGGTCTTTTAGTAAGACCGCCGAAGTCGTAATGAGGCCGTAAGTGTTTTAAGTTTTATCAGTTTGTTTCAATCAAGATGGCTTCAGGTGTGCCACACTTTTGTCATATGTAAGACTGTTAGCCCTCTATTTGTTCTTTAGAACAATCTAGGAGGCTGCAGTAGAACAGAAGGGCATCAACTGACAGGCTGCTCCTGTTGGAAGTATATGTTTTACTGACAATGTCAGACTTCATTCTCATATGTCTGAGAAGGATAGTGTGAATGTACAGAAAATATGCTTTCATTTTAGCTTCCATTACCTCTGTAGGAAAAGCATAAGAAAACTGTTTTCTCTCAACATGATATATGAAATCCCAGCAGCAAGCTCTTTCACAGGGTAGAATCACCTTAGAACAGATCACAATTATTAAAATGAGTATGGTACCATCAACAAATGATTTATATTGTAACTAAAATCTGTTATCACCCTTTATATGCTCTCCTTTTGTGACCATAAAAACCTGCCCTTCACTGCAATGCATTTCAATAGGGTGCAATCAGGTGTATTGGTCCCTGGATGGCTGGTAGCACTTCCTGGTTGAAGTGCTGAAAGCCAATCAGATCTCACCATGAGATCTGTGCTTAAGCTCTGCCCAGATATCTAAATTTGTTTTCCACTAATAACTTCAAAGCTTCTGAATGGATTTACACCAAATAACAAAAAGTATGATCTGTGCACAAAAATCTTGCTTCCTTCTACGTTTGGTGTAATTCCATTCAGCGGTTTGGGATGTAGGCTTGTCTAAAGACTTTATGGAAAAATGAATGGGCAAAATGTTTTTTATGACCCCCACTTTTTCTCGGCCCCCGTTTAATGGATCACCCCAAAACTTTCAAGACAGCAGCTGAACTGAAAAGTTTGTGAAGATTCGTCAAGCGGTGCCAAAGTTATTGGCAAAACGCTCTTCCTGTGGAAGCTAGGTCCTAACTATAACCACCTACTGGTGACTATATATATATATTCACCTAAAAAAACTAAAGATTACAGGGATGTTATTGTTAGGCTCACATTTTAAACGTATGAAACCATAGAAATTCACCAGTTCTATTGAGTTATCGCGAGTAACTCAAGTCATCTCAAGTAACTAGAACTCGTGCCCTAAGGTAACTAGAACTCATGCTCTTGCCATGCACAGTTTTTTAGAAAAAATATTTTTGCAAAAATTACACTGATATTATCAGTCATGTTATCAAAGATGTTATGAGTGCTGTAATGTGTGGGGTAATTAGCATTGCATGTAAAGGGCATGAGTTATGGTTACCTTTGGGCATGAATTATAGTTACTTGAGATAACTCTAACTACAATAGGTACATTTCTATGGTTCTGTAAGTTTAAATGTGAGCCAGACCCTGTGGCCAACCCAACCCTAACCACCCAACCCCATGCTGCACTCAGCTCTTTGGCCATGTGTGGCCTGCCTCTCTGGATGTGGGAATAGGTGTGAGATGGTGTATCTGGGCTGAGAGTGTCTGTGAGAGTGTCTGTCTGGTTGTGAAAGTGGGTGCATCAATGTCTTAGTGGGTGCATTAATGTCTGTATGGGTCTGTGAGTGGGTGCGTGAGGGTTTCAGTGGGTCTTGTGAGTGGGTGTGTGAGAGTGTGAGCAGGTTTGTGACTAGGTGTGTGTGTCTGTCTGGGTGTGAGAGAGGGTGCATCAGTGCCTTAGCGGGTGCATCAATGCCACTGTGGGTTTGTGAGTGAGTGGATGAGGGTTTCAGTGGGTCTGGGAGTGGGTGTGTGAGACGGTCTGTGAGTAGATGAGTGGGTCTGTGAGTGAGTGCATGAGGGTATGAGTGGGTCTGAGTGGGTGCATGTCTGAGTGGGTGATTGAGTGGGAGAAACAGATTGAAAAAGAAATTGTGAGAGAGAAAAAGAAAATAAGAGAGAGAGATTTCTTTAGGCTTTGGTGAATGATATACTTAGAATAAAATATTTCTAGACAAATTAAAAAGAAAAATATATTTGTCAATTAAAAAGAGCGAGATCACCTTTGATAATGATCCTTAAACATTTAAAGCTGATAGGAAATTAAAGTAGAGAATGACTGCAGATACACTTGAAGTAGTAACCTCAACTTTCAGTGTAAGGGTCTGAGACCATAACTATTATACCACAGGTGACTGCTTAGAGTGGTCATTGCATGGATAAAACATTGCAATGACTCTCTGTCTCTCTCTTCCATTCCTTTATGTGACGGAAGCGAGAGAGTGACTGGACCACGGGGGAAGCCTCAAGGTCCCCAGGTCCTAGCCAGCTCCCCTTGTCCTGCAGGAGCCAGAATTGTTCCCACAAGCAGCTCCCTGTTTGGGGGAGCAATATTTTCATCTGTTTCCCTGCATGCATACTTGCATGCAGGGAAACAGATGAAAACTCTGCTTTCTGCCAGTGAGAGCTGTTTGACAGCTCTCGCTGTCAGAAAGCAAACTTCCTGCCAAGCAAAAGCAAACAGCTATGTCCTGGGGTTGGGCACCTGGGACATAGCAGGAGCTGGCCCTGGTGGATGGCAGTCCCAAGGGCCATCTATGGCTCCACAAAGGGGCTACGTGGCCACCCTCCAATTACCTTTGCCAAGGCGAGGTGTTGGTCCCCAGGGTTCAGACATGGACCCCCCATTATATTTGGTGAAAGCTCCGTGTTAGAAATCGAGTCCCTAGTAAGCAGTTTGTTTACACCCTCTCCAAGTAGGACCCTCACTTTAGTCAGGGTAAGGGAGTGACATTCCTAAAATAACCCTTGCTCATGATCCAGTGGAGTTGATGAGGTAACCTCTCTCAGTTCGCGGTCACACCACGGGACCAAAACTGGCACGGCGGAGTCAGGTGTCACGGACGTCAGTGACATGGCACTTGGGACTCACGGTGCTGCGGGACTACATCGATGGCATCGGGCCTGCAGTGATGGATGCAGCCATTGCACTCCAGCAGGGACCACGGCTTCAGGTGCAGGCAGCAGCACCGGTTCTGGAGTCATCCAGAGTCGGTGTGCCTGGCTCTTCTTGTTTTTTACCAGACTTTACTCCCAAGGACCCATGAACTGTGAGTAGATGAGTGGGTCTGTGAGTGAGTGCATGAGGGTATGAGTGGGTCTGAGTGGGTGCATGTCTGAGTGGGTGATTGAGTGGGAGAAACAGATTGAAAAAGAAATTGTGAGAGAGAAAAAGAAAATAAGAGAGAGAGATTTCTTTAGGCTTTGGTGAATGATATACTTAGAATAAAATATTTCTAGACAAATTAAAAAGAAAAATATATTTGTCAATTAAAAAGAGCGAGATCACCTTTGATAATGATCCTTAAACATTTAAAGCTCATTGCATGGATAAAACATTGCAATGACTCTCTGTCTCTCTCTTCCATTCCTTTATGTGACGGAAGCGAGAGAGTGACTGGACCACGGGGGAAGCCTCAAGGTCCCCAGGTCCTAGCCAGCTCCCCTTGTCCTGCAGGAGCCAGAATTGTTCCCACAAGCAGCTCCCTGTTTGGGGGAGCAATATTTTCATCTGTTTCCCTGCATGCATACTTGCATGCAGGGAAACAGATGAAAACTCTGCTTTCTGCCAGTGAGAGCTGTTTGACAGCTCTCGCTGTCAGAAAGCAAACTTCCTGCCAAGCAAAAGCAAACAGCTATGTCCTGGGGTTGGGCACCTGGGACATAGCAGGAGCTGGCCCTGGTGGATGGCAGTCCCAAGGGCCATCTATGGCTCCACAAAGGGGCTACGTGGCCACCCTCCAATTACCTTTGCCAAGGCGAGGTGTTGGTCCCCAGGGTTCAGACATGGACCCCCCATTATATTTGGTGAAAGCCCTGGGGAGGTAGTGGTCCCAGGGCTGTGGTGGGGGTAGGCAGCCCCCCATTATATTTAGTGAAAGCTCCGTGTTAGAAATCGAGTCCCTAGTAAGCAGTTTGTTTACACCCTCTCCAAGTAGGACCCTCACTTTAGTCAGGGTAAGGGAGTGACATTCCTAAAATAACCCTTGCTCATGATCCAGTGGAGTTGATGAGGTAACCTCTCTCAGTTCGCGGTCACACCACGGGACCAAAACTGGCACGGCGGAGTCAGGTGTCACGGACGTCAGTGACATGGCACTTGGGACTCACGGTGCTGCGGGACTACATCGATGGCATCGGGCCTGCAGTGATGGATGCAGCCATTGCACTCCAGCAGGGACCACGGCTTCAAGTGCAGGCAGCAGCACCGGTTCTGGAGTCATCCAGAGTCGGTGTGCCTGGCTCTTCTTGTTTTTTACCAGACTTTACTCCCAAGGACCCATGAACTGGAATGGGCACCTCTTGGCAAGCCAGGGTCCTCAGCAAAAGAACCCAGGGGCTGGTAGGTGAAGTCTTTGATGTCCGTGAAGCTTCTTAACAGGAGGCAAGCTCAGTCCAAGCCCTTGGAGAAACTTCGATAAATTACTTTTTGCATTTTCTTTTTCATTTGTGGAGTGCCATTCTTCAATTTTAGGGAAAAGAGTGTGGATATTAAACCGCAGTAGCACGCTTCATGTGTTTGGCACCACCGGCGGTGACTTTTGTGGATGGGCTTACCATCTTGTCAGCCATATTACGATTCCATCCTATCCTATGGAAATTATAATGTAGAGGATGGAATATCTGTAACATTTGTGATGGTGTATTACATCTGCTGAGATCATAATCAGGCCCTTAATTAGATATTGTCTGTAGTACCACTGCTTTCCCATTGTGCCCCAAGGTGCACAATCAGCTGTCCTAGCATAAAGCGATATGGCATGAACCAAGCAAGTATTTCAATATGTAGTATTTACAGTTTGGCATTGTAAGACACATACATTGACAAATCCACAAGGTCTGGCCTTGGCTTATTTTTGTTTTGATTTTTTATTTCTAGCATATACCAAAAAAAGACAAAAAGCGAAATGAAGAAATCATGCTACCACCTAAACATGGCAGTCAAGCAGTTGCAATAGAAATGTAACATTCTTTAGAACTCAGAACTCAATCATTGCTTATATTTATATAGTACTGTCTGTGTGCTTCCTATGAAGTAAGCTTTCTTAGAGCAGCTATAGAAAACATTTTTAGTTTTAATGTACATCAGAGGAAATTTGGGCCAGATGTACTAAGCATTTTTATGGTCAGAAATGCTCTAATTCGGAGTTTGCTACCCTTAAATGTTTTTTCTCATGTATTAATCACCTTTTAAGGAGTTCTGATTTCTAAATGTAATTCCAAATGGATACCCATTTGGTATCTGGAAGAGCAGTGCTGTAGGTGTTCCTTCCAAATACAGAGCTGTGTCTAATGTATCAATGTATTGTGACCGAAATCTGGTTCCAAAATATTGGTATTTTACTGACACCTCAAAGTAGGTGATAACCAACTCGTAAAAGAGAAGGGGGTCACCCTGGAACCTCTTTTGCTTTGTGAATGCCCAAGGGACTACTACCTGCTCCTAAACAATTATTTATTTTAAACCCAGCCCTGCTTTCTGCATTTTATTTAAATTTGATTAATTAAAAAGGAATCACAGACATGGTGCTCTGCTGGCCACTGCAGGGCATTTTTCCTGTGATGACCCCCAATCGTAGTGAGTTGCAATTTGCAACCTTCCATATTTATATTCATGAGATAGGTCAAATTGGGACCAAATATGATTAAGATCACTTCTTAAAAATCTTTATTGGTTACAAAAATACTGGCCTAAAATAAAGTTAAAAATGAAAAGAAAAAGCATTAGAAAAACTAAATATTGGCCCACCAGTGCTAGCAGTGAAATGTGCCTGTTTTTAGGCAGATGCACACATGTGATCAGGAAAAACGGCATCACTTACAGTGCAAGAGAAAAGTAGGCTGATTATTTGGCCCATGTTAGATGCTGAGGTGGGTGGTATTAAAAAGTGAATGGCAGTTGAATAGACCAATGATTGAAGAGGGGCGACCCAAAGCTACTCTATTTATCTGTGTGTGTGTACTGCCTGATTTTTATGTTATTGCTTTTCTGAATCGTTTTCCTGTTGTGATAGAGTAAATTAAATACATGAGCTTCGTATCCGCACATCTATAGTATGTGAGAGTTGAAATCAAACCAGGGTATGGAATAGGGCCCAAATGAGAAGCAGCGTGTGCTGTGTTTGCTGGAAGTTTATTGCTTGCCTCAGTGCTGTTGGCTCAGACAGAAAGTGCACAGATATGCTTTTTAACTCAGAGAGTCGAGGGAGGTTTGTACAGTATCACAATTAAACTAAGAGAGTTAAAAAATATGACGCATTTTTGTTTAGATGCCTGCCCTTTATCTTCTTATATTGTATTCTGTTCCCTGGCATATGTTTACATTCTAGTGACATCACATTAGGACAAATCTGAATGGCCATGAGTTGCAAAGATCAATTTTCTTTTCTTGAAAGGAAGCATTAGAGTTAATGTTCCTCTCTATTTTAACTTGTCAACTGATTGAGTATTGTGAACTTTCACCCCTTTTCCCTTTTTAGTCTGGCTGCATGTCAACTAGAAAATACTCATAAACTCTTCTCAGGGAACGTTGCATTCAGGACTGCTGAGGAGTCAGCCAGACATTTGTCTTTTGCTTGCAAGATCGTGTTTCAAGCCTGCTGCTTTTTAAGCATGAGGTTATTCTTAGATCTGCTTGGCCCCTCTTAAGCTGTGTGTATGTTAGTCTGCAATTTTGCACACTTAACAGCTTCTGTTAGTTCCGAGATTCTGCAGAGAAACTGTTAACAGAAGGCCGGAGAATTACTTTGTGGTGTGTTGATTTTCAGGGAAATGTTATCTTCTACAAAGCAAGTGTTTTGAAAAAAAAATATATATATGTTTGCACTGCACTGACTGCAGCTCCATTTTCTCCATTTCTACGAACTAACAGCAAGCTCCCCTTCATTCCCCCGACTAGAGAAGAACCTCACCCATTAATGGAAACTGGATCGCTGTACTCATAAAATTGGGTGTCTACGCAGATTCAACATTGTACACATTCCACGCTTATCTGCAGACTAAATATAAAGTGTAAGCGACGGAAGCCTATCCGAAATTTCTAGTACGCCATTTCCATCTGCAAATGTAATGTTTCTCGAAATTCACAAAATTCTGAAAATGTCTACACTGCAAAATGAATGCAAAGTTCATGTAAATTTGCACAATACTTGTGAACGACAGGAACCATCTTGAATGCTTGTATACTGTGTGACTTTTGAAAATAAAATGAGGTATGCCCTCTCCCAATTTTCACGAGATGCCACAAAACAAATTTTATAAACGTTTGTAAAATTGTTCACAATTGTCACATAATTTCGTGAAACACAATTTCACAGTTTGGTATACTTTCAGTACAAGAGAAGACTCTATAATAGATTCCTTCTCTTCTTTTGGGGTCAGTTGAGATTGTCTCAATTCGAAAAATATTCGAATACAGTCGAAATGAGACAATCTGAACTGACCCCAAAATAAAGGTATACATTTGGATCAACTATAGCTTCCTTCCTGAAACCACACGCTGAGGCCAAACCCTCCTTTCTTAAAGACACTCAAAATGTCTTCAATCGTATAAAAAAGTTAGTGAAGAAAACAGCATCAAAATGATTATCACCCTTGATGTTGAGGTTCTGTATAATAGTATCCTGGAAGACAAGACGCCATGAATAGTCTAAAGACTCTTAAGGAACACCATGCAAGATCACATCATGTCAATTAGATCTGCAATATTGTGTGCCACCTTGGCTCTGAGGTTTCAAAGTTTGGCTTCAATTGGCTTCTAATTGTAAGGTACCCTGTATTGCCAAATGCAAGGTACTTCCATGGGAAGAACTTTGTTCCAGGATTTGCAGGACTCTACATTGATCAATTGTGAACCAAACATGTATAGGCAGAACACAACCACTTTAAAGACCATATGACACTCTCGTGGAGGCACATAGAAAACATCCTGTTAATATGGTGGGACATGTAGAAATGGTACCCACAATTGTGACAGGAACCTTACCTCTAATTTACATGGGCAGCCTCAGACGGACACATTTCATTTTTTAACTTTCAAATCAACATTGCAAATGGACGGATGAATTTTAAAACCCATAAGAAACTCACAGATAGCAATACTTTGTTATTGTTTGATAGCCACCATCTCGTGCTCTATGGGAACATTTTATAAGGACAATGTCTTTAACTATGAAGAAATGTCAGCAGTGAAATAACTCACTACAAAGAAGAAGTGATTGATTTAACAATCAAACTATGAGCAAGAGAATGCCCTGGCATGATCATACAGAAAGCCAGGAAGAGAGGAAGAAGCAACAATTGTGAAGCCTTTGTAGAATCCACAAATCAACCAATCCAAGAAAGGTTAACTGTGTGACTTTGTTCACACCAACGTGAAATAAAAATAAATGTTGTAAGGACTCTCATATCTCTATGACACTGCTGGATTAGGGTAGGTAGCACCTCTTATTGTAGGCAACTGGTTCTCTCCCAAAACAGTTGGCAACTCTCAGCCCAACCCATCCGGCTTTCTAGCAACACCTCACCAAAACACAAACAGTAAAGATGTTTCCTGGCAATCTAGCACAAGGACTATGAAATCCTCTCAGGGAAAATCGTGGTGAAACAAGTCTTACCATTTTCTCTCATTAGAAATGAGTCTCTTACACACACAGGCAAGAAAGAAGATGCAGAACAGTTTTCAATACATTTAGTGAGAAGACTGCAATCTACTATAAAATACATGAGCTGCAATGATTAGGATAATGACAACAGAAACAATCAGGATTGTGAGAATAAGTGATTTAAAGATGAACAATTCCAACATTTTGCAATAAGCATGAATATACAAATTCCTTCCTAAAGCGTATTGCCTAGCCTAAAGAGAGCAAGGTACGATAAAACTAATCTGCCCAAGCCATGTCCATGAGAAGCACCCCCAAACCCCCTTACCTTAGAACAAGTTCAGCCTCCAGTCTCAAAATCAGGCGGTCTAGAGACACAAAGGCTGAGGTCTGCTGCAAAGTGACATGAAGTATGGATGAAATCTCCTGGGTGGAACCTCCTCTAATGGACTTGCTCTTACAGAGTGTTTTTATAAGGCACATGTTATTGTTCTTGCAGACATCCTGACGTGGGTATGTACCTAACTAAGTGTTAGATTGTGTGCACCAACTTGAATCGACAATATCATAACAAAACACCTAACATGTTCACGTTCTTCACATTCTATATTTGTCTAACATTAAGCAAAAGGACATGTTGACAATCCAATACATACATTACCCATAATGACACTTTGACAGAATGGCAACTGATTACAAAATAAAAACATTTTTTTATAAAATATAAAAACTGCAAACACTGCTAAAATGAATACAAATGAATAATAAAACAGAGGATGTTTATCTAGATAAAACGGCACAGGCCTGCAAGCCGAAACTAAGCTAAACTCATATACCCAAGCAACTAAAATGGATCCACAACAAAATATTCCATAAGAATAGGCATAATACATATTAACCCCTTCGCTGCCAGGCCTTTTCCCCCTCCTGTGCCGAGCCTTTTTTTGGCTATTTGGAGCAGTTCGCACTTAGGCCCTCATAACTTTTTGTTCACATAACCTACCCACGCCAAATTTGCGTCCTTCTTTTCCAACATCCTATGGATTCTAGAGGTACCCAGACTTTGTGGGTTCCCCAGAAGGAGGCCAAGAAATTAGCCAAAAAACAGTGAAAATTTCGTTTTTTTTTTTAAAAAAAGGGAAAAATGGGCTGCAGAAGAAGGCTTGTGGTTTTTCCCCTGAAAAGGGCATCAACAAAGGGTTTGCGGTGCTAAAATCACCAGCTTCCCAGCTTTTAGGAACAGGCAGACTTGAATCAGAAAACCCAATTTTTCAACACAATTTTGGCATTTTACTGGGACATACCCCATTTTTACGATTTTTTGTGCTTTCAGCCTCCTTCCAGTCAGTGACAGAAATGGGCATGAAACCAACGCTGGATCCCAGAAACCGCAACATTTCTGAAAAGTAGACAAAATTCTGAATTCAGCAAGGGGTAATTTGTGTAGATCCTACAAGGGTTTCCTACAGAAAATAACAACTGAAAAAGAAAAATATTGAAATTGAGGTGAAAAAAACATCACTTTTTCTCTACGTTTTACTCTGTAACTTTTACCTGCAAAGTCAGATTTTTGAAAGCAATATACCGTTACGTCTGCTGGACTCTTCTGGTTGCGGGGACATATGGGCTTGTAGGTTCATCAAGAACTCTAGGTACCCAGAGCCAATAAATAACCTGCACCCTGCAGTGGGTTTTCATTCTATGCCGGGTATACAGCAATTTATTTGCTGAAATATAAAGAGTAAAAAATAGCTATCAAGAAAACCTTTGTATTTCCAAAATGGGCACAAGATAAGGTGTTGAGAAGCAGTGGTTATTTGCACATCTCTGAATTCCGGGGTGCCCATACTAGCATGTGAATTACAGGGCATTTCTCAAATAGATGTCTTTTTTACACACTGTCTTACATTTGGAAGGGAAAAATGTAGAGAAAGACAAGGGGCAATAACACTTGTTTTGCTATTCTATGTTCCCCCAAGTCTCCCGATAAAAATGATACCTCACTTGTGTGGGTAGGCCTAGCGCCCGCGACAGGATATGCCCCAAAACACAACGTGGACACATCACAGAAAAAAGAGCTGTTTTTAGCAAAGTGACTACCTGTAGATTTTGGCCTCTAGCTCAGCCGCCACCTAGGGAAACCTACCAAACCTGTGCATTTCTGAAAACTAGAGACCTAGGGAAATCCAAGATGGGGTGACTTGTGTGGCTCGGACCAGGTTCTGTTACCCAGAATCCTTTGCAAACCTCAAAATGTGGCTAAAAAAACACATGTTCCTCACATTTCTGTGGCAGAAAGTTCTGGAATCTGAGAGGAGCCACAAATTTCCTTCAACCCAGCGTTCCCCCACGTCTCCCGATAAAAATGATACCTCACTAGTGTGGGTAGGCCTAGCGCCCGCGACAGGAAACGCCCCAAAGCGCAACATGCACACAGCCAAATTTTTGAAGGAAAACAGAGGTGTTTTTTGCAAAGTGCCTACCTGTAGATTTTGGCCTGTAGCTCAGCCGCCACCTAGGGAAACCTACCAAACCTGTGCATTTCTGAAAACTAGAGACCTAGGGGAATC
This sequence comes from Pleurodeles waltl, assembly GCF_031143425.1. NCBI lineage: Eukaryota > Metazoa > Chordata > Amphibia > Caudata > Salamandridae > Pleurodeles > Pleurodeles waltl. The sequence goes on from NC_090438.1 coordinate 573,061,107, forward strand.
CAAGATGGGGTGACTTGTGTGGCTCGGACCAGGTTCTGTTACCCAGAATCCTTTGCAAACCTCAAAATTTGGCTAAAAAAACACATGTTCCTCATATTTCTGTGGCAGAAAGTTCTGGAATCTGAGAGGAGCCACAAATTTCCTTCCACCCAGCGTTCCCCCACGTCTCCCGATGAAAATGATACCTCACTTGTGTGGGTAGGCCTAGCGCCCGCGACAGGAAACGCCCCAAAGCGCAACGTGGACACAGCCAAATTTTTGAAGGAAAACAGAGGTGTTTTCTGCAAAGTGCCTACCTGTAGATTTTGGCCTGTAGCTCAGCCGCCACCTAGTGAAACCTACCAAACCTATGCATTTCTGAAAACTAGAGACCTAGGGGAATCCAAGATGGGGTGACTTGTGTGGCTCGGACCAGGTTCTGTTACCCAGAATCCTTTGCAAACCTCAAAATGTGGCTAAAAAAACACATGTTCCTCACATTTCTGTGGCAGAAAGTTCTGGAATCTGAGAGGAGCCACAAATTTCCTTCAACCCAGCGTTCCCCCACGTCTCCCGATAAAAATGATACCTCACTAGTGTGGGTAGGCCTAGCGCCCGCGACAGGAAACGCCCCAAAGCGCAACATGCACACAGCCAAATTTTTGAAGGAAAACAGAGGTGTTTTTTGCAAAGTGCCTACCTGTAGATTTTGGCCTGTAGCTCAGCCGCCACCTAGGGAAACCTACCAAACCTGTGCATTTCTGAAAACTAGAGACCTAGGGGAATCCAAGATGGGGTGACTTGTGTGGCTCGGACCAGGTTCTGTTACCCAGAATCCTTTGCAAACCTCAAAATTTGGCTAAAAAAACACATGTTCCTCATATTTCTGTGGCAGAAAGTTCTGGAATCTGAGAGGAGCCACAAATTTCCTTCCACCCAGCGTTCCCCCACGTCTCCCGATGAAAATGATACCTCACTTGTGTGGGTAGGCCTAGCGCCCGCGACAGGAAACGCCCCAAAGCGCAACGTGGACACAGCCAAATTTTTGAAGGAAAACAGAGGTGTTTTCTGCAAAGTGCCTACCTGTAGATTTTGGCCTGTAGCTCAGCCGCCACCTAGTGAAACCTACCAAACCTATGCATTTCTGAAAACTAGAGACCTAGGGGAATCCAAGATGGGGTGACTTGTGTGGCTCGGACCAGGTTCTGTTACCCAGAATCCTTTGCAAACCTCAAAATTTGGCTAAAAAAACACATGTTCCTCACATTTCTGTGGCAGAAAGTTCTGGAATCTGAGAGGAGCCACAAATTTCCTTCCACCCAGCGTTCCCCCACGTCTTCCTATAAAAATGATACCTCACTTGTGTGGGTAGGCCTAGCGCCCGCGACAGGAAACGCCCCAAAGCGCAACGTGGACACAGCCAAATTTTTGAAGGAAAACAGAGGTGTTTTTTGCAAAGTGCCTACCTGTAGATTTTGGCCTGTAGCTCAGCCGCCACATAGGGAAACCTACCAAACCTGTGCATTTCTGAAAACTAGAGACCTAGGGGAATCCAAGATGGGGTGACTTGTGTGGCTCGGACCAGGTTCTGTTACCCAGAATCCTTTGCAAACCTCAGAATTTGGCTAAAAAAACACATGTTCCTCACATTTCTGTGGCAGAAAGTTCTGGAATCTGAGAGGAGCCACAAATTTCCTTCCACCCAGCGTTCTCCCACGTCTCCCGATAAAAATTATACCTCACTTGTGTGGGTAGGCCTAGCGCCCGCGACAGGAAACGCCCCAAAGCGCAACGTGGACACAGCCAAATTTTTGAAGGAAAACAGAGGTGTTTTTTGCAAAGTGCCTACCTGTAGATTTTGGCCTGTAGCTCAGCCGCCACCTAGGGAAACCTACCAAACCTGTGCATTTCTGAAAACTAGAGACCTAGGGGAATCCAAGATGGGGTGACTTGTGTGGCTCAGACCAGGTTCTGTTACCCAGAATCCTTTGCAAACCTCAAAATTTGGCTAAAAAAACACATGTTCCTCACATTTCTGTGGCAGAAAGTTCTGGAATCTGAGAGGAGCCACAAATTTCCTTCCACCCAGCGTTCCCCCACGTCTCCCGATAAAAATGATACCTCACTTGTGTGGGTAGGCCTAGCGCCTGCGACAGGAAACGCCCCAAAGCGCAACGTGGACACAGCCAAATTTTTGAAGGAAAACAGAGGTGTTTTTTGCAAAGTGCCTACCTGTAGAGTTTGGCCTGTAGCTCAGCCGCCACCTAGGGAAACCTACTAAACCTGTGCATTTCTGAAAACTAGAGACATAGGGGAATCCAAGATGGGTGACTTGTGTGGCTCGGACCAGGTTCTGTTACCCAGAATCCTTTGCAAACCTCAAAATTTGGCTAAAAAAACACATGTTCCTCACATTTCTGTGGCAGAAAGTTCTGGAATCTGAGAGGAGCCACAAATTTCCTTCCACCCAGCGTTCCCCCATGTCTCCCGATAAAAATGATACCTCACTTGTGTGGGTAGGCCTAGCGCTCGCGACAGGAAACGGCCCAAAACACAACGTGGACACATCAAATTTTTTCATAGAAAACAGTGCTTACCTGTGGATTTTGGCCTCTAGCTCAGCCGGCACCTGGGGAAACCTAGCAAACCAGCTCATTTTTGAAAACTAGAGACCTAGGGGAATCCAAGATGGGGTGATTTGCGGGGCTCTGACCAGGTTCTGTTACCCAGAATCCTTTGCAAACATCAAAATTTGGCCCAAAAACACTTTTTCCTCTCATTTCGGTGACAGAAAGTTCTGGAATCTGAGAGGAGCCACAAATGTCCTTCCACCCAGCGTTCCCCTAAGTCTCTCCATAAAAATTATACCTCACTTGTGTGGGTAGGCCTAGCGCCCGCGACAGGAAACGCCCCAAAGCGCAACGTGGACACAGCCAAATTTTTGAAGGAAAACAGAGGTGTTTTTTGCAAAGTGCCTACCTGTAGATTTTGGCCTGTAGCTCAGCCGCCACCTAGGGAAACCTACCAAACCTGTGCATTTCTGAAAACTAGAGACCTAGGGGAATCCAAGATGGGGTGACTTGTGTGGCTCAGACCAGGTTCTGTTACCCAGAATCCTTTGCAAACCTCAAAATTTGGCTAAAAAAACACATGTTCCTCACATTTCTGTGGCAGAAAGTTCTGGAATCTGAGAGGAGCCACAAATTTCCTTCCACCCAGCGTTCCCCCACGTCTCCCGATAAAAATGATACCTCACTTGTGTGGGTAGGCCTAGCGCCTGCGACAGGAAACGCCCCAAAGCGCAACGTGGACACAGCCAAATTTTTGAAGGAAAACAGAGGTGTTTTTTGCAAAGTGCCTACCTGTAGAGTTTGGCCTGTAGCTCAGCCGCCACCTAGGGAAACCTACTAAACCTGTGCATTTCTGAAAACTAGAGACATAGGGGAATCCAAGATGGGTGACTTGTGTGGCTCGGACCAGGTTCTGTTACCCAGAATCCTTTGCAAACCTCAAAATTTGGCTAAAAAAACACATGTTCCTCACATTTCTGTGGCAGAAAGTTCTGGAATCTGAGAGGAGCCACAAATTTCCTTCCACCCAGCGTTCCCCCATGTCTCCCGATAAAAATGATACCTCACTTGTGTGGGTAGGCCTAGCGCTCGCGACAGGAAACGGCCCAAAACACAACGTGGACACATCAAATTTTTTCATAGAAAACAGTGCTTACCTGTGGATTTTGGCCTCTAGCTCAGCCGGCACCTGGGGAAACCTAGCAAACCAGCTCATTTTTGAAAACTAGAGACCTAGGGGAATCCAAGATGGGGTGATTTGCGGGGCTCTGACCAGGTTCTGTTACCCAGAATCCTTTGCAAACATCAAAATTTGGCCCAAAAACACTTTTTCCTCTCATTTCGGTGACAGAAAGTTCTGGAATCTGAGAGGAGCCACAAATGTCCTTCCACCCAGCGTTCCCCTAAGTCTCTCCATAAAAATGGTACCTCACTTGTGTGGGTAGGCCTAGCGCCCATGAAAGGAAATGGCCCAAAACACAACGTGGACACAACATATTTTTTCACAGAAAACAGAGTTGTTTTTTGCAAAGTGCCTACCTGTGGATTTTGACCTCTAGTTCAGCCGGCCCCAGGGGGGGGAAATGCCCTAAAATAAATTTGACCCCCCACCTCCCCAAACCCCCCCTGCCCAGGAGCGACCCTTGCCTACGGGGTCGCTCCCCCTGCGTGACATTGGCGCCAAACAACAAATCCCCGGTGCCTAGTGGTTTCTGCCCCCTTGGGGGCAGATTGCCCTAAAATTTACCAATCTGCCCCCAAGGGGGGCAGAAATGGTCTAAACACAGTTTGCCCCCCAGGGGAGCGACCCTTGTCTGATGGGTCGCTCCCCATCTCTAAAAAAACAAACAAACAAACAAAAAAACACAAAAAACAAATTTGCCCTGGTGCCTACAGGTTTCTGCCCCCCCTGGGGGCAGATCGGCCTAATAATAGGCCGATCTTCCCCCAGGGGGGGCAGAAATGGCCTAAAATAAATTTGCCCCCCGAACCTCCACCCCCCCCGGGAGCTACCCTTGCCTACGGGGTCGCTCCCGTGCGTGAAATTGGCGCCAAAAAACAAATCCCCAGTGCCTAGTGGTTTCTGCCCCCTTGGGGGCAGATTGACCTAAAATCGACCAATCTGCCCCCAAGGGGGGCAAAAATGCTCTAAATACAGTTTGCCCCCCCCAGGGGAGCGACCCTTGTCTGATGGGTCGCTCCCCATCTCTAAATAAACCACCCAAAAAAAATTTGCCCTGGCGCCTACAGGTTTCTGCCCCCCCTGGGGGCAGATCGGCCTAATAATAGGCCGATCTTCCCCCGGGGGGGGGGCAGAAATGGCCTAAAATAAATTTGCATCCCCCACCCCCCACCAGGAGCGACCCTTGCCTATGGGGTCGCTCCCCTTGCGTGACATTGGCGCCAAAAAACAAATCCCCGGTGCCTAGTGGTTTCTGCCCTTGGGGGCAGATTGACCTAAATTCGACCCATCTGCCCCCAAGGGGGGCAGAAATGCTCTAAATACAGTTTGCCCCCCAGGGGAGCGACCCTTGTCTGATGGGTCGCTCCCCATCTCTAAAAAAACAAACAAACAAAAAACAAAAACACCCCAAAAAAATTTGCCCTGGCAACAAGAGGTTTCTGCCCCCCCTGGGGGCAGATCGGCCTAATAATAGGCCGATCTGCCCCCAGTAGGGGCAGAAATGGCCTAAAATAAATTTGCCCCTCCAACCCACACCCCCCCACCAGGAGCGACCCTTGCCTACGGGGTCGCTCCCCCTGCGTGACATTGGCACCAAAAAACAAATCCCCGGTGCCTAGTGGTTTCTGCCCCCTTGGGGGCAGATTGACCTAAAATCGACCACTTCTGCCCCCAAGGGGGGCAGAAATGCTCTAAATACAGTTGTCCCCCCAGGGGAGTGACCCTTGTCTGATGGGTCGCTCCCCATCTCTAAAAAAACAAAAAATAAAAATAAAATTGCCCTGGCAACAAGAGGTTTCTGCCCCCAGGGGGGCAGAAATCGCCTAAAATAAATTTGCCCCCCCAACCCCCACCCCCCACCAGGAGCGACCCTTGCCTACGGGGTCGCTCCCCCTGCGTGACATTGGCGCCAAAAAACAAATCCCCGGTGCCTAGTGGTTTCTGCCCCCTTGGGGGCAGATTGACATAAAATCGACCAATCTGCCCCCAAGGGGGGCAGAAATGGTCTAAACACAGTTTGCCCCCCAGGGGAGCGACCCTTGTCTGATGGGTCGCTCCCCATCTCTAAAAAAACAAACAAACAAAAAAAAAAAATAATAATTGCCCTGGCGCCTAGAGGTTTCTGCCCCCCCTGGGGGTAGATCGGCCTAATACCTTGCCTACAAGGTCGCTCCCCTTGCGTGACGGCGCAAAAAAAAGATCCCTGGTGCCTAGTGGTTTCTGCCCCCTTGGGGGCAGATTGACCTAAAATCGGCCGATCTGCCCCCAAAGCGGGCAGAAATGGCCTAAATACATTTTACCCCTCCAGGGGAGCGAACCTTGTCCAAGGGGTCGCTCCCCATCTGTAAAACAAAAAAACAAAAAAATCCCTGGTGCCTAGTGGTTTCTGCCCCCCTTGGGGGCAGATCAGCCGAATCAAAATAGGCTGATCTACCCCCCAGGGGGGCAGAAATGGCCTAAAATAATCCCCCCCCCCAGGGAGCGACCCTTGCCTAAGGGGTCGCTCCCCTTGGGTGAAATTCACGCAAAAAAAACAACTCCCTGGTGTCTAATGGTTTCTGGCCCCCTTGGGGGCAGATTGGCCTCATCAAAATAGGCCAATCTGCCCGAAAGGGGGGCAGAAATGGCCTAAATTAATTTGCCCCCTAGGGGACCGACCCTTGCCTAAGGGGTCGCTCCCCACCTAAAAAAAAAAGAAAACATAACAAAAAGAAATAATAAAAGAAATGATCCCTGGTGCCTAGAGGTTTCTGCCCCCCCTGGGGGCAGATCGGCCTAATAATAGGCCGATCTGCCCCCAGGGGTGCAGAAAAGGCCTTCCCAAAAAAATGCCCCCCCTGGGAGCGACCCTTGCCCAAGGGGTCGCTCCTGTTGCGTGAAACTTGCGCAAAAAAAAAAACTCCCTGGTGTCTAATGGTTTCTGCCCCCCTTGGGGGTAGATTGGCCTCATCAAAATAGGCCAATCTGCCATCAAGGGGGGCAGAAATGGCTGAAATATATATTGCCCCGTAGGGGAGCGACCCTTGCCTAAGGGATCGCTCCCCACCTAAAAAAAAAGAGAACATCACAAAAAAAAAAAAAGCTCCCTGGTGCCTAGAGGTTTCTGCCCCCCCCCTGGGGGCAGATCGGCCTAATAATAGGCCAAAAAGGCCTTCCCAAAAAAATGCCCCCCCTGGGAGCGACCCTTGCCCAAGGGGTCGCTCCCGTTGCGTGAAATTCGCGCGCAAAAAAAACCTCCCTGGTGTCTAATGGTTTCTGCCCCCCTTGGGGGCAGATTGGCCTCATCAAAATAGGCCAATCTGCCCCCAAGGGGGGCAGAAATGGCCTAAATATAATTTGCCCCCTAGGGGAGCGACCCTTGCCTAAGGGGTCGCTCCCCACCTAAAAAAAAAGAAAACATCACAAAAAAAAAAAAGAAAAAAAAAAAGGTCCCTGGTGCCTAGAGGTTTCTGCCCCCCCTGGGGGCAGATCGGCCTAATAATAGGCCAATCTGCCCCCGGGGGGGCAGAAAAGGCCTTCCTAAAAAAATGCTCCCCCTGGGAGCGACCCTTGCCCAAGGGGTCGCTCCCTTTTGCCAATTTCATTGAAAAAAAAAAAAATCCCTGGTGTCTAGTGGGGTTTCAAAAGCCGGATTGCAAGCAAGGGCTTCCCCTTCCATCCCTGACTTGGGGGGGTGGGGGGGAACCCCACAGAGGGAGCGCTAGCGCTCCCTCTGGGCTCTGTGCACAGGACGTAATGGTTACGTCCTGGGCACAGCAGCACTGTGCCTCAGGACGTAACCATTACGTCCTGGGCACAGAAGGGGTTAAACACTGGAAAGTTAACTCTATGAAAACCATTATTTGCCTTTCTAAAGATTACACAACTTTACAGATCAGCTTATCCACACCAGAATCCTGATAAAAAACATTCAGGGACTGTAAATAGAAGCTGGGGTTTACCAAAGATCATTGGGAATTTACAATGTGGAAAATGCAAAATCCGTCTGTTGACAACACAAGCTAAAGAACTGGATCTAGGCCTTAGCAAACCCTGGGAGCTACTGGGACATCCAAACTGTAATAAACAAAACTGCATTAGTCTGATCACTCGCCGTTATGGGTTACGTTATGTTGGCATAACCACCAGGCTTGTGAAAGAATGCACCAATTAACACAAAGGTACCATCTGCTGAAAACACACTACAACCAAACCTCCTGTGTACTTTCTGAAACTCAGCCATACACAACATGACATGAGGTGGACAGTAATGTAAATATTGTCCACTGGCCCTAATGTGAACACACAACGTTTTCAAAAGAAACAATGGTGGGTCTTCAAGTTACATATTTCCACCTGGGGGTCTAAATGATGAAATACCTTGGTGCCATCTGAAATGATACAATACAACCTATGTTATGCTCCTTATGCTCCATAACTGTACCAAAAAATAATTATAATATAATTTACAAGAAACATCAAGGTTTTCTGTAATCAAGAGAAGATTTGCTCCACAAAACATTATCACAAAGGACTTTTGGAATACAAAGATTCGGGATCCTTCATAAACATACAAACACAATTAGCTTAGTTGAATTTCACATCAGAGACTACTGATGAAAGCATATTCTATGTTCAAAGTTGCTGCTATACCAGGCGGTGGGTGTATCTAAAGATTAATACCTTATTGAATATTTAGAAAAGTGGAGAAAAGGTATCTTAAGCAACCTCTGGTGCCTTTGTATCATGTGACCAGGATAATTACCTACATTGTTTGTGTTGAAATTCTATACTGGGCTTAATAGTATAGAAGCCCATCAGGAGTTGAACGCTCAGAATATCCCTTAAAGAATCAACTTTTTCTCCTTTGCAACCTCCTGGAGGTTTTTTAGTGGGAGTCTTTTGTTCTTTTCCTTCAATATAGCATCACATATTACACAACTGTGGTAGCCTAGTCCCTTAGTTACCTGCATCTTGAACACCCCCCCACAAATTTTATAACACTCTAAGATGACAGCCAAGAAAAATCAAAGTTAAAAAGTCTCTTTTCACGTGACTAATGCCCACATGCCTGTAGCAATAAGAAACAGGCTGATGTAGTTGTCCGCTACAAGCTTTCAGATATATCTTTTACAACTCTAGGATAGCAATCAAGGAATATCAAAGCAGACGTGTCTCATAGCAATGAAAGACAGGCTGATGTAGATGTCACCATATATATAAATCACTCTTCTAAGATCGCAGCCAGGTAGTATCGAAGCTACCATATCCCAATTCACATGATTATGGATCCATCTGCCCACTGAAGTGAGAAATGGGCTCATGCAACTGACTGCTGTCATCCAATTAGTGGGTCAACGTAAATATGACTGCTCTTGTTCACTTGAGATCATTCAGGAGTGGAGCGGAGGATGGTGGTAGAATGAACTGTGGGCACATCTTTAAAAATTTAGTAAGTATACTGAGGCACTGAAATGACGGGTATGGAAGATAACCTTAAAAATGGTTTCATACATTTTTGTTTATACTGCATTAGGCAAATATAAAGAGTGGGTGCCCAGACAAAGGAAGGTAGTGGTTAGACCCAGTCTTTATTAAAAGAAACAGATATATCATGATAAACAAGTGACTCTGGCCCTCATTACAACCCTGGCAGTCGGTGATAAAGCGGCGGTATGACCGCCAACAGCCCGGCGGTAAAAAAAAAAGGAATTATGACCACAGCGGAAACCGTTCAGACAGACAGCAACTCTTTAACACACCAACTGCCAGGGCGGTATCAACAAGCACCACGGCGGTAACCGCCAACAGCCAGGCGGAAGACAATGTACCACCCACTGAATTATGACAGGCCTATCCACCACCTTTTCCGGGGCAGTACCAATGACATCAAAAGCACGGCGGAAACAGAACACAGAAGTCAAAGGACTCACCTCTGGAGACTCAGGGAACAACCACAACGCCATGGAGCCCGAGTTGCACATTTTGCCGATGCTCGTCTACCTTTTCCTGCATTATGAACATCAATGCCGGCAAAGACGGCCACGGTGAGTACTGCCGCCTAGCACATAAAGGAGGCGGGAGGAAAAAGAGAGTGAATCACACACGCAACACACAACACCCCAACACCATATACACAACCAGATGCAGTAACATTGTATATACATCCCGTACCCCTCAGGAATAATGCAAGGACAAAAAGATTGGAAGAAAGTGAGTGTAATACGATAAAATAACACGAATAAGTGCATCAAAATACAAACGTATATACATATTTACAAATGGAGGGACACTGCCAAGTCCTCAATGTCCGTGTGCCACAGGGCCACATCACATAGGCTAAGGCCCCACCTCACTATTGCAACAACACGGAGAAAACACTGGAGGGGCATCAGGCTGAAAATACACAGGCACCTTAGGGGGACGGGGAATGGGGGGGTACCTCAGCCAGAAGATGGTACAAAGCCACTGGTCTTGGAGGGGGCTACATGCCCTGTGCGATGTCCTGGGGAGTGCAAGGCCACAGCCTCTCAAGTGGGTGGTTTGCCCACTGCTTGGTCCTAGGGAGTGCAAGGCCACAGTCTCTCAAGTGGGTGGTTTGCCCACTGCTTGGTCCTGGGGAGTGCAAGGCCACAATCTCTCTAGTGGATGGCTTCTTCCACTGGTTCTGGAGGGGGCATTGTGCCCTGTGATGCAGATCTTGGGGAGTGCAAGGTCACGGTCTCTCATCTGGGTGTCACACCTACAGGATTTGCAGGGCCTAGGACGCACTACAGCCCATGGAGGTAGGACTACACACTGCCCGCCGGCGGTGACAGCAGCTCAGTGGTGGCAGTGGTGGGCCTGGAAGCGGTGCTGGCAGTGGTAGAGGTAGGCTCCAGCCCTTCTCCTACAGCCTTGGACGGCTGCCCACTGTGGATGCTGCTGCTGGCAGTGGTGCTAGTGGCGGTGCTGCCAGGGGTGGGGGGAGGCTCCAGCCCTTCCCCGGCAGCTTCGGACGACTGCCCACTGGGGCTGCTGTTGCTGGCAGCAGTGCTGGTGCTGCCAGTGGTGGGGGGAAGCTCCAGCCCTTCCCCTGCAGCCTCGGATGGCTGCCCACTGGGGCTGGTGCTGCTAGCAGTGGTGCTAGTGGCGGTGCTGCCAGTGATGGGGGGAGGCTCCAGCCCTTCCCCTTCAGCATCGGATGGCTGAACTGCCATGGTTGGTGGTGGGGGCTCCAAATGAGTCCCTGCACCAGGCCTCCTGTCCTTCCTGCTGGTGCAGGCCCCTTGCCCTTCCCTTTCACATCTGGTGGTGCCTTCTTGCCCTTTCCTTTCACAGCTGGTGGTGCCTCCTTGCCCTTCCCTTTTGCAACTGGTGGTGCCTCCTTGCCCTCCCCTTTTGCAGCTGGTGGTGCCTCCTTGCCCTTCCTTGATGCACCTGGTGCAGGCACACTTTCAGTGCTCCTAGCTGCTTCCCAGGATCTTCTCCCACCTGCAGTAGCTGTCGACACTACTGTGGCCGTGGACTGGGTAGCTGAGGTGCTTGCCTGGGTTCTGACCACCCTGGCCTGATGTGAAGGACGGGGGGCTGGGGGGGAAGGGGTATGGAAGAGGTCAACGGTGGAGAGGAAAAGCTTCTTAGGGACATTGGGGCAGGAAGAGGGTGAAGGTTTGGGAGTGGAGGAAGAGGAAGTGGTTGTAGGAGGTGTCTGTCTGCTGTGTTTGGGTGCAGGTTCATGTGCTGGATGCTGGTGTGAGGTGGATGGCTGCTGGGTGTCCGAGTGCTTACGTTTGTGTACTTTGGGAGGAGGGGGCACAGACACAGTGGGAGCGGACACAGGGGGGATGTGAATGGATGTGGGGGTGGTGACTGCCAGTGAGGGGCATATAGTGATAGTCGTGATGGTGATGGAGGTAGTGGATGAGGATGTAGTGCATGCAGGTGTGAGTGGAGAGGCTACTGGGAGGGAGGTGGACGATGAGGAGGAGGATGGGGACACAGTGGAGGCAATGGATGTTGGTATGTCTGCATCTGGATGGTGTTTGTGTGAGTGCCTGTGGGATGATGTGTGGAGCTTGTGTTTGCCTGAGCCACTCCTCTGTTGTCCTGTGTGCATGCAGGTCTGCCTGGGTGCTTGGGATAGGTTGGGGTTGAGGGGAATGGGACTGGGTAGAGGAAGTTGGAGGGGGGAGGCTAGAAACAGGGACAATGGCTGCCATCAGAGAGGAGGCCAGAGCTTGGATTGATCTCTGTTGGGCGGCCATGCCATAGTGAATGCCCTCCAGCAATGCATTTGTTTGTTGCAAATGGGCTGCCTGGATGGCATTCACAATGGTTGACTGCCCAACAGAGATGGATTGCAGGAGGTCAACAGCCTCCTCACTCAGAGGAGCACGGCCAACTGGGGCAGGGCCTGAGGTGCATGGGGAGAAGGAGATGCCCACCCTCCTGGGTGAGCAGGCACGGGAAACACGCTGAGGGGCTGCTGGGAGGGTGGTGCTGGTACGGGGTGGCAGCTGTACCTGTAGTTGGGGTGGGCACAGAGGTGTCTGCCACCACCAGGGAGCTTCCATCGGAGGAGGTATCACTGTCCGAACTGTCCCCTCTTGCCTCCGCCATGGAGCTCCCCTTGCCCTCCGTCCCACTGGTGCCCTCAGCGTCGATGGATTTGGCCTCCTGGGCCATGTGGGATGCAGCTCCCTCCGTCGCTGGTGCCTCAGCTCGTCTGTCAGATGATGCTAATGAACATAAGGACAGGGTGGCAAAATAAAAAGGGGCCGAAGAGACAAAGGATATACTTGGTCAATGGCTGCTCCAACACCTCCGGTGGCGTACACAGCACACACACACAGGGAACAGCCCTACGCATTAGGCAATGCACTACCAGTCACAATGCTAGTCACCAGGCCATGGACAGTAATACTTAACACCAGTAACAGCATACCTGAGACCCAGCCCAGTAGTGGATGCCTACTAGCTTGGTTTTAGGTGGTTCACATCATACCCTGCTCAACATGGGACCTACCCTGCAATGTCCGGCCCGGCCTAGGGGCACCCACAGACCCACATCCCCCACCCAAAGACCACCCCACCACACGCAAGTAGTATATTGGGAAACTGTACTCACCCCCTTGTGGCTGCTGTGATGCCCTCAAGCGCCCACACAGATCCAGATAGGCCACCGCCAGTATGCGGGCCATCAGGAGGGTCAGGGTTCAACAGGCACCCTTTCCTCGTTGGGAGGCCATCCCCAGCTGGGCCTCTGCCGTCTTCCTTGCCCAACGTCTTAGGTTCTCCCACCATTTGTGACAGTGGGTGCTCCGCCTGCCATAGACCCCCAGGGTCCACACGTCCTTGGCGATGGCACGCCATATACCCTTTTTCTCATGGGTGCTGACCTGCAGAAATATACACATAGCAAAAGATATCAGTCAGACCGTCCGACCTGTTACACTCATGTCCCACCATAACCCACCTATCCCCTTACGCACAGACATTGCACACCAAATATGCAGCACGCAGCCCAGGGCCCTTCTACCAACTCCCCCCTACACAAGGACCTCACACACAGCACTCCATGCATTCATGCCCCATGCATCGTGCTCACAGTGTACTCACCTTTTGGTCTGGAGGCCCATACAGCATGCGTACTGCAGGTGTTCAGAAATCGAAAGAGCTTTCACTCCATGAATGTGCGGATAGTGTGCCTAGCGGACCAGTACATCTCCCATGTCAATGCAAAGTATCCTGGGTCTGTGCATGATGCCTTTATCCTGAGGAATAGCAGCATCCCATATGTGATGGCTCAACTCCAGAGGCACCGGGTGTGGCTAATAGGTGAGCCCTGGTTCCCACCCAGGGTTTGTTGGTGTATGGGTATGGTGCGGGCCCTAAGGGTTAGTGTGTGTCTAACAGTTGTCCCTCGATATTTGCAAGTGACTCTGGTTACCCCAACCTCTCATGGTTACTGACCCCTGTGAGGAATCCCAGGACAAGGGCAGAGGAACATTACAATGAGGCACATGGGCGAACAAGAAGAATAATAGAAAGGACATTCGGCCTCCTGAAAGCCAGGTTTCGTTTCCTCCATCTAACAGGTGGATCCCTGTACTACTCACCCAAGAAGGTGTGCCAGATCATCGTGGCATGCTGTATGTTGCACAACCTTGCCTTATGTAGCCAGGTGCCTTTTCTGCAGGAGGATGAGGCTGGAGATGGGCGTGTGTCAGCAGTGGACCCTTTGGACAGTGAAGATGAGGCAGAGGATGAGGATGAGGACAACAGAAGTGCTATTATAAGACAGTACTTCCAATGACACACAGGTAAGACACTGTAATTACACTTTACATTGACAGTTTTGTATTTTACATTGTCACTGGCAGGCTGATTTTCCAAATTTTATGACCACTTACTGTACCCTTTGGCATCTCTATTTTGAGATATATGTGTCCCAATATTGCTCCTGGTGTGTTGACTGCAGCCAACTTCAGGTCATTCTTATGTATACAATACTGTACAGTTATATTGCAGTGGCCTCTTCTGTGGGTGGACTGGAAGTTGCTGGCACCTCCTCTCCGGTGACGTTGGGTTGGGGACTTTTGGGGATGTAAATGCAGTGTTATTGTTTGTGTGTGTGTAATCCTGTGCATGGGTGTGTTGTCCTGTATGGTTGTTATTGCCCTGGCAGCTTTGCTTTTTGTCACTAGTGATTTTGTGGGCTAGGTGATTCTCTCTAATGTGCATGATTTAGTGATGGGTGTCCATGCAGGTCTATGAGGGGTGTCCATGCATTGGTGTTGCATGCAGGGCTTGGTATTAGGATGAGTGGGTTGGGATGGTGGGGTTTGTGTGAGGTGGTGGAGTGATGGGAGTGAGGGTAAGAGTGGGGGGTTGGGATGGCATGCAGGTAGGGGGGTAATAGTAATAGAGATTTCACTTACCAGAGTCCAGTCCTCCTCTTACTCCTGCCAGGTCCTCAGGATGCATGATTGCCAAGACTTGCTCCTCCCATGTTGTTAGTTGTGGCAGAGGAGGTGGGGGTCCACCACCAGTCTTCTGTACAGCTATTAGGTGTCTTGCTGCTGTGTAACGTACGATCCCCCGTAGGTCGTTCTACCTCTTCCTGATGTCATCCCTTGTTCTGTGGTGCTCTCCCACAGCGTTGGCCCAGTCCACGATTCTCCACCATAGCTCCATATTCCTTGCAATGGACGTCTGCTGCACCTGTGATCCGAATAGCTGTGGCTCTACCCGGATGATTTCCTCCACCATGACCCTTAGCTCCTCCTCAGAGAACCTGGGGTGTTGTTGCGGTGCCATGGGTGTATTGTGAGTGGTGTGGGTGTGTGGGGTGCTGTGTTGGGGTGTGTGATGTGGGATGCGTGGATAGTATATAGGTGATGGTGGTGTGTGTCTGTGGTCTTGTCTGTGGTTTTATATCTCTCTTGTGGCACTTGTTTGTATTGGTAAAGGGTTGTGGTTAATGTGTGTGTGTTTTATAGTGGTGTGGGTGTGTCGTTGTGGTGTGTGTATGGCTGTCAGGTGTGTGCAGTTTGAATTGTCCAATGTGGTATTGTTTTGTATCCGTGTGTGTATTTTGAGCGCGGTTGTATGTACCGCCAATGGTTTAGCGCCATTGAATGTCTCTGGCGGTGATTTGTGGGTCATAATGCTGTGGGCGTAGTTCTATTGGCGTACAGGTGTGGGTTTTGGTACCACCAGTTTACCACTGACCTTGGGCTGGCGGACATGTGTGTGTGGCTGTGTAGTGACGGATTGCTATGTGTGGGTCATAATATGGGTGGCGGTAATCCACTGCAGCGGCGGTATGTTGGCAGCAGTCAGCATGGCGGTAAGTGGGATTTACCACCAATGTCATAATGAGGGCCTATATTGCTTATTTTGAATACCGTCTGTGGGAAGTTGGCTGACACACAATACACACCAATACATGATTGTCCAGCCTGTGCTTTTTCTTCACAAATAGGAAAAGTACATTTATTACACACTCTACTAAATACTATGCACCCTTTACAAATATATACCTTAGGCAGATTGCAAATACTATAGATGACATTGCATAATCACCTTTGACTCCTAAAGGGCCATACAAACACATAAGATAAGTTTATTGGCTTGATCAAGGTTAAAGGTCAACAAATCACATGTTAAAAACACCATCATTTGTGTTTAAATGCAATAATCTATGATAACCATGTTTAAATGCACTTATTAATGTTAATATAGCATATCCGCTTTGATCAGTAATCAGTGTTAACAATAATATAACAATGGATCATTTTGGAAATGAGGAAAACATGTGTCTGTCTGCTTTGTTTTATACTTTCAGCCATATACAATGTAATCATAAAAACAGCCCCCAGAGGGCATCACTTTCTGATCACATAACATACAATCAAAGATTGAGCCACTAGAGAGCGCTGCACAACATGTACCTTCTTCAAACATGTTCAGACCATAATAAATGAAGCCACAGAACAAGTCTCTGGAAGGTCCTGCACTCCCAGCTGTAGAGCAGAAGCTACACCATTGGGAATGCTTTAAAAGTAATGAGAAACTCCTAGCGGGTCAAGGATGTCTTGACCCTGCAAACGTAGGGTCAGGGCCTTTAAAAATGGCTTTGGAGGGGCTTTATAACTTTTACAGCCCCCCCATCAAAAATTCTAATTTTTGTTTGTGTTGCCTCTGCCCTCCTGGGGCAACTGCAAGAAGAAAACAAATATACAGATGAGCCTCTTCTGAGGCATTATGGGACACTCCTCTGAGGAAGCAGTGAATATTATACCAATGGGTCTCCTTTGCTTTTTTTTCCTAACCAGGGGGTGCCTGGTCCCACCCAGGCAAACCAAATGCCTCCTTCTGTTGGAACAGCTTAGGGGGTCCACACCTGGCTCCCCCTGCCAGCTCCACTGCTGCCCCGGGAGCAAGCAGCTTTTCTTCTCTGGCCATGCATGCAGGCAGGAAAATCTCATCTCTGGTGACCACTCCACTCCCCACACACACGGACATGGGGAGCGGTGGCCAGGCTCACCATTGCTGGTGCTGGGGCTAGGCCCTTCCTCCTCCTCTGTGGGGAACATGATGACACTCCCTGTAGGAAAATGCCTTTCATGGCATGGTAACTCCCTAACTTTTTGCCTTTTGTTGATGCTAGTTATGATTGAAAGTGTACTGGGACCCTGCTAACCAGGCCCCAGCACCAGTGTTCTTTCCCTAAACTGTACCTTTGTCTCCACAATTGGCACAGCCCTGGCACACAGTTAAGTCCCTTGTAAATGGTACCCCTGGTACCAAGGACCCTGTGGCCAGGGAAGGTCTCTAAGGGCTGCAGCATGTACTTTGACACCCTGGGGATCCCCCCTCACTCAGCACATGCACACTGCATCACAGCTTGTGTGTGCTGGTGGGGAGAAAATGACTAAATCAACATGGCACTCCCCTCAGAGTGCCATGCCCACAACCCACTGCCTGTGGCATAGGTAAGTCACCCCTCTAGCAGGCCTTACAGCCCTAACCACAGGTGAGGGCATAGTTTCATGAGCACTATGCCCCTACATTGCCTAAGCCAAATCGTAGTCATTGTAAGTGCAGGGTAGCCATAAAGAGTATATGGTCTGGGAGTTTGTCAAACACGAATTCCACAGTTCCATAATGGCTACACTGAATTCTGGGAAGTTTGGTATCAAACTTCTCAGCGCAATAAATCCACATTGATGCCAGTGTGGAATTTATTGAAAAATGCACACAGAGGGCATCTTAGAGATGCCCCCTGTATACCATTCCAAACGCTAGTGGTAGGGTGACCAGTTCCTGTCAGCCTGCTACATCCAGATGGGTTTCTGGCCACATGGGGTGAGTGCCTTTGTCACTCTGTGGCCAGGAACAAAGCCTGCACTGGGTGGAGGTGCTTCTCACCTCCCCCTGCTGGAACTGTAAAACCTGGCAGTGAGCCTCAAAGGCTCTGGCCTGGTGTTACAGTGCCCCCGGGCACTCCAGTTAGTGGAGATGTCAGCCCCTCCGGACACAGCCCCCACTTTTGGTGGCAAGTCCGGAGGAGAAAAACAAGGAGGAGTCACCCACCAGTCAGGACAGCCATTAAGGGGTCCTGAGCTGAGGTGACCCCTGCCTTAAGAAATCCTCCATCTTGTTTTTGAGGATTCCCCCAATAGGATTAGGGATGTGCCACCCTCCCCTCAGGGAGGAGGCACAAAGAGGGTGTAGCCACCCTCCATGACAGTAGCCATTGGCTATTGCCCCCCAGACCTAAACGCCCCCCTAAATTGAGTATTTAGGGGTGACCCTGAAACCAGGAAATGAGATTCCTGCAACCTGAAGAAAGAAGAAGGACTGCTGACCTGAAAGCCCGCAGAGACGACGGAGACAACAACTGACTTGGCCACAGCCCTACCGGCCTGTCTCCAGACTAAAAGAACCTGCACAGCGACGCATCCAGCTGGACCTCTGAGGACTCAGAGGACTCCCCTGCACCTAAAGGACCAAGAAACCCCTGAGAACAGCAGTTCTGTTCAAAAACAACAACAAGAAACCAACTTTAAAGAGGCTCTTGCCTCCCTCCTGAAGCGTGAGTCTTCCCACTCTGCACCCGATGCCCCTGGCTCGAGTTCAGGAGAACCAACAACACAGAGAGGACCCCCAGGCAACTCCAATGATATGGACACCCTGTGTCAACCTCCCTGCACCCCCACATCGACGCCTGCAGAGAGGATCCAGAGGCTCCCCCAGACCTCGACTGACTGGTAACAAAGGAACCCGACGCCTGGACCAGGCACTGCACCCGCAGCCCCCAGGACCGAGAGGAACCACCTACAAGTGCAGAAGTGACCAGCAGGTGGCCCTCATCCTAGCCCAGTCAGTAGCTGTCTCGAGAAGCCCCCCCTGTGTCCTGCCTGCATCGCCAGAGTGACCCCCGGGTCCCTCCATTGCTTTCAATGCAAAACCCGACACCTACTTTGCACACCACCCCGGCGCTGAGGGTGTATTTAGTTTGCCTGTGTGTCCCCCCCCCCCATTGCTCTACAAAACCCCCCTGGTCTGCTCCCCAAGGACGCAGGTACTTACCTGCCAGCAGACTGAAACCAGAGCACCCCTGTTCTCCATAGGCGCCTATGTTATTTGGGCCCTCCTTTGACCTCTGCACCTGACCGGCCCTGTGATGCTGGTGCTGTGAGTTTGGGGTTGCCTTGAACCCACAACAGTAGGCTGCCTATGCCCAGGAGACTGAACTTGTAAATGCTTTACTTACCTGAGAAACTAACTATTACTTACCTCCCGTAGGAACTGTTGATTTTTGCACTGGGTCCACTTTTAAAATCGCTTATTGCCATTTTTGCCAAAACTGTGTATACTACTGTTTTAATTCAAAGTTCAATAATTACCTGTGTGAAGTACCTTACAATTTATGTACCCACCTAATTTCAGATTTTTGTGGTTCTAAAATACATTTAGAAAATAATATTTTTCTATTTAAAAACCTATTGGCCTGGAGTTAAGTCTATGAGTGTGTGTTCTCATTTATTGCCTGTGTGTATACAACAAATGCTTAACACTACCCTCTGATAAGCCTACTGCTCGACCACACTTCCACAAAATAGAGCATTAGTATTATCTCATTTTTCCACTATCAACCTCTAATGGGAGCCCTTGGACTCTGTGCACACTATCTCTCACTTTGAGAGAGTATATGCAGAGCCAACGTCCGACACTCCCTCTTCCTTTCTGTTGGCCCCAGGAGAGGAAGGGGACCCCAGAGGTAAAAGTGTAAAAGGATTCGGTGTGCCGCACATGCCAACTCCCTGAAATAATTAAAAAAACAATCTTGTGCTGACCCCTGGGCCCTGGCCCACATTGGGTGTATCTGTAGGGAATGGGGCAGAGTGCCACATGCGATAAATAGGTCACCAATCTTTAAAATTCCATAATTCACATGCTGTTGCATCAGTTTGGACAATCATGGTCTCATTGACAAAATTCTAGCCACCATGAGCAGTGTCAGCATATCTTCTCATCTTCACAGTGGGTGAATCTACAGGGACTGGCTCACCTGGTTCCCTCCACCAGCCTTTCTCCTTGACTTCAGAAGTTCAGGGCTTTGCCCAACTGGTCCTCAGGGGGCCTAAGGGGACCAGCCCCCCTTGGTGAGACCCACTGGTCCTGGGGTCAACTGGGCAGAGTCCTTAGTCCCTTCTGTGCAACAGGGAGTTCCTCCTTCCAGTTGTCCATGGCAGCCCAGGGTCTAGGCGTGCAGAGCAAAAACGCACCAACCACGACAGAGTCTCCTCCTTGTGCAAGAGGTGTAAATGGGAGTGGAAGATTCCAGAATCCAGGCACGCCTAGCCAATCCTAGGGTTCCAAGTCACCTCCCCAATATCTTCCCAACCCTCCTGCACATTATGCTAGAACAGTTCATGATGGCATCTTCCAGGAGTCACTAGTCACATCTTCTTTGGGGCTTCAGCTCCGCCCCTCGCTGACATCACTGCCAGGTCCTTTCTCACTAAATCATCTAAGTGGAGACCCCTTCTGTTTTAGCACCAGAGGTCTGGGCTCCTCTCATTGTTCAGTGGGTTTGGGCAGGCCTTTCTCTGGAACAGCGTGACAGCAGATTGATTGAAGCAGATCCTTCAGTCTCACCGCTTTCCTCCTCAGGAGCTGAGTGAAGTATTGTTAATTGCTCCCATTGTGTGGGGAGGCCTCTGTTCCTGCTGCTGGAGAATTAACTTGGCACAGCAGGGTGACAAAAGGCCTGGGCACTGATCCTGAGCTGAGCCAGAGAAATATGGCAATTCTGGATGACTATAAGTTGTACAGATATCTTTTCAGAACTTGCAGATTTCATTTTCTTGCATAGATTACCCCCTATTTCGACACATCACTGTTCTATGTAGACTGAAGGGAAGTGAAACTGTACTTTAAGGCAGTTGCCCCCCTAAGTGTATAATAAAATGTTGCTACAGACAAAACAGTAAATCACACTGACTTTCCTATTAGTGTATACTAACATTAAAAGGCCTACCCCAGGTCAATACATAATCCTGCAGAGTCCCCTCTGTGCCAGGCTACCTGTGCACAGTTACCAGGATGCACATGACAATAGTCTCACATGTACAGCCCTCACATGTGTGCACGTGTTCACATGTAACCAGCAGAGTACCCCTCATCTTATCTGTAGCAGCAGTCTTATCATAAAAGGCAGACACTACCAGTAAACACGCACAGTCCATTTACCATGTGATTCCCACCCATTAAATGGGTGAGACACATGTGTAGTAGGACTCACCCACAGTAAAATGCCCAAAACCGGGTGATCCAAAAAGCAAAAATTCCAGGCATATTGAGTGGCGGAAGCCAATTGCAAAACTGACTGTCAAAAGGAAAGCTCATGTTTTGCTGTGATCACATTTCCATGCAAACAGAACATGCCAAGTGTGCTCACAAATCAATACCATGTGGTAATGGAATAGAGGACTTGCTTGAATAGTCACATGGCAACGCCATTATTGACATAAGTTTTTGTCCTTGTACATATACATGTGTTCTTGTTTTATTCTTTACAGGGTCATCTGTTCTGCAGCACCTGAGTTGCCTGAATTTGGGACTCTCTCTGGGGTTTTCACACAAACATATTTTAAAGTAAAGCAATAAATGCCTTAGCCTACTTAGAAAGATAAGGTTACATATTTGTAGGTCCTATTGAAGCACAACGTGACTCAGAAGGGGAGCAAGGCATGAAACACATACACCATGCACAAGGGCCTTATGTTCAGTTCCCCACACCAGTTTTTAATCTTGCCATAGATTACCAACAAAGAATAAAAGGGTGCATATTAGCTTTGTTTAGGCAATTTTAATATTCCTCACTGCATTCACAACCCACTATTACCACAGACCACTACTATCCATCAGTGTCAGGAAAAAAGATCTCCCTGGTTGAGGGGCCCACTGGGCATTGCACTGCCTGCTGGCATGGAGTAGGGCCCAGTGATGAAGCATGCCACCTAGGTGTATGTGGGTCCTTGCATCCTATAAAAGCATATCTAGTGATCCCTGTGCAACAACAATTATTAGAAATACTTCTCCCTGTGTGCTCAGTGCAGGTAATAAATCTTTGCAAAGCATCACATTTTTGGTAAATGGTATAGTTTGGGGAGGGCATGTGATAGACAGATAACAACCTCTTTATCCCTTTCTGTTTTTGATGGAATGTTTAGGTGTACCAACTTGCATATCCCTAAATTCCACTTGCACAAACTTCAAATGATGGCACTTGGAACGCCAATGAACAAATGGCCTTCAAGACACCTAATTAAAATTTCGGTCTTTCCATTTCCTTGGAAATTCAATTTACTAGAGATGCACATTGAGAGTAACATATCACTGTATCTTCAATAACACCTTAAATTGTCCATCACAATAATATGAACCCTTTTTCGTAGCCAGTCCTATGAGCTGATATGCACCTCCAACACCATTGCCAGGCTCAGGATGACAAAATTGTCTTCCATAAATTCATCCAGTAGTCTTCTTAACATAACGTGTATTTGTTAGGTGCATGTTCACCCAGAAGGGTATCTTGGCGGTGAATAACAATTTTTTATTGCTAACCAACTCAATGGTACTCATTTTATCAACCTCAGAAGGATTAAAGGCTGAGTGGACCTGTCAGGATTTTAATCTGTAACCATGAGGTCGAACACAGGACCCTTCAATTTATGCATTAGTCCACGAAGCCACCAGGCTATTCTGATGCCTGTTAGTGCCATAAATAAACTATACATGCTTTACTCACTGATCATCAATCAATCTGACTCAAGTACTGGGCCTCTTCTCTCAGCTCTTTTTATTCCGTATGTAGTAAAATGACCCCTAATAGAACTCAGAATCTTATTGTGGTGATGGTTCATATTCTACATTCAGTCCATATTTGACTCTACTATTCGTGCCCCCAGGCTACAGTTTACATCACTTACCCATCTCTAGCAGTTCCCATTTAGAACGAACCAGTGACTGATTCAGTTCAGAAGAGTAAAAATATTTATTTGCTTAGAGTATTACATCAGTTTCCAACTTACATCACCACAACTGAGCTCATCCTTACCCATCTGACAATTCCAAATGAATCTTGCAAAGGGATGCTCAGCTCAATTTATGACAAGCACTCAGAATATAAAGCATAAAACCTGACTAAACCCTCTTAGGCCACACTGAATCAACACCTATTTCCACAGATGCATACTGTGGCCTTTAACAAAAGGAATGAATGCTGTAAGGCCCACACAGGTGGCAGCAGCATACAGGAAAAATACAAATAATAATAAAAAATAACTTTAATCATTAGTGTTATGTTTTAAAGTGTTGAAGTTAACGTTAATCAACAACCTGAGGCTTGCTCATCAGCTAGGAAAACACAAGTCGGTTGGAGCAGTGGGCTGCCCTTTTATGTGCCACTGACTGATTGCTACTCCCTATTTGTAGAAAAGGGGTGTTAGAGGAGGGTGCTGGCATTTTCATTTGAAATAAACAACATTTCAGCAAATGTTCCTTGATGTGAACCTCAAAACCTCACCTGCGTACTGTAGAAAACTGTTTCCAGCTTGGGCTGCAACTCTTTTGTTAACTTCGATACGCAAATTCTTGGTCAGACCAGAACCCTTTTTAAAGATCCAGGTTGTGTAGGTGGTGGCCCACTGATGATCCAGTCATTCAACAACTAGGTCCCACATTCGCAGCGCATTAAACACGAATTATCTTAACTTGTGTTGTAATTCTTCTGTTATTTTTTCATAAAATGATTTATGAAGCGGAAAGTGCTGCCCATACCATACAGTGTGGTCAACAATATCAGGACAAACAATCAAAAAACAACAATATGACACTCTTAGCGAAATATATAGTGCACACTAGAAGGGTGTGGTATCAGGATATCGTGACCGACCTATCGTTTGCAAAAATGTCCACCCTTTGGAGTTAATATTAGAAAAATTGCACCCACTGGGGAGATATGTTGAAAAGGATATTATGGCCACAATATTTATGTCAGGCGAAGTCGTCGATAATGAATTTCTGCACGTTACATTGACTCTTGATGTTCAAATAACATTGGTAGTTTTTTTCAGAATCAGAAGATCTTCATTCGGCTTTGCATAAAACCATCAAAGATAAAACAATTAAAAATCAAAACACGTAAAACACATACTGAACATCAATTGCTCCGTCCCCCTCATACTCAATAAAACTCGATTTACACTCTTTTTAAACTGTCAAGAAATATTTACCCTGGATGAGTCCACCATTGATGTTCAATACAAGAGACAGGCATTTGAAAAAGAGGAAACCCTGAAGCACGAATGTAAGCTGCCTAGGAGCTGTACACAAAATAAAGCATCAGGGCATTTCTTACGTTCCAAAAACTTTAAAATAGGCTTAAGATAAGTATCAAAAGAAGCTCTATAAAATAAAAAAAATAAAAAAACATAAAGTGCATCAAAGTGCGAGTAGAACACCTGTCGAAGGACAAGCCTAAAAACGTGTTCCCAGCTTGAGCGGCCTTTACCCAAAAACATTAGAGACGCCAAACCGAATCTGCCCAGAAATTAAACAAAACCAGCCTCTCCCACCTAGAAAGAGGTAAAGATAGATAAATGACCGGTACCTCATGTATACATAGTGCTAAAAAGTTCCTAGCTGAGCTTTTGTTAGACTCGGAGCACAGTCTTAAAGAGTGGCTAAAATCATTAGGTCTCAACATGACCCTTATTTTATCGGACTTTGATAAAGTGCTAGGTTCATAGAACATGGAGGACAAGCCAGGTTCATCAAGCATGCTGGGACATATCTCAACCATGGAATGGAACCACCCTTTTCAAGGCTGACCCAATCTGCTATGATTTTCCTACATAGGCCAGCCTTCTCGTTGGTCCATAATTTGACCCAGAGCAATACGGGAGCCAAGTTAATTTTATCTGAGATAACATCTAGATTTAAATCCACATGAATAATATAATGGGAGCTGAGGGGAGGGAGATGAAGCAGGCACTTCCAAATACAGTTCTCAACTTGTACGGGAAGGATTGGAAAAGCCCCAAACTCCAGGCCCATATAGAGCTGCAGAAACACATTGGGCATTATAGGGAGGAAAGATACTTTGGTGGTCCACCATATACCTGTAGACAATTCTTTAACTACTCCCAAATCGGCTGTAGGTGAAACCCCTTCCAGGAATTTATCCAAGCGGTCTGGTATTCCTACCGATGGTCCTTGTGTTGATATGGTGGGAGCCAACCATTGTTTTTCTATAATGAGCTGTAATGTAGCAAGCATTGGGGTTAAGTTCATTAATACTGCTTGGATTAATTGTGTCACCACCTATGATTTCGTAGTTTTGCAAGAAACATGGGCCACTATCTCCATTTTGTGTTCTGGGTTTGCTTGCTACTCCATTTCTGCAATTCCCCGCGCCTGTCACAGGGCTAGTGGCGGACTGTCTATCTGGGTTCAAGTGAATCTTAAAGTGAAAATCAGGGTACTTGACACCAAGAGTTCTGCCTTTCACGCACTGCTCATTAAGCATGCTTTTAGTTACTTTTTATTTTTATTTGATTAACCTTTACAATAATATCTTTGTTTACTGACACTGTATCCATTATGCACAGTTGTTAACCTTTCTTTCACATCTGTGGCCCTTGGGGGAGGGGCTTGTGCCCAGCCATTCTATCTTGTATATGGGGATTTTAATGAGAAACTACCTGCTTTGTGTGCTGATCCTAGGGGTGAGGGTTCAGTTGTCCCCCTTAAGCAGATGGATGCTGGACGGAAGAAACTTGGTCATTTTGTCTCTGAGTTTGATTTTGTTGATCTCACTGATTTATTTAATGGCGATGACTTTCATACGGCTTCTTTCATGGGGTGGGGGCGACTGTCAATTATTATTGATTATATCTTCTGAACTAGGACTTTTCTATCATGGTTTTCTCAGGGTTATATAAAGGAAACCGAGTGGGGGGATCCCAATGCTCTAATTATTGAAGGCTGTTTCCCTGTGAGTAAGAATAAAGCTCCAGCTGTTACTGTAGCAATCACCCAGCACTCTATTGATGACCTTCGGTTAGTCTCTTAAGGCACCATCAGGGGTCTTTTAAGGGCTGTTTGAGTGATGACAATAGTGGTGCCCTGCTTGCTCACTATGAAGCCCTTTGCTCTTGCATTAGGGATCAGTTGCTGAGGCTACGTCGGTGTATACAAGAGTGCCCTCGTTGCTTTGATAGTCACTGCTCTGTGGCCAACCACCAGATGGGGAAGGATCTTTCTGTTTTCCCTAAAGATCCTCAGGAGATCAGGGCTGCAATGCGGGAATATAAAAATACTCTGAAGTGGAGGAGGGAATTTCTGCTCAATGAAGATTGGGAAAGGCTGGGATATGCTGCCATTAAGCATCAGAGTGACGCCTTTTGGGATTTGGTGAGCAGGATTAGGCTTAGGGATGCTCTGTTCAGCCCCCTCTTATCTTTTGTCATGTCTGGTCCGGATTGGGTTCAGCATTTTGGCACCATTTATTGCATTGTAGAAGACAAGGAAGAGGAGCCTTGTCTACAGGATAAATGTAGGACTATTTGTCCCGATCTCGTAACCTTGCGGGAAGTGGAAGATATCATCAAGCAAAACCTGGGTGGAAAGGCTCCTGGGCCAGACGGGACACCCATGGATCTTATTAAATGTAACATCGACCTCTGGGGCCCCTTGCTTGATAACACTTTTAATAACTCTTTTTGCCACAAGATCCTGAGCTTCTGGATGGTGTCCACCAAGGTCCCCATTTTCAAAAAGAGGGATAGGAATTTGCCTGAGTGCTATCATCTCATTTCCTTACTAGACAGCACTGTTAAGATGGTGAGAAGGGTGGTTTTCAAACGAATTAGAGACTGGGCTATTGAGAATAAGTTTTTCTGTTCTTTCCAGTTTGTATTCTGTACAGGTCAGAGTACAGTGGAATAGTGTCCGAATTTGCATTTGATCATAGGCATGCATACCATTGCCAGGCACTGCCCACTGTTACTGGCCTTTGTAGACTTCTCCACAGCATTTGATTGTGTCACCAGAGCCAAACTATGGCTAATGATGTTGGTAGTTTGTTACATTTTCATAGATCTTCTTTATTCAGCTTCTTTTCGCAGAGATACTTTTAGAACTTCTCTTTCTAGGAGCAAAGTCAGGCAGCTTTCCTTGGGGCAGGTTTCTTGGACTTCAAGTTATGCTTCCTAAAATGGTATAGGAGCTGGCTGCCAGAGACAAACGTTTTGGATCACAGAAATCTTCTATAACATTATGTATGGTTTTGGATGACCACAGGTCAGTAAGAGTGGCTTGGAGTCTCAGTCCCAAACTGATACTAAGTTTTCAGACAGAGCTTGCATGATTCCAAGGCTCTGATGCTAGTTTGAAGCATTTCCTGAAATTCTGAGTATTTCCAAAGAATTGGCCAAGCCACAGTCTTCTTCCTTTAGAGGCATGCAAAATGAGGGGTAGTACTGGAATTCAACGAAGCCCAAAACAAAGTCATAAAGTAGCAAGACCTCTTCACTCATCCACTTCTTAACCTGTTGGGAGCTACATCTATGGGGAACAAATTAGAAGGGTGTGTTGTTAAACTTCAAAAGAGTCGTTGTCCCCTGTCTGTAGGAGGCTGATTCTCTTTGTAGTGTACAAAAATGATGTGCACTGTGCAGAGTCCAAGCAACCCAACCTTGGCACCCAGAGGTAAACAGCAGACCACCTAATGCTCTGTTTTTGTGGTAGTGTGGACCAGCAGTTTGGCTTATCTTGGATCTGTGCTACGCATTTGTTGTGCTCACAGTATCAATAAATGTGGATGCACACTTTGAAGAATAACTCAAGACCAATTTACTAAAATACTATTTTTAGGTCGAGGTTATTGAGATGTCCTGGGGGCCAGCCAGAGAAGTTTGGGCAGTTCCCGGTTTTGGTGAGGGAAGCGGCTGAAAGTCTTGAAGCTGGTGCAGAATGGAGAGGGGGACCACTTGGAAACACCTTGCACAGGTGGACTTAAAGTTAAGTCCGGTAGATCCCCTTGGAGTGTTGAGATTGCAAGGGGTCAGGGACACCTATAGCACATCTGTTATTCTAATGCAGGTGCCAGAGAGGCCGGTTGCAGTGCAGTCAAGAGTCTTGCATCAGGGAGTCCTTGGAGCCAGGAGCGGGTCACTTGGACGATTGCTTGCAGGTCAGCAGAGCCACTGTGGAGGGAGGGCAGGGGTTCCTTGGTAACCTGAGGTCCAATATCCAGGGCTTGCTTCTGGGCTTTTGAGAATCTGGAGTGGACTTTCCTTCTGGGTACCCGATGTTGGGGGTCCAGTACCCTGGGTATTAGCACGTCTCGGGCCCTGAAAGTTGCAGTGCCACAAAACGTGGCACATTGGTAGGTTTTGTCCTTTGGGTCCATCAGTTGGATTTTGATCAGGCTGCTGTGCTCAGTTTATTGGTCAGTCACCAGTCAGTGAACTATACTTCACTGTTTTCTTTGTTTGCAGGATGAAGGTGAGTCATGCCTTCACTCAGAGACAGGTTCTTGGCAATTTGCAGAAGGCTGGAGGTACTAGTTTTTTTTTTAAGAGTCCTTCAGGTTTCCAGGTGACACCTCAGCGGTGATTGTTGAGTCTTAGGAGCAGCAGGCAAGGTTTGGCACCTTTTTCTTTATGCAGCAGGACTTCTGTTCTAATGCATTGGGTCTTCTTTGTTCCTGGTCTTCTTGTGTCCATAGAATCTGCTCTGTAGGTCTAGGGATGGCCACTAAATACAGAATTTATTTGGTGTTGGGGGGAGGACCTGGTAGTGACCAATGGGTCACTTACGTTAGGGTGGCAACACCCACTAAGTGACCACTCTCGTGGGAAGGGGTCACATCCCTAACACTGATAGGCTATTTTATTGCCATCCAAGATGGAGGAAAATGAAATCAAGTGGTCACCTCACCTGCCGCACCTCATGGGTGGTGCAGACTGGGGGTGGCCACTACTCCTACTGTGGCTATGTTTTCCTGCTGGTTTTCCTGCTCAAAGTGGGGGAAAAAAATGATGAACGGCCATCTGCTGCTAGCAGCAGAGGTCAGATATCAAAGGCGGTAAGGCATTTGAAACTGACCGCTGGTGCAGGGTGCCTGCCTGGGGGAGGAGATGTAACACCTCTACCCAGGAAAGACTTTAGCCCTCATCTCGAGGCTGGCAGTCTGATGACTGCCAGCCTCGCCATGGCAGTCTTGCTGCCACGGACCTGGCGTTAAAGACTTCCACATCACAAGTTGTGGGGTTTGGCTTAAGCCATATCTCCACAACACCGCCTGGCCCATTGGTGGGGTAGCACCAATGCATCTGCCGGCCAAATTGCAAGACTGCAGACCGCCAGGCTTTCCGTGGTGGTCGCCCCACTACGAAAACCCTGGCGGAAACACACCTGGCATCAGGAATCCCCATTCCTGTCACCGGCATACACATCCCCACACATCCACACACATGCACACATGCAACCACACACATCCACACTCTTACAAACACGCACCCCACTCCCCAACGCACTCTGCGCACACTGAAACATGCATTCACACACTGACATGTATTCAGGCACACCCATGCAAACACACACACACAAACAACCCCCATTCACGTGCACCCATGCACACAAACATTCACATTCAATCGCATACACGAACGCTTTCTCAACCCCCTCCGCATAATCACACTCATACTACACCCGTCTTGCCTGCATACTCACACTTATACTACACCTCCTCCGCATACTCTCACTCACACATGCAGACATGCACACACAGAAACCCTCCACACCGCATACACGCACCCACAAACACCCCCCAACTGTACACATCCATTCACACACCTGCACTCACACATACACACCTCCCTCATCCACACACTTGCACAATGACATCCTCACTCACTCACTCACAAGCATGCACTCATACACCCCCATTCACACACATGCGCAAACTCATAAACCCCCATTCGCACACATACACGCACACACTACACACATGCACACAACACTCTCTCCCACCCCACTTTCGGACTATAACTTTACTTTTTCTGGTGAGCTGGTCATCCAGAAGGGGATGGGTCCTGGCGGTTTTGCACCGCCAGCACCACCAGTCCAGCCAAGCTGTATTATGGATTGTAATACGGCAGGTGGAGACTTGCTGCTGTGGCAGTGCTGGCAATGGAACCGCGGAAGTTCCCCAATGACTCCATATATGGCGGTCTGCTGGCTGCAGTGGCTTGAAAAAGACTGCCAAAGTCATAATGAGGGCCTTTGTGTTCTGGCTGAGAGCAGAAGCTGTCATCCCAGAAGTTCAAACGTCTGTCTGGTGGTGGTAGGCCAGTAAAAACAGTCAGCAACTATGCTAGGGCTATTAGGTTTTGCAGGGGCACCTCTAAGGTGCCCTCCAGATACATGATATAATACATTCAGCACTGGCATCGGTGTGGGTTTATTATTCTGAGTTGCTTGATACCAAGCAACCCAGTAGTCAGAGGGCCCGTCATGTAGTTGGGGAACTCGTAATGACAAGCGTCCAGCACATGTATTTTCTATGGCTTCCCTGTTCATTTACTATGTCTTTAGGTTTTGCAAAGACACAGTAGGAGCATATTTACTCATGCACACATATGCCCTCACATGCATTATAGTGCACCTTGCCTTAGGGCTGTAAGGCCTGCCAGAGGGGTGACTTACCTATATTGCATGCAGTATGAGTGGGCATAGTACTCTTGATGAGTGCCATGTTGAGTTTGAACTTTGTAAATATACTGTGTGGCAGTTTGCATGGGGCTGATGTGGTGCCACTCAGAGTGGCACCATTGGTGCTGCAGTTCTGTGGGGCCCTCTTCAGTACCCTGCCCTAGGTACCAGAGGTACCATTTACTAGGGACTTACCAGGGTGGAAGAAGTGCCAAACAGTTTTGGGGAACAAGATCTGGCCCTGGGAACCTGTTTAGCATGGGCACAGGACACTTGCAATTTGAAACCACATTATTTTCCAGGCTTAAAGTGGGGGGCTACCCTGTTAAAAGATACCCTTTCTCACATTGTCCTCACAAACCTGAAATCTGGTTCAAAGCTAAGGCCTGGGGGAGGCTGTGGATAAGCTTTTCAATTAACATTGCTATCTGGTTGACTCTCCCCATGCTCCACTCTGCACAACATCCCTGCAGAGGAAATCCAAATTGGATTTAGCTGTTCCAGCAGTCACAGCACTCATTTCATGCTTATCCTACTACAACTATACCATGTAAATAAGCATATGATATCCATGCACAAATACAGGGGACTGCCAGACCATTTTAGACTGGAGAAGCCAGTAAGCAACTCTCCCTATGGAGACCCTGGTAAATAAACCTGTCCAGATACTGTTATCAGTCCCTATCACCACACGCTTGGCACGCTGGTGGTAGCTGTGCTCAGTAAAGGAGGTGTGTACATGCTGCACACCTTCAAGCCACAGAGTTCAGGTGTGCGTTGCAGTCTTTATCAAAGTGGGCCCACTCCATATACTTTGATTGTCATGTGTGTGGAGGCCAAAAATTAAAAAATAACATAACACTCGCTATTTATGCAACGTAACACAGGGATGTATAGTTTCCACAACCATGTAGGGGTAATTACCATCCCAGTAGCTCCTTAGGTCCAGAGAAGTCTCCTGTATTACCTGAAGCTTTTGTCTACTAAACAGAATGCATGTAAACACCTAGGGCCAGATGTAGCAAACGTTTGCGACTCGCAAACGGGCTGATTCGCAATTTGCGACAGTGCAAAATCGGAAATGGGATGCAAAAAGCCCATTTCCGACTCGCAAAAAGCGATGGGACCCGTTTGCGAGTCGCATCCGTTGCGACCCCATTTTGCGACCCGCAAATTGCGACTCGCATTTTGCGACTCGCAACCAATATGCAATTGCAAGTCGCAAATTGCGACTAGTCGCAAAAAGCCCAGTTTGCATGTCGCATTTACCACTAACTCAGAGCAGGTGGTAACCATTACCAAAGTATAAAAGGAGACCCAGAAGGCATCTGGGTTACTCAAGATGGCGGACATATACCTGATAGCAGTGAGGAGGAGAGTCTACGCAGCCCAGCAGAGGAGGAGGAGGGGCCACAGACAGGAGAAGATATATAGAACCAGGCAGACCCTTTTCCAGCAAACTGAAGAGGAGATCTATGATAAATACCGCCTTAGCAGCGCAGCCATTCTAGAATTAATAGATTTACTAAAACCACAGCTAGAACACAAGACTCTGCGTGGCTGCGCCATCCCTACGCATGTGCAAGTACTATGCACACTGCACCTCTTGGCCTCAGGGAGCTATCAGGGGGTCATTGCCGTGGCAGGTGGGGTATCCCAAAGTGCAGTGTCAAGGTTCCTCAGGGCCTTCCTAGATGCCTTAGTCACGCACAGGTCTCACTTCATATACTTACCAAGGAATGAGGCAGAAATTAACAGCACCAAGCTGGACTTTTACCGCATTGCCCACTTCCCCCATGTCATTGGATGTGTAGATGGGACACACATTCAAATATGCCCCCCTGCTAATCTGGAACATATTTTCCGCAACAGAAAGTGTACCCACTCACTCAACATACAGGTTGTTTGTGATGCCCATTACGTCATCACGGACATCGTTGCTAAGTTTCCAGGCAGTACCCATGACTCATACATTTTTAGGCATAGTGGGATACATCAACGCCTGGAACGTGGGGAATTTGGAGACGGATACCTCCTAGGTAGAGCCACAGACACTTGCAGACATACACACAGGTCACTGTGCATGACTATCTGGACTTACTAACAGTGTACTTTTGTACCCAACAGGTGACAGTGCATATGCTCTCAGGCCTTGGATCATGACTCCGTTTTTAACACCAAGTAATGAATCTGAGAGGCAATACAACAGTGCGCATAAGAGGACCAGGAACCTGATAGAGCGGACCTTCGGACTCCTGAAGGCAAGATTCAGATGCCTCCACCGCAGTGGAGGTGCCCTCCAATACACCCCCATTACCGCATTCAAAATTGTGGTCGCATGCGCCATCCTCCACAACATAGCCACCCGACGTGGGCTACCTCTCACCCCTGCAGAGCCAGATCCTGATGAGGAAGAGCAAGAACAACCACATCGCCATCATGGGGATAGGAGTCTAGCTAATCAAGGCAGACTGAGACGGGAACACATTGCAACGCAATATTTTGGACGGTACGTGTCAACTCCCACCATACTCACCCATTAACCAAACACTCCTTTAGTTAAGTGGAAGAAAAATAACTGTTTTAATAATGTAATGAATGAACTATATACAAGATGAATTTGTCCATGGGCAGGGAAATGCCAACCAGTCATGTGGCACATTAACGCCATGTGCCACATTTATTTCTCCGGGCTGTTCTCTAGCTTCTCCTGCCCCTCCTGCCAGCCTGGCTGGTCCCTGCTGCGTCCATGGTGCTCTGCCTCCCACTCCTTAGCACCCTACTGTCAGTAGCAGATACACTGCTCACTGTGGAGCCCTCCTCACTATCTTGGGGTGTTTCCCCGGTGGCCCTCGACATCTCCTGTGTCTCCCTTAGTTCTATTATATGTGTGAGACATCCCAGGCCCCTGGCAACATCCCCAGCAAAATGGCCCATCTCTATTTGCAGGCCAACTGTCCCCCTCGACAGGCCTGTTGTGTTGATGGCTAGCCTGCCGATCGATGTGGCCATCCTGTCCAGTCTTAGCATGATCTGGCGATCTCTGCGCCGCCCAGCCTCTGCCTGGCCCAGCAGTCCGGCCGCCAGTTCCCTGATGGCAGAGGCAATGTCCCCAGTGTTCTGGCACATCAGGTCCATGCGTCTGTTGAGGTGCTGCATGGTTGCATGGTTGTGTCTTACAAAGCGGTGCAGCACCCCATTAATCCTGCCCAATATTGTGTTCTGCAGGCGCTGACCCCGCAGCAGATGTGCCTCACTGCTGGTTGGAGGAAGTATCCGGGATCCAGACGCTCTTGCCCTGCGACGCCTGCGCTGTGGTGGCTGCTCTGTGCTCCCACCTGTATCCTCCCTGGCTGTTGCTGGGGCAGCTCCTGGCGTTGTTGTTGCAGCAGGCGTTACCACTGCAGGAATGCTGCTGACTGTGCATGTGGGGGTGCTGGCGGGTCCTGGGGTGTCCTCCTGGGCCTGGGTGCTTGGGGTGTAGGGGGTGTCTTGCTGGAGACCTGTGGGACATGGGGAACACACTGTCAGTGTCTAGTATCTATTGCACAATTCCTAATAAACATTTGCCTATGAACTGCCTATTGGACTAAATTTCCCATAATGCATCATTCTGGCTTTTTCTACCCTGAAATGGAGCTATTTTGGTTGTGCATGCACCTGTGTACATGGTGGGTGGGGTATGACATTGATAGGGTTACAGGCATGTCACACGGTACTCACCGGTTGATGTGCTGGGCTCTGAGGTGTCCAGGTCCCCAAATCCACACACTGCCTCCGGCTCAAAGGTTTCCTCAATCATGTCTTCAAGGGGTGTGGGTGGTGGCACAGATGATGGTCCCCCTCCAGTGCCTCTCATCTCCCGGAGCCTTTCTGCCACCCTCTCCTTGGTCCGGGAGCGGAGGTCATACCACCTCTTCCTTATGTCCTCAATTGTCCTGTGGCTCACACCCAGGGAATTAATTTTCTCTTGCATTTCCTGCCAGATTTTCTTTTTGGTGGCCTCAGGAACAGTGTGGGCTGCTCTCCCAAAGAGCTCATCATGGTGCTGACAACATTCTTCGGTCAGCACCTCAAGCTCCCTCTCAGAGAATTTCATTTTCCTTTTTCGGGGGGTTCCCTCCATGGCTGCTGCTGCTTGTTCAGTGTGAAGACTGGCAGTTATAAAAGGGTGTGGTCCTGCCTCCTCCCAGGTGTATTTGTTAACTTCCTGGCTGTGATGTCATCATCATGTGCCAGGAAGTGTTTCCAGAGTGTTCTGGTGTGCTTTCTGGAGTGTTCTGCTGCACCTGCAAGCAATTTTGAGGGTACTCGCAATTTGCGACACCCACTCGCTAATTGCGAGTTCGTTTTTTGCACACTCGCAAACAGCGACCTCGCAATCTGCGGACTCGCACACAGCGTTGCGAGTCCGGCTGCGAGTCGCTAAATCGGACCGGTTATTTTCCTGGCATACCAAATTGCGAGTCGCATTTTGCGAGTCGCATTGACTCGCAAAATGCGACTCGCAATTTTTATTTTTCCTACATCTGGCCCCTAATGCCTTCACTGGATTCAGTGGGTTGCAGCTAAAATCACAGCTAAAATTGTATCTAATGGCAAGTACTGCTGTACAGTTGATTCCCCCACCAGGCAATCAATTACTGGATGTCATCATGTTTGTGGGAGGTAATTATGCAGCAAATAGTCTGACCCATTTAATTTTTTTTTTTTTATTATTCCCTTTTTCACTACATCAAAACAATAATAAAAAAGGGCAGATACTGTCTGGTACTGAGTACCTGCCCTTCTTTATTTCGAAAGTTGCAATACCTGCACTTGTCAGCACTGCTGCGTTACATTTAAAGGGATGGTACCAGCACTTGTGAGGATCAATAAGGTTATCTAAATTGTAAGTGCCTGCACTTCTACATTTCTTTTTAAAGCACTGAATAAGCCACTGGATTTGTTTTCATATGCTGCCAACCACAAACGTTATACCTTGATTAACCTTGTGCTAACCATCACCTCGTTGAAAATAGCTTGAAAAGGTCCTTTAGAGGCAGAGTAAAATCACTGGGGAATCGGATAAAAATACCATTTAGGTGAGATGTGCAGGAGTGGAAATTTTAACCATGATTTTACTAATTAATAATGTACTGATCACTGATGAATTAATATGTGAAAAATGGGTGACTTTTGTAAATGGTCACCATAATTCATTTTGTTTTCTACCTAGAATAATTCTAGGAAAATTCACAGTTATTTTTCATTTCTCAATGCTTATCTTAATGGAGTGTGATTAATAGCTTATAGACGTGTAGACAGCTACCCCTAGTGAGGTTTTTGCGTTATGTCTTACAAGGTCAGATTTATTAGGTCATTACTCGACTTTGACTGTTCCATTGTTTAAAATTGTAAGGATTGATGTAGATTTTACTTTGTGAGACGCTTCTTCCTGAGTAGTAAAGTTTTGATGTGATGGAACAATGGAACCACAGACAAGACGGAAGCGAAGAAGAAACTGTTATAATTGTGTTTCGTTAATGATGTTATCAATGAACTTTTAATTATCTAACATTAGTTTTCTTGGCTGAATGTGCAACACCCCATTTACTGACCAATCGTGAGCTTTGCAAAAATGTATATAATGTTCTGTCATCTATTCTTGGTGTGCAAATCTTCCCTGGTTTATTCTGAGTTCTGTTTCCATTCCGCAGTTTCAGATTGAGGGAGTTCTTAGTGGAGGTTCTTCTTGGGAAAGAGTCAGATTAGTGATGAAGGTTTAGTTGTTGATATAGACCAGACCCTATGAGACTTTCCTGATGATGTCCCCTTGCTGAAGGAGACTGCATATTGTAGTTTTATGGGTAATGTATGAAATTGTATTGTTATATGTGTCTTTTGTTTTACAGGTACCAGCTACAACTTATAAATTAATCGCTGCATAATGATAATATTTTTACTATAACCCAAGTTAGTATGGTTTTCTAAATTCGTGTTTCTAAATTCTTTTTACATGAAGCATAACTTGTTAATGCTAATTAGTGGTTAATGAGGGTATCTGCCTTTACATGCTCATGATTTATATTGACATTCTTTGCATTCTTTAATCTTTTGCTCAAATGTATTCCATGTCACTGTTGCATATATTGATGTTATCAATTTGTTATAATACTTGAGATAATTTGCTTACTTGCTTAGATTAAACTCAGATATATAAGACATTCTAATCAGCCATTGATGATTCTATATGCTCATCATTTATGTTTAAGAGTTATTTTTGTGAATGTAGCGTTGTTAATATATGGAAATAAATGTGTAATCCTTCTTAATAAACTGGTGTGGGTATTGCGTAGTGATTAGATCATTGATTACTTGGTCGTTGGTGTTTATTATGACATTCATCATTGACATCCCCTCAAATCTATGTTGTGTCGATCCTTTGGCCTAAGGTGCAGAATCTACTATTCAGTTTGAGGTAATAGCTAGGCTTTCTTGGCGCTGCAGCAGTTTTGGTAGCAGAGGATGGTTACGTCATTATTTGATGATGACATGATGAAGATGTTATAGTTTGTGAAAGAATCGTTTTGAAATTCAATTTACTATTTTGTTTCTGAAATGTTATATGGATCTGAGAAAATGAGTTGCTAGTTGCCTTTCCCCAGTCCTCGGAGATGCTCTCGGTTGAAGGGTATGTTTCTAGCGGTGTTTTGATTCAATTGAGTGAGGTGAAATTATTTGCGCTTGCACAGCTTAAGCTAATTTGCAGACGATTGAGGTGCATATGAGTTTAGAAGGTGTGGGCGTACTCCAATAGAGTTTAAAAGGAGTGGGCGCACTCCAATAGGTATGAGAGTAGGGAAGCGGTGTTCTTCATTTGAGTGTGGCGCTTAGTGCAGGAAAAGTTGTCCACACGGTTGTTGATGACGGACCTAATGAGAGAGGTTTAAGACTCCGGAGTATATTAACAAGTGTAGTGAGACACTTGAGATATGTTGTAGTTTGTCCATTTAGTAGACCGATCCGGCATGGTTGGTAAATCGAATTTGTAAGATAATTTGTGTGATTGGATTTTACTGAGATTTGGTGAGGACTAAGTGCACTAGGACAGCAATCCAATGATCGGTTGAGAAGTGAAATTTGCAGGCCGAATTTTGCTCGTGAATGAGGGGAACTGTGAAAAAGAGTAAGCAAAGGCCGAAGGTAAACTTTGGAAGTTTCCTGAAGTGATTGTGGTGCCCTGCCTGTAGTAAATGGGCAAATTTGTTTTCTTATTTGGTTTAAGGTTTTGCTTGCAAACTAATATTGCATTGGTTTAATTTGTGAGTGGTGAAAAAAAGTCAGGCCAAAAGACTTTGTCAGCATCTCAGCAGTCGTGCTGAGAAAGGATGTATGCATTAGTGTGACATAAGTTGTGCAGCGCTGGGATAGGTTGGTTAGTGAGAAAGGTCGTGCACAGATTCTTCTATCAGTCCAACACTAGTGTAGTGCGATTGGAGGGTGAGAGTGTCGATGAGGATTGAGAGTTTGTAGTCACTTTTTCTGATTGGTTGTTTTTGAACAGAGTTTTTTTTGTCCTCATACACCTCACCGATAAGTCACACCTTTTTCCCAGCAAGATCTATTTGCCTTTAAAGCCAACGGTGGACATATCGGGCAAGGGGAACCCAGTAGCTGGCCCAGATGTAGGAAGGGGGAGGATTTAAATCATTGGACATAATGCCCCTACAGAATGGAGGGAGGAAAGGAAGGAACCCCTTCCAAGAGAGGAGCCCATAGTTTACTTTTTTTCCTCCTCCGCTCTGGACTGCCCACCTTAAGATCTAATTTAGCTGTTTTTACAAACATATCTAACCAGCTCCTGCATAGTGGCGGGGCTGCCGTCATCCATTTTACACAGATCTCTCTTCTGGCCAACAAAATAGCAAAAAACACAAATTTTTTATTGTTTCTAGACCACCCACCATATCGCCGGACTTCCCAAAAATAATGAAAGGGAGACTTACAGAAAGTTCCTTTCCTACCATCTGTGACAGTGCATCAACTACTTTCGTCCAAAAGAAAAACACTCCCGGGCATTCCATAAACATATGAACGTCTGCAGCCTCCGGAGCTCCACATTTAAGACAGTTCACCACTTCACCCTTCTTTATCTTCGTTAGTTTCGCTGGAGTGATATAAGTTATGTGTATCACATACAAATGATTCTTCCTTAGTGGGGCGGCCTTAACTACCTCAAAACATGTTCTCAATGATTCTTGCCATCCCAACTGCGCCATTTCTTTTGTCATGACACCTTGCCACAACTGCTCTGGCAACTTAAACTCTCAGTCGATCTGCTCCAGAATCTCCCAATACCACCTTGCAATCTTGCAGCCCTTGGGGGAGCCGTTAAAGAGATCTTTTGATAACGGGTTCTTCCCTTGATGACTCCGTCGAGTGGACAATGCCCAGTAAGTCAATTTAAAATATTTGAACCTAGACAGAGTACCACCTGTCATGTCGCTCAATTCTTATCAAGAAAATAACAATGTATCCTGTATAAGATCCCCCCAGCACTCTAAACCGACATCTCTTAAAGGATTAGTGTAGGAAGTTGGCTCTGTATGTGCTATTTCAAAGTAAGGAATAGCATGCACAGAGTCCAAGGGTTCCCCTTAGAGGTAAAATAGTGGTAAAAATAGATAATACTAATGCTCTATTTTGTGGTAGTGTGGTCGAGCAGTAGGCTTATCCAAGGAGTAGTGTTAAGCATTTGTTGTACATACACATAGACAATAAATGAGGTACACACACTCAGAGACAAATCCAGCCAATAGGTTTTTATATAGAAAAATATATTTTCTTAGTTTATTTTAAGAACCACAGGTTCAAATTCTACATGTAATATCTCATTCGAAAGGTATTGCAGGTAAGTACTTTAGGAACTTCAAATCATCAAAATTGCATGTATACTTTTCAAGTTATTCACAAATAGCTGTTTTAAAAGTGGACACAGTGCAATTTTCACAGTTCCTAGGGGAGGTAAGTATTTGTTAGGTTAACCAGGTAAGTAAGACACTTACAGGGCTTAGTTCTTGGTCCAAGGTAGCCCACCGTTGGGGGTTCAGAGCAACCCCAAAGTCACCACACCAGCAGCTCAGGGCCGGTCAGGTGCAGAGTTCAAAGTGGTGCCCAAAACACATAGGCTAGAATGGAGAGAAGGGGGTGCCCCGGTTCCGGTCTGCTTGCAGGTAAGTACCCGCGTCTTCGGAGGGCAGACCAGGGGGGTTTTGTAGGGCACCGGGGGGGACACAAGCCCACACAGAAATTTCACCCTCAGCGGCGCGGGGGCGGCCGGGTGCAGTGTAGAAACAAGCGTCGGGTTCGCAGTGTTAGTCTATGAGAGATCTCGGGATCTCTTCAGCGCTGCAGGCAGGCAAGGGGGGGGTTCCTCGGGGAAACCTCCACTTGATCAAGGGAGAGGGACTCCTGGGGGTCACTCCTCCAGTGAAAGTCCGGTCCTTCAGGTCCTGGGGGCTGCGGGCGCAGGGTCTCTCCCAGGTGTCGGGACTTTGGATTCAAAGAGTCGCGGTCAGGGGAAGCCGCGGGATTCCCTCTGCAGGCGGCGCTGTGGGGGCTCAGGGGGGACAGGTTTTTGTACTCACAGTCTTAGAGTAGTCCTGGGGTCCCTCCTGAGGTGTTGGATCGCCACCAGCCGAGTCGGGGTCGCCGGGTGCAGTGTTGCAAGTCTCACGCTTCTTGCGGGGAGCTTGCAGGGATCTTTAAAGCTGCTGGAAACAAAGTTGCAGCTTTTCTTGGAGCAGGTCCGCTGTCCTCGGGAGTTTCTTGTCTTTTCGAAGCAGGGGCAGTCCTCAGAGGATGTCGAGGTCGCTGGTCCCTTTGGAAGGCGTCGCTGGAGCAGGATCTTTGGAAGGCAGGAGACAGGCCGGTGAGTTTCTGGAGCCAAGGCAGTTGTCGTCTTCTGGTCTTCCGCTGCAGGGGTTTTCAGCTAGGCAGTCCTTCTTCTTGTAGTTGCAGGAATCTAATTTTCTAGGGTTCAGGGTAGCCCTTAAATACTAAATTTAAGGGCGTGTTTAGGTCTGGGGGGTTAGTAGCCAATGGCTACTAGCCCTGAGGGTGGGTACACCCTCTTTGTGCCTCCTCCCAAGGGGAGGGGGTCACAATCCTAACCCTATTGGGGGAATCCTCCATCTGCAAGATGGAGGATTTCTAAAAGTTAGAGTCACTTCAGCTCAGGACACCTTAGGGGCTGTCCTGACTGGTCAGTGACTCCTCCTTGTTTTTCTCATTATCTTCTCCGGCCTTGCCGCCAAAAGTGGGGCCTGGCCGGAGGGGGCGGGCAACTCCACTAGCTGGAGTGTCCTGCTGGGTTGGCACAAAGGAGGTGAGCCTTTGAGGCTCACCGCCAGGTGTGACAATTCCTGCCTGGGGGAGGTGTTAGCATCTCCACCCAGTGCAGGCTTTGTTACTGGCCTCAGAGTGACAAAGGCACTCTCCCCATGGGGCCAGCAACATGTCTCGGTTTGTGGCAGGCTGCTAAAACTAGTCAGCCTACACAGATAGTCGGTTAAGTTTCAGGGGGCACCTCTAAGGTGCCCTCTGTGGTGTATTTTACAATAAAATGTACACTGGCATCAGTGTGCATTTATTGTGCTGAGAAGTTTGATACCAAACTTCCCAGTTTTCAGTGTAGCCATTATGGTGCTGTGGAGTTCGTGTTTGACAGACTCCCAGACCATATACTCTTATGGCTACCCTGTACTTACAATGTCTAAGGTTTTGTTTAGACACTGTAGGGGTACCATGCTCATGCACTGGTACCCTCACCTATGGTATAGTGCACCCTGCCTTAGGGCTGTAAGGCCTGCTAGAGGGGTGTCTTACCTATACTGCATAGGCAGTGAGAGGCTGGCATGGCACCCTGAGGGGAGTGCCATGTCGACTTACTCGTTTTGTCCTCACTAGCACACACAAGCTGGCAAGCAGTGTGTCTGTGCGGAGTGAGAGGTCTCCAGGGTGGCATAAGACATGCGGCAGCCCTTAGAGACCTTCCTTGGCATCAGGGCCCTTGGTACTAGAAGTACCAGTTACAAGGGACTTATCTGGATGCCAGGGTCTGCCAATTGTGGATACAAAAGTACATTTTAGGTGAAGGAACACTGGTGCTGGGACCTGGTTAGCAGGGTCCCAGCACTCTTCTCAGTCAAGTCAGCATCAAGTATCAGGCAAAAAGTGGGGGGTAACTGCAACAGGGAGCCATTTTTTTACCAAGCCCCCCCCAGCCCACAGGCCAGGAGACTCAGCCCAAGCTGGGAGAGTCTTCCTAGTCTGTCAGGCGAGGAAGAGTAGGAGAAATAGGCTGGTTAGTTGCAGGGCCTACTCTGCCTTACATCCTTCTGTTCAGGTCATTCCCTTTGGGGAACTGACCTACTTCCACAGTGATAGGACCTAGTCTGAATTGCCTCTTGTCTGCCTCTTCAATGTCTCCACCCATTCTTTCTATTTTGGTCTTAGAGGTATCCACCTCTGCTAACTTTATCTTGGCCAGGGTTACCCCTAGCTTACCCAGAGAGGTTACCCAGAGCTGGAGTAACCCCACCATGACCAATAGGGTCAGGGGGCCTAACTTGCTATTTGGCATGGGGTCAGACCACCATGCTAAGGATAGTGCAGCCATAAAGGCTAACACCCAGCAGAGGCCACTGACAGCTGTCAGTGCCCAGAACCACACCTTTAGCTCTTCACCTAAAAGGGAAGGGGCTAAGTTACAGGCTTCTTTGGGTTCAGGTTGCCTGTCTGCTGTATTGGAGTGGGGGGTTACCACATCTTGTAGTAAACACCCTTCTTCCACTCTTTCTTCTGTTAGCTGAGGAGCCACCCACTCAGGTTTAACAGTTGCCTGACTAGCCAGGACTTCTTGTGGGTCAGGTTGGACTTTATCAGGGCCATTTTTGGAGTTCTCCCCTACTGGAGCAGAATCTCCTTGGCTTGCTGTAACCTTGGCTAAAGGTTGTCCACCCTTCCTACTCTGTTTTCTTTTCTTCTTCTTCTGGGGCCTGCTTGCATTTACTGCAGAGGCAGGACTTCCAGAATCCTTGGGAGAGGACTGGCACTGGACCAGTTCCTCTCTTGAGCTCTGACTAACCTCTGGGTAGTCATTTCCAAGGAGACAATCAAGGGGGAGGTCTGTACTGACTACTACCCTTCTCCAGCTAAGAGTGCCACCCACTTCTATGGGCACTAAAGCCACAGGCCTCTTAGTGACCCTGTCTAGGCTAACTCTTACCCTGGCAGTCTCACCTGGGATGTACTGGTTTGAGAGCACCAGCCTGTCATGCACAATAGTGTGACTGGCACAAGTGTCTCTCAG
Source organism: Pleurodeles waltl (assembly GCF_031143425.1). Taxonomy (NCBI): domain Eukaryota; kingdom Metazoa; phylum Chordata; class Amphibia; order Caudata; family Salamandridae; genus Pleurodeles; species Pleurodeles waltl. The sequence goes on from NC_090438.1 coordinate 573,103,954, forward strand.
GGCAGTGGTTGGGATTCCATTCACCAGTAGGTGGTGGAAGTGTCTACTTCCCTCTGGAATCTCCAACTCACCTGTTGGGCCCTGTTTCCAGTTGAAGGCTAGGAAGACCTCCTCATCCGAGGAGTCATCTCCCATGGCTACACTGGTTACCCCAGGAATTTTGTTCTGGGGTTTGTTTTTGGGACAAGAAGTGTCCTTGGTGTGGTGCCCAGACTGTTTACAGTTGTGGCACCATGCCTTAGTGGCATCCCAGTTCTTACCCTGGTACCCACCTTTGGTTTGGGTTGTGTCTTGGGGCCCACCCACCTGTTCTGGTTTTTGGGGGCCTACAGAGGACTCTTTTTCTTTGTTTCTAGTGGTACCCACTTTCTCCTGGGGAGTTTTTGTAACCCCTTTCTTTTGGTCACCCCCAGTGGAAGTTTTGGTTACCCTAGTCTTGACCCAGTGGTCTGCCTTCTTTCCCAATTCTTGGGGAGAAATTGGACCTAGGTCTACCAGATACTGATGCAACTTTTCATTGAAGCAGTTACTTAAAATGTGTTCTTTCATAAACAAATTATAAAGCCCAACATAGTCACACACTTCATTTCCAGTTAACCAACCATCTAGTGTTTTTACTGAGTAGTCTACAAAATCAACCCAGGTCTGGCTCGAGGATTTTTGAGCCCCCCTGAATCTAATTCTATACTCCTCAGTGGAGAATCCAAAGCCCTCAATCAGGGTACCCTTCATGAGGTCATAAGATTCTGCATCTTTTCCAGAGAGTGTGAGGAGTCTATCCCTACACTTTCCAGTGAACATTTCCCAAAGGAGAGCACCCCAGTGAGATCTGTTCACTTTTCTGGTTACACAAGCCCTCTCAAAAGCTGTGAACCATTTGGTGATGTCATCACCATCTTCATATTTTGTTACAATCCCTTTGGGGATTTTTAGGATGTCAGGAGAATCTCTGACCCTATTTAAGTTGCTGCCACCATTGATGGGACCTAGGCCCATCTCTTTTCTTTCCCTTTCTATGGCTAGGAGCTGCTTTTCCAAAGCCAATCTTTTGACCATCCTGGCTAACAGGGGGTCATCTTCACTGAGAGCATCCTCAGTGATTTCAGAAATGTGGGACCCTCCTGTGAGGGACTCACTATTTCTGACTAACACAGTTGGAGACAGGACTTGAGGGGTCCTGTTCTCCCTATTTAGGACTGGAGGAGGGACATTGGCCTCCAAGTCACTAATTTCTTCCTCTGTGAGGTCATCATCAGAGGGGTTGGCTTTTTCAAACTCTGCCAACAGCTCCTGGAGCTGAATTTTGGTAGGTCTGGAGCCAATGGTTATTTTTTTGATATTACAGAGAGACCTTAGCTCCCTCATCTTAAGATGGAGGTAAGGTGTGGTGTCGAGTTCCACCACATTCATCTCTGTATCAGACATTATTTTGCTAAGAGTTGGAAGACTTTTTAAAGAATCTAAAACTGTTTCTAGAATCTAATTTCAAACTTTTAACAAACTTTTAAACTCTAAAAGACAATGCTAAACAGGGACTTAACACACAAGGCCCTAGCAGGACTTTTAAGAATTTAGAAAAATTTCAAATTGCAAAAATGAATTTCTAATGACAATTTTGGAATTTGTCGTGTGATCAGGTATTGGCTGAGTAGTCCAGCAAATGCAAAGTCTTGTACCCCACCGCTGATCCACCAATGTAGGAAGTTGGCTCTGTATGTGCTATTTCAAAGTAAGGAATAGCATGCACAGAGTCCAAGGGTTCCCCTTAGAGGTAAAATAGTGGTAAAAATAGATAATACTAATGCTCTATTTTGTGGTAGTGTGGTCGAGCAGTAGGCTTATCCAAGGAGTAGTGTTAAGCATTTGTTGTACATACACATAGACAATAAATGAGGTACACACACTCAGAGACAAATCCAGCCAATAGGTTTTTATATAGAAAAATATATTTTCTTAGTTTATTTTAAGAACCACAGGTTCAAATTCTACATGTAATATCTCATTCGAAAGGTATTGCAGGTAAGTACTTTAGGAACTTCAAATCATCAAAATTGCATGTATACTTTTCAAGTTATTCACAAATAGCTGTTTTAAAAGTGGACACAGTGCAATTTTCACAGTTCCTAGGGGAGGTAAGTATTTGTTAGGTTAACCAGGTAAGTAAGACACTTACAGGGCTTAGTTCTTGGTCCAAGGTAGCCCACCGTTGGGGGTTCAGAGCAACCCCAAAGTCACCACACCAGCAGCTCAGGGCCGGTCAGGTGCAGAGTTCAAAGTGGTGCCCAAAACACATAGGCTAGAATGGAGAGAAGGGGGTGCCCCGGTTCCGGTCTGCTTGCAGGTAAGTACCCGCGTCTTCGGAGGGCAGACCAGGGGGGTTTTGTAGGGCACCGGGGGGGACACAAGCCCACACAGAAATTTCACCCTCAGCGGCGCGGGGGCGGCCGGGTGCAGTGTAGAAACAAGCGTCGGGTTCGCAGTGTTAGTCTATGAGAGATCTCGGGATCTCTTCAGCGCTGCAGGCAGGCAAGGGGGGGGTTCCTCGGGGAAACCTCCACTTGATCAAGGGAGAGGGACTCCTGGGGGTCACTCCTCCAGTGAAAGTCCGGTCCTTCAGGTCCTGGGGGCTGCGGGCGCAGGGTCTCTCCCAGGTGTCGGGACTTTGGATTCAAAGAGTCGCGGTCAGGGGAAGCCGCGGGATTCCCTCTGCAGGCGGCGCTGTGGGGGCTCAGGGGGGACAGGTTTTTGTACTCACAGTCTTAGAGTAGTCCTGGGGTCCCTCCTGAGGTGTTGGATCGCCACCAGCCGAGTCGGGGTCGCCGGGTGCAGTGTTGCAAGTCTCACGCTTCTTGCGGGGAGCTTGCAGGGATCTTTAAAGCTGCTGGAAACAAAGTTGCAGCTTTTCTTGGAGCAGGTCCGCTGTCCTCGGGAGTTTCTTGTCTTTTCGAAGCAGGGGCAGTCCTCAGAGGATGTCGAGGTCGCTGGTCCCTTTGGAAGGCGTCGCTGGAGCAGGATCTTTGGAAGGCAGGAGACAGGCCGGTGAGTTTCTGGAGCCAAGGCAGTTGTCGTCTTCTGGTCTTCCGCTGCAGGGGTTTTCAGCTAGGCAGTCCTTCTTCTTGTAGTTGCAGGAATCTAATTTTCTAGGGTTCAGGGTAGCCCTTAAATACTAAATTTAAGGGCGTGTTTAGGTCTGGGGGGTTAGTAGCCAATGGCTACTAGCCCTGAGGGTGGGTACACCCTCTTTGTGCCTCCTCCCAAGGGGAGGGGGTCACAATCCTAACCCTATTGGGGGAATCCTCCATCTGCAAGATGGAGGATTTCTAAAAGTTAGAGTCACTTCAGCTCAGGACACCTTAGGGGCTGTCCTGACTGGTCAGTGACTCCTCCTTGTTTTTCTCATTATCTTCTCCGGCCTTGCCGCCAAAAGTGGGGCCTGGCCGGAGGGGGCGGGCAACTCCTCTAGCTGGAGTGTCCTGCTGGGTTGGCACAAAGGAGGTGAGCCTTTGAGGCTCACCGCCAGGTGTGACAATTCCTGCCTGGGGGAGGTGTTAGCATCTCCACCCAGTGCAGGCTTTGTTACTGGCCTCAGAGTGACAAAGGCACTCTCCCCATGGGGCCAGCAACATGTCTCGGTTTGTGGCAGGCTGCTAAAACTAGTCAGCCTACACAGATAGTCGGTTAAGTTTCAGGGGGCACCTCTAAGGTGCCCTCTGTGGTGTATTTTACAATAAAATGTACACTGGCATCAGTGTGCATTTATTGTGCTGAGAAGTTTGATACCAAACTTCCCAGTTTTCAGTGTAGCCATTATGGTGCTGTGGAGTTCGTGTTTGACAGACTCCCAGACCATATACTCTTATGGCTACCCTGTACTTACAATGTCTAAGGTTTTGTTTAGACACTGTAGGGGTACCATGCTCATGCACTGGTACCCTCACCTATGGTATAGTGCACCCTGCCTTAGGGCTGTAAGGCCTGCTAGAGGGGTGTCTTACCTATACTGCATAGGCAGTGAGAGGCTGGCATGGCACCCTGAGGGGAGTGCCATGTCGACTTACTCGTTTTGTCCTCACTAGCACACACAAGCTGGCAAGCAGTGTGTCTGTGCTGAGTGAGAGGTCTCCAGGGTGGCATAAGACATGCGGCAGCCCTTAGAGACCTTCCTTGGCATCAGGGCCCTTGGTACTAGAAGTACCAGTTACAAGGGACTTATCTGGATGCCAGGGTCTGCCAATTGTGGATACAAAAGTACATTTTAGGTGAAGGAACACTGGTGCTGGGGCCTGGTTAGCAGGGTCCCAGCACTCTTCTCAGTCAAGTCAGCATCAGTATCAGGCAAAAAGTGGGGGGTAACTGCAACAGGGAGCCATTTCTTTACAATTAGCCAAGGCATCTTTCAAACATTCTGGAGTGCATGGGGAATCCCAAATAGGGGCTAGCTGATTATTATAATCAATCTTCATAATGGATTTCACCTGATACCAACACATAGCCGCCTCCCTCAGAACTTTTAGTCGTCTTTTCATAAAAACCTTTGGGTCTCCATACTTAAAAAGAAACTGTTTCCCTGCACCCAGAATGTTACATGTCATTGCTTTAAACATTGCGCCTACCCCTGAATCGTCCAAAGAAGTAAATAACCTTCTCGAATTCCTCAACTGGTAGGCCCAAGCATATAGCTGTAAATCGGGCAATGATAAACCTCCCTTCTCTCTCCTCCTCTGCAGCTTTTTCCATGCAATCCTAGGACCCGTGCAGGTCCAGATAAAAAAAGTGATAGCCTGTTGAAGTTTGTTAAGATATCTGCCATCTATTAATAACGGAATGGCATTCTGAATAAAATTAATTTTAGGAATAAGAAACATTTTAACCAGGTTTACCCTTCCCAGTACTGTCAGTGGCAAGTGGGCCCAGTCCTTCATTAAATTAATGTAATCTTCCACCAATGCTTCTTGATTTTTCACCACTAGCTTCTCAATATCATGTGTAATTAATAACCCTAAGTAGCGTATTTCAGCCTTCCCTTGCCAATCCTGATTCCATACCATAATTTCGGACTTCTCTGTATTGACCTTATAGCCAGAAACCAAACCAAACTCCTCCGCTAATCTTCGTAATGCTGGGAGGGCGGTTGGTAAATTGGCTGTAAATACCATTAAATCATCTGCATAAAGTGCAACTTTCCTCTTCCACTGTTCCCAATTAAAAGCAACTATTTCAAGACACTGTCTTATTTTCCTGGCAAAAGGTTCAATATACAAATCAAACAAGAGCGGGGACAATGGGCACCCCTGCCTAGTTCCCCTCGATATCCTAAAGCAACTTGTTAGTTCCCCATTAAGTAGGATTCTAGCAGAGGGGCCCTATATTATACCTATTCAAAACCTGAAATAAATAACTCCAATTGACCCTGTCAAAGGCTTTCATAGCATCTAAGGCTATAAACCCCAAAGGGGTCCTATAAGTAGTTGCCAGATCTATTGCCACTATCAAGGTATGGGGGAGCTCATGTAGATACCTACCCTTAATAAACCCCTTCTGATTCATATTAATTAAGTCCTTCACCACCAAAGTTAACCTACCTGAAAGATCCTTTGCAAATAGCTTATAATCTGCATTCAGCAGCGAAATGGGTCCATATGACTCACACCTAGCCGGGTTTTTACCCGGTTTCAAAATCAATTATATTACTGCCTCATTCCAGGATGCTGGAACAAGGGAGTCATTCACAAATACCTCAGAAAACAACGCTAACAAAAAGGGCATTAATGCCTGCTCTAAGACCTTATACAATTCTCCCGGAAGACCATCTGGACCTGAGGCCTTACCCCCCCTTACTTCCCCTCAAGGCAGCTGCAATTTCATCTGGAGTGATAGGCCTATTCAACCAATGCCTCTGCTCTACAGATAGACAGGGAAAAGTATCATCCCCCAACCAAATTTGAACCGCCTGCTCAGTAACCTCAATCTCTTCTGTATAGAGTTGAGAAAAGAATTGTCCAAAAGCATTCTTAATTTCCCCGCTCTCTCTAGTCCTCTGGCCCTGCTCTACCTCAATTTCCTTTATCAAGTTTCTAATTTGGGCCCTTTTTGCTTTCCAGGCTAGTAATTTCACTGGGTTTTCCCCATTTTTAAAATGTGACAATTTACTTGCCTCCCTTCGCTGCATTAATCTTGTTTGTAAAAGCCCCTCCACTTGGAGTTTCAGGACATCCAATCTTTGCTGCCTTATCAGCTTCTCATCTTCACCTATAATCATCATTAGGCGTTCCCTACAAACCTTCATTTCTTCCTCCAGAAGCTCTAACTCTTCCCTATACCGCTTGTTCTTATAACTGGCAATATTAATAAGACTCCCTCGTATCACCGCCTTATATGTATCCCAAACCACATCAAAGGGGACAGAACCCATATTCACCTTAAAAAACTCCTCCGTTTCTGCAAGTAGCCTAATTCTGACTTCTTCATCTAATAATAAGGAGCGATCCAACGTCCACCGACTCGCCTCTCTCTCTCTCTCGCTAAATTCATTTTTAATACCACTGCTCCATGATCCGATAAATGCGGGGGGAGATACTCAATACTAACTATCGCACCACGCCATGTCTGTTCTACCAAGAAGTAATCAATATGTGACGCGTGGTTATATTTCTTATTATTATATGAAAAGACCTGATGAGGTCCCACCCTATCTCTCCACCAATCTTCCAATGCCCTTTCCTTCATCATCTTTCTCAAAAACTGCTGAGACTTTGAATTAATTACTGATCTACTTTTGGTTGATCTATCCAATTTATTGTCTAATACTATGTTAAAGTCCCCTGCCATTAACACCTTTGGGTAACATGGCGGCTGCCGTGCGTGCAGTGCGCTGAGGCACTCACCGGCTCCGCGGCACACTGCCGACGCCTCCATCGTCTCGGAGCTAACTTCGGAATCCCCGGGGGACAAATCAGCAATTTACTGGTCCTTCCACATACCGCCCGACACCTCCGGCGCTCGGAGGTTGGATTATTGATTTTTCTGGGGGACGACTAACTCGGCTTTTGCGCTCCCACTGCGGTGAATGGGAGCGCCCCAGCAAGAGAGCGAGGGCCTCGTGGGGGGGCCTGGCTTTTCTTACGGGCTGTGCTGGATTAGGGCCAGCCTGGAACTGGGTCGCTCCAGGCGAGCAGCTTCCAAACTCCCCTTCTGGGTTAAGGCTGGCAGAGTCAGCACTGACACAGACAGGCTGTTCAACGGAGACACAGAAGCTGCAGGCTTGTTGAGAGTGGTGAGCAGCTCCAGAACTCATCCTCTCTCCCGTTTATTAGCACCTCAAGAGAAGGTAAGAGACCGTGGGTGCGAGGAGAGGGAGGAGAGTCAGTTGATCAAGGTGTAGCGGAAAGTGGATCTTATGAGGTGCTATACCCCTCTTGCAAGGCAAAGTCTGCCACTAGCTAAGTTGGATACTGGGGAAGGGAGTGGAGATGGTGGTTTAAAGCCCTTTAAAAGCCTTAAAGGTATAAAACCCCGGGAAAAATAGGAAGCTCTAAATTGACTCCATCAGCAAAAACCTTCAAAGTTAAATCCCTTGATAATTTGGTGATTTCGGAAAGCAAGATGGATGGGAGTGCTTCAAGGGGTCAAGAGCCGGAAGAGGAGATGGAGGCAGGAGGGGAAGATAGCTCCCAAAGTGGGAGACACTCTCTTGATAGTCAGCAGCTACCTGTAATGTTCCAAGAGACTCTAGTCGACTCGCAGAAGGTTGGTAAAGACTTGGATAAGGAAGGAACTGTCCCCCACAGTGTTTTATCATTGGTCAATATGTCGCAGGGGAGTGAGACTCCTGCTTCCCCCCCTGGTCACCCAGTGCTGGCTTGGTAGGTCTTCGCAGTAGTTTTGGCTCCTCTATTGAGGCAGTGCTCTCAAATCTACCAGTGGACATTAAAAAGGGTTTCGCCATATCTGAAACTAATCAAGGGGAAATAAGAGAGAGGTCTGTGGAGCCCAGGAGAAAAAATTGGATCTTCTGGTATTAAGAACACAAGCACTGGAGGAGGCGGTGGGGGAAATTAGCGACCACAAAAAAGAAATTGAGTTGTTGAAGGGAAATGAGCAGGCTCTTCAGAGTAAACTGGAACGATTAGAGAACAACTCAAGAAAAAACAATCTGAGAGTGTTGAATGTGCCGGAGGATGCGGAAGGCGGAAACTTAAAAATGTTTTTGAGCTCCCTTCTTAAGAAAGCGCTTTCATTGGAAGAGTCTTTGGAGGAAATCACAGGGGATATTCAGCAAATTCATAGAGACCCCTTTAAGAAAAGGCCAGGTAGTCTCAAACCTAGGAAGATTTTGATAAATTTTCAAACCTATTCTTTGAAAGAGAAAATCTTGTCCTTGGTGCCTAAACAGAAAACCTTAAAGGGGGGGTCACTTTACGTTTGAGGTTAGGTCTGATCTGTCAAGTGTGATCTTAAATAGGCAGTGGGAGTTAGGGAAGCAGATGGAACAGTTCAGGAAACTTGGTGCCTCGGTTCAGATGAAGTTCCCTGCCATCCTCAAGATTGTGTACAATAATAAAATGTATAACATTAGAGAGGTGGAAGCAGCGGATGAGCTCCTGGGGGCCATTAAAGATGGAGGCGTCGAGAAGTAATCTGTGTTGCCGAAGAAGGGCCGAACGGTGCTTCAAATTGGGTCATGGACCTGAATAACAGGGGGGGGGGTTCTCCTGGGGGGGCTGGAGGGGCATGAGAGGGGAGAGTGGGGGAGCACAAGAGGGGGGGAGGGGAGGATGGGTCTGGGTGGGGGAGAATGAGCACGTGAGGAGGGTGTGGGGAGCACAGGGTGGGGAGTAGAGGGGAGAGATAGTGGTAAAAGAAAAAAGTCCTGTACACCTCGGTTTATTAGACAACCTGCAAGACATGTATAAGGAAGAAGTAGCCCAAGGAGTTTATCCCCAGAGGAAACTTCAAATACTGTCTTGGAATGTGAATGGTCTGAGGGTGAGTGGTAGGAGAGATAGGATCATACAGTATTTGAGGGGTTCGCCTGCCCAGGTTTTGATATTGCAAGAAACGCATCTAACAGGTGAAGAGTGTAAAGTTTTTTTGGGGAAACAGAAGTGGGTTCGTTGTTGTGTATGTACTGAGCAAGGCTCCCACATTAGGTGGGTGGCAATAGTGTTTAAACATCAGTGCGATCCCGTAGTATTAAAAGTTAGTGTAGCTACTGCAGGGAGGTGGGTAATAATTAAAGTTAAGTTATTTGGTAGTCCGGTCACCCTGGTTGGGTTTTATGGTCTCAATACCGGTGATATTGAGCCTCTTAGGAAACTGTTCTGTCAATTGCTGGATTTTTCAGACCCAGATTTTTCTGTTTTGTTTAGTTTGATTTTATTCGTGAATAGCTTTTGTGGAAAATTGTGTATTGAATAAACTCTATTGAAAATGAAGTTTTTCAAAGCTTTGAAAAGTGCCTTGAGTGGTGGTGAGTACATTCCTGCCCTTGAGGGAGAAATTTATCCGCAAGAAAATACTCCTGCATACATTGTGATTGAGGAGAAGGGTACAGAAGCGTACCTTTGGTTGAAACATTGGGTTAAGATCACAAAGAAAGAAGGGTGTATGTCATTTCCAGAAGATGGTACATTCAATTTGAGAACTTTCGAGAATTTGAGGCAGAAAATGTACAGTTTAAAACCCCCTCTAAGGCCAGCACAGTATGAAGCCTTGGAAGTTTGGGAGCTAGTAGCTAGACAGCAACAAGCATTGAAATTAGAGAGAAGAATGAGGAGACTAGAAAAGACACTAGCAGAAGCTAGATGGGATGAGGAGCAGAAAAGGTGGAGAGTAGCTACTCTACAGTGGATTAGATTAATTCCTGCAAGAACAAAAGATGATGAGGATGATTCAAAAACTGAAAAGAAAAAGAAAAAGAGTTAGATGAAGATGAAATAGTTTCTGAAATTTTGCAAACTTATCCACCACCGCATACAGCTCAAGGAGATCAGAGAACTAGTGAGAGTGGAATGAGTGGGAGTGGGATTAGTATTACGAGTCCTACTGCACCATGCACATCGGGGGTATCACAGAATATCCTAAGCATGAAAGAGTTCAGATGCAGAATAGTTTCAATGATTCTTTGAACAATGGACAAAAGTTGGAGATAAACATTCATGAAACGTATCCAGAGGCTCAGATTATAAGGACGACTACTAACTTATTGTTGTCTCCTGGTCAGCAAGGACTGAATATAATTCTAAAAGAGCCTGCTCAAATACAGATTCCTCAAATGCAGAGCATGAGAACAATGCAGACACAGAAAACTGGATCTTTTGCTAGCTCAAATGCAATTTCAGTACCTATTACGATGGGTCAGCTTATGCCACTATATGCACAGACTAATAATAGTGGAGTGAGTTCTTTAGTCCAGTTTCAGAATGGGGTTTTGGAAAAATCAATTCCAAGAACAAACCCTGAACAAGACTAATTCTTTAATAGACTTCTCTCCTGTTGGGAATTTTGGGACCATATCCTACAGTATTAAGGAGGAGTAATTATTGTCTCCACAGCAATGTGCAAGCACATAATGACAACAAGATTCAGGTGCACAGTTTAATGAGATTTCCTTAAAGGGTTCATCTACACAAGAGATAACCAAGTGGTTAGAAGACTTAAGCAATGCAAAGATTTTAGAAAAGCAGAACGAGAGGAAGACTCAATTGACCGGGTGAGGTTGACAATGGAAGGAAATGAACTTCTTGAAGGGACAATGGATGTGAATAGACTTGAATCATATACCGAAGCTCAGTTAAGATACCTATGTAAGATAATTACAAAGGGAGCAGGAAAAGTACACCAACAGTTGCAACAAATACCTGACGAGTATGACATTGATCTTATGAAATTGAAAAGCCTGAAGAGAAGTTATAGGTTAAATCTTGAAGAAGGAGACTTTGTACGCACGAGGTCTGCGGGGTTGAAAGCACGTCTTAGGTAATTACTCGAAAGAGTGCAGGTTTGGAGAAAATTGGACAAATGGGAAGCCAGATGGGTCAAGAAAAGAGAAAGACCAAAGAAAGGAAACATGGAACAGACAGGAGACTTGGTGAAAATGTTGCCGATGAGGGAAACGCCAGGAGGGAATTTTGTACATGTTCCATGGAGTAGGAGTGATATCATAAGTTTTATGAATGATTATCCAAGTTTAAGAGAAAAGCCAGTAGAATGGTATCAGCAGACAGATAGATTTGTGAAGTTTGCAAAATGTCTGTGGGAAGACCTGATTACTCTTTTGATATTGTTGTTCGAGCAGATTTGTGGATTGAATGCAAAAGGAGTGTTGGTTGGCTGACAAGTGTGCTACAAAGGGATTTGAAAACAGGTGCATCATCTCCAAAAGTAAAACAAGAGTTTCATCGGAAAATGTTGATTGGCAACACATAGAAGCGAAAGAATTGATTCATGCATACTATGAAAGGTTGTTGAAGGCGTTTAAATAATTCAGTGGTGTGGAGACAATTGAGAAAGGGAATATGAATAATTTTGTGTTTAGGTTTGTTGAAGGACTGAGACCAGAAATTCATCAGATGATTAAGAATCATTTAATTTGCTGTAAAGCTAAAACCAATTGATGAAGTGTTGCAGTATGCGAAATACTGTAGTGATGAGATTGAAATGAAGCAGAAAAATTGAAGGAGAAAGCAATGGAGAAGGCAAGATTAAGACTGCACAGGCAGGAATGCAGGGAACATTTCAGTCACAGGAAGGTAGAGGCAAAGGTCGAGGTGGAATGATGCTTCCAGTGGTCAATAGAAATGTGGATTTGAATTTAGTAGTGATACAAGATGAGCAGCAAAGAAGGAGAGAGTTACCTTGTCATAATTGTGGGGTAACTGGACATTGGAAGAAATAGTGTCCGTTGTTGAATCAAGGTGGTGTTGTGCAACAGACAAATGGTGTCAATTCTTATCAGAGCATGAGAGGACCTAGAATGGGAGGTAAAAATCAGAATTTCCTAGAATATTATAAATGCCATGCAGGCTTTTCAACCTTTGCAGCCGATGCAGCAGATACACAATGTACAACCACAGGTACAACAAGTACAAATGCTACAGATGCAACAAATGCAGCCACAGGTGCAGATGGTTCCTGCATAACAAATGCACTTACCGAGGCAGGTCCAAATGATACAGGGTTCTATGGAACAGCAACAGGTAATGCTTTCGCCGGTGGCCACAAATCAGAAACAAAACAACAGTGAAAAATCAGTTGATCAATTTCCTTTACCAGTGAGGATGAAATAAAAGATAAATGGTAGTTGGATAGTTTAGATGAGTATATGATGGCAACATCATTAGAGGAGGATCAGAAGGGTCCTTATGTGAAGGGTGAAGTACATGGTCACACAGTTAACTTTTTGGTTGACACAGGAGCTACACGCTCAACAGTAAGGACTATAGAAGTTCCAGATATACCAGTATTGGAGAAAACAGTTCAGATTGTAGGAGTTCCGAACAAGCATTTGACTAACACTTTTACAGAACCCGTTTTTGTTAAAGTTGGTAATTTTAAGGATCTTCACAGATTTGTTATTTGTCATTACTGGGACGAGATCTGCTGTGTAAAATAAATTGTTCGATTTCATGTTCACTTAAAGGAATTGAGATTGAGACAAACAGTGATGAGGAAGATTCAATGATAACTGCTGAAAAAGAACAAGTTTCCTCTGATCAATTTTGATGAACAAATAAATGAAGACAATAATTCATTTAATTTAATAGATTTTATCTGGTTTTTGAAGTAAAAGATCTTCCATTTGATTTGCAGGAAAGGGTCAAGTTAAAAGTTTGGGATCTTTCAGGGAAGGACATTAGCCTAATCAAGGGAGTTGAAGGAGTCAGAGTGCCAGTGAAAGAGAATGTGGTATTGCCACAAACTGCACAGTACCCAATGACAAATGAGGGGATCAAAGGAATAAGACCTTTGATAGAGCAGTTTTTAGAACAGGGAGTTTTGAAAGAAGTGATGAGTAGCCCGTGTAACTCACCAATAATGGGTTAGAAAAAGCCAAGTGGGAAAATCCGTCTTGTCCAGGATTTGAGGAAAATTAATGATATCGTAGTCAAATGCTGTTCAGTTGTGCCAAACCCAGCTGTGAATATGTTTCAGATTCTGTGTGATGCTGAGTGGTTCACAGTGATTGATTTGTGTTAAGCATTTTTCTTCGTGCCTCTTCATGAGGAAAGTAGATATTTGTTTTAAATTCCTGACCAGAGTCTATTGTTGGTGTAGAATTCCTCAAGGGTTTTCAGAGTCACCATCGATTTTCAATCAGATCTTGAAAAAGAACCTGGAGTCATTGGTAATGCCTTATCAATTGACATTAGTGCATTATATAGATGATCTATTGATTGCATTGAAAACAAAAGAGGTCTGCAAGGAGGATACAATTGCATTGTTGAACTTTCCTGGGGACAATGGTCATAAGGTGTCACCTGCAAAATTGCAATATTGTCATTGGTTAAATGCAGTGCAAATCAAAGAGGACAGGATTATGTGACTTTGGGAAATGCTTATGCAGATCAGGTTGCAAAATTCTGTGCCTTAAATAGTATCTTGTTCAAAGGGGAATGGCAGCTGATACCTGAAAATGATGAAGTCTATACACATTTTACAATGCAAATTGTTGAGACTTTGGAGGAGCTGAAGGCTATACAAAATAATGTTCTAGAAGAAGAGCATAGAGATTGGGTGAAACACAATTGTATACAAAGGGGAGATGATAGTTAGGTGACAACGGAAGGGAAGGTGGTCTTACCAAACAGTTTACTGACAGAGATGGCCAGATACTATCATGTTCAAGCACACATAGGGAGAGACGCAATGATCAGAAGTTTCAAACAGTTCTGGTTTAATCCAAAATTTATGCAGGCTGCTGAATTGGTTTGCCATAGATTCATTGTCTGCCAGCAGATGAATGTTGGTAAAGGAACAGTTGTCAACATGGGACACATAGGCATGACAGGAGGTCCATTCAGCAGAATGCAGATGGATTTTATTGAGATACCTGCCTGTGCTGGTTTGAAATATGTGCTGGAGATTGTGTGCATTTTTAGTCACTGGATTGAGGTTTATCCCACAAGGAGAAATGATAGCCTTACAGTAGCTAAGTTACTTTTGAGAAAGTTGATTCCACATTTTGGTTTCTAGGTCTCTTTGGAAACAGATAGAGGAAGTCACTTCAACAATGAACTGATAAAATTACTATTTTCAGCTTTAAACATTCAGGAGAAGATACTTTGTAGTTACCGCCCAAAAGCTTCAGGACTTTTAGAGCAGATGAATGGAACTTTAAAGTCCCAATTGGCAAAGGTGTGTGCGTCAACGAATTTGACATGGCCAGATGCTCTACCTTTAGTTCTAATGTCAATGAAAAGTACTCCTGACAAAAAGACTGGTTTGTCTCCTCATGTTATTCTGATGGGGAGAGCACTGAGATTGCCAGCAATACCTGCAAATGCACTTGTAAATAATACAGATTACATGGTGCTAAATTATTGCAAAGGCTTGGCTGATGTGGTTCAATCTTTTTCTCATCAGGTGGAATCTATAACAGTTCAACAATCTCAAGGTCAAGGTCACAACTTGAGAGCCAGTGACTGGGTTATCATATGGAAGCACATAAAAAAGTCATGTTTGGAGCCACGGTGGAATGGGCCCTATCAAATATTCCTTGTGACAACAACAGCTGTGAAGTGTGCAGGTCTGCCAAATTGGGTGCATGCCAGTCATACAAGGAAAGTGAGTACCCCAACAGAACGAGAAGAGGAGCTGTTGAGATTACCAACAGCTAACAACATTCCAGATAAAGAGCAAGAAAGAGAGGAGCTGGAGAAGATTCCTGAGAATGTTCGAGATGTACCTACTCCTATGACGGATGAAAAAGAGCAAAGTTTAGAGGGAGGGTGAACAGTCAACGAGCAGAGTAGAAGAAATGTCAGCACAAGAGGAAGAAGAAATTTCGGTTGAGAGAAGTTCTGATCAGAGGATGGTGTTCTCAAAAGAGAGTGATTAGAGACGACCGTTGTTAGAAAATCTGCTCAGAGGAGGGTGTCCTCGGGAGCAGGTGGTTTGACATACCAAACCGAACAAAAGACTGACCACATTGGAAAAGGAATAGAGACAGATCACGATCAAGTGGATTTGACTCTTCCTGAACCAGGTGTGTGAACGCCAGAAGAAAAGGGTTCAAGCTCAAGTTTGAATCCGATTTTGAGAAAATTGCTGATGAAGAAGACATTGAAAGGAGATAAGTGGTCAGAGAAAAGTTCAAAAGGGGGAAAAATAAATGTGGTTCCACCAATTCAGGAGGAATGAGAGGTAAATGAAGGAGAAAATATTAGTGGAGGAGAAGGTGAAAATAGTAAAAGACCCAAAAGGAAGAGAGGTGCAAGCAAGAGATATTCTGGTCCAGAATGGGCATATGTAACTACAAATTAATGGCAAGAAGAACTTTTGAGTTATTGTTTTGACAGAGACATTGAGAATTTTCATTTTGGCATGTGAAAAACAACAGGGTATGCTTGGGAAAAAGCTGAAATTTCGAAAGTTGGGCTTAAAAAGAGACATTGATAACTGAATTTGACAAAATTGATAACTGCATTTGACAAGTTGCTATACCAGATTTGACAAGAAGACTGCTCTTTGTGAATGAACTATTGAAAAAAATAAAAACATTTAGGAGGGATTTTTGTTTTTGAAACCATTTTGAACATTTTGGGAACATTTTTGTTTTATTTTTCTTAATTCTTCAGAGACCATGAGAAATGTTAGTAACCAAAACAGGAGAATTAACTGTTGCCAATGTGTAGGAATTGGGTTGTCGGTAGCAAGTGTGTTAATATATTTATTGTTATTTGTAGGTGTGATTGTTTATGAGACGAATGGAGCCAACCATACTGCAGAGACTGACAATTATTTGGAGACTACTACTACATCACTAACAGAAGATAAGTTTAGGATAGATGTCAATTACTTGCAGGAAGAGAAAGAACTTTCCTCTAATGTTTTCTATTGCTTATTGTGTGAGTATGTTGAGGTGATGGATGTGAAAGATTGTTATGTTTGTACGCAGATTCCAACTTCAGTGGAAGAAGGAACTACTTATCATAGTTTGCCTGTAACATATGCTATAAGTTGCAGTCTTTTACTGACGCGTTTCTATAACCAAGAGTATATCCAAGATTACTTCTCAAACTTCGATGTTGTGTTTTCATTTGTACCTGTCATTGGTTATTAGAATAAAATAGCCAAGGATAATAACATAGTTATTATAAGAGATTTCTTTGAGCCTACTCTAACCTTTGGAACTGCTTTCGCTCATAGGAACAATTTAACCTGTTTACTAACACCTGTACAGGAGAAAGTTTCAGATAACACAGAAGATAGAAGAAGAGAAATAAAGTTGAGGATAAATAAGGGAATGGTTAGTCATAGACCTGGGATTGATTATGTTTATACTTACATTACTAAACAAGGAAACTTAGCACTGGATGCTGAACATGTGGGTACGAGTGAATGTAGGCGTGTGTTTATGTTCCAGAGTAAATGGGATTTTATGATGAATGGACAGGGCCCACCAGTGCCTGGTGTTTACTATATTTGTGGAAGAAATGCTTATTACCATCTTCCTAGAGGGTGGTATGGCACATGCTATTTGGGAATAGTCTTTCCAAAAATATACCAGCTGGAGGACTTGAGTAAATTTCCTAAGATGACGAGAATTCAAACGAGACACAAGTGAGAATTAATTTTTAGCATTGTTGGAGACATTTTTGGAGCTATAATTTCTTCAGTGGGAGTAGTTCTAAATTCTATTAAGATACAAAAATTGCCTAAAATAGTAGAAAACATGTTGACAAGTTATTCTGGAGCTATCATTCTTCTAGATACTGAAATAGTTGCTACAAGAGCTGTGGCACTTCAGAACCGCCTTGCATTAGACATTCTTTTGGCAGAAGAGGACGGAGTTTGTAAATTACTTGGTCTGAGTCATTGCTACACATATATTCCTGACAACTCAAGAGAAATTAGAGGTTTGATTAACAATGTAACAAAAAACAAAGAAGATCTAAAAGAACTAACTGAAACTACGATCTGGGAGAAAGTTGGCAAGGGAATTGCAACTGTGGGAAATTGGCTTGGCAACCTGGGTAAAGGAATTATATTAAAAATAGTAAAATGGGTTTCAATAATTGTGTTTTGTCTAATTGGAGGTTGGGGAACATATAGATTGATCAAATGGATGAAAAGGAAAAGGAAAAGGAAAATATTTGAAAAGGATGAGAAAAGATTTGATGTTCAAATGAATACATTTTATGGAAAAAGTAAAGGGAAAAAGAAAATTAATGCGAAAATGGAAGAAACAATGTTTTACATTTTTGAAAAGAAAATAAATAAATTAATTATGGGTTTGTGTGATGACATAATTAATCATCAGAGGAAGGATTGCAGGAGTGGAAATTTTAACCATGATTTTACTAATTAATAATATACTGATCATTGATGAACTAATATGTGCAAAACGGGTGACTTTTGTACATGGTCACCATAATTCATTTTGTTTTCTACTTAAACTAATTCTAGGAAAATTCACAGTTATTTTCCATTGCTCAATGCTTAACTTAAAATAGTGTGATTAATAGCTTATAGACGTGTAGACAGCTACCCCTAGTGAGGTTATTTCTTACAAGGTCAGATTTATTAGGTCATTACTCGAGTTTGACTGTCTATTGTTTAAAATTGTCGCTAACATGTGGTTTCTTCCTCGAAGATAGAAGTAGATGTTACTTTGCAAGATGTTTCTTCCTGAGAAGTAAAGTTTTGATGTGATGGAACAATGGAGCCACAGAGGAGACGGAAGAGAAGAAGAAACTGTTATAATTGTGTTTCATTAATGAAGTCCTCAATTAACTTTTAATTATCTAACAGTAGTTTTATTGGTTGAATGTGCAACACCCCATGTACTGACCAATCGTGAGCTTTGCAAAAATGTATATAATGTTCTGACACCTATTATTGGTTTGCAAATCTTTATTATCTTTATTCTGAGTTCTGTTTTGTTCCGGAGTTTCGGATTGAGTGAGTTCTTAGTGGAGGTTCTTCTTGGGAAAGAGTCGGATGAGTGATGTGGGTTTAGTTGTTGATGTAGACTAGACCCTATAAGACTTTCCTGATGGTGTCCCCTTGCTGAAGTAGACTGCATGTTGTTGTTCTATGGGTAGTGTATGAAATTGTACTGTTATATGTGTCTTTTGTTTTACAGTTACCAGCTGCATTTTATAAATTAATCGCTGCATAATGATAAGAGTTTTTACTATAACCCGAGTTAGTATGGTTTTCTAAATTCATGTTTCTAAATTCTTTTTACATGAAGCCCAACATGTTAATGCTAATTAGAGGTTAGTGAGGGAATATTCCTTTACATGCTCATGATTTATATTGACATTCTCTGATCTTTTGCTCAAATGTATACCATTTCACTGTTGCAATTATTGATGTTATCAATTTTTGTTATAATACTTGAGATAATTTGCTTACTTGCTTTGATTAAACTCAGATATATAAGACGTTCTAATCAGCCATTGATGATTCTATATGCTTATCATTTATGTTTTAGAGTTATTTTCGTGACTTTAGCATTGTTAATATAGGGAAATAAATGTATAATCCTTCTTAATAAACTAGTGTGGTTATTGTGTAGTGATTAAATTATTGATTACTTGGTTGTTGGTGTTTATTATGACATTCATCATTGACATCCCCTCAAATCTATGTTGTGTCGATCCTTTGGCCTAAAGCGCAAAATCCGCTATTTAGTTTGAGGTAATAGCTAGGATTTCTTGGCGCTGCAGCAGATGTCAAAGTAACTGCTACTTGGTAATGGACACCTGTATTGCCACTGCATTGATGTAGATTGACAGCATTGCCTGGTATGTATATAGCAGTGAAAGCTATTTTAGACTTTCATGACATCAATGTATATTTATTAAAAGTAAGATTTCTCAACCAAATTGCCTTTTCCTGGTTATAGTATTGCAATCATCACAGCGGATATATTCTTACCTTTAGACAGTTCCCTAAAGAGAACGTTCACTCCAACAGATTAAATAAAATCAAGGCAGAAATGTGCATAAAAAAATTAAACTTACTAATCAACCAGAGTTGACATGAGGTTATTGATTTTTGATATGTGGACTTTAATATTTATTATTTCTTTTTTTAATTCATGATGAAGTTCAAGCATTTGGCAGAAGAGTTCTCAAAAATTAGCTTTCCCTCAGTTTTGATAGGAGTTTGTTGTAGAGAGGAATCGACCATTCACATTATATGGTTGAGGGAGAACTCTTTTAGTATCCTTGTGGCATCTACGCTTTTGTCTTCAAGCATGCTACTCAGATTAAGACATTAAATGCACTCAATTTACAGTTTCATGCCCAACTTCCACAGTGTAACATTAAAACGGCCCAGATGGGTGAACCTTTCCTTATAAAACTAAGAGAAACAGAGAAGTGAAAAGAAGGCAATTGCCTATATAAAATGGAAGTGATTCTTCCAAATCTCATTCGCAACCTGAAGAAGTGATTTTTTTTATCATGGAAGCTTGCAAAACGATATTTCTTAGCAGCATTAAGGCTTTGATTAAGTATTAACTACAGATAAGTACTATTTGTATCACACTTGGGTAACATGGTGCACACAAACGAATATCATATACAGATGAGACTCTTGGCAATACCAGAGCATTATATTCTGATAAAAGGCAACACATTCTCGCCACTTCCATGTAAGAAATACAATTAAGGGTGATACAGCGGCGTCATGAGTTGCCCCATGTGCCATCAAGAATGTTGGAGATCTCGAACAGTGAATTAGAAACATCTAACTATTGCAGTTCAAGAACAAGAACCATTTACGTGCACAGCTGCCTATCTTCATGCACATATGGCTAGCCTGTGAAGAAAACTCTCATGCTCGACAATATCAAAGCCACTCAGGGGCCACGAAGGCCAAGCAGACATATGTTGCTACCATTAGGAGCACACATCAAATACCGGTAACGCAACAGTTGTTGTACAACATATTGGCCAGAATCGAGAGTTATAGCTTCAGAGGAAATTGTAGTTGTTTTTGTATTTCTGGAGTTGAACATTAATTCTGTTGAACAGTTGGCATTTTTTTTTCTGTGAATAGGTTGAGATCTTTGAAATAGAGATAAAACATACACTTTCTTAAAATGAAATGGCAGCTGGTCCTATGACAGGGATGCGTTGATATATTTACGATAATTCAATGGATGAATGAAGAATATGCTCTACTCAGTTATCAGGGCTAGCATCATCAGCAATGAGTACTGTTTGACAGCTGCATTAACTTCTAGTAAGTTGATGTTTAATATTTCTGAAAAAAGAATGATACAAGTGAAGCGAGATATAATAGGGATTTGGAGTGTCCTCATTTATTTCTGTGAGGTAAGATTTCATGGCTTTTTTCCAAACCTTTCATAACTGCTTCCGTGAAGCGATCGGGGAGTATGTTAGTTCTGTGTCCGACCATAAGAAATAGTCAAAATGAGTGATTAGTCGTGGTAGAGACCTCTGATCTGAAGTAGTTTGTGTTCCTACTTACTGCGTTATTTTCCCCGAGTTCTGAAGCTTGCCAAATCAGCTGGAAGCCTGAGCTTTTCCATATTGGTTCAAGTGTCCTCACTGTCCTTTTGCTTGCGTTTGAATACTGAGGCTTCAAATCTATGTGCGTGTTTGCGATAATGTCTAAGATAGTTATTTGAGTACTGCAATTGTCCACATGGAGATTTTTTCAGATGTCATCAGGTGACTTTTAATTAGACCTAGGTGCAGTTCAAAAAGTTCTGCTACATGGAACTTCGGAAAGTGCCAAAAAAACTCCACTGTGCTATGCGAAGCTCTGCGAGCAGCGGAGTTTAGGTGAATTGCGCTGTTACCGCAAATTTTCTGTGCAGGGAGTTTATCTCGTGCTGTAAACACAGCGCGAACGGCATCACGCGGAGCGCCAGAGGGCGCTAACTTCTTTCGGCCGCTCAAGTAGATTTTCTACTCAAGAAGCAGCTTCCTCAAAGCGAGCGGCAGCTTTCCCAACGTGAGCGGCAGCGACCGACTGACCGTGTTCAGTTATCTTGTTAGCGCTTGCCACCTTAGAGATTTCTCTCGCTCGCCAACTTAATGTTCGCGAGCCGCGCAAGAGAAAAAACTCTGCTCTGTGTCACATCGTGGAGTTTTTTGGAACTCCACACAGACCACGGATCGGGCAAGACTCCGCGAACTACACCGACAGAGCGGAATTCTTTGCCCACCCCTACTTTTAATCCTTTTATTTGGAACATGGGTTCTTTGAGAAGAAATGGATATAAATGTGGATCAGGGAGCAAATTAACTTTAATTAGACAAGTCTGTGTGCGTTAAGGATAGAACAAAAGGATATTATAATGAACCACTCAAGAGGAACCAATTATCACTGTTCGTCTTTTAAAGAGAGAGTTGTAAATTACCATTGCTTGTGTGGCATTCCCCCAGATTTTTACCTTCTTTAACTGAGCCCATTTTTGTTGGCCACAAGACTCTGCAAGCTTTACTACTGGTAACCAGTGGTAAAGTGCTTGTGTGTTCCCTTTTAAAGATGGTTAAATTGGCATACACATAATTTGTACATTTAACATACTTATAAGTCCCTAGTATGTGGTACTGCATGTAGTTAGGGCCTGTAAATTAATCAACAAGTGAGCTTCATCACTCATTTCGCTGCCCACTAAATTAGTACTGTAAAACATATCTCCAGACCTGCCCTTGTAGATGTGTATGCAGTTTTAACCTACAATATTGTCCTGGAAAAATAAAGCATTTGCCAGGCCTAAACCTTTATTTCTAGCGTTTATAAATCACTCCTTAGGTAATCCCAAATTGCCCATAGGCCACAGGACATTTTATTAAAATGTAGAATATGTATGTTAAATGTTTTACATGTCCAAGTAGTGAAAACCCCCTAAAGTAGTTTTACCCGTAGCAAGGCAGCTCTCCTGTAAGGAAACACTGGATTGAACCAGAACACATTATGAGGTTTAATTTCGGTTTGGGAGCAGTTAGAACATGATTATGATTCAAGGGCTCATTGAATAGTAAATTAAAATCCACCTTAATAGTAGAGCTAGATTTTATTTTACTATTTCGAAAATAACACTTTTAGAAAGTTGCCATTTTCCTGCGTAAGCCAAATGTGACCTCCTTCTACAAGTTAACGTTGTCAGCTGACTGTTCAATAGCTCTCCTGTGGTGAGATATGGATTGCTCCCAGAAAGTAGAGGTGTTTTCCCTCTTAGGTCAGGTTGGCCTGGGATGTTGTGCCCAGCCCCTTCATGAGCTTCAAAGGCTGTCGTCCTTGTCACTGGTAAGTTAGCTAACACCTATGCCTGCCTCCCTTTGCTTTACTAGTCAGCTTGGCTTCAAACATGGTGGGAGGGAGAGGTGCACAGAAGTGATGTGGAATGATCACAAGGGATGGTTTCCCCATTTCCATAGCCACACCTAAGGATTGGCACAGGACACTCTGACCAGGGGGAGAAGGGTTCTGTCATGTTGGTTTTAGAGAAAGAGAGGTATTGTGGAATAGCTAATAGTACAACACACAGGAAGTTTCCCTCACCCAGAGGCAGGCAATCAGCACAAATATGTCTTTCACAGTGCCCTTTTCGGATCACTTCTGGCTCTGTGGAAGAACGGAAGAGGACTGGACCTACTGTCTGTGACCTGAGAAGAGCTATGAAGACCAGATCTGCTTTCCATCTTGCATCCAGGACAAGGATGTGAACTCCAAGGGTAATAGGGGCCATAAGGCTGACCTCCTTTTCAGGCTACAGGGACACAACAAGCTCCAAGAGGCATTTTTCCTGAATTCCCAACTTAGGACCATGCTTCTGGCCTCTGCTGGAGTGAGCCTTTACCCCCCCCCCACCCATTCCCTCCCTGGTGCTGTCCCTAAGGTCCTGGACCCTTGGCTGGTATGAAAGTGTACTCCTCCTGAAGATTCCTGAAACCTGGAACTTAAAAACTTTTTGACAACTTTTTGCTCTGAGTACTGACAGTGGACCAGGACCAATTTGACAAGCCAATGTGACAAAAGTGCACTGCTGCTAGGTCAAAAATTCAGGTTGCTCCCTCGGCTGTTGGAAATTGCCTTTCTGCAGGGTCACCCCCAAAGTTTTTTTGCCTTTCTCCTTCTCTTTTTCTGACCTCATTTTTGCTGGCTTTCGGACTCTGCGCACTTTACCACTGTCAATCAGTGCTAACGTACAAATGCTGTCTCCTTAAAACATGGTGACATTGTCTCATACCCAATTGGCTTATTTAATTTACTTGTAAGTCCCTAGTCAAGTGCACTAAATGTGCCCAGGGCCTGTAAATTAAATGCTACTAGTGGGCTGTAGCACTGGTTGTGCCACACCCATAAGTAGCCCCCTAACCATGTCTCAGGCCTGCCACTGCAGTTACTGTGTGTGCAGTTTAACTTTCGCACATTTAAAAGTACTTGCCAAACTTCAAACTCCCCTTTTTCTACATGTGTCACCTCGAAGGTAAGCCCTAGGTAGCCCATAGGGCAGGGTGCTATGTAGGTAAAAGGCAGGACATGAACATGTGTGTTCTATATGTCCTGGTAGTGTTAAACTCCTTAATTCATTTTACACTGCTGTGAGGCCTGCTCCTTTCATAGGATAGCATTAGGGCTACCCTCACATACTGTTTGAGCGGTAGATCCTGATCTGAAAGGAGTAGCCAGGTCATATTTAGTATGGTGATACAAAATCCTGCTTAATGGTGAAGTTGGATTTTATATTTCTATTTTAGAAATGCTACTTTTAGAAAGTGAGCATTTCTCTACACTTAAATCCTTCTGTGCCTTCCAATCCATGTCTGGCTAGGTTTAGTTGACAGCTCCCTTGTGCATTCACTCAGACAACCCGAAACACAAGATGCTCAGTCACACTTGCACACATCTGCATATTGAATGGGTCTTCCTGGGCTGGGAGGGTGGAGGGCCTTACGCTTACATGTCAAAGAACAGTAGCCTGCCCTCACACAAAGGACTGCCACACCCCCTACTGGGACCCCTGGCAGACAGGATGGAACTGAAAGGGGACCTTGTGCACTTCTAAGCCACTCTTTAAAGTCTCCCCCACTTCAAAGGCACAGTTGGGTATTTAAGCAGAGTCTCTCACCCTACCAACTTAGACACTTCTGCGGTAGACACTTCTACTTCATCAGGCACTTCCTGGAGCAGAACCTGAACCAGAACCTGCAACCTGCAACCTGCCAAGAAGAACTGCCTGGCTACCTAAAGGACTCACCTTACTGCTTTCTGAGAAGGACTGCTGCCTTCCTGTTGCCCTGCTGCTTTGCTGCTCTCTCGCTGTGCTGAAGAAGTGCTCTCCAAGGGCTTAGATGGAGCTTGCTGCCTGTTCCCTGAAGTCTCAGAACCAAAAAGACTTAATTCCTGCAAGAAGAACTCCCTGTGTGGCCAACTTCAATGTACAGCCTGCAAGAAATGACGCACAGCCTGCATCGCGGTGAGAAAATCACCACATGCCGAAGCCCGACTTCGCAAGGAGAAGACCAACGCAGTGCCAGCGTAGCTACTGGAAATTCGATGTACAGCCCACTGGATCGACACAAAGCCGAGCTGGAATGCCACAGACCGACTTCCTGACAAGAATCGATGCAGCGCCTGCCGTGCGGTAAAAATTTCCATGCAACACCCACTAGATTGACGCAGCCCCTGTGACTTTGTCCTGCAAGCACCGGATTTCAACGCATTGTCCCTGGGGCGTCCAAAACCCCGCAGCCTGAAAAGGATCCAAGTCTGCGTGCTGGAAATCGACGCAAAGCCTTCCCTGCGTGAAAAATAAACAATGCATCGCCGTGTGTGGCCTGAGAAATCAATGCACACCTCCCTGTTTTCCACGCATCTCCTCCTCTGTGGTTCCTTGCGGAGATTTTGAACGCAAGCCAGGTACTTTGTGCTTGCAAGAGACATTTGCTGCTTTTAATAGACTAAAGACACTTTGGGGGTCATTACAACCCTGGCGGACGGTGTTAAAGCGGCGGTAAGACCGGCAACAGGCCGGCAGTAAAATTTTGGGAATTACGACCGTACCGGAAACCGCCAACAAAGACAGCCACTTTAACACTCCGACCGCCACGGCGGTACAGACAAACAGCGCGGCGGTCACCGCCAACAGACAGGCGGTAGACAATGTACCGCCCACACTATTATGACAGGCCAATTCGCCACCTTTTCCGGGGCGGATTCCCCGCGGATAAAAACACGGCGGAAACAGGCATTTCGAATGAAAAACGCTCACCTCTACACACTCCACGAGGAAGGAGGACAGCATGGAGCCGGAACTTCATATTCTCCCAGCGCTAGTCTTCCTGCTCTTCTACGAGGAGCACCAACGCCGGCGGCGAAGTCCACGGTGAGTACTGCACCTACGACATAGGGGAGGGGGGAGGTAAAAAACAGTGACACACACACTCAACACCCCAACCCCCACCCGACCCTCACCCACTACAACACACACACCAATGCTTATCAATACATTACAGTAACACCCCGCCAAACCCCCCCAGAAGAATGCAAAGACAAAAGGAAATGAGTGTAACTATTGTAATATATAAAAATTCAGTAAGCAAAAATATACATATATATATACACTATTAACAAAATATACACCACGATTAGTAGTCCGGGTTTTGCACCATTCATAGTCCGTGGACCACTGAGCCCAAAATGCATGGGCGAGGCCCACACAAGATACCCGAACATGACGGAGAGAACACTGCAGGGGCATCAGATAGAAAAACAACAGGCACCTAAGGGGGAAAGGAAGGAGGGGCACCTCAGCCGGATAAGTGCACAATGCCAGATCCACGAGGGGGCACCATGCCCATTGATCTATCCTGGGGAGTGCAAATTCAAAGTCTCTCAAGTCTCTACAGTGGGTGTGTTGCCCACTGTACCATCCTGGGGAGTGCAAAGCCACACTCTCAAGTCTCTACAGTGGGTGGGTTGCCCACTGTACCATCCTGGGGAGTGCAAAGCCACAGTCTCTCAAGTCTCTACAGTGGGTGGTTTGCCCACTGTTCCATCCTGGGGAGTGCAAAGCCACAGTCTCTCAAGTCTCTACAGTGGGTGGTTTGCCCACTGTTGCATCCTGGGTAGTGCAAAGCCACAGTCTCTCAAGTCTCTACAGTGGGTGGTTTGCCCACTGTTCCATCCTGGGGAGTGCAAAGTCACAGTCTCTCAAGTCTCTACAGTGGGTGGTTTGCCCACTGTTCCATCCTGGGGAGTGCAAAGCCACAGTCTCCCAAGTCTCTACAGTGGGTGGTTTGCCCACTGTTCCATCCTGGGGAGTGCAAAGCCACAGTCTCTCAAGTGGATAAGAGTCTTCACTGCTTCTGGAGGGGGCTTTGTGCCCAGAGTGCTTCATCCTGCCAAGGACTGAGGTAGTGGATGCCTTTCTCCACTGGTTCTGGAGGGGGCTTTGTGCCCAGAGTGCTTCATCCTGCCAAGGACTGAGGTAGTGGATGCCTTTCTCCACTGGTTCTGGAGGGGGCTTTGTGCCCAGAGTGCTTCATCCTGCCAAGGACTGAGGTAGTGGATGCTGTTCTTCACTGGTTCTGGAGGGGGACTGGTGCCCAGAGTGCTTCATCCTGTGCAGGACAGATGGAGTGGATGCAGTTCTCCACTGGTTCTGGAGGGGGACTGGTGCCCAGAGTGCTTCATCCTGTGCAGGACAGATGGAGTGGATGCAGTTCTCCACAGGTTCTGGAGGGGGACTGGTGCCCAGAGTGCTTCGTCCTGTGCAGGACAGACGAAGTGGATGCAGTTCTCCACTGGTTCTGGAGGGGGACTGGTGCCCAGAGTGCTTCATCCTGTGCAGGACAGACGGAGTTGATGCAGTCTCCACTGGTTCTGGAGGGGGACTGGTGTCCAGAGTGCAGCACTCACCCCGTGACGGTCCCAGTTGTGTCACTGCCCCTTCCGCTAATGGGCTAGCGGTGCTCGGCTTGGCTGTCTTTGCCCTGTTCGGTGGTCCTTGCCCTGCTCAGCGGTCCTTGCCATGGCGGTCTTTGCCCTGTTCAGCTGTGCTTGCCCTGTTCAGCGGTCCTTGCCATGGCGGTCTCTGACCTGTTCAGCGGTGCTTGCCCTGTTCAGCGGTGCTTGCCCTGTTCAGCGGTCCTTGCCATGGCGGTCTCTGACCTGTTCAGCGGTGCTTGCCCTGTTTAGTTGTGCTTGCCATGGCGGTCTTTGCCCTGTTCAGCGGTGCTTGAGTTGGCAGTTTCTGACCTGTTCAGCGGTGCTTGCCCTGTTCAGCGGTGCTTGCATTGGCGGTCTTTGCCCTGTTCAGCGGTGCATGCCCTGTCGAGCGGTGCTTGCCCTGTTCAGCGGTCCTTGCCCTGGCGGTCCTCCATTGCCCAGCTGGGCTCTGGCTGGCGGTCCTTCATGGGTCAGCTGGGCTGTGGCTTGCGGGACCCTCCTGGTCAGCTGGGCTGTGGCTTGGGGGGCCCTTCTGGTCAGCTGGGCTGTGGCTTGCGGGGCCCTTCTGGTCAGCTGGGCTGTGGCTTGCGGGGCCCTCCTGGGCAGCTGGACTGTGGCTTGCGGGGCCCTCCTGGGCAGCTGGGTTGTGGCTTGCGGGGCCCTCCTGGGTAGCTGGGCTGTGGCTTGCAGGGCCCTCCTGGGCAGCGACGATGGGGCTGGCGGTGGCCTCCTGGACAGTGACGATGGGGCTGGTGGTGGCCTCCTGGATAGCGACGATGGGGCTGGCGGTGGCCTCCTGGACAGCGGGGATGATGGCGGTCTTCTCCGCCGTGCTGCTCCTCCCAGACTTTGCAGGTTTCTTCTGCCCCTTCCACACCTTGGGAGGAGTCACAGCTGAGTCCACACTCCCCCCGGGACCCCTGTGAGCGGCTTGGCTGGCTGGAGTCTTCCCCCTCTCCCACCGGGCACTGTCCAACTTCTGGTGCTTCACAGGGGGGGGGACTGGCTGTGCTGTGGCTCCATGCCACACTGGCTGTCCTGGTGGCCGGTGCACTCCACATACCTGTAACAACAGGCACCACTAGTCCAGGAGATTTTTTGGCTGAGGTGCTAGTACGTGACCTATGAGTTGGACTGGGGGTGGGGGTGGTGTGAAATAGGTTAAGGGTGGACAGGAAAAGTTGTTTGGACACACTGGGACGGGTAGTTGGAGGGGGTTTGGGAATGGAGGAAGAGGTGGTGGTTGTAGAAGGTATAACTTTTGTGGATTTGGGTGCAAGTGCATGGGCTGGAGGCTGTCGTGAGGTGGATGGCTGTTGGGTGGGTGTGTGCCTGCATTTGTGTATCCTGGGAGGGGGCGTCACAGACACACTGGGAGAGGACACAGGGGACGTGTAAATGGTAGTGGGGGTGGTGAGTGCACGTGAGCGGGGTGCGTGGTGGATGTGCTGGTGCGGGACGTAGTGGCTGTAGTGGTAGTGCATGCAGGTGTGAGTGTAGACGAGACTGGGAGGGAGGAGGGAGACGTGGAGGAGGGTGACACAGTGGAGGCAGTGGATGTTGGTGTGTCTGTATGTGTGTGATGCTTGCGTGAGTGCCTGTGGGATGTGTGGTGCTTATTTTTGCCTGAGTTTCCCTTGTGTGGTGAGGTGTGTGCAGGCTGGTCTGATGGTGTGCTTGGGATAGGTAGAGGTACAGGGGATTGGGTCTGGGTGGAGGAAGTTGGAGGGGGGAGGCTAGACACAGGGACAATGGCTGCCATCAGTGCTGAGGCCAGAGTTTGAAGGGTTTGGTGAAGGGCAGCCTGACCAGAATGAATGCCCTCCAGGAATGCATTTGTGTGTTGCAACTCCCTTTCTACACCCTGGATGGCATTCAAAATGGTAGACTGCCCAACAGTGAGTGATCTGAGGAGGTCAATGGCCTCCTCACTGAGGGCAGCAGAGGTGACAGGGGCTGAGGTGCCTGGGGCGAAGGTGATGCCCACCCTCCTGGGTGAGCGGGCACGGGACGAAGGCTGAGGGGCTGCTGGGAGGGCAGTGCTGGTAGGGGGGGTGGCAGCTGTACCTGTTGAAGTGGTGGGCACAGATGTTGCCGCCACCACAAGGGAGCTCCCATCGGAGGACGAGTCCGTGTCGCTGGTTGCAGATCCTGTGACCGCCGTGGTGCTCCCCTCGCCCTCCATCCCACTGGTGTATTCAGAGTCCGAAGTGTGGGCCTCCATGCCCATGTGGGATGCAGCTCCCTCGTACTCCGGAGCCACTGCTCCTCCGCCTGATGATGCTAATGCACAAAAGAACAGGGAGACCGCAAAAAAGGGGGGGGGGGACAGAAGAAAGACATGTTGAGTGCATGGCTTTCCGCTACAGTTGGCGGACAAGATAGACACAGAAGCCCCCTGCACTACGTCGCGCTGTTGGGCTCTACAGTGCAATTCCTGGGAAATGGCCTACAAGGCAATGGGTGACATATGCACACATAGATGACACAGGTGCATGAATAGCTGTACGTGGTACTCTACAGAGGTGGGGTGGGGGGCCACAGGGCCATGCCTTATGAAGGGGCCTACCCTACGGAACTCGCCCTGGCCTAGGGGAACCCACAGCCCTCCTCCCCCACCCAGACACCTTCACTGCGCGCAAAGTCAGCTGAATGATAGTGTACTCACCCCTTTGTGTCTGCTGTGATGCCCTCAAGCGCCCATCCAACTCAGGGTAGGCCACCTCCAGGATCCAGAACATCAGGGGGGTCATGGTTCGACGGCACCCCTCCCACATTGGGAGGCCATCCCCAGCTGATCCTCCGCCGTCTTCTTGCTCCAGTGGCGAATGTCCTCCCATCTCTTCAGGCAGTGGGTGCTCCGTCGGTGGTGGACCCCCAGGGTCCGGACGTCCTTGGCGATGGCACGCCAAATATCCTTCTTCTGGTGGGCGCTGACCTACATGAAATTTACAGGGGAAGAAGAGAAGTCATTACCAACTGCACCGTCAAAGTGAGTGGCCCACATCCCTACCCTTGCCATGTGGCACATGCATTCACCGTCTTTTATGCACGCAGAACTCTGCCCCCTTCCTTCTTACAACCAGTCCTCTCCACACAGGCATAGCCCATACAACATACTCTCTGTGTGCTTACCTGTTGGTCTGGAGGACCGTAGAGTAGCGTGTACTGGGGGAGGACCCCGTCGACGAGCTTCTCCAACTCCTCTGCAGTGAAGGCAGGGGCCCTTTCCCCAGACACATGAGCCATTGTCTCTTCCAGACCGAGGTCACAGCAGCACCTGCAGTGTAGGTCCTCTCCTGTCAAAGATCAGGTATCGAGTGATTAAACAGTTAGAAAATGGCGGTCACGTCCGCAGCGGTGCGTACCGTCACCACCAGCGTACATCGCCATTGGCTCCTGGGATCCATAGGGTCCAATGTTAACTAATGCAGCACTGCGTCGCGGTCTTCGACCACCTACTGCGACGGTGTACAACGCCAGCGCAGTTACCTCACATCCCATTGTCCCACTTTACAGGTCAGGCAGCTGCCATTTCAGGGCCCCACATGGCTTCATTTCCAACTGCGTCACACATACCTAGACCTAGACTCAACACACATACAGGCTACCTTTTGTGTATGATTGGTGTTCTGTGTAAACTGTGGGTACGTACCTCTGAGTTGTTTGACTCTGTGCTCGCTGTTGTCCTTCATAGGCACCGTCTGCTGGGACATGCAAGGAGATGGCGGCATCCTCCTGTGTACCGACCGTTGGTGGACCTGTCGACCATGGAGGAGCGACATTTGATTATCACATACAGGCTTGACCGTGCCACAATACAGGAACTGTGTACCCAGTTGGAGCCAGACCTGATGTCAGCAATCTGCCATCCCACAGGAATCCCCCATCAAGTGCAGGTGCTGTCAGTGTTCCATTTCCTTGCAAGTGGGTCATTTCAAACAACAGTGGCCATAGCATCAGTGATGTCCCAGCCTATGTTTTCAAACGTATTGTCCAGAGTGTTGTCTTCCCTTCTGAAACACATGCGGAGCTACATCGTTTTCCCTCAGGTGGAGGATTTGCCTACAGTGAAAGGGGATTTCTATGACCTGGGACACATCCCCAACATCATAGATGCCATTGATGGGACACATGTGGTTTTGGTACCCCCACAGGAGAGAACAGGTGTACAGAAACCAGAAGAGTTATCATTCTATGAATGTACAGATGGAATGTTTGGCAGACCAGTACATCTCCCGCCAAGTTCCCTGGCTCAGTGCATGATGCCTACATCATGCGGAATAGCAGCATCCCTTATGTGATGGGTCAACTCCAGAGGCACTGTGTGTGGCTATTAGGTGAGCACCTGGAAGCAAGTCAGTGGGAATGGTTGCTGGGTCTGGGGATATCCCTCCAGGTTAGTGCGTGTCTAACAGTTGTCCCTCACCATTTGCAGGTGACTCTGGTTACCCCAACCTGTCATGGCTACTGACCCCAGTGAGGAATCCCAGGACAAGGGCAGAGGAACGCTACAATGAGGCCCATGGGCGAACTAGGAGGGTTTGAGCGGACCTTCGGCCTCCTGAAGGCCAGGTTCAGGTGCCTCCATATGACAGGTGGATCCTTATTCTACTCACCAAAGAAGGTGTGCCAGATCATCGTGGCCTGCTGTATGCTTCATAACTTGGCTTTGCGACGACAGGTTCCTTTTCTGCAGGAGGATGGTCCAGATGGCGGTGTTGTTGCAACTGTGGAGCCTGTGGACAGTGAAGAGGAGGAAGCAGAGGAAGAAGACATGCACAACAGGGACTCAGTGATCCAGCAATGTTTCCAGTGAGACACAGGTAAGACTACAGACCTGCCTACTACATGTACTTTAAAACTACTACCTCTCCACTGTGTGTTTTTTTCACCCAGTGTATGGTCACTGAGTTGTCACTTTCACTTACGATTTCACAGATGTGGGTCCCACTGTGTGACTTCTGCTTCGATTCCTCATGGACTAGAACTGTGTGACATAGGTATGTTGACATTAAACTTGAAAGAGCATTTTGTCACTGTAATTGCTAATACACTATTTCGAAATCACAGACAGACTCCAGATTGTTTTGTGCTTTAAGGGTGTTTATTTAAGTGCTCAATATTGGAGGGGGTAGTGAAATGGTGAGGGGTGATGGCAGAGGAATGTCCATGGCAGAGTCTAGTCTATTAGTCTCACAGGTGCATTGCCCAAATGGGCATAGGAAGTGGAGCTGGGGCAGTTTAAGTATGGACAGGGTGACAAAGTGGGACAGTAGGATGACAATCAGGGTGGTCTCATTTCTTGGCGGGGGTCTTGGCATCGTGCTCTGTCTTTGTCCTGGATCTCAGGGACCGTTTGCGTGGTGGTTCTTCCTCTGCAGGGGGTGGAGTGCTGGTGTGGTGGTCCTGTGGCGGTGCCTCCTGTTCACTAGCACCGCCGGAGGTGTTGGGCAGTTAATCGTCCATGCTAGTGTCAGGGGCCCCTTGTAGTGCCACAGTGTCCCTCCTGGTATGAGTACTTCATTCAGCACCCCTACGATGGTGCCCAGGGTGGAGCTGATGGTTCTGAGTTCCTCCCTGAAGCCCATATACTGTTCCTCCTGCAGGCGCTGGGTCTCCTGAAACTTGGCCAGTAGCGTTGCCATCGTCTCCTGGGAGTGGTGGTATGCTCCCATGATGGAGGAGAGGGCCTCGTGGAGAGTG
The DNA here is from genome assembly GCF_031143425.1 of Pleurodeles waltl. Classification (NCBI taxonomy): domain Eukaryota; kingdom Metazoa; phylum Chordata; class Amphibia; order Caudata; family Salamandridae; genus Pleurodeles; species Pleurodeles waltl. The sequence goes on from NC_090438.1 coordinate 573,136,768, forward strand.
GGTTCCCTTGGCCTGTCCGCCCCCTGTCGCACAGCAGCCCTCCCAGTTCCCCTGTGTTCCTGGGCCTCTGTCCCCTGGACCGTGTGCCCACTACCACTGCCCCCAGGTCCCTGTTGTTGTTGGGGTGGTGGGTTATCCTGGGTTCCCTGTAGTGGTGCACACACTGCTGATTGACGTGTCCTGGGGACGGAGGTATGGGCCCTCTGGGTGTGTGCTGGTGTTTCCAGAGGGTGGAAGCTCTGTAGTGGCCTGTGTGATGGGAACCGACTGTCCCGAGGTCCCCGATGGGCTGGGCTGGTCATCTAGATCCAGTTGGACAGAGGTGCTGTCATCACTGTGGTCCTTTTCTATTGGTGAAGTGGACATGTGTGGACCCTCCTGTCCGGTGACGTTGGGTAGGGATCCTGCAGGGGTATAAAAGGATGGTTATTACATCTGTGTGTGTCATGGTGTGCAATGGGTGGGTGATCGTGTACCCCAGTGTTTGCATTCCTGTGTGGGACCTTGTGTGAGGATGGTTTAGTGGGTTGTATGGGTATGTGCAGTGGGCATGCTTTAGTGATGGGTGTCCATGCTTTGTTGTTGCATGCAGGACTTGGTGTTGGGATGGGTGGTTTGTGATGTTGGGACATATTTGAGGAGTTGGGGTGCTGGGGGTGAGGGTGAGGGTGGGGGTATGTGATAGCATGCAGGTAGGGTGGGGGTTGTAATAGTTAAGATTTGTCTTACCAGAGTCTATTCCTCCAGCTACTCCTGCGAGGCCCTCAGGATGCAGAATCGCCAAGACCTGCTCCTTCCATGTTGTTAGTTGTGGGGAAGGGGGTGGGGGTCCGCCGCCTGTCCTCTGAACCGCCAGGTGGTGTCTTGAGACCACGGAACGCACCTTCCCCCATAGGTCCTTCCACCGCTTCCTGATGTCCTTCTGATTTCTTGGGTGCTGTCCCACTGCGTTGACCCCGTCCACTATTCTTCGCCATAGCTCCATCTTCCTTGCAATTGAGGTGTGCTGCACCTGTGCTCCGAAGCTGTGGCTCTACCCGGACGATTTTCTCCACCATGACCCTGAGCTCCTCCTCCGAGAACCTGGGGTGTCTTTGCGGTGCCATGGGGTGGTATAGGTGATGTGTGGGGTGGAGTGTGTGGTGATATGTGGGGTGATATGTAGTGGTGTGTTGTGTGAGGTGCGTGGAAGTTCTGTGGGTGATGGTGTTGTGTGCCTGTGGATGCTGTTGTTCTTGCTGGTGCTCTCTCTCTGGCCTTCTTTTGGAACTTTTTGTCGTGGGGGTTTGTGGGTGATGTGGGTGTGTGTTTTATATTGTAGTGGGTGTGTGGGAGTGGTGTGTGTATGTGTATCAGGTGAGTGTATTTCAAATTGTCCAATGTGGCTGTGTTTTGTAAGAGTGTGTGTATTTTGAGCGCAGCGGTGTGTACCGCCAATGGAATACTGTGGTTGAAAGACCGCCGCGTGGATTCGTGTGTCGTGATAGTGTGGGCGTATTTCTGTTGCCGTGACCGTGGAGGATTTGTTTTCGCCAGTTTATCACTGACCTTTGGTGTGGCGGACTTGTGTAGGTGTCTGAATTTTGGCCGATTCCAACATGTGGGTCATAATAGCTGTGGCGGAATTCCGCGGCCGCAGCGGTGTGTTGGCGGTCTTCTGCACGGCAGTAAGCGGCTTTTACCGCCAATGTTGTAATGAGGGCCATAGTGCTTTAAAGAATAAAGAGCCAAACTGTGATATCTGGTCACACTAGACGGGGTTAAATCCAAAATTTTAGGCTGACCGTGATGGAGCACAGATCGGATACAGTCCTAGATAAGTACTGATGAAGTTTTACCTTCTTGAGAAGTGGGACAGGCTTCCTGTTTGCCGGAAGAAGTTTGCTGCGATCAAGGAAATCATTGCTGGCGGTTGTCTGGGGAAGAAGAGTCGGCCGGGCATTGCATATAGGAGGGCGGTGAGTGGCAATACTTGCTGTGCAAAGAGACTAACTTATGGCAGCTTATGCTGATTCTTCGGGTGAGCAGCATGGTTCAGGTGGACCTGTCCGCAATCGCGAAAAGCCCAAAAGCTTGATTTTGAGTGCCAAAAACCACTTCCAAGAGCCCAGGTCTGCAGAGGTACCTCTCGGGTCCAGGAGCTGCTAGATGATGGGTACAGCAGCTATAGCAGGTGAGTTGCAAGTCTTCAGAAAACAGGAGGCAAGCCAACAAGCCCTTCGAGTGACTTTGGTTCTGGGACGTAGAGATGCAGGTCAATGCCCTTCTCACTCCCAGGCAAGAGGGCAGCAGGCAGCTGGTCAGCTCAGCACAACAGGACTCTAGAAGAGTAGCAGCTCAGCAGAGAGGCAGTCCTTGTAGCAGCACATCAGTCCTCCTTCCTAGCAGAGTATACATAGGTCCAGCAGTTTCAGAGGTGAGTTGGTAGTGTCAGAGGTCCAGTACTTATACCGATTGTGTCTTTGAAGTGGGAGGGACGGCAAATAAAGGTAGTTGATGTGCACAGGGGTCCTCCCTTCATTCCCTGGACCCATACTCACTACAGGGGAGTATTCAGCCCTTTGTGTGGGGTAGGACACTGCCCATTCAGGAGTAAGTGTCAGCCCCTCCCTCCAATCCTGCCCAGGATGACCCACCAGTCACACTTAAGCTTCCAGTTGTATGTGACTGTCTAGAGGGATTGCACAAGCCCAGTTGTCACCCCATCCCAGATGTGAATTGGAGACAGCAGGCACCAAATGGCTAAAGAAAGAAAATGTCAACTTTCTAAAAGTAGCATTATCAGAAGTACAATTTAAAATCTTTCTTCACCATAAGTTGTGATTTTGAATTGTGAGTTCACAGACACCACACTTGAAAAGTCTATTTCTCTGCAATTTGGAATTACACTTAAAAGATGTATTAAAGTAATCCCAATGTTATCCTACGGGAGAGATATGCCTTACAGTAGTGAACAACGAAATTGGGAGTTTTTCACTACCAGGGCATATAAAACTTAAAGGCACATGTACTTGCTTTTAAATACAATGCACCCTGCCCCGTAGGTCTGATAGTCATATAGACCCTAACTTAGAGATTACTTATATGTGTAAAAAGGGAAGGTTTCGGTCTGGCATGAGGTTTATCTTGCCAGGTTGATGTGGCAGTGTAAACTGCACAGACAGGGTCTGCAGTGGCAAGCCTGAACCACGGTTAGAGGGCTATTTAGATGGATAGCACAATAAGTGCTGCAGGCCCACTAGTTGCGTTTAATTTACGAGCCCCGGGTACATACAGTGCACTTCACTAGGGAATTATAAGTAAATTAAATATGCCATTTGGGGATAAGCCAATGTCACCGTGAATTAGGGGAGAGGGCACAAGTACTTTATTTGGGAAAGTGGCCTCTTTCTAGCATGGTTACCCCCATTTTTGGCCTGTTTGTTAGTGTGTTTGACTGTGCCTACTGCGATCCTGCTAATCAGGACCCCAGTAGTTATGCTATCTCCCTTAAGTTATGGTTATTGCATACTGGGAATCCAGTATTTCACCCAAAAGTGGCATACTGGTCCCCCCTTATAATTCCCTAGTATATGGTACCTAGGTACCCAGGGCATTGGGGTTCAGGGGATCCGTTTGGGCTGCAGCATTTATTTTACCACCCATAGGAAGCCAGTGCAAAGGCTTCTATAGGACTGCCATTGCAGCCTGTGTGAAAAGATACATGCTTCCTTTCACTGCCAATTACACTGCACCAGGTCATTTATAAGTCACCCCTAATGCAGACCTTCCAGCCCTGAAGGCAGGGTGCAGAGTACCTGTGTGTGAGGACACACCTGAACTAGCAGAGGTGCCCTCACGACCTCCAGGACCATTTTCCCAGACTTCGTGATTGCAGGGACGCCATTTTACCCTTGTACTGGACATAGGTCACTACTCATGTCCAGTTACATAATGGTAACTCCGAACATGGGCATGCTTGGTATCAATCATGTTGGAATCAAAGCCCTTTTCAAGCATTGGTTGTATGCTTCCATGCACTCTGGGGGCTCCTTAGAGGACCCCCAGTATTGCCATTGCAGCCTTCTGAGGTTTTCCAGGCAGTCTCAGCTGCTGCCACCTCTCAGAAAGGTTTCTGCCCTCCTGTTGCTGAAGCAGCTCGAGCCCAGGAAGGCAGAACAAAGGATCTCCTTTGGGAGAGGGGTTTTACACCCTCTCCCTTTGGAAATAGGTGTTACAGGCTTAAGAGGGGTAGCCTTCCAGAGCCTCTGGAAATGCATTGAATGGCATCCTTGCATAGTCCAGTCTCCACTGGTTCAGGGACCCCCAGTCCCTGCTCTGGCGTGAAACTAGAAAAAGGAAAGGGTAGTGACTACTCCCCTGTCCATCACCACCCCAGGGGGTGTGCTCAGAGCTCCACCAGAGGGTCCCTTGGTTTTGCCATCTTGGATTCCAAATTGACAGGGAACTCCGGGAGCATCTGAGTGGCCAGTGCAACTTCAACAAAGAAGCAAAGACGACTTCTGCAACATTGTATCTTTAGCTCCTGGCAGCAACTGCAACTGTTTCCAGGTCATGCATCCTCTGAGGACTGCCTGCACTAAGCCCGCACCATATGAATGAAGGAATCTCCCTTGAAGTGAAGGAGTCACTTCCCTGCTTCAGGAGGCTCCTCTCTGCAGCGACGACAGGTGACGTGGGTCCCCTCTCCTGATGAAGTGCGTGGATTCAGCAACACAGGTTGTGGACTGAAGTGGTTGCGAAGGTCCTGACGTCCAACTTTCCAGCTTTGGTGGAGGTAAGAGCTTGCCTTCCCATGCAAAACAGTACCTGTGTGCACCACATTTTTTGCCACTGCCAAGGATTGTTGGCATCCTTCCACAAAGTTATTAATACACCGTGCAGCTCAGGCCCCCAGCACTCCTTCCCGTGATGCACAGCTTCCTGAGTGTTTCTCCGGCGGTGTGGGATCCCTTTGTTTAATGCTGCATGGGTGTCCTTTTGCACCTTCTTTGTTCCTGTGCATGCTGCCTGGTCTTCTGAGGGCTCTCTGAGTTGCTGAGAGCCCCTTCTGACTCACTCTCCTGAGTAGAGTCCACCAGGTTCCTCCTGGTCCCAGGCAGCACCATTTTCTGCTAACCACAAGCTTTGCATGTGCCAAGGTTTGTTGGCAGAATCCAGCGATGCTAACCAGACTTTAATCATCCATCCAGCATGGGACATCATCTGCTCCAACCAGGAACCCTCATCCGTCTTCTTGGGTGCAGTACTGGCTGTGGTTCTTCTTTTGCACCTTCATCCGGGTTAGCAGAGGCTCCTATTCTCCCTGGACTCTTCAGTGCTTCTTGGACTTGGTCCCCTTCTTCCACAGGTCTTCAGGTCCAGTAATCCATCACTAGTGTCTTGCAGTCTCTTCTGGTTCTTGAGTAATCTTCTTTTTCGTGTACTTGTGTGTTCTAGGAAAGTTACTGTAATTTACTCCTGCTTTCCTTGGCTTTGGGATGGGTTCTATTACTTACCTTTGGTGTTTTCTAATACTCCCAGCGCCCCTCAACACACTACACTTGCCTAGGTTGGATAACGACTTTTGCATTCCACTTTCTTAGTATATGGTTTGTGTTCCCCATGCCCATTTCTAACTATTGTGAGTTTCACTATTTGCACTGTTTTCTAACTGTTTTTACAGGTATTTCTGCATGCTAGTGTATTTAATTTGTGAATTACTTAACTCCATAGGAAGTATAGTCCTATGGTATTTTTGGCATTTGTGTCACCAAAATAAAGTACCTTTATTTTTGTAACACTGAGTATTTTCTTTCATGTGTGTGAGTACCATGTAACTACAATGGTATTGCATGAGCTTTGCATGTCTCCTAGTTAGGCCTTGGCTGCTCATCCACACTACCCCTAGAGAGCCTGGCTTCTAGACACTGTTTACATTTTACTAATAAGGGATAACTGGACCTGGTATAAGGAGTAAGTACTGTAGGTACCCACTAAAAAACCAGACCAGCCTCCTACACTTTAGCACTGGTTAGCAGTGCACAGAGTCCTAAAGCAGGCAAAAACTAGGCCAGAAAATGGAGGGAGGTAAGCAAAAAGCTGGGGGGAAGGCTATCCTAAGGCTTTCAGGTTTAAATATATTCTTACAAATACAACCATGTTTTTTAGATTAAGCATTATATTCCCTTCCAACATTTAGCTTTTGGCATTGTTCATTGTCTTCCTTCCTCAGGGGTCTTCCTCACAGTAAGTATTAAGCTCAGCCTGCACTGCTAACAGTTGAGCCAATGATACCTAAATAAGCTCTTTGGCCAGCTACTGTCAAACTGTTAGTAAGAGGTATGTAGGAGCTATTGCCAAGCAATTAGCAAATCCCAAAGCCAATGTTCTCACTCTACCTTGTTTGAAGCAGAGGAGTTACAATCACACAAAATGTTTTAAGGTCACTTCACAGCATGAGATTGGCCTCAGATATAGATACAGAGCGCTTCATCATAAACTGCCTGTTGTGAGAAATGTGGTTATTGGTTTAATGAGGTGGAAGCAATTTTCAAGCAACATCCACAATCCCTGTTAGTTGGAACCACAAAGGTCACAAAACTAACATGTAGTTAACCCTCTGGTAGCTTGGCACAAAAGCAGTAATGCTTAACTTAGATACAATGTGTAATGTATTTGTGAGTAACCACTCATCCCCTCCCTCCTAGCACAGCTGGCTCATCAGGATATGGAGGCTACACCCCAGCTCACTTTGTGTCACTTTCTAGAGAGAGGTGCAAACAGCCCAATGGTCAAACTGACCCAGACAGGGAATCCACAAACAGGCAGAGTCACAGAATGGTTTAAGCAAGAAAATGCTCACTTGCTAAAAGTGGCATTTTCAAACACACAATTTTACAATCAACTTTACTAAAAGATGTATTTTTAATTTGTGAGCTCAGAGACCCCAAACTCCACATGATATCCGCTCCCAAAGGGAATCTACGCTTTAATCATATTTAAAGGCAGCCCCCATGTTAAGCTATCAGAGGGCTAGGCCTTGCAACAGTGGAATCAAATTTGGCAATATTTCACTATTAGTACATGTAATACACATTTGTATATGTCCTACCTTAAATATACACTGCACCCTGCCCAGGGGGCTACCTAAGGCGTACCTTAGGGGTGTCTTCATTGTACGAACAGGGAAGGTGTAGGCTTGGCAAGTGAGTACACTTGCCAAGTCGAATTGGCAGTTTAAAACTGCACACACAGACACTGCAGTAGCAGGTCTGAGCTATGGGTACAGAGCTTCTAATGTGAGTGGCACAACCAGTGCTGCAAGCTCACTAGTAGCATTCGGTTTACAGGCCCCGGGCACCTCTAGAGCACTGTACTAGGGACTTACCAGTAGATCAAATATGCCAATCATGGAAATCCAATTACATACACATTTTATAAAGGAGCACTTGCACTTTATCACTGGATAGCATTGGTAAAGTGCCCAGAGTAACACAAACAGCAAAAACAGAGTTCAGCACCCATCAAAAACCTGGGACACAGAGGCAAAATGTTAGGGGAGACCACACTAAGGATGCCAAGTCTAACAGTATTTATGCAACACACAAACAGTAATCAAGTGAAAACCCAACACAAGAAAAATCTCAAACCAATTTAGTAACATAGAGTAAATTTTATAAATAAAAGGATACCAGAATGACAACCAATCATTGGAAGTGGAGACACGGATTTTTTAATTTTTTAGTGAAAATAGTGCCAAGAACCAGAAAGCACCATTTGTGGTATTCTGGTTTTGCTAGACTGGGGAATGTTACAAGTTCAGGCTAACTGTAATGGAGTGCAGTTGGATACAGGGACCAGGTTAGCTTTGCTGAAGAGTTACCTTCTCAAATGAGGCACAAAGAGTTTTGTTCACGATGGAGGAGGCCATGAGGAGGAGGCTTTCTGCATGAATAGCAGGCCCAGCGTCATGGAAGGCTGTTGTTGTAGTGCAAAGAGCCAGTTGTCACTGGAGCTTTGGGTTAGTTGATCGTTGGGATGGTCGCTGTCAGTGGGAAGAGCAGTCCTGCTGTCACTTCATGTTGGCAGTCATCCTGGGCGATCAATTCTTGGTGCAAAGAGGTCATATCTCGGACTGTTGGAAACAAAACTTATGATTTTTACCTTTTCTTGCTCACAATGATGTCAGGCAAGGCTCCAGGATGTAGGTCTACCTTTTGATACTGAGGTTCTTGCCAGTGATGTTACCTCATTTCCTTCTGCAGCTGGTCATGCTGGGCATGTAAAGTTGTGATGATAACTCAAACACTGAGAAGTGACTCCTATTTGGTAAGAAGCACATCTAGTCAAACATGTTTGCAGAACATTTATCCCAAGATTTGTTGCCGGCCTACCTGCATTTGACCCATTTGGAAGAATTTCTTACAAAAACACTGTAGTCCATACTTGTTGGTGAATGTGCATAAGAAAAATGTTAGTATCATAATATACCATAAGGAGGGTATAGTTGTAACATGAAAACCATCTGAGTCGGAAGTACCTATTACAAGGCAGCAAAAGACCAGAGAATGAAATGTGTTTGTGTATTGAAATGGTCTTTATAAGCATCACTAGACACACAAGACCAGGTACAATACTGTCAATAGCAATGCATGTTTCTTTTCAATTTACACACAAATTAGATCCAGCCCAGCCAACAGCTGGTGTGATATGTACATATCTGGAACGGGGGGAAGCTTACACACACACACACACACAGATATATATATATATATATATACATATATATATATATATATAAATATATATATAAATATATACACAGGTACATATCTGGAACGGGGGAAAGCTTAGACTGAGAAGATCAACCCCCAAAGCAGAAAAGAGAGGAGCTGAAGAATTATAGATAGTACTCACACAAGTGCCAAGATGCCCAATCTTCGTTTGTGGTCGCAGGATAGAAATGGAGATCAAAGCTGCTATAAGTTGTAGGTTCTACACCAGTATGGTGCTGGGGCCCAGAGAATTTTGCCACTAGAATGAACTTCAGTATCTTCACAAAAAACCCACACATGGTAAATTATCTGCGGAAATTTCAAGTTTTCTGTTCTTCACTAAAATTGACTAGAGTGAAATAATGCCTTGAGTGTGATGGAAGTGTTACAACCCAATACTCATGATTGGCTTTGTTCACACTTCTTGTGGGTTTGCAAGACCTGATCACCACAGGTTCCTTCTTGGTGTAATTTCTCTCACAGGGCCCTCCTTGGATATTTGCTTGAAACAATTGCAGCTCAAACAGACTTAGATCCAGAAAAAGAACCAAATGCAAACACCACATTTATAACAGGGCTGTTTCTCCATGCTCTCATTTTAAACATTTCCATGGTTTTAAGAATAACATATCTATTTTTGTGAAGGATATTGCTGGTTATATGCACAACTGAAAGAAACTAAAAAAAATAAGACAGTTCAGAAAGTATGTGAATGTTATGAAGAAGAGTGTCTTGGAACTATGCTAAAAAATATACTGTGAGGATTTCAGTGTACTGTATGATAGCCCGTGGGCCTATGTGTGCAAATACCATCTTGAGTCTGCTCAGACTTGTTTGCTTAACATTAAGTTTGACCCTGGGTAGCTGTGGCTGCTATTTTTTTGTATGACAATTTCTATTTGTATGAATATCTCCTCGGATTGGATAGAAATATTCTTGTGTTATGTCTCGTTTTTCTTTGGTCAGTATTGTCGATTTTCCACACCATTTTAGAAAAAGAGAAGACTAAAATAATATAATTGTTTAGCTAAACGTATTATGATCCTTATATTTACTGTGACATTACACTATCTCTGAAGTACAGATTTAGATTTATTGGTGTGCCCCACTGGTTTGTTTCATTGTTATTAGAATGGGTTCATTATTATGAACCCTTCTTTACACATCAAGGCAACGATGTGGTTCAGTGTACGAGCACCCATTATTTTCCTTGTTGATTACTTATTTGAATGTGCATTTATTTCAATCAATGAGTTGCCATTTGTTGTTAGCTGTGGCTGCGAGCAGTAAGGCTTGGCAAAATAACTTAGAGTAAAGTATTTGTCAGCACCAAAAAACGAAATAAGAAAGTCACACAACAAAAAGGAAATCGAACACCAATTTATAAAAATATGTTATAAGTTTCCAACTTTTTGGAGGCATTGCTGAACACAATCCACTGAAGGGTTCTGGAGATACAAATTCTAGAAGATATTATAAATATTAAATGTGACCTGTCAGAGTCACCAGATCCTCGGGGTCTGTGCACGTTCCCAACACGTCCACCACTGAACAGCTCCACGACTCTGATAGATAAATCACAGAGACTGAGAGAGTTCAAGAGGGGAAGAGGGGATTAGGAAGGGAACAGCTGGGAAGGAGACCTGTAGTAAGAAAAAGTTTAGAACACACAATATGAAAATTATATCTCCTGAAATCAATACTAGACTATGATTCTAAGCCTAGTCACTCTGAAAACATGAACAATCTAAGAGTTAAGTTTAAAATGACTAAGTTTCAAGATGGCCGGATGGATACCTGTAGGGGAATCAAGATTGATTAAATGAAAACTTTCTTATTCAAGTACTTTCCTTTACATGAGAATCCGAAAAAACATTCTGACTAAATTTTAAACCAGTCAGAGAAATCCTGTTTTGAGAATGTATACTAGGACCATACAATATTGCATCTAGAAACTCTGGCCTTCTGTGTACTCATAAAAGGATTGTGCACCATGAATAACACAATATGGATTCAAGAAACAAATCACATAACTTGTCAACTCGAATATTACATAATAAATATCTTAGAATAGTGGCATAGAATAAACAACATGAAATAAACTCGAGGAGAGAATCGCGTGTCTTGCCGATTCGTAAAATACGATGTAAATGTCAAGAAATAACAGCTCACAATAAATAACAAGATCAAAGTACAATGAAACGAATCACGCTTCTTTTGCCGATTCTTAAGCCACCATGTAAATGTCAAGAAATGGTAGTGTGCAATGAACAACAAAGTTAAATCCTCATGAAATGAGTTGCGCGTCTTGTCAATTCGTAAAACATCATGTGAATGTCAAGAAATAGTAGCACGCAATGGACAACAATATTTAAACACCATAAAACAAATCGCGCGTCTTGCCGATTCTTAAGCCACCATGCCAATGTCAAGAAATGGTAGCACGCAATGAATAACAAAGTCAAACCTTTATGAAACAAATTGCGCGTCTTGCCTATTTGTAAACTACCATATAAATGTCAAGAAATGGTAGCGCGCAAGTAATCTGTTACTCCTTTAAGAATTAAACCAAGAATATGAAAATTCTCAATAACGGTGTCGGAACAGTCCAACCACCGTCTTACCGCCTGGAACAATGATCACCAATGAAGGATGAAGGGCAGAAGATTGGAAGATCCAAATAGGCCGCCGGGACAGGAGCTCAGGAAGAAGCTGCTGCTCTGCACCAGGACCTCTGAATAGTGAGCACTGGGAGTTGGGCTGGCTCTCTTTTATAGAGTCTTGGCCCAACCCAGAACCACGCCCAGGCATGTTGCAGGGAAAGTCTCTGGAAGGCCCTGGAAAGGGGCCACACCCTAACACACTCTGAAAACCTGCAGCAATCCATTGCAAAGGAACAGTATTTGTAAGCATATTAAAAATAAGTTTTCAGGATTGAACTCTGCAATGCAAAAGGTTAAACCACAACATATCAGCACAATGCATAAATTACGTTGTTTTGAGAGTGCTGGGTTTTTGCATTTTTGTCGCCAATAGAGCGCGTACTGCTCTGGTGTTGACACGAACACAAGCAAGCATTGATCAACAAAAAGTTTGTAAACCTTTGAAAAGTTGTAAATATTTGAAAGGTTTGGAAAAGTTAGTTTGACTACTCCGGCCCAGGTTGGGCGACCAATACTGACTGGACAGAGATTTAGAGGGCCAGAGTGGACAATTTGGACAGTTACCTGGCCATTATAGCATTTATAAGTCAAGTATCAAACTTGACAGGACAACCACTATAGACATCAGAGAAGTGGTCCTGATGCTGAGGGTTCAGGCAAAAGATGCTCTGCTTGTGGTGTGGTCAACATTGGTGTCTTTGTGGTTGCTCCTTGGTCCATGGGTGAAGTGGGATGACATTGGCCACAGAGATTGGGAACCCCTGAAGTCCTCTACCTTACAATAGCAAGGCAGCCGAGCCTGGGCTACTGGACTCCTCTCACCATGATTGGGGTGAAATCCTTAGGTGGGACCTAGTGTCCTTTGGGTGCGATGAATCTGGTCTTGGATATCACTTTTGGGTCAGGCAGTCCTGGTTGGAACTTTTGGGTATCTTTGTCCTTTGGACGCCTGGCAACTGGTAGAGGCCAAACTTCTACAGTGGCTACCAACTTCTCAGTTTGGGCTTCTTCAGCCCTAGTGTCCCTGGAGCTGGTTCCTGGAGATCAGTCAACTGATTGTTGAAGTCACTGCTTTGACCTCGGGACAAGAACCAACTTTCTTCTGAGCTAGGAGCCACAGGCACAGTGCAAACTTCACTAGCCCAAAGTGCAGCAGGTGCAGCCCTTCCGATGGTGCAACCTCTCTCTATGTGATTCCAAGGGCAGCTTTGTAGCTCTTCTTCGGTCCTCTCACCTTCACTGCTTTGACCTGGGGACAAGAATCAACTTTCTTCTGAGCTAGAAGCCACAGGCACAGTGCAAACTTCATTAGCCCAAAGTGCAGCAGGTGCAGACCTTCCAATGGTGCAACCTCTCTCTATGTGATTCCAAGAGCAGATTTGTAGTTCTTCTTCGGTCCTCTCACCAAATCCAATGGTGATCTGAGGGATAGGGTGCCCGGGGTGCCACATCTATCCCAGGAAATATTCCTAAGGGGACCATGGATTTACTAGCCAATGGGCTACTGGGTCCCCTCCTATCTAGTCATGTGTTTCCTGTGATGTGTGGCACCTGGCTATCCCAGATTGCAACATTCTTGCCCCTTTCAAAATGGCATGACCCTTTCTTGGTCACCAGGAGCTTGGTAGCCCACTGCAGAGGTATGGATAACAGAGGGCTATACCCCTACTGAAAAAACAGTTTGGAGACAGGTTTTCCCTCTCTGGCCCTGTCTCCACTTTGTCTGCTTGAACAAAAGGCATCCTGCTCAGTGGTGACATCACTGCTTCCCTCACAAGGGCTGCTTCCTCTTTGAAGCTCACCTTTTGGGCAAATACCCTGAGTGGCCTTCCTGGGAGTGGAGGTAACACCTTAGTCTGTGCCAGATACATTTGTTCCTGAGCCTGGGAGTTGTTAGCACATTTTCCCACATGGGCAGAAAGATGTCTGTGTGCCAGGGCCTTTATGATGCCCCTGGACTAGCTCAAGTACAGAGTGGCAACTTTCTAAAAGTTGCTAAACGTTAATTGTGGTACTAAATTCGATCCGGGCACCAGGTCGGGTTTAATGCCACAATTAATTTGGTATCTAATATGACCCAGTTCGGTAGTCCCATTCAGAAGTTAGCCAGGCTGGAATGCCAACCAGTATCAATGTGTTAGCCAATAAGATTACTAACTTATCCACACCAAAATGAAAATTTGGAAGTGTTCCTGTTAAGACATATGAAAAATATATGTCCGATTTAACTCAGCTCCCTGCCACAGAACTCCATAGGCCTTCCTTAGAAGAGACCTACACATAGTGTTAAGGGGTATTGTGGCTTTGCCATAGGTGTGAGTGTTGAAGTAGAACAAGCAGTGAAAACACTGTCCTTCCAGTCTACAGTGTCAAGCTGGAAGCCATTTTGTACTTTGTCACACACAAGGTGGTTCAAACAGTACCATAGCCCCGAGTGGACAGTCTGCCTTACATGCCCTGTGTACCATATACTAGGAACTTGTAAGTAAGCCAGTCCTTGCCAATTGGGTGTAGCCAATTCAACATGCAATTTGGATACAGTTAGAACACTGGCACTAGTGTCTGGTAAACAGGCCTCAACGCACTCTTAGAGGTGAAAAACCATCAGCCAGCAGTCTAAAAATTTGGGGTGTATATGCAAAAAGAGGCATTTCCTTACATATGCTAACAACGTTGCAAAGTAAAAAGCTGCTAAAGATTAAAAGGGGATGGAAAAGGTCATGTGCACCTTTCCTTTTGCTACTCAGAACCTTGATGGGCTTCCATGAACTAGTGTTTCTTCACTACCATGAGTCCCGCCCCAAAGGAACACATCTGACCGCAAGGACTTCTGTCCCCCCATATTTAAATAAAATAAAGTAGATTTGTGTCCAGTAAATTGCACTTTTTCAGCAGTGTCACTATGTACAGTATGAGAGGCAGGTTTATAAAAAAAATCACAGGAGAACATAACATGCATCAAAATTGTTTGGAATTTTTATCACCTAAATATTCTCTAAACGAATCAGAACAAGCCCATATTAAAGTAATAGACAGCACATTCAGTATAAAGCCTCAACAAAGTTGTGTTAGCACATTGTCATCATATAAATCATCAACCAAAGTTATATAAGATTTAATTCCAAAGGCTGGTCTTGATAGTTATAAACAATGTCACTGTAGGCTTTAATACTTCATTGGAACCCCAATAATAAGCTTCTAAGCTTGTGAAAGAAACATTTTTTGCTCAAGCCTTACTGTCTTTATTATTTTCCAAGGGGCCTTAAATTAAGGAGATAGATGGGGCATTTCATCTCGATAAACATCTTTTTTTTATATAAGTTAACTTTAAGATCTTATTATATGCATCCAGTGACTCCTAAAATAATTTAATGTTTTAAGCTTGTAGCATGGTTAACCCAAAGTGAGATCCACAGTAGCAGAGGTCACTGTTTAATAATGTGTTTATGTTTTAGCCTCAATTTCTGATGGTATAGATAAAAGGCAGTACCTTGTGGTAAACTGAGTAACAGACTAAAAACCTATTTTGGTTAACTTGTAAGTATTAGTGTAAGAAACAGGAGTTTTACTGAAAGGAGAAAAAAGGCACCACAAATAATAACCACAATCCTAATCAAAATGAACCATTAAAGTTATTAAATTAACGTGTGCTTAACCCTCTGATAGCCTGGCACAAAGCAGCTAGGCTTAACTTACAAGCAATATGTAATGTATTTATGCAGCACTCAAATAGTAATGAAATGAAAAGACAACACAAGGAAAACCCCAATCCAATTCAGAAACATGGAGAATATTTTAATAAATACAATTACATCAAAATAACAAAAATCACACAAGGAGAACCGGCAATGTGCACCAGAAATCTGAATTTTTTTATTTTGAATTAAAAATAGCACCAAAAAGCACATAGCGACAACCTCTGGTATGTAATTGCACCAGGTGGGAAAAAGGGAAAAGTTAAGGCCAACCTTGATGGGGCACGGGTTGAATACACGGACAAGGTTCATTTCAGTGGAAAATGTACCTTCTGAAACTTTTCATTGACGAGTCCCAGAAAGGTCAAGTTGCAAGCTGGATCCAAAGAGGGCTCAACAACAGCATGTGGCTGAAGAGCAGAGTCTTAGTTCATTAGTTGAGAATGTTAGGAAAGCTCTGACAACGATATCTGAAGTCCATGCCCAGGAAGGCCTTCATTTCGATTGTGTTTAAAATTGGGGCTCTAGTTGGCAGAGGTGTGCACTTTGTCCAAGTAAGGACCACAATCCTAGTCAGGGCAAGTAAGATCCACACTAAAAGTTGTGCTCACCCTCTGGTAGCTTGGCACAGAGCAGTCAGGCTAAATTAAAGAGGCAATGTGGAAAGTATTTGTGCACACTCACAGTAACAGAGTGAAAACACCACAAAAGGACTCCAGAACAGTTTAGTAAAAATAAATAGCCAATATTTATCTGTCGAACAAGACCAAAAGGACAAAAGTCCAACATACACAAGGGAAGTTATAAATTTCCAAAGATTAAATCAAAATGCAATGCTTAGAAGACAATAGCTCCAACTGGAAATATTTGGTAGCGCTAGACCGGGGAATATCCAAGAGTTCAGTTCAACCACGATGGAGCGCAGGCCAGGTACAGGAGTCACGCAGACCTGCTGACAGAACCTTGCTTGCGTAGAGGCAAGGTGATGATGCGTTGATCCTAGGAGGGGATGCGTCACACTTGGAGGTGATGCGCAATTTCCTGATTGGGCAACATCATTGATGCGTTGATGTCCAGAAACAATGAGTATTGGTTCCGATGGGTTGGTGTTGTGCTGAACAAGCCAGGGTGTGTTGTAAGTTGGGGGTCAGTGTGTTGTGCAGTCGGCGAGTGGTGTCTGGGGTTTCTGTGCAGACAGTGGCAAAAGTGGTGTTTCTGCAGCAGGATGCGTCAGTTCCAAGTGACACACCAGTGTCATTGCATCACTTCTTGTGTTGCAGCACCACACTCACGTTCGAGAACTCAGGACTTCGCAGAGTAGGGCTCACAGCAGAGGAGCCCAAGTGCTGGTAGGAAGAAGCAGGTGATGTCTTTGATGTCCCTGAGACATCAGAAACAGGAGGCAAGCTCAGTCAGGCCCTTGGAGAAACTTTAGACTGCAGGTTGTAGAGAGTTAAATTCAGTCCTCTCACTTCCAGGCAAGAAGTAGCAGTCAGCAGAGCAAACAACAAAGTAGCACTCCCTCCTGGTCACCTAATGATCCTTCCTCTTGGTAGAATGTTCTCAGTCCAGAAGTGTTCCTAGTATATGGTGTTAGAGACCCAGTACTTATACCCAAATGTGTATTTGAAGTGGCTGAGACTTCAAAGGGTGGTTTGGAAGTGCCCTACTTCCCTCTCAGCCCAGTTCTGTCTGCCAGGAGGTCTGTGGGCGGTTATTACTTCCTTGTGTGGGGTCAGTGTACTACCCTTTGAAGTGTAAGTGAGAGCCCCTCCACCCTTCCTGCTCAGGATGGCCCATCATTATGACACTGGAATGCATGGATAGTAGAGTCCCAGGTGTTTATTGGCTGTCTGGATGGAATGCACAAATGTAGCTGTCACCTAACCTTACACAGACCAGACGTGGATTGGAGGCAGGCTAAGGCACAGGATGGTTAAGGTAAGAAAATGCAAACTTTCTAAACGTGGCATTATCAGCCCTGCAATTTAAAAACATCTTGACCACAAGATATGTTTTTAAATTGTGAGTCCAGAAACACCAAACTAAATTTTTCTGTTAGAAATGGGGTTTCTGGTTGGCTAGGGTATGTACCTAAGCCAGGCAGGACCCACCCACTCTAGTCAGGGCAAGGGAGTTACAGGTCCAAGATAACCCCTGCTCACCCCCTTGGTAGCTTGGCACGAGCAGTTGAATTAATAATCTTTATTTGCATGATTATTTAAAAACTTTGCAAAGACACAACAGTAAACAAAAAAAGCAATAAAACCACAACTAAACTAAAATTACACTTCATAGTAAAACGCTGTGTCCATTAGTGCCATCTATCTTCATACCATTGCCTAAAGTTCTCTTAAACTAGAGTGGACTTAAATCACAGAACTTGGTTTCAGTTATAAAGTGCTAAAGTGACAGGAAGAGCCACCATAGTGTATATGGAGTGTACAAGCCAGCATGATATAAATAGAACAAAATGGGCATGCAGGTAAAATCATTGCTTAGAAGAAGTGTAATAAAATACAAAGAAATGTGAAATAAGACAAGTCTATAACGGTGTGTATAAAAATTCACTAAAATACTTTAAAATTGGGATTCAGGTGCCCAACAATGCGTAATCCGCCTCCGTTTGGCTCTGATCCCCTGTGGCAGTGTACTAATGTTCAGGGTCTATGTTAGATCTCATATATAAGTGCCGATTGAGCACGGAATTAGCCTTTTTGAAGCTACTCATCGTCAACATTTGGGGGGGGTGCGTCAGCCACTTAGTTAACAACATTGCTTTTTAATTTCTGTAAATTGATGGGCGCGTGCTAGCAGTAAATTTTTCCTCATGATAGTAAAGAATTTCCCATTACGGGCCAGCTCCATGGGAATCTCTGCATTAAATATGTATTTAATGGCTTCTTTACATGTCCTTTGGCCATATTTCAGAAAAAGAGGTTTCAAAAGTCAATGTCTCTCTGAGGCCAAACCCGGGCAGCAGCATATTAAATGAGACATTGATTCAGTGTGAAAATGACATAGAATACATTCTTGGGAGTGCCGCCACATTGATTTCCAATTGTCGGAGTCGCATATGTAAAATACTTTGAAACGTTCGATCTTCCAGGGCTGCTTTCATATACGGCTGGAGGTTAGCAACGCTATACGACTCGACTAGACCCTCTACCCCCCTAATTTCCCTGATTATGGCAATGTCCTTTTCTCTGGAAATTTGCGTGCCATGATCTTTTAATATCCTTTTCAGGAGGGCCTTTGATATTAGGGGATCCGATGAGTATGTGGGGACTAGATAAAAAAATACCTCGGCCTGCCCAAAATAAATGGCCCAGCTACTGGAAACGTCTTCAAAGATTACTTTCAGCGAGCCCCTCAGACAAATGTATGTTGGAACGACGCCTGCTGGAACAACGAATGCCTGAACAACGAAGTCGGAATAACAACCTCGTTGTTACCACTAATGCCTTTACACGAATGCCTTAACAACTATTTTTTCGTTGTAAAGGCATTCCTGGTAAAGGCATTAATGATAGGCATGCATTGTTCCTGAATGCGTCCCCCTTGGCCCCCCACCCCCACCCCTAGAAATGACAGCGACCCCCCTACCCCCGACTAAAACCACACCAACCTCCAACCCTTGCCCCTAAAACTACCCCAACCCCCCACATCCTCCCTAAAATTACCGCAACCCCACCCTACCCCCAAAACCTAAAACAACCCCAACCCCCACCCCATCCCTGAATCCTAAAGTACCCCAACCCCTAAAACTACTCCGAGCCCCCCACCTTGCCCCTAAACGTAAACCCCCCAACCCCCCCACCCTGCCCCTAAAATTACCTGACCCCCAACCCACCCCTAAAACAACCCCAACCCCCACCCCATCCCTAAAACCTAAACTTCCCCAACCACCACCCCTAAAACCACTCCAACCCCACCCCTAAACCAACCCCAACCCCCACCCCGCCCGTAAAACTAAAAATACCCCGACCCCCCCCACCCCTGCCCCTAAAATGGAAAATACCCCAACCCCCTCCCCGCCCCTAAAACTAAAGCCCCAACCCCCCCTACCCACCCCTAAAACTGAAAAAACCCGGACCCCCACCCACCCCTAAAACTAAAACCCCCGACCCACGCCCCCCGCCCCCCTCAAAACTGAAAATACCCCGAACCCCACCCCTGCCCCTAAAACTAAAACCCTGACCCGCCACCCCTGCCTCTAAAACTGAAAATACCCTGACCCCCACCCCGCCCCTAAAACTAAAACCCCGACCCCCCACCCGCCTCCCGCCCCTAAAACTGAAAATACCCCGACCCCCACCCCTGCCCCTAAAACTAAAACCCCGACCCCCGCCCCTAAAACTGAAAATACCCTGAGCCCCCACCCCGCCCCTAAAACTAAAACCCTGATCGCCCCGCCGCCTGCAAAACTGAAAATACCCTGACCCCCCACCCCGCCCCTAAAACTAAAACCCCGACCGCCCCGCCGCCTGCAAAACTGAAAATACCCCGCCCCTAAAACTAAAACCTCAACCCCGATCCCTGCCCCTAAAACTGAAAATACCCCGGCCCCCCACCCCTAAAACTAAAATCCGACCCCCCACCCCGCCCCTAAAACTAAAACCCCAACCCCCCACCCCGCCCCTAAAACAGAAAATACCCTGACCCCCACCCTCCCTAAAACAGAAAATACCCTGACCCCTCCACCCTCCCTAAAACTAAAACCCCAACCCCGCCCCTAGAACTGAAAATACCCCGACCGCAACCCCCGCCCCTAAAACCCCAAACCCCCACCGCCGCCCCCTAAAACTGAAAATACCCTGACCCCCCACCCCCCGCCCCTAAAACTAAAACCGCAACCCTCCACCACCGCCCCTTGCCCCTAAAACGGAAAATACCCCAACCCCCCACCCCGCCCCTAAAACTAAAACCCCAACCCCCCACCCCTGCCCCTAAAACTGAAAATACCCCGACCCCCACCCCGCCACTAAAACTAAAACCCCGACCCCCCACCACTGCCCGCCCCTAAAACTGAAAATACCCCAACACCCACCCTCGCCCCTAAAATTAAAACCCGACCCTCCACCCGCCCCAAAAACTGAAAATACCCCGACCCCCACCCCGCCCCTAAAACTAAAACCCCAACCCCATCCCCGCCCGCCCTAAACCTGAAAATACCCGACCCCCCACCCCACCCCTAAAACTAAAACCCCCACCCCACCCCCCCACCCCTAAAACTGAAAATACCCCGACCCCGCCCCTAAAACTAAAACTCCAAACCCCCCCACCCCTGCCCCGCTCTGTCAGAGTCACCAGATCCTCAGGGTCTGCGCACGTTCCCAATACGTCCATCACTGAACAGCTCCAAGACTCTGATAGATAAATCATAGAGGCTAAGAGAGTTCAAGAGGGGAAGAGGGGATTAGGAAGGGAAACAGCTGGAAAGGAGACCTGTAGTAAGAAATAGGTTAGAACACACAATATGAAAATCATATCTCCTGAAATCAATACTAGACTATGATTCTAAGCCTTGTCACTCTGAAAACATGAACAATCTAAGAGTTAAGTTTAAAATGACTAAGTTTCAAGATGGCCGGATACCTGTAAGGGAATCAAGATGGATTAAATGAAAACTTTCTTATTCAAGTACTTTCCTTTACATGAGAATCAGAAAAACATTCTGACTAAATTTTAAACCAGTCATATAAATCCTTTTTTGAGAATGCACACTAGAACCATACAATATTGCATCTAGACACTCTGATCTTCTGGGTACTCTTAAAATGTTTCAACACAAATTGCGAATATTGTAGATTTATATATATATATTTAGTAAACACCATAAAAGGATTGTGCACGATGAATAACACAATATGGATTCAGGAAAAACAAATCACATAACTTGTCAACTCAAATATTACATGATAAATATCTTAGAATAGTGGCATACAATAAACCACATGAATTAAACTCGAGGAGAGAATCGTGCGTCTTGCCGATTCGAGTGTCACCATGTAAAAAGCCAATGGTAGTACTCAATGAATATCAAAGTCAAATCATCATTAAAAGAATCGCACGTCTTGCCGATTCGTAAACCACGATGTAAATGCCAAGAAATAACAGCTCACAATGAGTAACAAGATCAAAGTACAATGAAACGAATCGCTCGTCTTTCACCGATTCTTAAGCCACCATGTAAATGTCAAGAAATGGTAGTGCGCAATGAACAACAAAGTTAAAACACCATAAAACGAATCGCGCGTCTTGCCGATTCTTAAGCCACCATGTAAATGTCAAGAAATTGTAGCACGTTAAAACACCATAAAATGAATTGTGCGTCTTGCCAATTCTTAAGCCAACATGCAACTGTCAAGAAACGGTGGCGTGCAATGAATAACAAGATTAAATTATCATGAAACGAATCGCGCGTCTAGCCGATTCGCGAATCACCCTGCAAATGTCACTAACACTCAAGCGCATATTTCACACGCGCAAAGTACTCTGTCAAATCATAAAAGAATTAGGCCCAAGAACATGAGAGTTCTCGATAACGGCGTCGGGAGGCCAGCCCAACCACCGTCTTACCGCCCAGAACAAGGATCTCCAAATGAAGAATGAAAGTCAGATGTCTGGAAGATCAAATAGGCCACCAGGACAGGAGCTCAGGAAGTAGCTGCTGCTCTGCACCGGGACCTCTGAATAGTGAGAACTTGGAGCTGGGCTGGCTCCTTTTTATAGAGTCTTGGCCCAGCCCACAACCACACCCAGGCATGTTGCAGGGAAAGTCTCTAGAAGGCCCTGGAAAGGGACCACACCCTAACACACTCTGAAAGCCTGCAGCAATACATTGCAAATGAACAGCATTTGTAAGCACATTAAAAATAAGTCTTCAGGATTGAACTCTGCAATGCAAAAGGTTAAACAACAACATATCAGCACAATGCATAAATTACGTTGTTTTGAGAGTGCTGGGTTTTTGCATTCTAGTCGTCAATAGAGCGCGCACTGCCCTGGTGTTGACACGCCCCTAAAACTGAAAATACCCCGACCCCGCCCCTAAAACTAAAACCCCGACCCTCCCACCCCGCCCCTAAAACTGAAAATACCCCAACACCCCACCCGCCCCTAAAACTAAATCCCCAACCCCCCAACCCCGCCACTAAAACTGAAAATACCCGACCCCCACCACGTCCCTAAAACTAAAACTAAAACCCCCCACCCCTGCCTCCCGCCACTAAAACTGAAAATACCCGCCTCCAACCCACCCATAAAAAAAAAAAACGACCCCCCCACCCCTGCCCCTAAAACTGAAAATACCCCACCCCTAAAACTAAAACCCTGATCCCCATCCCTGCCCCGCCCCTAAACCTGAAAATACCCTGACCCCCCACCCCACCCCTAAAACTAAAACCCCGACCACCACCCCACCCCCACCACTAAAACTGAAAATACCCCGACCCCCACCCGCCCCTAAAACTAAAACCCCAACCCCTGCCCCTAAAACTGAAAATACCCCGACCCCCCACCCCGCCCCTAAAACTAATACCCCGACGCCCCACCCCACCCCTAAAACTAAAACCCCAACCCCCCAGCCCGCCACTGAAAATACCCTGACCCCCCGCCCCTAAAACTAAAACTGCACCCCCTCACACCTGCCCCTAAAAACGGAATATATCCGATCCCCACCCCGCCCCTAAAACTAAAACCCCAACCCCCCACCCCCACCCCTAAAACTGAAAATACCCCGACACCCACCCCGCCACTAAAACTAAAACTCCGAAGCCCCACCCCGCCCCACCCCTAGAACTGAATATACCCAACACTCACCCCTGCACCTAAAATTAAAACCCCCACCCTCCACCCCTACCCCTTAAACTGAAAATACCCCGACCCCCCACCCCGCCCCTAAAACTAAAACCCCGACCCCCCACCCCGCCCCTAAAACTGAAAATACCCCTAACCCCACCCGCCCCTAAAACTAAAACCCCGACCCCCATCCCCGCCCCTAAACCTGAAAACACCCTGACCCTCCACCCTGCCCCTAAAACTAAAACCCCGATCCCCACACCGCCCCCCACCCCTAAAACTGAAAATACCCCGACTCCCAACCACGCCCCTAAAACTAAAACCCCGACCCCCACCCCTAAAACTGAAATACCCCAACCCCCCACCCCGCCCCTAAAACTAAAACCCCAACTCCCCACCCCACCCCTAAAACTGAAATACCCCGACCCCCCACCCCGCCCCTAAAACTAAAACCCCAACTCCCAACCCCACCCCTAAAACTGAAAATACCCCGACCCCCACCACCGCCCTTAAAACTAAAACCCCGAACCCCCACCCTGCCCCTAAAACTGAAAATACCTCGACCCCCACCCCTAAAACTAAAACGTCAACCCCCCCGCCCCCACCCCACTTACCTGAGTTGTCGCCTCGTTGCATCGTCCTCCTCAGCCGACTCCCTTGTTTGTGCCTTAACCACGCATGTGCATTGTTCAGCACATGCATGGTTAACCCCTTCTGTGCCTTGGACGAGGTGATCTTGTCCAAGGCACCGGTTCCCCCACCCACACCCCCGGTCGTTTCTCTCTTCCGATCACGCGGAGGAGGCCGGAGAGGCTTCAAAGGGAAGGAAATGAATTTCCTTCCCTTTGAAGTCTCTCTCAGCATTTCAAAAGCCGGATTGTGAAGCAATCCGGCTTTTGAAACGCCCACTAGACACCAGGGAATTATTTGCTGTGATGAAACTGGTGTGAGGGAGCGACCCCTTGGGCAAGGGTCGCTCCCAGGGGGGCCATTTTTTTAAGGCCTTTTCTGCCCCCCCGGGGGCAGAAAACTCTAGGCACCAGGGATCATTTTTTTTTGTTGTTGTTGTTTTTTTTGTTTTTTTTTAGAGGTGGGGGGGCGACCCCTTAGGCAAGGGTCGCTCCCCTAGGGGGAAATTACATTTAGGCCATTTCTGCCCCCCTTGGGGGCAGATTGGCCTATTTTTATGAGGCCAATCTGCCCCCAAGGGGGACAGAAACCACTAGACACCAGGAAGTTTTTTTTTCTTCGTGAATTTCACGCAAGGTGAGCAACCCCTTAGGCAAGGGTCGTTCCCCTGGGGGGCAAATTTATTTTAGGCCATTTCTGCCCCCCTGGGG
Source organism: Pleurodeles waltl (assembly GCF_031143425.1). NCBI lineage: Eukaryota > Metazoa > Chordata > Amphibia > Caudata > Salamandridae > Pleurodeles > Pleurodeles waltl. Next base: position 573,161,025 of record NC_090438.1, read on the forward strand.
GGCTGATCAGCCTATTTTAATTAGGCCGATCTGCCCAAGGGGGGCAGAAACCACTAGGCACTGGGAATTTTGTTGTTGTTGTTTTACAGATGGTGAGCGACCCCTTAGGCAAGGGTTGCTCTCCTGGAGGGGCAAATTGTATTTAGGACATTTCTGCCGCCTTTGGGGGCAGATCGGCCGAATTTAGGTCAATCTGCGCCCAAAGGGGGCAGAAACCACTAGGCACCGGGGATCTTTTTTTTGCGCCAATGTCACGCAAGGGGAGCGATCCCATAGGCAAGGGGCGCTCCCGGGGGGGTTGGGGAGGGGATTTATTTTAGGCCATTTCTGCCCCACCTGGGGGCAGATGAGCCTATTGTTATTAGGCCGATCTGCCCCCGGGGGGGCAGAAACCTCTAGGCGCCAGGGCAATTTTTTTTTTCTTTGTTTGTTTTTTTAGAGATGGAAAGCGACCCATTAGGCAAGGGTCGCTCCTGGGGTGCAAATTGTATTTAGACCATTTCTGCCCCCCTTGGGGGCAGATCGGCCGATTTTAGGTCAATCTGCCCCAAGGGGGGCAGAAACCAATAGGCACCGGGGATTTTTTTTTGCAGCAATATCACGCAAGGGAAGCGACCTCGTAGGCAAGGGTCGCTCCCGGGGGGGTTGGGGGCAAATTTATCTTAGGCCATTTCTGCCCCTCCTAGGGGCAGATCAGCCTATTGTTATTAGGCCGATCTTCCCCCGGGGGGAGCAGAAACCTCTAGGCGCCAGGGCACTTTTTTTTGTGTTTTTTTTTGTTTGTTTTTTTAGAGATGGGGAGCGACCCATTAAGCAAGGGTCGCTCCCCTGGGGGGCAAATTGTATTTAGACCATTTCTGCCCCCCTTGGGGGAAGATCGGCGAATTTTATGTCAATCTGCCCCCAAGGGGGGCAGAAACCACTAGGCACTCGGGATTTTTTTTTTGGCCCAATGTCACGCAAGGGTAGCGACCCCGTAGGCAAGGGTCGCTACTGGGGGGGGGGGGGCAAATTTATTTTAGGCCCTTTCTGCCCCTCCTAGGGGCAGATCGGCCTATCATTATTAGGCCGATCTGCCCCGGGGGGGCAGAAACCTCTAGGCGCCAGGGCAAATAATTTTTTGTGTGTTTTTTGTTGTTGTTTTTTTAGAGATGGGAAGCGACCCATTAGGCAAGGGTCGCTCCCCTAGGGGGCAAATTGTATTTAGACCATTTTTTCCCCCCTGGGGGCAAATCGGCCGATTTTAGGTCAATCAAACCACTAGGCACCAGAGATTTTTTTTTTTGCACTAATGTCACGCATGACCCCGTAGGCAAGGGTCACTCCCCGGGGGGGTTGGGGGCCATATTTATTTTAGGCCATTTCTGCCCCCCCCGTGGGCAGATCGGCCTATTGTTATTAGGCCGATCTGCCCCCAGGGGGGCAGCCTGGGGCCGGCTGAGCTAGAGGCCAAAATCCATAGGTAGGCACTTTGTAAAAAACACCTATGTTTTCTGTGAAAAAAATTGATGTGTCCACGTTGTGTTTTGGGCCATTTCCTTTCGTGGGCGCTAGGCCTACCCACACAAGTGAGGTATAATTTTTATCGGGAGACTTGGGGGAACACTCGGTGGAAGGAAATTTGTGGCTCCTCTCTGATTCCAGAACTTTCGAGCACCGAAATGTGAGGAAAATTTGCTTTTTTAGCCAAAGTTTGAGGTTTGCAAAGGATTCTGGGTAACAGAACCTGGTCAGAGCCCCACAAGTCACCCCATCTTGGATTCCCCTAGGTCTCTAGTTTAAAAAAAATCACAGGTTCAGTAGGTTTCCCCAGGTGCCGGCTGAGCTAGAGGCCAAAATCTACAGGTAGGCACTTTGCAAAAAAACACCTCTGTTTTCTGTCAAAAAATGGGATGTGTCCACGTTGTGTTTTGGGGCATTTATTGTCATGGGCGCTAGGCCTACCTACCCAAGTGAGGTATCATTTTTATCGGGAGACTTGGGGGAACGCTGGGTGGAAGGAAATTTGTGGCTGCTCTCAGATTCCAGAACTTTCTGTCAGCGAAATGTGAGGAAAACGTGTTTTTTTAGCCAAATTTTGAGGTTTGCAAAGGATTCTGGGTAATAGAACCTGGTCAGAGCCCCACAAGTCACCCCATCCTGGATTCCCCTCGATCTCTAGTTTTCACAAATGCACAGGTTTGGTAGGTTTCCCTAGGTGCCGGCTGAGCTAGAGGCCAAAATCTACAGGTAGGCACTTCGCAAAAAACACCTTTGTTTTCTGTCAAAAAATGGGATGTGTCCACGTTGTGTTTTGGGGCATTTCCTGTCACGGGCGCTAGGCCTACCCACACAAGTGAGGTATCATTTTTATCGGGAGACTTGGGGGAACGCTGGGTGGAAGGAAATTTGTGGCTCCTCTCAGATTCCAGAACTTTCTGTCACCGAAATTTGAGGAAACGTGTTTTTTTAGCCAAATTTTGAGGTTTGCAAACGATTCTGGGTAACAGAACCTGGTCAGAGCCCCACAAGTCACCCCATCTTGGATTCCCCTCGATCTCTAGTTTAAAAAAATGCACATGTTTTGTAGGTTTCCTTAGGTGCCGGCTGAGCTAGAGGCCAAAATCTACAGGTAGGCACTTTGCAAAAAACACCTCTGTTTTCTGTCAAAAAATGGGATGTGTCCACGTTGTGTTTTGGGGCATTTCCTGTCACAAGCGCGAGGCCTACCAACACAACTGAGGTATCATTTTTATCGGGAGACTTGGGGGAACGCTGGGTGGAAGGAAATTTGTGGCTCCTCTCAGATTCCAGAACTTTCTGTCACCGAAATTTGAGGAAACGTGTTTTTTTAGCCAAATTTTGAGGTTTGCAAACGATTCTGGGTAACAGAACCTGGTCAGAGCCCCACAAGTCACCCCATCTTGGATTCCCCTCGATCTCTAGTTTAAAAAAATGCACATGTTTTGTAGGTTTCCTTAGGTGCCGGCTGAGCTAGAGGCCAAAATCTACAGGTAGGCACTTTGCAAAAAACACCTCTGTTTTCTGTCAAAAAATGGGATGTGTCCACGTTGTGTTTTGGGGCATTTCCTGTCGCAGGCGCTAGGCCTACCCACACAAGTGAGGTATCATTTTTATCGGGAGACTTGTGGGAACGCTGTGTGGATGGAAATTTCTGGCTCCTCTCAGATTCCAGAACTTTCTGTCACTGAAATGTGAGGAAAACTTGTTTTTTTAGCCAAATTTTGAGGTTTGCAAAGGATTCTGGGTTACATAACCTGGTCAGAGCCCCACAAGTCACCCCATCTTGGATTCCCCTAGGTCTTTAGTTTTCAAAAATGCACAGGTTTGGTAGGTTTCCCTAGGTGCCGGCTGAGCTAGAGGCCAAAATCTACAGGTAGGCAGTTTGCAAAAAACACCTCTGTTTTCTGTCAAAAAGTGGGATGTGTCCATGTTGAGTTTTGGGGCATTTCCTGTCGCGGGGGCTAGGCCTACCCACACAAGTGAGGTATCATTTTTATCGGGAGACTTGGGGGAACATAGAATAGCAAAACAAGTGTTATTGCCCCTTGTCTTTCTCTACATTTTTTCCTTCCAAATATAAGAGAGTGTGTAAAAAAGACGTCTATTTGAGAAATGCCCTGCAATTCACATGCTAGTATGGGCACCTTGGAATATAGAGATGTGCAAATAACCACTGCTCCTCAACACCTTATCTTGTGCCCATTTTGGAAATAGAAAGGTTTTCTTGATAGCTATTTTTCACTCTTTATGTATCAGCAAATTAATTGCTGCATACCCGGTATAGAATGAAAACCCACTGCAGGGTGCAGCTCATTTATTGGCTCTGGGTAACTAGGACTCTTGATGAACCTACAAGCCCTATATATCCCCACAACCAGAAGAGTCCAGCAGACGTAACGGTATATTGCTTTAAAAAATCTGACATTGCAGGAAAAAGTTACAGAGTAAAACGTGGAGAAAAATTGCTGGTTTTTTTTCACCTCAATTTAAAAAAAAAGAAATTCAGTTGTTATTTTCTGTAGGAAACCCTTGTAGGATCTACACAAATTACCCCTTGCTGAATTAAGAAGTTTGTCTAGTTTTCAGAAATGTTTAGGTTTCTGGGATCTAGCATTGGTTTCACAACCATTTCTGTCACTGACTGGAAGGAGGCTGAAAGTACAAAAAAATCGTAAAAATGGGGAATGTCCCAGTAAAATGCCAAAATTGTGTTGAAAAGTTGGGTTTTCTGATTCAAGTCTGCCTGTTCCTGAAAGCTGAGAAGCTGAGGATTTTAGCACCGCAAACCTTTTGTTGATGCCATTTCCAGGGGAAAAAACACAAGCCTTCTTCTGCAGCCCCTTTTTCAATTTTTTTTAAAAAAACGAAATTTTCACTGTATTTTGGCTAATTTCTTGGCCTCCTTCAGGGGAACCCACAAAGTCTGGGTACCTCTGGAATCCCTAGGATGTTGGCAAAAAAGGACGCACATTTGGTGTGGGTAGCTTATGTGGACAAAAAGTTATGAGGGCCTAAGCGAGAACGATTCCAAATGGGCAAAAAAAGGCTTGGCACAGGAGGGGGAAAAGGCCTGGCAGCGAAGGTGTTAAGGCACAAAACAACGAAATCATGGTTAAGGAAAGCGTAGTTCCACTTTCATTGCCCATGACTTCATTGTTCCGGAGTCGGCCTTCAGGGCGTTTTCCCCTCAGACTGTCAGTATTGGCCCAGAGACAGCGTGAAATAGCTTAATAATGTCCGTTTTACAATATATGTCCATTTCTGTTATATTAAATTCTAGACGTATCCCTGCATGTCTGGTGGATTTAGGGATTTGAAAGATCCTTTTGTATGCTCACATTTGACATTTCTCCAGAGTTTTTGTTATCCTGCCTGGGTATGCTAAATGGCCATAGGAAATAGTGGGTAGATGTTTTGCTTTTATAACTCCCCTAATTGATTCAGATGTAGGTGCTTGGAGCTAAAGCGTAATTGGTTCTCTCTGCCTTCGTTCTTAGTGCTGTTGCATGGTGTACTATTTTACCGGTGTTAGATAGCCATACTCCAAGGTACTGGTATTTGTCTTATATCTCTAGTCGTAAAGCACCAAGCTTCCATGCTCTTGGATATTTCTGTGGCTGGCGGCCGAACAGCAAAACCTTGGTTTTCGCTGCAGTAACCTTCAGAGCGGTTTTTTCGTTATAATCGTGCAAGATGGCCATGCCTCTTTTCTAGCCCAGTTCAGTCTGGGCAAGCAGGACTAGGTCATTTATAGGACGCACTGTCTTTCCCAGTTTCGGGGGGAATGTGTTTCCTCTGAATAGGTCCTTACCAAGGTCAGCCGTACAGAGATTGAAAAGGGTGGGAGCAATGACACAATCTTGTTTTAGGCCTTTTTTGGTGTATATTCTTTTGGTCACATGCGTGTTCGAAATCTTTACTCTCACCCATGTGTCAGAGTAGAGTGCCATTATTGCCGCCAATAGATTCCCTGGTATCCCCCAAGAGGCCATCTTCTTCCAGAGTACGTGGCGTACTACGCCATCAAAAGCCACACTGTAGTCGATAAAACACGCAGAGAGAGCTGGTTTCAAAGTTTTTTGTCCTAGATATGCGAGAGCCAGCATAATATAGAGGGTGGATGAACAAGGCCTAAATCCAGTTGGGTGCATTGTTATAACGTTAATTTCTGTGATCCAATGTTCCAGTTCCCGAAGCAGAAGCCTTGCATAGGCCTTGCCGTCCACATCCAATAAAGCTATTTAACCTATAGTTTCCCGGGAGAGTAGAATCAACCTTTTTAAAGATGGGATGCAGCAAAGAGTCTTTCCAGGCTCCAGGATTGTCCTAATTGACGTAGGCAGCTGTTGAAGAGAGTGGTCAAGGGAGCTGCCCAAAACTTTTGGTCATCCTTAAGTATACTCCCAGGAAGGCCATTTGGGCTAGGAGCTCCATCCCGCCAGATGCTGCTTAGGATCATTTTAGCTGCTTTAGCTGTGACCATTAATGCAGTCTTTTCTAAACCTTCGAGATCGGGTTGCTTCCCCATTGTGCCCTGGGTTTTAATGCGTCCTGTATCCACATAAAGGGAGCCCAAGTGTTTTTCCCAGACACTGGCTGCTATTCCGTTGGCCTGGCTTTCTGGCCCATGGTCTAGAACATTTACGTAATTCCAGAACTCTCTGCTTTTGTTAGGGGGCAACAAAGCTTGTACGTGGATCCAGAGCGTGGCACGAGCAGTTACGCCTAACTCAGAGGCAATGTGTAAAGTGTTTGCACAGCACACACAACACACATGGCACAATAAATACACCTCAAAGGAACACAACACCAAGTTATGTAAAAATAAACTGTATTGCACAAAATATAGACCCTCATTATGACATTAGTTGTAAATGACGCTTACCGCTGTGCTGACGGCCGACAACTTACCTCAGCGCTGGCGAACATCCGTTCACCATATTATGACACACACACACCAATCCGACAGAATACAGCCACATACACAAATCTGCCAGACCAAAGGTCAGTGCTAAAGTGGCGGTCCCAAAACCCACACCGCTACACCAACAGAACAACACCCATCATATTATGACCCACGAATCACCACGGCGCACATTCAACGGCAGTAAACCATTGGTGGTACATACCGCCGCGCTCACAATGGACAGCCACATACAAAACAACACTACATTGGACAATTCAAACAACACACACCTGACACTCATACACACACCATACCCACACACCCATACCACTATAAAACACCCACCCACATTACCCATAACCCTTTACCAACAACTATTGCCACCACAAGACTGAGAAGAAGAGCACAGAGACAACTAGACACACACCACTTACACTCAGACACCCCTCACACACTCCACATCACACACCCCAACACATTACTCAACACACCCTCACTAACACACATCACATAACACCCATGGCAGCACAAAGGCACCCCGTTTCACTGGGGAGGAGTTAAGGGTCATGGTGGAGGAAATCGTCAGGGTAGAGTCACAGCTCTTTGGAGCACAGGTGCAGAAAATATCAAAAGCAAGGAAGATGTATCTATGGCGGAGAATCGTGGACAGGGTCAACGCTGTGGGACAGCACCCAAGAACAAGGGACGACATCAGGAAGAGGTGGAACAACCTATGGGGGAAGGCATGTTCCATTGCAGCAAGACACCAGCTCGCCATACAGAGGACTGGCGGTGGACCCCCACCTCCTCCCTCACAACTCACAGCATGGGAGGAGCAGGTACTGGCAATATTGCATCCTGAGGGCTTGGCAGGAGTTGGAGGAGGACTGAACACTGGTAAGTCAACTGTTAACAATTATCATCCCCATACCTGCATGCCATAACACACCCTCACCCTCACTCCCACCACTCCATTCCATCCCACACACTCTACCATCACATCACACTAATCCCAATACCAAGGCCTGCATTCTGTTCCAATGCATGGACTCCCCTCCCAGCCCTTCATGGACACTCATCACCAAAAAATGCCAGCATAGGGAAACTAATATAACCACAATACACCAACATACACAAGCAAAAGCTGGCAGGGGGACAACAACCATAGAGGGGAAGCTACAGAAGTACAAATGTCAGACATTTGAAGCATATCACATCATTTATATCCCCACAGGTTCCCCAGGCAATGTCACTGGAGAGGAGGTGCCACCACTATCCAGTCCCCAACAGAAGAGGCCCACAGTGATGAATCTAACTCTGGACTTCTGGATCTGGACGATCTACCTGGCCCATCAGGGACCACTGGACAGTCGGTCAACCAAGTCCAGTCACAGACCACCACAGAGCCTCACCCATCAGGAACCAGCACCACAGCACCCACCCAGCATACCAACACCTCTGTTCCCAGGACACGTCAATCAGCAGTGTGCCCACCTGTACAGGGACCCCAGTCCACACCTCACACCCAAGACTATTAGGAACCTGGGGTCAGTGGCATTGGGCACACCATTCAGGGGACAGAGACACAGGCCAGCAGTGACACTGGGAGGACTGCTGTGCACCAGGGGGAGGACATGACCAGGGAACTGACTCTCCAGGAGGCACTCTCTGTGATCCTGGAAGCCTACCAAAATTCCCAGGACACGATAGGCCAGATCCTAGACAACGTGCAGGAGAATAGGCAGCTGCAGGAGGGACAGTATCAGGGGATCAGGGAGGACTTGCAGGCCATTACCAGCACCCTGATCTCCATAGCAGAGGTGCTGGCAGACATTGGCAACAGTATGAAGGAGGCAGTGTCACACCAGCGGGCCCCTACCACTAGCCAGTCACCCGAAGAGCCCTCCACTTCTGCTGCCGCTAGTGGCCAGGAGGCCCCGACACAGGACCAACAGGCCACCTGCACCCCTCCCCCTGCAGAAGGTGAACCACCCCGCAAACGTTCCCTGCGAACCAGACAGAAGCCAGAAACACTTGCCCAGAGATCCACCAGGAAAGGAGACTCTCCTGATTGTCCCCCTTGTGTCCCACTCAGTCACCTTGTCCACCTTGAACTGCCATTGTTCCCCTTCCTTTGTGCACATGGACAATGCACCTGTGCTACAAACAGACTGAAACAATACCCTGGACTTTCCTCCATCATCACCCCATTCCATTGCAATTTCCCCTCTATATTTTAGCACTACAATAAACACCTTTGGATAAAAATCGACTACTCGTATATCATGTATCTCAAATTTGTATTCATTGAAACAGCTACATCCATTGCAAATGAACTGTACATACAATGAGCATAGAATGATGGACCTGCAAATATTGAGGGACAACATTTAGCCACACACATCCTATATGGCTAACACCATAGGCATACACCAACATATACTGGGTGGGAACCAGGGCTCATCTATTAGCCATACCCTGTGTCTCTGTAGTTGGGACATCACATTTGGGATGCTGCTATTCCTCAGAACAAAGGCATCATGCATGACCCTGGATACTTAGCATTGACATGGGAGATGTACTGGTCACCAAGCACACCATCTGCACATTAATGGAGTGGAAACCTTTACGATTCCTGAACACCTGTTCATTCTAGTGGGTGGGGCACAAATGCAATATGTATTCCGTCAATCGCCCCAATTATATTGGGGATATGTCCCATTGCATAGAATCCGGCCTTTACAGTGGCCCAATCCTCAACCTGGGGAAGTACAAAGTAGCTGCACATGTGTTTTATCAGGGTAGACAACACTCTTGTTACCACATTTGAGAACATTGGCTGTGACATTCCTGTTGCCAAGCCCACTGTCACTTGGAAAGAACCAGTTGCCAAGAAATGGAGCACAGATAGGACGTGCACAAGAGGGGGGATCCCAGTGGGGTGACGGATAGCAGATATCAGGTCAGGCTCCAAAGGTGAGTATTATGTGCCTGTCCTCCAGTGTAGCCAAGTCCACCAGGGTCTGAATACGGGGGTATGTCTCCATCTCCTATTCATCCAAAGCGGTAGGTAACTAAGGGACACAAGAGTGAGTAGTCTGTCACAAACTGAACAATGGAGCCACAACAGCAGTCCACAATGTGCAAACATGGTATGGGACAGTGTAATTTGTGAAGTATGTGCCTATTGATCCTGTGACACAGCAATAATCGATAGGCCTGTTCACCCCCGTTGAAATGGCATCTGCCTGACCTGTGTGTAGGGACAGGTGGAAGTGAGGTAATGCCGCTGATGTTGTGCGCTGTGGCGGTAGGCGGTCGTGAACCGCCGTGCAATTCCTCATTGGTTAATGTTGGGCCCTATGGGGTACAGTGGCCAATGGTGAGCTATGCTGGCGGTGACGGTATGCACTGCAGTGGACGTGACCACCATTTTCTATCTGATTCCTCCCTTGTTTCCTGACCTTCCTTAGGAGAGGACCTACACTACATGTGCTGCCGTGTCCCGTGTCTGGCACCTACCATGGTCCATGTGACCGTGGAAAGGACCCCAGCCTTCACTTCGAAGGAGTTGGAGTGATTGGTGGATCGGGCCCTACCCCAGTATGGACTGCTGTATGGGCCTCCAGACCAACAGGTGAGTACACCTTGTACGCGATGCATGTGGCATGAATGCTTGGAGTTGTGTGTGAAGGCCCCATGTTAGGGGGTTGGTGAATGTCTTCTTTGCTGTGTACATGTTGTGGGCTGGGCTATGTGTGTGCCAATGGTGATGCAAACAGGTATGGTGGGCCATTTGTGTGACAGGCTGGACTGTTTGTCTAATAGTGTTCTCCTGTCTGTATTGCCTCTGCAGGTCAGCGCCCATCAAAAGAAGGGAATATGGTGTGCCATCGCCAAGGAAGGGCTGACCCTGAGGGTCCTACCTCCTAATTCCACTGTTTGCCTTGTTCATAGTTCTGTCTGCACATCCAGACCTGTCTTCCATATGCATATTCCTAATCATGGATTCCATGATCCTATTCTGACTGGATATTCCTTCCCTGTCCTAGTTAGTGTGCAGGTTCCCAGTATTCACAGTTCTGTGTATTCCAGTCCTGACCATGATCCTTATTCTAGTCCAGCTTTTTCCTGACTGAAGCTCCAGTTCCTTTACCTTCCTCTGTTCTCCTTGTGTTCTTGTGTGTTATAGTAGTATGCATATTTTCATTGCTTCCAAGGGTATTAGTTAGCCTCCATAGCATGTGTCTTTGGCACAGAGACCTATCCAGTGCTTCTTCTCCATAGGAGTTGTTGGGTGTCTCCATGAACTCTGTGAGATTGATCTGCTCCTTGCCTTCTGGTAAGATCATTTTCACCTCAAACAGAGTTCACTTGCGAGGAGCAGACAAGCTATCATTTTTGATAGTTTGGCTGTTCGCTGCTATCAACTCCCTGTTATTTGTACTCATAGTATTTTCATAGTTTCCACTTCAGACTTTCCAGTTAACTGTTCATTGCCTGTTTCAATCTGCTTCAGTCCTCAGCTTCAATCCTGCTTCTGCCTAGCCTTCGAGTACTCTCTTTTGTTTAGATTCAGCCCCTTCTGTGGAAAGCCTTTGACCCTGCATTGAGCAAGTAGTGCCCTATTACAAAGCCTTGTCTTGAACTCTGTGAGTGTCACTGACACATTTTCCATAACTTGCTAAATCCCCGAAACACCAGCAGAGACCAGTAGTAGTTTTCAAAGCAGGTCCATTTGGAACTGGTCATCTGGGTAGTTTCAAGGAGAGAGGCCTCTGAAAGTTTGCTGTATCCCTGTAGCCAAAACAGGAGGTTAGTCAACTGACCCTTAAGTCACTTCTCGGGTTCTTGGTTCATGGCAAGCAGGTCCAAACTTTCCTCTGGTTCTTCAGACAGCAGGGCAGTCCTTCTTCTGATTCTTCACAGGTCCAGTAGTGCTCTCAGGAAAGGCCTGTGGAGTTTACTTCTATGCTCATTGCCAGCCTGTGGACGGAGGGCAAGACTTTGTCCTCTCCCTGAACCAGCTCTGTTCAGTTCCTCTCCTCCCACTGGGTATGAAGCTAGGCTGAGCGGAGAGACAAAACTGAGATAAGCCTAGGTGTGAGGTTCATCTGCCAGTGACAAGTAGGCATCCTTTGAAGCCTAGGAAGGGACTGGGCATGGCACCTATGCCATCCTGTCAAGGGAGAAGGCAACCCTCCACACACTCAAACCCCTATGTTCACAGTCTGGAGCAATACCCATCTCCCCACAGGGGAGCTATGCTATCAGGGGTCAGGTGACAGCTGTGCTCTGACAGCAAAGCATTTTAGAATTAGGCAAGACAAGGACAGCCTTTTAAAAGCTTAGTTTCCAAAATAGAAATATAAAAAACAACTTGGCCATTAAGCTGGAATTTAAATTAACTTTAAAATGAGTTCTTGAGCCATGTTTCTAGCTACTCCCAATCTGACTTTAGCATGTGTTAAAGGTAATAGTGTAAACCAGTGTTAAGCTATGGGAGAACCAGCCTTGCCACAGGGTAAACACCTTTAGCAGTTTCTCACTGTCAGAACATGTAAAACATGAATTCCTTAAATATTGTGACCCTCCAACCCCCCAGCACTGAGCCCTTTTTATTTTAACAAATTGGGGTAATTCATGCTTAGACCTCAATAACTTTATGTCCACATAAAGTATCAAAGCCACATTTGTGTCCTTTTTTCCCAGCACCCTGGGGATTCTAAAGGTTCCCAGGGTTTGTGGACTCCCCTGGGGTGAACTGAGACAATAGCCAAAATATAGATACATTTTAATTTTTTTTTGGGGGGGGGTTAGGAAAAAAGTGCTATGGATTAAAGTGTCTGTTTTCTTTTTCCCTAAAATGGCAGAAGAAATAGTTTGCTGTGCTAAAGTCACCATCTTCCCAGCATTCAGGAACTTGCAGAGATGATTGAAAACCATCGAATTTTCACCACAGTTTTGGCATTTTTCAAACTGGTAGCCCATTTTTCCTTTTTGGGTACTTTTAATCAACTTCCAGTTTTTGATGGAAACCAGTGCGGAACCCATGGGTGATCTAGCAAAGCCATATATTTCTGAAAAGTAGATGAAATTCCAAATTCAGCAAGGACTCAAATGTGTAGATCCCTCAATGTTATTCCAACAAAACCAACAGTTGAAATAAAGAATTGTTGAAAATGAGTAGGACTTTTTGTCTCAAGTGCCGATTTACAAAAGCAACTTACCATTACATTTGCTAGTTCCTTTTGGTTGCAATGATATGCAGGGTTTGTAGATTCCCAAGAACATGAGGTACCCAGAGCAACAACTGAGCTGCACCATGCAATGTTTTTTCATTGTGTACTGAGTATAGATCAATTCATATGGTGAAATGTGTAGAGAGGAAAAAAGGTACCAAGGGAACCTCTGTGTTTCCTGCAACAGAAAACAACTCAAAATGGAATGTGGATACATCACAATTTTCCACTAAAAACTGACTGCTTTTTTTGAAAAGTAAACAAGTAGTTTAAAGAAGCAGTTGAATTGAACTGATTTATAGCTGGCACACTATGACATTTTTAAAAACATACAAAATGTAACAACTTGAAAACAGCTTTATTTTTTAATAATCTTCACAATGGACCATCAAAATTCACGAAGGATTTGAAACCATGGCCTTTGTATAGTTTTTTTAGTGAGTGATCATTGTCTGAGAAAATCTTGTTACATTAAACAAAGAGCTTAAAAAATGTGTTTGCAGAGTGGAAAGCCAGTAGCTATGGATTAACTAGATATACTAAGCGAGAATAATTGGTGGACATAATAGATTTGTCTCTGAACAAAGTACCTGTATTGTACTGTAGTATTTATCTAGAGATTACTAGCCCTGGGTGGAACGTTGAAATGCTTACCTGCATGAGTAACACTCTAGACCGTGAGGGTTTTGTTGATTTAATGTGTGTTGTCTGTTTTTGAGTATGTGTGGGAAGAATTTTTGCGGTCTGTCTGAATGTTATTCTCTCCTGGAGCGCCCCTTTGATGGATCTGACGGAATGAGAGACAGATGCATGGTTTGTAATTAGTGCTCTGCTGGCATTTGTGGTCAGCTTTGCAGGTCCCAATGTTATGTTTAGCATTTCGTTATATTCTAGGTCAAAATGTATTGCAAGGAAATGCCTCTTTTTGCATGTTCCCTCCCACATGCTGGGCCATTTGCGAACACAAAAAAGCTTTGCACATTAAGCCCATAGTCTGCTGGCTTTTTCTACCTTGGAAACCACATAAATAAGGATAGATTGTAGCTTTTGTTGGCATCCAAGTTATGGGAACATGTGTCTCAGTGTTACATTGTGTAGATCATGATCCAAATGGCTTTGCTGACATGTGGGATCAGTCCATAGTCTTAAACCATGATTACCACGAGGTTCCAAAGTTCTTGTGACATGGTGGGTCATGGTGGGCATGTATCAAGTTAGTTGGTTTCAATTGTTGGTAAGTCTCTGTTGGTGCCTCTGCCTGTTAAAAATGATGTGTGTTTGTATGTTGCATTTTTTAATTGCACAAACCTAGCCATAAGATAGCTGAGCACTGTGCAGGGTCAAAAGCAAACATGCAGTCAATGAATGATAGGAGAGGTAGCTTGAGTCTGGGATCAGAATTTTACTGTTTTGTACTGAAATGCAGATTTTTCTAAAGAGGTGTTCCTTTAAAATTTTCTCAAATTAGAACAGATCCTTCAGATAATGAAACACTAAAGTCCAGTCAAGGGACACTATTTTCCATATTTAGATCATATCCTTGGGATTTTCAGTAAGATTTAGAGATTGAGGACAGTGCCCTCTGCAAAGTTTCTTGAGTTGATACAGTTGAGCAACATCAAGAGCCATGCAGTTCTATTCACAGGATTCATTTCAGTTCAGGCTATCAAAAACACTGTTTCAGGATGTGTTACAGTATGAGTGACATTTGAGGGCATTGACTTATTTCATAAACATTTATGTTCACAAGGTTTCGTCCATGGGTGCTAAAAATTTTTACCTTTTTGCCAAGACAGGAAATGCAAAAGGTACTTACAACAATAGAACTGCTACAGATATGGCTAGTCTTCCACCGTGTGAAGATGAGGGTAATGGGGACTTTCCCAAAGAAGGATCATGGCAGACAATTGGAAATGTAGAGAACACCCATATTTATTTATATACCTGATTGCTTTTTACAGCCTATTTATTTATTTATTTATTAAAATATTGATATTTTAATATTGTTTCATGTTTGAACTGCACAACTCTACCTAAAATGGCCATATGTCCACTTTACACAAGAAACATTTACACACGTGGTGATCTGAATCTCTTTTTAATGTCAATATCATGAGAGACAAAACAATAATATAGAATACTACGTAGTTCACTAAATCCAGCATCCTAGGAGGAGTGGAAAAAACAAAAACAAATGGTGTGTTGAGTGATAGCAAAAGAGAGAAGTGGGAAAGTTGATGAAGGGGTGAGCAAAGGAGATAAGGGAAAGGGATGTGCAATTTAGGAAGAGTTAATTACAAGTAGGAGAACATGGTAATCAGAAGAGAAAAATCCATCAAAATAGAGTTTAGGCAGGTCGGTTTTAATTTGTTTTGCTGTCTTGTAAGAGGTCTTTACAGTGTCAGAAATCTTCAACTTCCAGAAAGATGAGTCTTGGCCTAAGAAGGTGGGAGGCACCTGAGTGTAATTTGAAGTTCTTGTTTTCAGGATGAAAACCTTTCTGCTCCTAAGATTTTTAGATTCTCTAGAGATTTTGAAGGCAGTTGATAAGAAGGCTGGGTTTTACATATGAAGGGATTTAAAGAAAATACCGGAAAGTTTGAATTTATTTCTGGCTTTAACTGAGAGACAATTCAACTCACAAAACACTGATCACAAAATGAAAAGTCACAGTCTAGACATTATATTTTTGTCCAAATGCAGTCTCAGAAGGCACATGTGGTGAATGAGAACTTTCAAAACAGCACACATAATGCAACCTAACCAAATGTGACCTAATGTAGCGTAACATAACACTGGTAGTCAAAATAGCACAAAATCTGTACATTTGTTAGTGTAGAATCTGCACTACGAGCCCTTGTGTAACATTTTGGTATGAGCAAGTTGTCCAAGGCGTGAGGTTGCTATAGTGAAAAGTCCCATCCCCACCCCTACTCCGCTTCAAAATGCAAGGTATTCACAGCAACACAGAGATGAGCTTGACATTTGGAAGGAACCATCAGGGATGTAGAAAGGTTAACAAAGTTGAGAAGGTAAAGGTCAAAGGTAGACAAGGATTCAATGGGCAGCCTTTTGAAATTAGAATTCTGTGGAACCCTCACTATATACCCACTCTTGAAGAACAATTAAAGCAGCAAGCAGTGTTGTAAAAATTAGGGGCTTTGAAAGAGCCCCCAGAAGATATCTGAGGGCAAAATCTTCACCGATGCTCAACCAATCAATCAATCAATCAAGTATTTGTAAAGCACAGCTTATCACTCATGGGGTCTCAAGGCGCTGTTGAGGGCATGCAGTCCAGTCGAAGAGCCAGGTCTTGAGGTCCTTCCTGAACCGCTTCAGTGAGGGGGCCTATTTGAGGTGGAGTGAAAGCGTATTTCAAGGTATGAGAAGAATCTGCCACCAGCTGTGTTCTGCCTAATTCTTGGGATGACAGGAAGGGCGAGTTGGGAGGATCGCAGTTGTCTGGCAGGGATGTAGAATTTCAGGTGGTGGTTAAGGTAGGCTGGTGCAATGTTGTGCAGTGCCCTGTAGGTGTGTGTCAGTAGCTTGAAGGTGTTGCGTTTGTTGAGAGGAAGCCAGTGCAGGTCTCTAAGGTGAGTGTAGAAGTGGCTGGGGTGGGGGATGTCCAGGATGAGTCTGGCTGCTGCATTCTGGATTCTCTGGAGTCTTGCTTGTAATTTCTTTGTGATTCCGGCATAGAGAGTGGTGCCATAGTCCAATTTGCTGCTGACAAACATGTGAGTGACAGTCCTTGCCTCAGGTGAATCCACTTGAAAATCTTCCACAAGAGACGGAGAGTGTGAAAGCATGCTGACGAGATGGTGTTGACTTGGCGGGTCATGGGTAGTGTGTAATCCATTTTGATGCCCAGGTTGCGTGCGTGGTCAGTGGGCATCTCCTAAGGCTGCTTGCCACTAGGTGACATCACTGGAGGAGGGGGAGAGTATCAGTTGATTGTCATTGGCATAGGAGACGATGTTGAGTCTGTGCTGTATGACAACTTTAACGAGGGAGTTATGTAGATATTGAAGACGGTCGGGCTCAGGGAAGAGCCCTGTGGTACTCCACAACAGGTTTCCTAGGGTTCTGAGGTGAACTGTGGGAGTCTGACTCTCTGTGTTCTACTGGTGAGGAAGGAGCGGATCCATTCCAGGTCCTTGGCGGATGCTGGCATCGTGGAGTCTGGTGCACAGGGTGGTGTGGGAGACTGTGTCAAATGCGGCAGGGAGATCGAGAAGGATGAGGGGAGCCGTGTCTCCGTGGTCCAGTATAGTGCGAATGTCATCCGTGGTTGCGAGGAGGGCTGTTTTGGTGCTGTGGTTGCTCCTGAATCTGGACTCGGAAGGCTCTAGGATGTTATTTGACTTGAGCAACTCTGTGAGCTGCGTGTTGATGACCTTTTCTATTACCTTGGCATGGAAGGGAAGCAGGGACATGGGTCGGTAGTTCTTTATATCTCTTGGGTCGGCGAGGGTTTCTCTAGGAGCGGGTTGATCTCTGCGTGCTTCCAGTTGTTTGAGAGGGTGGTGGTTTCCATTGAGTGGTTGATAGTCCAGCATATCTTGGGGTGATGGTGGTGCTGGCTCGGTTAAAGATGTGATGTGGGCACAGGTCTGAGGGTGCCCCTGAGGGGATGGAGCTTATGAGGTTCTGGGTGTCTTCTGTAGAGAAAGGGGTCCATTGGTTCAGAGTCGGCTGTGTGGTAGGTCCATGGTGGTGCTGGTGGGCATTTGGCTCTTAGAGCCTTTGTATATGTCCTGGATTTTCCAGTGGAAAAAGGTGGAGAGGTTGTCACAGGGAGGAGGGGGGATGTCTGAGGTATCCATTCAGAGTTTGTGAATTTCTTGATAATGGTGAATAGCTCCTTGCTGTTGTGTGTGTGTTGGTGTTGATGCAGTCTTGAATAGCAGCCTTCCTGAACCAGCTGGGTTTCTTGTGGTGCTGGTTTTCAGTGGGTTTCCTGAGGGGGGCTATGGTATTTGCGCAGTCTGGGGGAGATTGCGTGCCAAGTCGTTAGTGTTTGTGGTGTCCAGTGGGGGGAGTGGCTAAGTGCATTGGTGAACTGGGCTTCGGTGAGCTTGATCCAGTTTCTGCCAGGGGGCAGGGGATGGTCTTGGTGCAAGTGAAATCAACGCATCACTGGTCGGTCCAGTAATGTTTGGAGGTGTATGAGAGGGCGGTGTTCATTCCTCCTGAGAAGACGGGGTCAAGGGTATGTCCTGCTGAGTGAGTGGAGAGGTTGACTACTTGCTTGAGGCCAAGGATGGTGAAGTTATCCCGGAGGGATGTGATATTTGGGTCTTTGTGGTTTTGGAGGTGGAAGTTGAGGTCGCCGAGGAGTATGTAGTAGATGCAGGCGAGTGCCTGGGGGATGACAAGGTCATCAATGGCTTTTCTGAATTGGGGGTGGGGTCTAGGAGGTCTGTAGATGAGGGTGCTGCAGAGGGATGTGTTGGGGTCGGTCTGGATTTTGAAGGGTAGGTGTTCGGAGGTGAAGGACTGGGTCTGTGCCTCGGTGATGGTCATCAGGCAGTGTTCCTGGTGATGCCTCCTCCTGGTTGGTTGACTCAGTCTTTGTGGATGATTTTGTAGTTGTCTGGTATGGCGATGGCGATGTCCGGGGCTAAGGTGGGGGTCATCCAGGTCTCTGTGATGAAGGCAACATCGGGGGAAATTGAATCGAGGAGGTCCCATATCTCCACTGAGTGTTTGACAAGGGGAGATGTGGTGTGAAAAGGCAGGTGAAGGAGCAGCTGTGGAAGGAGAAAGATCCTTGGGTGTTCTTTGGGTCAGCTTGGTGGCATGCTGTGGATCCTCTGGAGTTGAGGGAGTGCAGAGTGCTGGCGTCATACCAATGGGTGGTGCAGGCACCAGGGTATCTGGCTCTGGGTGCGATCCAAGTGCAGACGAGTACAGACGGGCTTGCCATTGGTGCACCTTTGGCACACCAGTGGCTGACCCACTGTGTGCATCCACTGCGCGGCTGCACATCAGTTGGCATTAGGAAGGGGAGGGAGGTGGGAGTGGTCATTCAGCTGGGAGGTGGGAGTGCAGGAAGCACTCCACAAGGAGGGCGCAGGGCCACAGGAGCTGCAGCGGCAGGGAGAAGAACACGGGACACAGCAGCGGATGAATCCTCTGCATGTAAACTGGATCTCCAAAGTCTGGGTCTATGCGACCTCTCTCTGCTGAAAGAAGTCTTCCAGAAAATTGTACAATATCTGTGATTGCCCATATATTCACATTGCACTCATACAAATAAAAGGTCTACAGAACTAGAAAGTGAACTGTAACTTCCTAATGGCACACTTGCCCTACAGCGTCTTTGGTTAATAAATCCTACACAGAAACATCTGCATAGCTGACTCCTGAAACTTGGGACCAACAGCGTCTCCTAGAGAGACCTCCTAGACCTGAAACTAACCAGTATTGTATGAACATATTTCACCTGTTACATTAAAACTTCTTAGAAGGATACAGCAAGGAGTGTTGAGGGAAGAGGACACAGTCAGATGAGTGGATTTTAAACAATCTGAGCAATCTGAGAAAACAGGGGTGAAAGGGTTCAGTGTTTGCCTTTATGCAACCAAATCCAGTCGACAACGTGCCAAGAATGCTGAGAAATAAAGCTTTCTAGAACGCAAACAGAGTGGCTCCTTTAAGGGTGTGTATTTTAAATAACCCTCAAGTTTAGTGGAAGAGATCATATCTGCTACCAAAACCCATGGCCCAGGCTTTACTCTAACTTAACTTTATTTAAAGCAGTTTTTTTTTGTTTCATCTACTTAACCCCTTGTGCTTTGGTTCTCTCTGTAAATGACCGTTCATGGGTTGGAATACGCCTACTGTCAGATTTTCTTGTTTAGTAAGCCTACCCCCAGTGAATCCCTCTGATTGTCAGTCAAACTCACTCTTCCTATCATTTATTCTCACACACTTTGATATGTTCCTTCACTGATCTCACTTTCACTCGCCAGTCATCATCACACATAATCTCTGTCTCACAGGCATAGTTTTCCACAGATGCATACTCTCACCCACAGACAAAACTCTCACCCATATGCAGATGATGAATTGGAGATCTCAGTTAAGTTATCTGTTTACAAGAAAGATTTACCACTCATCTGGAATAAAATACCCACTTGTTTCTTCTAATGGGCCAATTGATCTTTGACGTTGGCTGAGTTTAAACGGAGCAAATCACATTCATTTGTCATCACAATCTCAAATCTATTTTCAGTCAATAATGAGATGTTGATATGAGTAAAGGGTTTTAATAATCAAATCTTTTAGTTTTCAATTTCATTAGATTCAGCAGATAAATTCATCAATATCAGTTGCTAGTTTTGTCAATAATCAAAATAAGTAATCAATAAATCATAATAAATGCATTAAGTGTGTTCAATAAAGGGAAGAATTCCTACTCTAGAATAGAAGCGTGCCATTCTCAGAAGCCCATAAAGAGCTCCAAGTTTGAGAGAGATCAATAAACATAAAGCTTCAGCTTCAAATCAGCTCAATAAGGTTCAAGAAACTCAGTGGAGTCTCAGCCCGGAAATGCAAAGCAGAGGGCTCAATGAATGAAAGAGCAAGGTATGTGTTGCCCTACTGTAGGAACATGCACTACTGTAGACATCACATATTTTAAATGTTGCAGTTCATTGTTTCTTATTTCTTTTTTCTTCAGCCAGTCAATCATCTTTTGATGCTTTCATGGGAACAGGATTGCTCCTCATCTTCTCACTGTGAACACAATGAACTTTAACAGCAGTGTCAAATGAGGCATTTCTTATCAAATGCAAGGTTATTTTACTTTCATGTTCACATAATTCATTCTCTTTAGAAATGCTGCATCTTCCTGTGTGAACTTTATTTCACTAAATGACAAATTCCTATTCATTATTTAACACTGATTGTTGTGTAAGTAGAAACATTTGCAGAATTACATGAAAACATTATGCAACTGCTACTCATTATGAAAAAAACATGTTCATGGGAAGGTCAGGAAATAAACGTCTTGTGCAAGGTTAACATTCTTTAGTCATGTCAGCTTGTTAGAAAATGTTGCATCAGCTATTCAGGCCTAGTATGAGTAAATATGGTTAGCTACTACAATGTTTGCATTCAAACACATTTATTTTCACTAAAGCCTACAAGTTAATTCAGCACATTATTGCATTATTGTTCTGGACATTGTAAAACGCTTCGGAACAGGCAACATTCAAAACATATATTTTTATTTACCTTGCTGCCTGCGCTGGCACCCTTTGGACTTCTGCTCCTTTCTGCTTCCAGCACTGCTGGCATGAAACTGAAACCTCAAACCTGTGCATTCGAAGATATCAGGTTTTAGTCAAGTAGTTCACCCCAAATGTTTCCCAACTATTCGATTGGAGTGTAGTCATAAGCCCCGCAGGACTCAAGCCTCCATTTCATGGTTACCTTTAGCTATGATTCTTCAGTACGTCAAATATCGGGGAGGCACCAAGGAATGCCACAACCCTGAGGCCTGGCTAGGATTTCAACAAACTGGCAATTTCTCTCTGATGGCTCGTGCAGGTGCCATCGTTCGTCTGTATCAGCCATCAGACTTAGACTGTTGCTGGACTTAAAGTAAGTGGGAATTTCTTTACATTTTACCAATGATGGATGATGCATTATTATTCACTCTTGGCGTAATAAAACAGGGTAGAAAACAAGGAGTGTGTGACACTGGAGCCTATAATGAGGAGCTGCCACTGTGAGAGAATCTTTCCTTTGAAGCACATGTGATTCTCCACAGTGTAAATTAGCCTATTTGTGAGCTTAAACGTAGAGTCACAAATGCTGGCAATAATGAGTGATTTATTTGTGGACAGTTCTGGAATACCCACATGTTAAGGGCCATTTGTGGCTTATACCTAGCAGTTCATCAATGTGTACAGAGAGATACACAATTTTTTAGATGTCAATAGTCTGAGTTCGGGACATTTGGGAATTCTAAAAATAAAAAAACCTTCTTAAAGTATGAGCAAAATGTCTAAATTATTACATTTAGGTATAGGTGAGCACCAATTGGGCATAGTTTTCATTTTTCAGCTCACTGAACTGTTGAGTAATGAAAACAACTTGTAAGTTGGGCTGGTTAGGCTATTAAAGGCCTTACAAATATCAGGATAGGTGTCGGTGGTGTGAAACACGTTTTCTGCAATGTGCCCAAAAATATCCTTAAAATCTCTCAAGTTAATTGGGAGAGAGGCTAAAGTAACTTGGAATTTTTAGAATTTATGAAGTGAGTGGAAGAGTTCTTGACATTTATTTTTGGGTACATTTTGACACTTAGAGCAGCCTTAATCACCATAGAAACTACCTCTTTGGGAATAAATTGCAGATTTTGGAATTCAAAGTTATTACATTTTCATATTATGCCAATGAGAGGGGAACAGATTTTGTGGTTGAATACATTGGAAGATGATTACCTTTTTTTTCATTTTGACAGATTTGGCAATCATTGGGCACACTAACAACGGATTTACTATAATTTGGGTTTGTTCACTAAAAACCTTTGTATTCCCCCTTTATAAAATGCGCTGACAAATGGGTAACTTTTACATTGATTTTGCTGCAGAAGACAACATTAATCCCTAATATGAAAATGCTGAGTTAGAAAATGTTTTGTCTTGGGAATTTTCAAGGTAGATGTATGAAGTGTCAAGCATTCTCCTATGAAAATTCTCAGTGAACAGTTAGTCCCTCATTACAAGTGTGGCGGTCTTAAGACCACCACAGTTGTAGTGGCAGTCTGACCTCCACATTACGACTGTGGCGAATGTGCCCTGTGGAACCGCCAGCACCACCACTTTTAGGCAAGCCGACAGCCTGGCAGTGCTGGCTGTCTTAATCTGCCAGGGCAGTACTGCCCTGGGGATTACGACTCCTGTGTCCGCCAACTTTTGCATGACGATTCCACTACCATGTAAAGGCTGGTAGGGTTGCATAGACCCAAACTTTGGAGATCCAGCCTCATGGGGGCCCCTGTACTGCACATGGCCATCACGCTTTTCACTGCCTGAATTACAGGCAGTGAAAGGCGCGACAGGTGCTGTCGCACCTGATGCACCGCAACATTGCTCCGGGCTCAATTACAGCCAGTGTCCCTGTTGTGGTGAGTTTCCCGCTGAGCCAGTGGGCAGAAATTCTGTTTCAAGGCAAGCAACCAAACTATGGGATATTCTTGATTTTCACTGGCATAGGGAAATATAGAAACTGTTGGAGATGACATTTAGAGGCAATTGATTTATGTTTTGGGAATGCTGAAACACACTGAGCATAAATATGTGACCTGAAAAAAGACTTAATATGCAGATTGGTTCACCAATAGCATTGTCTTCTAGGAGGCTTCCTAGAACAAAGCTTGTGTTTAAGCAAACAGTTTCACTTTAAGAAGCATTATTCACTCTAGTGGATATCTGCACAGGGAGCAACTGTGAGCTGCAGAACTATCTAGATATGTTCATATGTTAATGGTAGTGAGAAAATTGTTGAAGGCCTATTTTCTTTCAATATTTTTAAACTCTATCTGCTTGGGAAGAGCTTCCCGAGCAGTCTTTTTTTCTTTTTAGTGTAATGATAATCAGCATGCACAGGGCACTGACACCATTAGACTAAAGTGGAAGTAAAACGGGCTGATGAGCTTCTTTTTCTTTCACTACATCAGTGCTCGGGCCATATCTCAGCCCCCTGAGCAGTGATTCGGGTGGGAGAGGTATCGTTGGAAAGGGGACAATCTCCCAGTGGATCTCTGCTTGTGGATCACCATAGGAGTGTGATCCCGAAGCAGGGACCCACCTACTTGATCAGTCTTTTGCCCCCCTCCCTGGGGCAACATGTGGGGAAATGTATCCTGATCTGCCCCCCAACAAGGCAGACAACACATTAGACATCCCATTAGACACCAGGGTTGTTTTTTAGAATTATTATGTGTGCGGGGGCTGCCCATTATGGGCATGGCCATGCCCCTACCCTGAAAATCCATAACGACAGTCTTTCAGTCTCCCATGGAGGGCAATTGAGTTTGATTACCCCAAAGCTGCCCCCTGGGGGGTGAGGGCAGAAAGCCCACTAGTCAACTGGGAATGTTTTATTTATCTTTTCAAATTAATTAAGGGTGGGTGGGGGCTACCCATTATGGACATTGTCAAGCCCCATCCCCAAAAACTATAGTGACAGTCTTTTTTCTCCCCCTTGGAGGGCAGATAGGGTCTGTCCATCATGGGCATGGCCATGCACCCACCCCAATAAGAGGGATAGTCTTTCTGCCCCTCCCCAGGGGTGGATGGTGGTAATTACCCACCATGGGCATAATCATGCTCCTACCGCAATAAGAGAGGTAATCTTTTTGTCCCCGATAGGGCAGATTGGGAT
Organism: Pleurodeles waltl; assembly: GCF_031143425.1. NCBI lineage: Eukaryota > Metazoa > Chordata > Amphibia > Caudata > Salamandridae > Pleurodeles > Pleurodeles waltl. The sequence goes on from NC_090438.1 coordinate 573,185,079, forward strand.
TATTATCCCCAATGTGCCCCCAGGGGGGGGGGGGCAGAATGCCCACCAGACACCAGGGAATGTTTTTTTTAAATTTTGATCAATATAGGGGTTAGGGCTTCCCACATTGGTAATAGACATGTCCTCACTCCAACAAGAGAGATGACGGTCAGACCGCTGCAACTTCGGCAGTCTGACTGCCACATTATAACCTCGGCGGGCGGACCCACCGTGGGCCTGCCATCCCTGCCAGGAACGGGGTTCCCGACGGGGTGACATCGGTCAGAGTTGTTCTCTACCAGGGCGGTGCTGAACTTAGCACCGCCTGGCTGATTACAACTTAGCCTTCCGTGGACCTTTCCATGGCCGGGACCCTGCCATAGAAAGGCTGGTGGAAAGCCAGTGCCCGGGGCCACAGGGGGGCCTACACTGCCCATGCCAATAGCCCAGCACCATTAGAATGCAGTTTTGAGCAAATAAATGTGATGTATCCACATTGAATTTTGGGCCATTTTCTGTCACAGGCACCAGGCCTACCAGCACACGTGAGGTACCATGTTTATCAGAAGACATTTAGGAGCATACAACAGTAAGATATTTGTTATTACCAATTGGATTTCACTGCATTTGTACCTTCCAAGTATAGGCTAGTGTGAAGGAAGAAGTCTCTTTGAAAAATACTCTCTAAGTCATATGCTAGTACTGGTGCCTATAAATTCAGAGATGTACAAACAACCACTGCTCCTAAACTCCGTATCGTGTGCCTATGTCAGAAATACATTGGATTCCTTGATACCCATTTTTCACTCTACATATATCACCATATGAACTGGTCTATACTCGGTACACAAAGAAAAAACATTTCACATTGCAGCTCAATTGTTGGTTCTGAGTACCTTGAGTTATTCAAAAAACTCAAATCCTATATATCATCGCAACCAGAAGGGCCCTGCAGACATAATGATGATATATTGCTTTTGTAAATCATCCATTGTGACAGGTGAACACGTTATCACAAATGGCAATTTTTTCCTACTCTTTTTCATTATTTCAACAGTTAGTTTCCTTGAAAAAACCTTGAGGGATGTAGACATACGACCCCTTGCTGAATTCAAAATTTTGTCTACTTTTTAGAAATCTATAACTTTTTTGCATTACCCTTTCACACTGTTTTCCACCACAAACTCGAGGTAGGATGAGAGCACAAAAGAATAAGACAAATGGACTTTCTAAAATATTCCAAAATGATAGTAAAAATGTTATTTTTTGTATTCAACTCTGCATGTTCCTGAAAGCTGGGGAGATGGTAGCACAGCAAACCGTTGTTGATATTATCTTATGAAAAAAAAAGTTTTATCCAGAGCATTTTTTCATATTGTTCCTGAAAGCAAAAAGCAAAATATATTTATATTTTGCCTATTTTTCCATCTCTTCCACAAACCGTGGTTAATTTTAGATTCCCTAGAAAGCTGGAAAAAATAAGGAAACAAATTAGGCATTAACCTTATGGGGATAAAAGTTATTGAGCCCTTAGTGCAAACTATCTCAAATAGCCAAAAAGTGCTTTTCACATTTTATGCAATATTAAGTACCCTGGAAATAGTTCCTACAGTCACAAATATTTAGGTTAAGTTAACATATGTTAGAAAGTTGCAGGATTGGTGTGGCTTCAAGCTATGTCTTCTACAAGGTTTCTTAGAAAACAGAAAGTGTTTAGTCGTATTTCTGCATATTCAGAAACAATTATCAACCTGAAATATCGATAAAGTTGAAATTTTTTCTGGGGTGTGTAGAGAAAGGGCAGGTTTTCAGCTGTATTTTACATTTACTAATTTTGGCACATTGATTCAAATTAGGGGCTTGATTACAACTTGGATACTCAGTATTACAAGTTCCATTATATCCTATGGAACTTGTAAAACAGCGGGTGGGATATCCGTCTCGTGTGTGTCAGAGTATCACACCCGCCATGGTCGTAATCAGGCCCTAAGTATGTTGAAAAGTGTGACCCCCCTCTTTAATTACATAGTTCTCTATAGTTAATCACCAAAAGACTTCACAGGCTAGATATCTGGCAGGTGGATCATGTTCTTTGCAGCTTACTAAAGTAACTGACAGATGATTGGGTAGATTTTAGTAAATAAGTTAAGTGACACGCCCAAAAGAAGTGCTTGGTGGTAAGACGAGGGCAAATCAAAGTCATTACATTTTTTAGGATTTGTTATCATTTGTTAAATGTTTGAGCAACATTAATCACTTTGAAGAACATGTTTATTAAGAATGATTTGCAAGGTGGGCTATGCAAAATAATAAAACTTTCAGTGTGGACATGGACTGTGGTTACAAACATTCTTTGGAAATAACTGCGTCACTAATACCTTAGTAAATCCATAACGGTTGCATAGATTGAGGCAAAGTGTCTTATGCAAAGTTTGGCAAGTGATAAATGTTAGAAAACATTTACTATATTTATACTGTAAGCAATGGGAAGTGCCACCATTAGATCATGATGTTAATTATTTTCAAGATTAGCAAATTAATGCCATGGAACTGTTAGCATGTGTTCAGCTTTTACGTCATTAATGTTAACAATTATCTCTCTGGGCCACCAAAAATTCTCTAGAAAGTTTCTTGGGGAAAAAGTGATGGGCAGTTTTTTGTTTACCACTCCAAAGTGCATGTTTAAATAATTGGAAAGTTGGGCAACAGCGAGCCCCAGAACGTTTAAAGTTTTTATGTTAAGGGCAGCAGAAAGGATTTTTTTTGCAGTGTTATACAACATTAACATGGCCCAATGGTATTCGAGTGCTTTAAAAGAATATCTGCTACATTATAGAAGGGCACATTCATTTTTTGGTAGTCCCGGTAAGATTACAGGCCTGATTTACATCTTGGTGGTCTCACCGCCAAACTGCATCTGCGGCAGACCCAAGAATACCGCCAAGTCGACGATGTTCGGCCTATCTGCAAACAGTGGGCTGGCTGTGGATTCCTGACCGAGGGAGGACAACACGGGACCTAATGTACAGTAGACAATGGGAGTGGCTGTGGAATAGAGGTATGTCTCACACACACACACCTTTGCCATATGTGTCCCCGTGCACAAAACACTACACAACACACCACATACACACTTGCATTCATTGCCAATCTACCACAACACAACACATACAGGCTGCAAATAAATATTGACAGACATCCACAACACAACATACATTCACCTTTGACACTGAACCCACATGCAACACAACCACAACAACTAACACAACTACACACTCAGCTACACAAACACACTCAAACACAAGCACACATACGTACATCACAACAATGATTGCCACACAACACCGCTCACCTGAATATTGCATGCAGCAACACAACACAACATATATAACAACATCAAACCCATATGCAGGTGACACACATTCTGACGCAACCACAGCACCCATTCCAGCTCCTTCCCCCTCAACCAGCCAATCACATTACATACACACATACATAATGACTTACACACGCAACTTGCAGCACAACATGACAGGTACAGGTCCCCTGGCAATGTGTACACATGGACATGGACACAGTTGGCAGGTGTGAATGTACCGTCATTGTGGTGCCAGCATTCATTTGCCAATGAATACTTGCACCATAATGGCAGTTGTGTATGTGTGCGAGATGTGTTGTGTACCAGGGTGTTCTCATCTGTGTCTAACCCCCTTGTGTCCCCGACATATGCGTGTCACAGTAACTTTAAGAAATTACTCTGACATGTATTTCTCTGTAAGGGTCCCGAGTGCAGTGATGTGGGTGTCATGTTTTCTCCATGGTCTAGAGAAACAGCGATGGAGGGTGTTGTCCAGTCATATCCAGACAAAAAGGGAGTGGAATGGGGAAAAAGGTGAGATTTCACCGATTTTCCCCCTAATATGCCAACTCATATGTGGAGGTTGGACCGAAACTTTTTTCTTGGCAGTAAGGCACATGCAAATCTGCACGGCAAGAAGGGGGACTAGGGTCCAACTGGCATCCCATTTTCCTCTCCCGTCGTAGATGCAGGTGGCATTTCTTGGTGGAGACGGCAGTTTGAATGCAAGCTTTTGGCTATGGGACGACCAGCATCTAAATAAGGCAGGCATACCGCCACGGCAGCAGACAGAATTTCAGTTGAAAATTCAATAGCGGGACCGTTACTACCAAGATCTAAATCAGGCCCTAAGTAATTTGAGTCAGACGATGTTGAGCCGACACCAAGACTTGAGCCTGGTTCTCCAGCTCAATAGTCTGCAACTCTGGAAGTTATGCCACATCCTCTCCCCTAAAGATTCTGGGAGATAAGGCTTGGAGGAAATAGATATTCATTGAGGCCATTTTGACACATTAACAAATTAAAGGCCCTCATTACGAATATGGCAGTCCAGGCTGCCATATAATGAACGTGGCAGAACCACCACTTTTGTAACTCCGCTTCCTCCACCTGGCAGCCTGGTGTTGGCGGTGTTACATATCCGACAGGGCAGCGCTGCAAGCAGCGCTGCCCGCCGGATAATGCTCCAGGTTCCATCAGCCTTTCCCTGGCAGTTTACCCCACCAGGGAAAGGCTGGCGGAATGGGTGCCTCGGGGCCCCCATGCACAGCCCTGTTGCGCATTTCACTGCCCAATTTACAGGCAGTGAAATGCGTGACAGGTACTGCTGCACCCGCCTCACCGCTACATTGCTGCAGGCTCCAATGGAGCCGGCGTCAATGTTCAGGCCCTGTTTCCGCCCACCGGGCCAGCTGAACGATCTTTATGTGGCCAGCGGGGGGTTCTGCGCACTGGTGGTCTTTTGTTGACTGCCAGTGCCGAACCCGGTGGGTTTTCCTGCCGAGTTCATAATGACCACCCAACCGAATCACACAGAAAAAAGTGTACAATTCAGTATAGATTTAATGGCAGTGTAAAGATGTCTGACATAAAGCTTAATAGCTGTTAAGATCTGAGCCTATTTTGATATATACTACATAGCAATAATGGTAAAAATATTCTTAATGTTAATAACATGCAACCAACTGCCACAGACTAAGCACAATGCGTTACCTTCTTGGAGGCAATGGATTGGAAGGTACAGGCACATATTTGGAAATATAGGTGGTCATTACGAACATGGCGGTCAGGACCGCCACGCCGGCAGTGGCGGTCATTACTGCCAACGGCATGGCGGTCCAGACCACCATATTCTGAACACAGTAGAGAACTGGCTGCAAAACAGCCAGTTCACTACCACCCACTGCCAGGCCAGATTTGACCACCGGGACGACTGTGGGTACATTCGACCTGGCAGTGGAGGCTGGACAGGCGGTGGGATTATGATCCCATTTCCACCAGGGATTCCATGGTAAATTACCCCACCAGGTAATCCCTGGCAGAAAGCATACAGGTGATAGGAATAATCCCCTGTCACCAGCATGGCGGCCCTCACCAACATTAATGGCAGTGAGGCTCTATGCGTCATTATTTGGCGGGATGCCGGCCGCCAACACTGCCCATCTTTCATTGACATCCGGCACGGTTGGTGGCAGGGCATCCCGCCAAAAACGTAACGACCACCATAGTGTCAATAATATTTATTCCTAAAAATTTCAGACCCCACAAAGGAGAAACTACTTTGGGGTTTCTTTTGTCTGTTCGGAGCAAGTTTCATTTGCACACAATTGATCCCTGTGTCTAGTGGCATAGTGAGCAAATGACAAAGGATTGGGATGTGGTCCAGGTAATTACCAATAGCTGAGATGAATTCAAGGATTCTATCCAACACTTTTCGGTATTTCTAAGGGTTAGGTGAATTGACTTCAAACATATTCTGACCACTGATTACATACCGAGGGGCCCCTTCTATCATCTTTAGACCAATAACAAACTTTTATTTGCTTCTTAGGGGCAGTGAGAAGATCAAGTGGACTTTACAGAAATTAGACATGCCTTTTTCTGTTCCTGTTGCTGTTTTCATTACTTCCTGAGCCCAGGTGTAAGCTGGGTAGTGATCGGGGTCTGAAACGCCAAGCAATTGGTAACCCACACTACCTCTGGCAAGCCCTTTTTGCCATCCATTATAATGACTAACATTAAATACAAACAGGTTCTCTTATAAATACATAATTGGAATAATATGTTTATTGTGTTGTCAACATCCATATAAATTACAACTTGTGTTTATACAGTTGCAAACATCTTATGCAAATGCGTTTTTAATTGAATTAGAAGCATACATTGCGACTCAGATGGCCCCTTGCCTTTGGCAGGCAGGGCTGTGTAGTCACAAAGGGCATGGACGTTTACATTTTGTTGGTTTGTGAGAAGAGAATGGTTTAGGGGCTTTACAAAATGAAACATAATCTTGTGTGGGGTTCAAATTTAAAGTGCGTGCATTCCAAAAAAATAGCCCTTAACCCCGGTGCTCACTAAGGAATGGTTCCGTCATGAGCACCATTGGTCATGTGCTGAGGACAGAACCGTTCTGTTCTCATCACTTGACCAGTAAATCCCTCTGCTGATTACAGCATAGGGATTTTGTTTTTTGTTTTTCTGCCTCAGGGTCCGGGGAGCAGCTTCCCCAGCCACCTGAGGATTTTTTTTTTGTTCAGTGCAATGATGATCGCACGCTCAGCGCTATGATGTTATTACATTGCAAGAAAAAGTGAAATGAGCCAGTGAGCTTGGGCAAGTGTCGAACCCTATTACGGAGGCATTATTTTGGCTCTTTTCTGCCCCCCTGGGGGCAGATTGGCCATATCCTTAGGCCAATCTGCCACCAAGGGAGATCAGTGAACCACTAGACACCAAGGATTATACTTTTTTTTATTTGTAGGGGTGGGGGCTGCCCAGCATGGGCATGGCCATGCCCTCACAAAAAATAAAATATTTCTGCCCCCGGGGGGTAGATGTAAGCAACTACCCCATCTGATTGGGAGGTTTAAAGTCCACTAAACACTAGGGATTAATTGTGATTTTTTATTTGTAGTGGTGGGGGCTGCCCAGCTTGGGCATGGGCATGGGCATGGCCATGCCTCCACCCCTCCCCCTCAAAAAAAGGAAAACAGTCTTAATGCCCTCCAGGTGGCAGATGGGGGCAGCTACCCCTATCTGCCTGCCCCGGGGCGGGGGGACAAAGAGCCTATTAGACACCAGGGTTTACTATTTTAAAAAACAATTGTATTGATGGGGGCTGCCCAGCATGGACATATCCATGTCCCCACCCCCCTCAAGAATGGGGAAACAGTATTTCTGCGTCCCTGCAGACTAAAACATCTTATCCCAGTGGTACGAAAGAGGATATTTGATGCTTTTGGGTGTTGTTATGACAAATGGGCCAGGAGAGTTTGGCTATTTCCCAATATCATCACACTTGCACTTGAAAACACTACCAGACTCAGACAGTTCTGCAAACTAGACATCTGGTAAAGTCCAGGGTAGTGTGTTTTGCATCTATTCCACACAATTTTATTACCCACAATACCCGGCAAACCTCAAATGTTGACTTAAAGCACACATTTTTCATCACATTTCTGTGATGGAAACTTCTGTAATCTGCAGGTATCCATAAAATTCCTACCACCAAGCATTATCCCACTTTTGCCAATACATATGCTTCATCACTTGTGTGATTGGCCTAGTACCAGCAACAGTAACGTAACCAATCAATGTCATAAGGAGTCCCCATGCAAGGGCTCCTGTTGCTCTTAGTTTTATAAGTTCTTGTTACTGGCACTAGGACGAGCCACACTAGTGGTGCAGCATTGGCCCAAGTAGGGCAATGCTGGGTAATAGGAATTTCGTGGATTCCCGTGGATTCCAGAAGTTTCCTTCTCAGAAATAGAAGGACAATGCGTGATTTCAGGTTAGCAGGGCATTGTCAGTAAAATAAAAAGCTCATGGGATTCATGCAAATCACCCCATCCTGAATTCCCCTAGTTGTCTAGTTTTTTTTAAATGTACAGGCTCGTTAGGTTTTCGTAGATGCTAGTTGAGCTAGGGTCCACACACCACAGCTACCCACTTTGCAAAATGGGTCAGTTTTGCATAGAAACGTTTTATGTATCCGTGTTGCGGTTTGGGTAGTTTCCTGCAGCGAGGACTAGGCCTACCCATACAAGTGAGGTACCATTTTTATTGGGAGACTGAGGAGAATGCTAGGTGGAAGGAGGTGTGTGGCTTTGTGCAGATTCCAGGACTTTTCATCACAGAAATATGAGAAAAATTTGTTTTTTAGTTAAAGTTTGAGGTTTACAAGGGGTTCTGGTCAAATAAGCTGGTGAGAGCCATGCAAGTCATCCCATTCTAGATTTCTCTAGTTGTCTAGTTTTAAAAGATGTACAAGTTTGCTAGGTTTTTTTCAATGCCAGCTGAGCTAGGGCCCAAAAACTACACCTACCCACTTTGCAAAAAAGGATCAGTTTTACACACAAAACATATATGTAATCATGTTGCATTTTGGGCCATTTCCTGTAGCAGACACTGGACCTACCCACACAAGTGAGGTACCATTTTTATCAAGAGACCAAGGAGAATGCTGGGTGAAAGGAAGTTTGTGGTTCTGTACAGATTTCAGAACTTTCCATCACAGAAATGTGAGGAAAATGTGTTTTAGTCAAAGTTTGAAGTTTGCAAGGGATTCTGTGTAAAACAACCTGGTGTGAGCCATGCAAATCACTCCATCCTGGATTCCCCTAGCTTTAAAAAATGTACAGATTTGCTAGGTTTTCCTAGACGCCAGCTATGCTAGACCCAAATACGACAGATACCCACTTTGCAAAAAAACGGGTCAGTTTTGCGTGGGAAACCTTTATGTATCCATGTTACGTTCTGGGCTGTTTCCTGTAGTGGGTATTAGGCCTACTCACACAAGTAAGGTACCATTTATATTGGGAGAGTTTAGGGAACTCAGAATAGTAGAACAAATGTTATTACCAATTGTCTTCCTTTGCATTTGTGCCTTCCAAATGTAAGATGGTGTGTAAGTAATTTTGAAAAATACCTTCTAATTCACATGCTAGTATGTGTACACTCAAATTCAGAGATGTGCAAATAACCCCTGCTTCTAAACTCCATATGCAGGGCTCATTTCAGAAATACATAGTTTTCCTTGATACCTATTTTTCACTATTCATATTTTACTGTATGAACTGCTCTATACCGGTACACAATGAAAAACCATTGCAAGGGTCAGCCCAGTTATTGGCTCTGGGTACCTTGAACTCTTGGAAAACCCACAAACCCTATATATCCCCACAAGCAGAAGGGTCTATCAGATGTAATGATATTTAGCTTTTGTGAATGGGCCATCGTGATGAGAAGTTATAAATGAAAATGTCACAAATGCCCATTTTGGCCTTTTATATTTCAATATTTATTCATTTCAACACTTGGTTTCTTTGGAAAAACCTTGAAGGATCTACACAAATGACCCCTTGATGAATTTAGAATTCTGTCTATTTTTAGTAAATGTATAGCTTTCCAGGATCCCCCGTGGGTTTCACCCCCCATTTCCACCACAAACTGGAAGGAGGTTTAAGCCACCAAAAATAGGAAAAATGGGTCATCTCCCAGTAAAATGCAGAAACTGTGTTAAAAAATGTGGTTTTCTAAATCAAGTCTACCTGTTCCTGAAAGCTCAGAAGATGGTGATTTTAGCGCTGCAAACCTTTCTTTGATGCCATTTACAGGGGAAAAACACACACTTTCTTCTGCAACACCTTTTTTGCATTTTCCCCCCAAAAAAACGAATTTAGCCATGTTTTGGCTAATTTCTTGGTCCCTTTTAGGGGAATCCACAAACCCTGGGTACCTTTAGAATCCCTACAACGTTTGCCACTCCTGAAACAATGCTTAATATGAATAACGTGAGGTCTGGACCACTAAAGGTCTTGGAGATTTCAGCCCAGGTGTATAGAGAGAGAAAATACCTTGTGCACAGTTTATTGGCAAGTGGTTAATTTTATAGCTGACTTTAGCTAATTAAGCATTGTGAAAAAGCACTAAATATGAATAGTTTGCAGGGGGGACAACTCAAAATGATAATGCTCTCATAATATCTTAAATGTGTGGCATATCTGTTACAGATAACCCCTGAAGACAGCTTGTTGTTGATGCTTTGTGAAACAATTAGCACGGTCGACAAAATCGGTATGTGAAAAATATTTTTCTGGTTGCACTACTTCAAGCCAGAACACTTTAAGGATGAGAGTGGAAAGTCACAAAAGATTTAATCTACAAAACATATGGAAATCGTTTATGCATGAGTGAAACTTTGCTCGTTAAACATTGTTCAGGCTTTATTTTAAACATTTGTGTTGGGCAACAGTATCTCTCCTCTGCCGATGTCCTGGCATATGGTCCCATATTACAAGATGTATGTGTGGTATTTATGTATAGTGAATCTAATCAAAAGGCAGAGGAGGGCTGTACTGGGTCAATGGCACATAAATAGTCAATGTATGATTGGAATGGTGGTTTGTTTTTATGAGCGAAAAGTGAGTGACTTCACCGTGATGTCGGGTTTTTTCAAAAAGTGTATCTGCAGCTCTTTCCTAAATTGTAGCATAGGTTGGTACAGTCCTGGTGAATACGGGTACGGTAGCAGAGATGGAGTTTCTGCCAATTATAAGGCAGAATCCCTCAATGCAGTCCACAAATCTCTCAGCATGTTGACGGCACTTAGGGCCATATGTACGAACACATTTTCCCATAGACACAGAATGGGCAAAACTGCTTGCTAAATCTGGCCCTTAGTTCCAACAGGGGCAGGTAGTGGTGGCAGCCTGCCAGTAAAAGTCCCAGTGAGGTTGCCAGCTTTGAGTTGATAGTAGTGGTAGACCCTTGGCCTTTGCTGGGGCTCAGATGGTTTTCCTGTCTTTAGCCCCATTTTGCCTCCCATATGCTGCAGCCCTGCAGGGAAACTCTGGAAAATCATTGAACCCTGGGAAATGGAATACAGGTCTAGTCACCCCCATATTCCGGGGACCTAAGTATTCCCTTTATAATTTTTCCAAACTGCAATGGAAAAGAAGAATATCTGATACTTCCTTACCAGTACTTAGCATATACTGTATCAAACATACATTTAACAGAGTTCTTCTTTTGCTGAGATAACCTTGTACTCGAGAAGTTATTTCGAGGAATTACTGAGAGATTTCCAAAGGCATAGATCCCACGGAACCCAAGCGACTCATTCCACACTTCCGTGAACGACGACAACACCATATTACAATAACAAACTAAATTAAACAACACACAACAGTCAAATATCAACAAATATATACAACATAACAGTACAATAAAACACACCAATAAAGTGAAACAAAAACAACACAATGACGGCATAGAAACACAACTCAACACACCAATACAGCAATGAAACACAAAGCACTAACCCAACACATCACACAACTCAATAAACCAACGCGAAACAGCAGCACAAACTTTCAATACTATTGTTTTAGATAGTTCTGTTTTTGTGTCCTAGTGCAGTGCTATTTTGCTGTGTTGTACTTTTGTTTGGTGTTCCTTTATGTTTTTGGTGATTAGTCATTTTGCTTTGTGTTATGTTATTGTGTTGTGCTGTGCTCTGCAGTAACTTTAGAGACGCCAACAAATGTTGCCAAAGTTCTAGCCAAAAGCAGCGCATTCCTTTACATTTGCCCGACAAAAAACATAATTTACCACTTTCTATGGTGTCACTATTTTACTGCTACAGTTTTTCAAGTATTTAAGAAACATCAGTGAAAATCTGAGCCAGAGATCATGCACTTCTAGTCCTTGCTTTCTGTGATCCGTCCCCATATAACTTGATAAAGCAACATTATGCATTTGCACAAATTAGCAGAGTGTGAGTAAAAATGTTCACAGCTTGAAAAATTATGTATTCCCTTCTAAACTTGTTCACAAACACATTTCAAACTAACCTACTAGAAATATAGGTATTAATTCATGTTTTCTGATTGTGAAATATTCCTTCAAAAAAATAATCTAATACGAATCAAACAAGTCCAAAAAGATAGAACTTCTTTTCAAACTAAAGAGTTTTCTTTTCTCCCCGAATCCTGGGAAAGTTCCTGCAGGTCGCTCCTGCAGACATCTGGTCCTTATGGCAGACCATTAGGCACAAGGTCTCAATTCAGTCAGGGTTTCTGCAGGGTCCAGTCCTCAGTGGTCCGCTTGGCCTTGGTCAATCCAAGAGTCCTTCTGCTTTTTATACCCCTACAGCAGCTAACAGGATAATGCTTGAATTACTGAGAGCAGTTCAATCCCTGGGTGCATGCAAGAATCAGGAGTCTTTGGTCTGCTTTCTTACAGCTTTCAGTCGGAGTCTTCTTCTTTTAAGGTGTTTTCTTCTCTGGTCTATGCTTGGTCTGAGGAGATGGTGGTGAGGTGTCATTTTCATTCTGTGCAGTATCTAGTGAGTACAGAGTTTCCTGCACCCAATCTTTGCTACTCTCTTCCACTACCAGCTGTCTTTCAGCACTTCCTTTTTGGTTCACTACACAAATTACCAAGACATTTATCGCCTCCCTCCATCTTCATGGTTTCTGGGCCTTCACTAGTCATGCTTCTATTCAGATTAGGAGTCCTTCCATTTCTAAGGGCCCAGTCTGGATTTCATTTCTGCTAGGTTTGTAGTCAGAAAGTCTAGGAAATTTTCAGGAATGAATGGGAACGGTTCTCTCCCGCCCATTGGCTTCAAAAAGTCAAGTGCTGAGGCTGTCCTTTGTTCTCCAACTGTTTCTCCTTCATGTTTTAATGGAAATAAAGGCAATCTTCAATCTTAAACTTTGTCTAATGAAGCCTCTCTGCAGCAGATCAACTAGCATTTTGAGCAGAACCACTTTATAGTTCCATGTAACGTCAGGAATACGGAACCTACTATTTTCTTTCGGTATTCCCAATACACAATACAATGCACAATTCTTAATTACTTGTCCACTCAGACAAAGTTCCTAATTAGCAAATCTGTGTCTCCATAATTGTCTCAGGGATCTCTACAGCTAAAATGGTGAAAAGGGACAGTAGCAGTGGATAATATTCGTATACCTTGACAGGCTAAAGATGTCCCATTGGAGTACATCTTTCTAATACTACTCATGAATGGTGCCTAATTAAAATGATTGTCTACCCCAAATATCTTAATTTATCTTCATTGACAAATACTCCAAACATTGCAGCCACGATCACTTTGCCCTGTAAAGCTCACTCTACTAAGAAGCATGATTTCCCTTTGCTGCCCTTGAATCCTGGAATGTAAGCTTATGTCTCCAGTTCCAAACACACCTATGTTGGGGTCGTCCACTGCTATAAAATGCATTATATTCCCTTTTTCCACCAAATTGCACAGGGTAAAGATTTCAAGAAAGACAAAATGTAAAATCAACAAATGGAATACTAGCCTATTGCCTTTCAGTATTAACCCTTCCCATCAATACAGACTTAGGGCCTGAATTAGAGTTTGGCGGAGTGATTACTCTATCACAACGGTGACGGATATCCCGTCCGCCAAATTATAAATCCAATAGGATATAATGGGATTTATATTTCTCCGGACGGAATATCTGTCACCGTTGTGATGGAGTAACCCTTCCCCCAAACTCTAAATCAGTCCCTTAGCTGTTAGGGGTCACACAGCATTCTCAGCCACAACATTATAATTAGAAATAAGTACACAACTTGGTCATACTTATCCTAAGAAAAGTACAACAATTGCATGATCACAAGAGAGAGCAGGATTTAACAAGCCCCCTATGAAGTTAATTGCAACTTAATCATGGATGGCATGTTATGAAAAATCTTCACCAACTCAGGGTTCAATAAGTCTTGAAACTCCTACATAACCACCCCTGGTGAATTTGTTATGCAGCATGGAACTGATTGTTCCATTGCATATCGATCAACAGCCTTTCATCTTCTGAATGTGTATCTAGTAAAAGTTTGTGTGAGTAGTCCCTCACCTTTTCCAAACTCAACTCCATCTCTGTGATGGAAAGCAATTTGTATTACTCGAAAACCTCCACCATGTTTGTGTGCTCTGTGAATACTGCTCTATCATCAAAAGAATCTTGTGGGCCATTTTCTCCTGCTTCTGCCTTTACCATCACTTAACAAGTGTTTTTGTCTTTTCTCCCTTTACACTGTATTTTTGTTTTATGAACAATAATTTCTATTGCACATCTTCCTCAGTGATTTCTCTTTTGTCTGCTTTACATGTGAAAACATCCTCTCTCAGGCAGCTTGTAGAGTCTTTCGCCCGGGAAACGCGCTTAAGGCCGACTCCTGAACAACGAAGTCCTGGTTAACGAAAGCGGAACAACTCTTTCCTTAACCACGCATGTGCTGAACAATGCACATGCGTGGTTAAGGCACAAACAAGGGAGTCGGCTGAGGACGATGATGCGATGAGGTGACAACTCAGGTAAGTGGGGCAGGGGTGGGGGGGAAGGGTTTTAGTTTTAGAGGCGGGGTGGGGGGTCGGGGTATTTGCCATTTTAGGGGCAGGGGGCGAGGGTGGTGGGTTGGGGTTTTAGTTTTAGGGGTGGGGGTGGGGGGTCGGGGTATTTTCTGTTTTAGGGGCGGGGTGGGGTGTTGGGGTTTTAGGTTTAGGGCCGGGGGTGAGGGGTCAGGGAATTTTCTGTTTTAGGGGTAGGGGTGGCGGTGGGGGGGTCAGGGTTTTAGTTTTAGGGGCGGGGTGGGGGGGTTGGGGTATTTTCTGTTTTAGGGGCGGGGTGGGGGGTGGGGTTTTAGTTTTAGGGCCGGGGTGGGGGGGTCGGGGTATTTTCTGTTTTAGGGGCGGGGCGGGGGTCTCACTTCCAGATTTCTACATTATCCTCTTGAAGGTATCACAAAACACATTCATAGGTATGTCTCCATTTACACTTAACTCGAAGAATTACAGCTGATTATTACTTCACATCCCCTTCACATCCCCTGAACTACATTCAGCCTACAGGAGCTTTGGTTATATTGCATTCTGATTATGACTTTAACATCATACCTGCTCCCTATACTTGGTTTAGAGTGTATGGACATGGCAAGAGGTAGCCAATTCTACTGATAGAAGTCTTCTGGACTGAGTAGGAGGTAGAAGCTTGGCCATGTGAAGGCAGGTCCTAGCTAACATCTCTTAATCCCAACACTGCCATCGTAGAATAGGTCCTAATTTAGCTTCTGTCTCATCCATTCTCCCCTTTACCCGCTAAACCTAACTTGTCCTTTTTACTTTAATATCATTTTAATTGCATTGTCAAACAGAAGTAACAATGTGTGCACATCAGTGCTGTGCTTTATAATCTTCTCACTTTTACAAAGGAGTGCTTCAAGTATAGAATTTACCAACATAGTAAATAATATGTGTCACTAATATTCAGTTCTCTATTCTAGTAACAATATGTTCATGAATATCAGTTTATTAGTACATTCTTAGCTAAGCTACAGCAATAGTTTTCCATAACATATTTGTAATAGATTACTCTTAAACCAAACTGTATTTGAAAGAAGGATTGGAAGGATGATTGCTATTGCAGTTAGTGGCTGCAAATCAGTAAGGTTAAAGGAGCATTGCATTGTGTGGCCACCTGCAATGTTTTGCCATACTAACCCATATGACCATTTAAGGTCAAAAAGCTTCATCACTGGAATTTGGATCTTCCCCAAGTTGTAATGTCACCAGATGGTTTATCTCACTCCAGCAGGATTCAGTAATGTGATGGCACAGGGGTTTCTCTCCTGCTACTTGAGGGATGCCCTGCTAATACTTCTTGCAGTATTGTGATCAATACTTTTTTATCTTCATTGTGCATTCCTCTTCCTTAGATAGAAGGAATGTGGGGAAGTAGAGCTAAGCATGACTTACAAATCAAGGCTATTTGTTGTTTTAATTTTTAGGCTGTGTTAACTTTTGTTGACCCTAGTCAACAATCCAAGATGATGTGTATCATGGCTGTATATACCTAGATTGTTTTTTTGTTATATCCACCCAATATTCTTTCAATCTCAGACAGTCCCCTACCACGTGATGGCTTTATGAGTCGTACATATTAGACATTAGTTAATTGTGCGGGTGTATAGTGGACTAAGGAACCTGAGTGTTAAGTTATATGTAACGTATATGATTCAATATCAGTAGCTTGAAGAGTGTATTTGGGAATACTTTGTCATTATACTTCTGGTTATGTTTTGGGAAATTCCTAAACATGTCCTGGTAATAAGCATTCTAGACCCCTGGCACTAATAACTTTGTCAATGTGCCAACCTGAAATACAAAGCCAGTCAGACTTCAACCACCCCACAGCCAACTGAACACTAGGTATAGTGAGATGCATTTCCAGTAACTATCAATCCTATGAGATACCATGGATATAATTGGTGAAACTTAAACTTTCTTTAGTTATGGAAAGGCACACCCAAGAAAATTAGGAAACCAGGGATATATTATAAAGATTTATTTTTAAAATCAAAATTCTATCATATTGTATGCAATATGAAAAGTCACTATTGTAAAAATCAACACAATAGAAGTAGCACTATTTATCAAAACAGTGAATAACAAATATAATGGTAGCATATCAATGATATCAAAAAGCTTTCTTTAAATAAGTATCTCCAACCCCACCCTCATTTATTTGGCTAACTATATTAAACTTACACTAAACGCAGAACCAACAGACAAGAGGCCTAATTCTAGTTTCAAACATGGCTCACATCTGCATACCTCTTGTGAACAATAAAACAAAAATTCAGGAAAATAGCTGCATCTGCTATCCTCTGTGTGGGCAGGCAGGCTCATAACCGAGCTGAGTAAGGCTAAATGTGTCTCCCAGTACCCATGAGCACTGGAAGGTGCTACAGCTCTGTATGGCCTCTGTTTCATATCTCTATTGCAAAGTTCCTCTTTTATCTGACTACACTCTGTATTTAGTTGATATAATGAATCAGATGATTGTTAAACCTTCCAGAATAAACAATAAGCAGAAAAACTCATAGCACACTATGACTAACCAAGATTCTGTGAAACTGTGTGTATTGTTACAAAATAATAAGCAAGAAATGAAGTTATCAGATTCTCTTAAACCTTGTTCATTTCTTAAAACATTTGTTGTGAGGCCTTCTTAGGCCCATGTTGGTTCTCCTTTTTAGACCAACTCATGTTTTATATTTACACATTTAAGCTGCCATTGCATTTTAGCAATTACATTTTACATACTTTACGGTTGCACAATGTTATTCCAATGATATATGGTATAGGCTGCTGGTTTTTAGTTAGCTTTTCTCGAGCTATAATCTGTACACCCTGTTCAAGGCTAGGAACACAGTACAGGATATCCTAGTGCTTGCGTTGCCCATTTGGAGACACCTTCTAATATCTAAACATATGTTGCACCACTGCTGTGCTTCTAACACAATGTGACTTCGATTATATGAACCATGCACTAACCAAGAAGGGTCAGAGAAGCATTCTAGCCATTTCTGTACGGGAACGATTGTTGGTTTTGACATGCAGCCTTCCAGATCTTTCACCTTGCAGGGAAGGGTTGTCAACTTCACTCTAGACCGGTACCCTGGTTCAGCTTTCCACATATGTGGATCTTAGGCTATTCCATTAGATCAGGCACAGGTAGAGGGTACATCCGCTATGCTCTCAAATTGTTGATAGAGCTAGGTAGGATGATATAAATCTAAGATCGCCATGGTTGAGCTGTTTATTCTTTTCACCATGTTAATAACACTGGTTACAGTGCTTTATGTCATCTGCTTAATATTCGCAGCTCATTTTCTCTATGTAAGAATGCAATTATATTAATAAATATTCAAAAACGTGTATTCATATCTTTCTTGTGCTTAAACAGAGAATACAGAGAATTTGATTAGTATAAAAGAACGTGAATATATACAAGCAGATATCATTATATTGTTGTAATGAATAGTAATAGTAATAAATGTGCATTTTATAATGGGTTCCTATATCTAAATAAACAACATGGAAAATTTAAAAACGGGATAGTTAAAAGAAAATATATATGTATATATATGATGACCGTTACATTGCTCATTCTGTATGGGTTAGATCCCTGCCTATACATCCAATCTATACTTATCTGGACTGCATTGTTAAGTTCCTTTACCCCTGGTACTCTTACTTATTCAGCCCCCAATAGAGTAGTGCTTCCACAGTTACAACAATTTAATGGGAAGGGTGTAAAGCAGGGGAACATGGAGGTCAGCTAGTTGCACTGACCGTAAGGCCCCGACCTCTGACCGCCCGCTCATTGACGGCTCTGTGCTTGAGAGCGCCTGCGCCGTATGGCCGCCCCATGGCAAGGGGATCCCACTGGGCAGGCTGAGACAGCGCTACGCCTCCCTTCGTCGTCTTCCTCATATTGGCTCCAGGCAGCCTGGTTGATCAGCCAGAATGGAGGGTGGCGGCCAGGCTGTACTACCGGGGTGGCTTGAGCAGATTCAGCACAGGCTCTCCTCTGGCATTGTGCCGGCAGGAATAGGAGCTGAGTGGAAGGCTGCCCTTAGAGCCCACCTTCATCAGAGACTTCGCCAGTATCAGCCAGGATTGCAGCAGGGAATTACTTCTTTCCAGGCCCAGTTTGGACCATTTGGCCGCCCCACCAGCTACATCCAACCCATTGGCAGATACTGGGTCAAAGAACAAGCGAGCTACTAAAGGTTAAGCTCCCCAATTTATTACTAATATCAGCAACACTCTGTGAGGGGGGCACCTTCCCAAAATAATAAAGATCTATTAACTAAAAATATTAGAGAAATAGGAGATATAGCTAAACTTACTACGAAGAGAATTAAAATCACTCCCTCTTTTATGTCCTTTTTTAAGGTACAGGAGCAAATTGACCTCCCCCCCCCCACTCAACAGAGCATGTCTACCCCTCTAGCAAACATGGCTGCTTTCACAGCAGAAGAAGTATCTACCCCCTTGGACCTACCACCGAGTTTAGTCCCTCAAGAAACAGGGCAAACTATGCATACATTATCACAGGAGGCGGAGGTTGTACGGAGAAGCATAACTTACACGGACACTTTACTTCAATTCATATTGCGAGAGATGGGAGACAAGTTTGCTATATCTGAGTCCAATCAGGCTAAAATTCAAGGAGTCTGCGGCAGTCTTGATGCAAAAATTACCAATCTTACAGAGAGATTAGGGGTAATGGAATCCACTATTGGTGTACTACAGACTGAGGTGGAGGCTAATAAGCATGAACTTCAAGCTTTAAAACTAAATGAGAAAGACCTGAGAGATAAAGTAGAATCCTTGGAAAACCATTGCAGGCAAAATAACCTTAGATTTTTTAATATACCGGAGGGAATGGAAGGAGACAGTATTATAGGCCTTATTAGAGCCCTAATTAAAGAACATATTCCCATGGTAGCCACCACTGACCTGGAAATAAAGAGAGTTCACCGGGATGCTTTCAGGAGGAATCCCAATAGGGATAAACCCAGGAAGGTTTTGATTAATTTTGCCTCATACCGAGTGAAGGAGCAGATTCTTACAGAGGCTTTCAAAGTACAGGGCTTTAAGCATGACGGGTTGGTCTTTCTCAGTTATGTCCAACATGTCCAGGGTGACGCAAGATCGACGATGGGAGCTGGGGAAGTATATGCAGGAGCTTAAAACCTTGGGTGCCACTCCACAACTGAGGTTCCGGCTACCCTGAGGGTAATGTGGTGGAATAAAATGTACAATATGCAAGATCCTCAAGAAGTTACGGCACTAATTGAACAGATAAAAAGGGAGAGTTAGCGGGCTTCAGAGCGGCGGGGCTCATAGGTAGGATGATCCACCCATTATGGTTATTAGGAGGGTTCCCCAGGGGAGGTCAAGGGAAGGGTAGTTTTGGGGTGTCACATTGTAAAATGATTTGGTTAAATTCTCACTGGGTGGGGAGCAGATGGGAGAGTCCTCACACCTTGATATACTTTTTGGGTCGGACAGGAGACCACTACCTGAATCAGAACAGGATGACGGGGCCCAACGTCATTTCTAATATCTACATTCTTACCTGGAATGTAAATGTTTTCAGAGTAAGCAGCAGGAGAAGGAGAATCCTTGAATTTTTAAGATTGTCTGACAGCCATATTTTTCTCCTGCAGGAGAGACACTTAAGACATGAAGAGTGGATGAATCATCTTAAGACACAAAAATGGATCACTCAGTTTGCCTGTACTAAACAATCTTGCAACATGAAAGGGGTGGCAATTACCGTGAAAAATAGGAGTCAAGGTCATTTGACAGATTTAAGTGCTGACCCAAGGGGGAGATGGGTATTGGCAAATATCAAGCTAGATGGGGTTGAGTACACTCTGGTCTCCTTTATGGACCTACCGTGGATGACCCTAGTGCACTTATGGATCTATATGAGCAATTGTCAGACAGGGCTAAGAACCAGATAATAGTCAGAAAGGATTTATATGTTCTGCTCAATCCCACTCTAGAATTGTTTTCTTTTTGATAGATGCAAGACTTCGGAACAAGCTAGCGGGTGCTTCTCACCAGCCATGTCATCTTTCTGACCACTCTGCTGTACAGCTAGACATAGCTCTCACTCGCTTTCATGCATATTCCAGATGGACACTCAATAGATCTCTTCTGGAGGAGGAAGAGATTATACAAATGTTGAAAAGGGATTCCAAGGACTTTTTTATATCAATTTGGGCTCAGCATTGATAACCACAGTTTGGGAAGCATATAAGGCTTTTATTCATGGGAAATTGATTAGCTATGCAGCTTATAGGACTAAGAGATCTAAAGCCACAATAGAGACCTTGGAGGGTAAACTCTGCAAGCTTCAAGCTCGTATGGACGCCTCTAAAGATGCAATAATGCAGGTTGACTTACAGAATCAAATTCAGTAAGCTAAAAACTCACTTGAGGCTTTCCTGGAATCAATTGTGAGAAGCAAATGGGAAGCCAGTAAACTTGCACATTTTGAGTATGGTGAAGGATGTGGGAGGTTATTAGCTTGGAAAACCAGGTCTGACAATACTAGAAATATTATTAAAAGTATAGTGATGGATGAGTCAGGCAGGGTGTCTTCAGAAGATCATGATATTGTAGGAGCATTTGTTACATTTTTGTTGGAATTATATAAGGAAGACACTGTGGCGCCGATGGAGGTGATCGAAAACTGGTTGAGGGGAGATAACCTCCCTAGGCTAGAACCAGATTAGAATCGGGCCCCTCATCAACGTTTCCAATGTGGCGAGGTAGATAATGTTATTGCCGGGTTGAAAAATGGCAAGGCTCCGGGTCCAGGTGAGATCCCAGCTGAAGTATACAAACTTCTAAAAAAAGAGCTTGTGCCAGTTTTAACTCAGCTGATGAATTCAATAGTTATAGAGTCTATCTCAGTTCTGTTCACATGGAACAAAGCCATTATAAATTTAATATTAATGCAGCAGAAAGATGCTAGGAGATGTGAGTCATATAGACCCACCTCATTGCTTAATAACGATTATAACATTTTTACACAAGTTCTTGCCAGGAGACTGGACAATGTGATTGGTGATCTGGTACATAACAACCAGAAAGGTTTTATGAAAAATCGGTACTTAGGTGATCTGGTCCACGATTTAGTTTCTGCAATTGACATAGCTACTGTCACTAACATTCCTCTCACCATTTTAACAGTTGATGTTGCAAAAGTGTTTGATAGGGTGAGTGGCTCTTCTTGCAGGTAGTGATGGAACATGATAACTTAGGAGTCAATTTTCTTAAGGCAAAGCTATTTATCAAGTACCTACAGCCAGGCTTCTGGTTAATGGCTCCTTATCTCCACAGTTCAAAATTGAACGAGGAACACAACAGGGATGTCCCCTCTCTCCCATTCTCTTCAATCTATATATTGAATCTTTGGCTAGGAGAATCAGATAAGATCTGAGAATAACACATTTTCAGTATCAAGGATGGGTTTTGAAGGAAGCTCTATATGTAGATGATTCCTTGTTTACACGCAGGATCCTCAAAGTTCCTCCCGGCACTTTTTGAAACCATGGCAGGGTTAGGGGAAATCTCTGGCTATTCTGCCAATACCGATAAATCTGAGGGGATTACTTGGAATGGTACACAAGACAGTAGATTAGAGAAAGATGAAATGTGTTTCCTTGGGGTAAAAGTGGTCAACAATCTGGCAGAGATGGCCCATGGAAATATTTCAAATCTTTTTAGGGAAACAAAGAGGCTCCTCACCGATGGTTCCATCTACAGCTCTCTATTCTAGGTAGAATGAACTTAATAAAAATGGTGATACTCCCAAAATTCACTTTCATCTTTAATACTCTCCCCTTATTTTTTAAAGCAGGCTGGTTACGGAAATTGCAGGGGGAAGTAGTCAGTTTCATCTGGTCATACAAAAATCCAAGAATAGCCTGGAAAAAATTGAGGAAAAAGAAGCTAGATGGAGGAACTGCACTTCCAGAGTTTCAGCTTTATTACTGGGCATTCCAATTGAAAAACATTAGACCACTATTTTCCAAAGAATACAGTTCCTTCCAGTTACAGGCACTAATAGGCAGCTTCTGGGAGCAGAGTATATATTTAAATCTGGATAACTTAGCATTTCCTTTATAAATTTGGCCATCCCAGATACTACAAAAAGTAAGATTAAAAGTTCTTAATACCGCTTGCAGGATATGGTTTGCACTGAGAATGAGTAGTGAGTGATTTATAGTGAGTTGGTCCCAATTTGGGATTCGCCCGGTACATCGATATGTTTACAAGATGCCCTACCTATCCCACTGATGGAGGGAGGAATTGTATGATGGGGACAAATAGCTACCAGAGGCTCTGCGATTTCATGGGAGTTCCTAGCCGATGTGACAAATGCTAAGTTATCCAGATTTAAATAAATACAAATTAAATCCTGGGTACAAGGAGAGCCTAAGGCTGGGCTTGTTACAGACTGGGAAAGTGAAATTAGAGGTACCCAGAGGTTAAAGATAGAAGTTTCAAGATGATATTGGATACTAATACAGGCCAAGGATACCGCTCTTCCATTATCCGTAGAGGGGTGGAAATCTGATTTACCTACACTTGACCTCCCTCATTTTTGGCAGGCATCTATGAAGACACTTTGGTCTGTGGTGAAACCTGCCTCCTTGAGGAGGAATCACTTGTTCACCTTGTACAGGGTTTATTGTAATCCCAGGAGGCTAGCTAAAATAGGCCTTTAAAGGAAGAGCAACTGCCTGAAGTGCACCCTGGAGGGTGTAGATGACATACACTTTTGGTGGCAGTGTCCAGGAATCCCAAATTTGGGGGAAAAAGTGGGCAAGATGATTTTAGCCATTATAAACGGACAAGTAGAAATTAGTCTACCAATGATTGTATTTGGGCTATATGAGGGCCCTGGGGGAAAGATACACAATTAAATTGGCGAAAACTTTGGCACATCTTTTTTTTAACTTAATATTTATAGCACAGCGGGAAAAATGTATTAAGTGGATATTGAGTTTCCCCCTCACCTATACTGATTGGCTATTGTCGGTGAAGAACATTTCTGACCTTGATTGTAGTAATGGCCAGGTAAAGTGCCAGAGAATGTGGAAACTTTTTTTGACTTTCTATAGAATTAACTTTTCCCATTTGTAGGCCGGGAAGATATGTTTGGGACAAAATCTGCACAAATGGAAATATGCCATGTGCAAGAGCACAAAGCCAGTTGGGTTGATTTTGCTGTCGCTTATGTAGAAAATTTACTAGAAAAGCAGCCCACTGACCACGACCGCTAGAAAATCACACCGGAATGATTCCTAGCAACTAGAAATCATGCTAGGTGATGCTAAACTTCACTCACCGCTCACCAGCTCACTTTCTAGAGCCTCTCTATGTTTCATTGTTTCTACAGAATTTGACTGGTAGTCTGCATTAAAAGCCTAGGCCTACTTCTTTCTACATGGTGTCCTCAGAGACCTAAAGATATTGACCAACATTGTTCTACCCATTTTTCAAACGTATCAGAATCTAAAGCAGGAGATTTTGCGGACTCTAAGAGAACGAGACAAACATTTCAACACACATGCATTCACACCTCTATATCCATACTGGAAAAGGAACAATTATCTCTAGTACAATGAATGCACAAGGTACAAACATAGATGCTACACAAACAATAAACCACTGTAAAATTAACAGTGGTGTTTGATTCAAGAAAATCTTAACCACCAGATGAGCTGCCTGTCCTGAACTTACCCTGGCTGCACCCTTCTCCAGAAAAACTCACTAACTTAATGCATTATTACAGAATAGCATGACCAAGTCACCCTTTAAGCTTCCTCATTCAGCAAGAAGGAAATTCTCATTATTATGGAAACAAAAACAACTCAACCCAATTTCCAATACTATTGTCCCAGAAACAGCAAACCTTTAGTCAGTCAGAGCCATGTCTCTATCCTCACAAAACTAACAACTTTCTTCTATACTAGTAATACAAGTGTAGTACTGAGAAAAGGAGAAAACATGCACACCCTAAAAAAACTCAAGCCTCCAAACGGAGTGAGAAATAGTCTGACAAAATTTAATCCCACTCTATAGTCATTGTAAACATTTAACCCACATCAACTAACTCACATTAATCAAACTGCTACCCTTCTTTAAAGATGAGGTAGTGAACTTTCTAGATTTGCTTGTACTTCCGGATCTTTAATTCCTATGATGTTATAAATTCTCTTGTTTACTGTTCTTTTGTTCTATGTTGTCTTTTAAGACCACTTATCTCCCCTGAGGTTCTTAAAACATAGACGAGTACTTGCCTTGAAGCTAAATGTAGTATTTAGGAGGCCATAAGGACTCAACTGTTATTGTACAATTCCTTTTGTAGATCACCTCATAAAATTAAGGGTACCTTTAAACAGCACCCACATCTGCCTCAGCAGAGACACAGTAAGTGAGTTAATGTTTAGATGTGTTGCGTAGTGCAGATTAAATATTTAAGAAAACAACCTCCATCTTAAGAAGATGTGCAATAGATAATCCAGACATTGCAGATGTGAGAAGATGATTTTATTGCCTAAGAATAAACAATTACAAATATTTACAGGTGTTATAAACCAACACTTATTTCAATCCTCATGGAAGTCTTGCATAGTGCTTACTCAAGGATAAAACAAATAAGTTAAAGAAAAAGTTTGAAGTTGGACAATCTAGATATAAGCTATTACAGTGGTTCCTAACCTGTGTACAGGGGACCCCTGTGGGTCTGCAAAGCCTCCTCAGGGGGTCCGCGACTTATTAGAAAATGTAATAATTTTAAGAGATTAGGGGCCAGATGTAGCAAAAAATTGCGAGTCGCAAATGGGCCGTTTCGCTATTTGCGACAATGCAAAATCGGAAATGGGATTCAAAAACCCCATTTCCGACTGGGAGCAGTTTGCGAGTCGCAACAGTTGCGACCCCATTTTGCGACCCGCAAACAGCAAGTCGCAATTTGCGAGTCGCAAAGCTTATGCAATTGCAACTCGCAAATTGCGACTAGTCGCAAAAAGCCCAGTTTGCATGTCCCATTTACCACTAACTCAGAGCAGGTGGTAACCATAACCAAAGCAGAAAAGGAGACCCAGAAAGCATCTGGGTTACTCAAGATGGCGGAGATATACCTGATAGCAGTGAGGAGGAGAGTCCACGCCGCACAGCAGAGGAGGAGGAGGAGGAGGGGGCACAGACAGGAGAAGATATATAGAACAAGGCAGACTCTTTTCCAGCAAACTGAGGATGAGATAAACGATAAATACCGCCTTAGCAGCGCAGCCATACTAGAATTAATTGATTTACTGAAACCACAGCTAGAACACCAGACTCTGCGAAGCTGCGCCATCCCTACGCATGTGCAAGTGCTATGCTCACTGCACCTCTTGGCCTCAGGGAGCTATCAGGTGGTCATTGCTGTGGCAGGTGGGGTATCCCAAAGTGCAGTGTCAAGGTTCCTCAGGGCCTTCCTAGATGCCTTAGTCACACACATGTCTCACTTCATATACCTACCAAGGAATGAGGCAGAAATTAACAGCACCAAGCTGGACTTTTACCGCATTGCCAACTTTCCCCATGTCATAGGATGTGTAGATGGGACACACATTCAAATATGCCCCCCTGCAAACCTGGAACATATTTTCCGCAACAGAAAGTGTACCCACTCACTCAATATTCAGGTTGTTTGTGACGCCCATTATGTCATCACTGACATTGTAGCTAAGTTTCCAGGCAGTACCCATGACTCAAACATTTTTAGGCATAGTGGGATACATCAACGCCTGGAACGTGGGGAATTTGGAGACGGATACCTTCTAGGTAGAGCTACATACACCTTGCAGACATACACACAGGTCACTGTGCACAACAATCAGGACTTCCTAACAGTGTACATTTTGTGCCCAACAGGTGACAGTGCATATGCTCTAAGGCCATGGATTCTGACTCCGTGTTTAACACCCAGCAATGAATGTGAGAGGCGATACAACAATGCACATAAGAGGACCAGGAACATGATAGAGCGCACCTTCGGACTCCTGAAAGCAAGATTCAGATGCCTCCACCGGAGTGGAGGTGCCCTCCAGTATACCCCTATTACAGCATTCAAAATTGTGGTCGCATGCACCATCCTCCACAACATAGCCACCCGACGTGGGCTACCTCTCACCCCTGCAGACCCAGATCCTGATGATGAAGAGCAAGAACAACCACATCGCCATCCTGGGGATCGGAGTATAGCTAATCAAGGCAGACTGAGACGGGAACACATCGCAAACCAATACTTTGGAAGGTACGTGTCAACTCCAACCATACTCACCTATTGACCAAAAAAAACATTTGTTAAGTGGAACAAAAATAACTATTTTATTAGTGCAGAAATTGAACTACATACAAGTAATGAATGTCCATGGGCATGAAAATGCAAACCAGGCATGTGGCACATTGACGTCATGTGCCACTTCTACAGGACCAGGGTAATCTCTATGACCTTCTGCCCCTCCTGGCAGCCTGGCTGGTCCCTGGTGCTTCTGCTGTGCTCTGCCTGGTACTCCTGAGCACCCTACTGTCAGTGGCAGAGACACTGCTCACTGTCGAGCCCTCCTCACTGTCCTGGGGTGTTTCCCCTGTGCCCGTAGACAGATGCCGTGCCTCCATCAAGTCAATGATGTGGGTGAGACGTCCCAGGCCCCTAGCCACATCCCCAGCGAAATGGCCCATTTCCACATGCAGCCCAACTGTCCTCCTCGACAGGCCTGTGGTGTTCATGGCGAGCTTGCCGATGGATGTGGCCATCCTGTCTAGTCTGTGCAGGAGCTGACGGTCCCTGCGCCGCCCACCCTCGGCCTGGGCCAGTAGTCCTCCCGCCAGTTCCCTCATGGCTAGGGCAAGGTCCCCAGTGTTCGTGCATATCATGTCCATCCTGGAGTTCAGTTCCTGCATGCTGGCCTGGTTATTGCGCACGAAGCGGTGCAGCACACCACTAATCCTCCCTAAAATTCTATTTTGTAGGCGCTGACCATGCAGCAGCTGTGCCTCACTGGTGCTGGGAGGTTGTTGGCCGGACTGCAGCCCTGATGTCCTGGACCTACGTCGCCTGCGCAGCGGTGGCTGCCCTGTGAGTTCCACTGTCTCACTCCTGCCTGTTGCTGGCGCAACCTCTTGGGATACAGTTGCAGCAGGTGTGGATACTGCAGGGATGCTGTTGGCCGTGCAGGTGGGAGTGCTGGTGGGTCCTGAGGTGTCCTCATGGGGCTGGCTGATTTGAGTAGTGGTGGTGTCTTGTTGGAGACCTGTGGGACATGGGGAACAGACTGTCAGTGTCTACTATCTGTTGCACACTTCCTAATAAACATTTGACTATGAACTGCCTACTTGACTACATTTCCCATAATGCATCATTCTAGCATTTGCTACCCTGAAATGGAGCTACCTTGGTTGAGCATGCCCCTGTGTACATGGTGGGTGGGGGTATGGCATTGATAGGGGTACAGGCATGTCACATGGTACTCACCGGTTGATGTGCTGGGCTGTGAGGTGTCCAGGTCCCCAAATCCGGAGACTGACTCCTGCTCCAGGGTTTCCTCCACCCTTTCTTCCAGGGGTGTGGGTGGTGGCACAGACGATGGTCCCCCTCCTGTGCCTCTCATATCCCGGAGCCTTTCAGCCACCCTCTCCTTGGTCCGGGAGCGGAGGTCATACCACCTTTTTTTGATGTCATCAATGCTCCTGTGGCTCACCCCCAGGGAATTTATTTTGTCCTGGATGTCCTGCCACAGCTGTTTCTTGGTGGCTTCATGCACATTTAGGGCTGATTTACCAAACAATTCGTCATAGTGCTGACAGCATTCGTCTGTCAGCACCTCCAGCTCCCTCTCAGAGAACTTCAGCTTTCTCTTCCTTGGAGTTCCTTCCATGGCAGCTGCTGTTTCTCCTGTGTGCAGTTCAGCAGTTATAAAAGGGTGTGGTCCTCCCTCCTCCCAGGTGTATTAGTAAACTTCCTGGCTGTGATGTCATCATCATGTGCCAGGAAGTGTTTCCAGAGTGTTCTGGAGTGGTTTCTGGAGCACCTGTAATCAATTAACAAGCTAATCGCAATTTGCGACAGCCACTCGCTAATTGCGAGTTCGTTTTTTGCACAGTCGCAAAAAGCGACCTCGCAATCGGCGGACTCGCACACTGCGTTGCGAGTCCGGGTGCGAGTCGCAATTTTGGCACTGTTGTTTTGCCTGCATTTCGATTTGCGACTCGCATTTTGCGAGTCGCACAAACTCGCAAATTGCGAGTCGCAATTTTTTTGTTTGCTACATCTGGCCCTAGGTCCCTAGCTTTCAGTAAGGACTCTGTCGGGGGCCCCAGATTCCAATAATGCTTCCGTGGGGGTCCCCAGGTTCCAGTATTGATAAAGTGGGGGTCCACAGAAGTCAAAAGCCTAGGAACCACTGGGGTATTAGAAAAGGAATGAAATAATTACAAAAGCATTTCTGTGGTGACCTTTATCAATATTTCAATTTCTCTAGCAATAAAGATTTTTCCATCTCACTAAGTTCCAAATTATATTTAAAGTGATTAAAAGAAGAAAAAAGATGATAGCTGGTCAAAATACAAAATATACAAATTTAGCAGTACTTGTATTAAATACAGAGAAATATGTTGCATGTTGGGACAGGAATATTTGAAAAGGATTTTTAATGTTTAAGGTATTTGAGCTCAGGGCCTTTAGGCCTATTCATGTAAAGTTCCATTCATGTGTCATGACTAGATCCTATGCTGACATATTTTTGTGATGTCAGGTGCTTATGCATGCATTGTGTATTGTAGCATTTCATATTACTTGCAAGTGTGTATGAAGTCTGTTGTAAGTAGGGCCCTTGGTCTGACATAGCACAATATGGAGGTAGTGAAACACAGGGTCACAGTGTATAGCTTGCAATCCTGAGGAAGAGGGTGCAACTATAGATGGAGCAGTGTGGAGGGCTGGGGAAAGACTGCTTTAAAAAATTCTATATGACCATCATAGCAGTTGATTGTTGATTACAAGCTTGAGTTATGTTTTTGTGAGTGTCCCCTCCTGGAAGGCTGATGCGAATGGGGTGCAGAGCTTCACGCATATTTTGCTCAAGTTGTGGGTAGTCCGGCTTGCAGCCAGCATTGTTACTAGCTACTGTGAAGTGTTATGATCTTGCACAAACAACAAGTCTGTACTGCAGAGAAAAACAAAAAAATCTAAAGAAACCAGATCAAACCCTTGCAGTAGATTCCATTAACTATCTGAAAATACTATTTAAAACGTCCCACTTTTTTCTAGTTTGAGCTGCTTTGCCGCCCAATGAGAATGGCCACTGTGTTCCAAGACTGGTATCACCTATCGCAAGTCTCACAAAGGTGAGGGGATATCACCTTGTTTCTACAAGCCTTGCTGGAAAAAGCTGGGTATCAACTAGTTACAATGCAGCTATTTGCTGGCTGAAAGGGGAAAAGAGAGAGCAAGGCCCAGCAGTAGTCAGCCTGTCTGTTAAAGAAAACTCAGCTGCCAAGCCCAGTGTGAGGAGTGGGCTCAAAGGCAGCAGAAGAAATGTGGAAGGGTGCCAAGAAGACCCCTGAAATACCTGTTTCCAACTTGGCAGTGTTACCCGCAAAGTAAAGGCTGTCTAAGTCAGAGACAACCATGAAAAAGGATGGCAACATCCTGTGCTGACATTATCATTCCTGCATTTCAGCAATTACACCAGTGCCTGGCACCGAATGAGGAAGATCTTTCCACCACAACTCCTGTATCAGACTTCCTATCCAATTGAAGATCTCTTTAAATAACATTTTCCCAGAATCCCCATGATGTGATAACATTGTATAACTTGGATATATTCAGTCAACCAGGGCACGACGTATGGCGGAGAACACCACAAAATTAAATAGAATTCAACCCACTGGAGTAGGACATTTGTGCCATCAATCACATGTTCAAATGCATCTCATATACATGAAGTGGTTAGGTGAACTAGTGTTCACTTTTTGAAAGTTACTTTGCTCATTGGGGCAGGATTTGAGTGCAATTCAACTTTGCTAATATTAAAAGTTACATTGATTCAAACTCTTTATAATATTGGTTATAGATTTACACTTCGTACGTACTAACATTCAGGACCTGACTGTCAAAGGACAGTCTAGGTCCATTATTATATCTATGAATATGAGCTTCCTTTTGTGTTTTTTGGACTATACAGTTGTGAGAAATTGGGTTGTTGGTTGGGATGAAACCGTACTCAAGCAACAGCCACAACCTTTGTCATGGTGAACAACAAAATGTCACTAAATCAACATGTACTTAAACCTCTGGTAGCTTGGCACAAAAGGAGCAAGGCTTAGAGGCAATGTGTAGAGTAAGTATGTAGCTCTTAAACAGTAATAAAATGAAAACACAGCACAAGAAAAATCCCACACTAATATAGAAACAAAGTGTACATTTTAATAAATTATTTGATACCTAATCAATCAGTAGAAAAGGAGTTATGAGTTTTTAAGCTTTTCAGTGAAAAATAGCACCTAAAAGACCAAAGCGCCAGCCGTGGACATCTAGGAACACGAGACAGGGGCAAAAATTATGGCCTACCACAATGGAATGGGGTCCAGATACTCAAAGTGGATTGGGCTCAGTCTCGGCTAACCTTCATACTTTTGAAGAAAGATGTCTAAGAAAGTAAAGTTCAGCGGAGCAAGGCAGCTGGTGGTGTTTGAGGAAGAGGTGTCATCATTGGGCAGCCACTGAACATAGTCACAATGAGGATTTCAACGTTCAGACTTAGGGGCCTGATTACAGTCTTGGTGGATGGGATACTTCGTCACAAATGTGATGGATATCCCGTCCGCCGTATTACAAGTTCCATAGTTTATAATTGAACTTGTAATATGGAGGATGGGATATCAGTCATGTTTGTGATGGAGTATCCCATTTGCCATGATTGTAATCATGCTCTTAGTCTGTTTTTTGGAAGTAAAAAAACAGCAGCTGGATGAAGCAGTAGGCTGTAGCTAATGAGGGCTACAGAAGGTTATATGTCGAAACAACGAGTGCTTCAACCACCCATGCCTGACCAACGAGGTTGGAACAACAACCTCATTGTTATCACTAATGCCTTTACCACAGATGCCTTAACAATGATTTTTCATTGTAAAGGCATTCCTGGTAAAGTCATTAGTGATCAGCATGCATGGTTTCAGCATGCGTCCCCCCTAGCCACCCACCCCTAAAAATTACCGCGACCCCCCACCGCCACAACCACCCCAACCCCCTCCCATAAAACCTAAAGCACCCTAACCCCCACCCCACCCCTAAAACCTAAACCCTGTCCCCCCTGCCCCTAAACCGTAATCACCCCGAGCCCCCACCCCACCCCACCCCCAAAAACAAAAAAATACCAGACTCCCCACCCCGCCCCTAAAACCTAAACACCCCACCCCTAAAACCTAAACCCTGACCCCCCTTCCCTGCCCCTAAACCTTACTCACCCCAGCCCCCCACCCCCCAAAAAACAGCCCCAGTCCCATCCCAACTTACCTCCTCCTTGATCGCGTTGACTCCCTTCTTCTGTGCCTTAACCACGCATGTACGTGGTTGACACATGCGTGGTTAAGGCCCTAAAACAAGGAAGTTGTGGAAAAGTAAAGCGTTGTTTCACTTTCGTTTAACATGAGTTTGTGGTTCACGACTCGTTGTTCGGGATGTTTCCCGCTCCACAAGGCTGGATACCCCTTCTGCGAAGAGCTACTGAACATGATTTGCTGCTACAGAGAAGAACATAGTGGGAGCTGATGCAAAATCAGACTTAACAGCAATACACCTTGGGCAGATCAGCGAGCAGGTAGCTCCCAGTCTCCTCTCATCTCTCAGAGCACTTTTTGGCAGGACATTTTTTACATTCAAAGTTTTGGATTTTGGCTATCTGGGCACCTTTTGCACCACTTCCAAGAATCAAGGACTGGAGGGGCATCACTTGGATGGTCAGGACTCACTCAAGCTGAATCCAGGTGCGGGTTCAAGATGGTTGGAGCCTTTTCTGTCCCTGGGGGTCTGATCAAGAAGTCAGCCAACTAGCCATTGTAGGCATTCTGGAAGGCTTGGGTTCAAGCAGGAAAGTAGATCTTCAGCAGCAGGGAATGACTCAGAGGGCACATGGCAGAATTCAACCAGCAGGGTGGTCCTCCTGGTGAAACAGAGCAGTCCTCTGAAGTACACAGCAGGCCGCAGGCAGCAGGGCAGTCCCCCTGAGGGTCCTTCTGCAGGTTTGGAAGTGAACTGAAGGGTTGTTCTGAGAGCCCTATTTTCATACCCGGTACACACTTTGAAGTGGAATAAATACCTGGAGTTTCCCCCCAACAGACCTTGTTTGGAATTTCCTGCCTCTCTGCCCTAGGCCCAGCCTGTCGGCAGGCACAATAAGATAGTACGAGGTTCTTTGTGTATGAGCTGAGCGAGTGTCTTAGAAATTGAAGTAGGGCTATGCACAGCTCCTCCTCCAATCTTGCCTTGGATGGCCCATCCTGCCAACACCCAATCTCTCTATTGTGTGGCCGTCTGGGAAGTATACACAAAAGCCAGCATCAAACTACATCTAGTCATGTGACCCAGGAAACAGGTACCAAATGGTTAGGACAAGAAAATGCCAACTTTCTAAAAGTGGCATTTCAGAATTGTGACTTAAAACCTGACTTTACTGTTAAAGAGGATTTACATTATAATTCCTAGACACCAAACATTATATTTCTACAAGCTCCCAAACAAAAGTTAAAAGTACATGTTCAACTTTTTTTTTTAAATGCAATGCACCGTGCATTTTTGAGCTGTTTCGGTCCTATACTAGGGGTGACATGTGTATTAAAAACGGAATATTAGTCTTAGCAAAATGTTTACTTTGCAAAGTCAAACTGTCATAAAGGTTACAATGACAGGTATGAGGTATATTTATAGGGGCATCTTAATGGGTGGCACAATAAGAGCTGCTAATAGCATTTAATTTCCCTGTCTTGGGTATATGGCATACCACTTAACTAGGGACTTATGAGGAAATTAAATATGGCAACCAGGTCAAATGTAAACCAGTTTTACCATGTTTTAAGAGCAAGCAGAAACACTTTAACATTGGTTAGAAATGGTAAGGGATGTATGAAGAACCCACGTATGCCATTAGGACACATGCCTTTACTAGTGGCGTAACAAAGGCCGCCCTGGTGTGAGGGGCCCCCAAGCTCCAGGGGGTCCCTTCAGCACAGTACCCTGGCCTGAGTGAGTGACTGAGTTTGGAGGGGGATCTCCATACACTTTGCAGGGGGGCCTCCTCAAGTTTCGTTATGCCACTGGCCTTTACCACATGCCCATAACCACATAATGCCTTTAGCATGCGTTGCCTTTAGCACACATGTCTTTACCATGCATATGCCTTTACCAGGCTTGTCTTTACAACACAATTGAAAGTACATATCAGGTAAGTAAATCCTCTATTTTTTTAACATATATACTCGACACCTCACATCACCTAAGGAAAGGATTACCGACACTCAGGAGTATTGCATGATCCGTACTTTATTAGAGGGCTCTTGTGCTACCTTGACGCATTTTGGCTGCCGTGCAATTTTGAACACATAAAGCGAGGTGCCATCTTCTTCTCGTATTTCACCCTGTAAAGATCAAACATCATCTTAGACACTAAAACACACTTACTGCTGTGTCCAATCATGTAAACTTTACACAGTCTGTTTAATATTCAATTCTAAACATACATTTGTAAGCCAAAGCTTCACATAAAATATTATATTAATCATGGCAGGCCACATTGCATAACTGCATCATGCAGTGTGAAATCTATTTAAACATGTTAAAATATTGTTTTCTTACAATGTAACACATTAAATCATTTCCTTTACAAATCCGTCAATGAAAATGATTATGAAATAGTCTTCCATTCCCAGCCCAAGTGGGTAATATAGCCTATACTCTACTTCAAACTGCATACCTATTGGAATATTGCACTTGCAGAACCCCTTCTAAATACAACTCAATCAGTCCCAAGGACCACCCTTTGCCTTCTACTATTATTGTCATTATCAACCTCTACTCTTAGAATCATGACTGTATCTCCTATCTATGAGTGCAATCTACCCAAACTGTACTTACAGCTATGTGTTCCTAGTGTCAATAAATGTTCTAAAATACTACAGTGCAAAATTAATGGTGATTACTAAAATCCTGTAAATTTGCCTCTCTTTAAGTTAAGAGAGATTTCTAGTAGCACTACAGGTGTATGTGAAAATCCTCTTCCATAGTCAATCCACAGTTTTTTTTTGTATTTCACTCAATTATATATTGAGACTCTAGTTTCCTCAATATTTTCGCCCAGTCGCCCCTTTCTTATTTGTAGGTACAGCATCTGCTACAAAGTATACCAGTCCTTGCACGCCACTCATATGTTTTTATTCAAAATGACGAGCTACTAGATAAGTTCTACCTTTATTATAGCTCTTATGTGTTGCAATATTATCTTACACACCGGGAGCGGGGTGCTCCCCCATACATCAATCTACCGGGACACTGTAATATGTAGACCTACCTGATGTACACTTACTAGTTTGTTGGAAAGGCATGTGTGATAAAGGTATATGTATGGTAAAAGGCATATGCGTGGTAAAGACTTGCGTGGTAAAAGGCATTGTGTGGTAATAGATGCGTGGAAAAGTCATTGAGTGTTAATGACCTCATCGTAAGTGATCTTCCCCATGGTAAAGTCCACAGAGTCCTAAGACCAACAAAAATGAATTCAACAAAGCAGGAGGAGAATAGGCAAAATGTTTGGGGGAATACCATTCTAAGGTTGAGAGGTCTAACAACAGTTCTATCATTGTTAACAATTTCAGCGAATCCCCCACAATTCAGGGTTTGTTATATATACTGCAAAGCTTAATCAAATTGCTTTCTTTTTTCACAATATAGACAAATATCAGAGTTCTGATATTTATCTTATGCATTGTAGGTATAAAATGTAGTCAATATATGCGCTGAACATATGAATGTCGTCTGCAATAGTATTTTTTCTATGCTTACTGTTTGCTATACTATGAAGTTCTATTAAGGAAGCATATTAACAAGCTGGTTTCAATCAACTGAAGTGTATTATGATATTTAAATGTGAGCATCACATTTTGGATCTATTTTGTATGGGCATGTTTCACCTTTCACGTCAACGATCATGTATGCCAGATGCTGTGTATATCAATAATAATAATAATCACATTTGTAGAGAGCACAGCTGCTTCTTAAGATGGGTCCAAGCGTGTAAGTTAGCGCATCAGTCCTTATTTGGTCTCTATATGTTAATAGATAAGGGGACACGTTATGGGTCGAGGAAGCTTTTGACTACGCTTAGAGTGATTCCACCATTAGTCCCTAAACTCAAAGTAAATACATTACCATAATCAATAAACATCAACAAAACCTCTTAAGACTCATTAATTGTCACACACATGACCCATTTGGTCATGAATAACCACACCATTTAGTAAAAGGTAGAATGTTTATTTCCCTATTTTAACAATGCTAAAATCACATAAGTCAATCTCAAAATCACCTGATAGACATAAACAAATAACGCTGGTTGACCAAATCTTCTAAAGAATCTCAATCTAATTAACGCGTTGAATGTCATTCATTCTAGAATCATTGTCCAAATCAATAACAAGAATAACTGTGCGTTAGAGATCGAATACATTTGGTTTCAGCAAATGAGCAACATAAATTCTCTTACTAATATTCTGTTAGCATTCTCTGTGTCTCCCTAACTACCATCAGATTAGAATAGCATGTTAAGGCCTCATGCAAAACAATTTAGTTAAAAGTAATTTGGAAAACATCTAGCTATGGCCCTACCAAATAGAGGTTGGTACATAGAACAACTATTAATATCTACAACCAAGACAACAGCATTTTGTTATACCTTTCCTCAATATGGATCGGCAAGTTCCGATTCTCTTCATCAGGTGGACATCCGTCTGATCTTATTCAGCAAAGGACAGGGAAAAAAAATGGTTCAGACACAGGGGTCTCTATGTAATTTCGAGCCATTTAAGAAGCAATCTTTTAAGGGACAGCATCAAATCATTTAGCCATCAAGCTTCAAAGTTAAGAATAAAGTCATCAGAAACTGCACAGCTCCCAAAACAGAATAGAATGAGAATGAGAATGACCCCTTCATCTCGGTGCAGTCGGGCTAAGTTAGAACCACCTAAAGAACTTCACACATTACCATTGGTCAGGAAATTGTACGTTTACAGTCATTCCAATTAGAATTAAACTCCAAATCTATGATTTAACTAAACTATCTTTCACACGTTGATGATTGGCTCCTCTTCTTCTATCTATTCCCATCATCCGACTTGTCAAGTAACAGTTTTGTAACACTCCATACCCCAGTGTGTTCATCCATGGTTGATTCCTGGGAACATCAATGTCTCATGCCTCAGATTAACATAGTAGCAAGTACTAATACAGAACTATCTAGCAAGCAGTTCTCATGAGAAAGTTAAAGAAGTCTGCTAAACGTTTGGTCAACTCAATGTGAACAATACATCTTTATATTCTAAACACAAATTCACAATTTTTATTCAGACATTGGAGTTTAATATGAGGCGGTGCAAACTTAGGCCCAAATGTCGTTAACTTAAGGCCTACAAGCTATATAAGCAAATACATAACATCAAATCTGTAATATAACACATTACTTTAAAATGTTTCTACATACATGCTTCTAAATAAATATTAGTATGCACTTATTAAAACATTATGTATTTAATGGCAGCCACTCAAGTGGGCACATTTTCCAAGCCCTACATTATTTTCTTTATTAGCCTGACTCTATGCAAATTCATAACTCATAACATAAAATTCATTCATAATAAATTCAGAGTTCACAGAACCAGGTATAGATTTTAACAATTTTCCCTGGGTTGAAAGTATAAAGTTTAGCATGACTATTAGAAAAGGCGACCAAATGTTATCCTCCTGGACAAAAGAGGTATTATATAAATGATTACTAAACTCCCCCAGTAACACTACAGAGACATTACTTGTTAGTGGACTTGGCATGTCTTGCCAACATACCCCTTAGGTAAAAAGCAATAGCCCCCTCAGACTGACTTGAGTTAGGATTATGAAAAGTTAATAAGCAGAATACGGCAATCCTGAAAGTAAGATGAACAGGCAGTACATTAGGAGAAGCTATGTCCAGTTGTTTGAGACAAGCTAAGAGAAATCAGCACTAAAAGCCCCCTCTTTACTCTGCTCGAACTTGAACAATTGCCGGCACTGACAACCTGTTATATCCCTTCCAGAACGGGCTATTAGTTGTCTCCCATGTTTTTGTAAAACAAACCACAGTATAATTTTCCAAGAATGTAATCCGCCTAAAATCATCCCTATTTCTTGCTAACCCTCCTATGTTCTAACATAAACTTGTGAGAATGTCTGTCTGTATCTTTAGAATTTACGAAAGACCTTTCTTCCAGTAACACTGTTCAAGGTACACAGTACTTGAAAGAGCAAGTCATTATATTAACCTAACTTAGAGGACCAAATCTACTGCTGATAGCTATATCAGACATGAAATTATAAGCAGGCGCCTCATAATGAGAAGCTAGCACAGGTGCGGCACAGTACGGTTTGGGCTGACATGGGAAGGCTCATTAAAGAAACCCAAAGGAAGTGGCAAAATATCTGCAAAAGGAGCATGAAAATTGGTCAGATCTGATAACAGGCGGCTAGCTGCATAAGAATTATTGATATTCAACATAACACAGACCCCCTCCAAAGATAATGTTTTTAATATTCTTAGTGCAGCAGTTGCCATCATGAGCAGCCATGGCAGTCTAACTCCTAAATTTGCTACCATCATTGGAGGGTAAGCAATGGATTTGGTGAGAATTTATAGGAGCTCGTATTCCTATACCAAGAACCAGGCATAGCGTGGGATTACAAATGCTAAGATTTTTTGGGTCCAGGTCACCATGGCATGGGTTAGCTGGTTGGGGGCAAATAGTCTGCATACCACCCACTGTGAAATAAATGAGACCCTGAGAGTACGAAATTTAGCTCATACAATACATTGGACCCCCTGCAGAAATCAAATGTGGAGACTGAGGGGCGGCATCCTTCAAGTTGTTAAATTTGTCAATGCAAACTGAAAAAGATACTTTGGTTATGTTATCCATCTTTTAAAACTATTTGGCTAACAAAAAATCCACAGAATTAACAGTCAATAATGGCCCTTTTCGAGTACCTGAAGGTGCTGTCACTCTTACTTTTTACGTACAGACTTGGAGGTAGCTGCTGTTTCTTCAACAGAAGGTTGATGTACGGAAACTTCAACAATTCATGAATTAACATTCAAGGCCAACTTACGGTGAAATTTAATTGTAGAAACAACCTCCTCTGGTATCGAACCATGATCTGCAATAAAAGTGTAATGTGACAGGGCAGAAGGGCATAATCCTAGTTTCATGACCACAGAGGTCAGGTGAGATAATATGTTAGAACCACTATACATATGTTTTTGGGCTCAATAATCCAAAGAGGACTTTCTCGTGCCCATTTCACAGAACCAGAAAAAAAGAAGAAAATCTCTAAAAACAAGAGACCATTTAAAGCAAGGGCAGAAAAGAGAGCTTTACTGGTGTTAGACCTGTCAGTCTTAGGGTGGTCTTGCCCCAAACTTTTTGCCTTTCTCCCCTTATTTTTGCTGACCTTGTTTTTTTTGGCAAGGATTCTGGGCACTTTACCACTGCTAACCTGCACTTAAGTGCATGTGTTCAGTCTTTAAAACATAGTAACATTGGCTTATACCTTTTTTTTTAAAATATATATTTTTTATTAACAATTCGCTGTTTTACATTATGCAAGTCCGTTAATGGTAACATCTTGTTCTTATCATACACGTCGTTTAAAGATACATATTTATACTAAGCGTGACATATGTTTTGTATCTCAACTTATTGTTAATTTTGACCATCTCTCGGTCTTCATTTATCCTTAGTTCTGATGTTCTGACGTTCCTGTTTCAGGGGGTCCTACGCCCTATAATTCTGTGTTACACTTTTATTTTATATGTCCACATAACAGCTTTAACTCAATATTAAACTATATATAAACATGATGGCTACTTGTGGATGGCTCTTGTGTTAACTGGGGGAAGTCCTCCACAGGGGACCGCATTATGTGGGGGGGAACTGACTACCCTCCTTCATACTCCTATTGCATTATTGTGACAGTACGTGACCATCCCTGCCCTGTCCCGCATGTCCTAGTGTGGCTTGCTGGTGCGCTCGTCAGTCTGCATTTCTGGTGTCGGAAGCCCTCTCCTAGTGGCAACTCTATTGGGCGCATCCGTTGTCTCATCCTTATACCCACTCATGGTCCTATTTCTACTGGTACCTCGTTGGGAGCTATTGGTCTCTTCACTAGGTCGTCCCAACTCGTTGCTAAGTC
The DNA here is from genome assembly GCF_031143425.1 of Pleurodeles waltl. Taxonomy (NCBI): domain Eukaryota; kingdom Metazoa; phylum Chordata; class Amphibia; order Caudata; family Salamandridae; genus Pleurodeles; species Pleurodeles waltl. The sequence goes on from NC_090438.1 coordinate 573,225,081, forward strand.
CTCCCATTCTGGGGCGATGGGAGTTTGTCGGATGCCTTTGGCTTCCTCAGCTTTCAGGACCTGTAATTCAGCCCTAGTCCATTTCGTGACGTCGCTTTTCCATTCAGTAAGCGAGGGGTGGCTAGCGGCTTTCCAACTCCTCGTGATCAGCATTCTATACAGGGCTAGGGCGAGGTCTAAGAAGCGACTCCTGGCTTTCCCCCGAGGGGTGCCGTTTTTGAGGCCCAGCAGACATATAGCGGGGGTTAACGGCAGTTCCGTGCCAAATTGTCTTGATATGAACGCTGTCACCGCCCTCCAGCCAACCTGTAACACTGAGCATTTCCACATCATGTGGTCGAAGTCAGCTTCCCCATCGCCACATCTGGGGCATGTCCTAGGTGTCCCCCAAATATACGGAACAGTCGGTGAGGGGTAAGGTACGTCCTATGTAGGTAGTTATATTGGATGTATCGTAAACGGGTGTTACGTGAGATCGCCCGGGGATAAGCCAGAGCCCTACTCCACTCCGTCTCGGACAGGTCGCGCCCGACCGTTTTCTCCCACCTCTCCCTCAGGGAGTGCAGGGGGTCTAGTGCAGCTTCAATCTGGGCTCGATATATTTTAGAAATCAAATGGGGTTGTTCACCTGAAGTCAACAGGAGATGTAACACTCTGTGGACAGTGGGCTCTGCGTTAATTGTATCCCAGTGGTCTTTCAGAGCATGCACCAACTTCCTAAAGAGCAAGAATGGACCCTGGGGAACCCCCCCTCCTACTAGGTCGGTGAAATTCCTCAAAACCCCTTCCCTGAAAAGCTCTCCCACCGTCCCTATTCCTGCTCCCGTCCATGGTCCTAGCCCCAGGCCCCTCGGTCCCATCCCCTTCGGGTCCACGACTAGGACTGACAACGGCAGCGCCGGGGAGTAAGATGGGCCCACTCCAACCCTTCTCGTACATCTCTTCCAGCAGGTCATCACCACATTAGTCATTAGGTTGTCTCCAAGGGGGGCGACCTTCCTCTCTGCCATTCGTGCTACTATTCGAGCTGTGTCCAACGTACCGTGGGAAGTAAACAAGTCCAGCCGTCCCCTGCCCACCGTCCAGCCGGACACCCATTGTAACTGGGACGCCAGATAATATGCCTCGAAGTCATTGGCCCCCAGTCCACCTACATTTGTCGGCCTGCATATGGTCGTCAGTGCCGTACGTCTGTGACAATCGTCCCATATTAGCTCCTGAAGCAATGCGTTCAATTCACGAAACCACGCCGGAGGGATCCATAACGGTAAATTAGCGAAGTAATAGAGGAGGCGGGGAAGCATAATCATTTTAGACAACGCTACTCTGGCCATTATTGTTAGCTTCAGTGATCGCCAGAACCCGACCGCGGACCGTAGGGAGCAGAGTGTCCCACCTAGTTTGTCATCCCGGAGGTCACCCAGTTCATGGAATATTTGAATGCCCAAATATTTAAAGGTCCGTGGGGCCCAGTTCACGTCTCTCGGGCATGTTTCATGGCGTATACAGTCTGGCAGCATGGGAAATACAAATGTTTTGCCTTGGTTAAGGCAAAGCCCCGACAACCCCCCAAAATCCTCCAGGGTCCTTAGAGCCCACGGGAGACCACTGTTTCCATATTCTCAGATAAACAAGTATATCATCAGCGTATAGGGAGATAATATGCTCAGTTGGTCCTCATTTAATTCCTTTACCCGCTCCTTCCTGTCGCAGCTGGGCCGCCAGAGGTTCAATTGCCAAGGCAAATAGCAGTGGGGACAGGGGGCATCCCTGTCTAGTTCCCCGATATACCGGGTATGCGCTAGATATCGTTCTGCCCGTCTTCACCCTTGCTAGCTGGGATGAGTACAATAGGTCCAACCATTTCACCCAGTTCTCCCCTAGTCCCATTTTTAACATCACAGCCCTGAGGTAGTCCCACCTAATTGAGTCAAAGGCCTTCTCAAAATCCACCACGAGCAAAACCCCTGCAGGGGGCTTCTCCTCTTCTGGCATATGTAAGATAGTGAAAATTCGCCTTAAGTTCAACGACGTGCTGCGACCAGGGACAAAACCGTTCTGGTCCGCGTGCACAAGTGTGTTCATGAGGGGGAGCAACCTGCCGGCCATGACCTTACTAAGGATCTTAAAGTCGCTGTTCAGCATTGATAAGGGGCGAAAGTCAGTCACTGGTGCTTCCCTGCTTTTTGTCTTGGGGAGCTGCACCACCAAGGCCTCTCGAAGCGTGCACGGCAGCTCCCCCCGTTGCAGAGCCTTCGTGTACACCTCCGCTAGCTGGGGAACCAGTAGTGTCTTGTATTTTTTATAAAAGTCCATTGGGAGGCCGTCTGTACCAGGAGTCTTCTTGGGAGCCAATTGCGATATGGCCTCACTTATCTCCTCCGCTGACACCGGTCCCCCCAGGCTATCCCTCTCTTCCGGGTTCAATATTGGGAGTGGGATTTGCTGCAGGAGGTCTTCAAAGGCCTCCACCCCCAGGTTGTTAGGTTTCCTATACAGGTGCATATAATATTCCTTAAATGCGTCGTTAATTGGGCCTGGGCTATGTCTATGATGTCCCTCTTTGTCTTGTACACTCGTAATGGGCTCTCCACCCCCATTTGGGCGCACCAGCCACGCTAGCAGCTTCCCTGATCTACCTTCCTCTGATTGTAGTGATGCCAAATATTTTTGCATGCTATGACACCTAAGCTGCTCCTCAATCTGGGAATGTTCTCTGTGGGCACGGTTATATTCCTCGTTCTCCTGGGCTTCAGGACCCTGCCTCAACTCCCCTTCATGTATTTCCTTCTCCAAAGCAGACAGTTCCCTTTCAAGTGTGTGCTTCACTCCCACCGACTGACCCAGGCAGAAGCCCCTGGTCATCACCTTAAGTGTCTCCCATTCTGTAGCCCTGTATGGGGTGGATCCACCATTGATCTCAATATATTCTGCCAGGTGGGACCGGAGGGCGTCTCTATACGCCTGATCCTCCAGCACCACGAGGGACAGTCTCCATGATGGTATGGGGGGCCTATCCTCCGAAACTCTTAGTGTCAGCAGCAAGGAATTATGATCCGACAGTGTGCGGCCGAGATACTCAGAATGGGTCATGTTACGCGCAAGGCCCGCCGTGCATGTCACTCCATCGATGCAGCCGGTGGAGGCCCGAATAATACGAGTAGTCTCTGTCTATTGGGTGTTGCTCCTGCCAGACATCCACCAGCCCCCAGGTGCCCAGCCATTCACTTACCTTTTTGGCTATTCTAGTTGACACTGCCCCCTGCAGCGGCGGGGTTGACCTGTCCATGTTTGTGTCTAGTATTGCATTGAAGTCCCCCCCTATTAGCAGTTCTCCTGTACATCGACGGGTAAGGTGGCTCGATAACCTAGTCAGAAAGGGGATCTGGTCCTGATTGGGGGCATAAATGCAACTCATAACAATTGGGGTACCATGTAGCCTCCCCTCCAATATCACAAATCTGCCTTCCCGGTCTATGTTGGAAGAGTTTGTTACTAGAGGGACTCCGGCCCTGACCCATATCATTACGCCTCTTGCATAAGCTGAGTACTCCGTGGCAAACACTTGTCCCCTCCATCTGCGTCTCAGTTTCTCCACCTCCCCAGCCATCAAATGGGTCTCCTGTAGCATTGCCACTTGCACCCCTCTTCTCTTTAAGTAGGAGAGGATTCTATGTCTTTAGCCGGTGTGCCCATCCCCCTAACATTCCATGTTAAGAGATTGTAGTCTGCCATTTTAATATAATAGTCTGATAATAGTGCCCTTGGTTCCCACAGACCTCTGACTTACCCCTTCCCATGTTCAGACCTTCGCTGCAGCCAGGTAACGCCATCCACTTTGCCAATTTAACTTGTAACTGTAAACCCCAACTCCCCCTCCCCAGGGCGCCTACCAACTTCTAGGTAGCCCAGAAAACTATGCAACAGTGCAACTTGTTCGAACATATAACTGCAGTTCTCGCCAGCCTAAATGGACAGGCGAGGTTCTGGACTGGGGGGTGGCCAAGTCCGGAGAGGCCTCTCGTTCACCCGTTGCACCGTGTCTCCGGGCCCTCCCATGTTAGGATTATCCGAGTTTGTCAGCAGTATGCGGTGTCACCCTGGGTGCACGCACCGAGCAGCCCGATTCCCCAGCCGAGGACACCACCGTATCATCCGACTCCTCTCCCGAACCCTCCGGGGGGGACACTCCTCCACTCACTCGGGCTGCCGCCTCCAGGGATGCCCTCTTGCCTTTTTCTTTTTGTGTTTGCATTGGCGCCAGCTGCGGGCTAATCCCGGGCCTCTGCGGCCTCGGGGCCCAGCGAGTTCGACTCCCATCCGCGCCCTCACCCACAGGTCGCCCCACCTGGGATCCACGTTTCTCGAGCCATTCCAATGCTTCTTCCGGGGACTGGAGGAAAGTGGTCTTCCCCTCCAGTATCACTCTCAGTCTGGCTGGGTACAACAACGAGTATTGAATCCCTTCTTCTCTTAGGGCCCGTTTGACTGCTAGAAATGAGGTTCGCCTGTTCTGGACATCCAATGTATAGTCCGGGAATAGCGTCACCTCTCCGTTTGCTACTTTAAACGGGACCATCTCTCTAGCCTTCTGTATAAGAGTGTCTGTGTCACTGTAGTGTATTAGCTTGGCAATCACTACACGGGGTGGTCTGCCATGGGCAAGAGGCCTCAACGGCATCCGGTGTGCACGTTCCAGCGTGTAGAAGGGGGACAGGCACCCGGGCGCGACCGTTGTGCTTAACCATTTCTCCAGAAACTCCACCATGTTGGCTCCTTCAGCCCCCTCGGGGAGGCCCACCACGCGCACATTGTTCCTCCTGTTTCTCCCCTCCGCATCCTCGGCTCTTTGTTCAAGCCGTGCCACTCTGATAGCAAGGGAGGTCATCTTGGCCGCTAGATCTTTCTGTTTCGGCCCAATGTCTGCCAATGTGGATTCCGTTTCTTTGACTCTGTCCACCAATTTATGGTGGTCCGCTCTCAATAGGCCCACCTCAACCGCTACTTGGTTGATGTCGCGTTGTAGTGTTGTCTTTGTGTCTTCTATCGCCCCTAATATTTTGTCCAGGGTTTCCTGTACGTTGAGCTGAGAGTGGCCCTGTGCTTCCATTTCTTTGTGCCCCGATGGTGTCGCGGGGTCCATGATTTTACTCTTATGTCGGGCATTGGGGGGCATCGATTGGAGAGGGCGGAGAGGCCACACCCCAAGGGCGCAAGCCCGGGTCTTATCGCGAGCTCTCCACCTTCTGTAGTTCTGCACCTCGGTCACCACAGGTCAGGCCACAACCCCCAGGCGAGCGCGAGACAGGCCCACCAAGACCGCGCCAGCTATCTCCGGCTTGTCGCTACTGAGTCAGAGGGTTCCGTGCTGTCAGCCCACGGGTAACCGCTACTCCCTTCTGTCCTGACCTTTTCGATCGTTCCTTTGCGCGTTTCGCACCCCAGGTCATGGCTCAATTAGCTCCGCCGCAGTGTCACAGGGCCGCTCTCCCAGTGGCCCAGGGGGGCTCCCCGGAGGTCCGCCCCAGTCCAGCAACTCGCCGCAGGTCCCAGGCCGGTCACACACTCTCGCAGGGTCACATTCACCTCCTCAGAGTTCTCACTGTGGTGTTAGTAGCTTATTTAGGCGCACTCCAAGTCACCCAGATTTCAGTCCCACCAGGTGTACTATCCACAGTACTACTCACTTCAGGAGTCACCGGCTCAAGGGGCGACCAGTGGACTACTTGTGTCAGGCAGTCTGCCAATTGTGTTCTCCGTCGGTTGCCTTGCTTGGGTCGTCCAGGAGGCCGATTCTATCTTGGTGCAGAGTTCATCTACTCAGTCCAGCCTCCAGCTTCTACTGCTCAATGGGGACAGGCTCGTTCCAGCCCCAGGCGGGGGTGAGCTTGGCCTTTTATCCCAGCTTCTTCCAATCTGGCAATGGCCCCGTGGGCCCCCAGCCATCGGGGCCCACCGTCGTCCACGCCGGCCCGAGGGCCGCCCACCTCCTCCGGATGGTGTGGCAGCTGCCCCCCCCCCCGGCTCCAGGGCCGCGCCGTTAGCACTGTGTTAAATGTCCCCAACGGGGCCCCAGCCGTGCGCTCGCCTATCGGCTCAAGCACCATCCAGGGCCGCGGCCTCCTTCAAAGTTAGCAGTGTGTTCTGCTTCCCTGGGGCGCCGCCTTTCCAGGGGTCCCCCGGTCCTCCCTGGGCCCCTCCGCTTCCACAGGGCCTGGGAGCGGCCCTGCGCCACTCACCACACTTCGCGGGGTCCAATCTCGGTCGCCTGTCCCGGCCCAGCAACAGCACTGTGGGGCTTAGCCCCTTTGGGGCCCTCCGGTCACCGCCGGGCTCCACCGCTCTCCGGGGGACCGGGCGCAGTCCAGCACCACTCGTTCCTCCTCCCGGAGGCAACTCCCGGACTCCGGCGTCGCTCCCTCAGGGAGAACCTCTCGGGGCCTCCCTGCAGACTTTGGCCGTCTGCCCACGCCCGAGAGCGGCTCACTGCTTCACGCGAGGCCCTGGCTTCAAGCGCGGGGATGGGCCGCCAGCCTCTCCCGCGGTCGACAGCCGGGTCTGCTCTGTCACGCACTTCGCGGCTAGAGCGGTGCCCGGCCGCTTCCAAGACCGACCCCCAGTTCCCCACCTTCACTTGGGCACCAGATTGCCCGGAGATGGCACGCCTTTCCTTCGGATTTGTACCGGCCCCTCCGGAGGGAGGGGATTAAGCGTGCGCCATCTCCGGATCGTTGGCCTACCAGGCAACATTGGCTTGTACCTAATTAACATTTTTTATATATTTGTAAGTTCCTAGTAAAGTGATACTATCTGTGCCCAGGGGCTCTGCATTAAATGCTGCGAGTGGGCCTGCATCACTCATTGCGTCACCCATGTAAATTGCACTTTAAAGATGTCTCAGGTCTGCCACTGCAGCCTTTGTGCATAGTTTTAAACTGCCATTTCGATGTGTCAAACTAAGTCTTTCGCCAGGACCAAACCTTCCTTTTAAATGCATATAAGTCACTTCTATGTCCGGCCTGGACAGCCCCGAGGGCAGGGAGCAATGTATGTGAGAAGTAGGATATGTACTTTTGAGCTTAATTGTTCTGTTCCTGAAAAACTCTTAAATTAGTTTTTTACCACTGCAAAGCCCACCTCTCCCATAGGATAACATGGAAGCCACTGTATTGCATTTAATAGGCTGCAATTTCCAAATGGGAGCAGGAACTGTAGTGAAAAATCCTAACTTATGGCGAAACTAGATTTTAAATTACAATTTTGAAAATGTCACTTTTAAAAAGCTGGCAATCGCTGCCTTAGTCATTTAGTGCCTGCAACCAGTCTGACTGTGCCGTATTCCTCCTAGACAGCCACATACAATAGAGAACTTAGGTGTGCCTGGATGGGCCATTACTAGCAGGATGGGAGTGTGGAGCTGGGTCCATCCCTAATGACAGTGAATAGGCTGTGTCCTTCCTATACACTAAGGACCGCACACCCCACCGTAGTTAGTTTGGAGCAAGGACAGGGAAGGCAGAAACGCCTGTCCACTTCAAAGAGAGTTTCTAAAATCTTCTCCAACATTCCAGGCATCAGGTATAAACATTGGACCTGAGATACCACCTCTTCAGTATACTTCTTGACTTGTGGATACTCTCCGAGGAAGAAAGACGGCTGTGCTGCTGAATTACTGCCATGCTGGACTGATGCTCTGAAGAAATATTGCCCCCCTGTCATGACCTGCTGTCTGCTGCCCTCTTGCCTGGGTGACAAGGACTGAACCTGCATCTGGTTGAACCCAGGACCCCAGAGTGACTCCAACGGCTAGTTGGCTATCCTCCTGACTGAGTCTCAGAGGCAGAAGCTCCAACAATCTCAAATTGCAGCACCTGGACTTTGCCTTCTGTGATTCTACCCTGCTAAATAGTGCCGCCACACTCCTGGACTCTTAAAAGTGGGTCTAGGGTGCTCTGCCAACCTCTGTGGATCCAGCAAAACCAATGCATCTCCTCTGCTGTGCATCACAATCCCAAGCATAATCAATGCATTGCAGCTGCTGCATGGATCGTAACCATCACAATTAATGACATCACATCACAGTCCATCAGAACTGCCGCTGTGCTCTGCATTCTCTGCGCAAGCCCTCACATTCCTTGTCAACAGCAGCCTCGACAATGACACTGGAATTTGCGACACAGAAACGCAGCGCCGCAGAACCGACACATCACCTCGACTGCACGATGCATAATTTTCGCCAAACTTAACATCATAAGCCCCCATCGACAGCATCCTCGATGATGATGCAGGACCTCGCACCGCAGCCTTGCTGCAACTCGGAACCTGATGGGTTGCTTCCACTATGTGATGCATCATCGATGTGGATCCTTGCAACAGTCTGCAACCCTGGATTTAAGGTACTTTCTTCAGTGGGCCTTCCTGGTGCTCTGTAGCCACCTGCACTCCATCACAGTTGGAATGAACTTGTGACTTTGTCCTGGTCCAGTGTGACCAGATATCCACAGTTGGTGCTTTGTGCTTTTTGGCACTACTTAACTGAGATCTTTAAACCTACATATGTTCGATCTACTGATTGGATTATTGTCATTCTGGTCTTGTTTTGTTTATTAAAAATTACTTTATTTTTCTAATCGGGTGTGGGACCTTTTTAGTGTGGTGTTTTCACTTTAATTCTGTTTGAAGTATTGCACAAATACTTTACATATTGCCTCCAAGTTCATCCTGACTGCTCTGTGCCAAGCTACCAGAGGGTTGAGCACAGGTTAATTTGGGGTTGCTTGTGGCTTACTCTAACAAGGATTGTGGTTGCTGGTTGAGCAGGGCCACACATTAGTCAAACAACTACCCCATTTCTTACAACCAGGCATAAGCTAACATTCTAAATTATGTTGGTAGAAGAGCCTTTATGAGCACATATAAGGGGGGATTGCCCAGCCCAGCCTTCTTTGAGTGTGGTCAGACCGTCTGCATCCCATGCACTTCCCATTCTGTGGGATCACTTACACACTTTGGAGCATGAGGAACCCTTCACTTCATGCAGGGGATGCTGGGACTTGCAGTCCCTTTGAAGAAGAGTCCTGTCAGTATTCCGTACTGTGGGACCCCTTGAGTGGTTTAGAGCATGACGAAAGAGGCATGACTTCTCATCATGTGCTTCCACAGCAGGTGATGCTGGGACTTACAGGCCCTCTGATGAAGAGTCCTGTCACTATCTATTTTTGATTGTTGTTATGTTGGTTTGTGTTTGTTATTATGCTATGTTCTATTGTCTACTTTCAATGTGTCAACAAATGTTGCTAATTTTCCAGCCAAAAGCAGCAGAACTTTAAAATTTCACTAACAAGCAACAATTACGTCTGACTAAGGTGCTATAAAAGCATTACTCAAGCTCTTTAACTATTTAAGAGAACAGTTAGTAGAAAAATGTGAGAGAGGCTGTGTCTTAACTGAGGACTTCCAGAGCTCAATTTATGTGATACGGCTCAAATGTTTTTTCACCTAGCCATGACTGATTTACAATTAGAGTAGTTATTTGTGCTCATGTGGTAAGTGACAAATATTCAAATTTATGAAGATTTTAGGCGTTGTGTAGTACGTCTAAATGAGTTCTATGTGGTAGATGTGGTTGGAGTGTCTTCTTTAGATTTTTGGGTCCTGGTGAATCCTTTTAGAATTTGGCAAGAAGATTCAGTGCATGGTAAATGGGCTCCTATCTACCATGTGAATTTGACTGGCCTATCAGAAACCTACAACTGCTGGAAAGATTTGTGGGCTTTAAGGGCTATTGGCTCATTTTCAGGATACTGACAACAATTCAGAGATGTTGATGAGGGAGTCTAAAAAGGCATCAGACAATCCTTAAATCTTTTGTGGTTTAAGTTAGGATAGGCAGTTGCTTTGACATAACAGTTTACATATCAAGTAAACAGTCATGCAACTCTCATATTTATACACAGTTCTTTGTTTTGAACTTATTTAGTGTATTTCACTGATCAGTTCATTTTGATGTCAGAGTTTGCCTTTTTACATTTATTTCATGGCATGGTTTATTGTTTAATTTATTTTCGTTCATTTTATTAAAAGAATGTTTTTTCAGAACATGTTGTATGAGGAGCTGCCACTGGAGTTGAAGGAGGTTGTGGACTTCTAGTCTAACAGCAAAAGTTAGATGCAGTTGGAAGACTTACTTGAAAGCCCTTTTGCAGTATTTGAACTGGCTCCATTGGTGACAAAGTCGATGTCTCAATGGCAACTGGCCTTCCTGCTGATGCCGGTGCTAGTACCTGTAGCTGAATTAGTTCTATTTGTGTAACAGGAGAACCTATATTTGCCGCACTGGGGGGGCACATCAGGCCATGCTGAGCAGAACACTCACACACCATCAACTTCAAGGTGGACACTGTGCCAACCTGGTTGTGGGCATGGTCATTTTTTGCTCCAGGAACGCTTGGATGATGATTCACCAAAATGGCATGTGTAACAGAAGTGACATCACATGCCCTTTGACTTCACAGTAAGTGACGTTATATGACCTTTGACACACTGTCATCCTCCGTGCAGCTGTTTTTCTACTTTCTCTTATTTGTTACCTCTCCCTCACCTATCCTTTTCACTTGTTGTTATCTTTTTCTCACTCCTCTTGTCCCTTCCTGTATGTCAACTGTGTCTTAATGCCTGACTTTCTCACCTGTTATGTCTCTTTTTCTTTTTTCACCTGTCTCCCACCTTAGTCCCTTGTGTTTCTCACCTATTCTTGTATAAATATCAGCTCCATACTCTCTTACCTTACCTCCTCCCCACCTATCCTTCAGATGTATTTTTCTAACCTGTCTCTCTGTTTCTTTCTAAACTGGATAACCACTAAGCTCTGTCACTTTATCAGCATTGTCTCAATTTTCTCCCTTCTTTCAACTGTCACCTTCTCACCTGCCCATCTCCCCTGTTCTCATACCTGTCTTTTTAAAGTGTCTCTTTATCACACCCCCATCACACCGGTCTTCCCTTCTCACAGAGTTGTCTTTCTCATAATTGCCTCCATTAACTCTATCAACTGTCTTCCCATCCTCTATCTCTCTTTCTCTCTGACCAGACTGTTCCTCAGTATCCTCTCAGCTCTCACACCTGTCTAACCACTCTCTCTCATCTACCTCTTTATTTCTCATCTACTTTTCTCTGCCTCTCAGTAGTCTATCATCGGCTGTCCCTTTATTACTTCTCTCACACCTATTCCTCCCTCTCTTTCTGTCTTTCTTAGGTGGAGGGGTGGCTCCTCCGTAATAGTGGAGGAGTGTCGCCCTCATGCTCAGAGTCAGGCAGTGACAACAATATTATTAGCATTTTATTTGTCGTTGTCTCTCTGAAAGCCATAGAATCTAGGGTGAGGCTGGGCCATAGGGAGGAGCAGTGGTGGGCATTGTAAAGTGCGCAGGTCTGTTTGGCCTCCTTAGGCCACCGAACCAAAATGTGCACTTACATTTCTCAAACCCGGCTATATTACACAGCTGGGTGGAGAAATGGCACAGGCACCCTGTGCCTGAGGGAGAGTCAGACCAGTCCACTCAGGTCAATCCGGAGGTTGCTCTCATGCTTGATATAGCATGAGATCAGTGTCTGAAATGGGAGCCTGTGCTTTTGTGGTGACTGCCGGGAGGAGAGGGAACAGCCAGCAGCAGGACCGGGAGCAGCAGAGACAGGTACTTTAAAAAAATATATATTTTTGGACCCCAACACCCCTTCTATCACTCCTCCGCCCCACCACTTTTGATTGGCAGCAGCCAGCACTGCTTAGGTGTCTCTTACTCATCTGTATCTATATCAGATCGCTCTTACTTTCATCATCCCTCACTGGTCTTCGCCTTTCTCTAACTCTCAGCTGTGTCTTTGTCATCTACGTGTCTGTCACCTCTTGTCACCTATGTCACTCTCTTTCACGATTGTCTGTTTCTCTCTCACATCTGCCATCTCCCTCTGTCTCTTACATACACACCCCTGCTTTTGCCTCTTGATCTCACGTCTCTTTGTAATGATCTCTTTCTCCTTATTCTTTTCTTGTTTTTCTTTTCCCTCGAACTGCCCCTCTTTCCCGTACTCTCTCCTGCCTTTCTTGCTCCCTTCACATGTGCAGGGGCGGCAGGAGATACAGATGCACCTTTTTACTGGTTTCCTATGCACTGACAGCAATAAATAATTGATTTGCAAGTTTGGGACTTTCCTTTGAGGCCAGGGATCGCAAGCACAGCTCTAGAGGTCGAAGGAGGCACATCAGAAGTCACAGCTGCAACCTCTGGTGACCCCTAAATGGCATTCAAGCAGGATGTGGTGGCAGACTGAAGCTGTCCAACTGCAATGAGTGCTGCAAGACGGTGAAGAGATGCCCTGCATGGATTCATCAGATGGTTGGCATGCCAGTGATGCTAAATGATATATTTCATGGCCATTTTGGTGGACTCCTCAGATAACATGGAGAGCGCATGTTTCCTCAAACTATAAGAAGCAAGCAGAAGTGCATGCTGATCTCTCCTAAGCTTGTCGATAATTATATATGTCCCAGCTGAAGATGACATTCTACAACTGCTGCATTGCTGATGCACCCACTTTTCCCTGTGTCACAGCACAGATGTCATTTCACCTGTCCACCAGATTGAGAACATTTCTTTAGTTTGCTTGTAACTGAGTCACTTAACAAAAATAATGCTTCAAGTTGGTAAAGGTAGAGGAGGGTACAAGGAATATTAGTACAGCACGTCCTTGACTTCCATCCACATTTCTTGGTTTGGCCCCAGAAGATTAATCTTGTGGTTACTAGATATATATCACTGGATTCATTATTTTTTTCTGAATTTATTTTTGATATTGTATGCTATGTATAGGTATTTGTATTGCCTTCTTTTATTTGCCTTCTTTGTATGTGCGCGTGTTACTTGTTTGGATTGATATTTTCCAGTAGCAGCATAGAAAGAATTGAATGAATTCAACCGAACAAATAGCAAAAGGCACAATGCTTTGCTGTGGGACATGTCTATGCACATCAGGGAGGGGGATGCAGACTCACGTTCTCCATAAGGACCCATCACACTATTTCACAGGTTGCAAAGTCTTAACAAAGACAAAAAAGACAAGTCACACTCACAAGTGGTCTAATGCCAAATATATTCTTGTTTATTAGGCAGAAAACCCCTTCACTTTTCTGCCATGCAGCGACTTTAATCACTTTAAGAGGTTAATGGAAAACAATCCCTGACACAGGTGAACTCTGAATTTAGAGCTGAAAGATTTTATGTATTACAAGTCATTAATTTGCATAGAACTCAGTTAATAAATAATGTACCGATTTGAGTGGACCCATAAATGACATAATGTTTCATTAAATGCATACTAATGTTCATTCAGAAGCATATATGTAGACATTTTGATGTTGTAATGTGTTATAGTAAAGTTTTGATGGTATGTAATTGCATATTAAATACAGACATTAAGTTAGGGAGGTTTGGGCCTATGTTTGCACAGCCTCATATTAAACTGCAATGTCTAAATAAAAAGTGTGAATTTGTGTTTGGAAGATAAAGGTATATTGTTCACATTGAGTTGACCAAACGTTTAGCAGATTTCTTTAACTTTCTCATGAGAACTGCTTGCTAGAGTGTTCTGTATTAGTATTTGATACTTTGTAAACTTAATGCGTGAGACAGCGATGTTCCCAGGAACCAACAATATATACGCACAAACTAGAGTACGGAGTGTTACAAAATTGTTACCGGACGGGTCGGACGATGGGAACAGAGGAAGAGGAGCCAATCATTGACGTATGAAAGATAGTTTAATTATATCATAGATCTGTAGTTTAAATCAAATTAGATTGACTGTACGTGTACGATTTTCTGACCAATGGTAATGTGGGAAGTTCTTTAGGTGATTCTAACTTAGCTCGACTCCACAGAGGAGAAGCAATCATTCTCATTCTATTCTGCTTTGGAGCTGAGCAGTTCCTGATTTCTTTATTCTTAACTTTAAGTTTGAAGCTTGATGGCTAATTGATTTGATGCTGCCCCTTGGAGATTGCTTCTTAAATGGTTCAGATTGTGTAGAGACCCCTGTGTATGAACCATTCCCTTTCACTGTCCTTTGCTGAAAAAGACCAGATGGATGTCCAACTGACAAAAAGAATCACAGTTTGCTGATCCATATTGAGGAGAGGTATAACAAAATGCTATTGTCTTGGTTGTAGATTTTATTAGTTGTTCTATGTGCCAACCGCTATTTGTTAGAGCCATAGTTAGATGTTTTCCAAATTACCTTTGACTAAATTGTTTTGCATGAAGCCCAAACATCCTATTCTAATCTGATGGTAGTTAGGGAGACACAGAGAATGCTAACAGAATGTTATTAAATTAATTTATGTTGTTCATTTTCTGAAACTAAAAGTATGCTATCTCTAATGCACAATTATTCTTGTTATTGATTTATACCGTGATTCCAGAATGCTTGACAGTCAACGCCTCAGCTAAATTGAGATTCTTTAGAAGATTTGGTCAACCAGTGTTATTTGTGTATATCTATCAGTTGATTTTGAGATTGATTTAAATGATTTTAGCATTGTTAATCTAGGGAAATAAACTTTTTAACTTTACTAAACGGTGTGGTTATTCATGACAAATTGGTCACGGTGTGTGACAATTAATGGGTCTTAATAGATTATATTGATGTTTATTGATTATGTTAATGTATTTACTTTGAGTTTAGGGACTTATGGTGAAATCATTCTAAGCGAAGTCAAAAGGTCCATCGACCTCATAACGCATCCCCTCATCTATTAACATATGAAGACCAAATAAGGACTGACTCACCAACAGTTCTTATTGAAACAGACAAAGTAGAGTTGCTCTCCACAGTGCCCACTTTTACTGGGAGAGGGTGTGACTCTGTTATTGAATATATAATTGTTTATGCAAGCTTGGCCTTCTCTCTTTTAAGTAATGATGTTCTCTGGGACACTACAGTAGAGGTGACCATAACCCCTTGTGTGCTGCCTTCTCTTTCAGGGAATTCTGTACAGAACACTCACATTTTATGTGGGAGGGAATCTACAAAAGATCAGGGAAGCAGAATTTAATGGGATAAGGTTATCCCTAGGCAATTTTACCAGGAATTAATAAGAAAGTGTCTTAGGGAGCTTCTTATGTGCCTGGACAATGGCGCCCAGAGTGAACACATTTTGACTTTCTTTGCCATCATTTGCAATTAGTGTAGGCTCATGATAACTACCTCCACTTTCCACGTACGTGCTTTACCCAGATGGTTTGATATCTCTTGCTCTATTTCTCATAAAAAAACCCTGATGGCCTTACCAGAGAAGCCTAGGGTTAGTGAAAGAGTCTGTCCTTGGTGGAGAGTTTACATTGCCCAGGACTACAGGCACCAGAATCCAAAGTGGCGGGGAGCCACCATGCCTGCATCCACAAGCATACCAAGCCGGCATTCAAGAGGAGCGCGGTTGTCCTGCATTGCAGAGAGAGTTTGAACTGCCCAAGACTATGGGTGCCACAATCCAAAGTGGCAGGGAGCCTCCACGCCCACATCTATAAGCACTCAAAGCCAGTGCTTAAGAGCAGCGCTGCTGTCCCGCAGTGCAGGACTGTGTGGGATGCGCCCAGGCATGTGCCTCGGCAAGACCAACCCAAGAGTGGCTGTCTGCACACGTCCACAGATGAACAAGGCTAGGTTGAGCCCACCCTCTTGACCCGAGGTTCTGTTGTCCTGGGACTACTGCTCACACGGTAAGATCTTCTCTTTAGTCCTCTACCTTCTAAAGTGATTTTTTTTATGTGGGGAGCTGGAAATTAACTCAAGGCCCTGCCGGGAAGGGCCTGAGGAGCCTAACAACCGCCAAAGCCATAACCAACTGCCTAACTGATGTTGTGGGCCTCATAAACAATGAAATTATCAATGCGGAAAAAGGATTGGCCTTGACAAAACATGCAGCCAATGAAGCTTTGTGTAGTAGAAGCTACCGGAGAGATAATTCTGTATATTCTTGAAGCTCTAAATCGCTTGCATATAGCCGAAACAAACACAAACCCAATTAACACCAAACAAGCACCCTGCATCTTAAACATGCCACTGGAAATAAATGAACTATCACCAAACGAAGTATAGAATCCTCCACCAGCAACAAAAAGTAGACAGCAGGAAGGCACCATGAGTTATATCCCAAAGAAGATTACTCGGGTCCCGGGTACTAGCACCATTGAAAAGGGTAGCAATCTAAAGGGTCCTGATAAGGAGCAGGAACTGTTTATATCAAATAATTTATTTGGAGATTATGCTAAAAATGTTCACACCAAGCTATATAATTTCGAAATGAAGGCCCTAACAGTATGAAGAGATGTAAAGGAAAGAGTTATAACACTTGAGAACGTTGTTAAAAGCCTACCTGTCACTATTTAGAATGGAGTCAAATTGCAACTGGAATCCAGGCCTGCTATAGTGAACACTGATGTTGGGTTAGATCATACAGTGCCAAAGGACCCAGCCCATGTATCCCCACCCACCTAGTGCACATCCAAGTAGTGATTTTCATGTGGGGCACCCTAATATTCCATTGAGATCCTAGGAGAGTGTCAACCATTCAACAACAGAATTAATGCAACACGTGAGGGGCTCCCTAACTTATTACTGACATCCTGGAAGGTGACAAGTGTACAACATCGGGGTGAACACAATACGGGAGTCTGTTCAAGGTACTCCTCACCTACTGCTCAATGCAACTATACATCTAATTATCTTGAAGGATGTCCCTAAATTAGATTTGTACTCCATTGATAACTGGAAAGATTTGAAAAAACAAAATTGTCTATTGGATGTCGATTCACATTTGTAATAGTAATTTTCTGTCCATGAGATGATAATGGTGAGAAGGGTGAACTGGGTTGGGTACGCACGAAAAAGAGGATGTGGTGATTGTATTTTAGTCATCTTCTGGCTCCCAGCTGTGGTAAAGTCTCTTCTGTCAGATCTTTATCGAAAGCAACAGTCCCTGAATAGTCTTGAAGGGAAGACAACAGCTGTACCATTGGGTTTCTTTTATAAACACTCGGGAAACGATCAGCAATACCTGAGACATCTGTCTCTGCACCATTTACATAAGCTCCGCCATGACATGCCCTTGATTACCACTAATAGATTGGCCCCTCTTTCCAATCTTAGTGAACAGGACTGGCAGCAAGAGCCCACAGGGTCAGAGGAGGAACACAGGGGTTAGGAGGACAAGAAAGACCAGCAATATGAAAGGGTTAAGAAAACAAGTCTCAGTGATACCGGCAATAATAATCAGATCTTGGAATGTAGCTGAAATCAAAAACAAAATAGAGATTAAAAAAATGTTGGGGGTTTATAAACACACCACAGTTGATATGCCTACAGGCAACCTGGCAAGTGAGATGCTTCAACATTGAAGGCTGTGTCTCTATAACTACCCCTGCTACCCGCTCGATCAGTGGGCAGACAAAGGGAGGACTGGCGGTGCTAATTTGAACTATAGCACCAGTAACCATAAAGAAAACATGCATTAAATCCTCCTATTTCCAGCTTATATTTCTACAAAGTGATCTGAAATTAAATTTTGTATTGACACATTGTTACAGCAATGTTTTCAGTAACACGAGAAACATGGTAGTAGCGAATTTTGATAATGAGCTGAAAAAATTTGTGAGCAGTAATATGAGGCTGATTCTGGTTACATTTGGGTGGGGGATTTTAACATCACTTATTGTCAGTATACATCTAGTGTGGCATGTGGATACACGGATGGCTTGGAGAGTGGACATTTACCCTTGCCACACAACAGTATGAACAAAGTGTTATTTGAATATAAGTTAGATTTGCTGTAGAAGTGTATTGGGAATGACAAAGCCCCTTTACCTCCCTTGCAAGGAAATGGTCATTGCTCGATCATCGATTATATATTACTTTCAGGGAATAGAATGGAGATGTTTAATGCACTTGTGGTAGAACTCACCATTTTTAGTGACCACTTTCCATTAACACTCACCTTTAAAATGAATACTAATCTAAGGGAGGGGCTTCAGCTAGCAGCACACACTGAAACAGGTGGTAACAGTGGTTTAAGCCTTAGGAGGGCAGGGATAAACAAACCCACCCTGCTGGAAACCATAGCAAAAGAAAATTCTGAAGAATTTACCATCTGTACTGAATGGGATGCTACCCCAGGCAGGTTGCTGGCAACCTTTGCCAAAATAACATCTATAGTTGCTAGCAAATTAAGGGCCCTAACAAAAAGAACTTAGCCTGCTTGACAATCATTGTTCAAGGGCTAATCAAAATTTAAATAAAGCACTACTTAATTCCCAGAAATATAGAAGAGATCAAAAAGTTAAGACTTATTTGTAAGCAAGCAGTGGGTATGACGAACAAAGCACCACAAGAACTGGATTGGGCTAGCTTGGAACAGGTGGCTGAAACTCAGGTGACCCATGCCTCCCGGCATCCGCACCACTAAAACCACCAATTGAAAAATGCACCAACAGGAAAGCACCTGGCCCAATGGGATCCCAATAGATCCACTTAAATCTCAAACCACTCTATGGGTGCCAATCTTGACCCAAGTATATTATGTATAAGCTCAGGGTATTTCCCTCCAACCTGGAGTGATAGTATAATAATCCCAATATTCAGACAGAGGGGACGCAAATTGTTATCTTCCAATATCCCTACTGGACTCATCCTCCAAATTAATGGGCAGAATCATTTTAGAGAGATTCAAAACCTCTGCCCTGGAAAATCAGGTATTGACTGATTCACAGTATGGATACGGAAAGGACTTTGGTACCGTAGAGCAACGCATTAACTTGAAACTTCTTACTAGCAAATATAGCAATATAAGAGCATAACCATCTCTGCTTTGCTGACTTGAGGAGGCCTTTGATCTTGTAAAGCATGCAAATCTGTGGCAGACCATGGCTGAAGTAGGAGCTCCTGTTGAAATAATTTTACACATGTCACAGATGCATGATTACCATACAGCATGAGTATGCTATGGCACAAACAGGGAACATACACCAAGATTCAGGGTCACAAGAGGTATCAGGCAAGGATGTGTTCCTGCCCTGTTTTTGTCCCCATTACATATAAACAGGGTGGATCGAATCCTGCAACAGGTTAATGCTGATGCCCAGAGAGTTGGCAAACTCCCAACCCCCATCCTCCTACACAGTGATGATGCGATGCTGTTATTGAGAACCGCCAATGTCTTGCTACACTTGATAGATACTTTTGTTGCTTATATGGGGGAGAAAAAATTTAAAACTTAACCAAATGAAAACTTATATAATGGTTTGTGGAAAGGGGAAACTATGGGAAAAACACATTATGTGAGGGGACATAAACTAGCAGAAATACATAATTTTAGTTACTTGGGCATACATTTCTCACAGTGAGATCATTGGGGTCCGCAGCTGAAAACTGCAAAACTCAAATTCATAAGGGCACCAGAAACTCTGTTTAGATTTGCAAAAAAGATAAGCACTAAATCAATTACAGGTATTGCAACTAGACAAGAGCAAATTTTTATCAGCTGTCACGTATGGGGCAACTGTGTGGGGTATGAGAAATAGCACGATACTGCAGACCCAGGAGAACCTTTTTCCATGTAGGCTATTGCCAGTGCCATGCTCAACATCAACTTATATCATTCATAAAGAATAAAATGTCTCCTACCTTGAAGATGCAATCCAGCTAAGCTTGGTTATTAGTTGACATAGCATTTGGAGCAAGGTGGGCATCAAATTTACTAAGGATATCAAGGAAGATTGTTTATACCTTAAACATTTTGATAAACCCCTTTAGTTAGTACACGTGAATAAGTTATTTCTGAAAATTGATGACAATATTATTACTTAGGTCCCTATCAGAATCTTGTAATATGGTAAAAAAAAAAATTAAAGTGATCTGTATTGGGTAAAGAGAGGCTGAAAGAGAATTAAGAGAGAGACCTCAACCTACTGTAAGACAATACTGCTCAGGACCCATGCAACAACGTATACAAAGGTAACTTACCACTGTAACTAATGCTCAGGACAGTTTTTATCTAACTAGATCACATTTAGGTATTTTGCATTATCTTGTCGCTTTTCCCAGAATGGAGGTATGGCAGAAAAAATACCTTAATGCCCATGCAATGGGAGAACCACCCAATCTACTCTAAATTTTTTGCTGTTTTGCAAGTTCTGCAAAGATATTAGAACACGTTTTCTGCACCCACTATTCCTATCACAGAAACTTATTTATTATCAGGACGTTTTGAACTTCTTGTGTAAATTGGACGTTGCTTGCATATGTTATGCAGTTTCTTCACATATTAAGTTTGCAATCAAGAGACGAACCCTATTATGCAACTAGAAATATTAACATATGAGATAGATTAATGGCCCTAACGCAGGATAGTAAACTGATTACAACCACCCTGTAACATGTACTTTTCCCCATTCCAGTTGCTTGCGATTTTTTGCCCATCATAGTTTGCACTGTAAGATTTTATGTATTGTTTGAAATCATGATTTTGATACTGGGTGATAAGATTTTGTAACAAATGTATAGTATTTTGGTATTTTTGGAAATTGATAATCATCCAGTTTTTACGCTCCCAGAAGGTAAATCTCTCTTGCATAATATTACCCAGGAATTTTGGGCACTTTGCAATGATTTACAATGCTCTTGAAATTAAATGTTCCCTAGGCTCCGAGCTGGTTAGCTTACAGTCTTCCTGTCCGACTCCACTGCCTCCTTTAGTTACGAAGAGGCCAGGAATGCCATCCCAGAGCTGCCTCAGAATAAAGTCCCTGGCCATATTAACTTGTAGGCACCGCTTGTATTTCTCTATATCAATTCCATGACTGGGCACCAGATTACATCCTCCCGGTCTACTACAATTATTGTACCTGTTTTTAAAAAGGGCTGTAAAGATGATCCACATTGCTATCACCCTATCCCTTTGATTGACTCTCCGGTCAAGGTGATGGAGAGAACAGAGTCACTGAGTGGGTCATTGTTCATCACGTTTGTATGATTTCCAGTATGGCTTTGAATCTGATAAAGGGACTGTGGATCAGTGCTTGAATCTCTATCCCCTTATAAGTAAATATACATAGGCAAGGGTTGGCTCAACTCAATTGAAGTTTATGGAATTGAGTTCCGCCTTTTACAGGATTAATATAGACAAGCTCTAGAACATCAAGTTAGGCATGGGGTTGATAAAACTATCATCACATTTCTTCATGATTTACAAGAAAATTCGACTGCTTCTCGCCTATAGGGGTTCATGGGAGAAAGGTCTTCTAAGTTTGCCCTGACAAGAGGAGTTAGGGATGCATTTTAGCCTCCATTTTATTTACATTGTATGTCAATTCAGATATTATCTACAGCAGGACGTGATTTACATTTGGGTAGCAGATGGACAGTGACCATGTTACTCTATACCAGGTGTCTTCGAGTAGCTCGTGGGCTACCAGTAGCTCTCCAGCTACCTGTGAATAACTCTCCAGTGTGCAGCCCACTACCAATACAGAAGTTTTGACTTGGTTGAATATTAAATGTATACTAATATTAAATATTTATTCATGATGAAAATGTGTGCATTTTCAGAGCTCATATGCTGATGTTTGGATAGAAATGGATGAATTTTCAAAATACTCAATTGGAGTGATTTATTACCTTGGTGCCAGGAAGAGTGTCTCTTATGTATTACCCATGTACAGTCACTTCAAAAAGTCAAAGCTTTTTTCACAGTACTGCTTGAAACCCCGCTTAATGGTCTGATGTAAATACATCGTTGAACATAAGTAGCTCTTGTTACAGAAAAGGTTGGAGACCCCTGCTCTAAACTGATGCGTGGTCTTGATCTCTAGAACTACTGTGTGTCTTCAGCGACCTCTTGACAGTTTGTAAAGGTTTTTTAAGCCATTATTTGTCCATCAAATTTAAACAAGTTAGGCCTGCTCTTTTTTATTTACTAATGTTGCTAATTGCTGGAACCTGTTATTATGTTGCCCGGTTTTTAAATAGTGCAATAAGAATGAGAAATACAATGGTTCCAGATCGACATTACGGATCATGTTGCTACCAATTTGATTTATCGTCTTGGGCTCTTTTTTAATACGTTTTATTCAGCTTTGTTTTAGCAATGAATCTGTGTTTTAATGATGTTGTATTGTCTTTTATGGTTTACTTGTTTTAAACCAAGTTAAATACACTTTAGAAATGATTTGGCAATCTAAACATAACAAGGTACAATATACAAAACAGTCAAAACAGAACATAAAACTACAGCATTATATTACAATAATCCATCACAAAAACACAAGAGCACAAAAAACAACAAAACACATCACCACCACAACAAACTGCTACACAATAATCCTACATAAATGTTCTTGTCACACACTATCAACTCTAGCATACTGAATTAACAATAAGGTGGCAAGAAATACTTGCACTAGGCACTGCCTTAATTTACCACTGAGGACTGGAATAGTACCACTCAAAAATGTTTTATGATCCAGCTCTCTTACAATATGCTTGTGGTGGTGCACTATTCTTACACATACCTTTGGTGAGATAATTTAAATTTCCACATTCTGTAAATCTATTAAATTGCCAAAGGGTAACTTATGAACTTTTGCAGCTGTGGCATACCATGTTTATTCATATGGCAGCTACCCCCTGTATCCAACCCACTAGTTCTCTGTCTAGCTCCATGCACTCTTCGTGCCTAGTTGTGACACAACTTACTCGCTGGAAGGGTTGGATCATAGCCTCTTCAGGATGTGGCTAGACTTGGGTCTGTGGGCATCAGTTGGAGGATTTCAGGCGCCATGGTGGGTAGCCTGCTTTCAACACCACATGTGAAGTTTCAGAATCAGCATTATTGATGGGTGGAGAGCCATGTATACAACCAACAATATATACCTGAGGAGAAAGGAAATTGTTTGGTGAACAGGCACAATGGATTTTAGAAATGTGACAAATGTAAAGCTTGCCTCTATTGAGTTACCAAAAAACAGTACAAAACATTTGAATGTTAAGACAAGAGCCATTAGTGAAAGAATCAAATGTAACACAGAATTTGTGGTTTATTTGTTGGAATGTGGATATAAAAATTAAATATTTTGGAAACACCATCAAAAGGTGAAAACCTCGATTTTACAGCACATAAGGGCCATACAAAATCTGAACATAAGTTATACCATGGAAAAACATTTTGAGATGTGCATAATGGTGATCTTACTGAGTTCAGATACCATAGGGTAAAGCAGGTTAAACTACACCCACAGGATGGGGACTGTGAGTTGGAGCCATAGAAATATAAATCAAAGATGATAATATTGTTGGGCTCTGCGAAACCTTGGGGACACAATGTAGATGGGGAGCTCTATGTGCATGTATGAGGATATCACTGACATTAAACATTATGGGGGTCATTCTGACCCTGGCGGTCTTTGACCGCTAGGGTCGCGAATGACGGAAGCACCGCCAACAGGCTGGCGGTGCTTCCATGCCCATTCTGACCGCGGCGGTGAAGCCGCGGTCAGAAAACCGGGACTGGCGGTTTCCCGCCGGTTTTCCCGCCGGTTTTCCCCCGGCTGGGCGAATCCGCCAGGGCTGCGCTGCAAGCAGCGCTGCCATGGGGATTCTGACCCCCTTCCCGCCAGCCTGTTTCTGGCGGTTGTCACCGCCAGGAAGAGGATGGCGGGAACGCGTGTCTTGGGGCCCCTGGGGGCCCCTGCACTGCCCATGCCACTGGCATGGGCAGTGCAGGGGCCCCCTAACAGGGCCTCATGCCCATGCCTAGCAGACAGTGAAAAGCGCGATGGGTGCAACTGCTCCCGTCGCACGCCCGCAACACCGCCGGCTCCATTCGGAGCCGGCTTCTGTGTTGCAGGCCTCCTTCCCGCTGGGCCGGCCGGCGCTACCATGGGTAGCGCCGGCCGGCCCAGCGGGAAGGTTGGAATGCCAGCAGCGGTCTTTTGACCGCGTAGCGGGCAAATGGCGGTTCCCGCCTGGCGGGCGGCAATCGCCGCCCGCCAGGGTCAGAATGACCGCCTATGTATTAACAGAAATTTACATTAATCTAGAAAACTGCCCCATTCCCAGTATCATGATATTCCCAATACTGGGACTTAGCCACAGATATTGTTGTAGTTGCCACCTGTCTCCCTTGCACTCATTCATGATAATGCTGCTACAAACTAAAGAGAGCTTATGTATATGCATTGAAAATGTATATTGGATTTTATATTTATTGGGCACGTTGCAAAAGGATATTAACAAATTGCATTTTAAATGTATAGGGCCGTATTTATACTTTTTGGCGCACAACAGCGGACGTGGACTGGGTGGCTGAGGTGCTGGGCTGAGTTCTGGCCACCCTGGCCTGAGGTGAAGGACGAGGGGGAGGGGTAGGGAAGAGGTCAATATTGGTGAGGAAAAGCTTCTTAGGGACACTGGGGTGGGAAGAGGGTGAAGGTTTGGGAGTGGAGGAAGAGGGAGTGGTTGTAGGAGATGTCAGTCTGCTGTGTCTGGGTGCAGGTGCAAAAGCTGGATGCTGTTGTGAGGTGAATGGCTGTTGGGTGGGTGTGTGCTTGCGTTTGTGTACTTTGGGAGGAGGGGTCACAGACACGGTGGGAGAGGACACAGGGGACATGTGCATGGATGTGGGGGTGGTGACTGCCAGTGAGGGGCGTGTAGTGATAGGCGTGCTGGTGATGGAGGTAGTGGATGAGGATGTAGTGCATGCAGGTGTGAGTGGATACGCTACTGGGAGGGAGGTGGACGATGAGGAGGAGGAGGACACAGTTGAGGCAGTGGATGTTGGTGTGTCTGCATGTGGATGGTGCTTGTGTGAGTGCCTGTGAGATGAAGTGTGGTGCTTGTGTTTGCCTGAGCCACTTCTGTGTGTTGATTTGGGTGCATGCTGGTCTGAAGGTGTGCTTGGGATAGGTTGGGGTTGAGGGGATTGTGACTGGGTAGAGGAAGTTGAAGGGGGATGCTGGAGACAGGGACAATGGCTGCCATCAGTGCAGATGCCAGAGTCTGGAATGCTCTCTGTTGGGCCGCCATGCCAGAGTGAATGCCCTTCAGGTATGCATTTGTTTGTTATGAATGCCTTTCGACACCCTGGATGGCATTCAGTATGGTTGACTGCCCAACAGTGAGGGATTTCAGGAGGTCAATAGCCTCCTCACTGAGGGCAGCAGGGCTGACTGGAGCAGGGCCTGAGGTGCCAGGGGTGAAGGAGATGCCTACCCTCCTGGGTGAGCGGGCACGGGAAACACGTTGAGGGGCTGCTGGGAGGGCGGTGCTGGTACCGTGGTGGCGGCTGTACCTGTTGTTGGGGTGGGCACAGAGGTGTCTGCACTACCAGGGAGCTTCCATTGGAGGAGGAGTCGCTGTCGGTTGTGTCCCCTCCTGTCTTCGTTGTGGTGCTCCCCTCGCCCTCCGTCCCACTGGTGCCCTCACCGTCGGTGGGGTTTGGGTGCTTCAGAGCCTGCCCAACAAGGGACCTACCCTGCCAGTTCGCCCTGCCCTAGGGGCACCCACAGCCCACATCCCCCACCCAGGGAAAACCTTAACGCGCGCAAATCAATTAATCTGAATCTCTACTCATCCCCTTGTGGCTTCTGTGATGCCTTCAAGTGCCCATCCAACTCTGGATAGGCCACCGCCAGGATGCGGAGCATCAGAGGGGTCAGGGTACGACGGGCACCCCTTCCTCATTGAGAGGCCAGCCCCAACTGGGCCTCCGCCATCTTCCTTGCCCAGCAGCGCAGGTCCTCCCACTGTCCGTGGCAGTGGGTGCTCCTCCTGTCAAAGACCCCCAGGGTCCGCGCCTCCTTGGCGATGGCACGCCAAATACCCTTTTTCTAATGGGCGCTGACCTGCAGGAAAATATGCATAGAAAAAAGCAATTAGTCCTACCGCCCTGACTGTTATACTCATGGCCCACCATATCCCCCCATCCCCTTACACACAGACATTGACCACCAGTCCCCTCAGTCGCCCCTACATGAGGCTCACACACACAGCAATCCATACAATCATGGCCCACACTTCATGCTCACAGTGTACTCATCTCTTTGGCGGCGGTGAGACTGCCACTACAACCCTGACAGTCTGAAGACCACCAGGGTTGTATCGACCCCCTAAGGGTCTGATTTAGAACTCGGCAGATGGGCTACTCTATCATTACGTATCCTATGGGATTTTGATTGTGACAGAGTAACCCTTCCACTGAGTTCTAAATCAGGCCCTTAAGCTCATTATTACCCCTTATATCTACCCATCGCTCCCTGAACCATTAACACTACTTATCCCTATCCATCCCTGAACCCTAAAAACTCTTTACTACACCATACCCCTGACTTGATTATTTAAATGTATTCATGCAGTATGCAGTTTTAAATATATTTCTGCATCTCTCTTTCGCTACATATATATACATATATATATATATATATATATATACAGTATATATATATATATGTTCACTGAAAAAAAAGGTTACAGATTATAATTAGGCTTAGATTTCACACATAAAAAACCATAGAAATTCAGCAGTTATATTCATCTCCAGAAACAATAACTCGTGCCGTAAGGTATAACTCATGCACCCACCATGCACAGTTTTTTCTGCAGTGATATTATCAATGATGTCATAGAACATGTCATGACTGATGTAATATGTGGGGTAATTAAAAGTGCCTGGTGAGGGTGAGAGTTATAGTTACCTAAGGGCACAAATTAAAGTTTATTGAGAGAAGTATGACTATAACTGCTGAATTTCTATGTTTTTTTTGTGTGTAAAATCTGAACCTAACTGAAGTGTGTCTAAGGTTTTTTAAATTCTATTTCCTAACTATAACATCCCTGTGACCTTTTTTCTGTGATTTTCTAGTTTTTTTTTTTAACATAAAGTAATATTTAATTACCATAGGTTAATCCAATGCCTGTCATGCATGGCCTTTGGCTGTGGGGGTTTGGCCACAGGGCCTGGTCTGCATCCAGTCCTTACAGATGACCCCCTCTTCATGCAGCCACCCCACGCTATGGCTCTGAGAGTGGGTGTGTGAGTGGCTTAATGGGCGTAAGTGGGTGTGTGAGTGGGCATGTGAGTACACGTGTAAGTGACTGTGCAGGGGCCCCCATCGCGCTGTTCACTGCCTGCATTGCTGGTGCACCCTATGCACTGCAAAATTGCTGCCGGCTCAATTATGAGTTGGAGTCAATGTTGTAGGTTGTTTCCCGCTGGGCCAGCAGGAAACTCCTAATGAAGCCCGCGGGAAGGCAGCTGCACTGGCGGAAACCTGACCGCAGGAGTTTGGCAGACTGCCTTTTCCGCCCGCCAAAGTCATAATGACCCCCTTAGTGTTCAGCGATAGGTAAGGTGTAGTTAGGATTTGCTAGGGTACAGGGATGGATAGGTGTTCGAAATTGGGTCTCTAGTTGGCAGATGTATGAACTCTGTCTGAGTAGGGACCTCACTCCTAGTCAGGGTAAGTCAGTTACTCACCCTAAATTAACCTGTACTCACCCTTTTGTAGCTTAGCACAGAGCAGTCAGGCTTAACTTAAGAGGTGATGTGTAAAATATTTCTGCAAAACTTAATTTGCAGTAACAGAGTGAAAACACCACAAAAAGACTCCACACCAGTTTAGAAAAATAGAGAATATTTATCTGAGTAAAACAACACAAAACTGACAAAACTCCAGGAAGTAGATCCTGAGATAAGCAATTTTAAAGATTTAGGTGAAAATAGCACATAAAAGTGCGAAGTGCCATCTGTGATTGTCTGGTCTCACTGGACTGGGACAAAGTGAAGAGCTCAGGCTGACCTCGATAGAGTCCACTGGATACAGATACCCACTTGGGCCTGCTGGTACTTTAAATCATGGGGTGCGGTCTGCTCAGTATTGCTTTGCAAGGCTTTGCTGCAGTTGCAGTGAAGACCACAGAGGGCAGAGCACCTTAGGCCCATTTCCAAGGGTTAAGGACTGGGGTGGTACTACTTGGCACCGATGGCAGAGTCCAGGTGCTGGAGCATGTTGGCTGGAAGTCTTTTGTGTCTCCGAGACTTCATAAAACAGGAGACCGGTCAGCTGACCTTTGGAGTCACTTTGGGGGTCAGCCAAACTTACGCCGCCAAATGACCGCTCCGCGGTCAAAAGACCGCGGGGGCCATTCAGACTTTCCCGCTGGGCCGGCGGGCGCCCGCCAAGAGAACGCCCGCCGGCCCAGCGGGAAAGGCCCTGCAACACAGAAGCCGGCTCCAAATGGAGCCGGCGGTGTTGCAGGGGTGCGACGGGTGCAGTTGCACCCGTTGCGATTTTCACTGTTTGCTATGCAGACAGTGAAAATCATGCTGGGGCCCTGTTAGGGGGCCCCTGCACTGCCCATGCCATATATTCATCAAACATAATTCTGTCATTTCTAATAACATCTTAGAATGTTTCAGAAAATGAATACTTCTTGTTGCTCAGGGAAGAGCATTAGTGAGAGAAGTAGTAAGATATTTTTATGGTTCATTAATGGGTGGGGTTAAAAATCATTAAGGTGTTTTTAAGATTTAGTAAGGGGATGAGTTGGTTTTATTAATATCATCTATATATATATATATATATATATATATATGTGCATATATCCACAATTGCAAACCCACTGATAGAATAGAGCGTAATTTCAGACTGTAACAGTTTATATAATAATGAACCCAGCACTAATTTGTTACTGTGATGCTTGTTGTACAATGGGAAAAAACATCACTATCCACATCTTGGACATGCCAACCTTGCCGTCTTTCTGTGGATAAATGCCTGTACCCAAAACATGGGATGTCAACAAGACTGCACCTCACTCCATGATGCATGCCAATAGTCAGGGCACAATCCTGGTACTAACTGTCACGCCCCTCATTGCTACATGCTAAATGACATATTATGACACATAAAGGTATCTGTCAGACAATAAACAGTGGTGACACACTCCTGTCTGTGGCACAACATGAAATGTACCACCATTGTAACTGTACTGTTCCACAAACACTTTTCCATGCACATATATGTGTGGGAATAAAGACATCATCCCATTAAACATGGTTGAAATTGTAGATTATGAATGTTTCCTAAAGAGAAAAGGACACATGCTGACATGCTGGCAACAGTCATGGGACATAATTCATGTCAATGGACATTCCCCACTCACAAAGGGAAAGAGGATTGCTACATCTGCAAACAATCAGCCATGTCACCTGTATGATGGACATCTGCACATCACAAACTGCAGTGAGGCACCAGCACCCATCATATACTGAAGATAACTAACTTCTGGGTGGCAGATGTCTACATACACATCTACCCAGACTCTCACTTAACTTTGGCCTGTAACATTTGGGCGTAGTGATCTGTAGATTAGAAATTATACTTACTACAACAACAAACAGTACATCAATGATCACTGTACACAACCATTTCTGGTCCCTGCAGAGAAAGTGGTTTGAGGATTGCCCCCAGATTTGTACTAGGTCCCAGATTCAAAAGGCAAGGAACACCAGGTTGATACACATGACATATCAACACAAACAATCTCCCATCTACTGTTTGAGACATGGCTCATCCCTAGTTGTCTGGGGGAGCAGTCAGCACCTCACTCAGTCACCTGGCAATGGGACAGGCAGGAATTTGAGGTCTGCGCACCCACTTGTGGCTGCTGTGCTGCCCTCAAACACCGATCAAGCTCCAGGTAGGCCGCAGCCAGAATTCCGGCCATTAAGGGGGGGAGTCATTGTCTGACGGACAACCCACGTTGGGAGGACAGCCCCAGCTGGGCCTCCAAGATCTTCCTGGTCCGGTTGCTCAGGTCCTCCCACCTCTTGCCAGAGTGGGCGCTCTGCTGGCTTTGGACCCCCAGGGTCTATACCTTCTTGGCAATGGCTTTCCATATCCCTTTCTTCTGATGGGTGTTGAACTGCATGGATGCAAAAGACAAGTGAAGAAATGATGTCCACAAGTCACATCCAAAATGGATGAGCCACATACATGTCAGTATACAAAGCTAAGAACATACTTGTTTTGCGCAAACTGCCCAAGAGTTGCACATACTAGCCATTGAGTACAGGGACATGACTACAAACGCTTCCTAATCTGCTGACTAATCCACCACCCTGCTCAGGCCCTCCACTGACTAGGTAAGTCAACTTACATCTAGTGGGAAATGCTCTAGCAATATGACTGAGATCTGAGGAACTATGGGACACATCACACCTCTGTAGCTTCTGAAAGGTGGACTCCTTAAGCATATAAAACACCCAAACTCTATGAGAATGATTCTCTGCATACAGTTCCTACAGGCTACTCCCAGAGTGCATACTCAAACATTACACATGGGTAACAATGAGGGAACTGCCATGGTCAGTACAGAAAGTCTCTACCCTGTCTATGTCTAAACATGCATACTCATGCCACCTCAGGAGGTAGGGTTCTATGTCATGTACTTGTGCCACAGAACATGCCTTTGGACATTTGTGTCCATCCTACAGTGGTGGCATCCAACAAACAAAGCTTGCATTTTCCATTTACTGACACATGACCAAGCTACTAAATCACATATTACGGCTTCCCAGAATTCAACACATTGTCTGCACTATGGGACTATCATTTATGAAATAAACTGGCACAGGACTAATTTGACCTGTGTGAAGGTGGCAACAGGGCTGTGTCAGTAAGGGACCTGTCAGGGGACAGATACACACATTGACATTGATGCCAAGTGAAGATTGGTCACAGTTCATTAACTTTCCCATAAAAACATTTTCATACTCATCAGGGAAACAGCCTCAATAAACTGCAAATGAGCACAAAGCCTAGATTTGGCCACATGACAGAATCAACTGGGATACAGGGAGTGGGCACAGGGCCACTTTTGCATAGCTAAAGTGACTCAACACCAGCCTAGACTTAGACACATACTGGGAGATACATTTGACTGTCTGAGTTCTCTGCAGGCTGAGCAGACACAACCTACATGAAACTCCATTCCCATCACTTCCATGCATGACAGTAAATCATGTAGCCACCAGAAATTAGGCATGTGTTATGGTATGTGGCAACCTGAAGGGCAGAGTGAGTCAGGATATGCATTCAAAACAACAGTTTAGCAATGCCAGATGTGGTTTGCAATCTCAGTGGCAACATGCACATAGCTCACTTTACACATACCTCACATATACAGCATGCATATACAGCTCATGCTGTCATTCAACTTCATGTTGTCTCACATTGACAACATCCATGTGGTAGGAGATGTATGGGGATGGCTGTGATAGTTTTGTGCAACCAATATAAGGTAGATTAGGGTAGACTCAAAAGACACACAACAATGTGTTAGGACTCAGCATCTGGCGCTGAACACAGAAACATGCACATTGACTCTCCCACTGATGCCACACCGACTGTACCTCCATGGCCTTGACTTCACATTCTGGAACGCATAGGGACAAACTAGCCTGTGAGGAGAAAATATATGGTGATGTGCAGAAAAATAAATGTGGACACGAGGCACTTACCTGCTTCTCTGGTGCACCATAAAACTGTCCATACAGAGGGAGTGCCTCTGTGACCAGCCTCTCCAGCTCCTCCAGGGGAGAAGGCAAGGCCCTAACACCTGCTGGACATGGCATGATTGCTCCCATAAGCAGTACACAACAGCTCAGGTAGTGGAGGTCCTGCTGGCAGCAGTGTCAGGAGCATAGTGAGGGATTTTGCAGAACATGGCAGTCACATCTGCCACGTACGCGGGTGTCGCCAGCAGTGGACACAGCCATTGGCCTGCAACCACCACTGACAACAACGTTAGCCTATGGCTGTGTCCATCACGGTTGCTACCACCATGATGACCTCCGCCAGCGGTCGCAGGCGGTTCTTAATGTCTAGTGGAGTAGGTCAAGCAGCTGCACTTTCAAAGTCCTGAAGTGTATTATATGCCTCCAAAAAATGTGTCACAACTCCGAAAAATTTGTTTTTCCCGGTGATAAGTGCCGGTCTTGTCCTGTCATGGAGGTCCTACTGTTCAGACACCATTTTTGACCATTGCTAGGCACATATGGCAATTTGCTTTGGGGCACTGACACCCTTCCCCCGCCCCGGACAGAGGTCATTTTAAAGCTTGGGACATGAAGTCCCAGTCAAAGTGGCAGGTTTCATGCACAAATTGTTGATGATCAGATAGATGATGTGTACACATATGTTGCAAAGGAAGGGGGTAATATGTTTCTTCTGTGTGATTAACTGTTGAAATGTGCACTGTGTATCATGTCCTCAACTTACAACATGCCTTGTCACAGTTTGTCATTGAGATGCATCATGTATGTTGAAAGGGACACATTGAAAGATGGCCAAAATCTTTTCTTGTCATACATAGGTACTCAGGGAGAGGGAGTATCAGACAAGCTCCTGTCTATTGTCCACTGCTATACCAAGGAAGATTGCCACATCATCCAGATCTACTGTCTGAATTGGCAAACACTCATGGATCTATGTCGTCAGTTGGAGCCAGATCTGATGCCAGCCATTCATCATCTAAATAGCATACCACCCACTGCACAAGTCATTGCAGTGTTGCACTTCCTGGGCATGGGGTACTTCCAAAATACAGTGGCCCTATCAGCTGGGATGTCCCAACCTATGTTCAGTCTTGTCTTAAAGGATGTACTCTCAACAATGTTGAAACACCTGGGCACCTACATCCGGTTTCCTCAATGTGAGGATTGCACCCATGTGAAGACTGAGTTTTATGGTTTGGTATTTATCACACGTGGTGGGAGCCACTGATGGTACACATGTTGCCTTCATCGCACCGCATGGCAATGAACAAGTGAACCACAACAGAAAGAGCTTCCTTCCATCAATGTCCAAGTTTTGTGCTTGGCAGACCTCTACATTTCACAGGTCTGTGCCCGTAATCCGGGTTTAGTCCATGATGCCTTCGTTATGCGGAACAGTGCGATTCCCCAGCTGATGTCATGACTGTACCCACAGAGGGCATGGCTGGTTGTTAAGTTACATATGTCCTGTTTGTTTGTGTGCAATGTCTGCTGCAAAAATTGCGATAAGAAGGACTTATATCCCATTCTATAACAGGCGACTCTGCATACCCAAACCATCTGTGGTTGTTGATGCCGGTGAGGAACCCAACTATGCCAGGGGAAGTCTGCTTCAATGATGCCCATGGAATAACACAGCGTGTCACGGAGCGGGCTTTTGGGCTCCTGAAGCAAATTTAGGTGTCTGGACAAGACAGGTGGAGCCCTCCTCCCCTACTCACCCGAAAAAGTTTGTAAGAACATTGTGGCCTGCTGACTGCTTTACAACATTGCCCTGCAAGGTATATCCCATACATTCCAGATAAGGGGGATCTGTCAGTCCCACCAGGTGAGAATCCTCAAATGCCAAGTGATGCTCACAGTGGGATGTGTTGAGTACGGTTGTTTTTCCAAAAGACTGGGAATCTTATGCTTTGCAGTATACAGCCAAAGATTGCTTGCTAAGTCAGACTTCGACATTTCACTACCTGGATTATGTGCTTTATTTGTGTCAGTGTCATTGCAATGTAAGTAGATCTACTGAAGTTTGAAATGAGGTTTCGGTCATAAGTATTAAAATTCCAGCCAAAACTCCTTGTATTGTTTTTTTATGTTTTTGACCAGGTACCTTCACCATTCCATCCTCATGTAGGCATTTCAGAGTTGTGACATTGGCAGGTATCTGTTGCTGTTCTGACATGTGAAGTAGACATTGATTGATCCAGGTAATGTTGGTCACAGATTTAGGGCATATGAGTCCTGTGCAAATGCAGCTTGAACAGTGGGTGGGTGGAATTCTGAAATGCACAATAAACTGGTTTGATGTGGTGTGTTGGTCCAATTGTCTCATGTGTGTGATGATATGGCCTTCAAATATGTTCTCATTAAGTGTAATCCATGCATTCTCCCTTCACATTGTGTTGACAATGGTCCAGTATGACCTTTTTGTAGCTGTAGATGTGTTTCATCATTGTAGGCCAAAGTGCCTGTGCCACATCGTTGACATAGGTTTGTATCATACCACCAGATGCTTTGTCATTGTAATGGGATGGACCTATGATCATCGACTTTTGTACTGCCCTCTGTCCGTGCCAAAGTGTATGTTATGTTGGCAAACCTGGTTTTGGTATGTCATAAAGCTCAAGCTTTTGAAAACATCCAATAATCTGTTAGCCTATTCTATGGGAAAGGGTCTGACAAAGCCCTTTCTTCTGTGTTCTTGGGGATGGTACCTTGGGATATCCAGCCTGACTTAATATGGTTCAGCCATTCTTGGCTATAACATTCTAGGCATTTTAACAGCCTATGTGCTGTACAGTACAATACAAAGTTTGGTGTGACTAGACACTTGTATCATTGTGTTGCAGGTAATCCTCAGCATGACACTACATGAGACACATCCCCCTTCCATTACCATCCTGTGTCTTCCTCATGTGCATCACATGGGCTCACATTTCAACATTTCAAAATGTGGTAAAGAAGGTAACAGGCAATGTTTTAGTGATAGGTGAATTTATTGACATAGGTGCAGGAAATAATTGAGAGATGCAAGAGAAAAGTAAAGTGGAGGAATCAGTCATGGTAGATGTAATCATATTAGTAGATGCCACAACATTTGAAGTCCAAAGTCCAGTGTCCTACTACCATAGGAAATTGAAGGTGATCAAAGAACAGTCAACAGAGTAAATATGTGGCACACAAAGGAGTTCCTTTAGGAAGAGGTAATTTGCTGGCAGTGGTAGGTTTCTTGCCATCCACAACTCCTGGACACTTGTGTGAGGGTTCTGCTGCTAGAGACATGGGTGTCTGAGGTGGATCCTTCCCCTGACAGGGCCTCCCTTCCAGTGGCTGCCACAGATGTTTATGGGACTGGTGTTGCTTGGCCAAAGGAAGGGGTGTGGTGTTGCTCACAGTCCCTGATCAGGGTACTACTGATCTCCCTTAACACCCCTGATAGGGAGACCAGAAAGATGTTGGTGGCCTCCCACTTTTGGAGGCTCACAATGGAAGACCCTCTGCAGCTACTTGATCTCCCTGAGTTCATCAAGTACCCGGCCCATCACACCTTGGGATTCTTGATAGGCTCCCAAGCCTTGGCTTATGGTATCCTGACCAGGACCATCCCCAATTGCCTCATGCCACCGGCCCACAACGTCCCTACCATGCTTGCCCCTTCCACTGGTTCCAGGAAAATCGTTGTCAGAGGTGTGGTGTTGTAACTCAGGATCCAGGACTTGGCGGGCACAAGATGGTTGTCACAGTCCTCAGGACACAGTTTGGGGGGCAAATGGCTGCCTGCAATGTAGATGCAAATGGGCTGGGAGGTGAGGCTCACTAGTGTCATCTGATCAGGTTGCCCTGATGGGCTAGAACAGTCCTCAATATCCAGATGCCCAGGAGTGTTGTCCTCACTGAGGACTTTATCCATTGGGGGTAGTGGCAGTCTTTTGGTATTCCCAGTGGCAGCTAGACCTGTTGACATGAGAGATACAATGTTATAAGGTGTATTGTGACATCTACATCCAATAGTTTGCAGTGATATTTAGCAAATGCCATGCACACATTGGATTTGCAGGTTTTCTTTATGTGACAGGTATATGCTATCAATTGTATTGACCTGACATTTGAGTAACATACCAATTCCATTTCAGTCAACCAGCTGAAGAATATATGAGTTCATTAGCACTTGGGAGGATGGTCATAGACTTACATCTTACCAGCAGTGCAGGCAAAATAGTGGCCGGGCTGAATTTTGTTTAGATCATGTTAAGGCCTAGTTGACTGACTGTGATTGTTGTCGTCATGTGGTCAATGCATAGTGAATGTGTCTGCTGCCAATACCATTCAGGTGATGCATCTTGAGGCCTTTGATGTTTTTCTTTTTCTGTTGTACAGAGGTTCAGATGTCCTTGCTGTCCCCAATATTTTTATCCTGGTTTAGATGCTCAAGAGCATGGATCTAGGTGGTTAGCCATATCACAGCAGAGTTTACCATGATCTGTATTTTGGTCCCTCACAGGTGGGTAAACTTCATTTGTGAGTTCACAGACAGATGCACAATGTCATATGGGCACTGGCCTGGTTATTGGAGTTGCGTTTTAGGGACTGGCCCTCATGGGATCTTCAGTCATGTCACTCCAAGTACTACACACAGTATACTTAGATCACCCTCTCAGGTGAGTACACTTCCATTGAAAGTTGACTAACAAGGATATTTGGACATATGCATACTGGGCTTGTGTTTGGATTTGGGGAGACAGGGCCTCCTGTCCATAGCAGTCATGTCACTCCCTGTACTTCATGCACTTGTTATATGTCATTCCTCCAGGTGTGTACACCTCATTTGTGATTTCCAAAATAAGGGTATATTTGCTAGTGTACACTGGTCTGGTGTATGGTGTGACAGCAAGGGAGCTTCCTGTGAGTTGCAGCAATGTAACTCCCTGTATTACACACACTATTCTGATGGTTTCCTCCCAGGTGAGTACACTTCAATGATGATTTGGTACACAGGTATATTTCGGGGAGGATATGGTTTTGTTGTTTGTATTTAGGGGAGCATTGCCTGCTGTGAGTTGCAGTCCTGTCACTCCCACTGCTTCACAATACCTGACAGATGTTAACTCCCCCAGTGAGTACACATCATTTGAGATTTGAAATACTGTTGTCTTCAGGAAATGGGGCACTGTTCTGGTGTTTGTAATGACAGTACCAGTGCCTCTTGGCCTTAGCAGTCCTGTCAGTACCTGTACTACACACACTATACAGATTTCATCCTCTCAGGTGGGTACACTCTAATGGAGAGTTGTCAAAAAGGGTAATTTTGAGTAGAATAAACTCTTCTTTTTTTTGGAATGGTAGAACAGTCCCTGATGGGAATTGTAGTGCTGTCAATCCCTGTACTACACACAATATACAGAGATGTTGTTCCCCCAGGTGTGTCTCCTTTACGTATGGGATGCCAAATCGGGGTCTATGGACAGCTGGACACTCGGCTGGTGAGTAGGGTAACAGTGGAGGTGGCAAAAGGTGATCAGTGAGCATGCATGACAAGACATTTTGGTGAGATATTTTTGTGTTGAGACTTACTAGACTCCACTACCACAGGCAGTCCTATCAAGCCCTCAGGATGCAGGATGGTCAAGACCTTTCAAGACCTTCTCTTCCCAGGATGTGGGTTGTAAGGGAAGAGTGGAGGGGACCAGTCTTCTGGACCTGTAGCTGGTACCTGGATGCCATGGAACGGACTTTCTCCCTGAGGTCGTTCTACCTCTTCCTGGTGTCATCTGTTGTGTGCAGGGTGGTGCCTACAGAACTCACTCTGTTGACTATCCTTTCCCATATTTCCATTTTCCTGGTGATAGTAGTGTGCTGGGCTCAAAATAAATGTGGTTTTACTCTTGTGATTTCATCCACCATGACTCTTAACTCATCTTCAGTGAAACAGGGATTTTACGGGGTAGCATGGTGGGGATTAAAAAATAAGTGATGGGAAATTAACAGGTGACGGTGAGGTAATTGGGTTTGTAAGTGCAAATGGATGTCATTGGGAATAGGAGTGTGTTGAGGGTGTGGGATATGTAGTTAGGGAAAGTTGTGGGTGTGCCTAATCTATGGTTTGGTAATTTGTTGATGTGCTCTGGCTTGGGTGTTTGCCATTGTAGATGCAATGGATTGTGCTTTGCAGGTGTGTCAGGTGTAGCAATGTGTGTCAGCTGTGTTGTTTTCAGATCCATCCAATGTGGTGTTGTGTATTACTTTGCTGAGTGCGAACCGCCGTGGTTCAGACTGGCATTGTTGGACCGCCATGGATGTCGGATACTGCGATTTTTTACTTGTAATACGTTTGGTGGCTGATCGACAGGCTGTCAGTACTGGTGGTTGAACCACCTATTTCTTGCCCTCAACAGTACTGGCTGTATGGGTTTTAGGCTTGCTTTTAGCAGTCCTGTCTATGTAACTCGTAATACGGCGATATGTATGACCGCCAACCTGGCAGTCTTTTGGCGTGCGCCACTATGGAGGTTTGGTGGGCCGACCGCCAAACTTGTAATAAGGCCCTAAGTGCTGGCAACGGGGGCAGGCTGTGCATCTGCAATGTGTGCCCGGTCCCAAGTCCTAGGGAGCAGGAGGGAACACGCTGGGTTGTGTACAGAGGGGCACCCCCTTTGCTGTCCTTTAGGTTCCTGGAATGGGGCTCTAGGATCCCTTAGGTTCCTGGGATAAAGCTCTCGCATCCCTTATGCTATGGCCCTCAGGAAGATGAGTCCCCCGCGGACAGGAAACATTTTGGAGATGGGGCTCTATTCACAGCCCCTCACCCAGTACATTTAATAAGTGCTTAGGGTACCGGAGTGGGGCTCCAGGATCAGTTCCCTGTGAGAAGGGTCCCCTGGGGCAGTTAAAACATTGGGAGGAGGGCCACAGACACCCTTTCCCCAAATTTAAGTAAAAGGTTTGAAAGTCCACCAAACACCAGTCCCTGGCCACCCCACAGGTGCTTTAGGTGAAAAAGGGCATTCCCCCACATTTTAAAAAAAATATTTGGAGCACTGCCATTAATATATATATATATATATATATATATATATATATATATATATATGGTGGTCACTTCAGCTGCTGTCTGCAAAGTTTTGGAGTGATCCGTTAAGCGGGGACATAGAAAAAGAGGGGTCCTAAAACACATTTTCCCCATTCATTTTTCCATAGGGATTTTGAACAGTGATAGCGCCAAAACCACTGGAGGTAATTTCATCAAATTTGGCAGAAAGGTAGCTTTTAGTCCAGAAAGAGGCTTTTTTAATTTGGTGTAAATCCATTTAGCAGTTTTCTAGTTATTACATGAAAACCCAATTTGTATTTGTAGAGACGCAGATCCTCCTTAGATCCTCCTTGGATCCTCCTCAGATCCCCATTGATCCTCCTCGGATCCTTCACAGATTTAGAGGAAAAGCAAGGCCCTGATTGGCTGGCCACAACCTGACAGAAAAGTTGCGGCCACCAAGTTGTTTCTCGCATTGCCTGCGGTGGGTAACTGTGTAAAAACATTTAGGGAGTCAGGATACAGGTATCCTGACCCCATAGGACACATGGAGGGGTCCCTTTTTTGCCCAATCTGCGGATACGAGGATTTGAGGATCCTGCTTGGAGCCTCCTTGGATCATCATGGAATCCAGGAGAAAAGCAAGGCCCTGACTGGCTTGCCGCAGCCTGACCCAAATATTAACATGTGCATTAAAAATATCATAGAAATTCACAGAAAAAAAACACTGGTTGGATGGACGTCATAGTTAGGTTGATGTTTACCCATACAAAACAATAGAAACTCTGCAGTTATAGGTATAATTTTAGCTATACTTATCTGAAGAAACAATAACTCGTGCCGTAAAGTAACTTTAGGTCACAAGTTACAGTTTCTTGATATAGGTATAACTATATGTAAGTCTAAAGTTCCCAGGGAAAATTGTATGAGGAAA
This sequence comes from Pleurodeles waltl, assembly GCF_031143425.1. NCBI lineage: Eukaryota > Metazoa > Chordata > Amphibia > Caudata > Salamandridae > Pleurodeles > Pleurodeles waltl. The sequence goes on from NC_090438.1 coordinate 573,264,699, forward strand.
ACATGTTATAACCACCCTTTCCCCCCACTTTTTCTTGTCCTGTACTTGACGGATCACACTGAAACTTTCCAGGAAGGAGCTAGAATGAATTAATCCTTTTTTTTCTTTTTTTGGAAAGTTTTGTGAAAATTCTTCAAATGGCAAACCAAAAAATACATTTCATATGGAAGCCTGGTCCTAACTATCACTACATAGTGGCAACTGCAAATATATGTCCACTTAAAAAGCAAAGGTTAAAGTTAAAGTGATGTTATAGTTAGATGAAAATGTCAAATAAAATAAAACCACTGAAACTCACCACTTTTAGTTATCTCAAGTAACTATAACTCACAATCTCACCCCCCCCCAAGAAAAATAAAAAAAAACAGTAAGGGCCTCATGACGAGGTTGTCAGTCGGACCGCCAGGCCACCATGTTGGCCGTCCTGAAAAGAGTGCCCTATTACGAGTCATACAGGCAGGACTGCCGACTGCCAAGCAAAAAAAGGCGGCCTGAATATAGGCGGTCCGACCTCCAGCGCCATCAGCATCATTGCCAACCACCGAGCTTATTACAAACACACAGTCCGGACCATGGCAGTTAGCGGTCAGCAAAGTAACAGTCAACGGCACATTGGATGAATTCAAAAACAACACAGCTGACGTACATTGGCCAAGTGAACACATCTGCAAAGCACACTATAAAACACACCCCTTCACAGACCACAATCCTTTGCACTTTCACAGCAAGACAAAGAAGCCGGAGCAACTGAAATCCATCCATCCCGTTTTTTCACCATCCCATTGAACACCCTGAACACACCTTTGTCCATTCACACCCTACTGCACTTCCCCTGTTAAGTAAGTCACTGTCACCCTCAGTGTTTTTTTCACCATGTCACATTCCAAAAATCTCAGTTTTACCAAAGATGAGTTAAGAGTCATGGTGGATGAAATCATGAGAGTAGAGCCACAATTATTTAGAGCACAAGTCCTGCACACTATTTTCAGTAGGAAAATGGAACTGTGGGACAGGATCATCAACAGAGGGAATGCTGGCTGTAAGCACAACCCTGTACACAAAGAAGAACATTAGGATGAGGTAGAATGGCCTCTGGGGCAAGGGCCGTTCCATTGGCTCCAGGCAACAGCTGCAGGCCAAGAAGACTGGTGGTGGCCCTCCCAGTGCCCCAATAATACTCTTTTCCCTGAAGGAGAAGGACTTGGCCATACTGCATCCTGAGAGCTTGACAGGAATACCTGGGGGAGTGCAGTCTGGTAAGTCGCAACACAAACAAATGTGACCAAAATGCAATGTCATGCACGCTCATAGCTCAGCTTTGCCAATTGTCTTATTCAGGTACCTCATCAACATTCAATACCCAGAGTTTCTGAGTGTTAAAACTGTCAATGGCTATCATTAGACCCATCATCACAGTTACCAAAGCCCTGTCTGTATTTCCAACCACCAGCACAGTGATCACTTCTCCATATACCCCAGTTTGTAAACTTTCAATTGAATTGTACTCATCTGGGAGGATGCCATTTGTCAAGTGTTAGGAAGTGGAGGGACTGACTTGACTACAACTCTCAGGAGGCCCTGTTTCAGAACTCCAACCTCCAGCACCGGGTTCACTTGCACAATTACCCTTGTTTGTTAACTCAAAAATGGAAGTGTACTCACCTGGGAGGATACTATTTATATAGTTTGTGTAGTAGAGAGAGTGACCTGACTACAACTCCCAGCAGGTCTCATGTCAGTAACTACAAACACCAGCACAGTGTTCACTTGGCCAAATACCCCTGTGGCTTTACTCTCAATTCATGTGTACTCACCTGAGAGTATACCATATGTATAGTGTATGCAGTAGAAGGAGTGACCTGACTGCAACTCTCAGGAGGCACTGTTTCTGTTACTCCATCCAGCACAGTGTCCTCTGGTCCAAAGGCCCATGTTTGACAACTAACAAAAGAAATGTACTCATCTAGGAGTGGGCAAGCACAGATCATGCTCAAATCAGAAACATGTCTGTCTACCTAGCTTCATCTTGAGTTGCTAACCCAAGATTAAACTATTGAGGACAGGAAGAACAGCTTACCCAGTGTGTGCAAGATATAATACTAAGGTCTCAAGATGCATCACTAGATTTGCAGCAGCAGCAGACACATTGAAACAGCACTGTGCACATGATGACTCCAATCACATATGCAACCAAGTCCTGGGTCTGACTGTATCCCCCTCAACTAGGCCTTCAAATGGTCAAAGCCATATCCACTGTGTTGGCTTCACTGGTGGCAAGATGTCATTTTCAGGCCATCCTCCCAATTGCTACTGATCTGCACATCTCAGCAGCCGCTAGAGTCTAAATGACTTGGCATGCTTCACACATGGCACGTGAGTGTACCCATCAAGCTCTCTGCTTACTGTAACTCTAATCTTTTGGAGGTAGATGTCACAATACAACCAACAACAATGCACATTTTACAGCAACAGATGGATCTGGCACTGGGCAGAGGCCCTGAAACAGACTGCTACTTCTCCCTGGCTGAAGCCCTCAGTGAAGACGACACTCCTGGATGTCTGAACGTGCAGGACAGTTCTGGCCCATCTGGGCAACCTGGTCAGATGGCAACAGTGAGTCTCAGTGTCTACCATCTTGTGCCCCCCAGTCATGGATCCTGAGATGCAGTGCAACACTTCAGACAATGAGTGTCCAGGAACAAGCGGAGGGGGTGCCCTGTGGCAAGGGCACAGGCTCATGGGGTAGGGTGCATGGGAGGGATGATGTGGGCAAGGGTGAGGCCACTGGTGCTGCTCTTGGCCAGGACACCATCAGTCACGTGTTTGGGGTCTATCAGGAGCCCCAAGGCATGACGGGCCAGGTGTTGACTGAACTCCAGAAAATCAAGCAGCTACAGAGGGACATGCATCTGGACATGCTGGAACAGCTGGCAGCCCACAATACCAACATGGCCACCCTAACAGTGGTTTTGAGGGACATGCATACCACACTGAGCCGGGCTTTTTTAACACCAGTCTACTCCTCCTTTGGCCAATCAACAGCAGGCCCAGCAACATCAGTGCCAGCCACTGGAAGGGAGGCCCTGCCAGAGAAACACCAATGGCCAGACACCCTCTGTAGCAGCAGATACACCCCCCTGTCCCCCCTCCCCCCACAAGCAGGGACTTCCAGCAAATAATCCAGGAGGCACGGATGGCAAAACATCCACCACTGTCAGTAATAATCCTATTCCTTAAGGAACTCCTTTGTGTGTTACATATTCACTGTGGACTGATCCTGAACCACCTATCATTTCCAATGGGAGGAATACTCTGGACTTTGGACTCCCAGTGGTGTGGTATCTACTCTAATGATTTCATTCACCATGACTGACCCCTTCACATTTGACTTCTTGTTGAGTCATGTCACATATTTGTTGTGTTAGTCATAGCTGCACAATAAATTTGTCTGATGATTTTGATTTCATATTTATTCATGTATATATGTCAGATCATGTGAACCATACAATGATGATCCAAGCTACTTGTCCATTATGGGATATGTTTCATGTACATCGTGTCCAGCTCAGAATTACAACCCTCCCACACCAACACATACATACAAGTTTCTGCTCAAACTAGAAATTGTATTACAGTATTCAGCACATTGGTTGTCAATCTGTGAGCACCAGTGGAAAGCAAAAATGATTGACTCATACTGAGTAAATGAACATGTTGACAGATACGGACCTCCAGACCACAGTAGGAAGGGATTTGTCAGACATTGTCTTGTAGAATAGGCAAAAATTGATGTGGTTGATGTCAGCAGTTTGACCCTTATCACATACCACACAAAAGTAATCCAACGTCACATAATTCAAGATACAGACATACAAAGATGGCAGTACAACAGTCCCTAATCACAGGCACATCATAATCCAATGCCCATGCATCTGGTGGTATGACACAAGCATAAGTCAGTGCTGTGGTACAAGCACCGTGGCCTACAATGATGAAAAACATCCACAGCTAGCTACAGGTCAGACAAAAAGAGTGTTTAGCTAATGTGAAGGGAAAATGACTTGGTCTTAAGCTAGAACTACATATTCATGCCCGCCTGATGACACACATGATGCAATCAGCCCACCACAGCACACAATACAAGTCAAATTAGAACTTCTGACCTTCCACCCAAACACTATGCAGGCTGTCTTGGCACAGGTCTCATACACCCAAACTCTGTGACCTACATTACCTGGCCTAATCCATGTCCACCTAGTATGTCAGAACAGCATCACATACCTGCCAATGTCACAACTCCAAAATGCCCACATGAAGAAGTCATGGTGAAGGTACCTGTACAACAAGCAATACAAGAAGCATAGGCTTGAAACCATACATATGACACAAGACGTATAGCAAGCATCAGTAAAACAAAGTATACTACAAGGAACCTGACAGTAACAAAGCAACATTATCAAGGTGGGGATATGTCAAAAGCTATCTCATCAAGCAGCCTTTGGATAATTAGCTCCCTAGATGTATCCAAAACACTCAACTTAAAACATTCTCACAACTACAGTTTATCAGTCACAGTCATGACCTCACAAGACATACTTACACACATGAGATGTAGCTGTGGATAAGATCTTCTCTTAAGTCATCTCCTTCCTCTTCACCACTGTCATCCTCACTTGGAATTTCAGGACTATCACCTGGTGACACTGCAGGCTCCCCCTGCTCCGGGATGTACGGGCTATTCCTCAGTAGGGCGATGTTGTGGAGCATGCAGCATGCCACAGTGATCTGATACAATTTCCCTGGTGAGTAGAGGAGGGCTTCAACAGTCCTATCCACACACATAAATCTGGTCTTTAGGGGCCTAAACTTCAGCTCTACTACCTGCTGTGTTCTTCCATGGGCCTCACTGAAGCAAGCTTCTCCTGGTGTAGTTGGATTCCTCAGCAGCATCAACAACCAAAGACGGTTTGTACAGCGACAGCTCCTCCGCAATGGCTGAGGAGTGTTGCCCCACTGGCTCAGAGCCAGCAGCTGAAAAATATAATATTTTATTATCATTTTATTTTTCAGCTGCTGGCTGAGTCAGCATGTGGTGGGAGGGGCTGGGTGGCCCATAGGAGGGAGGAGGAGGAGTGGAGTAGTGGGGTGCATTTAAGTACACAAGTCAGTTATGGCAGCTATAGGCCAGCCAAACAGACATGCACAGTTAGGTTTTTCCAACCCAGCTGTATTGCATGGCCAAGTTGGAGAAACAGCACAGACTCCCTGTGCCTGAGTGCGTGGTAAACCAGCCAGCTCAGACGAATCACTGACCTGCTCTCATGGTTGGTAATAGCATGAGAGCAGTGTGGGGATGGCACAGGGAGTCCCTGATGCTGTCCCAGGGAAAGCTGGGACCAGGGAGCAGAGGAGCGCGAGACGGTCAGCAACACCATGTAAGTGTTTTTCTCATTATTAACCCCCCATGCTTCCCTGTGCCCCTCTACCTGCCCCACCAATTTTAATTTGTGTTGGCTGCCACCAGGTTTGGTTATGCTGAGTTTCCTGTTAAGGAATGGGACAAAAGTGAACCAATGAGTCCCTCACTTCATGATTGTAGCACCTGACATTCCACACCCACAATCAGGACAGACGTGACTTACCAACCAGCCTGGCCCTCTCTTGGTGAAGTTGTGACATCTGCTGGGGTATAGTGCTTGTTAGAGATTGGACCCCCAAGTTGGCAGAGGTATACACTTTTGTCCAAGTAAGGACCAAAATCCTACTCAGGGTAAGTCACAACACAATCCAAATTATTCTGTGCACACCGTCTGGTAGCTTGGCACAGAGCAGGCTGGCTTAGAAGGCAATGTGTAAAGTATTTGTGCAATTAGTCACACAGTAACACAGTGAAAACACCACAAAAAATGATCCACACCAGTTTAGGAAATTAGATAATATTTATGTAAATAAAATAAGATCAAAACAACAAAAAAATCCAATATGCACAAGTCAAGATATCAATTTTCAGAGGTTCAAATGAGTCTCAGTTCTTAAGAAACAGGGATTGTATCCTTTCAACACACAGTACCTGGGATCCATAAAAAATAACGATGAACATGTCACAGAAAAGGAGATGCGTCAAAAATTAAGGCACTGCATTGGACTTTCTGGTGCAGCACAGACAATGTGCCGTTTCTTTCCATGCTGCAAGGTTATGCATCGATTTACAGAAGCGCAGTCTTGGTTCCAAGAAAATGCATTGAAAAATAAGGTGTTGCGTCACATTTTTCAGTGCAGCACATATGATGCATCATTTATTTCCACACTGCATGGGGATGTGTTGATTTACAGGAGAGATTCCCTGCTGAAATGCGGGGATGTTTTGACACCATGGGACAATGTTTTGAAAATCTTTGACGCGCTGGTAACAATAAGCATTGATCCGGTAGGTGATGTGGTGATTTTTCATCTGCGAGGGAGGCGCTGTGTTGATTTCTGCAGGTGTTGCATTGATCTTCTGATGCATGGGAATTTTCTTCTCTTTGTTGAAGTCTTTGTGGCCCTGAGACTTCAGAACAGGAGGCAAGGTTAATCCAAGCCCTTGGAGAGCACTTGAGGGGAAGGCAGAGTCCTTTCAGCAGAGTCAGGGGTCAGCAGGCAACAGGGCAACAAGCAGGGCAGCAGTCCTTTTCAGCAAAGCAGTCCAGATGAGTCCTTCTGGCAGCAAGGCAGTCCCTCTGACAGAGTCTAGGCGTAGATCCAGAAGGGCCTGATTTGGTGGGGTGAGAAACCCAGTATATATTCCCAAAAGTGCCTTTGAAGTGGGTGTAAACTTCAAAGAATGGATTGAAGTGCACAAGTTCCCCTTTCAACCCAGCCCTTTCTCTCTGTGGGGGATTATCAGTCCTTTGTGTAAGGGCAGGCTATTGGCCTTTAAAGTGAAAGGGAGAGCCCTTCCGCCCTTCCTGCCCAGGGAGACATATTCAGTATGCAGATGAATGCAGATGTGAATGAGTGTCCCGTGTTTATGGCTGTGTGGGTAGAATGCACAAGGGGAGCTGTCAACCAGAACAGTCCAGACATGGATTGGAGACAGGCTGTAAGGCACAGATGTCAGTAAGTGCAGAGAAATGCCTACTTTCTAAAAGTCGCATTTCTAAAATAGTAATATTAAATCCAACTTCACCAGTGAGGAGGATTTTCCGTCACTATTCTGGCCATATTAAACATTACGGGGCTACTCCTTTCAGGTTAGAATCTGTCACTTAAAATTATATAGGCCAGTTCTAATGCTGGTCTATTAGAGTAGCAGGCCTTGCAGAAGTGGAAAATGAATTTGTGAGTTTTCTACTCATAGGACATATAAAACACATAAGTACTTGTCCTGCCTTTTACTTACGTAGCACCCTGCCCAATGGGTTACCTAGGGCCTCCCTTAGGGGTGACATATGAGAAAATCAGAGTTTAAGGCTTGGCAATTCGTTTTAAATGCCAAGTCGAATTAGCATTGAAACTGCACACACAGACCTGGCAATGGCAGGCCTCAGACATAGTTAAGGCACAACTTATGTGGGTGTTGTAGGAGGCTGGCCTGGCTTATAGTGGGTACCTTGTGGTACTTACACCTTGTGCCAGGTCCAGTTATCCCTTATTAGTAGAATAGAGGTGTTCTAGCAGCTTAGGCTGATAGAGGCAGCTATAGCAGAGCAGCTTAGGCTGAACTAGGAGACATGCAAAGCTCCTACTATACCACTTCTATCATATAGCACTATATCATAAGAAAACACAATACTCAGAGTTACTAAAAATAAAGGTACTTTATTTTAGTGACAATATGCCAAATATCTCAGAGGATATACTCCCTTAGGAGGTAAGTAATATACACAAAATATATGCACACAAACCAAAATCAGGTAAGTAACAGTTGAAAAGTAGGGCAAACAATGTAGAATCACAATAGAATGCAATAGGGAGAAATAGGCCTAGGGGCAACACAAACCATATACTCCAAAAGGGGAATGCAAACCACAAATGGCCCCCAAGCCTAGTGTAGTGTGTAGAGGGTCACTGGGAGTGTAAGAAAACACTAAGGGTGTCCAAGATACCCCACCCCAAGACCCTGAAAAGTAGGAGTAAAGTTACCCTACTACCCCAGAAAGACAGTAAAGACAAGATAGGGGATTCTGCAAGGACAACACCTGACTGCAAAACACTGAAGACGGATTCCTGGACCTGAGGACCTGTAAAGGAAGGGGACCAAGTCCAAGAGTCACACAAGTGTCTGGGGGGGCAGGAGCCCACGAAACCCCAGATGAAGGTGCAAAAGGGCTGCCTCTGGGTGGAAGAAGCTGAAGATTCTGCAACAACGGAAGGTGCCAGGAACTTCTCCTTTGGTCAGAAGATGTCCCATGGTATGCTGGAGGATGCAGAGTTGTTTCCATGCATAAATACCACAAACAAGCCTTGCTAGCTGCAAGAGTCACAGTTGAGGATTTTGGGTACTGCTAGGGCCCAGGAAGGACCAGGAGGTCGCCCCTTGGAGGAGGAGACAAAGGGGGCACTCAGCAACTCAGAGAGCCCATGCAGAAGCAGGCAGCTCCCGCAGAAGCACCTGAACAGGCACTTAGAAGATCTGAGGACAATGGTCGACTCAGAGCAACAAAAGAGGGTCCCACGACGTCGGAGTCCAACTCAGCGAGTTGGGCAATGCAGGATGGAGTGCTGGGGACCTGGCTAGGCTGTGCACAAAGGAAGTCTTGCAAAAGTGCACAGAAGCCCGAGCAGCTGCAGTTCACACAGTACACAGGACTCCTGTCTGGCGTGGGGAGGCAAGGACTTACCTCCACCAAATTTGGAGAGAAGGGCCACTGGACTGTCAAAGACACTTGGACCCAGCTGCTGTGTTCCAGGGACCACGCTCGTCAGGATGAGAGGGTCCCAGAGGACCAGTGATGCAGAAGTTTGGTGCCTGCGTTAGCAGGGGGAAGATTCCGTCGACCCACAGGAGATTTATTCTTGGTTTCCAGTGCAGGGTGAAGGCAGACAGCCCTCAGAGCATGCACCACCAGGAAACAGTCGAGAAATCCATCAGGATGAGGCGCTACAATGTTGCTGGTAATCTTCTTGCTGCTTTTGTGGTTATGCAGGCGTCCTGGAGCAGTCAGCAGTAGATCCTTGGCAGAAGTCGAAGAGGGAAGTGCAGAGGAACTCTGGTGAGCTCTTGCATTTGTTATCTGGTGAGATACCCACAGGAGAGACCCTAAATAGCCCTCAGAGGAGGATTGGCTACAGAGAAAAGGAAGCACCTATCAGGAGGGGTCTCTGACGTCACCTGCTGCCAGAATGGTATTGGGGGGGACAATTCCATGATCCTAGAAATGTTACATGGCCATGTTTGGAGTTACCATTGTGACGCTGCATAGAGGTATTGACCTATATGTAGTACACACATGTAATGGTGTCCTCGCACTCACAAAGTCCAGGGAATATGCCCTGAACAATGTGGGGGCACCTTGGCTAGTGCCAGGGTGCCCACACACTAAGTAACTTTGCATCTAACCTTCACCAAGTGAGGGTTAGACATATAGGTGACTTATAAGTTATTGAAGTGCAGTGTAAAATGGCTGTGAAATAACGCAGATGTCATTTCACTCAGGCTGCAGTGGCAGTCCTGTGTAAGAATTGTCTGAGCTCCCTATGGGTGGCAAAAGAAATGCTGCAGCCCATAGGGATCTCCTGGAACCCCAATGCCCTGGGAACCTAGGTACCATATACTAGGGAATTATAAGGGTGTTCCAGTGTGCCAATCAGAATTGGTAAAATTAGTCACTAGCCTGCAGTGACAATTTTACAAGCAGAGAGAGCATAAACACAGAGGTTCTTGTTAGCAGAGCCTCAGTGATACAGTTAGGCACCACACAGGGAACACATATAGGCCACAGACTTATGAGCACTGGGGTCCTGGCTAGCAGGATCCCAGTGACACATATCAAACACACTGACAACATAGGGTTTTCACTATGAGCACTGGGCCCTGGCTAGCAGGATCCCACTGAGACAGTAAAAACACCCTGACATATACTCACAAACAGGCCAAAAGTGGGGGTAACAAGGCTAGAAAGAGGCTACCTTCCTACAGGTGTCACAATCAGTGCTGCAGGCCAACTAGTAGCAATTCAGTTTCGGGCCCTTGGCACCTCTAGGGCACTTTACTAGGGACTTACAGGTAAATTAAATATGCCAATTGGGTAGGAGACAGTGTTACCATGTTTAGGGGGGAGAGCAATGCACTTTAGCACTGGTCATCAATGGTAAAGTGTGTAGAGTCCTAAAACCAGCAAAAACAGGGTCAAACAAATGGAAGGAGGCAGGCAAAAAGTTGTGGGATGGCCACCCTAAGGTTGTCAGGTCTAACAGTGTTGTTCTGCATTATGAAAGAATCATGGGCTGAACCCGGATAACAGGCACACATATGTAAGATGTAGAGATCCACCAAACAGACAACTTGCACGTTGATGGAATGGAAGTTCTTTCTGTTGCAAAAGACTTGTTCAGTGGCCTGTGGTGGCACCAAGCCAACACTTGTGCCATCAGTGGCCCCCACAATATGTGGGAGGCAGGTGAAATCATAAAAGTCTGCCTTAACATTGGCTAAATCCTCACATCGGGAGAACTGTTTATAGCTGTCTATGTGTTTCACCACTGTTGAGAGGAAATCCTTCAACACCATACTGAACATAGATTGGGACATACCAGCAAATAGGGCCACTATATGTTGGAAAGACTCTGTGGCCAGGAAGTGCAATACTGCTATGACTTGTTCAATGGGTGGTATGCAGGTTGAATAACTAATAGCTGGCATCAGATCTGGCTCCAACTGACGCCATAAGTCCACCATGCTTTGCCTATCCAGGTGGTATAACATAATTATATGCTGTTGCTCCATGGTCTGAAGTTCTGGCAGTGGACCGTAGACAGGAGGTTGTCGCATCCTCCCTCTCCCAGGGTACCTATCTGTGACAAGACATGATTTGTAACATTAGTCAGTATGTCCACAGCAACATGCATGATGCATGCCAAAACCATCATGTGACAAAGCATTTCTGATTTGATAGACATGACACCCAGTACACATCCCTGCTGGCAACTACACAAGGGTCACATGTGACCCCAATGCTTGTCAACACATGTGTTCACAACATGGATTTGGATAAAACGTACATATCTGTTACACAATTGCCCCTTAAAATGTGACTGTATTTTCTAACTGCCAAAAAGACCATCAGCGGTGGTGCACTGTGCACTGCCGTCAAATGACATCTGTGCCCTGCAACACGCTACACTGGTGGTTGTGTAGAAGGACCTACATGACAAGACAGAATAACAGTATTTGACATGCTGCAACACATATATTGTAGGTGTGATGCAGTTTACAAAGCCAAATACAGTATTTCAGGCCACCTAAATGGTGAATGCCTGACCTACTCCACTGGATATTAGTAATTGCCTGCGACCGCTGTCGGAAGTCACCTGGGGGTTAGGGAGTTCCGACTGCGGCAGACACAGCCATAGGATAACATTGTTGCCTACGGCGGTCGCTGCCCAATTGCTTTGACCTTCGGTGGTGAACACCATGTTGTGTACATTCATTCACTTGACTGGTGACACTGCTGCAAGCAACACTTCCATGACCTGAGCTGCTGTGGCCTGCCTCTGGGAGCAATCATGCCACATCCAGCAGGTGAAAGGGTCCCTGCCTTTTCTCCAGGGGAGCTGGAGAGGCTTGTTAATGAGGTCCTTCCCCTGGATGGACAGCTCAATGGCTCACCAGAAGAGCAGGTTAGTACCTCATCGGCACAATTGACTCTGTTTGACATCATCCTTTCCCTTCTCACAGGCTACAATGTGCCTGTGTGTGCCAGTTAGACTTCTTGTGTGGCACCAATGGGATGCCACGTGCAGGTATTGGTGACCAGAACTGTATGTTAAGTTTATTCACATTGTGTTGTGTGCACTTTTTTGTGGTCCTAGATTCTCCTTGTGTTTGATGCGCATAACTAGGCAAGGATACTTTACTGCCATCCAATGACATCTCTTTCCTCATGTTTGTTATAAATGTTGGACAGCATGTATGTGCATTACAGCACAAGCTGTTTACGCATCTTGTATGAGTCATTTGAGGATCTTGTGAGCAATATGTATAGTATCACACATCTTTCAACCCATCTCTGGCCTTGCAAAACTGTTGTCTGTAATCCATAACCTTACCAACTCTGCCCTTCAGGTTGCCACACAAACCACGTCAAATTTCTGATGGCCTCATGATGTATTGTCATGCATGGAAGTGATGGAATATGAGTGACATATAGGTTCAGTATGCTCAGTCTGCAGAGACAAGGCCCTTTCACATGTATCTCCCAGTATGGGAACAAGTCCAGGATGTGGGAGAGTCACTGTGGCCATGCAACTATGGCGCTGTGTCCATTCCCTGTACACCAGCAGATCGTGGCATGTGGAGAATATGACGCTCTAGTGGCAAAACTTTCCCTGAATGCTCAGTCCATTTACTAGATTAGGAATGGGTACTGAGGTACATCCAAGAAGTAGTCCATATGTGCATTTTGCATCATTGTCACATGTATCTCCCAGTATGGGACCTAGTCCAGGCTGTGGGAGAGTCACTGAGGCCATGCAACTATGGCACTGTGCCCATTCCCTATACACCAGTAGATCATGGCATGTGGACAATATGATGATCTAGTGGCAAAACTTGCCCTGAATGCTCAGCCCATTGACAAGATTAGGAATGGGTACTGAGGTACATCCAAGAAGTAGTCCATATGTGCATTTTGCATCATTATCAATGTGTGTCTTTGACTCATGACAGGCCCCTTACTCCCACAGCTCTCTTGTCACCTTCACATAAGTCATATTTGTCCTGTACAGGCTTATTACACAAATGACAGTCCCACAGTGCAGATAGTATGTTGGTTCCGGGGGAGGCCAGGATATGTGAGTCGTTACCTTGGTCACATAGCCGAAACTGTACAATGCATATCTTTGAATGTTGGATGCCATCTCTGTAAGATAAACACATATGTCCAAAGGAGTGTTCTGTGGTACAGAACGCACCCCTTGAAGTAGCATGACTTTGCATTTGTTAGGCCACATGTCTACACATGGACAGGGAACACACTTTCTGTACCCACCATGCCAGCCATTCATTGTCTCTCAAGTGTAATGGTGAAGTCTGTATTATGGAAGTTGCCTGTAGGGACTCTGTGCAGTGAGTCAATCTTGCAGAGTGTGAATGTGTTGCTCCATTCAGGCCTGAAGAGTTTACCCTTCAGAAAACACGTGTGTAATATTTCATTGTGGCTCACATCAAGGTACATGTTGCTGAAGCATGGACTACCTGAAGTCAGTAGGCCTTCTTAGTCATTGTAGGCCCTGTGGGTTAGTCTGCAGATGGATACACATCTGTCGTCATGTCCCTGTACTTATTGTCTTGTGTGCTTTACACTTGTGGTGTGTTGACAATTTGAAATTTCTTGCTTTCTGACATGTGTATGACTCAACCATTTGTGCCAAAACCTGTGATTGTAATCTCTTGATTTGTCTCTTGCATCCATGCAGGAAAATACCCATCAGAAGAAGGAGATATGGAGAGCCATTGCCCAGAAGGTGTGGACCCTGGGGGTCCACAGCCAGGGGAGCACCCAATGTCGCAAAAGGTGGGAATACCTGAGACTCTGGGCCTGGTAGATCATGGAGGTCCTGCTGATGCTGTTCTCCCAATGTGGGTGGGGCCCATGATCCCCGTAAATGTCCCACATCCTGGCGGTGGCGTGTCCAGACCTTGATGGTTGTTTGAGGGGGGCAACAGCAGCCACAAGGTACAGGGCACATTCCTGTCTGTTACATTGCCAAGTTAAAGTGGTAAATTCTGACATCTCCCCTGGGTATTAGGGATGAGCTGTGTGTGGCACAGTAGATGAGTGTGTAGATTTGTGATGTGGTGCATATTGATGTACCTAGCCTGTTGGCCCAGAGACCTAGGACACAACTGTGTACAATCCACAAACAATGTTCTCTCCAGGGACAACACATGGCTGTGTACATTGATCAATCTAGTAATGTTTGTTGTTGTTGTGGGTGTAAAATCTACACAACATACACATACTCCTCAGTTTTACAGGCCAAAGGAAAGGAAGTGATGGATCACTATACTCAGCCATGTGTCTGGTCAAATGAGGATACTGGCATCTGCCACCCAGAGGCTACTTGTCTTCAGCGTGTGGCAGGTGTTGGTGCCTCCCTACTGTCTGTAATGTGAAGATGGCCATCATACATGTAACAGGGCATACATTGTCCTTTGGGTCAGCTAAAGATCAATATTGTCCTTTGGTAAGTGGGGAATATCTATTGACATGATTCGTGTGCCATCACTGTTGCCAAATTCCTATTGCCTACATGTTAGCATGTGTCCCTTTCACTTTTGACAAAATGTGTATACTGCTGTTTCATGCACGGTCTAACTGTGTTAATAGGATGATTTCTGTACTCTCTCACATATATGTGCAAGCAACCTGTGTTTTGAATAGGAGATCTGCAATGGGGGTTCATTTCATATAGTGCCACAGGCATGAGTGTATCACCATTGATTGTTGGTTGACACATATCTTCAATTGTCATTGCATGTCATTTGGCATGTACAACTACAGTAGCAATGAGGGACATGAGTATGTGACTAGATTTTTTTGGCCACAGTGTGCATTTCCACGCAGTTGTATGTGCTTTCTCGACTTGCACTTCCATATTCTGCAGATAGGCATGTCACTTGGCCCCAGTATTGTTTGTTCTTGAGATACCTGAAGAGCCAGTTCCTGTGCAAATGTTGTTTTGTGGGGGTGTGCAAAGTGATATGTGTCCCAGGGCAGCATCCTTCTTTGAGTGCTTCTGATGCTCCCATCCCTATTGTGCAGGTATTGTTTGCATAGTGAGCTTTGGATATTTGTCTCTATGACTAGGGTGCATACCATTGTCTCACATTGTGTTGAAATGTGGGTGATTTGTGTGTCCATTACAGGGCAGTTTAATTGGAGGGTTGTGTCTGTTAAATTGCACATCCATTCATATGTGTGTTGCATCTGATGACAGTCCATGGCATGTGTGCAATGTGAGGGTGTCAGTTGTATTGGTAGATGTGATGTTGCTGGGCTGTTGCTGTTGTGTGACACAGTGTTGTGTAAACTTCACTGTACCTGTGCCTAAGAGACCCTGAGTCTTTCTTTTAACATTTTTCAGGGCACAACATGCAATCATAAAACCAGTGTTAAAAGAAAGACTCACAAATATGTTGATTTTTTTTAACTTAAAATGTTATTAGAAATACTTTTATAATAATCGCTATTATCAATCATTGCTTTGTGTGAATTACTGAAACAAACATTTGATAAAAAATAATTTGGTGATTTTTAGAGAAAGATAATAGATCTGCTTTATATATTGACATGATGACCCTTTGAGGAAAGTCATTGGGCCTGTTCTTTATACTTTGGTGTTGTGAATTTCACAAAGTCAGTAAGTCTGCCTGAATGGGGCAAGGACCTGCGAGACCAACTGTATGCTACCCACACCAGAAGGCCATGTATTACAGTAAAAATACCATAGAAATTCATTTGAAAAAAAAAAAAAAAGGTGAAACTGACATTATAGCTAGGAATTTTAATTATGGCTTACTTTGCATTTGCAAACAAACTTTAGAAATTCACTGAAAAAACTCAAGGTTAAAGTAATGTCACAGTTAAGTGACAATCTCAGTGACAATGTAACATTTTAAACTAAAAAAAACACAGAAATGCACCTGCTATAGTTTTCTTTCATTACAATAACTTGTGCCCTAAAGTAACTATAACTTACATCCTCTCCTCACTGCAAAGTCGCTTGCACAAATTCTTGAGCACTGTGAGTTCACACAACACAGAGCACCCAGGACACTGATTTTTTTTTTAAATATATTTTTGTTTCAAACTCGATGTAAACAAAGATTCTCCCATATCAGGAAAAAAGGAACAAACAAAATAAGAGACATTTGGACAAAACACCAATATTCTTATTTGTGAACTGCCCCCCTTTCCTCTTCTCATTTCAAATGAGTACCTTTTTTGACCTTCCGTTTTTGTTTGATTTTACCCCCTCGTCCTCGAGGAGGGACAGTAATAGTGGCAAAAGAGATAACAGAAAGAGACACCTGCCTTAGCATTTCCAACATATTTGAATCCCATTGATACCTTTAAATGGAGAGTGGACTATCCCCGAATAAGGTAGCTCAGGCACCTTGTGAAAAAAAGCCCAATGCGAGACAGCATCTGTCTGCGAAGAGTTGCCACAGAGACCATTATCCTCCATTCCATTTGATTCCAAGATATAAAAGTATGCCATCTATCCAGATCTATATTATTGTGTAGCACTCCTCCCTGACTCACAAACCCTATCTAACTCAGTTCGCTGCCCTGGATCTGACTGATTTCGCCAATCTATTAAAGGTGCCCATATACCTTCTCCTGTACGCCTTAACCTTTTGTCCGTTTTGGCATACAAACCATTTCAAGATTAAAAATAACCAAAAGCCAGGTAAGTGTTATATTGTGAGCACAAGCGGGTTATGGGAGCGTGAGCGTTCAGTCGGATCCCGAACGCGCTCGTGCAAGTAAAAAGGAATGGTATTGTTTTTGAAGGAGGAGGAGCAGTTAGCGAGGGAGACGGCACCGCTCGAGAGGGTTGATTAAACAGCGCTTAAACAAACAAACTAGTGTTTATGTTGGTTTTTACCACAGTAAGCCATTGTTGAAAAGTCAGAGGTGCCTTATCCAGCCAAAAGTAGGCAATACAAAGTTGAAAGAGGGGGTGATTGAACCAGTTGAAGCTCCGGAATGGATTTCGCCAGTGGTCATCACAAGGAAATCAAATGGCCAATTGAGATTTTGTGTGGATCTCCGCAGCGTCAATCAGAACATTGTGACAGACAACTTTCCTCTACCAAACATCAATGAACTCATTATGTTACTTAATGGAGGAAAATATTTTTCTAAATTAGATCTCAAAAGCGCATATCATCAGCATTTATCAACATGGATGGTACTTTCCGTTTCGTAAGAATGCCCTTTGGGTTATCCTCGGCTGCAAGTGTTTTTCAGCATATAATGGCACATGTTTTTGAGGGTTTCAGTAATGTCTTATTCTTTCAGGATATCATTTTAATTTTTGCGTCAACTATTGAGGAACATAGTCAAACTTTGAGGAAAGTTTTAAAGAAACTTTTGGAGGTGGGACTAACACTATGAAAAGAGAAGTGTGTTTTCTTGACTAAAGAGATTGAATATTTAGGACACACCATTTCGGGCGAAGGAGTTAAGCCGAAAAAAGATTTGTTGGAGGCAATCAAACTTCCTCCTTCACCTAAGAATAAAGATGAATTTCGCTGATAAAACAGAGGGGTTGAGAATGTTGTTGCGCAAAGGTTGCAATTTTGTATGGTCAGAAGTGCAGCAAGAGTATTTTGATAAAATAAAGCAAGAGGTGTGTGATGCAAAGATTTTAGTACCCTTTGAAACTTCTTCTTCCACTATACTGACGGTGGATGCTAGTGTGTCTAGTGTTGGTGCTGTCCTGTCTCAAGTTCACCAAGGTGCAGAGAGGACGGTAGCTTTTGCTTCACGATCTCTCATTGAGAGTGAGAGGAATTACTCGGTGATTGAGCGGGAGGCTTTAGCAGCTGCATGGGCTGTAGAGTACTTCAGAACATTTTTGTGGGGCATTTCTTTCAAGTTGAGAACTGACCACAAACCTTTAGTCAAGGTGTTATCAGCAGGTGGTGCCGGTAGGGGTTCTGCGAGGTCAGCCAGGTTGGCAGCTCACTTACAGGAGTATGTATACAATGTGGAATACATACAGGGATGGAGGAACATACAGGCTGATGCTCTATCACGGATGGCTGTGGATTGGAAGTTGGTTGACAGGGAGGCACAACTATTGACGGGAGAAGAAGGAGCGGTGGCTGTGGTGGAAGACGTGGTGCAACATGGTGTGGCGGCTTTCTCTAAAGAAGAGTGGTTGCAAGGTTTGAGGGATGACTCGGTACTACAGTACGTGAGTAAAATGATTGTTGTGGGAGGAAGGAGAGAGAGTGCTGTGGCAGTGTCGGTAAGGCCCTACATAAAGGTTTTGGATGAGTTGTCGTTGGGGGACGGAGGTGTAATAATGAGAGGTGACATATTTGTACCTTCGGAAAAGTTGCGAAGAAAAATCATACATTTGGCACATGAAGGGCATTTGGGACAAACATTGACTCAGAGAAGAGTTAAGGAAAACTTTTGGTGGCCGGGTGTCGATTTGCAAACTGCTCAATGGGTGGAGGAGTGTGTTCAGTGTAAGGAAAGTGAAAAAAGGCTAAAGCTGGGAAAAAAATCTTGGATGGGGCATATTGAGATCCAGGTGAAGCTTGGCACACTGTTTGTATGGACTTTATTGGAACACTGCCGGGAGTGGGTCACCATAAAAAATTTGCTTTAGTCCTGGTGGACATGTTTTCTAAGTGGATGGAGGTTGAATTTATGAGGGAAGTGTCGAAAAAAAGTACTATTTCTGTATTAAAGGTTTTGTTTCGAAGGAAAGGTTGTCCCCATACACTCATTAGCGACAATGGTACACAGTTGACCTCCCTGGAGATGAAGGAATTTTTGTTAACCTATGGTATCACTCATAGGCGTACTGCACTTTACAATCCTCAAGCCAATGGTATCGTGGAGCGTATGAATCGTATGGTCAAGGGTACAATTCAGTTGGCTCTGCAAGGGAACCAAAATGTTGGTTCTGTTGTGCAGGAGGCGATTTGGGCTCATCGTACCACGCAGATGAGAGATAAGGGAAAAACACCATTTGAGTTCATGAGAGGGCGTAAGGCCAGATCAAAATTAGTGTCTGGTTGGTTGAAGGGTGATCGGATAAAACTAAGGAATCAAGTGGAGATGCCACGGACAGGCGGTTATTCCAATATACAAGTTGGCGATTGGGTGAAAGTCAAGGATGGACGTGTGGGGGCAGGTTGGACAAAGTTTTGCGGCCCTTTTGAGGTTAAACATGTAGGGAATTTTTATGTGATTTTGGCCAATGACACTAAATGGAATAAAAGGAGGGTGGCTTTGTATGAGAAAGGCCGTAGAAGTGTAGAAAACCTAAAAATTACTGATGGAGATGAGGAATGCAGTGGGTTTATGCTATCTGAGGGAGGTGTGGAGAGACCGGGTGCTGTCACTTTGCATGAGAATGAGAATGGGGTAGAGGTTTTGGAGGGTCAAACGGGTGTGGAGAAAGAAGGAGATAAGATAGAATTCAGAAGTGGTAGAAGAGTGAGAAGACCACCTGCTTATCTGAATGACTATGTGAGAGATGATGTAAGAAAATAAAATGAAATCTATTTACCTTAAAAAAAAAAAAATGAAATGATGAGTGAGAAAATGGTAATGGAATTTTTTTCCTTGTAATGTATTTCTCTTAGCTTATGTCGAGTTATTGATAAATTTTTATGCTTTTTGTATAAATTGAACGGTTTATCATTTGTTTATAATATATGGTTGTTATTGTCGTATCCTTGTAAAAAAAAAAAAAAGTTTAAAAAAAATGTGTGATGACAGAGGGGGATGTGTTATATTGTGAGCACGAGCGGGTTATGGGAGCGCGAGCGTTCAGTCGGATCCCGAACGCGCTTGTGCAAGTAAAAAGGAATGGTATTGTTTTTGAAGGAGGAGGAGCGGTTAGTGAGGGAGACGGCACCGCTCGAGTGGGTCGATTAAACAGCACTTAAACAAACAAACTAGTGTTTATGTTGGTTTTTACCACAGTAAGCCATTGTTGAAAAGTCAGAGGTGCCTTATCCAGCCAAAAGTAGGCAATACAAAGCCGAGCTGTGACCAGGGCTATGGGGATAAAGCTTTAAGTTTGGCTTCAAACCCTGTCACTCTGTACCTCGAGCAAGAAAAGCTGCTTAGTTAGCTCCACCCTTCTGCCCTCACTCATGTTGATAAAATTAGAGGTATCCTTCCAAAATCTGATGAAAGGACAGCGCCTAAACATATGAACTAAATCAGCCTAGATGGAATTACACAGTGGGCACATAATGCCCACCGAGCCCCCATTTCTCAATTTTAGGAGGCGTGAAGTAGAGCCTGAATGCTGTTTTATAATGCTGGGCTTGCAGATTAGCCGATAATAGGATTGCATTATCATAATCCAAAGATTCTAAAAAAGATGCTCTGTCCATGCTAACCCCAGCCCATATGTCCACTTGACAGAGTGCCCTTCCTGACCATCAGGAGTTAGTATATTTAATTTCTTATAGATCTGCGTGATTGTGCAGTTTCCTGTCCTTGTTAACAGATCCATGAGAGCTATATCCTGAAAGCCCAAGGCCCCAACTTTTTTATGATTTGAAAGTCGCTCACCTTTAGGTATTTAAAAAACTCTCTCTACATCAGATCAAATATACCCCATAGCTCCTCACAATTAATTATTACCCCCCCGCCTGAACAAATCCCCCAGCCTTGAAATACTACCCGCCGCCCACTCCTGCCTAACAGAACCACTACAGATGTCTGGCAGGCATGGATTTCGATGCATAAGAGTGTAGAAATGCATTTGGCCTCGACTCAATTTCCTATGGAGCCGACCCAGATCATGTATGCCCCTTCTACTGTCTTAAACCATTTTTTTAATAGCTGAGTTCTATCTGCCGCATAAAGAGACCATGTGCTACTTTTCCTGGCAGGATTTCATAAATAGTTTGTTACGGTAACCGGCCCATTGCCTCCTGGATCCCTAAATAAAGGACACATAAATTGCAAAGCTGCTGCCCAATAGTACAGCTTGAAATGAGGCACAGCCCGTCCATTTCTCTCCCTAGACGGAATCAGATATTTAAGTGCCCTTCTCGGTTTAGCAAATGTCCACAGAAATCGGCTTATGATCGCATTTATGGTCTTAAAACAGGAGTTTTCTCTAACTCTAAGGGAATAGCCCAAAACAGGTACAGCACCTTCGGGAGAGAGATCATTTTAATCATGTTGGTCCAACCCACAATGATTAAGTGGCAGTTATTCCATTTCTGGAAATCATTAGCGGCTTTTCGGATAAAATTACTTTCTAGCTCTTGATCTAAACCACCCTCTTGTCCTGTACTTGCAGATTTTTATTAATACCAGCTTAGTCTTATCACAGTTGAGAAGATAGCTAAAATAATTGTCATACCTCTTGGCCTCTTGCTCGATTTGTTCTAGAGTGACAATGGGATCTGTTGTGACAATGGCAATATCATCCGCGTAAATCAGAACCTTCGTGCCCCAGTCCTAATTTCGATATAACATGATCAGTGGTGCCCCTCCCGGGGATAAACACATGTTGGCTAGGAGAGACAAGTTTACTGATTACCTGCTTTAACCATGAAGCTAAAATCGCAGTATAAATCTTAGTGTTGATATTTAACAACATTATTGGCCTGTACGATCCCATCTTCTTCGGGGTTTCCCCTTCTTAAAAAAAAACACACATCTTTGCAAAGACCCAAAAGGGTGGGGTCGGTGAGCCTTCCTGCACATGCTTAAGTAAAACCAGCAAATCCAATATGATCTATAAAAAAACAACTCTATACAATTTGAGCGGGGCTCAATCTCCTCCCACCCCCTTCCCAGCCGGCAGGCTTGCAATAGCTTCCAGAGCCTCTTCCAATGAGAGGGCAGCCTCCAATGAATCCCTGTCAGCAGAGCTCACCACCTCTGTGGAATCAGATCTAAAAAGCTTCTCCTGGCCTCCTCTGAACTATAAACACCATCTTCACCTAGATAAAGACTTTCGTAGAAGCCCCGAAATGGCTTACAGATATCAGTGGGGTCTGAAACTATGGTGTCCTGCCCATCCTCAATCTTTATTATTGAAGATTGTGTGTCTCTAGCCCTTTCCCAAACCGTCAGCATGTGCCCCACTTGCTCATCATATTCATAACATTCCCTCCTCCACGTAGTGTACTTCTCTGCAGCTTTTTTATATGAAATTTTAATAATTTCAGCTCTGGTCAGCACGACATTCAGTTGGGCCCGCTCTATACCTTCTCCTACAGTGACCACTGCCACAAGCTTTAACTCGGACTCTCCAATACCTTGTACAGATTTTTAAGTTGATGTTTCTGTCTGGTGGTTCCATCCAAAACTCATAGGGGGTTATTACAACTTTGGAGGAGGTGTTAATCCGTCCCAAATGTGATGGATATACCACCAGCCGTATTACGAGTTCCATAGGATATAATGGACTCGTAATACGGCTGGTGGTATATCCGTCACTTTACTGTCACTTTTGGGACGGATAAACACCTCCTCCAAAGTTGTAATAACCCCCATAGTCTCCCCCCGCACCTCTGCTTAAATACATCCCAGATCACATCGACTGGGGCGCACCCTTGGTTAATCCCTAAAAAGTCAGTGATCCAGCACTTCATATGAGTCTTCTAACCTTGATTTGCAAATAAAGCCAGATCAAAGGTCCAATGTGATTCGGGGTGCTGCAGATTCCTGCCCATTAGCATGAGAACCAGGAGGTTATGGGTGGACATGACCCTGGGGTACTAGGTATACCCCGGGATCTGTTAAGCTTAGCCCAAACATCACACAGCCCATGGGTATTTCCAAGACGTATCAGGGAGTCACAAACTTTTGGTTTCTGACCCGCTTATCGCCTAGCATCTCTAGCTGTGCACCGGAGCAGTTGAAATTCAAATCGCAGTGATAGACCTGACAGCCTTAGCCTGCTCATCCCTAACTTTTTGCCTGCCTCCCTCCACTTTTTAGATATTGTTTTTGATGGTTTTAAGACTCTGCGCACTTTACCACTGCTAACCAGTTCTAAAGTGCATGTGCTCTCTCCCATGATAACATTGGATCATACCCAATTGGATTATTTAATTTACTCATAAATCCCTAGTAAAGTGCACTATATAAGCCCAGGGCCTGTGGATTAAATGCTACTAGTGGGCCTGCAGCACTGCTTGTGCCACCCACTTAAGTAGCTCCTTAACATGGTCTCAGGCCTGCCGTTGCAAGGCCTGTGTGTGCAGTTTCACTGCCAATTTGACTCGGCATTTAAAAGTACTTGCCAAGCCCACAACTGCCCTCTTTCTACATATAAGTCACCCTTAAGGTGTGCCCTGGGTAACCCATAGGGCAGGGTGTTGTGTAGGCAAAAGGCAGGACATGTACCTATGTAGTTTACATGTCCTGGTAGTGTAAAACTCCTAAACTAGTTTTTACACTGCTTTGAGGCCTGCTCCTTTCATAGGCTAATGTTGGGGCTACCCTCATATACCATTTGAGTGGTAGCTGCCATCTGAAAGGAGTAGGAAGGTCATATTTAGTATGGCCAGAATGATGATACAAAATTCTGCTGACTGGTGAAGTTGGATTTAATATTACTATTTTACAAATGCCACTTTTAGAAAGTGAGCATTTCTCTGCACTTACATCCTTCTGTACCTTACAATCCACGTCTGGCTGGGTTCAGCTGACAGCTCCCTTGTGCATTCACTCAGACACACCCCAAACACCGAATACTCAGCCTCACTTGCATACATCTGCATTTTGAATGGGTCTTCCTGGGCTGGGAGGGTGGAGGGCCTGACACTTGCATGTCAAAGGACAGTAGCCTTCCCTCACAAAGGACTGCCACACCCCCTACTGGAACCCTGGCAGATAGGATTGAGCTGAAAGGGGACCTTGTGCACTTCTAAGCCACTCTTTGAAGTCTCCCCCACTTCAAAGGCACATTTAGGTACTTAAACAGGGCCTATGCCCCTACCAACTCAGACACTTCCTGGAGAAGAGAACCTGAACCAGAATCTGCAACCTGCCCAGAAGAACAGCCTGGCTGCCCAAAGGACTCCGCTGACTTCTTTCTGTGAAGGACTGCTGCCTTGCTGTTGCCCTACTTCCTTGCTGCTCTCTGGCTGTGCTGAGAAGTGCTCTCCAAGGGCTTGGATAGAGATTGCTTCCTGTTCCTTGAAGTCTCAGGACCAAAAAGACTTCATTTCTACATGAAGGACTCCTTGTGTGGAGAACATTGACCCACAGCCTGCCAGAAACAACGCACAGCCTGCATCGCGGTGAAAAGTTCACTGCACGCTGAACTGGAACTACGATGCCCGACTTCACAATGAGAAGATTGTCGAAGTGCCAGCGTAGTGACTGGAAGTTCGACGCACAGGCCACTGGATCAAAGCACAGCCAAGCCGGAACGACACAGCCCAACTTCCAGAGAGAAATTGACGCAGCGCCCGACGCACGGTAGAAATTTTCCGAAAACCCCGCAGCCCAAAGAGGATCCACGACCAAGTGCCGAAAATCAACGCACAGCTGTCCCTGCGTGAAAACTAAACTACACATCACCGTGTGCAGCCTGGGAAATTGACGCACACCTCCTTGTTTTCCACACATCTCCTCCTCTGCAGTTCCTTGCGGAGATTTTGAACGTGAACCTTGAAAGAGACATTTATTGCTTTTCAAAGACTAAAGACACTTTATATCACTTTTTCAGTGATATCTCAACATATACTTATTGCATTTTAATCATTTTGACCTGTATCTTATCAGATAAATATTATATATTTTTGTAAACACTGTGTGGTGTATTTTTGTGGTGTTCCACTGTGGTATTGCATGATTTATTGCACAAATACTTTACACATTGCCTTCTAAGTTAAGCCTGGCTGCTCAGTGCCAAGCTACCTCAGGGTGGGCACAGGATTTGGATTGTGTGTGACTTACCCTGACTAGAGTGAGGGTCCTTGCTTGGACAGGGGGCAACCTGACTGCCAACCAAAGACCCCATTTCTAACACGCAGCATATCACTATTGGTGTGGGCCAGAGAGCCAGTTCCATGTTTAACCATTCAAATAAGATGTGTCATCCAATACCAACCCATACACAGTTGCAAGGGTGAATAAGTCACCTGAATGTGTGCACAGAGTTATCACCCATCTGCCATAGCTATCTGCCTTCATGTGTGTGAATCTAAAATACCTGCCTCAAGCCAGGATTGCTACCTCTCTAGACTGTGCCCCCTGTGTTGCTCATTCAACCACCTTGAACCCTAGAGATTCCAGCAGATGCAGCCTGGATAACCTCTACATGGGTCTGTTGCAAGCACAGTATGTTAGAATAGAGCACATTCAGATCAAAAGCCACCCTCCTTTTTGTGGTGTCATTTAGGACACAGATATTAACGGCTGCAAACCAAAGCTTATTTATGGACTCTACACTGGGTAGCAAATAACACAGCTGCTTCTGTTTACCCCCCCTTTGTCACCTTTGCCTAAGTTTCCCTTCAACCTAGTAGCAAAGCAAATTCTCCTCCTTGGATATTTTCTCTCTCTTGCCCGCCCACAGCCCGCCTGTACTTCCAGTCTCCCCCCAAAGCCCCCTCCTCAGAACCCAGCCTGCCCCCGTATCCCACCCACCTCCCCTTTCGCTCCCACAGTGAGGCGGACAGGCCCCCCCAGAGCCAGCATTATGTCAATTAATTAACACCCTTGTCTCACCCCCAACCCCCCAAGCCTAGCTACACCAGAAACATAGTTATTGGCTAGGAGATCTGACACTAAGTTCTCCCCTCCACCACCTGGCAGATGTGAATAGGGAGCCCAAAAAGATTCAAAGTTCAGGAGCCACCAATGTGTCAAAAAACCCTTCACCTTCCCCTTCCCCCAGCCTATAATTAAACCCCACCACAAACCAAAGAAAGTGGAGAAAAGGAGAAAAAACATTGTAATGATAAAATTCATGTAATACGGCAACCATCTGTGGCCTTATAAGCCTCACTTATTCCCAATCCTGCTTCCATCCCTTTTCCCAGACGTCAAGCCCGATATATACTCTGAAGCTTTTATCTCAAAGGAGAATATTCTAATATTGTCCTCAGAAGCAATCTTCAGCTGAGCCGTGTTCAACAGAAAAGCTTCCACACCCAGATCTTGCACCGACTTAATAAGTTGCCTGCTCCACCGTGGCATGACAAAAATGTTGGTGTGCAAAGAAGGAGTGGCCGTCACAGACTCTTAGGCCCATATTTATACTTTTTGATGCAAAACTGTGCCAATGCAGTGTTGCGTCAACATTTTTAAAGCCGGCTAATGCCATTTCATTGCGCCACCCGGGCATCAAATTTATACTTTGACGCACGGTGGCGCAAACCACTGGTGAGAGTCATTTTTTTTTACTCAAACCAATGCGCCACGTCATAAAGAAAAACGACGTTAACGCAGCGCAAATGACTTTTATCCGTTTTACGATGTCGCAAACCGGATACGTGCCATTTTTTGACACAATAGCATCAAAAAGTGGCGCAAACACTGCAAAATGTGCAAAGGAGCCCCAAAATGGATTCCAGAAGCTATGAGAGACCCCAGGAAGATGACAACTGACCAGGAACCAGCCAGGAGGACCCACACAAGACCCAGGAGAGGGAAAAGAAGAAAAGGAAGTGTCGGTTCAGTGCAGAGGAGCATGAAATACTGGTGAAAGAGGTGACGGAACACCAACACCAACTTTTTGTCACCTCTAAATTGCCAATTGGGAGGAGAGAGGCAATTTGGCAACAAATTGTCGATAAGATCAACAGTGTGGCAGAAGTACGGAGAACAGTCACAGAGTGCAAGAAACGCTGGCATGACTACAAGCGCAAGACCAAGGAAAAAATGGGCAGGAACAGGAAGGCAGCACTGCAGACTGGAGGTGGGAGTCCAGCACCACAGGAGGCCTGGACCACATGGACTAAATGGTGGCAGCCATCATCCCTGAGGAGATCGTCACAGGGATTCAAGGACAGGACAGCGCAGACTACCAGGAAACCACACAGATGCAGGGTAAGTGGCAGGGGGAACAAAAATGCCTAATTGTTAACTGGAAGTGGGGGGCGTACCTACTACACAATGCATGTCAGCCATTATAATCAGGTAGTGGAAAGGGCAAAGGGGCAGGGTACGGGGTCATGGGCTGTGCAGGGGAAACCTGGAGCACACCACAACACTACAACAACAGGCTTTGCATGGGGGTATTCTGCCATGCCAAGGATGTTGGAAAAGCAAAGCCAGTCCAGGAGGGTAGGGTGCAACTTAAAACTGGCATGCTGTCACATGACAGCTAGTATTGTCGCTACATGAACTAGGGGTCAATTAACAGTCTCAGGCCATATTCGCAAGTGAAATTTAACATTGCCAACAGTTGCCACTACCACCTGTGCTGTGTATGCAGGTCAAGTAGCTAATGGCAGTTACGTGCCCATGGATCAAACACACCCAAAATAGAGGGTTCAGGATGACAACATTATCAATCCTCTGTAATCAATAAAAATGTGCAAATCCTGTCAAATGGTAATGTCCATAATCGCTACAAACATCAGGCAATGTCATAAACATTATGAGGTACACAGCAGTAATGTCATACCCATGCTGCACATGTCAGGGTCTACCCTGTGCCTGGATCACAATAGCTGTAATGCAACCATGCAACATCTCAAGTGTCATAGTGCTAAGACAATAGCATTGAGGGGGAGGACATATGTTTCCGGCTTGTGAAACACACCTGCACAGTCAGAAGAGGAAATGGAACACTGCTAGAACCATCAGTGCAATCCAATGTAGCACACGTTCCCCAACATCAGCAGTACACACTACCAATGCTGACACCTGTATTGTGCCATGCCAATGCTATACATAGTACATGCCAGGTCCCAGCAACATATATCTGAAGGTGAAATATCTGAGACCGGGTCAGTTCAAGATTGTTAAGCGTGTTGCAAGTGCCATCAGAACACCCACAGCCATTGCAAGACCACACCATGATAATGGAAGTAGATGGAGGATTGGATAGGACAAGAAGGTGGCAACATACAATTTGGGTAGAACCTACACCTAGAGGATGTGACACAGACATTTCCCCAAACTGCCCACACTACATGTGACATGCAGGTGGGGCATAGGCCTGGGAGAATGCTAATGTTGGTGACAGTAACAATGAACATGAACCAAGATCACAATGTGCAACAAATAGGAAGTCAGGAAACTCACATTACAAATGCCACAACACAGACATACTAATTGTACAATATCTCATTGCAGAGGACTGAGGCTCTCCTGGGGGTGTGCCTGTCCTGGACTTCCCTGATGACATTGATGACGAGCTGAGAAACATCAGCCAGCAGACCCTCCAAGATGTCCTTGGAACCCGTCAGACCCCACCTTCAGTCGCAAGGAGGAGCACAGAAGTAGCAGCCATCACAGAGGACCCACCCACCACCCCAATTGTACAACCTGCCAGCTCCAACCCAGCTGAGGACTCTGACAACACTGGCACCAGCTTTGAGAGGACTGAAGTTGGAGTACAGCGGGAGCTTGCCAAGGAGGTGTGGGTGGGGATGCAAAATATGGCAGCCAGCCTAGAGGGGGTGCTTCGTGCATGATGTCATCTGCAGAACAGGCAGCAGCCATGCAAGGGTGAACATCTATCTTGCAAGAACTTCAACAAAGTGTGAAAGAAATCAGCACAGCAGTAAGGGAGTTGCCACAACACCTCGCACACCAAACCTTTCACTGCATGCACAAAGGCAATATTGACCCCCTAACAGCTGACCTGGCTGCCTACCACAGTGATGTAGCTGCTATACTTAAGAACCAGCAGCTCCTCCTTGCTGCAATACTGCTCTAATAGCCCCACAGTTGGCAGCACCGGGATTTCTGACTCCACGTCTTCAAACACTGAAGTGTCTGTTGCCCCTTCAAACCCACCACCACCAAGGGCAGAGGAGACAACACACACATCATAAGATGAAGACGTGGAACGGATCACCTTCACCCGTAAGAGTACCCGGTAGCACAAGTCCATGCCAAATGGGCACCTACATCCAAGGTCCTGTGCTTCGTAACATGCCAGTCTTGCAACAGCTGCTCATATGCACAGTTCTCCAGCCCACTGTTTACCTTAACACTATGCTCTGTGATTGTCTCTCACCATCTCAATGGCAATTCATGTTCCTCTGCTCTGTATGATATTTCACCCCAGCATGTCCAATGACATGTCCTTTTGCACTTGTGTAGTATCATAAAAGAAGGCGTCACACTAATGGACTCACAATCCTGGACTATGTAAATATAGCACTACAGCACTTTAAAATAAATAGCACTTACACAACCACTTTGTATCTGTGTAATGTGAAACATCAACTGTGTAGGAGAATAGTGATGTTTGCCTCATGTCAATGGCCAGATAATGTCAATAAAACTGCCTTGAAAGATTGTGGGCTGATGACTAAGCACTAGGGTCTGGATTGTACCATCATCTGCCCTTCCTGAGGGTTATTTCTGAAGTAATTAGAAATATTACAGTATAATGCTGTTTTGGACAGAATAAGTCTGCTTCAAAGGATGTCCAAGCAGAAAATCAATGTCTTCAATTTTTTCATCTAGACAATCTTTAGGTAGGTGACATCTGACTCTAAAATTTCATCACACACACATCATACAGCAGGAATGGATGTGTACGAGTGTACGGACAAATATGTAACCTGGCAGTGCAATGTAAGAAATGATATGTGTGAGTTATGTATACAGAACTACATAAGATTATACCATCACTCACCTTATCAGGGTTCACATGAACATCAGGCTGCAGGCAGACATACCACAGTGCCCAAGATTCCAAATCTGGTCTCAAAGTATGACAGATTGAAAACATACATCCAAACTTAACAACACATTGGGAACCATATTAACCTTGATTGGTGGGTGCAATGGATGGCAGATGCATGGAGAAGTAGCTTTGACATAGCTGCCAATATGGCAGCTCAATTGAGATTTGGATGCAGGATGGAACACAAATGCAAATACTAAATTGACAATGTCCACCCATGCCAAGGCCTTGATCCCCAAGCATATGACACATACTGTAAAGGAGTACCTAAATATTTATTTAACTGTTAAAAAGGATAATAAAACTAGGGGAAATACCTTAACTAACCTAACCTATCCTTACTACACATTACCCACAACTGGTCCTAACTACCCTAAGCTAAACTTACTTGTCACATTTAACTAAACAATCTAAACATCAACCCCCAATATATGACAGGACAACATATACTAACCTAAACACATACTATCTTATCCTAAACAATTATATATTTTTTTGTTTTTTTAATATATTTTGTTTGTATTTGTTTTTAATACACAAAAACCCCATCATCCCCCACCCACCCACACAAAAAACATGTAAAAATATCATACCCTCCACCCCCCAACCCACTTATACTAACTAAACTAACAGCCTATTCTAACCTAACAATAAGCCCCAGTAAACACACTAAATATAAGAACTAGGAAAGAGGAGGCAAGGGAGGGAATCATGGCTGAGGGTCCAACAGTTATAAGTTTGCCCTCCGCAGGATCTTTTTTATCCCACGCACTCGCTTGTTAATCTTGTCCATTCTGTGCAACATCCGTTGCATGTTCCGAAATTCAACATTGTCAATGACTGCAGCAGGAGTGGTCTGTGTGCCAGTTGTGGAGGGTTGTGCTGTTGCCGGTGCCATGCTTGGAAGGGGAGGTGCAGGGGCTGCTGTCAGTGGTCCAGGAGCAGATGATGTTGAGGGACCTGCAGTGGTGGCTGTCATCCTTGATGCCACTTGGGTCAGAGTGGTGGTGCTGGTGGTGGCGGCTGTTGTGGACAGGGATGGGCCCCCTGGGGCAAATTCCCTCCAGACCCCTGTGGCTCTTTCATGGCGATAACCCGTGCCATGTGGCGGAACCCAGACTCAACATCCAGAATGTGGCGGAAATGCATAGCCCTCCTTTGGAATTCGCGTATCTGATTGGCATCCATATTGGCTGCTGTTAAAATAGATGAAGCCTAACATTAGTTACATCATTGTGTGATACAGCTACTGATGATATTAAAAAAAGTAATCAAAATTAGCTTAAACAGGCTAAATCACAGTACAGATCACAGATTGTCCCTGAGGAAGTACATGCCAACTCAGCCTACACATGTCATATCTAACAGCACAACAATGCTCTAAAAGATGTGTACCTACTTAAATGATCTAAGCATCATTGTTCTGCCATTTGCTACATAACAAATTCTGCAACTCCTCTACATGTGGCAGGCCAACTAATGATTATCTTCTGGATGACAATCAAGGGCCACAAGATCTGTGATTTGTAAATGGGATTGCCAGGATGGTATGCAGTTGCTAATCATGAGTGGGAATCCTAGGTTGGAACAAATGAATTTCTGAATTACATGTCTATGCACTACACTTGGATCCTCACACCTAGGTACATATATTTCATAACCCTAAGCCTGTGCCTCAGGGGGGATGGACATGCAACAAAAACGTTCAAACATCAAGGACAGCCGGGAAGCTTTGGACAGCTGTCCATGGGTTTAGTTAGTCCACCACAGGTAAGGAGGGTGTCCAACGAGGATAGACGCAAACATTGTACAATCACATCCACATTTATGTTCCTAATTGCGGACAATTGTCAACATCATTTGATATCACCAATACCTGTCCTACAACAAGCATATAGATGCAAGCACCCATCTAGGCTTGAGCTGCATGCACACCTATGACATTGTACTCAAGTGCCACATAAACGTAGCACAACAGGTGGAGCTAGATGCTGCTAGGAATTCAAACATACAGTCCTCCATGTTCATTAGTTAACAGGGAGGCTAAAGTCTCTGGGTAATACTTCGGCATCACTGGTCTGTGTGAATCAGGGTATGACTTGCTGACTAAATCATTAAAATGGCTACCTCTAAATTTTTCATTACAAGAAATGTAACAACAAATGTCACCCTATTCACATGGCCATGCCTACAGCGCTGCACTACAATCCCAAATGATGACTCTACGCCACTGATTGTCCAACTCAAATATGGAAAAAAAGGTCAAACTTCAGTCACGTCACATTTCAGATCGTGTGCCAGCACATCATACCTTGCTATGTGTCCAACACACAGGAGTCAATCACACAACAGCTGCAAACACAACACAGAACTGAAATGTCAACACTTACTGGATATGTCTGGGTCCGCAAATCGAGCCACTTCTCCAATAGTGTAGGGGGCAGGTCCACCTGTAAAGCATGGAAGGGTGAAATGTGCTCAATGTCTGTGCACTGTACAACACTTTGAAGAAGAAATTACTGTGTGTGACATTATGGCGGTCATTCCGACCCCGGCCGGGGTCGGCGGGAGCACCGCCAACAGGCTGGCGGTGCTCCTGAGGGCATTCTTTCCGCGGCGGTTTGGCCGCGGTCAGAACCGGAAAACCGGCGGTGTCCCGCCGGTTTTCCGCTGCCCTGAGGAATCCCCCATGGCGGCGCAGCTTGCTGCGCCGCCATGGGGGATTCCGACCCCCTCACCGCCATCCTGTTCCTGGCGGTTTCGACCACCAGGAACGGGATGGCGGTGAGGGGTGTCGTGGGGCCCCTGGGGGCCCCTGCAGTGCCCATGCCCCACTTTGAATTTCAGTGTCTGCTTAGCAGACACTGAAATTCGCGACGGGTGCTACTGCACCCGTCGCACACCTTCCACTCCGCCGGCTCCATTCGGAGCCGGCTTCCTCGTGGAAGGGTGTTTCCCACTGGGCTGGCGGGCGGCCTTTTGGCGGTCGCCCGCCAGCCCAGTGGGAAACCCAGAATGACCGCTGCGGTCTTTTGACCGCGGGACGGTCTTCTGGCGGTCCCAGCCAGGCTGGCGGCTACCGCCGCCGGCCGGGGTCAGAATGACCCCCTATATCTGATAGTCCAGCCCCTAGTCCAGGCATGATGACACTCCAACATACATACCACTGCAAACATGTATTGACCCTGTCACTCCATTAAGTGATACACACACATATGCACACATGCAGTGGACCTAACAATCATGTGGTGACAAACATGATTCCTCAATTGGTTGCAGATTCATTTATAGAGTGTACTCCATTTATTCATTTGTTGTTATGAGAGACATGCAAAGCCACGTTCCTGGTGCACTGCAATACCAGTCACTCATGTATTGTGGCTTGGGCATCAAGAGACAATCAGTTACTGTGTGATGCTCATGTGGGTTGAGTTTAGCTCATGAATTATTTTGCTTTCTATGGTCCATTACACGTGGGCCTGTGTTGTCTGTAGGTTACATATGCTACATTGTCAGTGTATGCCCCTTATGACACCTTAATGGTAGGGAACCTGTGTGTTACTTGATGACAATTTGACGCTAAACATGTATTGGCCATTTATCTAAATTAAAACAACAAATAAATATATGCTGACAGTGTCTATTTTGGTCATCCGTGACAGAATGCATAGGCACAGGTGTAGTCATTACACTTTAAATGTGTAACTCATTGCCCTGTGTACTCATATTGGGTATTGGAATTTACAGTTAGTGACATTCATCATCTTACATTAGCCAAGGTGGGTGATCTGCGGGTATACAACAAACTGACACTGTCCCATTATTGAAACATGGTTTAGCAAATGTCCTACTGTGGCAATCTTGATGATGTAGGTTTAAATTTGTATGCACCTTGGGAATGGCAGCAGTCACTGGAATACTGGTCTTCTGATCTTAGCATACATCCATGTCTGTGATAGCCTTCATACTGGGAAGTTAGCTATTGTACATATGCTGCACTAGATCAGCAGGGGTGTACTAAACGTAAAGTAGAAAAGTATTTGGGCACTTTATATGTATGATGGAATCGGTCAGGGGTCCCTTGCACAACATCATGCAAGTAATAAGTTGGGAGCATGCAATCACCAACTTCAGGTATCCCTTGATGACCCAATAACTTATGAGAATTGCATTGCTATAAAGTGACACAGATGGCAAATGCATCAGCTCTGTTCCAGCTATTGTGCCCAAGGCAAATTAAAACACACAGAAAATATGAACAGAGGGCCAGATACATTTTTTATTCTTCAATTTGTAGCATTTGGTTCATGTTTTACGCTACAGCTATGGAAAGTAGCACCAAACATTTAGATATGAACCCATGTGCATTACTTTGGCATCCATTTCTAATTTAAATGCTGCACAAACCAAGTCAAAGTATCAGCCTAAGATATTACCTGAGATTAGGAAGAACTTTGTACGTATGGCCAGGAATACAGTTCAGACATGCATTCCAAATAATTGCAGAACGCATTAATTCCTTGCTCTAGCTTGTGAAATACATCTCTTTCTTGGTACACTCACAGACCATGAATGAAACATATGTTTGAGCCGCATTACCATCATCTATTGACGTCAAAGCAGCACTAATTTACAAGATCAAGTTGTGTTTTGTAAGTTTGTGCAGCTGTTGCGTCAGCAAATGATGGTAATGTGTAGCAAATACTTTATAAATCAGGGCCACTGTATATTCAACTTGCATTCCACATGTCCAAAAACATTGCCTGCAGCAAATCAACAAATCTCCTACTGACACTACAGAGCATTTAAATGTGCACATTACTTTTAATTGTACTCACCAACAGGGACACCAATCACCACACCCAGGTGGTCCAGCAGGTATTGCTCTCTGGCAACAAGGTCAGCCCAGCGATGCTTGAGTTGGTCATCGTTGCGCAGTGTGTTGAAAATTCTCCTCAGATAGTACAGCACCTTGGACCACCTGAGCCTCCTCGCCTCTGTGTGATACCTGTGTATCACCCTGCCACCAGCCTCAATCATCAGGGGGAGGAAGTGGCACACCAGCCAAATGAATGCCCCCAGCTCCTCCTCACCAATTCTCCCCAGACGTGGCCTACCCAACATGACCAAAATAATAGTTACAGGAAAGGGTACAGAGGAAAATACAGGGAAAGGAGGGAGGAAAATGAAAGTAAAGGAACCCACAAACAGACCAACAATCCCCAAACTAACAATACCCACTATACATCCCCAACAGTACAAAGACAAAATTAGACACCAAATATGACAAAAACACACTTACACTGAACAACTGAGACAATTACTAAAACAACTGATGACAAATAGGATGGCACACAGGAGACAAAAGCACAATTTGGACAGGCAAAACTCTCAGCACAGCCACACAGTCAAGAAAAATCACAGACTGCAAAGTGAAAGTGAAAGTACACCCACTGTACCATTTCTGTAAACAGGATATCCTATTATATCACTTCCTGTCTCAAATGCGGTGCGTTTTTATTTTGATGTGTGAAAAGTTTATGACGCTTACGGGCTTTGCGTCAAACTTTTTTGACGCAAATGCTTAAAAATTCCCCCGCATTTATAGTTCCATATATTTTTCATTGGGTACCAATTTCATGGTGTACAGTGTAGGAATTACCGCTCGGGCCCAATGGATGTATAACGGCTGTGAGCGTCATTTTTCAACACATATGTGGTGAATTTTGATGCATATGCGTCTTTTTTTATGTGTTTGCGTCAAAATATCTGTCTTTAACTGTGTTTGTGTTATTATGCGTCTTTTTTTATGTGTTTGCGTCAAAATATCTGTCTTTAACTGTGTTTGTGTCATTTCTCTCATTTTTAACGTACATGAAAGCTGCAACTGTACAGAGATAGGCTGTCTCCACCTGCATTGTGTGTTCCAGTGTTTGGGCACATGTGGCAAACTACACTACTGCGGACCGTAATACTCATGTTGTTGTACCAGATGAGCACTCTTAACTGACGCAATAGCTACGCAAACATTTTGAATAAAAATTGGTATTACCTAGTTTGAGCAGGTGGTGAATTAATAGAGGACAGCAAGGCTACACAACTTAATACATTCACTAATGGCCTGTGTGTTTATGTCTGTGAATTGGCTATTTCAATTGTTGTTGTGCCTCTGTGTGAACGTCACAAGACGTGCTTTCATTAATGTGCTTGTATGCATGAGTTGTAAGTGTGGATAACCATCAGATGCTATTCAGTGAGGAAATGAGTAAGGATATGTGTTTGTCATACACATAGTATCTAATGCTGTGTGAACTTCCCTGACTTTTGGGACAAAACATCTCCCATGACAAACTATGCACAGGATAGATAGAGGACGGTTGATAATGGCAATGTTACAAGAGTAAGCCATCACATGTACTGGAATGTTGGATACCACTTCCTGGTCACTTGTTTGTATGCTACCCATGAGTCAGATTTTTGAAAATGCTATGTAGGCACAGTGTTTGTGACACAGAGTCCCAAAACCAATCTAAAATTGTAATGTCACTCCACAGTTTGAGTCATATAAATGACCTATGTTTCTCTTGTGGCAGTGGAGGACCAGCAGACCAAGCTGCATGTATTCACATATTTCCAGTGCTTTAATTGCACAAAGGTGTCTGGTTCAAGTGTGTGGCCATTTGTACCCTGTCTCATTATTGGCCTCCATGTTGTCACAGTTATGTGCAGGTCTAGTCATGAGTCTGTGGAGCCATTCCCTGCATTAACAGAGTATCCTTCAAAGCAGAATTGACCAAAAGCCAAAGAGAAATTGACAACACACATGGGGATACTCCAGCTATGGCACTGCATAAGTTTTATGTGGCTGACAACAGGGCAACCTTGGTGTGCTCATAAACTTAATGGATCAGTAAATGAAAACCAGCAGGTTTCATCACAACATTTGTACACAGGG
The DNA here is from genome assembly GCF_031143425.1 of Pleurodeles waltl. Classification (NCBI taxonomy): domain Eukaryota; kingdom Metazoa; phylum Chordata; class Amphibia; order Caudata; family Salamandridae; genus Pleurodeles; species Pleurodeles waltl. Next base: position 573,301,414 of record NC_090438.1, read on the forward strand.
TGGCCTCTACAATTCCCACTGCAACAGGGAACATCAGTGCCTCTGTGCTGATTATTCTCACAGCTAGTCACCACGCAATCACAATCACTAGGTTGAGGCCAATGAGAATCTGTGTGTGGACCGTCAGGGCACAAACATGTTTTGTCCTTTCATGCACATAGCAAAAGTTGTTTTTTTGTGCTGGAGGCACCATACCCAATCCATGCATACAGCCATAGTACACCGTCACTATTTGTCACTCATGCATACATGAAACCCAGGCAAGGGATAGGGCCGGGATTAGGCTATTTGAATACATGTCCCAGACCATGATACAATAAGTAAATTGATTACACTATACAATCTATTTGAGGATTCAACATAGACCTACCAAACACAATACCCCAGGAGGAAAGTGAGGGAATGGAAAGCAACTATGTTACAAATGTAGCCACAGGGAACCTCTATGGTAAAACAAAGACAGGAACCAATCAGGCTAACAGGATGCAGGCTCTGTCAGGAACTAACATGAACAAGGCAAATGCACAGTGGGCAGACTCTGACTGGGAAAAGCTGGAAAAACACTGTGGAAAATAAAAACTGTATTTGTGCTGTGGGCTGCAACGTTACACAAGAACCCAAGGCCTGTGTTACACAAGTGATTTATACGGCAATGCACATCAAGGATATACATAAAATGGCAGCTTCTAAGCCATTCCAGGCAGCAGCAATGGCAGTGCAGGTTCAAATGGCTGGTCTGCATGGAAATGCTCACAGGTGTGTGCAGCTTCAGTCTCTCACAAGTCCTGTAGGTGAGAATCAAGTTCAAAGGACCAACAGTACCTTTCACATGGGATGCAATGGACAGGTGATTACAGGTCCTACAGACTACCAGGCAGTGCATTATCGGACATGAAGTCCATGCAGACAGATGAACTAGGACTATGGCCTCCATACTAAAGTGGGAAGCACACTGGAGTCAGAATGGGAGTCTGGGTGTATGTAGATGAAGGATTATCAGGGTACAAATAGTCCAGTTACTGGGCCCCCTAGAGAAGGGTGGGGAGAAAATAAAAACATGCCTGTGGTAGGACTTATAACCTGGGATGGCATGCGCAGGGCATGTCTTGTGAGCAATGCTTGTCATACCTGGGGCACTTGTGCTATTCATTTGCAGCTTACATGGACTTCTTGTCACACATGCTCCTTGCAGAGATAGCTGATGTCACACTTACTGCTGTCAATGGTCTGATCATACATTCCTGTTATCAATGCAATAGCACATCTGCTGCCTCATGTATGAAGCAGTTTTTTAACTTATGACTGATGGTGTCTTAGTTGTGTGCCATATGCTGCAATGAACCATGTTGCCAACGTGGATGTGTGCCATAGCTGTGCTACTCTGATATTGCCCTTCAAATGTGAAATGCACAGGATATATGTAATTTACACTGTGTGTGAAGTTGGGTGTACATTCATACCCATCAAATGTGATGTGGCTTTTTCAGTATCCTAATTTGTATATCTGCAATGATCCATGAGGCAAAATTCTGATAATGATTCCTGGGGATTGTGTGATGCATAAATAATTACCCAGACCATGATCTAGTGATGAATTGAGGTGTTTAATGACATATGGTAAGAGAGTGGTGATGGTGACTATAGTTAAAAGATGTTTTGTACAATGTGTTGTCTCCGACGCAATCCTGCTGCAGTGTTTGGATGGTCCCCCTCATGTTGATGGACAGCGTCCTCCTCATCCTCCTCTTCAGGCATTTGTGGGTCTGGTTCATAGAGGGGAATGTTCCTCCTTACACATATGTTGTGCAGAATGGCACAGGTCAAAATGATCTTGCAGACTATTTCAGGTGAATATAAGAGGCTGCCTCTGGTGATGTCGAGGCACCTGAATCGTGACTTCAGGATGCCAAAAGTCCTCTCTACTATTGTGCGTGTCCTCCAATGTGCCTCATTATAGGCACGCTCTGATGCTGTGCTTGGGTTGGCAAATGGGGTCATGATCCATGGCTGGATCCCATACCCCTAATCAGCTGAAAGAGAAAATGAGTGAAAAAAGTTTGATGTAGCTTGCCCCATGATTATCACTTTGCATGGCAGTTGTTATCTTGTGTTGTCTGTGACTCATCTGTGTTTGTGTTATTGTGTGGAATCCTAGGCGTCTAGGATGTACCATCAGCATTGGGTTGTTTAATTATCTAAACTGGTGTTTGGCTGATGGACCGGATATCAGCGGTATTTTTTTACACTTGCAGTACATTGTGTACTTCCAAGTATTATGTCATGTGAAAGAAGTGTCCATGTGTCTTCACTGGGGGTGACATGATACTTCCACACACATAATCGATTTCACAGTGGTGGTAGCACAGTTGCACTATGTGGCCTGAAGATCCCATCCAATTCAACATATGTAATAGCATGTGAAAAACAACAGTGAGGAACTTTGATTTGGCTAGGTGACTATGTACAACACATCTCCATAAGTTTGGCAGCACTGAAGTGTTGACTATTGACAATGCACAAAAATAACCCATGTGTGACAAGTTCTATGCAAACCTATTTTTGTGCCCTCACCGAGTTGGCTCATGTGCAAACGTGTACCTACACTACTGAACCTGCTCCAGGTAGGCTGGCTAACTTGGTTGTGGGGGTGGAGGTTTAATTGTCAGAAGGTCCATATGCCTCTACATCTGTTGTGTATATGTGTAATTGTCTCAATCCATATGTGTAGCAATGTGCAATTTGCAATAATGTCACATTAATATGTGTTCTTAGCACAGTCTTCTTGCTTATTGGTAGCGGGCAATGTCACCCCAGGAGTGATGTGAGATGTTGGTACTGCCTCAATGATTCCATGTCACCTTCATTAGAGTCATCATCATCATTCTGTGTGTCTCATGGTGTTTGACCTGTAGCGAAACACATTACACACCCCTTACACAGTATGTATTGCTTGGAAGGGTGTGTGATTGAGTGTTACTGATGTAATATTGAAAGATTCATCTTCCAAGTTGTACTGCCAGTTAAGGCCATGTCATTGTCACTGTGTGGTTTTAAATTCGTCCCTTGTGGCTCTGGAGTGGCATCTATTGTTATTTGTATCCATCATTTGTCCATAGGTGTGTATCCCATTGGGTCAGGATATCAAACATGACTAGCAGTGTCACAACCTCAGTGTCTTCCTGGCCACGTGTCAATGTAGTGATGTATGTGTTGCGTGTCCTACAGGGTTGCTGTGCAGTGTGTAAATAACTGGGTTTCTGTACTTACCAACAAGTAGGCCATTTCCATATCATCCATCCTGGAAGTGTTGATTGATGGTGCAGTGGCGGAAGATGAATGAATCGTGTATACTCGCAGGATACTTTGCCACGATGTTGGTGATCAATCCCTGGTGATCCACAATGGCCTGCACATTGATGGAGTGTGTGTGCTTCCTGTTGCGGTATAGATGCTAGGTTGCAGCAGGTGGCACAATCTGTACATGTGTGCAGTCAATGGCACCAAGCACGTGTGGGAAGCCGTTGATTTGGTAGAAGCCCTGTTTGGTCTCCTGCTGCTTCAGCTGTGTGTTGGGGAAGCTGATTTAGCGGGGTGTGAGGGAGATGATGGCATCCAGTACCACGGGTAGGAAGGCAGAGGATGAGGGCTGTGAGATCCTGGCAACCAGGGCACCAGTTGTTTGAAAAGAGCCACTTACCAACATGTGGAGGACAGCTAGCATCTTGATCTCTGGTGGAATGGTGTGGTGTGTCTGCAAGCTGGGTGCCAACTGTGGCTCAATGCTGCGCAGCAGCTGCTGCATGGCTTGCCAGTTTAGTCTGTACCTCTGGATGATGTCATGTTCCCTGAGGCCCAGAAGGGTTATCCTGGACCGGAATATCCTCTCCTGCCTTCTGTGTTGCCTTTGGGGTCCCTGTTGGTGTGGTGGAAGCTGCTGCTGTAGGTCCTGTGCTCTGCGTCTTCGTGCATGCTGGATGAATAGCACCTCCATTACTTCCTTTTTGACCTCTGATGTTGCTTCTGTGTGTTTTACTTAAGTACTGGTGTTTTTTCCCCATTTTAACGCCTGCCCTGACCCAGGCGTTAAATTTTGATGCAAATCGGGCTGTGTGTAATTTTTCACCTCTGCCTCCCAACCGTGCGGGATTTTTGGGCGGTTGGATAAATATGGTGCACGGGTGTTTAAGTCATTTTTTGGATGGGAACGCTTACCTTGCATGTCATTAAGGCAAGGCGGTTTCATGTATCCAGAAAATGGCGCACACTGCGGAATTTTGACGTTCGCGGGGGTCGGGCGGCAAAGTATAAATATGGTGTTAGGTTTGCGCTGAATTTGGGTAAAAAATGAAGCAAATCCAGTGCAAGCAGAGTATAAATATGCCCCTTAAAGTCTCAGTGGGCCTTTTCAAAAACTGCCTATCGCAGCAACAGCTTTCAAAGTATACGAACAGAGCTCGGGCTGAGGCATCTCAAAAGGCCTCGCCTTCTTAGGGAATAGAGGGAAGCGATGTGCCCTCTGTACTTCAGCATCCCAGTTCCACATATTTAGTTCGGGAAAAGTTGCCTTCGAAAGTTTAGCTACAAAAGTCTTGGAATCATTCCCTTCATCCCCTTCCGAAAGGCCCAGAAGTCTCAGATTGTTCCTAGTTGTTTTATTATGCTATAGATTAAACCCAAATAGGGTTCTTCTCCAGCAGAGGTGGGCAACCACACTTGATTGTGAAAGGGTGAGTCCCCTTGTGGCTGCGAATCTTCCCATAGATCTGACTTGTGGCAGAGTATTCCCATTTCAAGGCCCAAGAAATCTGTGGCTCTCATCTTCAATCCTCGTCTTGGAGCCAGCACTTCTGATTTTTTCAGTCTGTAATTTTTTCCGTTGCCTTACTGTGCCACACAAGTCATCAGGGGTTCTGCTGGACCCAGAATCTGAGATCTCAGTGGCCTCAATAGCATCCAGCATCAAATCTGCATCTCTGCCTTTATCCAGATCCGTTGAGCTAGAGCACAGAGAGTCTGTCCCGCTAGGAGTGCAAAGAACTCGTCAGCATGCCCTGATGTGTCCATCCTTGCCATTTTCAGGCCCTGCTTACTAAGACTCAATGGTGGTTGGATGCAAGATGGTGATTGCATAGCACACTGGTCTTAAGTTCTCTCCCCTCCCTTGACTAATAACTGGCAGTACACTCACTGAACGGCAAGGAGACCCAGCCAGAACTACACAAGCAGAAGCTCGGTATGGTGGGGCCCAGATGCCGTTTAGCTGAGACACACTCTTCTGGGCCGTACTCCGACTGAAGTAAATCCCGGGCTTTGGTCACCACCTTGGCTGTGGCTGCGGAGGTCGGTGGTATGCTGGCAGCTGCAGTATCAGTGCTGCGAGCCATGTTACAAGTAACAGGAGCTCCCCTTAGAAAGTTCAGTGGTTGGCATGGAGAGATGCCTCCAAAGTCTGGACGCCTCCTGTGTGGGAAACCGGAGTCCCTACGCAGTGAAGCACCCTGTGGAGGGCAGACACGCCTAAGAAAAGAGGGCTTGGCAGTGATAGTGTTGTGGGTGGGAGATGGAACTAAACCTCAGGGTAGCCAAGCAGACAATCACCTGCTTCAGAGCAAGGCGACCCACAGCAATTTGAATGTGAGAGAGCCAAGTGGCTCAGCGGGGTCAGTGTCCGAACAGTTAACTATCGCTGGATATTTTTCTTTTGGACCACCGACTAAAACCCTATTGACTGAACCAGTGGGGCCCACCATGAGGGCAGGAACTGAGATAAGAGAACACAGGAACTTTGTTGCTGCCTACAGCGGAGGTATGAGGCAGACTGAGGAAGTGGCTACAAAGTATTGAGTGAGGGAAGAATTCCTATTTGTCCATGAAGGAATCTTTTACTATGAACCCCCACATTGGCTACTGTGCCGGCAGTGGAAATGGAGCTTTCCAGCATGGGGGAGCCCCCCAGGTGCCAACTGATCTAAATGGTTCAAGTACTGCAGACAATACAACGGGGAGGGAAATGGACCTAATCCAGCAGAATCTGGATGTGACAGAAAGAGAGGCTATGCTTTTAACCATAAGTGTGAAACTTACAGAAGTGTTTGGGGAGCACCTCTCTGGGGGGGGAAGCAGCTTGGCAGAGGACACTTTGACTGCAGAAGGTCAGGATAGGGTGATCAGAGACACCCCCTAATTATTTTTCCCACAGGACATGTTGTCTATCCCTCCAGAAGAGTCAAGTCTAAGTAAGTGGAGCCAGTTCACTAATTCTAATGTATATTGTCGTGGCATATAAATAAATGCGATCTGAGACTTTTCGATATGAAAATAATTATTTTGTCAAATCTTCTTTGTTGATTTCTGGCTCTGTACAATACACCTTTGCTACTACAAAAATCATGAATGATAAACTCTAATGATACCTAAGAGGACATTGTTGCATGTTAATATTATAAACTCTTGTTCCCTTGGGACTATGGGTGGGTCCTGTGGTTTATATGAGTTGGTTCGATGGCAACACCCCACACTCTAAAAATTGTTCCAGCATATTGGACTTTTTTCCTTATGCAGGGTCATCCCCAATCTTTTTGCCTCCAGCCTCCTATTTTTTCTGTCCTGTTTTTGTTGGCTTTAGAACCCTGAGCACTTTACCACTGCTAGCCAGTGCTAAAGTGCATATGGTCTCTGTGCAAATTGTATTGTTGGCTGAATTTCAATGATTGGCATATTTGATTTACTGGTAAGTCCCTAGTAAAGTGCACTAGATGTTCCCAGGGCCTATAAATCAAAAGCTACTAGTGGGCCTTCAACACTGGTTGTGCCACACACAATAGTAGCTCTGTAAACACGGCCCAGGCTTGTCACTGCAGTGGCTGTGTGTGCAGCTTTAAACTGTCAATTCGACTTGGCAAGTGTACCCACTTGCCAGGCCCAAACATTCCCTTTTCTTACATGTAAGACACCCCTAAGGTAGGCCCTTAGGTAGCCCCATGGGCAAGGTGAAGTGTATGTTTAAGGTAGGACATATACTACTGTGTTTTATATGTCCCAACAGTGAAATACTGCCAAATTCTGTTTTCACTGTTGCAAGGCCTATCTCTCTCATAGGTTAACATGGGGCTGCCTTTAAATATGATTAAAGCATAGATTCCCTTTGGAAGCGGATAGACACATGGAGTTTGGGTTCTCTGAGCTCACAATTTAAAAATACATCTTTAAGTAAAGTTGATTTTAAGATTGTGTGTTTGAAAATGCCACTTTTAGAAAGTGCGAATGTTCTTGCTTAAACCATTCTGTGACTCTGCCTGTTTGTGGATTCCCTGTCTAGGGCAGTTTGACAATTGGGCTGTTTGCACCTCTCTCTAGACAGTGACACAAAGGGAGCTGGGGTGCAGCCTGCATATCCTGATGATCACTCACACCTGAAAGGGCTGTGCCTGCCCTCACACAATGAAGTCTCCAAACCCCTGGTGTGTGTCTGGGGCCTGGTCTGGGCAACGCAAGATTTCACAAACAAAAGAGACTTTCCTTTGAAGTAAGCCTACGTCAAAGGCCAAAATGGGTATAAGAAGGGCACCCAAAACCACAGACTTTAGATCACTTCTGGACATCCGGAGGAACATCTTCCTGGAAAAGAGCTCAAGAGCTGAGGAGAACTGCTGCCCTGCCTGTGACTGTGCTTTGTGGAGCTAGCCAGCAGTTGCTGCTCCTGCCTGGTGAAAGAGGACAAAGACTGGACTTTGTTGTGCATTCCTGCTTGGGAAGAAATCTCCAAGGGCTTGTCCTGAGCTTGTCTCCTGTTGTTGAAGTCTCAGGGCCATCAAAGACTTCACCTGCCAGCACCTGGACTCTCTGCTGAGACTCCTGCCCTGCCAAGTGGTGCCCTATCCAGCTCCTGGGACCTTGATAGGTGAAGCTGGGGAAATTTCTGACGCAACCTCTGAGACGCGGCTGAAGGAATGACGCACCGCCGGCTTCCCAGCAGAAATCAACGCTCCGCCTGCAGTGCAGCTGGAAGATCGACGCACACGGCTGGAGAAACGATGCATTGCATTGCTAACGGAGGCTGGTAACATCACAACTCACACAGCGCGGTTTTGCTAACACCGTGTGGCAGGATTTTCAACGCAAACCTTGCTGGACGAGGAAAAACGACTCATGCCGACCCGACCAGAGAAGGAGATATGACGCACGGTCTCACTTGTGGGTGAGAAATCGACGCACCACTTACCTTTTTCGATGCACACTCGCCTGTGCGTGTTATTTTGACGCTACCCAGGTACTTTTCAATGCTAACAGTGTTTTACCTGTTTACGAAAGGATTTAAGACTCTTGCTTTTAAAATTAATATCTTGACTTGTGTATGTTGGATTTTTGTCATTTTCGTCTTGTTGTGTTTAGATGAATATGTCCTATTTTTCTAAACCTGGTTTGTGTCATTTTGTAGTGTTTTCACTGAGTTACTCTGTGTGTGGGTACAAATACTCGACACCTAGACTCTGAAGTTAAACCTGCCTGCTCGTGCCAAGCTACCAAGGGGGTGAGCGGGGTTAGTTGAGGGTGATTCTCCTTTACCCTAACTAGAGTGAGGGTCCTTGCTTGGACAGGGGGTATCCTGACCTCCAACCAAAGACCCCATTTCTAACACAGCACTGCTGCACAGTCCCTCCTCTGGGACTGTGCCTTACACAGCCATATGTCATACATTTCAAATCAATTTCTACCTTATTTTGTTCAACAAATTAGTTATCTCTGGGCATCTATATATTTACATGAGATTCCAGGTTTGAGATTTGCCAAACCCTTTCTTGACTTCATTCATTGTTCTACAATCCTTTCACCTTTTTGCAAGAATGAATATTGACCAAGATAGAGTTGAAATCAGCATGGCATAACCAGTGGCTCCTTACTCACTAAAACTCAACTTGTTTAGATCTAAAAGACCTCACAACATGTTCACCAAAAATATCATTCTATTGGTTTCAAAAGTAAGCTCACTGGATATCTATTTAAAATTGACTGGACTCAGTGCCTGTTTAAAATGTCTATTTTTAATGAAAGCTACAGTTTTATTACATAAGTTAGGCAAATTTCAGTTCAAAAGTATCAAATTCATGAGTAAATTACTTTCATTGGCTAAATGTGGCCATCTTTTTTTTCTTCTCTTTTGATACAAGGTGAAATGCATTATGGCTATTATGTGCCACCTTCTCAGCTGTTTTGCTTCTTTCTAAAGACCAACTTTAGCACTCAGATCAGCTTACACAATCATACCAACTCTTTTTCTGTCTTTCTGTAGATGAAAAAACATAATCACAATGAAAATACCTAATTTATTGATCTTAACTAATCTAGTCCGGGAGTCATGAACATACTTGATGAGGAATAAATTATCCACTTCAGGACATACATCGACTCATTTTCTTTTTCTTTCTCTGAAAATGATAATAACACTTGTCTGTGAAGAAGTTCAATTACTAAGGCCCTGATTTAGGTCTTGGCGGAGGGAAATACTCTGTCACAAACATGACCGATATCCCGTCTGCCTTTTTATGATCCCATTATATCCTATTGAGATTGTAATAAGGCAGACGGGATATTTGTCACGTTTGTGATGGAGCATTCCCTCTGCCAAGACTTAAATCAGGTCTGAAGACAAAGTTAACACAGTCCATAATGAATGAGTCTGCCACTCCTTTATGGTAGGGTTGTTGACTACATTTTCTGTGTCCCCTATCAAAATGGTAGATGAGGAGCGCTGGTGTACATTCACCAGTAGAAATGGAAAAACACCACGTTTTCCAAGGAATTCAGAATATTAAACCTTAGAGAAGCCTTGCCATTAGTGATTGCCTTCCACAGAGTTATCAGGTAGATAGTTTATCATTAACAATATAATGGTTGGACGTTTACCAAGCATAAACAGAAATAATTTAGCAATTATGGTTCAAGAGTGACTGACTGGCTATTGATTGGCACCTGATTATATTGATATTCAATGTTTATGAATGCTAAGGTTAAGGAGAATTTGAAATATATGATTTTCAGTATCTTTCACCTAATAAAATTGAGAATGGATGAGAGTTTTCTCCATTAGGAGTAACAGTAGTTCCTGTATAGCTCCACTTGGATTATTGGACATCAATTTATTTATATGGCCTTAATGTGTAGATGAGAGTTTGGTTTTAAACAATGTTTGCTTGAATTACAGAACATCTAAGAGGCAGCCACACTAGCACTCTTAAAGAAAGGTGAGAGAAATTTTCTGTTTTACAATATTACACTTTCTTGATTATTTTCCTATGCGAATACAAGAAACATTTTAGCAACATTTTTTTTAATGTTGAACTAATGTGAAAGTAAATTAAATTAGCTCTAATATGCTTTTTAACTAAGGATAGCAATAAATTGTGTGGGTGTAGAGAATATATTATTGCACAAGTCCGTCTTAAATTCTAATTAGTGTTACCTGTAAAATATTTTTCTCATTTTTTGTGTGCAGCTTTATTGTGAAACTAATGAAGCAAAGTAATACACTCAGGGGACCGGCGCGTAATCTGCCGGCAGGGTAAAGAGAGTGACAGAGAGGGTAAGTGGACAGTGTTCTGTTAACAAGATTGAAGCCTGTTTCAGAGCCTATTGGATTTTAAATCTGTGGCGTAACAAAGGCCACTGGATCTCCCACCATGCGGTGTAGAGATCGCGGAGGAGTGGGGAAACCTCCAGGGGGCCCCCTCAATACAGCACCCGGCCTGAGTGAGGTCGGAGGGGCCCCCCTCCATTTTCTTTGCTGGGGGGGGCCTCCAGTTTTGTTACGGCACTGTTTTAAATATGTATAACATGATTTGTTGGACAACTGTTGTTTTAAACTTTGGACTGGTTTCCATAGACACCATGCCCTCCTTCACAAAAGTGTTTTCCAACGAAAGGCAACTAGAGGCAGAACCTTCCAGTTTTACCATGTGCTGTTTGAGTCCATTTGAGAATCCTGAATTACGTTGAACATCTGTGAGTGAAGCTGGACTTGAGTAAAAAAGAAGGGAATGCCAAACCAAAAACAGTTTTTTTTTTAGTTAGTGACGATGAAGGGACCCGCGGAGAGGGAGAGACGCAGTCTAGTCTCTCTGCGGGTGGATTCGGGATGGGGGAAGTGGCGCGCAAGGCGCCCGATTGGGTAGGAGGTAAGTGGGGGCGGGGATTAGGTTAGGTTTATAAAGGGGGTGGAGGGTGGGGTCGGCCCTTTTCGCGCCGACTTAGGTGAGGGAAAGAAGTTAATTATAGTGACCACCCACCCACCCAGCTTAGGAAGACAGGGGGAGGAAGGGTTTTTAGATAGGCAGGGTATTTAGGGCAGGTAAGGGGGGTTAACAGTCATTTAGGACAGGTGAGTTGAGAAGAGGTAGCAGGAGATGGGGGAGGGTGGAGAGCCAGGTGCGGGCTTGTCCACCCTTCCAGGGGGAAAACAAGGAGGTGAAGCATCAGAGCGGGGAGGGGTAGGCTACAGGCAAGGAAGGCATGGGTGGAATAGGGGAGCATATACGGCAGGAAAATTGAAGCGAGACATTTGAGGAGAAAATGAAGGCAAGGGAGTTGTAAAAGTTAAAGTCTACTTTAAAGATATACAGTTAAATGTTTTGAAGTATTGTTGTGTTTAAATCCTGTTCTAATAAAATGACCTTTTACACTAACAAGAGTGTCACGTATGTATGTCCCGATTGTCCCTGGCACACTGGTCAAAATACCTGGCATATGGTAGGCATATCTAACTGTGATGGTGACTGATGGATATATAAGCATGTGGAATCTATGCATGTGTGGCAATTGTATATCTGAATAATTGATGATGGTGTTAAACTGATGTTTGGGTACCAAGTGTGCATTTACTTACAATGAAAATCTGTTAATGGGGGGAAAATAGCATTTTCCCATTAAAATAAAAAATAGGTTTTTTTGAGGAAATAAAAGTCACCTGCTAAAATGGAAAAAACACTTTGTGAAAAAATGTGCATGTTTTTGGAAACTGAAACAGTGTTTTGGCGACAAAATATATGCATTTCCAAAATACAGGTAAAGCTATTATTTGAGCGAACGTTTAAGCTTCGTTGAGGAGATTTCTAACAGAAACAGATTTTGCTTCCTTTTTGCCTCAAAGAGGTCACTATTATTATTGTAATTTCGTGTCCCGCATGTAAACATTAGATCATCTAAATAAGTAAAGATTTATACCCACTAACTATCATTACTGTTGTTTAAGGAGTGCGCTGGGAATAATGGCGGTTGGCTGTCTGAACCTGTAAATTCTCCTTAACCTGATCAATAAATAGTTCAGCTGTCTTAATCTGCAAAATATTTATAATTCTGCTTTTTATGACTTGAGATTGTGAGATAATAGTAAGTATCAGTTCAGCCATCCTGCTACTTCCTTTAGATTCCAAGGTATCACACATGACTGAGAACCAACTTGGAAGGGACAGGGATAGACGAATAAATTGAAGTAAACTTTAGAAGGGAAACAAGATGCAGTTTACTTTATTGGAGCTTTGTGCATTTTGAAATTTGTTAGGAGATGGGAAAGAACCAATATGTTTGAAAGTGCTGTAATAATGCATTTTTAGCCAACTCTTAGTCAAGCTGTGATACAAATGCACTATTTTTCCACCATTTATATAACATTTTAAGTGGAAAGTGCAGTTTCAACAGCCCCAAGGAGAGTGCGACATAATGGGAATACAATGAAAATAATTAATTATTTCGTGAACAGCACTTTAAAGTCTATTGCTTTTAACCTGTGTATGTGAAATTATTGATATTGACATTGATCATTCTTAAATAGCACGCGAATGCCGAGAGACGTCTTGGTACTAAGGCCCATATTTATACTTTTTTGGCGCCGTATTTGCGTCATTTTTTTATGCAAAAGCGGAGCAAACTTACAAAATACAACTGGAGTGGCGCAAAAAAGCCGCTAAAAAAGTATAAATATTGGCCTAAGTGCGCAGTCCCAGAGAGCTTTCAAATTAATGATGTACGTTTCACAATTTGGCACGATATACGTGAGGAATTTCTTTGTTAACGCCGTGAAGTTTAGGGCAAGCATTTACATTTCCTCCACATTCAAGCTTCGCCAGCTAACACTGACCCAGTCCCATTGGCCTTTCTCTGCTTCCTGGCTCCTGTATATCAGTGGCGGCCGGCAGCTTTGGGAGGAGGGCGGGCGGGGCACACACACAAACACACACACAGACTCATTCTTTCACACCCAGACACGCACGCACGCACGCTCACCCATTAACAACACTCATTCCATTCAAACATGCACGCACGCACCATTCATTTTACAAATTCACACACATTCATTCTTACACACACGCACGCACTCACATCCAGTAACAACACTCATTCCATTCAAACATGCACGCACGCACCAAACATTCATTTTACAAGATCAAACACATTCATTCTTTCACACACACACACGCACGCAAATCCATGAACAACACTCATAACACTCAAACATGCACGCGCGCACCAAACATTCAAAGGAAAACATAACACACATACACACACACACACACACACACACACTTACCTTCAGCCTCCAGGTCCCAGGAGGGTTGGGACTGCTGCCTTCCCTCATTGGCTGACCTTAGGTCAGCCAATGAGGGAAGGCAGCAGTCCCAGCCTCGTCACAGAGTGGGATGGGGTCAGTGAGACTGCTGACCCCACCTCACTCTGTGACGAAGTGTCACTGATTGACACTCGCCCTGGGCGCTTCAGGGCTTAAACCTGAAGCGCCCAGGGAGAGTGTCAATGGGTGACGCTTTCCTCGTCACCCAGGGGAGGGCCTGGAGGCACCTTTGCTGGGCCGAGGAGATCACGCCCATAAGGGTCGTGATCTCCTCAGCCCAGCAAAGTTCAGCTCAGGCAGCTAGGAGTCTGCGCAAATCGCGCGTGTCTGCTCCTGGCTGCCTGACCTGAACATAAAGAGTGTCTGTCAGGCTGACCTTTGTTCAGCCTGACAGACACTCTTCATGGGGTGGGGGGGGCGTGGCCCCTCCGCCCTAAAGGACGGGCCGCCACTGCTGTATATATATATATGTAATGTAATATCGGAGAGTACAGATTCACTATAATGAGGAGCTTCACGTGCTTGACATAATTATTCTCGTCATTCACATTTAAGGAGTTGACTTTCATGCCAGCCACGCTTACACCATTGACATGTATGACAATGTTAATAGGTATTCGTTTATGAAGGGATTCTAGAGCAGCGGTTCTTAACCCGCTGACCGGGGAATTTCTGGGGTCGGTGGCTGCTTGGAAAATTTAATTATATTAACAGATTTTAAAAAGTGTACATAAATAAAGAAGCAAAAAATTGAAAAATGTAAACGTTCGGTTAACGTGAAAGAAAAAAATAAATTAGTATCCTCAGATTAAATGGTGGGATCGGTGCAAGTGCATCTAACAGAATACAGCACGGACAAAGAGTTCCCTCTATTTTATTTAGATGAGCTGAAACCTCCCTAATAAAAACACATTTTTGATATTTTTATATTTATTTTCTTCATCATTTGTGTACTTTTTTGAGAGATGGGTATTTCTGTGTTTGTGTGTACTGTCTTGTGGTTCAATTCATTGAAAATGCTTAGGCCAAAATCCAGTAATGACTCAGTGAGGGTCTTCTGGTTCCAATAATGTTTGAGTCAGGGCTCCCAGGTTCCCTAGTGATTAAGTGGAAGCCCACAGAGGTAAAACATTTAAGAACAGTTCTAGAGCATTGGCTCCTATGCTTTTTTTTATCTCCTTCCCCATAGGACCCTGCTCTCCCTCCTCCTCACCGTAAGAAATGTCAACATTAAAATGTAAAAGTAAAGTGTGGATTGTGATCCTTTCATTATATCAACAAAGTTATCCAATGAGTCTTCCAAGTCTTGCAATCTTAGTGTTGTAAATGAGAAACAGCATACCCTAGCATTCACCCTGGGTATGGTGATAGGATGATGTCTGCTTGTGATCGACCTCGTCCCCTCTGCACGGTTGCCCCAGATTTTTGCTTTCCTCTGCCTTCATTTGCTGAACTCTTTTTTGTTGGAATTAGGACTCTGCACTTTACCCCTGCTGACCAGGGTAAAGTGCTTGTGTTTGCTCTCTCTAAAACATAGTAAAATTGACCTTCACCTAATTGGCAGATTTCATTTATTCATAAGACTTTAAATGGTACTGCATTTACCCAGGACATGTAACTTAAATACTACTAGTGGGCTGCGGCACTCATTGTGTCACCCACCAAAGTAGCCTTTTAAAACACATCCCATGTCTGCCATTGCAGCCTGTAGTGCTGTTGTAGACTGCTGGGTCAGGGAATCCCCCCACGCAAAGGATGGCACCAAGTATAAAAGTGCCAACTTGAGATCCTCCAACCGGAACACTTCTGGAGATGGATTCAGGCTGCCCTGCCTTGAACTCAGTCTCGCCCTACATAACCCCAAAGGTCAGTTGGCTGACCTTTTGTTTGATTTACAGAGACAAGACAAGCTTCCAGAATCCTTCATGCAACTGCCCAGATGGCCGTCACCAACTAGACCTGCTTGAGTCTTGCTGCTGGGCTCTGCTGGAGTGACTCCTGATACCTAAGGGGTGCCCCCCAGGTCCAGGACTCTTGGCTGGCATCAGAGTGCATGCCTCTTGCAGGAAAGGTGGGCTCCTCGCAAAAGTGAAGTGACTTCTTTGCACCAAAGGCTGACTGCATGTGACAACTGCCAACATAAATTTCCAGGAGGACCTGTTTTTTACAACAGCGACTGTCTGTGACAACCACCAACATGCAGATCTAGCAATGACCAGCTCTTTGTGGTACAACAGTGACCATCCGCAATGCCTTACCTGGTCATCACACCAACAAGGACCTCTTTGCGGCCCCTGCAAATGTGAACAGCAAGACTTAGCGCAGATTTGAGAAGGTAACGCTTTAGGAGGACAAACCTGGACCCTCTAATTGACACATGCTCCATTGTGGTCAGTGTGAGCTGTGACTTCAACAAGTCCAGCTCAACCAGATAACCTGAGTAGTGTTTTGTGCTTTTTGGTGCTATTTTCACTTAAAACTATCAACTTCAGATCTATGGTTCTATTGAATGGATTTTTGTCATTTTGATGTAACTTTATCTATTCAATTTTACTCTGTTTTTTTTAATTGGTTTGGGATTTTTTTTCTTGTGTTGTGTTTTTACTTTATAATTTTGTGTGTGTTGTATAAATACTTTACACACTTCCTCCAAGTTAAGTCTGACTGCCTTTGTGATAAGCAGCCATAGTGTTAAACACCGGTTTATTAAGTGACGTTTGTGGTTCAACCTCACATGGATTGTGTTTATTTTTATTGAGTGGGACTCCATGCCTCTCAACTAATATTCCATTTTTATACTATATATTTAGAACATATATGTTGAGCGATCTGCTGGCCCTCACCAGTACAAAAAAACAAACTTTTTTGCCTAAAAGCAAAACATATGTGTTTATTCTCAAGTATCACACATGCCATAGCAGTCTCTGGAACTCAAAAGAACTACATTGTGTTTGTATGTATTCCTTGTGAAAGGGTAGAATGTTTTTACTCACAATGTAGTTAGCCAATATCTCAAATGTGCTGAACCTTTTCCGAAACTAGAAGTTCAAATAATATCCAAGTTATACAGCTTTTCTCAGGGATAGTAACTACATGGACTTGTTTTTTCTCTAACAGTGAAGTCCAGTTATTGAAGCGTGTTTGAATCATGCAAGGAATGTGCATATTTAATAATAGTTACCATTGGTATTTGCCTGTACGGTTCCTACAAGTTCAATTTCTATGATCTTCCTGGTGTTAAAATTTTGTCCTGAAGGCTTGATGGGAGATCCTCGTTTGTCCCTGAATCTTCTCTTGGCTGGTGGAATTTAGCCTTTCAATAGCTAAATCTGCTTCAACAGCCTTAATTATTCATAAATTGTTTTGGTCTTTGTGTTGTAGAATATTTTTATTTGCCTCTCATGTTTAATTTACTTAATGTCATCACCTTTGAGAAAATGATCTTGTTCTGCCATCTTGTGAGGCAGTCAGTTTTATGGCAGGATCTATTAGATCGAGTCCAATGACTCAGTTGTGTACTCTGCTCATTTTGAGGAGGAGTTCACTTTTCTTCATGAGCCTTGGTGACATCTGTGTTAAAATCAGCAACCATATGGACATCCAAGTTAGAGAAGAGAAGTCTACGCGTTATTGGACAGAGCAGAACTGATGATCAGTTGGAAAGCATAATTCCATCATTTACTATCATTTCATGGAATGTAGGAGAAATGGGTAGTTTACACCCCCATTATATAATTCATGCACAGTGGATATGGGTCATAATTTGGAAGGGGTGGGACATTTTCCACCTAAGGTGGGAGGCCAGCATGTACCATTAGCTAGTATGGAGCCAATACAGTCATTGTTGGCACTACACTAATTGGATGAAAAAGAGCTTTAGAAGCAATAAACTCTTATATGAAGGCAATTAACCTAAAAGTGAATGTGGCTGAAACAAAAATAAAATCATATGGGAAAAGTAGTATCCAATACAAATGCAAGTTGGGCGCAGCCCAATTGCAGCAGGTAGTACTTTTAAATATTTTGGTGCTTGGCAGGAATGCAGAGCAGACCTAAAATGTTCACTGCAGATGGTAAAAATGAAAAGTATAGTTCTGCAATACATGCTAATCAAACCTTATTTAAATCTTTATAGTCCCATGATGAAAGTTTTTAAGACAAAGTTGGTGTCTACAATTTAATATCATGCGTTGCCCTCTGGGAACTGTATCCGTGTAGGTTTAGATAAGCTTCTCTGCAGTCTTCTTGAACACATCAATGGATTCTCAATAGTATGTTCTTAAAGTCAAGTATAGTTGGAGCTGGTTTGATGAGTATTACCTATATGACAGTCAGAACATTTGTTGAATATTTATTTCAGGTATGTAAGCCAACCAAAATTCAATGAAAAAATTATTACTGAGGGATTTATCAACAACCATTACCTATACAGAGAGATGATTTGATTATTTAAATTGTGTAGTAAAAAAATAGATATTGGCTTAGAGTGGTCAGAACAGAGCGCCCACATACAGTTTAAAGCCACCATAATGAGAGGATAGGAAAGTTCATTTTAGAGAGATCTTGAATATTTTAGAAAGTATTCACAGGCCCACTTTGTTATAGGCATGTATAGAACTCAAAAACCAGAATTGCATATATCTAATCCAGAAAAGGCACATTTGAAGCAGAGGTTAATGAGATTTACATTTCAGTTACTGACAACAGATGATAAAAGTGTCAGTTGGAAGAATGATTCATCTTTTGCTTGTAGATGCTGCTGCATCTGTGACGTAAAAGCTGACGCAATATCACGCCTGCTCTGCATTTTTCCTGAATTAAAGGTAAATTGGTCTATGTCAAAAATTGTTTTGTTGGTTGATGGGAGTGAAACCCTACTCAAGCAACAGCCACAATCCTTGTCAGGGTGAACTGCATAAACTCAATAAATTAGCCTGAACCCTCCAGTAGCTTAGCAGAAAAGCAGTCAGGCTTAACCTACAGGCAATGCATAAAGTATTTATGCAGCACTTAAACAATAGTAAGGTGAAAAATACCACAAGGAAAATCCCCCACCAATTTAGAGAAAAAGAGTCAATTTTTGTAAATTATTTGACACCAAAACCACAAAAATCCAGTCAGTGCAATCGAATATGCAATTTTAAAGGTTTAGGAGAAAAGTAGAGCTTAAAAATAAGATGCAGCAATTGCAGTTATCTGGTCACAATGTACTGGGTTCAAGTCACAAGGTCAGGCCGACCACTAAGGAGTGCGGGCAGGATGCAGGACTGAGTTCAGTCCACTGTTAAAAGTACCTTGGGTCCTGGGTGTTAAGATGTGAAGTCTTGTATTGACCTATGCTGTGCTTGAGTCAAGACACCATTGACTGGAGCCACAGTGTGAGGTCCTGCATCAAGAAGCGCAGCACTGAGTCAGTGCTGGTAAAACAGGAGTTGTGATGCTGATGTTGAGATGTGTGAAGTTGCGTCAAAATCAATGAAGCCACTGGGGCCGTGAGGTGTGTGGATTATGGCCAGTTGTCAGCATCAAGATGTATTGTGCTGGTTCGCTACTTGTAAAGCAGCTGAACAGAAACTATGCTGCACAATCCTGTGTCAAGATGCGTCAAACTGCATTGGTGTGGAGAAGCCTGCTGTGTCCCAGTAGCGCAGAACAGGAGGTCAGCAACTAACTGTTGGGGACACTCTGGAGGTGTTCGGTCCAAACAGACAGACTGGCCTCAGCAGGGTAGTCCACAGCGGGAGGAGTCCTGGCAGGTCAGGCTTCACACAGTGGGACAGTTCCACAGGTCCAGAAGTGATCTGGGTCTAAGAAACAACCTCTCATATCTAGTGCCCACTTTGAAGTGGGAGAATCTTCATGAGTATTTTCTTGCAGAGGTGTCTGGAATTTTCTCCTCACCTGACCTGATCAGAGTCTGCCTTTGGGCACAATAAGCTAGAATGAAGTCCTATGTGTGAGCTGAGCCAGCACCATTGAAGTGCAAGTGTGTAGATGGCAGCCCCCCCCCCCCAATCCTGCCAGAGATGACCAATCATGCCAATATCCTGATCCTCTATTGTGACACTGTCTGGAGGAATACCCAAAGCCCAGGTTCAACTACGCCAAGTCATATGACCCAGGAAACAGGATGCATGCATCAAATGGTTCGGGCAAGAAAATATCAACTTTCTAAAAGTGGTATTTTTAGAATTTTGACTTAGAATTTGAGTTTACCATTAAATCTCAATTCTCCAGACACCAAACATGACTTTGAACCTGCTCCCAATCAAAAGTTATTACTTACTAATTGTAATAAGGTAAGCCTAGGTTGGGAGGGGTAGGCCTTGTAATGATGGAAAATTAATATGAGAGGTTTTCATTACCAGGACATGTAGAACTTAAAGATTCATGTTTAACCTTTCAAATGCATTCCCATCCAGCCCAATGGACTATTTAGGGCCTATCCTAGGAGTGCCACATATATTTAAAAAGAAGGGTTAGGCCTGGTAAATGGTTTATTTTGCCAGGTCGAAATGTGTTAACACCAGGACAGTGCGTGCTCTACGGGCGACTAGAATGCAAAAACCCAACACTCTCAAGATAATGTAATTTATGCATTGTGCTGATATGTTATTGTTTAACCTTTTGCATTGCAGAATTCAATCCAGAAGATTCATTCTTAAGGTGCTTATAAATACTGTTCATTTGCAATGTATTGCTGCAGGCTTTCACAGTGATTCAGGGTTTGGTCCCTTTCCAGGGCCTTCTAGAAGCTTTCCCTGCAGCATTCCTGGGTGTGGTTGTGGGCTGGGCCAAGACTCTATAAAAGGGAGCCAGCCCAGCTCCACGTGCTCACTATTCAGAGGTCCCAGTGCAGAGCAGCAGCAGTTTCCTGAGCTCCTGTTCCGGTGGCCTACCTTGACCTTCCAGGCCTCTGCGCTTCATACTATAGTGGTGATCCTTAGTCAGGGCGGTAAGACGGAGGTTGGTCTAGGCCCCCGACCCCGTAATCGAAGACGCTCAAATTTTGGGGCCTAATTCTTCATTTATTTATTTTTCACAAATTTGTTTATTGGTATTTTCATCTTTACTTTGCTTCATGTTTCTACATTTGTTTACGTTTCATACAGTATGGTATGTGTTCTTATATCGTTACATAGCTGGCATTGTATATATTATGCATTGCTGCAACATATCACTTGATATACATTTGCAGATATTCAGTTATTCATTTCCATTGTTATGACATCCAAAGTTATCGTACCATGTTGTACCTGCTACTTGTTGTGTTTTAACTTTGTCAACCCTTTATAGATTTGCAGGAGTGAGAGCCCCATAGGGTTTCTAATGTTTATCAGCATGCTTGTACAGTGTATGCTGGTTTAAAGTTATTTCTAGTATGTGTGTTCAATTGGAGTAGTCTGATTAGGTAAAAAGAGGAGAAAAGGAAAGGGATCATGAGCTTTGTATATATGCTAATTTGAGTGTAAGGGGGGAGGGGCAGAACAATAAGGGAGAAAAAGATTAACATTCAACAATTGCCGGCAATGGACACTTATGTAGAATACACTTATGTGATTATTTCCAGTCGGAATGGGATTACATTGTTGCAGAACAGTTTATTATTAAGAGGGTTGGGTCAGGTATCAGGTTAAGCAGGCGTTGTCATTTTTAATTCCAGTGTCAGGGTATGTCTGGCTAACTTTTCTTATTCAGTTCCCCCATGCATTGTGTTTTCTTGTCAGCGGGGCGTCCACCTACATTACTCTACACCCTCTTCTGATGGATACATTCCCTCATCACGCAGCCGCAGTAACATTCCCTCCCAGCTAGCAGACAATGGAAACTGTCTCAACCCCAAAACCTCCTCCTGCGCCAGTGCTGTGCCTTCAGCTCCCGCCCACACCTCGAGAGATCGTTTCCAGGCCTGTGTCGGTGGCGGGTCAGGTGATTTCCATCTGCGGGTCACTAATCACTTTGCTACTATGAGTCCCAGGTCTGCGAAGCGTACTTCTGCTCTATGTTGCTTGCTTCTGGGAAATAAACCTAGTATACACGCTTCCCATGCAAAGGGTATTTGTAGTGCTATACAGTCGGATAGGCTTTCCTTTACTGCTCTCCAGTAGGAGCTCAAGGTGGGGCAGGACCAGAGCATGTGTAGCAGGTCTGCTCCGATCTCATGGCATCTGGGGCAGGCTGCATCTGTGCGAGCAAAGTATTTATTCACTCGAGCCGGTGTGAGGTATGCTCTGTTAACTATGTAGTATTGGATTAAGCGGAATCGGGAATTGCGAGGCACGTTAAGGTGGCCTGAAAGGGCAGCTTTCCATCGTGGTATTGTGATTGACATGCCTGAGTCTGTTTCCCATGCCATACGTAGCGCTTCGTTGTCAGTAGCGGTTTGGGATCTCAAAGCATCTGCCAGCCAGCTAATTAAATGATGCCCTCGGCCCACCACCTGTAAGTATTGAATCAGTAAGTGAGTGGGAGGAGCTACAGAGATGTCGCCCCATTTGGATCTCATGCCTCTATCAGGGAGCAGTGCAATAAAAATTGGCCTGGTGGTAGCCCCATCTCTTGAAGCCTGGCAAAGGGGAGCAGTTGGGACTCTTCGTACAGGTCTCCCAGTGTGTCTATTTCAATTTCGTGCCATGCGTGCAGTTCGTATCTTGACGTGATTCTGGAACCTCTTGGTGTGCCTAATAACGCCAAGGCCGGTGCAAAGGGAAGCTGCATATTTGTGAGGCGAAGTGAGCAACGAAAGCATTTGTGAGCCACCCTAAGAAAGAGTTGCCGGGGTGTTTGTGTCTGCGTGAGTGGGTGAAATAAATGTTGTATCTGTGGGAGTGTCCAGGGTTTGGTCTCTGATGCTGTGTCTACACGTTGAAGATCTGCCAACCATCTGGCTATCCATTGAAGTTGAGCTGCTAGGTAGTATTGTTCCAGGTTAGGAACTGCTAGTCCGCCCTTATCTGATGGCAGGTACAGTTTCTTTAAGGCAACCCAGAGCGGCCATCGTTCCAAATGAATTCCCTCAGTACTGTCTCCAGAGCCCTGAAGAAACCAGGAGGAACATAGTGCGGAAGATTAGTGAAGAAGTATAGAAGTCGGGGCAGGACCACCATTTTCAGGAGTGCTATCCTGCCTCCTACTGACAACGGTAGTGTTTTCCAGAAGACCATTTGGGATTTAACCGAGGACACGGCTCTTACAAGTTTGCCCTCAAATATGTCTTCCTCACGGTGGTATATTCGAATGCCCAAGTATCTGAATGGATGGGGTTGCCATGGGACGGGATTTCCGGCAATAATAAGTCCCTGGTCAGGTAGTCCCGGGTCGAATGGGAAGAGGCAGGATTTAGACCAGTTGACTCTCAGGCCAGACGAAAGGGCGAATTGTTGTAGAAGTAAACCAGCCTCAGGAGGGATTCTCATAATGTCTCAGAAGTATAAAAAAAGGTCATCAGCATATAGTGAGATTATGTGAGTATCATCTCCTAACGGAATACCCCAGCCATCCCCCGCTCTGCGCATGGCTATTGCCAGGGGCTCCATAGCGAGTGAGAACAGCAGTGGTGAAAGGGGGCAACCCTGTCTCGTACCCCTGCCCACTCGAATTGGTTCCGATATTTCAGACCCCATTTTCACTCGGATTAGTGGTCTAGTATATAGTAATTTAGTCAGGCGAGTGAAGAATGGTCCTGCTCCGAATTGCTGAAGGACTCCGAACAGATAGGGCCATTCCAAGGAGTCAAAGGCCTTTTCCAGGTCTAAAATGAGACAGCCCACTCGTGGCCAGTCCCGTTTCGCATATTGCATAATTCGGAATAACCTTCTAATGTTGTGGGAGGTATCTCTGGCCGGGACGAATCCATTCTGGTCCGAGTGTATCAGGCCTGGTACAGCCGGTGCAAGGCGCGTCGCCAGTAATTTGGCTAATATTTTATAATCGGTATTCAACATTGCCAATGGTCTACATGAACCCATGTCTACCGGGTTACCTCCAGGTTTAGGAAGGGAGACCAGCAGTGCCTCTCTCTGAGTGGCTGAAAGATGGCCTTCTCGCTCAGCTGTCTTGTAGAGTTCAAGTAGTTTGGGCGCCAGATGCACCGCGAAGGCTTTATAAAAGTCAACTGGGAGTCCGTCTGGGCCTGGTGTTTTGCCAGATGCGAGCTCGCAGATACTAGATCGAATTTCTTCGAGGTCTAGGGGCGCCTCAAGGGCTTCGGCTTGTTCATACTCTATGTGTGGTAGTACTACTCCGGTGAGGAATTCTAAGCTGGAGTTGTTGTCAGAGGTTGCCCTCGAGGCATAAAGTGCCTCGTAGTGCCTTGTGAATTCAGTTTGTATCTCCTGTGGTGTGTATAGTAGTTCCCCTGTTTGTGAGAGGATTTCCAATATTGGTTTCCTCTCGTAGTCCTGTCGAATCAGCTAGGCCAGGAGCTTGCCTGCCTTATCATCAGATGTGTGAGTTCTTGCAGAGTGTGCGGAGTAATTCAAGCAACGCAGACGCTCTAGTAGTGATAGATGCTCAGCGCGCATTGCTGGCAGTCTCGAGTGATCAGGCTGGTTGCTTCCCTCTCTGGTTGTATTAGATCCCGCTCTATTTTGGTCAGTTCCCGTTCAACAGAGCGGTGCAGGCTGCATTGAGTGCCCAGACAGTGTCCTCGTATGAAGACCTTAAATGTGTCCCATTCTATCAAACCTGACGAGGCTGTACCGTCATTTTGTTAAAAAAGTTCTGGGATTACAACGCTTAACGATGCTCGGAAAGCGGAATCTTTCAGCAACTCTGGCCTCAACCTCCATGTAGGAATAGCCACGCGGGGGGAACCCCAGCACAAACGTGCAATTAGGGGATTGTGATCAGAGTGCGTGCACCCTAGGTATTCCGAATCTATCACTACCATGGCGAGATTCATGGTGCAAAGTATTCTGTCTAGGCGTACGTGCAGAGAGTGTGTTGCAGAGTAAAAGGAGTAAACCCTGTCCATCTTATGTCGCTCTCTCCACACATCCACCAGTTGCCATTGTTGGGTCCAGGTCACCAGGCCCTTTGAGGCCGCTACCACTGGCAATGTAGGTAACGGGGGTAGAAGCGGTCCATTGTCACATCAATTACACTATTGTAGTCCCCACCGAGAAGCCATGGAAGGCCACTCCAACCCGCCAATTGGTGGGAAAGCCCGTGAAGGAAAGCGGTTTGGTCTGTGTTTGGGGCGTATATTGATCCCAGTACAACCATATGACCTGCAAGTTTTCCTCTAATTATCACAAATCTGCCCTGTGGGTCTATGACCTGCTCCTCTACCTTAAAGGGAGTGCCAGCTCTAATCCAAATTAGCGCACCTTTAGCGTATGCTGAGTGTCCTGTCGCATATAATTGTCCTCTCCAGCGCCGGCGCAGTCGGGGGACCTCGAGGCTCGTTATGTGTGTCTCCTGTAGGAGAGCTATGTGAACAGAGTGACG
The DNA here is from genome assembly GCF_031143425.1 of Pleurodeles waltl. Classification (NCBI taxonomy): domain Eukaryota; kingdom Metazoa; phylum Chordata; class Amphibia; order Caudata; family Salamandridae; genus Pleurodeles; species Pleurodeles waltl. The sequence goes on from NC_090438.1 coordinate 573,326,483, forward strand.
TTTAAGATAGGAGTAAACAGCGTATCGCCGTTTGGGGGTGTGAATACCTCTCACGTTCCAGGTGATTGTTGTGTATGTGGCCACACTGGAAACTCTGGACTGTCTGATATAACTCCCTGCCCTGTCCTTTCGAGTCGGAACTCGTCATTATTTTCCCTTTTTCCGCTAGGTGTAAAGGATTCAGTAAGTGTCGGCCGCCAAGACCAAAACATAACTAATGCCATTGGAGCAGATAGACAACAGGTCACCGCCCAAACTAACCAACAGAAATGACAACATGTCAACACACACCTAAACATTCTTTGTCTCCACTGGTAGAAGCTTGGGGGTAGGTCAATATTAGACCAAAAAGAGGAGAGGGGGGAGTGTCTCAGACATGCACCTTATCCGGTCCGGATGTGGCAGATAAAAAAAGTGGGAAGATAGGGGGCGTGTAAGGGGGGGCTCCCCATCCCCCGTGTCCAGTGTCCAGGGGCCATAGGCCAGGGACCCGATGCTTATATTACTGGTTGTTGGCTATTGTGTGCTCAGGGAGTAGGCCAAATATCTCCCATCTCTTAGATTACGCCAGTACGAGTATCATTGGCTTGGTGACTCCTGCTGTGCATAATTTCTAAGCATTGTTCTAAGTTTCTTTCTTTTTTTAAAAAACTTTGTCAGCAGTTGCCGGTGTTACGGAGGGGCCTCCTGCATGATCTGGCTCCAATAGCTGATCTGGCGTGAGGGGGGGGGCGGTCACTGTTTAGTTGAGAAAGTTCTGTGTCGGATCCCGAAGGCAGGGGTGATGCACTTATCGTTGCTGCTGTGTGAATCAGTTCTCTTCTCTCCTGAATTAGTTGTTCTAAGTCTGGAGCACATTTCGTTAAGTCAGTGCGGATCGAGTTTCTCCTCCGATCCCTCCTGATGCGGCTGCGCCTGTGTCTAAGTGGTGGTCCTGCTCGTTCTGACGCTCCACCAGGTGACAGCCCAGATGTCTCAAGACATTCCCATGCTGCTTCCGGGGTGGAGAAGAAGTGTGTTTTTCCTCCTGACACAACACGTAGTTTGGTGGGAAATAACAGAGAGTAAGTCAGGTCTAGGGAGCGCAGCTTGCGCTTCAAGGGCAAGTAGGAGGCTCTATCTCTTTGTACCGCTAAGGTGTAATCAGGAAATAGCTAAATCTGCACGTTGTCTATTTGGGGGGGTGGGCCAGCTCTCACCACTCTTAGTATAATGTCCCTATCTGCGTAGTGGAGTAGGCGAATATTGAATGGGCGTGGAGTGTTGCCCGGCGGTCTTGGCCGGGCCGGCATGCGATGTGCGCGTTCCACAGAGAATAAAGGAGTTAGTTCGCCCTCCGATACCAATCCCCACAGCCAGCTCTCCGAGTAGGTCACAGGGTCACGGTCTTCAATGCCTTCTGGTAGATTCACTACCCGGATGTTGTTTCTTCTGGAGCAGCCTTCTGCGTCTTCGACTCGGCGTTCTAGTGCTGTGACCCTGGCCTGCATGTCTTCCAGTTCTGTCTTCAATTGGGCAGTCGTGGGCATTAGTTTGTTTACTGTGGACGTAATCTCTTTGGTTCTTTCTGTGAGATTGCGATGGTCCGCGTGGAGAAGGACAAGGTCGCCTGCTACTTTATCAATTTTGGTTTCCAGTGAGGTACGGGCGTGTTCCAGTGAGTCTCCGATGCGTTCCACTGCTGCCAGCACTGCGTCAAGTTTTTGGCTGTCTTGGTTTGGTGAGTCTTGTATTTTCCCAGTTCCTGCTCCCGAGCGCAGTCGGCCCGTTCCGGCCATGTTCCCGTTTATTTGAGGAGGAAGGAATGAAGGTTCTGCTTAGTCTCAGGTCGTTGATGACCGTTTAGTCAGATACCGTGTACGCTTTGCACTCTAGTTTAGTTTCATCTGGGCTGGCGAGGGGGGGTTAGGTAAGTAGTTTACCAAACGGGTTCACACAGTTCTGTTCCAAGTCACGCCTCCCGTGTTCACCACCGATCCGTGATGATATTCTCCCCTGGTGGCTTACCTAGTAAGGAGTCGCAGTTTGTGACATTTCCAGCGTAAAGGTTTGCGCGTCCATGTTCGTTAGCTTGCACTGTGATCTTTGATGGAGTTTCTGTTCACCGGATGCTGGAAGGGCATGGACGGGCCCGCTTGTCTAGGGGACGACAGCCCCCCTGCGACAGCACGAGCAGCCCGGTTAGGTGGTTCACTCTGTACGATCACCTGGGACCCGGTTTGTAGTTGGTGTTTTATGTGGTTGCGTGGTTTGAATAAGGCGGCTGTGTTTTAGTGTTAATGCAAGTGGAGGTCGAATGACTCCCTTGAGTTTGCGGGAGGTTTTGCTTGTTTATCACGTTGAGGTGCTTGGGTGCCCGGGGGGGTCTTCTTTTGCGCAAGGTGTTGGCAGCATAGGACACGGGTAGGCCGCTTGTTCTTTTTCTTACTTGATTGCCAGGTGGGTGTTGTCTCTCCCCTCTAGGTCAATTTCACTGGTCTCCAGGGGGGGGTTTCCCGGTGAGGTTTAGGCCCATATTTTGGCCCAAGACTGCATTGCTTGTTTTCGCCTTTTGGCTTGGCTTGCTTCATGGTCTGGTCCTTTTATATGGTGGTTTTGTGGTGGAACGCTCGTCCCCACGGGTTGCATCCGCCTCTCATGTGCAGTTCGGGGGGGGTCCTCAGCCCAGGCACAGCGCCCAGTACGCCTAGGCCGCCTCAAGTGTCCCCTCTTCTCCGGGTGCCCCGTTCCGACTCACAACATCAGACCGCAGCCCGTGCGGACACGTTCATTCACTCGGCGCGAGCCGCCTCTCACCTGGAAATCACTGTGTCTCGTGGACCGGTCACGGCCCACGCGATCGCAAAGTCGGCCCGGGTGCCTCTTTATCCTAGGGGGCCACTGGTTCCTCAAGCATTCGAATCACTCGCCTCCAGTGCGGTACTCGGGGACGGAATGTCGTTGCCCTGCTGCAGGCCCTCAGGTTTCCGTTCTTTATCACCTTGCTGCTCCGCTCGGATCTCAGGACCTCGAGTGTTGTCCTTGTGATCGTGGGCCGCTTTGACTCGTGGTTTAGGGTCCGGGCGCGGCCTGCGTAGGTAAAGGGCCGCTTCGGTTTCTTCTTCTTCTGACCCGCGAGGGCGTAGCGCTACCCAGTTGCTGTAGAGCGCCAGGGAATCCACCGCCGGCAAGTCCAGCACCCCAGGTCCCCAGGGCCCGATCTTACTCCCAGGCTCCGGACAGAGTCCGTGCAGCCAGAGGAGTCCTGTGGCATGCGTCACCTCCTTCTCGCAGCCGCTCCAATTTGTAGCTCAGGGGCCGGGTGTGACTCGCGGAGTCGCAAGGCCACTTCTGTACATATTTAAGGAGTTCCTCGCTCCTCCAGCGCCGAGACCCAGGGCCCAGGGCTCCAGTTTCCAGCGCGGCCTTCGTGGCCGCAGCGCCGATTCACCTCTGTGGGGTGCCGAGGGTCCGTTCACTGCACTTTCGATCCATCAAGCCTCACCTGCTTCGTTTCGAGTCTCAGGGGTGTGGGATGCCCCCCGCTCACCCCAATTTTAGTTGGATTATCCGGATGCGGTGCAGAGCTCTAAAAGCTCGCATCCGCCATGTTTGGCAGCTTGGCCACGCCCCCTTGGGCCTAATTCTTCATGTTAAACAATTTACTCTTGCGCATGTAATTGTGCGTTTTGGGCTTTTCATGGCATTTGCATTCGAATCGGCAAGACGCGCGATTCTTTCCTTGTGATTAATTTATGTTATTCATTGTGCGCTACCATTCCTTGACAGTTAGATGGTGGCCTTCGAATCGGAAAGACGCGCGATTCATTTCCTAGTGATTTAACCCTTGATGTTCATAGTACGCTACTATTTCCTTGGCAGTTTCATGGTGGCATTCAAATCGGCAACACACGCAATTCTTTCCTTGTGTGTAATTCTTGATATTCATTGTACGCTGCAATTTCCTTGGCAGTTTCAGGGTGGCATTCGAATCAGCAACACGCGCAATTCTTTCCTTTTGTGTAATTCTTGATATTCATTGTACGCTACCATTTCTTGGCAGTTTCATGGTGACGTTCGAATCGGCAAGACGTGCGATTTGCTTCCTACTGACTTAGGGGGTCATTCTGACCGCGGCAGACGGCGGTCGCCGCCCGCCAAGCGGTTCCCGCCGAAAGACCGCTCCGCGGTCAAAAGACCGCGGCGGTCATTCTGGCTTTCCCACTGGGCCGGCGGGCGACCGCCGAAAGTACGCCCGCCAGCCCAGCGAGAAACACCCTTCCCACGAGGACGCCGGCTCAGAATGGAGCCGGCGGAGTGGGAAGGTGTGACGGGTGCAGTTGCACCCGTCGCGAATTTCAGTGCCTGTAAAGCAGACACTGAAATTCTTCGTGGGGCCCTCTTACGGGGGCCCCTGCAGTGCCCATGCCATTGGCATGGGCACTGCAGGGGCCCCCAGGGGCCCCGCGGCACCCCCTACCGCCATCCTGTTCCTGGCGGGAGAACCGCCAGGAACCGGATGGCGGTAGGGGGTGTCAGAATCCCCATGGCGGCGGAGCGCGCTCCGCCGCCATGGAGGATTCTCAAGGGCAGCGGGAAGTCGGCGGTACACCGCTGACTTTCCGTTTCTGGCCGCGGCTGAACCGCCGCGGTCAGAATGCCCAGCGGTGCACCGCCAGCCTGTTGGCGGTGCTACCGCCGACCTCCGCCATGGCGGTAATTACCGCCAGGGTCAGAATGACCCCCTTAATCTTTTGATTTTCATTGTGCGCTTCCATTTCCTGGCAGTTACCTGGTGGCATTCGAATCGGCAAGACGTGCGATTCCTTTTCTCGTGTTTTAATTCATGATATTCATAGTGTGCTACCATTTTTTGGCAGTTACATGGTGGCATTTGAATCGGCAAGACGTGCGATTCCTTCCTCGTGTTTAATTCATGTTATTCATAGTGCGCTACAATTTTTTGACAGTTACATGGTGGCACTCGAATCGGCAAGACGTGCAATTCTTTCCTCGTGCTTAATTAATGTTATTTACTGTGCAATACCATTCAAAGGCATTTACTTGGTAGTATTTGAGTTGACAAGTTGTGTGATTTATTCCTTGAATCTGTGTTGTGTTATTCATGGTGCACAATCCTTCTATGGTGTTTAATACTTATATAAAAATCTGCAATGTGCGCAATTCCCTTTCCAATGTTTTAAGAGAACACAGAGTTCTAGATGTAATGCTGTGTGTTCTTGATATGTATTCTTAAAGTAAGATTCATATGATGGTTCAGAAATTACTCAGATTGTTTCCTGATTCTTTTGTTAAAGAAAATATTTGAATCTGAAAGTTTTATATAACCTCTCTTGCTTTCCCAACAGGTATTCAGTCATCTAAAAGCCTAGTCATTTTAAGACTATTCTAAGGTTGTTCATATTTTCAGAATGACGATGCTTAGAGTCATAGCATAGTACTGATTTCATGAGATATAATTTTGATGTTGTGTGTTTCAACCTTTTGCTTCCTACAGGTCTCCTTCCCAGCTGTTCCTTTCCTAATCCCCTTTTCCCCACTTGGACTCTCTTAGACTCTGTGACAAATCTAATCAGAGTATTGGAGCTGTCTTGTGGTGGAAGTGTAGGGAACGTGCACAGACCCCGAGGATCTGGTGACTCTGACAGAATAGTGAGCCCACTAATTATTATCCTCCTGGTTTGTGTATGTTATCAGCATGGCCACACTGGACAAGCTAGTCAAGGCTGTCACCCAGCTCCAGTCAGAAGTGGTATCATCAAAAGATTTGACAAATAGCCTAGCTGAGAGAGTGAGTCAGTTATAGGATAAGGTAGAGAAGAAGGAACAAAGTCCCACAGGTGTGTCTTGGCCAGGTACTTCTTCTCAGACTTCTGGAGGTAATCCGACAAACATTTCCCTCAATGTTCCTTCAGCCATTCCTTTAGCTTCCCCAGAATGTTTCTCATGTGACCCCTTGAAAGCGCAATCTTTCCTGGTTCAAGTGGAACTACACTTCACCTGCAGACCATATACTTTTCCCGATACGCAGTCCAAAGTGGCTTTTTTGTTGTCATATCTGTCTGGAGATGCAGCTACCTGGGCTATTGCTCTTGTGCATAAAGATAGTCCCCTGTTGTACAACTGGAGAAATTTTGTTTGTGATTTTGAGCGAGTTTTTGATCGTAGAACTGTGACACTGTCAGCAGATCGTGAACTATTAGACTTACGCCAGTGTCATATTTAGCCAACTTTAATCGGCTGGTGGCTGAGACATCCTGGCCAGAGGAAAAACAAGCGGCCTTGTTTTACAAGGGACTCAAAGAGAAGTTAAAAGATATCTTGGCACAAATCGACCCGCAACCTACAGACTGTCAAGAATTAATAAACCTTGTCCTGAGGCTTGATCATCGTTTAACTGAACGAAAGGGAACGCTTAAAAAAAACTGAAAAATATTCCTGGCGTGTTCACGATAACAGAGACTCAAGAAATCCGTAAGAAAGAACGCCTGAACCGATGGAGATTGGAACCATCAGGAGACCTTTGACTAAAGATGAAAAGGACCTACGCAGAAAAAATAGACAATGTCTCTATTGTGGGTGGAAAGGCCATTTCGTCAAATACTGTTGAATCAAACCAAAGAATAAGTGAGGTCCAGTTCAGAAGGTTGCAGCCAATGCATCAGTCGAGTAGGAAAACTAAAACACTCAAGATGCAGAGAAGGGTTGCTCTTGGGTGTCACTGTGGACCCTTCACAATCTAGACATCTCAAACTGGGAAAGAGAGTTCAAGTTAAGAAAAAGACCTATTTCAAGAAAGCTCTAGTCGAATCTGGGGCTACCGGGAACTTTGTTGACGCCCAATTGGTTCGTGCATGGGGGATCCCATGTATTGAAAAGAAGACCCCAGAAATCATCCAGGCAGTCGATGGAAAACTCTTGACTGGAGGTCCGGTAACTCTTCAGACTATCCCCTTGTCGGTGATTGGTGAAGATAAAAATCAAAGAAAGAAACATAAAGAGAAACTTATCCTTGACGTGATCCATGCTCCCCAGTATGGGATTATCCTTGGCTTGCCATGGTTAACTCATCACAATCCAGAGATTAATTGGGCAGAACGAAAGGTCATGTTCTCATCTGCGCTATGTAAAGAACGATGTCTCCAAAGGACTCAAGAATCGGAAGTTTGCAACTCTTACATAGCTACCGCCACAGAGAAAGAAGTTCAGTTGCCCAAACAGTATTCATCTTATGAAGATGTATTTGATCAGAAAGAAGCAGAGAACTTACCTCCTCATAGATCTTATGACTGTCAAATTGATCTAGCACCAGGTGCGATACTTCCCAACTGTCGTGTGCATGCCCTGTCAGAACATGAAAATCAACATTTACGAAAATACTTGGATCAATTCTTAGAGAATGGTTTCATCCGCTCCTCTAAGTCTCCCGCAGCTTCTCCTTTGTTTTTTGTTCCGAAGGCGAATGGAGAACTTCGAGCTTGTATCGACTATAGTGGTTTGAACAAAATCACCATCAAGAACAAATATCCTTTACCCCTAATTCTGGTCTTACTGGAACAAGTAAAGTAAAGAAAAGAAAGCCAAAATCTACACGAAACTTGACCTTCGAGGTGCTTATCATTTGGTCAGAATGAGAGAGGGTGACGAATGGAAAACAGCATTCAAAACAAGATTTGGCCTTTTTGAATACACCGTCATGTCTTTTGGTCTGTGCAATGCTCCAGCAGCATTTTAATTTTTCTTGAATGACGTTCTTAGAGAGTACCTCGATATATTTGCCATAGTCTACATTGATGACATTTTTATCTACTCAGACAATGAAAATTAACATGTCCAACATGTCAAGGAAATTCTGGCAGCCCTTCGTAAACACCATTTATATTGCAAACTAACTAAGTGTGAGTTTCATGTTACCACAGTTGAGGTTTTAGTGGTTATCCTTACCCCTCAAGGTATGGTGATGGCAGAAAAGAAAGTAAAAGCTGTATCTGATTGGCCCGCCCCAAAGACTGTTCGTGATGTACAATGTTTCCTGGGGATAGCAAATTTTTACCAGAGGTTCATAAATCATTTCTCCCAGACAGTGGCTCCAATTACTAAGCTATTAAGAAAGAAAGAAAGATTTGTATGGTCCCCAGAAGCCGATCAAGCCTTTTCAACTTTGAAAGAAGCTTTATCCACTGCCCCAGTCTTGACTCATCCAGATGCGGATCGACCTTTCATAGTGGAGGCTGATGCTTCAGATGTGGCGATAGGAGCAGTCTTGTCACAACAAAACAAAGACACTGGTCAGCTTCATCCTGTAGCTTCCATGTCTCGGAAGTTGAACGAAGCCGAACAGAACTATGTCATTGCTAAAAAAGAGCTTCTGGCGATTGGTGACGCCTTTAAAGAATGGAGACATCATTTGTTGGGTGCCAAATATACTGTCACAGTATATACTGATCATCTCAATCTTCAATTCATGAGTTCTGGCAGACTTTTGACTCCTCAGCAATTACGCTGGATGCTGTTTTTGCCGAGTTTGATTTTGTGGTAACCTTCCGGCCTGGTAAACATAATCGCAAAGCTGATGCCTTGTCCCACCAAGAGTCTACCACATTGCCTGTAGTTCGAACCTCCAGAGCTGTCATTGCTCCTGACAAGGTCCTATGTATCATAAAAACAGGAGATTTCTTTGAAGACATCCGTAATTCATTCACTGTTGAAAAATGGCAGACGTGGGCCCAAGCAGATCCCAAAAGGTCAATCAAGCAAGGATTACCCTTTCATGACGCTCGTTTGTTCGTGCCCACTATAAACTTCGCAAGATAGTGTTTCATTGGTTGCATGTTATACCTACGGCAGGTCACCCAGGTACTCCTAAAACTCTTGAATTAATCCAATGCTATTTTTGGTGGCCTACCTTAACAAAAGATGTAAAAACAATGGTAAACAACTGCAAAGTCTGTGCTTGCACTAAAACAAGTCATTCAAAACCGAAAGGGTTGCTACACCCACTCCCAACCCCAAGTCGTCCGTGGGAGCACATTTCTTTAGACTTTATTACTGGTCTGCCAGTGGTTCAACATCATTCAGTAATTCTGGTGGTAGTAGATAGTCTCACGAAATATGGACATTTCATTGCCTGTAAGAAATTGCCCACCTCTAGTGAACTGGCAACTATCTTACTGAATAGAGTGGTTCGTTATCATGGACTGCCAAAAGTGATCCTCTCCGATCGGGGGTCGCAATTTGCCTCCAACTTCTGTAAGACATGGTGTAAAACACTCCAAGTGACATCTACACTATCTACTTGCCACCATCCTCAAACAGATGGTCAATCGGAGAGACTAAATCAGACTTTGAAGCAATACCTACGTGCTTACGCTGAAAAAGCACTTCATTCTTGGACATCAATGCTCTGGTTAGCTGAGTTAACCTACAACAACTCCTTCCACACTTCTACTTGCGTTACACCCTTCTTTGGTTTGTTTGGCTATTATCCTGACACCTTGCCCATCACAATTCCTCAAGAAAGTTCTCTTACTCCAGCTGTGTCAGAAACCATTCAACATTTGCATCAAACCCAGAAATTGATTCAACAGCATTTATAAAAAGCCAAACAAAAATACAAAAAGCATTATGACAAGAAACATTGTGAGGCACCGCAGTATCAACCAGGTGACAAAGTGTGGCTTTCCACAAAACATATAGACTCCAAGAAGAAGCACATGTTCAATCCCAAATTTATAGGTCCTTACACTGTCCTTAAGCAAATTAATCCTGTGACCTATAAACTGCAATTGCCCAGATCATTACGGATTCATCCAGTGTTCCATACTCCCTCTTAAAAAAGGCAGTTCAAAAGGTCCGCCCTCATCCAACTCCTGTTCTAGTACAGGGGGAAGAAGAATACGAAGTCAAGAAAGTGTTGGATTCTAAATTGAGAGGGCGTAACCTATGGTACATAATCTCATGGAAAGGTTATGGTCCTGAAAATAACTCATGGGTTTCCGCATCTGATATTCATGCTCCAGTACTTGTGAGACGCTTTAATCGTCTCAATCCAGACAAACCAGGCCCTAGAGCGCACCTGGGAGAGGGGAGTACTGTCAACACCAGGACAGTGCGCGCTCTACGGGCGACTAGAATGCAAAAACCCAACACTCAAGTTAATGTAATTTATGCATTGTGCTGATATGTTATTGTTTAACCTTTTGCATTGCAGAATTCAATCCAGAAGATTCATTCTTAAGATGCTTATAAATACTGTTCATTTGCAATGTATTGCTGCAGGCTTTCAGAGTTATTCAGGGTGTGGTCCCTTTCCAGGGCCTTCTAGAAGCTTTCCCTGCAACATGCCTGGGTGTGGTTGTGGGCTGGGCCAAGACTCTATAAAAGGGAGCCAGCCCAGCTCCACGTGCTCACTATTCAGAGGTCCCGGTGCAGAGCAGCAGCAACATCCTGAGCTCCTGTTCCAGTGCCCTACCTTGACCTTCCAGGCCTCTGCGCCTCATACTACAGTGGTGATCCTTAGTCAGGGCGTTAAGACGGAGGTTGGGCTGGGCCCCTGACCCCATAATCGAAGACGCTCAAATTTTTGGGCCTAATTCTTCATGTTAAACAATTTGCTCTTGCGCGTGTAATTGTGCGTTTTGAACTTTTCATGGCATTTGCATGCTTGCATTCGAATCGGCAAGACGCGCAATTCTTTCCTTGTGATTAATTCATGTTATTCATTGTGCGCTACCATTCCTTTGCAGTTAGATGATGGCCTTTGAATCGACAAGACGCGCGATTCGTTTCCTAGTGATTTAACCCTTGATGTTCATAGTACGCTACCATTTCCTTGGCAGTTTCATGGTGGCATTCTAATCGGCAACATGCGCGATTCTTTCCTTGTGTTTAATTCTTGATATTCATTGTACGCTACCATTTTCTTGGCAGTTTCATGGTGGCATTCGAATCAGCAACACGCGCGATTCTTTCCTTGTGTGTAATTCATGATATTCATTGTACGCTACCATTTCCGTGGCAGTTTCATGGTGGCATTCGAATCGTCAAGACGAGCGATTCTTTCCTTGTGGTTAATTCATGATATTCATTGTACGCTACCATTTCTTGGCAGTTTCATGGTGACGTTCGAATCGGCAAGACACGCGATTCGCTTCCTAGTGACTTAACCTTTTGATTTTCATTGTGCGCTACCATTCCTTGGCAGTTACATGGTGGCATTCGAATCGGCAAGACGCACAATTCCTTTTCTCGTGTTTTAGTTCATGATATTCATAGTGCGCTACCATTTTTTGGCAGTTACATGGTGGCATTTGAATCGGCAAGACGTGCGATTCCTTCCTCGTGTTTAATTCATGTTATTCATAGTGTGCTACCATTTTTTGCCAGTTACATGGTGGCACTCGAATCGGCAAGATGCGCGATTCTTTCCTCGTGCTTTATTTATGTTATTTACTGTGCGCTACCATTCAAAGGCATTTACTTAGTAGTATTCGAGTTGACAAGTTGCGTGATTTATTCCTTGAATCTGCGTTGTGTTATTCATGGTGCACAATTCTTCTATGGTGTTTATTACTTATATAAAAATCTGCAATGTGCGCAATTCACTTTCCAATGTTTTGAGAGAACACAAAAAGACCAGAGTTCTAGATGTAATGCTGTGTGTTCCTGATATGTATTCTTAAAATAAGATTCATATGATGGTTCAGAAATTACTCAGATTGTTTCCTGATTCTCATACTAAAGAAAGTACTTGAATCTGAAAGTTTTATCTAACCTCTCTTGCTTTCCCCACAGGTGTTCAGTCATCTAAAAGCCTAGTCATTTTAAGACTATTCTAAGGTTGTTCATGTTTTCAGAATGACGATGCTTAGAGTCATAGCATAGTACTGATTTTATGAGATGTAATTTTGATGTTGTGTGTTTTAACCTTTTGCTTCCTACAGGTCTCCTTCCCAGCTGTTCCCTTCCTAATTCCCTTTTCTCCACTTGGACTCTCTTAGACTCTGTGACAAATCTAATCAGAGTGTTGGAGCTGTCTTGTGGTGGAAGTGTTGGGAACGTGCACAGACCCCGAGGATCTGGTGACTCTGACAAAGTGGCAGTTTAAAACTGCACAGGCAGGCTCCAATGGCAGACCTGAGATGCGTTTAAAAGGCTACTTAGATGGGTGGCACAATCACTGCTTCAGGCCCACTGGTAGCATTTAATGTACTGGCCCGCGGTACACATAGTACCACTTTACAAGGGACATATGAGTGAATTAAGTGTGCCAATTTGCTGTAAGACAACTTCACCATGTTTGAACGGGAGAGCACAAGCACTTGAGCACTGGTGAGCAGCAGTAAAGTGCGCTGAGCACTTGTGCAAACAAAAAACCATTTAGCAAAACAAGAGGATTGAAGGCAAACATTTTTTGGGAAAAGTGCCCTAAGACTGATGGGTCTAATGGGCCAAACTACTGAAACCTTTGTTTCAGAAATTGGGGTGTTTAATGGTCAGGGTGGCAACACAAGTTTGTGTTGAAGGAACCAATTTGGAAGATTGACCATGTTCATTGACTTAACAATGAATAGGTTGAAGAGTAAAGAAAAGGGTCAAAATTATATTGACTGTTAGGTTAGGAAAAAAAGGTCCTATTTGGAAAGTTTAGGAAATGGCAGCTGATTAACAATATAGAATAAGCACAGGAATTTGGTTTGAATACCATAATTTTATTTTTTGTATTAGAGGGTTGCCAGGGTAGGATTAGTCAACTAACTGTGACTTAACTAACTTTTATTTTGATTTTTGTATGTTAGGCAAGCCTCAGGAATGGTTTTACATTTTTTAGTAAGTAGTTTTGAACGATTTGAAAAGGTACTGTTCATAGAGCAAATATTTAAAGTAAACTAAAAGGGTCCATTTTCACATGATTATTTGTATTGTGATAATTTTGATTAATCATCTATAAAAGTTTTGTTAAACCTGTCAGCCTTAGGGTGGTCTTCCCCCAAAGATTTTGCCTTACTCCTCCATATTTTTCTGATTTCGTGTATTTTGGCCTTAGGACTCTGTACACTTTACCACTGCTAACCAGCACTAAAGTGCATGTTTTCACTCATTAAAACATGGTAACATTGGCTTATCCCATAATGGGTACATATAATTTACTTATAAGTCCCCAGTAAACCAGTACTACATGTTCCTACAGGGTAATATTTAAATGCTATTAGTGACCCTGTAGCACTTGTTGTGCCTTCCACTTTGTAGTCTAGCAAACATGTGTCGGTCCTGCCATTTCAACTATGTTTGCAGTTTTAAATAGCGATTTCAATCTGGCAAAAACAACCTTTTTTCAGGCCTAAACCTTCCTTTTTAATACATGTACACCACCCCTAGTGTAGACCCTAAACCACACATAGTTTAGGGAGGAATGTAGTTAAAATGTTGGGCATGTACTGTTTCCCATAGGATAACATTGGGGTTACCTTATTACATTTAATAAGGATAACTTTCAAATGGGAACAGGTAAGCAGTTCTTGTTTGTTGTCTTTGAAATTGTATAGTCGGATTTTGAGTTCCAATTTTTGAAAGTGCCAATTTTTAAGAAGTTGGCATTTTCACACCTTAGCCATTTAGTGCCTGTTGCATGACTGGGTGTAGTTGGCAGTTGGTCTTTATGTATTCTTACTAGACAGCCACACATAATAGAGAGGTTAGGTATGCCTGTATGGGACATCAATGGAAGGATGGGGAGGTGGAGCTGGGCACAGCCTCACTTATAACTGAATATGCTGTGTCCTGCCTTCATACAAAGGGATTACATACCCCCTGTAGTTAGTCAGGAGCCAGACCAGGGGAGGCATGAAACCTAAGCATTTCAAAAGGAATGCCTTAGAATCTTATCCCACTTCAAAGGAGGCACTCTGTATAAATATTGGATCTCACATACCAGCTCTTCGGTACACTTCTGGACCTGTGGAAGACTCTGTGTTGGAAGAAGGACTGCTGTGTTGCTGAAAGGACTGCCACTCTGCTGGACTGCTGCCCTGCTATGCTGACCTGCAGCCCCCTGGTCTGGGTGAGAAGGATTGGACCTGCAACCTATATCCATGACCACCAGAGTAACCCCAAGGACTAGTCTCTAGTAACCAGCACCTGGACTCTGCAAACTGTGAATCTTACCCTGCCCGCTAGTGCCACCCCAGTCCTGGATCCTTGGAAGTGGGCTTTAAGGTGCTCTGCTAGCTCATTTGTGGACCCAGCAGAATCAATGCATCTGCTCTGCTGCGCAGCTCAACCCAGATAGGAAGAGATGCATTGCTTCCGCAGGATGGACTTTCCTGTCTCAAGGACTCTGCATAGCACTTGCAGCCCACAGCCTCATCAGAACCGCCACTGCGCAATACATCCTCAATGCAGGCCTGCAACATCTTCAGAACCAGCTGGTGTACAACACATCCTGGGTGCAGTGTGTCTCATCGCAATTCACTCTTGTTGATAGCCTCCTCAGTGACAATGCAGGACCTTGCATCGCAGCTCCTGGGAACCAACACTGTGTGACGCTTCTCAGGACAAGATCTCCTATCGACTTTGCTCTCAAAATGCATCCTTGACTCAGGATCACACAATGTTCCATAACCAGTACTTAAGGTACTCTTTCTCAGTGGGCCTAACAGGGCCCCTGTGGCTGGGATGCACTCCAGATTTATTCATCAAAATTTACTATATTGTTCTAAATTGGTGTGAGATTTTTCTTTGGTTGTGTGTCACTTCATTACAGTTTGAAATGCTGCATAAATATTTTACACATTGCTGCTAAATTAAGCCTGACTGCTCTGTGCCCAACTACCAGAGGGTTAAGCACAGATTAATTTTGGGTTTGTTTGTTACTTCACCCTGACAAGGATTGTGGTTGCCGCTTGAGTAGGGTTTCAACTCTCAACCAGCCACCCAATTTCTTAAAGATTTAATTTTACTATTATACTTTTGTTCATTGTTTCTCTGTAGAGCTAGGCAGAGTCAAAGTTTTGTATGCCTGCTAACCGCATTGCTGCAAGTTTTTAACAACAGAAACAAGACCCTTTTTGGTGTCACACAGTGAAAGGGCTGGAAGGGTCTGATCACATTGCTTCACATAATGAAAGGTTTAGACAAGGCTGATCTTTTTGGCTCACTTGGTGGAGTTATCTTCGTTTCGATGCTGACTATGTTTAGAGACCATTTGGAATGCATTGGTGAATGTGGTCTAACAAATAATTTCCCTCTACTAAAGTAGCAAATACAGTTGCTCTATTTTTGCCATCAATATCTGAGTTCACAAACTTCCATTTTATGTTTCCTTGTCTCTACATACAGTATGTCATAATCTCAATATGATTCACTAAGTGTGATGTTTACTCTAACACATATTTGTGTGTATCTGACATTGCTTCATCTCACACAGGAATTTTCTAAGTCTTCATTTATCATCTGAGTTTACTTGCTCACAGCCTATGCACACAGTCAGGCTTGAGGCAGGCCTGCAGAACTCTCTCAAGGACAATGGATTAGAGTGAACATGCCACTGACATTAGCATAGCCACTTAAGTGGACCAGTTCACCTATGGAATATGATCAATACCATCCCAGCTCATGACAAGACAGTCTGTGACTGCATCCACATGACATCAGGACCAAGTGACCCAGAAAACCTTTGGTATTCTATATGGCCTGTCTCAATGTCCAGCAACTGGTTGGTATGATAAATGTTTACCACATTGTGGTTGATGAGTATGCTATTGTTTCATTGGGGACTGGCACATGCTTATTTAATGGTGGCCTTTAAATGTATCAACAATGCTTCACTCACTTGAGGGACAATTCAAGCAAATTAATAAATACACTTCTATTATGGCACAAGAGGCCTTATAGCCCATTTTGCAACTTTGCATCTGCACACTTTGCAGTAAACAATGATTCAGAGGGCAATTTGTCCAGATTCCATAATCTGGCACCTGCAAATATTAGAAAAGTGTGCTCTGTAGGACTGGATTTCTAGAGGGTGCAGACATGACAATCTTTTGTGAGGCATTGCCCAAGAATTTGCTGTCTTTGGCAGAGCCCGTATTGGTTGGCCATAGGACTCTACACACTTAACTCCTACTGACCAGTGCTAAAATGCTTGTGCACCCCTTGCTAACCATGGTAAAATCTTGAATATACGATACTGGAACATTTAATGCATTTATATGCCCCTAGTTTATGGCACTACATGTACCCAGGGCCTATATATTAAATGCAACTAGTGGGATTTAGCACTCATTGTGCCACCCACTAAAGTAGAACTATAAAACATGCCTGCCAATGCAGCCTGGATGTGAAGTTTTAAACTACCATTTTGACCTGGCAAAGCAACCCTAATTGAAATGAATAAACTCTCCAACAGAGCCTATGTACTGTTACAAACCACTTTGGCAAGGAAGCTTTTCTTATCTTTTGATATGCCAGATCACCATAGATTTCTTTTGACTCATTTTAGAATTAATGTATTTCATCACCAGTTCGGGACCCCTTGGGGGCTTTTGTTTGATTCCACATATGTTGAATGTAGATGTGACTATGTGTCCATCCAGGAAACCCTGCATTTTATCATGTGTTGTCCTTTTTCAGAAAAAACCTTGCAAGTCTATAAGTTCCCCTTTGCTAGCTGGTGAGCATTTTAAACAAGTTCGACCTGCCTTGTTTTATTTACAGTTACTGTTTATTGTGCATACCTGTTTTCATTTGGTTTGGTTTTTATCAGAAGCCATCCAACTAAGGACATTTTTACCATGTGATTGATATGTTTGATTTATTATTTGTATATTTATGGTTTTACTCCTTCAAAAAAGAATAAAGATGAAAAAAGTGGCTTAAACTATTACATTTAATAAGTGTTAAAACCAGTTTGGGAGTAGTTAAAATGGTTCTAGGACTCATTTTAATAGTAAAATCCAACTTAATGGTCAAGTTGAACTTTATATTACTATTTTGCAAATTACACTTTTAGAAAGTTGCCATTTTTCTGCCTAAAACTTTCCTGGCAGTGTCCTGCTGTCACCTGACCTCGTCTCGTGAGATGTGTATTTCTCCCAGACAATGGACAATGGTCCCTAGGAGTTGGAGAGAAACTCCTCCCTTGACAGGGTGGCCTGGGGCTGTGCCCAGTGCCTTCCCAAGACTAAAAGGATGCCTACCTTGTTATTGGCAGATGAAGCTCACACCCAGGTCTGCCTCCCCTTTGTTTGTCTAGTCAGGCTGGCACCAAGCTCACTGGGATTATAGGAACTGACCAGAACTGGTTTAGGGAAAGGTCTTCTCTATTCGAAATCAAGACAGGATCTGCTCGACTTTTCTAATGAACACAAAATTAATACACAATAGAGGTTTATGGAATATTGTCCCCATCAACTCCCTCTGGATGGTTCAATTAGGAGATGATGTGCGCTGGGAGAAGTTAGACTTTCCAAGTTCCCAGGCTTGGACTAAGAGCTACACAGCTGCATAGCCTTGGAGTTAGCAACAGTTCATTCTGCCTGGTCCAGGAGGCTCTCCCCCATTCCTGCACAATGCATGTCCACAGCCAAATTTCAGTTAGGCTAGATAATCGAGCAGTTCCCAACAATAAACAAGGCCCATTACAACTAATAAGCACTACTTGAGACAGAACTTTCAGAGGAGAGAAAACTTGAAAGTTACAAATGATTCAGATGGATGGTGCCTAAGTACAAGTGAGGTCAGTGTGTTGTACAAGTGTGTTGCAGTGCACTAAATTGCACTGAAACACATTCCAGAAGATTTTGTGGTGGAGAATGCAAAAGAAAGTAATATACAGAATTGGAAACACTGTCCTAATAATGCAAACACCATAAACTAAATTGCATCAATACTTAAACCACAATACATTATGGTGGAATAATACCTACATTTCCACATAAACTATATCTGCATGTATAGTTAAAGTTAGCTGATAGTGAAGCTTTCTTTGTGGGCTGGTGAAGAGTAAATTAAAAACATATTTGTTTATGTTTGATGAGGATGTTACATAAATAATTTGCGACAGACTATTGTAGTGTATAATCAAGGAACAAATCTAGGACCACTTCAAGAAATATCATATTTATGCTTCAATACATTATAAGCCTTAATCGCTGTACAGGTTTGAATTAGTAAAACAGTTCAAGAATACGTATAGGTCTACGTCATGGACTTTAGTCAAAAAATCATAAATTGATTTAGACATACCCTAGGTATCCCTGCCCATGCCCATAACTGATTCCAATTAGAATAACTGACAAAATGTCAGATTCATTCAGATTTACCTTCTGCTCCTCGTAACTCAACCATGCTAGTGCATGAAATTCACTAATAAAGCTGATGAACTCTTGTTTTCCTAATCCAGCATGTGAGTTCTCAATGCACGTCATCCAGTACACTCAAGTATAGTTTTGTTTCACTTCTACTGTTTGAATGCCTCCCCTAGCTCGCTTTGGAGCTGTTTCCCACACTTTAACATGGATCTTTCATGTTTTTACATTCAGATATTTTTTTTATTTTGATACAATGGTAAAATAAACAATAAAGAGCAGTAATTACAAAGGTATGTAGTGCACTCCTGCTACAGTACATTGGATAAATGCAATGACATCAGGTGTATATCATAGCAAGTGCATACAATATATCTCCTATCTTGACCATTGTAAAACCTGGCATCCTCGTTGTGGTCTCCCCTAACTTTTTGTCTCTGCTTCCCAGGTTGTTGCTGTGTGCTGGACTTTGTTTTTGTGTTTTTTGTTACTCTGGGCACTTTACCGCTGCTGACCAGTGCTAAAGCGCAAGGCGCTCCCTATGTGAAACTATATGTGTAATTGGCTTTTCCCCCAATGGAATATACAGATTTACTACTACGTCCCTAGTACAGTGCACTAGAGGTGCCTAGGGCCAGTAAACCAAATGCTACTAGTGGGCCTGCAGCACTGATTGTGCCACCCACATGAGAATCCCTGTAAACATGGCTCAGACCTGCCACTACAGTGTCTGTGTGTGCAGTTTTAAACTGCCAATTCGACTTGGCATGTGTACCCACTTGCCAGGCCCAAACCGTCCTTGTTTGTACATGTAAGGCACCCCTAAGGTAGGCCCTAGGTAGCCCCAGGGGCAGGGTGCAGTGTATGTTAAAGGTGGGACATGTACTGATGTATTTTACATGTCCTAACAGTGAAATACTGCCAAATTTTGCTTTCACTGTTGCAAGGCCTATCACTCTCACAGGCTAACATGGGGGCTTCCTTTGAATATCCTTAAAGCTCAGTTTCCCTTTGAGATCAGATAGAAATATGGAGTTTGGGGTCTCTGGCCTCACAATTTAAAAATACATCTTTTAGTGAAGCTGGTTTTCAGATTGTTAGTTTGAAAATGCAATTTTTATAAAGTAGGCATTTTCTTGCTTAAACCATTCCGTGACTCTACCTCTTTGAGGATTCCCTGTCTGGGTCAGACTTACAGTTGGGTTGTTTGTAAATCTCCTCTAGAATGTGACACAAAGGGAGCTGGGGTGTAGCCTGTACATCTTGATGAGCCATCTGGGCTAGAGTGGAGGGAGGAGTGGTCACTTATACCTGAATAGGCTGTGCCTGCCCTCACATAATGCACATAATGCAGCCTCCAGCCCCCTAGTGTGTGCCTGGGGCCTGGCCTGAGCAAGGCAGCATCCTGTAAACTACAGAGACTTTTCTTTGAAGTCGGGCAACTTCAAAGGCAGAAAGGGGTATAAGTATTGGACTCCAAACTCCAGAGTTTAGATTTCTTCAAGATTTGCTTCTGTAACCAAGAGGAACCTCTGACAAGGAGAAGAGCTGAGGAGAAGTGCTGCCCCTGTCTATGACTGTGCTTTATTGGGCTATCCTGCAGTTGCTGCTTCTGCCTGTGAAAGGGGACAAAGACTGCACTTTGTACTTGAGAAGAATCTCCAAGGCCTTGGACTGAGCTTGTCCCCTGTTCTGAAGTCTCCTGGCCACCAAAGACTTCCTCTGCTAGCACCTGGACTCTCTGCTGAGACTCCAACCCTGCCAAGTGGTGCCTAATCCAGTCCCTGGGCCCTTGAAAGGAGAAGCTGGTGTTAAATCAAGAAGATCAAAGGAAACCGACTTCGGATGATTCTGGACTGATGCCGTTGCTGAATCCTGTGATGCTGCCTGCAACCGAAGCCGTGGTCCTCACTGGAGTGCGACGATCCCGTAGGGCCAACGCAGCTGCAGCCTCACTGAAATCCGCAAATCCGTGGAAGTCGCTGCAGCACGTCATGACCGCCAGATACTGACTCTGACGGAAGTGTGCGGATCCAACACTTCGCACCGACACCGCCTGACATCCATGGTGTGGCAGCAAGGACCCGACACCTCTTTGTGACGCCTCTGCTCCTTTGCTTTGCAGCACCGGAACCAATACCACCTCGGATCTAGCGACTCCTCAATCCCCGACTCCGTGCACTGGCTTGTTTCCTCATTTTCACAAGGTACTGTACCTGTGGGTCCATCTGCCTCCGTGACCGGCACCATTGGTGTTGGCTTGTAAGGAATGACTCCGTCACGGCGCTGTGATATCACCAATTCGAAGCATTTGTGTTTCTAAGCACTATATTGAAGTTTAATCCTTAAAAAATTCAAACTTTGTGTATGTTGGATTTTTGTCATTTATGCCTTGTTTTACGCAGATAAATATTGGCTATTTTGCTAACCTGGTGTTGAGTCATTTTGTAGTGTTTTCACTGTATTACTGTGTGTGTTGGTACAAATATTTTACACATTGTCTCTTGTCAAGCTACCAAGGGGGCGAGCGGGGGTTAACCGGGTGTGTTTCTCGTTTGCCCTGACTAGAGTGAGGGGCCTTGCTTCGACAGGGGGTAACCTGACTGCCAACCAAAAACCCCATTTCCAACAACCATATATGGTGGTAAGCATATCGAAAGACAGAGAAGTCTAGGATAGAAGGAATCGAAGGCTACTGAGTTGTTGTGTAAGTCAATCTTGTCCAACAGGGGAGTACAAAAGTAAATTTTGATGGCTCATGAGAAGAGAGAGAGAAGGTGTAGAGAAAAGGAGAGGCCCTAAGGGGGGATGAGGGAAAGAAAAGAGAGAAAGGCAGGGAAAGGGGAAGAAGATTGGCTACACTGGGTGGGATTTACAACATCCGTCGGGAAACTCAGTCAGGTATGAGCAGAAGGTTGTGATATATTCAGGCTATCTCCATAGGAAGGGAGTGGTCTAAAAGATGGATTCATGGTGGTTTAGTTTTCTGTAGATATTTGTCAAAAGCATCCCAAAGTCGTCTGGGACCGGAGGTGCTATGTAATTTTGCATGTAAAATGTTGTCAGCACCTCTAACAGAGCACAAGAAATTACACCATTTATTCACTATGAAGCTGATGAACTCTTGCTTTCCTAATCCAGCATGTGAGTACTCAATGCGAGTTATTCCGTACACTCAAGTATGGTTTTGTTTCACTTCCACTGTTTGATTGTCTTCCTTAGCTATCCCACACCCCTTTTGGACCTGTTTCCCGTACTTTAACATGGACCATCCATGTTTAACCCAGATATTCTGAAAAGTGTTAGAAAGGTGCAGTAGCTATTTGTAAATCACTATTAACATTGCATAGAATTTCCCGCACCACTCCTTTTACACATACCTGAGTACTTCCCTGGTGTAAAGTAAACGGGCAACTATATTGGTAGAGTCTGCAACATGAGGGAGTAGTATACAAATGGATATTTATGTTGCATGCATATACACCTGGTTCACCAATTGTGACTTGATGAAGCAGAAAATGAAGGTTTTGATTTATTAACGCTTAAACGTAGTGCTAAATTAATCATGTGTGACATTAACCGAATTAATAAAGATTGTACGGGGACAAAATGTGCCCTCAGAGTAGTTTGCCATCATTTATACGCGTGCTTTATATAACGTGGTGAATTAGAATTGCACTAATCCGACATAATCATAAACGTGTGCTACGATTTGCTTGTTTGAAATGTTTTAGCTTAGCCTGACTTTAGCGGAGGCTTTGGCCTAGTTGCCTGGTCTCACGGTTTAGATGCTCGTATTTTTCCACTGTGCTCTTAAACGTGTATTTTAGCTTGAAGCTGTACTTTTCCACAGAAAACTGCTTATCTTAAAGTTAGTGCCAGCCTGGCATATTTTCTCTTTAATTCAAGGTCGACTTGCAGGTGCGGACAATGGAGGCTCTGAGAGTAAGCTAATTGGGAAACAATGTTGCGATTTGCGTACCCATCTCCAAGGATAATGTATGCTTAAGTAAAAGCTTGAGAACTGTCGTTTTTGATTGGTCAATTTGAAGCTAACCTATTAACCCTCCAATGGAGACACTACAGGACTTGAACTGTTGTCTATAAAAATCAGATGCACGAGAAGAAATTAGACCATTGCGGCCATTACCCGGACACTACGCCATTTTGACTTCGTAGCTATTACGGCCCACTTTGCTGCGACGCCATTTTGAGAGACTTTGGTGCTTTCTCTAATCGAGAGGAAGAGACTTTAAATGATTCTTGCCCTAGAGACTGTAACTTTGATTTGATCCCTTTTGCATGAAGTAATAGTTTTACCTTGCCGCCGTGAGGCAATTGCCCCGTCCACCCCTGCCCCTTTGTCCCGTCCCATGCTGATCGAGAAACGGTACCCATGATGACCGAAGAACGGTACCTGTGAGACGAAGACTTCCTTGTATGCTGATCGTAATTGGTAAATATGAAAGGAAACTGTAAAATTGCATTGTGTTTCTTTTAGGTAACCAACTGCTGATTTTTGGTAAGATCCCTAGTTAGGAGTTTTCTAAATTAATGTTGCTAAATTGTTTTTTTGCATGAAGTCCCACATGCCGATGCTAATTTGAGGTTAGACGAGGATTCCATAGGTTGCACGATGCAATTTGAGATCTTGTTATGCTGACTAAATGTACGCAATTAGTTCATTACAGATTATCGTATTAGTGCTTTGCATTGCCATTATCGAATGCCTTGTGATTCAAATGCTACATAGATTACACTTGTTTCGACGTTATGGACAGCTATTAATGTTCATATATGTTTATCATTTGGTGTTGAGAAACATCTACATTGTGCTAGCTTTGTTAATATAGGGAAATAAAATTCACTAACTTTGCAATAAACTGGTGTGGTTCTTCCTGACTGAAAGGTCAGGGTTCGCCGAAATGTATTCTGGATTAATTGTAATGTGTTATGTTGTTCAAGGTGTTGCTTATGTTCGTTATTGATTATTGATTTGATGAGATTGATCGATTAAGAGTACAGAGAGTTCCCACTAAGTCAAAAGATTCATCGGCCTAAAGAGCGTCCGAACGCAGGTAAATTTGTTACCACGTTCCGCTCTATCAGTAGATGGTAGCAGAGGACGGTTTCGTCTTTTGGGACCCTGTACTCCTAAAGTACATGGTGTCGAATTAACGGTTACGTATCTTGAGACCACATTCGAGAGGTTGAATTAGATTTTTCCTGGATAAAACGAATTGACAAGATGATGATGGGCTAGGTCCACCGCGACTTTCCCGGGATCTCGGAGCTTGCGGATGGAGAGAACGGAGGTGTGGAATCAGCGCTGGCGGTACTAGTGATAGTATGAGTGAAGTTAGGGTTTTGCGCTTGCACAGCTTATTGCCGCAGGGTGTGTGAAAAGGTTGCGAGGATTTTCTTTTAAGGATAGCGGAGGTGCGACTCCGAGTGTAGAAGTAGTGAAGTCGTCGAACTTCATGGAGATAGCGGAGGTGCGGCTCCGAGTACGAGAGTAGGGAAGTCGTCGAACTTCATATGCGTCTGGCGCTTTGTGCATAAAAAGGTCCACATGGTTGTTGTTGTTGAGACGGGCACTGCGAGGTCAAGAGACTCCGGAGTATGTTGATCCATGTTGTGGTCTGGGCGGTTTAGTAGGTTGATCGGGCGTGGTCAACAAGTCGGTACGTGTGTTAGAGAGTGAAAGAAACTTCGACTTCGGGCTTTGACAAGATTCTAAGTGCACTAGAACAGATCATTGACAAGTTGAGAGTAGGTCTGCGGGTCAGATTTGCTTGCGAATGTGGGGACTGAGAAAGACCGAATAGCGGCCGAGGCTGGTGAAAGAGATCGAATAGTGGCCGAGGCTGGTGAAAAGTCCCTAAGGTCCTGAAGCGATTGTGTTACCCTTCCTGTAGTAAACCGACAGATCTGTTTTATTTTTTGGTAGCTCGCAATATATGCAAGAAGTTGTTACGGAAAGAGGTGAGTGAAGGAGGATTAGCCGCAAGGCTTTGTCAGCCGCAGTGTGTGTGAGTGTGATGTCACTAAGAGCCGCGCTGGGATAGGTTGAT
The DNA here is from genome assembly GCF_031143425.1 of Pleurodeles waltl. Taxonomy (NCBI): domain Eukaryota; kingdom Metazoa; phylum Chordata; class Amphibia; order Caudata; family Salamandridae; genus Pleurodeles; species Pleurodeles waltl. The sequence goes on from NC_090438.1 coordinate 573,350,862, forward strand.
TGAAAGGAAGGGTCGCGCACGGATTGGACGCAGTCCGTGGGTCTCGATTGGAAGGGGAAAGGCAGGTGAAGAGTATTCCGGGAATTAAAGTCACCTATTGATTACAAATTTTGTGGAATTAAAGTTACCTATTGATTAAAGTTTTGTGGAATTGAAGTCAAATATTGGTTATAAACTTGGTTAAATAAAAGACGAGAAAATGAAATTCTTTAAAGCATTCAGGAGCGCGATGAAGGGGGAGTCTTACATTAAAGCGAACGTAGGAGAAGAGACGCCGCCCGAGGGTACACCAGCTTACATTGTAATGGAAGAGAAGGGGGTAGCTCCGTGCCTTTGGCTAAAGCAATGGCACAAGTTGACAGAGAAACATGGGAGCGTAGCGTTCCCGATATACAGGACATTCAATATAAAGATTTTAGAAAATTTGAGATTCACGATGTACGACATGAAGGTGCCTCCAAGGCCAGCACAGTTTGAGGCTCTAGCAATTTGGGAACTAATGGCCAGACAGCAACAGCAAAGGAAGTTCGAGACCAGAATGAGGAAGGTAGAAAAGACACTAGCGGATGCTAGGTGGGATAATGCACAGAAGGTGTGGAGGTCAGATGTATTGCAGGGGATAAAATTGTTCCCCGCAATTACTAAGGAAGGAGAAGAGACAGGTAAGAAAGCCACCTGTAAGACGGACAGGAAGTGTTCCAAGGATAGAGAGGACGAGGAAAAGTTGAGAAGAGAAGAGGAGTTGGAGGATGAGGAGTTGATAATGCAATTGCTGAACGACCGTCCACCGCCCTATGCAGAGAATGGACAAGGTCCGAGTACCAGTTCTGCCCCTCCGGCACTGGTACAGAACAGTGAAACACAGAGTCCAGGAGCGTCATCGGGATCTAAGGACCCGAGTTTATTGCTCACCCCGCAGATACCGCAGGAGAATATATCCAGATGTGCCCGTGTTAAAGCCAGCAGAAAATTATCAGCCGCAGATGCCAGGGTACTACAACAGTGATAACAGTGCAGGAGTGATTCCAGATCCAACCGTAAGGGGAGTACAGAATGGTTACAACCAAACAATGGCACAAGCTGAATCAACTCAGTTTTTGATGCCTCAAAAGCAGATGCAGGGAGGAAACGCATATGCTCAAATGACGGGGAGCCAGATGGGCATGCCGGCAATGATGACCCATGGTGTGGGAATGAACATGCCTCAGAACATGGGGAATGGACAGAACCCAGACGCGATATCCTTACCCATTACTGTAGGTCCAGCGGTACCTCTGTATAGTCAGCCTAATTCGAGTCTGAACAGTCAAGGATCAATGCTGCAGAATGGGGCAGAAAGAAGGTGCATAGAAAACATTCCAGGGATAACTCCGATAGTGGCTCAGCCAACTGGGTCTGGGTCCTTGATGGAGTTTAGTCCTGTATGTGCTCAGTCAACACTGGTGAGGTCGAGCCCCCCACTGATAATACCTCTCACATCGAACACTGAAAAGCTGCCGCAGCCATCGATGGCAGTGGATGTGAACGCTACCCTGATGGGGGTGAGTGCGCAACAGCTGACACAGTGGTTCAACAGTCTGAATTCCACACAAATTCCAGCTAGTGGGAAAGGAGAAGACTACATGAATAGGGTCAGGTTGAACATGGAAGCACAAGAATTAGTGGAAGGGACTATGGGTGTGAACAGGTTAGAGTCATACACGGAAGAAGAGCTGAGGTATCTATGTCCCAGGATTACGAAGGAAGTAAACAAGATACATAAGAGCTTGCAGGAAGCAGCTGACAGAAACGGGGTTGACATAGACAAGACGAAGCACTTAAGCAGGAGCTACAGGTTAGATTTTGGGACCACAGATTTTGAACACATGAGGTCAGCAGGCATGAAGACACACCTTAGAGAATTGCTGCAGAGTGCACAAGTGTGGAGGTGCTTAGACAAATGGGAAAGCAGGTGGGTAAAGAGGAAGGATAAGAGGAGGGACAGTGCTACAGAGCACAATGAGAAAAGACCACAGAGTAGTGATACAGTAACAATGTTACCAATGAGGGAGACAGCAGGAGGAAAATTAGTACATGTACCATGGCACAGAAGCGACATTCAGTCCTTTACGGACGATTTTCCCAAACTGAGAGAGAAACCAATTGAATGGTACCAACAGACTGATAGGTTTGTGAAGCTTGCAAAATGTCTCTGGGAAGACCTGAACACTCTGTTTGAGATTGTGGTTCCAGCAGATTTGTGGGAGGATTGCAAAAGAGCTGTAGGTTGGCCGACAAGTGAACCGGAGAGACACAGGGAAACGGGCGCACCATCACCTATGGTGATGAGCTTGTACTATAAGGTGATTGAGCATTTGAAGACTAAGGTACCCGCGAAGAACGTGGATTGGCAGAAGATTGATCGAACTGCCCAAGAGACTAAAGAATCGATTCATAGTTACTATGAGAGGTTGTTGAAGGCGTTCAAGAACTACAGTGGCACGGAAACAGTAGAGGCTAAGGACATGCTCCATTTTGTTTTCAGATTTGTGGAAGGGCTGAGGCCTGAGATAAGTCAAATGATAAAGTCGCATTTGATTTGTTGGCAGTCTAAACCGATTGATGAGGTTTTGACTTATGCGAAATACCGTAGCGACGAAATTGAAGTGAAACAGAAAAAGCTGAAAGAGAAGGTGATGATGATGCAGCTTAAGGCAGCTCAGACAGGTCTGCAAGGTCTGCAAGGCTTGCAAGGGATGCAAGGGTTCCAACAGCAGGTACCACAACCGCAGTTGCAGTTGCAGGGAAACATGGCGTTTCAGCCACAGGCCAGAGGCAGAGGTCGAGGAGGTTTTGTGAATAATGGTCCGGATTTGAACACTGTTGTGACGGGTGTGCAGGCAATGAAGAAGGTGATGCCGTGTCACGTGTGCGGAATTGTAGGTCATTGGAAACGCGAGTGCCCGATGGTGGTGCAGGAAAGTGCAGGTGTAGGTGCAGGTGTAGGTACAGGTGCAGGTGTAGGTGTTGGTCAGCAAAACAATGATGTCAACGCATTTCAGACAATGAGAGGACCGAAAATGAGAGGTCCAAACCCAAATTTTCAGACTGTAAATCAGTTGCAGGGATTACAACCGATGCAGCCGCAGCAGATGCAGATGCCTCGTGTGCAGATGACGCAGATGCAGCCAATGCAACAGCAGTTACCTATGGTACCTAATCAGCAAATGCAAATACCCTTGGCACCAATGAGTCAGCAGCAAGTGATGGTTCCTCCACAGGTAACGGGTCAGGTAATGAGTACAAATGGCACCATACAACAGTTCCCATTACACAGTGAGAGTGGAATAAACAACGTATGGGAGAGTGAAAGTTCAGGAGAAGAAGGAGATTGTGTGCTTGCGGCATCCTTGGAAGTCGATCAAAGGGGTCCGTACGTAGAGGGAAGAGTAATGGGTCATCGTGTCTCATTCTTGGTTGACACGGGAGCCACACGTTCAACAGTTAAGAGTAGTGAAGTTCCAAATTTGCCACTCTCTGGGAGGACAGTTCAAGTGGTGGGAGTAGCAAACAGACATCTGACGAACCCGATAACAGATCCGGTTCCAGTCAGCATCGGTAACTATCAAGGGGTACATCAGTTTGTGGTGTGTGACTCAAGCCCGATAGCACTGTTAGGGAGAGACCTATTGTGTAAATTGGGTTGTTCGATAATGTGTTCAAACGAAGGAATAACAATAGAAACGAGCAATGATGGGGAAGAAGAGGACAGTGTAGAGGGGGATGAGATGGAAACAGTCGACGAAGAGTATCCTCTGATTTGTCTCTTCCCGATGATAACTGAAGAAGACATTCCAGCCGAATTACGGGAGACAGTCGGAAAGGAAGTGTGGGACATGACAGGGAAAGAGGTGGGATTGATGAAAGGAGTGGAACCAGTAAAGGTGATGGTAAAACCCAATGCGATCTTTCCCCAGGCCCCACAATACCACATGCCACAAGATACCCTCATGAAAGTTGCCCAACTCATTGACGAATTTGTAAAGCAGGGGGTACTGAAAGAAGTGCTAAGCAGTCCATGTAATTCACCGATAATGGGACTAATAAAGCCAAGTGGGAAGGTCCGACTCGTGCAGGATTTGAGGAAAATAAATGACATCATAATAAAGTGCTGCCCTGTCGTACCGAATCCAGCTGTGATAATGTTTCAAGTTCCTTGCGATGCTGAATGGTTCTCAGTCATCGATTTGTCACAAGCATTCTTTTCTGTGCCTCTTCATGAGGACAGCCAATTCCTCTTTTGTTTCAAATTCCTAGACAGAGTGTATAGTTGGTGTCGAATTCCTCAAGGGTTTTCTGAGTCACCGTCAATCTTCAATCAGATTCTAAAGAAAGATCTGGAAGCATTAGAACTGCCATTCGAGTCAACTCTAGTACAGTACATTGATGACTTACTGGTTGCATCAAAGACAGAAAGTGGCTGCACAGCCGATACCATTGCTCTGTTGAACCATTTGGGAAGGAATGGACATAAGGTGTCTCCTTCCAAATTACAGTTCTGTCAGAAGAAAGTGAAATACTTGGGTCACCAAATAGAGAAAGGGTCGCGGAGAATAATGAAGGAAAGAATTACAAGTATACTCCAGATGAGTCCACCAAAGACAAGGAAGGAGGTGAGGAAGTTTTTGGGAATGGTGGGATACTGTCGCCAGTGGATTCCCAACTTCTCGTCTCTAGCGAAGCCCCTACTGAAATTGACCCAGAAGGATGCCTTGGATGAAATTGAGCTGAAAGGAGATGAGATGGATGCTTTTGTTGAACTAAAAGAATGCATGTGCAGGGCTCCAGCTTTAGGTATGCCTGATTACACGAAGCCTTTCACATTGTTTTGTCATGAACGTGATGCATGTTCTTTGTCTGTCTTGACCCAAGCCCATGGTGGCGTAAACAGACCAGTAGCGTATTTTTCAGCTACTTTGGATCCGGATGCAGCAGCACTTCCAGGGTGTTTGCGCGCCGTAGCAGCAGTTGGTATCAGCCTCACTCAGAGTGAAGGAATAGTGATGGGACACCCAGTAACAGTCATGGTCCCTCACTCAGTTGAAATACTTTTGACCCGCTCCCGAACACAACACATGACTGGAGCAAGACTCACAAGGTATGAAACAATAATTCTGGGCTCACCGAATGTGCAGCTGAAAAGGTGCACTACGTTGAATCCAGCTACCTTGCTTCCTGGAGAAAATGCCGAAATTGAGAACGCTGAAGACGTCGAGCATGACTGCCTTCAGGTGACTGAATTTTGCACAAAACCTCGACCGGACATCAAGGATACTAAGCTTGATGTAAATGACCAAATTCTTTTTGTTGATGGTTCATGTCTAAGAGATGGGATGGGGATTTTGAAAGCAGGATATGCCATATGTACTGTAACAGGGGTCTTGGAAGCGGGATGGCTCCAAGGAGTTTATTCTGCACAAGTAGCAGAACTCGTTGCCCTTACAAGAGCATGTCAACTGTCTGCATTGATGAAAGTCACCATTTACACGGATAGTCAATACGGGTTTGGGATTGTGCATGACTTTGGACAATTATGGTCGCAGAGAGGTTTCCTGACTTCTTCAGGATCCCCAGTAAAGAACGGGGAGAGAATAAGGGAATTGTTACATGCCATTCAAGTGCCAGCTGAAGTTGCAGTGGTAAAGTGCAGTGCTCACACGAAAGGACAGGACTATGTGTCTCTGGGAAATGCATATGCAGATCAAGTCGCAAGATTTTGTGCTTTGAACTGTATATTACTAAGGGATGATTGGAGTACAATAAGTGAGCCAGAACTCGAACCAGCTGAAGCATTTGCCTTGAAGGTTGTAGATACAATAGAGGAACTGAAAGCACTACAGAATAATGTCAGGGAGGATGAAAGAGATTCCTGGATCAAATCACAATGTATAAAGAGACAAGACGAGTTATGGGTTTCACATGAGGGAAAATTTGTTTTGCCAAATAGTCTCTTATCACAGCTTGCGCGGTTCTATCATGGGCAAGCTCACCTAGGGAGAGATGCCATGATCAGATTGTTCAAAACCGATTGGTTTAACCCCAGATTTCGCCAAGCTGCAGAAGCAGTTTGCCATCGATGTGTCACTTGCCAGCAGATGAACCCAGGAAAGGGAACAGTTGTGAGTGCGAGTCACATTGGTAGGGCAAGCGGTCCTTTTAGCCGAATGCAGATGGACTTCATTGAGATGCCTGTGCATGGGGGTCTGAAATATGTGTTGGTGATTGTGTGCATTTTTAGTCACTGGATTGAGGCATACCCCACACGTAGGAATGACAGCCTTACAGTTGCCAAGCTATTATTGAGAGAATTAATACCACGTTTCGGATTCCCGATCTCTTTAGAATCAGATAGGGGAAGTCACTTCAATAACGAGGTGATAAAGTTACTTTGCGAAGCGCTGAACATTGAGCAAAAGCTGCACTGTAGCTATCGCCCTGAAGCATCAGGACTGGTGGAGCAGAAGAATGGTACGCTGAAATCGAGAATGGCAAAAATATGTGCATCGACAAATTTGAAATGGCCTGACGCATTGCCCTTAGTGCTAATGTCAATGAGAAACACTCCTGATAGAAAAACTGGATTGTCTCCGCATGAAATACTCATGGGCAGAGCTATGAGACTTCCTGCAGTTCCCGCAAACATGCTTTTGAATATTACAGATGATATGGTGTTAGACTACTGCAAAGGACTGGCTGACGTGGTTCGCTCTTTCTCTCACCAGGTGGAAGCGACCACCTTGCCACCGATCCAAGGTCCAGGACACGCACTGAAAGCAGGTGACTGGGTCGTGATAAAGAAGCACGTGAGAAAATCGTGTCTGGAACCCCGTTGGAAAGGCCCTTTCCAAGTGATCCTGACGACAACTACCGCTGTGAAGTGTGCGGGGGTTCCCAACTGGATTCACGCCAGTCACACAAAGAAGGTGTTGTGTCCCACAGATGAGGAAGTTGAAGCGCTGAAAGTACCAGTGCCTGATAAAGCAGTGCCGAGTGCTGAGACAGAACAAAAGCGAACTGAAAGCGAACAGGCAGAAGCAGGAGAAAAGGAGATATTCTCCGACGACGAAGACGCCAACTCACTTGGGGGAGACCAAGGAGAAAGTTCAGACAGCGACGAAGAAGCTGCAGGCGACAAAGAGCCTGAAGTAGCTGAGGGTAGCAAAAAGCCTGAAGCAGCTGAAGGTGACAAAGAACCTGAAGCAGCTGAAAGTGATACAGAGCCTGAAGAAAGTAACGGTGACGAAGGGCTCGAAAAAGGTGAAAAAGCAGGAGAGCCTGATCAGAGGAGGGCTTTCCCAGAAGCAGACGATACAGAAAAGGAAAAAGATAACGTGATTGATTCCCCAGAAGGAGGGAACGAGGCAGAACAGAACGAAAGAGTTCAAGCCTCTACAGAAAAGATAGCAGGTCCATCAAATGGACATGGTGCAAAGAGAAGACTAAGTATCTCACCAATAAAAGAAAGGGGTAAAGAAAGTTTGGACGAAGGAGGAAGGCCGAAAGTGAAAGAGAAAAGAAAGGAAGTGACTGTTGTGGAACAATCGTCAAGTGAGGAAAAAGACTTGACAAAAGAGGAAAGTACTAGCGAAGCAGAGTCGAAAAGGGAAGCAAAATTTAAAAGAAAAAGGGTATCAAACAGGAGGTATTCCGGTCCTGAATGGGCATATGCAGTCAATGATGATTGGACTGATGAGTTTGTATCTCTAAGCATCGAGAACGAAGAAGAAGAAGAGATACCAATAGAAAAGAAAAGTTTCATAGACTCTGTCGATTGAAAGAGTAAATGATATTGCTTGCTACAATATAACGTGAAAGAAACAAACAGCTGAGACATTGCTAAACTGGATGAGACATTTGCTAAACTGATAAAGACTGAATTATTGCCGAATTGAGACAAATGCTGCTAACCGATAAGTGACTGGCCTTTTGAAGAAGACGGTGTGAACATTGTGCTCGTTCAGCTTTGCATCTGAATTGCTAAATAGTTTCATTTAGAAGTGCTTCTAGCTCTCTGATTCTATACAGATCATGACGCAAAACAATAGAAAGAAATTTTGTAAATATGTGTGTATAGGCTTGGTAATTACATGTGTAATAATAATAATGGCAATTGTGTTTGGAATGCATGGGAAGGGTGAAAGTGAGAATATCGAGGCTTCTACTATTGCTCCTGTTACTGTCACTGAACTAACCCCATTGAAAAGACTAGCAATGGATGAGAGGCTCTTGCATGATAAGAAAGAGCTTTCGTATAACGTTTTCTATCGCTTGCTAACAGAGTATGTTGAGACTATGGATGCGAAGGATTGTTATGTGTGTACACAGATACCGACATCAGTAAAGGAAGGGGTGACTTATCACCACATGCCTCTTACATATGGGATTACGTGTAGTATAGTAATGTCTAGGTTTTATGGTCAAACTAACATACAGTATTTTTACTCGAATTATGATGTTACCTTTGCTTATGTTCCTATAATAGCGCAGCTAAACCAGACCGCAAAATATTGGGATTATAAGATTATGGGGGAATTTTTCGAGCCAATGCAACCTTTTGAAACGGCTCATGCTCATAGGGAAAACCTTACTTGCTCAGTCTCTGCTGTAGAAATAAGTTTTTTAGATCGCACAGATGATAGAAGGGCACAAATGAAGGCGAAATTAGAAAAGGAGCTACATAAGAGGACTTCAGTAGATAATTATGATTTTGCTGCTATAAAGACACAAGGGAAAATAGCTTTAGATGCTTGGCATGTAGGGAAGTTTTGTATATATTGAGGTGAATCTTATTATGACAATATTTTTGTAGGAGCGAGTGAGTGCAAACATACGTTTATTTTTAAGGCCAAATGGACATTCATGATGGACGGACTTGACCCTGTCATTCCAGGTGTGTATTACATTTGTGGACATAATGCTTATTATCGTCTTCCAAAGGGATGGTGGGGGAGATGTTATTTGGGTATAGTGTTCCCGAAGGTTTATCAACTGGATGATGTATCGATGATTCAAAAGACATCTGGATCTCATAGTATCCAGAAAAGAGAGACCGCAGCTGCTGTGGTAGGTGATATATTTGGAGCCATGATTCCTTCATTGGGAGTTGTGTTGAATTCCATCAAGATACGAAAGTTGTCTACTATAGTGGATAACATGCTGACAAAGTTTTCAGGTGCTATAATCCTGATAGATGCTGAGCTTGCAGCGGAAAGAGCTATGACTCTTCAAAATAGGCTTGCTTTAGACATTCTTTTAGCAAAGGATGGAGGCGTTTGCAAAATGATTGGTGCACGTCACTGCTGTACCTATATACCGGATAATAGTGTGAAGATTAAAACTATGCTTGCTAATCTAACAAAAGAAAGTGCAGATTTGAAAGAACTGAAAGAACCAGGAGTGTGGGAGAAGGTTGGAAAGGGAATAGCTTCAGTGGGACATTGGCTTTGGGGAATTTGGAATGGAATATTATTGAAAATAATAGAAGGAATATTAATAGTAATAATGTGTGTATTTGGAATTTGGGGAATAAAAAGGGGAATAATAATGATTATGGAAAGAATTAAAAGAAGAAAGGAGGAGAAAATTATGAAAAGAATGGCAGAAGAATAAAAAGAGCAAACTAGGGGAACCAAAAGGAAAAGGGAACTGACAGAATTTTAATGGAATAAAATTTGTGGGCTAAATTTGTGTGATGACTAGTAGTCATCAGAGGAGGGATTGATGAAGCAGAAAATGAAGGTTTTGATTTATTAACGCTTAAACGTAGTGCTAAATTAATCATGTGTGACATTAACCGAATTAATAAAGATTGTACGGGGACAAAATGTTTCCTCAGAGTAGTTTGCCATCATTTATACACGTGCTTTATATAACGTGGTGAATTAGAATTGCACTAATCCGACATAATCATAAACGTGTGCTACGATTTGCTTGTTTGAAATGTTTTAGCTTAGCCTGACTTTAGCGGAGGCTTTGGCCTAGTTGCCTGGTCTCACGGTTTAGATGCTCGTATTTTTCCACTGTGCTCTTAAACGTGTATTTTAGCTTGAAGCTGTACTTTTCCACAGAAACTGTTCACATGCTTATCTTAAAGTTAGTGCCAGCCTGGCATATTTTCTCTTTAATTCAAGGTCGACTTGCAGGTGCGGACAATGGAGGCTCTGAGAGTAAGCTGATTGGGAAACAATGTTGCGATTTGCGTACCCATCTCCAAGGATAATGTATGCTTAAGTAAAAGCTTGAGAACTGTCGTTTTTGATTGGTCAATTTGAAGCTAACCTATTAACCCTCCAATGGAGACCCTACAGGACTTGAACTGTTGTCTATAAAAATCAGGTGCACGAGAAGAAATTAGACCATTGCGGCCATTACCCGGACACTACGCCATTTTGACTTCGTAGCTATTACGGCCCACTTTGCTGCGACACCATTTTGAGAGACTTTGGTGCTTTCTCTAATCGAGAGGAAGAGACTTTAAATGATTCTTGCCCTAGAGACTGTAACTTTGATTTGATCCCTTTTGCATGAAGTAATAGTTTTACCTTGCCGCCGTGAGGCAATTGCCCCGTCCACCCCTGCCCCTTTGTCCCGTCCCATGCTGATCGAGAAACGGTACCCATGATGACCGAAGAACGGTACCTGTGAGACGAAGACTTCCTTGTATGCTGATCGTAATTGGTAAATATGAAAGGAAACTGTAAAATTGCATTGTGTTTCTTTTAGGTAACCAACTGCTGATTTTTGGTAAGATCCCTAGTTAGGAGTTTTCTAAATTAATGTTGCTAAATTGTTTTTTTGCATGAAGTCCCACATGCCGATGCTAATTTGAGGTTAGACGAGGATTCCATATGTTGCACGATGCAATTTGAGATCTTGTTATGCTGACTAAATGTACGCAATTAGTTCATTACAGATTATCGTATTAGTGCTTTGCATTGCCATTATCGAATGCCTTGTGATTCAAATGCTACATAGATTACACTTGTTTCGACGTTATGGACAGCTATTAATGTTCATATATGTTTATCATTTGGTGTTGAGAAACATCTACATTGTGCTAGCTTTGTTAATATAGGGAAATAAAATTCACTAACTTTGCAATAAACTGGTGTGGTTCTTCCTGACTGAAAGGTCAGGGTTCGCCGAAATGTATTCTGGATTAATTGTAATGTGTTATGTTGTTCAAGGTGTTGCTTATGTTCGTTATTGATTATTGATTTGATGAGATTGATCGATTAAGAGTACAGAGGGTTCCCACTAAGTCAAAAGATTCATCGGCCTAAAGAGCGTCCGAACGCAGGTAAATTTGTTACCACGTTCCGCTCTATCAGACTCAAGCTTCAACCTTGTTAATCGAGAGCTGTAAATTTGCTTGAAGGTTCTACCCACTCTAAAGACAGTTATCCCTACCTAGTTCTAAATCTCTAACTATCACCTACAATAAACGTTCTAAATCTCTTAATCACCAAAAATAAACGTTTGAGAATGTTGCTGTGTTTGATGAAGACTCACTTCTTTAAAGAACACTACATCACAATGCAGTAAACTTACACAAACTAGCTGCGTTCCAATCACTCGTTGACATTTTGCTCGTGTCTGACCCTGTACAGGACTTTTTATAGGAGGATGAGCCCTTTACAGTGCTTAATTTGTGCTTGTTGTTTCCGGTGCTAAGCACCGGCACTTATTTGTGAGGGCCGGGGCTTATTCTTATGCCTCAAGTATTTTGCTGCGAGCAAAAGACACATATGAGAAAGACGGAAGAAGGTAAAACGAAAAAGCGTCATAAAGGGAGAAAGTAGAAAGTTGCAGGATGAGCTGAAGAGGCCTGAGATGGCTTCAAGACTATTTGCCTCAGTATTCAGTGCTGGCAGATTTAATTACAACAGCCTCGTGTTTAAGAGAAGGGCTTTGAGCACCGGCACCTCTTTATTTACAAATTAAGCAGTGGCCCTTTAGGACCACGAAACCTTTTGCTGAGCCTATTTCACATTTGGTGGCTACGGACTGGAGCACGGTGGTAAGATTGAAACATTCCCTACATCCATTTATATCGTATGGCGTGAAATCGTTTGAGGGTTTTGTACATCTATCATAACAAAAATATATTTGAGAGCGCTGAATGTAACAGGGCATCAGTGGCGACCCCATATTATGAAATACCACTAATTGACATTTGTTTTCACATTTTTATTTCTTCTTATTATTGTGGTTATAATTAATAATAATATTTGCTATAAAATTTTGCGTCATGCAGATAATTCGTATTTCTCTTCTAATGTAATTTTATATGAAACCCTCACAGGAGAAAATAGAGATACATACAATTATCGATACACGTATATTTGTTTTGTCTGAGAGTGGGCGAACTATTTGAATAAGGCACCTTTCTATACTATCTAATTGGGTTTCAATAAAGGAATTAAATAACATATTAACGGACAATAGAGCCTTTGCAAGAATGAGCTGTTGTAATTTTCTTCAGCTTTGTGATTCCATTAACAGCCTCTCTTGTGAAGGAAGGAGAGCTCACTTCTCACCTCGAGAGCGCACGTGTTATATTTAGCAAGAGTATAAGTACCGTGCACATCACTGCTAATGAAGCAAGTGTTGGAATGAATTCAAGCCTTTTTGCATTTCACGCAGAAAAAACACATTGGACTTGTCTTATATGTCATGAACCAACTCGATTAAAAAGTCTGAAATGTGACAAGTATGGTATAGATTTCCTAAAAACGCTGGCGACGCAAAAATTAAACTGCGCATGCGCACACGATGAAACACGCGAATAGTATCATTTATTAAATGGAGCATTTCATATGAGAGTAAAATCAGTGAGAGAACTGAGCACATTTGTAACACGTGTGCAAAATGGCTTCACGGCACATTTATCCCCCAAATCCGCATGAAATGAGTCATTATGATTTATTAGGAGTTAACGTTGAGTAAAAACTAATCTTCGTGCTACCTGCCTATCTTCTCCGTTTTTTCGCGAAAATTCCTGTCGTACGTGAGTTAACGCACGAGGCCGGAGGGACAGAGCTAGTCTGTCTTCTATGTTTAGACGCCTCATGACGCCACGACCAATCTGTAACGAGGACGGTCGTGACGTCAGGGGGCGGCGCGGCGGAAAGGCAGAGGCGCGAACAAAGTGCGGTGTTGCGGCCGGCCGGCTGCTCGTGGGCCTTATTTCTTGTGGCAAGAATAAAAGATATTAACATGAAATCTGCCTCCCTCGCATCCTTCATACTTGCCACTACAAATGGCGACGAGGAAGTGGTATGACATGAACCGGGAAATTGAGGCAGAATCTGATGAGAGATTGAGAGTCAAAGCAAGAATAGTGGCCAAACAGGAAAACAATAAGAGGTACGCTGACATGGTGAATAGAGCCAAAACTAAAAATATAGCGCAAGGGGATTGGGTATTGGTGAAGAAACCCAACAGGGTGATGAAGGGGGAGTCTGTGTTTCAAACCCCGGTGCGTGTGCAAGGAGTGACAAGAGGGGCAGTCTGCCTGGAAGGAGCGGGGTGGCGGAGCAAGGACGACATAGTTAGGCTCAAGGCTGGGCAAGAGAAAATCATCATGAAAGATGTCCGTGTGGATGGGGCCGAAGGCACGGATGATGTTGACGAGTGGCAAACTCACGAAGCCAGGGATGTAGTCATTGATGAGGAGGAATGTGTGAATACGCCTTCCAGGCCAGGAATAAGTGAACAGGGGAGTGCGGAGCGATGCGAGAAGGCATGGCGTGGCTTGACGGCTGCCTCAGGACAGAATGGCTGCAGGCCCGAATCTGTGGAGAGCGACAGTCACAATGTAATGGGGTCAAGCCTAGAGGATGCGTGCGCCGTCAAGGCGAATTCACTTCAGTATGTTACTCCGAGCAGGCCAATTAGGCGTATCCGAGCACCCAAGAGGTTCGAAGATTTTGTTATGAGGTGAAGTTCCTTAAGTTTCTTGTTCTGTTGAAAAGGGAGATGTCGTACGTGAGTTAACGCACGAGGCCGGAGGGACAGAGCTAGTCTGTCTTCTATGTTTAGACGCCTCATGACGCCACGACCAATCTGTAACGAGGACGGTCGTGACGTCAGGGGGCGGCGCGGCGGAAAGGCAGAGGCGCGAACAAAGCGCGGTGTTGCGGCCGGCCGGCTGCTCGTGGGCCTTATTTCTTGTGGCAAGAATAAAAGATATTAACATGAAATCTGCCTCCCTCGCATCCTTCATACTTGCCACTACAATTCCATGTAAGTATTCAGTAGCTCGCAAACTCCAAACTGTTGTCCTTGCAGGGCAGCTTAGGCTTTAGCCCATATTATGTGTCCAGTGAAAGGGAGTAATGCCTAGCAGCAAAGGGCAACCTTTAAAACAAACATTGTCAAAACCCAGAGTGTGCAACCACAGGATGCCTAGCCTGTCTTGTGCTTAACAAATGAAGCAACCAACACACACACACTGCGCTTGAGAGGTCTGTGTAAAGCCATAGAGAAAGCAGAAAGGGATGCAACACAGAGACGAGGAGGAGTTTGGACGTGAATGAAGAGTGGATAACTGTGAACAGGAAACAAGAGAAGAGGAAGGCAGGGATAAGGGATCTTAGGCGTAACAAAGGCCCCCGCAGCCTCCGCGGTGCCGGGGGCCCCCCGAGATCCATGGTGTCCCCTCAGCACAGTACACTGTGCACGGGCCGCAGGCTCCTGACTGGGCCCAGGAGGAGGGAGGGGGGTCCCTAGAGTTACTTTGCAGGGAGGGAAGAGGGGGCTTAAGTTTCGTTGCGTCACTATAAGGGATAGAGCGGCCAGGGTGATGGAGCTGGGTGTTTGGAGGAGTAGAGAATGTGGCTCAAACTGCGGAAAACATACTCCATATATATGCCGACCGAAATCCTTAGACTGGCCTACTGCAACTTGAAGTAAAATATAGCTACTGCCATTAGGGGACTCGGGGACATGGAGCACATTTTGTTACAGCAGTCATAGATTTATAAACCTCAAACAGGCATAGGGATGCCAGCACAGGTCTGTCTTATGGTCGGTGAACTCCGGAAGATTTGTGAGCCTTTGTTGGAACTCCTGTAGTGCCAACCAACCTGTGTGGGTTAACAAAATTATAAAATGGGGTCCGTGCTGTTAAGAAAAAGTTAAAAAGTAGGTCAATCTTCGCAGCGGGGGCTGGCAGCAGCGGTGGCCACCGCAAATCTCGATGGGAGGGTGGAGGGGGGTCGACGGAGACAGGGGAAAGGATATAAAATCAATTGAAAAAAAAATACACCTTTCAATTCCTGTAGCCGTCTCCTCCTGCTGCCTCATTTGTCGCTCCACTTCTGGTGTCCCAGCATTTACTGGGACACCAGTACAGGCTCCCCAGCAATCATGGCGTTGCCTTCATGCTAAAGCTAGCGTGAAGCTTGGTCTGAGTGGCTTAGACTGCAGCTCAGACACAGCCCTGGGGCCTGTGCAGTTTCTCCAGCCCGGCTGTTAAACGCAGCCAGGCTGGAGAAAACTAAGTGCGCATGTGTGTTTGGCTGGTCTGAGACGGCTGGCCAAAGACACCTTCTGTGGTAGGGAGGAGGAGGAACCAGCAGATGAAAAATAAAACAATAGTGGAACTATTGTTTCATTTTTCATCTCCTGGCTCTTGGCCAGGGGGGCAACGCTTCTCCGCCATTGCAGGGGCACTGCCCCTGGGTGGCAGCATCATATCCATCATAGACATAGTATATGATCAAAAATACAATGCATATGATCAACCACGATAGTCATACCAATGAGTAACAACATTAAAAAGCATGTCTTTAAATAAAAATACATATTCAAATCAAGTACTATTACTATATTCATAGTAATCATTCAGAATATCATTGGTAATATCATTTCATAACTCATCTCTAAGAGTATTTATGCCATTTGTAACTGAATTTGTCACATTAAATTTCGGAGATCATGAACAATGTCTTTGGTGTGCAGATGTTGTTTGTATGATGTATGACTGTTGTGTGACCTTTAGAGTTAATCATAGACTGTGAATGTAAATGTTTTTTTGTGTAGCCCATAACTGTATTTAATTGTGCATGTGAATGTGTTTCTTTGTTTAACCCATAACTGTATTTATTAACTGGCTTTTTGTTTTGTATATAACTGTAACTCATGCCTTTCCATGTATTGTTTATACCCGTGCCTACTACATCACTTATAGGATGTGAAGTCATAGCATTCATAACAACACTTATAACTTCTCAAATTACGTTATTTTTCACAACATAGTGCATGGTAGACTGTTGAGTTATAATTTGTGTGGTCTGCTTAACAAGCTGAAAAGAGTATGTAAAGAGGTCTGCTACTCAATAATTTGAAGGTGGTGCAAAGTTATAACTATAACCTCAGTACTTTTTAAAGTTTGTGTAGTTTAAACTCAGTTTGTATAGGGAAAATATGTTTTCCTAACTATAACTAAGAGCCTGATTTAGAGTTTGATGGGTGGGTTACTCCGTTACAAATGTGACAGATATCCCGTCAATCATATTACGATCCCATTATAGACTATGGAGATCATAAGACGGCGGATGGGATATCTGTCACATTTATGACGGAGTAACCCATCGGACAAACTCTAAATCAGGCCCTGAGTGTTAACCTTTGTTTTTTCCATTGAATTTCAATGTTTTTAAACTTTTTAAATAAAAATGTGTTTCAAATCGTAGAGTCCAGTGTCGCAAGTGAAGAGTTGTTATGTGGAGTGTTATACATTACAGTGGAGGAGAGTGTTGTAAAGTCTATTATCATAGACTGTAGTACTATAGATTGAAATTGCGTGGAACAGAGTAGAGTGCAGTAGTGTATAATACAGTGTAGTAAATTCTTCTACATTGTAGTGACATGGTGTCTCATATAATGGAGTCAAGTATTATTGACTGGAGCAGCGAGTTGTACAGTGGAATGTTGAAGAGTAGGGTGTCATAGACAGTCATAGAAAGGAGTAGACTGTGTTAGAGTTGAGTAGAGTGAAGTAGAGTGCCGTAGCGTGGAGTATTGTCAAGTGGAGCGCCATACGGGACAGTGGAGAAGGTGTAGTAGGGTGTTGTACAGTATTAGAAAGTGATGTAGACTACAGTAAAGTAGAGTGGCATACCTTCTAATTGATTTTTGTAGAGTAGAGTAGTGTACAGTTGTAGTGTTGTAGAGTGTGGGACAATGGATTGGCATACAGTGTTATAGAGTACAATGGCACTGAATGGTGTAGTGTGGAGTGGAGTACAGAAAAGTAGTAGAGTAGAGCAGAGTACTATGACAGATTAGTGTGGAGAAAAGTGGGATGCAGTGGCATACAAAGAGTTGTGTACAGTGTTGTATAGTGGGCTGGAGTATCCTAGAGTAGAGTGGAGTGTTGTACAGTGGCATACAGTATAGTACAGTGGCATGCAGTACAGTGGAGTGAATGGGTATAGACAGGATTAAAGTGTTGGAGAGTGGTAAACAGTGTAGTAGAGTGTTGTAGAGTGGAGTTGCATAGAGTACAATAGTGTGTAAAGCAGTGGAGCTCTGTAGAGTGGATTGTTGTACAGTAACGTAGAGTGAGGTAAATTCTTGTACAGTAGAGCAGAGTTGAGCAAAGTGGTGTAACGTAGTGTGGAGTACAGTAGAGTGTATTGGTGTGTCATGGAGTAAAGTGGCATGGAGTGGAGTGTACTGGGGTAGAATAGGCAGTAAACCTATAAATTGGCATGGGGTCTCGTACAGTAGGATGGAGTGCTGTGCTGTATAGAAAAGTGCTGTACAGTGGAGTAGAGTGTTGTACATTGGAGTGTATGAGCATAGAGTGGGGTAAAGAGTTAGACAGTGGAGTGAACGGGGATAGAGTGGAGTAGAATGTCAAAGTGATATGAAGTGTGGTAGAATTATAAAGAGTGGAGGAGAGTGTCATACAATGGAGTAGTGTAGAGTGGAGTGTCACACACTGTAGAAGCGTAGAGTGGATTACCATAAAGTGGAGTAGCATACATTGGAATGGTGTACAGTGGAGTGTAGAAGAAGGGAGTGACACTAAGTGAAATAGTGTGCAGTGGAGTGGCATAGGGTGGAGTACAGTACAGTGGATTAGAGTAGACTGGGTAGCACATATTGAAGTAGTGCAGTGAAGAGTCAAGGAAGTCAGCCTGTCATAAAGCAGAGTGGAGTCCTGTGTCGTATAATGTTGGAAACTGTTGCATAGTGGAGTAGAGTGTTGTACAAGAGAGTGCACAGGCATAGAGTTGAGTGCATATTTGGACAGTCGCATGTACGGGGATAAATTGGAATAGAGTCTAGTAGAGTGGCCTAGAGTGTAGGAGAGTTTTGCAGAGTGGAGTTATATAGAGTTGAGGAGAGTACACTAGAGTGGTGTAGAGTGAAGAATTGTACAGTGGAGTAGCATAAAGCATAATAGTGTAGAGTAGCGTAGCATAGACTGGAGTGATATATAGTGGAGTGGCGTACAATGTAATAGGGTATACAGTAGTATCATACAGTGGAGTGCCATAAGGTGTAAAAGTGTATAGTGTAGTCACGTACAGTGGAGTGGTAGACAGAGAAGTGGTTTAGACTGGAGTGGTGTATGGTGGGGTGGGATAGAGTGTGATAGCATACAGTGGAGTGGCGTACAGTGGAGTGGTGTAGAGTGGGATGTTATTCAGTACAGGTGCAAAGATTTATGTTGCGTGAAGTAATAGAGAAGAATAGAGACGAATGGAGTGGCGTACTTCTGAATAGTGTAGAGTGGAGTACAGCATAGTGGCGTAAAGTAGAATAGCATAGAGTGGAATAG
This sequence comes from Pleurodeles waltl, assembly GCF_031143425.1. NCBI lineage: Eukaryota > Metazoa > Chordata > Amphibia > Caudata > Salamandridae > Pleurodeles > Pleurodeles waltl. The sequence continues at coordinate 573,369,700 of NC_090438.1, forward strand.
CGTAGAGTACAAAAGCATAGAGTGGAGTGGCGTACAGTGAAGTGGTGTAGACTGGAGTATTGTACAGCGAATTGGGGTAGAGTGAAATAGCATATAGTGGAGTTGTGTAGAGTGGAGTGGCGTCCAGTGGACTAGCATAGAATGGAGTGGTGTACACTGGAGTGGCATATAGTGGAGTAATGTATAGTGGAGTGATGTACAGTGATGTTCAGTAGAGCAACGTAGACTGAAATAGCGTATAGTGAAGTAGTGTATAGTGCGTGGCATACAGTGAAGTAGTGTAGACTGGAGTGACGTACTCTATAATGGATAGAATGTAATAACACACAGTGGAATGCCATCCAATGGGATAGTGTAAAATGGAGTGGGGAAGGGTGGAGTGGCATACTCTGGAGTTGCATAGAGAGGAGAATCATACAGTGGAATTGAAAAGAATGGAGTGGCATACAGTGGAATGGTGTAGAGTGGAATACAGTGAAGTGGCGTATACTGAAGAGGCATAGAGTGGAGCTGCATACAGTGTAAAAGTGTAGAGTGGAGTTGTATGGAGTGTTGTACAGCGGAGTGGCGTAGAGTGTTAACAGTGTATAGTGGAGTAGTGAATAATGGAGTGATGTAGACCATAATGGAGTACAGTGGCATGGGTTAGAGTTTAATAGCATACAGTGGAGTGCCGCACAATGGAGTGGGATCCAATTAAATAGTGTATAATGAACTAGCATACAGTGGAGTGCCATAAACTGGAGTGGCATAAAGTGGAGTAGTTTCAAGTGGAGTGGCACACAGTGGAACAGCATAGAGTGGAATGGCATACAGTGGAATGGGATAAAGTGGAATAGCATATACTGGACTAGTGTAAAGCAGAGCAGCATTTAGTGGAGTGCCATACACTGGAGTGCCATAGTGTGGAGTTGCATACAGTGTAATAGCGTAGAGTGGACTGGTGTAGAATGGAATTTTGTACAGTCTAATAGAATAGAGTGGAGTGTATAGCGGAGTGGCGTATAATAGAGTGGTATAGACTAAAGTGGTAAACAGTGGTGTGGGGTAGAGTGCAATAGCATACAGAGGAGTGGCATACTTTGGAGTGGGGTTCAATCAAATAGTGTCGAATGAATGGAGTACCATGGAGAGCCATACACTGGGGTGGCATAGAGCAGAGTAGCGTACAGTGGAGTGTTGTAGAGTAGAGTGACATACAGTGGAATAGAGTACAGTGGGGTAGCATACACCAAAATGGCATGGAGTGGAATAGTATATAGTGAAGCAGTGTCCACTGGAGCGACATACAGTGGAGTTGCATACAGTGTAATAATGCAGGGCTTCATTATGAGGCTGGCAGTCTTGACTGCCGCCAGTTTGGCAGTCCGACCGGCAAATTAAGAGTTTGGTGGTCAGACCGCCAAACTACTACCATCTCTGCCGAGAACCATGTACCTGATGAGCTGACAGTGGTCCAGGTCAGAATCAGCAAAAGCGTCACTGAACTCAGCGCTGTGCTGCAGATTATGATCTGGTTCTCTCCATCCTTTTCATTGTGGTATCACTGCCATGAAAAGGCTGGCGGAGAACAGGTGCAGGGGGCCACGGGGCCCTGCACTGCCCAGGAACATGGTATGGGCAGTGCAGGGGTCCCCCTGCCCAGCAGACAGTAAGCATTGCGAGGATGCTGGTGCACCCTGCAGGCAACAGCATTGCCTCCGGCTCTATTATGAGCCTGCGATAATGCCTCTGCCACTTTTCCACTGGGCTGAGGAGTGGAAACCTTGGTTCCACCCCTCAGCCCAGCTGGAAAGTCATAATGGGCCTGGTGAGGTGGTAGCCAATATGGCAGCAACCTCCCCATTGGAAGTCCAGCGGATGGCTCATCCTGTCTACCAAACTCATAATCAGGCCCAGAGATTGAAATGGCATAGAGCGTAGTCTTGTACTGTGGAGAGGCTTGCAGTGGAGTGGCTTAGAGTGGAATAGCGTATAATGGAGTGGGTATAGTGGTGTAGCACACGGATGTGAAATTTCGCAGCAATATAGCTCGTGGTATGCTGTATAATGCAAAACAGTGAACTGTGCTGCCTTGCATTTTTCTAGATTTACCAATAAAAGCAATGCCATGGATGGTGGTCTTGTGTTCCTTGGTAAATCTGTCTTAAATATTACATTACCCATGTAACACCAATAGTGACGCAAGGGTACCACAATCCAATAATACAGCTAGACCTTAGTTATATATTTTTAGGGCCATGGTATACCATGATAACTTTGCAGTGTACTATGGTAGATGGTGATGACAAGCCATCATATAATTGGATTATGACAGATTTTTTTTAGACTGAAAAGGCAGCCACATTACTACACTTTGGCTGTGTTTAGTGTTAGGGTGCCTGTAGGAGGCTGGACTGGCTTGTAGTGAGTACCAAGGGGTACTTGCACCTTGCACCAGGCCCAGTTATCCCTTATTAGTGTATAGGGTGTCTAGCAGCTTAGGCTGATAGATAATGGTAGCTTAGCAAAGCAGCTCAGGCTGAACTAGGAGACGTGTGAAGCTACTACAGTACCACTTAGTGTCATATGCACAATATCATAAGAAAACACAATACACAGTTATACTAAAAATAAAGGTACTTTATTTTTATAACAATATGCCAAAGTATCTTAGAGTGTACCCTCAGTGAGAGGATAGGAAATATACACAAGATATATATACACAATAGCAAAAATATGCAGTATAGTCTTAGAAAACAGTGCAAACAATGTATAGTTACAATAGGATGCAATGGGGAAACATAGGGATAGGGGCAACACAAACCATATACTCCAGAAGTGGAATGCGAACCACGAATGGACCCCAAACCTATGTGACCTTGTAGAGGGTCGCTGGGACTATTAGAAAATAGTGAGAGTTAGAAAAATAACCCTCCCCAAGACCCTGAAAAGTGAGTGCAAAGTGCACTAAAGTTCCCCTAAGGACAAAATAGTCGTGTTAGAGGGAAAATGCAAGGAAAACACAAATCAGCAATGCAACAACGATGGATTCCTGACTGAGGGTACCTGTGGAACAAGGGGACCAAGTCCAAAAGTCACAAGCAGCTCGGAGATGGGCAGATGCCCAAGAAATGCCAGCGGTTGGTGCAAAGAAGCTCTTACTAGGCTGAAGAACTGTGAATACTGCAGGAACGACAAAGGCTAGAGACTTCCCCTTTGGAGGATGGATCCCCCACGCCTTGGAGAGTCGTGCAGAAGTGTTTTCCCGCCGGATGGACGCCAACAAGCCTTGCTACATGCAAATCGTGCGTTTGGCGTTTTTGGACGCTGCTGGGGCCCAGGAGGGACCAGGAGGTCGCAAATTGGACCTGCAGAGAGAAGGGACGTCGAGCAAGACAAAGAGCCCTCACTGAAGCAGGTAGCACCCGGAGAAGTGCCAGAAACAGGCACTACGAGGATGCGTGAAACGGTGCTCGCCGAAGTTGCACAAAGGAGTCCCATGTCGCCGGAGACCAACTTAGAAAGTCGTGCAATGCAGGTTAGAGTGCCGTGGACCCAGGCTTGGCTGTGCACGAAGGATTTCCGCCGGAAGTGCACAGGGGCCGGAGTAGCTTGCAAAATCGCGGTTCCCAGCAATGCAGCCCAGCGAGGTGAGGCAAGGACTTACCTCCACCAAACTTGGGCTGAAGAGTCACTGGACTGTGGGGGTCACTTGGACGGTGTCGCTGGATTCGAGGGACCTCGCTCGTCGTGCTGAAAGGAGACCCAAGGGACCGGTAATGCAGCTTTTTGGTGCCTGCGGTTGCAGGGGGAAGATTCCGTCGACCCACGGGAGATTTCTTCGGAGCTTCTGGTGCAGAGAGGAGGCAGACTACCCCCACAGCATGCACAAGCAGGAAAACAGTCGAGAAGGCGGCAGGATCAGCGTTACAGAGTTGCAGTAGTCGTCTTTGCTACTATGTTGCAGGTTTGCAGGCTTCCAGCGCGGTCAGCGGTCGATTCCTTATCAGAAGGTGAAGAGGGAGATGCAGAGGAACTCGGCTGAGCTCATGCATTCGTTATCTAAAGTTTCCCCAGAGACAGAGACCCTAAATAGCCAGAAAAGAGGGTTTGGCTACCTAGGAGAGAGGAAAGGCTACTAACACCTGAAGGAGCCTATCACAAGGAGTCTCTGACGTCACCTGGTGGCACTGGCCACTCAGAGCAGTCCAGTGTGCCAGCAGCACCTCTGTTTCCAAGATGGCAGAGGTCTGGAGCACACTGGAGGAGCTCTGGACACCTCCCAGGGGAGGTGCAGGTCAGGGGAGTGGTCACTCCCCTTTCCTTTGTCCAGTTTCGCGCCAGAGCAGGGGCTAAGGGGTCCCTGAACCGGTGTAGACTGGCTTATGCAGAATTGGGCACATCTGTGCCCAACAAAGCATTTCCAGAGGCTGGGGGAGGCTACTCCTCCCCTGCCTTCACACCATTTTCCAAAGGGAGAGGGTGTCACACCCTCTCTCAGAGGAAGTTCTTTGTTCTGCCATCCTGGGCCAGGCCTGGCTGGACCCCAGGAGGGCAGCTGCCTGTCTGAGGGGTTGGCAGCAGCAGCAGCTGCAGAGAAACCCCAGGAAGGGCAGTCTGGCAGTACCAGGGTCTGTGCTACAGACCACTGGGATCATGGAATTGTACCAACAATGCCAGGATGGCATAGAGGGGGCAATTCCATGATCATAGACATGTTACATGGCCATATTCGGAGTTACCATGGTGAAGCTACATATAGGTAGTGACCTATATGTAGTGCACGCGTGTAATGGTGTCCCCGCACTCACAAAGTTCAGTGAATTGGCTCTGAACAATGTGGGGGCACCTTGGCTAGTGCCAGGGTGCCCTCACACTAAGTAACTTTGCACCTAACCTTTACCAGGTAAAGGTTAGACATATAGGTGACTTATAAGTTACTTAAGTGCAGTGTAAAATGGCTGTGAAATAACGTGGACGTTATTTCACTCAGGCTGCAGTGGCAGGCCTGTGTAAGAATTGTCAGAGCTCCCTATGGGTGGCAAAAGAAATGCTGCAGCCCATAGGGATCTCCTGGAACCCCAATACCCTGGGTACCTCAGTACCATATACTAGGGAATTATAAGGGTGTTCCAGTAAGCCAATGTAAATTGGTAAAAATGGTCACTAGCCTGTCAGTGACAATTTGGAAAGAAATGAGAGAGCATAACCACTGAGGTTCTGATTAGCAGAGCCTCAGTGAGACAGTTAGTCACTACACAGGTAACACATTCAGGCACACTTATGAGCACTGGGGCCCTGGGTTACCAGGGTCCCAGTGACACATACAACTAAAACAACATATATACAGTGAAAAATGGGGGTAACATGCCAGGCAAGATGGTACTTTCCTACACAACCCCCCCCCAAACGAAGGACAATAAGACTAGCCATTACCTGATGAGTCTTCATTGTCTAAGTGGAAATATCTGGAGAGTCCATCTGCATTGGAGTGGCTACTCCCAGGTCTATGTTCCACTGTATAGTCCATTCCCTGTAGGGATATGGACCACCTCAACAATTTAGGATTTTCACCTTTCATTTGTTTTAGCCAAAGTAGAGGTTTGTGGTCTGTCTGAACAATGAAGTGAGTGCCAAACAGGTATGGCCTCAACTTCTTCAGAGCCCAGACCAGAGCAAAGGCCTCCCTCTCATTGGCAGACCAACGCTTTTCTCTAGGGGTCAACCTTCTACTAATAAAAGCAACAGGTTGATCCTGGCCCTCAGAATTAAGTTGTGATAGGACTGCCCCTACTCCTAATTCAGATGCATCAGTCTGGACATATAATTTTTTAGAGTAACAAGGGCTTTTCAGGACAGGTGCAGAGCACATGGCCTGCTTCAGCTCCTCAAAAGCTTTCTGACAGTTTGCTGTCCATAATACCTTTTTAGGCATTTTCTTGGATGTGAGGTCATTAAGAGGGGCTGCAATGGAGCCATAGTTCTTAATGAACCTCCTGTAATACCCAGTGAGGCCTAGGAAGGCTCTCACCTGAGTCTGAGTGGTAGGGGGAACCCAATCAATAATAGTTTGGATTTTCCCCTGAAGTGGTGCAATCTGTTCCCCACCAACAAGGTGTCCCAGATAAACCACCTTACCCTGCCCTATCTGGCACTTTGAAGCCTTGATAGTGAGGCCTGCCTTTTGCAGGGCCTCCAAAACTTTCCAAAGGTGGACCAGGTGATCATCCCAGCTGGAGCTAAAGACAGCTATATCATCCAAATATGCTGCACTGAAAGCTTCAAGCCCTTGCAGGACTGTGTTCACCAACCTCTGAAAAGTGGCAGGTGCATTTTTCAGACCAAAAGGCATTACAGTAAACTGGTAATGTCCTCCAATGGTAGAAAATGCAGTCTTAGATTTAGCATCTTCTGACAATTTGATCTGCCAATACCCTGCAGTCAAATCAAAAGTGCTTAGATACTTGGCAGATGCCAGTGTATCTATGAGCTCATCTGCCCTGGGTATAGGGTGAGCATCAGTTTTGGTTACCAAGTTGAGACCTCTATAGTCGACACAAAACCTAATTTCCTTCTTTCCATCTTTAGAAATGGGTTTTGGTACCAGTACCACAGGAGAAGCCCATGGACTGTCAGAGTGCTCAACCACTCCTAGTTCCAACATCTTCTGAACTTCTTGCTTTATGCAGTCCCTGACATGGTCAGGCTGCCTATAGATCTTACTTTTGACAGGTAAACTGTCTCCAGTATCTATAGTGTGCTCACACCAAGAAGTGGTGCCTGGCACAATGGAGAAGAGTTCTGAAAATTGTCCTAGGAGATTTATGCAATTATCTTTCTGCTCAGCAGTAAGACAATCAGCCAAAACTACACCTTCCACAAGAGCATCTTGTTCTGTGGAAGAGAAGAGATCAGGTAGAGGATCACTGTCTTCTTCCTGTCCCTCATCTGTTGCCATGAGCAGGGTGAGATCAGCCCTGTCATAGTAGGGTTTCAGGCGGTTGACATGGAGCACCCTAAGGGGACTCCTGGCAGTGCCTAAGTCAACCAAGTAGGTGACTTCACCCTTCTTTTCAACAATTGTGTGGGGTCCACTCCATTTATCTTGGAGTGCTCTTGGGGCCACAGGCTCCAAGACCCACACTTTCTGCCCTGGTTGGTACTGAACCAAAACAGCCTTCTGATCATGCCATTGCTTCTGGAGCTCTTGGCTGGCCTGAAGGTTTTTACTGGCCTTTTTCATGTACTCAGCCATCCTTGATCTGAGGCCAAGTACATAATCCACAATATCCTGCTTAGGAGCTTTTAAAGGTTGTTCCCAACCCTCCTTTACAAGTGTGAGTGGACCCCTAACAGGGTGTCCAAAAAGAAGTTCAAAGGGGCTGAAGCCCACTCCTTTCTGGGGTACCTCCCTGTAGGCAAAAAGGAGGCATGGTAGAAGGATATCCCATCTCCTGCGGAGTTTTTCAGGGAGTCCCATAATCATGCCTTTGAGAGTTTTATTAAATCTCTCCACCAGTCCATTTGTTTGTGGATGATAGGGTGTTGTGAACTTGTAAGTTACACCACACTCCTTCCACATGGCCTTTAAGTATGCAGACATGAAATTGCTTCCTCTGTCTGATACTACTTCCTTTGGGAAGCCCACCCTGGAAAATATTCCCAGGAGGGCCTTTGCCACTGCAGGAGCTGTAGTGGTCCTTAAAGGAATAGCTTCAGGATATCTTGTGGCATGGTCCACTACCACCAAGATAAACCTATTGCCTGAAGCAGTAGGAGGGTCAAGGGGGCCAACTATGTCAACCCCTACCCTTTCAAAGGGAACCCCAACCACAGGCAGTGGGATAAGGGGTGCCTTTGGAGTGCCACCTGTCTTGCCACTGGCTTGACAGGTTTCACAGGACTTACAAAATTCTTTTGTGTCCTCAGACATCCTAGGCCAATGAAACAATGGTACCAATCTGTCCCAAGTTTTCATTTGACCCAGGTGCCCAGCTAAGGGAATGTCATGTGCCAGTGTTAGGAGGAACTTTCTGTACTCCTGAGGAATCACTAATCTCCTGGCAGCTCCAGGTTTAGGATCCCTATGCTCAGTGTACAAGAGGTTGTCCTCCCAGTAAACTCTGTGTGAGTCACTGACATCCCCATTAGCCTGTTTGACAGCTTGCTGTCTGAGACCCTCTAATGTGGGACAGGTTTGCTGTGCCACACTCAGCTCCTCCCTGGCAGGCCCCCCTTCACCCAAAAGCTCAGCAGTGTCTGCTTCCAGCTCCTCTGGTGTAGGTTCTGCACAGGGAGGGAATTCTTCTTCCTCAGAAGTAGAATCCACTGTAGAGGGAGGGATAGTAGGAAGTGGTTTGCTTCTACTAGCCCTAGCTTTAGGGAGCACTTGGTCCATTGTTCCAGGATCCAAGCTTCCCTGTCCTTTTTGCTTTTTGGCCTGAGCCCTTGTCAAAGCAAAAATATGCCCTGGGATGCCCAGCATTGCTGCATGGGCCTCCAACTCCACATCTGACCAAGCTGATGTCTCCAAATCGTTCCCTAATAGACAGTCTACAGGTAAATCTGAAGCTACCACAACTTTCTTTGGACCAGATACCCCCCCCCCAGTTGAGATTTACAACAGCCATGGGGTGGCTTTGTGTTATGTTGTGAGCATCGGTTACTTGGTACTGGTGTCCAAGTATGTGTTGTTCAGGGTGCACCAGTTTCTCAATCACCATTGTGACACTGGCACCTGTGTCCCCGTAGGCCTGGACCTCAACACCATTTATTAGGGTTAGTTGCTTGTACTTCTCCAAGTTATGGGGCAAGCAACCAAAGTGGCTAAGTCAATAGCCCCTTCAGAGACTAAAGTAGCCTCTGTGGTCTCCCTAATTAGACCAACCCCAACTAAATTACCAAAAGTGAGCCCAGCTACTCCCTTGGATTGGCTATTAGTAGGTTTGCTCCCACCACCACTGCTATTAGTAGGGACACTAGGTGTAGCAGTAGGGGTTGTAGTGGTAGGAGCTGTGGTGCCTTTCTTTGGACAACTGGGATCTGTTGTCCAATGGCCTTTTATCTTACATAAATAGCACCATGGTTTCTTTTCCTTGTTCTGATTAAAGGAGGATTTGGGCCCACCACCCCCACCAGAGTGTTTTTGTGGGCCTGATGAAGACTCATTTTTAGATTTGTCCCCACCCTTGTCAGAAGACTTACCATCCTTCTTTTTGTTGCCATCTTTGTCACCCCCTGTATGAACTTTTCTGTTCACTCTTGTTCTGACCCATTTGTCTGCCTTCTTTCCCAATTCTTGGGGAGAGGTCAGATCAGAGTCCACCAAGTACTGGTGCAACAAATCAGACACACAATTATTAAGAATATGCTCTCTCAGGATCAAGTTATACAGGCTGTCATAATCAGTAACTTTACTGCCATGTAACCACCCCTCCAAGGCCTTCACTGCCTGGTCAATGAAATCAACCCAGTCTTGTGAAGACTCCTTTTTGGTATCTCTGAACTTTATCCTGTACTGTTCAGTGGTTAAGCCATAACCATCCAGGAGTGCATTCTTAAGAACTTGGAAATTGTTAGCATCATTTTCTTTTACAGTAAGGAGCCTATCCCTACCTTTTCCAGTAAATGATAGCCATAGGATAGCAGCCCACTGCTTTTGAGGGACATCCTGTACAGCACAGGCCCTCTCAAGTGCAGCAAACCACTTGTTAATGTCATCCCCCTCCTTGTAAGGGGGAACTATCTTATGCAGATTCCTGGAATCATGCTCTTTTGCAGGATGACTATGGGGAATACTGCTGCTGCCACCATGGGTATCTAAACCCATTTTCTGTCTTTCCCTCTCTATTTCTAAAGACTGTCTATCCAAATCCAGCTGTTGCTTCTTGAGCTTCAGTCTGGTTTGCTCCACTATCAATCTATTGAGCTCCCTTTCTAACAATCTGTCATCAGGGTGGGTGGGAGGGACATTTCTAGATACAGAGGTATGATGGGAATGAACAGAAGGAGACCTGTCCCTTACCAAGGGCACCCTAACAGCTTGGCTACCAGCATAATGTGAGAGCACATCATCAGTATGATGTGATTCAACCTCTGTACCAACTATGCTAGACTGTCTAGTAATGGGCAGGCTGAGAAGTTTCTTTCCTGAACCTTTTCCTGGGGGAGTCCCTGGATCAGATTGAGAACCATTAGCTACTTTTTCTACAGATTGGGCACTTATGGCCTTATCCTGTACTCTAAGCATATTAATTAACAGTTCTAAGGAAGGATTCTTCCCTACACTCAAACCTCTCTCTATGCAGAGACTCCTTGCTCCTTTCCAGCTAAGGTGATCATATGCAAGTTTGGACAGTTCAACTTTTTGGCCTGTGCCAGACATTTTTAGAGAGAGTTAAAGTGATAGACAAAGAGAAAAAAGTTTTCAGAACTTTTTGGAAAGACAGAAAAAACTTTTTAAACTTTTAAGAACTTTTTGAAAGTTTAGAAGTACTTTTCAGCACTTATAAAAGAGTGAAAAGAGGAAATGCAAAACTTTTTGGCTATGTGTATATACACTGACCTTGTTTTGTATATTTTTCTCTTATGAAAAGTACAATGACAAGAGTGTTAAGTAGTCTCAAAGCACTTATCCCACCGCTGCACAACCAATGTAGGAGGCTGGACTGGCTTGTAGTGAGTACCAAGGGGTACTTGCACCTTGCACCAGGCCCAGTTATCCCTTATTAGTGTATAGGGTGTCTAGCAGCTTAGGCTGATAGATAATGGTAGCTTAGCAAAGCAGCTCAGGCTGAACTAGGAGACGTGTGAAGCTACTACAGTACCACTTAGTGTCATATGCACAATATCATAAGAAAACACAATACACAGTTATACTAAAAATAAAGGAACTTTATTTTTATGACAATATGCCAAAGTATCTTAGAGTGTACCCTCAGTGAGAGGATAGGAAATATACACAAGATATATATACACAATAGCAAAAATATGCAGTATAGTCTTAGAAAACAGTGCAAACAATGTATAGTTACAATAGGATGCAATGGGGAAACATAGGGATAGGGGCAACACAAACCATATACTCCAGAAGTGGAATGCGAACCACGAATGGACCCCAAACCTATGTGACCTTGTAGAGGGTCGCTGGGACTATTAGAAAATAGTGAGAGTTAGAAAAATAACCCTCCCCAAGACCCTGAAAAGTGAGTGCAAAGTGCACTAAAGTTCCCCTAAGGACAAAATAGTCGTGTTAGAGGGAAAATGCAAGGAAAACACAAATCAGCAATGCAACAACGATGGATTCCTGACTGAGGGTACCTGTGGAACAAGGGGACCAAGTCCAAAAGTCACAAGCAGCTCGGAGATGGGCAGATGCCCAAGAAATGCCAGCGGTTGGTGCAAAGAAGCTCTTACTAGGCTGAAGAACTGTGAATACTGCAGGAACGACAAGGGCTAGAGACTTCCCCTTTGGAGGATGGATCCCCCACGCCTTGGAGAGTTGTGCAGAAGTGTTTTCCCGCCGGATGGACGCCAACAAGCCTTGCTACACGCAAATCGTGCGTTTGGCATTTTTGGACGCTGCTGGGGCCCAGGAGGGACCAGGAGGTCGCAAATTGGACCTGCAGAGAGAGGGGACGTCGAGCAAGACAAAGAACCCTCACTGAAGCAGGTAGCACCCGGAGAAGTGCCAGAAACAGGCACTACGAGGATGCGTGAAACGGTGCTTGCCAAAGTTGCACAAAGGAGTCCCACGTCGCCGGAGACCAACTTAGAAAGTCGTGCAATGCAGGTTAGAGTGCCGTGGACCCAGGCTTGGCTGTGCACGAAGGATTTCCGCCGGAAGTGCACAGGGGCCAGAGTAGCTTGCAAAATCGCGGTTCCCAGCAATGCAGCCCAGCGAGGTGAGGCAAGGACTTACCTCCACCAAACTTGGGCTGAAGAGTCACTGGACTGTGGGGGTCACTTGGACGGTGTCGCTGGATTCGAGGGACTTCGCTCGTCGTGCTGAGAGGAGACCCAAGGGACCGGTAATGCAGCTTTTTGGTGCCTGTGGTTGCAGGGGGAAGATTCCGTCGACCCACGGGAGATTTCTTCGGAGCTTCTGGTGCAGAGAGGAGGCAGACTACCCCCACAGCATGCACAAGCAGGAAAACAGTCGAGAAGGCGGCAGGATCAGCGTTACAGAGTTGCAGTAGTCATCTTTGCTACTATTTTGCAGGTTTGCAGGCTTCCAGCGCGGTCAGCGGTCGATTCCTTATCAGAAGGTGAAGAGGGAGATGCAGAGGAACTCGGCTGAGCTCATGCATTCGTTATCTAAAGTTTCCCCAGAGACAGAGACCCTAAATAGCCAGAAAAGAGGGTTTGGCTACCTAGGAGAGAGGAAAGGCTACTAACACCTGAAGGAGCCTATCACAAGGAGTCTCTGACGTCACCTGGTGGCACTGGCCACTCAGAGCAGTCCAGTGTGCCAGCAGCACCTCTGTTTCCAAGATGGCAGAGGTCTGGAGCACACTGGAGGAGCTCTGGACACCTCCCAGGGGAGGTGCAGGTCAGGGGAGTGGTCACTCCCCTTTCCTTTGTCCAGTTTCGCGCCAGAGCAGGGGCTAAGGGGTCCCTGAACCGGTGTAGACTGGCTTATGCAGAATTGGGCACATCTGTGCCCAACAAAGCATTTCCAGAGGCTGGGGGAGGCTACTCCTCCCCTGCCTTCACACCATTTTCCAAAGGGAGAGGGTGTCACACCCTCTCTCAGAGGAAGTTCTTTGTTCTGCCATCCTGGGCCAGGCCTGGCTGGACCCCAGGAGGGCAGCTGCCTGTCTGAGGGGTTGGCAGCAGCAGCAGCTGCAGAGAAACCCCAGGAAGGGCAGTCTGGCAGTACCAGGGTCTGTGCTACAGACCACTGGGATCATGGAATTGTACCAACAATGCCAGGATGGCATAGAGGGGGCAATTCCATGATCATAGACATGTTACATGGCCATATTCGGAGTTACCATGGTGAAGCTACATATAGGTAGTGACCTATATGTAGTGCACGCGTGTAATGGTGTCCCCGCACTCACAAAGTTCAGTGAATTGGCTCTGAACAATGTGGGGGCACCTTGGCTAGTGCCAGGGTGCCCTCACACTAAGTAACTTTGCACCTAACCTTTACCAGGTAAAGGTTAGACATATAGGTGACTTATAAGTTACTTAAGTGCAGTGTAAAATGGCTGTGAAATAACGTGGACGTTATTTCACTCAGGCTGCAGTGGCAGGCCTGTGTAAGAATTGTCAGAGCTCCCTATGGGTGGCAAAAGAAATGCTGCAGCCCATAGGGATCTCCTGGAACCCCAATACCCTGGGTACCTCAGTACCATATACTAGGGAATTATAAGGGTGTTCCAGTAAGCCAATGTAAATTGGTAAAAATGGTCACTAGCCTGTCAGTGACAATTTGGAAAGAAATGAGAGAGCATAACCACTGAGGTTCTGATTAGCAGAGCCTCAGTGAGACAGTTAGTCACTACACAGGTAACACATTCAGGCACACTTATGAGCACTGGGGCCCTGGGTTACCAGGGTCCCAGTGACACATACAACTAAAACAACATATATACAGTGAAAATTGGGGGTAACATGCCAGGCAAGATGGTACTTTCCTACAGTGCCTGAACTGAATGAAGCTGACTTTGCACACTTCTTGTTTCCTTGTAGACACTCGAGGACTGATTTAGAGTTTGGCGGATGGGATTACTTTGTCACAAACGAGACGGAAATCCCACCCACCGTATTACAATCCCATCATATCCTATGGGAATGAAAATACGGCGGAAAGGGATATCCAGCACATTTGTGATGGTGTAATCCGTCTCCCAAGCCCTAAATCAGGCTCTTGGTGTCAATTTTAGGAAGTGCCTGGCTCCTTAAGCTCCATCTTGCAAGGGTGTTATTCCTTTTATTTGAATAGTTATTTTACTTTTCCCGTTTTTATTTTAGGTCAACTTTTATTTCCAGTACACTCTTCACACAAGGTAGCTTGTGAATGGAGTTGGAGTCGCTGGAGTCCAGTTTCTGTTTTTGATTTTCCAACTCCTTTTCATCCAACTCGCTGTGTGGTACTTGGACTTTTAACCATGCACTCTGATATCAGCCTTTATCAAGAATATCAGTGTGTGCCATAACCCTTGGCCAAATTGTCCTCCCTCATGGCTCATTAGTCAGGTACTCCAAAGAAAAACCGCTGGCCTTTAACACCATGGGCAAGATCTCACTCAATGCACCATTTGATCTCAGCTTAGCCTCAAGTCAAGAGCATTTGACCTCTAATTATTGTAGCTTCACACTTACGAATAACTCAAGTGTCTGTAGTTGTTTATATATGTCAGATGAGAAATCACTCTACCCTACTAGCATAGTCTCAAAGGATAGACAATCATGGTTGCTAATTAATGCTTGCTCATTGAGTGAAACTAAATATGACTTGGCTAACCTCATTGAAAATCACCAGCCTGAGACAGATTTTGTCAAAGAAATCTGGGACAACCAGACTTCCAGCCTGGTTGTAGTGGCTGCCATTCTGAAAAGATACTCCATAATTAGATTACACCGTCCACACAAATGTGGGGGAGGTTTCACGGTCATTTACCGTAATCATCTACAGGCAAGATCTGAACTGTTCACCGCACTAAATTGAGTAGCATTCATGTTTACATTTAAACTATCTGAAAAGAATACACTTAATGTTATCCTAATCTGTCAGTCCCCTGGGTCCAGAAACAGTATTTTGCAACTACTAAGGGCCTGATTTAGAGTTTGGGGGAGGAGCTTACTTAAATATGATGGATATCCCCGTCCGCCTTATTACAATCCCATTATAGCCTATGGAGATCATAATATGGCGGATGGGATAATCCGCATGTTTGTGATGGAGTAACCCATACTCTAAATGAGGCCCTAAGTTCTCTTTTGGAAACCTGTTCACATTTGCCCAATCTTATGATTCTTGATGATTTGAATTTCTATCTAAGGGTCCTTACTGATAAACATACGTAATATTTTATTGACTTTTTTCTAAGTTTTGATCTCGTACAAAGGGTCCCCACTGCAACCCATTCAGCTGGCCACATTTGTGATTACATTTTCACTAACGGTCCTACACTTTCATTTACGTCTGCCTTGTTGACTTGGTCTGACCATAAAGCAGCTTTTTTCTCCATTGAGATGCTGTGCAAAACAAAACTAGCAACTAAGCCTCTGCAATGAATAAACCTCAGTCTTGACACAAAATGAAGGTAATAAGGTGAGAAAGCCTGCTAGATACTCCACCCAGTCTGGATGATGATTTAGCTATATCTGTATCAAATTACTCCACTTGGATTGACTATGCTGTTGAACAGTTAGCCCCACTAAAATCTTACAAAAATGATAGAGACAAACAACTGCTTGGTACTCGGCCAAATTAAAGCTACAAAAAAAAAACAAATGAAGGAAATGTTACAAACCCATGACAGTGATAAATACAAACAATGTATTAAAGAGTATAAAGTTATGATTATGGCTGAAAAATGTATTTACTCCTCAGATAAAATTAAGACTGCTGCAAATTCAGCCAGAGAGCTATTCAAAATGGTAAATGCTCTGGTAAACATTAACAATAAAAACAACTCCGGCCTCAATCAAGCCTTCTGTGATAAACTGTCTGACTACTTTCAATAAAGGTAAACAATATTTATAATGAATTCTCATCAAATATGCAACTGAACCCAGGTGAGTTTTTGGTTGAAGGCCCTACCTCGACACCAAAACCTTTTAAAGATTTTACCCCATTGTCAGTTGAGCTGGTAACTAAGCTTATTAAATACACCAAATCTGGTGCTCCTAGTGATCTTTGTTCCCCCAAAATCCTGCATCTTGTACCCGGGAAAATAGCCACACACCTTACCACAGTTCTAAATAGCATTCTTAAATCAGGGTGATTCTCAATAGTCCGAAAAAAGGACATCCTTCATAGAGCTAGTAAAGAAACCTTCATTAAACCCTCTTGTAGTAAGTAGTTAGTAGTTATTGCCTTATTTCATAAATTAGTTTCACTGCTACAATAGCAGAGAAGGCCAAGAATATTTAACTTTCCTCTTTTTTGCTAGAAACCAATTGCTTGATTCATCCAAGCATTGTTTTAGAGGTAATCCCACCATGGAATCTGCTTGAATGTAGTTACTGAGGAAATTGAAGAGATAATTGACAATGGTGGCAAAGCTGCCCTCATTCATTTGGACTTGTCGGCAGCTTTCAACACCATCAATCACAAGGTTCTGTTTGTTCGTCTGGAAAACCTAAGAGTCAGGTATTTCTGCCCTGATATTTTTAGGCTTGTTCCTAGCGGTCAAATACAATTGGTTGTTCTGGGCAATTTCGACTATAAGTCCTTTTCTCTTCTTCCCTATGGAGTCCCACATAGCTCATCACTAAGCCACACACTATTTAATGTGTATGCACTCCTTTGGCAAAGCTGATTCTCTATTTTTGGGTTTTTCATAGTGGCGATGACACCCAGCTAGTGGTCTTAATTTCCACCGACTTGCTTGAGGTAGCCACGGAATTTTGTAATTGTATGCAGGAGGTGGGTAAATGGATAAAAGAAAGCTGTCTTAAATTTACCTCAGGGAAAACAAAGGTTCTCTTATTTGGGAACGATACCTCATTCTGGTCCCCCATGTGGGGATCTCGGGATCTTGGTAAACTTCCTTGTCCAGCTAGGAAAGTAAAAAATCTCAGAGTCTATTTTGACGACAAGCTTACTTTTGCATGCCGTGTCAACTAAGTCTTCTCTCTTTTGAAAATCTTGAGGAAAATGTTTCCTTTTATTCATTTTGAGCTACAGACAACTGTAATTGTTGCCCTTGTATTATCTAGAATTGACTACTGAAATGCTCTGTATGTCGGTCTGCGACTGCGATTTCTGAATAAACTCCAGATGTTACAAAATGATTAGTTAAACATTCCTAAATTCCAGTCTGTCTCTCAGACAATTGTTAACAGTAAAAAAAATGGTTACCTTTGAGGCCCTTTGCAGAGATTATAAAGCACTGCATGACTCAAAACCAGACTACCTTAAGTCAAGGCTCTGCTCATAGGTTTCCAACGTAACATTACGTTCTGCCTTCTCCAAGATTTTAAGGGTTCCAGAATTCAAAAAAGACTCTTTGGGCGCAAGGAGCTTTATTTCGCTCACTGGAAGAATGTCGAAAAAAGTTACCCATGAATTTAGAAACCCAGTCTAATCTGACTCATAGTTGGAAAGGGCTTAAAACCAGGCTTTTCTCAAACTAACTGTTACTTAGGCCTTAACTTGGTTCATATAGCTCTCTAGCACCAAGACCTACAAGGGCATTTGCACGCTTTATAAAATTAAACTTAAATGTAAAGGGCCATACAGTAGATATAAGTAACCAGTAGGTCACTTCCTACTATCACAAAGATTAAATGCCTTATAACTTAAAAATACATACCCTACTTAACTGCAGTATTGAAAAAGCACCATCCATGCACCATAATGTACAATCCTGCCAAATTTCATGCAAATTTACTTATCTGTTTTCACGTTACGCCAAATATAATAGTTCAAGGAAAATGCATTGGAGGAAAAACACGTTTTGGGACCCTCTTTTATCTTTGCACCCCCTTAGTAATTCACCACAAAAATTTACATCATCTCAAAAAATATAGCAGATGGTCACAGTCTGGAGCGTTTTTTGGTGATTGGTCAAAAGGGTGGAAAGTTATTAGGGAGCTAATATCTGAGGAATTCCTATCTTTGGGAATGCCAACTATAACTACAGATTGGCAGTCAGATTTATTGTGATTTTTTTCTTTTTATCTATTGTATTTGTTATGTATTTGTGTATTGGGTTACATAATCATGTGACCGTAACTATGTCTTTTAGCTGTTCATGTAATAATTCTGAAACGTCACATATGCAGTCTGGTTTATTTTTTGGGTTTCTTTGCTACTTTTAGTAGGATTGTGCTACATATGAAGCCCAAAGTAAATGAAAGCCAATCATTGCTTTTATAAAAATTGAACATTTTATTTTTTTCCTGATGGTCAATTATCATGTCCGCCATATAGTAGTTTGTGTAGATCACTGCTAGGTCACTGTTCTCTTTTGTTGTGCAGGTGTACATAAGGAAGATGGTTCTTGTTTGGCAAAGTTTTATTTTGTGAGCCAGATAGCAGGTAAAGAAAACTTAGGCAGATTACAATCTATTCCATTTGGTATGTATTTGTCTATAGGGTTCCATTAGCATGCAACCATAATGGGTCTTTCAGTTGTTCATGTAGTAAATCTGAAGCTTTACGTATGCAGTCAAGTTTATTCTTTGGGCTTCCTTGCTACTTTTAGTAGGCTTGTGCTATTTATGAAGGCCAAAGTGAATGAAAGACAATCTTTGTTATTTTTATAAAGATTGAGATTATTATTTTTTTCCCAGTGACCAATTATTAGACCCTCCAAACAGTAGACTATGTGGCTCACTGCTACATGAGCCACCTAGAAACAATATTTCATTTTGTTGCACAGGGGTGCATAAGAAAGATGGTTTTTGTGAGGATTATTGGGCCAGTTTTATTTTGTGAGATAGGGAGCATTCAAGGAAAATGTGTGTAGATGAAGATATATTCTAGTCATAATGTGTTTGTTTATAGGATTTAAATAGATTGTGACCATAAATGTGTCTTTCAGGTGTTCACATAATAAATCTGAACCTTTACATATGCAGTCTAGGTTATTTTCAGGGCTTCTGTACTACTTTTAGTAGCATTGTGCTACAAGATATCACTAACTTGAAAAACCTTATAACTTAACATTAACTTACTCTACTTACCTGCAGTACTCCTAGGAAGCATCTGCACCCCCTAATATGTAATACGTCCACATTTAATAAAACTCCAGCTGACAGTTTTTGTGCTATGAAAAATAAAAAGGTTTATGGAAAATACCCTCCTCTTTTTAACTTTCACCCCTTTGACCACAGGCCATGAAACTTTCAGTCCTCACAAAATGAAACAAGGGCAGAAGCTGCAAAGGTTCATGCACATTCGTCAAAGGGGTGCAAAGTTATAAAGGGACAAAAATAAAAAAAATCCATATTTCTGGTTACCCTAACTATGACTACAGCATGATTACCACCACTCCGCTCCTTGCCACAGTGTTAGAAATGGGGTCTTTGGTTGGCAGTCAGGTTACCCCCTGTCCAAGCAAGGACCCTCACTCTTTTCAGGGTAAGTCACACACAATCCAAATTATCCTGTGCCCACCCTCTGGTAGCTTGGCACTGAGCAGTCAGGCATAACTTAGAAAGAAATGTGTAAAGTATTTGTGCAATAAATCATGCAATGACACAGTAGAACATCACAAAAATACACCACACAGTGTTTAGAAAAATATATAATATTTATCTGATAAGATGCAGGTCAAACTGATCAAGATGCAATAAGTATATGTTGAAATATCACTATAAAAATGATATAAAGTGTCTCTAGTCTCTTAAAAAGCAACAAGTGTCTCTTGCAAGCACAAAGTACCTAGTTGCATTCAAATACTCCACAAGTGACCACAGAGGAGAATATGCGTGGAAAACAGGGAGGTGTGCGTCGATTTCTCGGGCCACACACAGACGATGCGTCGTTTATTTTCCACGCAGGGAAGGCCTTGCGACGATTTCTGTTGGGCGGACTTGGATCCTCTTCGGGTTGCAGGGTTTTCGGATGCCCCGGGGATGATGGGTTGAAATTCGGCGCTTGCAGGACAAAGTCACATGGGCTGCGTCGATCCGGTCGGCGATGCGTGGAAATTTCTACAGCACGGCAGGCGCTGCGTCATTTCCTCTCAGGAAGTCAGGCTGCGTCATTTTGGCTCGGCTTTGCGTCAATCTAGTGGGCCGTGCATTGAATTTACGGTCGCAACGCTGGCTCTGCCTCGATCTTCTCCTTGTGAAGTCGGGCTGCATCATTCTGGTTCGGCGTGCAGTGATTTTCCCACCCCGATGCAGGCTGTGCGTCGATTTTCACCGCACAGGAGTTCTTTTGCAGAGATGAAGTCTTTTTGGTCTTGAGACTTCAGGGAACAGGAGGTAAGCTCTATCCAAGCCCTTGGACAGCACTTCTCAGCAGAGCCAGAGGACAGCAAGGCAGCAGGGCAACAGCAGGACACCAGTCCTTTGCAGAAAAGCAGACAGGTGAGTCCTCTGGGCAGCCAGGCATTTCCTCTTGGCATGTTGCAGGTTCTGGTTCAGGGTTTCTTCTCCAGAAAGTGTCTGAGTTGGTAGGATCAGAGACCCTGCTTAAATACCCAAATGTGCCTTTGAAGTGGGGGAGACTTCAAAGAGTGGCTCAGAAGGGCACAAGGTACCCTTTCAGTTCTATCCTGTCTGCCAGGGTCCCAGTAGGGGGTATAGCAGTCCTTTGTGTGAGGGCAGGCGACTGTCCTTTGACTTGTAAGTGTCAGGCCCTCCACCCTCCCAACCCAGGAAGACCCATTCAGCAGGATTTTGTATCACCATTCTGGCCATTCTAAATATGACCTGGCTAGTCCTTTCAGATCAGGATCTACCACTTAGAAAATATATGAGGGTAGCCCTAATGCTATCCTATGAAAGGAGCAGGCATCACAGCAGTGTAAAACGAATGTAGGAGTTTTACACTACCAGGACATATAGCACACACATGTTCATGTCCTGCCTTTTACCCAAATGCCACCCAGCCCTATGGGCTACTTAGGGCCTACCTTAGGGGTGACTTATATGTAGAAAAAGGGGAGTTTAAGGCTTGGCAAGTACTTTTAAATGCCAAGTCGAAGTGGCAGTGAAACTGCACACACAGGCACTGCAGAGGCTTAGGGGCTACTTATGTGGGTGGCACAACCAGCGCTGAGCCCACCAGTAGCATTTAATTTACAGGCCCGGACACATGTAGTGCACTTGACTAGGGAATTACAAGTAAATTAAATAAGCCAATTGGGTATGAGCCAATGTCACCATGTTTTAAAGAGAGAGTGTATGCACTTTAGCACTGATTAGCAGTGGTAAAGTGCGCAGAGTCCTAAAGCCAGCAAAAATGAGGTCAGAAAAAGAGAAGGAGGAAAGCAAAAGGTTTGGGGACGACCCTGCAGAAAGGCCATTTCCAACACACAAACACTCCCCAAAAACTCAGCAGTAATTCAAAAAACGTGAGCCAGAAAATCATTTATTCATTTTAAAGAAATATTCCATATCCTCCAAAAAGTGAAAACTTGCATAAAATGGCTGACATTTTTCAGCTATAACTTTCAACTTTACCGTAGAGTCCCTTAGTACACACACTCTATTTAAAATGACAAAGTGCAGCTAAATCCTTTCACAGTTTTTAAAAACAACTAGAATGTTTCAAGTTAATACAACCATGGTCTATCCCCAACCTCCATTGCAGTAGTTTTGCTTTACACTACTTACACTTTTAGTACAAGAAATTATCTTTAGATCTTTATAAACCTGAGCAAAAGCTGATTCTAATTCAGTTTTACATTTTATAATTGCCAGCATAATAATAAACAGAACTAGCATTTTGCTACTTCAAAAATAAAAAACAAATGAAATGTTAGTTCAACCCTATCAAGAGCAAATATAATCACTGCGAAGTATATAATAAACTAGATCCCTCTTTTATAGGAGAATACACCTTCACAAAAACACTGTTTAGAATTCATGGTTGTAAAACGTGGAAATGGGGGGTGGGCTTAGACTGAGACAGACGGTTCCATCCATTTTCTCCTTTTTTGCTAGTCTATATGCAAGTGTGACAAAGTGTCTAAAGTGTATATTATAAGCAATCATTGTATGAGTTGGGAAACACCCAAATACTGTTAGGAATTACAGAATATCTCAAGGAGTTTAAACACTTAGCTGAGGAGGAGTTAGTAAAAGACAAATAAACACAGAACGAGAAAATAGAAGTTCCTCTTTGTGAATTACTGTTCAGACATGTAAAAATCACAATTCGTTATTCAAAGTTTGTGATTTCAGCATCTGAGAATAGATGATAATAAAAGTAGGTGCCGCTAAAATGCTGGTGCAAAACAATGAATATTTGTATGTGTACACATAGGTTTTTCATGTGCAAAAGAATATCCAAATTGTCACATTCTGGTCACCCCATTACTTTATATATAGTATCCTGTGAAATAAGAGTGCCTATGCTAAAGTGCTTTAAGCTATAAAGTGCTTGTTAAACCTCAGTACATGTACCAGTCAATTATATTCTAAGGAACAAAATGCACCAACCATCTTCAGCAGATGTGTCAGGCAACACATTCTTAAATGTTGTCAATTCTTTATTTTAAAACGTACATGCCCATAGATCTCATCACAAAATGATGGATTAAATCCCGATCTGTGACTGGGGTGAATGTTTGATTTGTTCCACATTTGGTCCATCATCTGTTCTTTTTGCTTTTGTTGCCCTAAGTGGGTAGGGTGCGCCCAGACATGGGTCCTGTGCTCACTGTGCCACTGTATTGAAGCTAACTTGGCTGATGAGGGGTGATTCTATAAAACCGGTCCCAAGATGCTTATTTCCAGTCCAGAGAGGACCTGGCTTGGCAGATAAGGGGGGACTGTTCCCATAGGAGCATGGTCAAGACTGATTTACATATGGCTGGGTCTAAACTGGGGTGGCATGGTGAAGAAAACAAATGATGGATTAAACTTAGATCTGTGGTTGGGGTGAATGTTTGCATTGTTCCGCATTCTGTTCATCATCTGTTTTTGCTTTTGTCACCCTAAGTGGGAAGTGCATGCCCAGATGTGGGTCCCTTGCTCACTGTGCCAATGGATTCAAGCTTGCCTGGCTGATGAAGGGTGATGCCCCAAAGCCGGTCCCAGGACCCTTGTTTCTGGTCCAGGGAGGACCTGTCTAGGCAGTTCGGGCTGGACAGTTCCCATGGGGATCAGGGTCAAGATTGATTTGCATATGGCTGGGTCCAAACTGGAGTGGCATGGTGAGCAGATAAAAATGATTGTGGGCTTAAACCTAAATCTGCAACTGCTGGTGCATGTTAATTTGTTTCGCATTCCGTCTGTCATCTATTCTTTTTGATTTTGTCACCAACAGATCTCATCAGCCACATTTCAAATAAGAAATGTCCATTCTATATACTTGATGAAATTGTCCTATGAATGAACATTTAATTCTAAGTCCATATTATGTCTCAAAGGAGCCTCAGTTCTTATTATTAAAATCAGTCTTGATTCTGCTCGCCTCAGTCTAACTCACAATTCCCTCCTCTTTCTTTAAGTTTTTGATCCCAATGAGTTATTTCGGGTTTCTTTGGTGTCCCTCCCCAAAATGCTTCTCTATAGGGTATGCAGTGTCCCTGTCCTTTATTACACATATGTGCTGAACAATCCTAAGTTTCACTTTGATGGTTGTACTGCCTACACAACTCCTATTGCAAGTACACTGTAGCACATAAATAACTTAACCTGTTTCACATATACTGAATTCCTTGATTTTCTGTTGTTGATTATTGTAGAATTTGTAAACATCTTTATTCATCCCATGTGCAAATGCTTTAGATTTTGAACATTTCCAGAAGCCTTTCTTTTCTTTGGTGAGTCAATTTGTTTTTGTTGATTTTTAAGGATGGCATATAGCTTTGCCTCAATAATTAAACCAAAGAGGCTACTTTCCGGTAGATGATTTGAGGATAGTCAGTGAGAACTGCTTTAATATTTTCACCCATTTGCAAGATTTTCAAATTCTTTCTAGTGCTTTTCTTTAATCCAGAGTGCCTTATAGAACTGAACACTGTTTTCCTCTTTAGATGTCTTAATTTGATTTACTAGTAATTCGTCATGTGTCTTTGCACAAGCTCTTTGTAAGGCATTTCATTTCGAAGTACATCCAATGGCCAACATGCTTGTTCAAAACGCACTATCACTTCCTTGGCCTGAGCTTCAAAGTCATCCATTTCTGAGCAATTTCATCTAGCACATAACAGAACTCCAAATTGAACAAGGCATTTTAAGGTTTTATGGTGCCCACTGTTAGTATGCAATATGTTTCCACAAGATGTTCTCTTGAGATGGATCTTACTGCGGATTCTGTTATTTCTAGTATAAACCTCAATATCCTAAAGGTCAAGTTTGTCAGCTCTGATAGTGTGAGTGAGGTTCAAATTATAATTATTATCATTCATTGAAAAATGAATAATTGCAGACTCTCCTTGTCTCCTTCTCAAATAGGTCAACAATAAACAAGTCTACAGTTTGACATGTTCCAGCAAGGTTGGATTCTCTCGGTCACACATCTTGGGCTTCCCACAACCCAATCATTAGATTTGCATATGTTGGGGCAAAAGAAGTCCCCATCGCTGTGCCTTGCTTTTGCAGGCAGTGAGCACCAATGAAAAGCAAAATGTTGTGATTTAAGCATGCTTCAAGCATTTTTTAACATATTATAATGTTCCATATACCTCACACATCTAACCCTAAGGAAATACCTACATGCTTTTAGGCCATGTGAATTTTGGATGAATGTGTAAAGAGATACCACACCTATGGTTGCCATTACATAATTATCATTCCAGGGTATGTCATGAATTTTATTTAGGAAATTAATTAAATCTCTCAAGATTGAAGGAAGTTCTGTCGCATATTGGAAGAGAAAAGTATCAATGAATCTAGAGGAATTCTCCAATAAAGAGCTTAAGGAGCTGATAACTAGGTTTCCCAGTGGGCCCTTCATAATTTTTTGCAATTTAGGAAGGAAATCGATAGTTGGTGTGATTCGATGATCTATCCTCAGATATCAATATTCCTCCTCAATAAATCAAGCCCAGGTCTGCCCATCTAGTTAGTTTATGATAATATTAAATAGTGACTTCACAATTTGGATTTTTTTTCAGCTTGGTATATTGTTGTTCAATTTTAAGTTGCCTTTAAGCTTCTAATATGTATCTAGATTGATCATGAATCACTATATTGCCCCCGTTGTCAGAGGCTTTGAAGATGATTTGCTGGTCTTCTTGAAAAAATTCATCACAGCCTGCCATTCCTTAATAGTCATATTGCTTTTCAGTAAAGTTGGCCTTTTATTTGTCAATTGGTTAATTTCTTTCACCATGAGCTCCTGAAATAGATACATTTTAGTACCGGTACAAATTTGTGGACAGAAAGATGAACAAGGTGTACATCCACTAGTCTCAGATTTCCCCATAGTTAGACTCATCTCTTTACAAAATTGCAATTCTGTTGTCCTTTGATGAGGTTCCTTAGTAGGATTCTCATAAAATTCCTCTTCCAGGGTCCTCAGGGCCATTAAATGTGGTATATCCTTTGATGTTAGGTTGGATGTAGATGTTTCATCTTCCTCAAACCTTTCTTTTATGGGTGGCACAATTTTTATATTAGTTTTAATTTCCTTGAAAATTTGTACGGATATATTCTAATATTGGCAAGATCTAAATTTGCCTCTGGACAAAATTACAGACCTTTGTTTAATACCCTATACTGATCTTCTGTAAGGATTTTGGAAGAGAGATTAATGCCCAAGTTCTCATAGTCATTATTTATCCATTTCATTCTCTTTCCTCCTTCTTGCTTTTTCTGCCTTCTTTTGCCTCTTCAAATTATGTTCCTCCCCTGCCCTTTTTGGTCATGCCTCCTCTTGCTCCTTGCTTTGAATGAGCCTAATTTCCCAGAAAACTCCAAAGTCTAAAAAGAAGTACCCTTAGATGCTGAACTACCTTCTGAGTTGTCCCCAGTTTCCAGCACCTCTTTATGTCATAAGGCTACAGCCATAGTTTCTCTGTTCCTCGTGGAGTCAAGCCTTCTGGCAAACGTATACATTCTTCCATTTGTACTGTCCAATCTATCTCTATTGATTTTTTTGCCTTTCTGACCTAAATTTCAATATCATGTTTCCCAACTTTTCGGCTCCACGAGTTCCAAAGCATTTTTTAACTCTTCTTTCTATTTATGAGTCTCCTCTTCCTGTCCCGACACTTTTATTTTCCCCAGTTTTGTCAAGCTTTCTTTCTGCATGTTTAATAGGTGTATGCATTACTATGAAGGAGCATTCAGTCTATCATTCTGCTAGCTTTTTAACAAATCTTCATCAGATGCGAAGAAACTTAGGTGGTCATTCTGACCTCGGCGGTAAAAGGCGCCTACCGCCGGTCAGAAATCCTCCATAATCCCGCCGCGGTCGCGGAAACCCGCCACGGTCATTCTGACCCGCAGAAGGCAAACCTCCGAAAATCCGACAGCCACAACAGACCGCCAGACCAGCGGTCGGCGGAAAAGTGGAGGTGACAAAACCTCCACCGTCACGCCAACAGAAATACGCCCATGCCATTACGACCCACGAATCCACGCGGCGGTCATTCAAACGCGGTATTCCATTGGCGGGACACACCGCCGCGGTCAGAATACACACAAACGAACAAAACTCAGCCACATTGGACGATTTGAATCCCACACACCTGATACACATACACACACCACTCCCACACACACAATACAATATAAAACACACACCCACATCACCCACAAACCCCTACGCCAAAAAATTCTGAAAGAAGGCCAGAGCGAGACACCACCATCCACAAACTAGCAGCCACAGCCACTCCACACCATCACCCACACACTATCCACACACAAAACAACACACACCACCACACTCAACACACTTAACTACACATACTCCACCCCATACATCATACACACCACCCCATGGCACCCCAAAGACACCCCCGCTTCTCCGACGAAGAACTCAGGGTCATGGTGGAGGAAATCGTTCGGGTAGAGCCCCAGCTGTTCGGCACACAGATACAATACACCAGCATTGCCCGGAGGACGGAGCTATGGCAGCGGATTGTCGACAGGGTCAACGCTGTGGGACAGCACCCCAGAAATCGGGAAGACATCAGGAAGCGATGGAACGACCTACGGGGAAGGTGCGTTCCATGGTATCCAGGCACAACATCGCCGTGCAGAAGACTGGCGGAGGACCCCCACCTCAACCCCCACAATTTACATCATGGGAGGAGGAAGTCTTGAACATCCTGCATCCTGACGGCCTCGCAGGAGTCGGCAGAGGAATGGATACTGGTAAGTTGAAGCTTAACTACTGCTTCCCCCCCACCTGCATGCCAAATCATACCCCAACCCTCACCCCCATCCTCGAACCCCACCCTCACCCCCACCCCCATCCTCACCCCCACCCTCACCCCCACCACCATCCTCACCCCCACCACCATCCTCACCCCCACCCTCACCCCCACCACCATCCTCACCCCCACCCCCAGCACACCTATTCCCTGCCAATGTCTCACCATCACAACCCACACATCCCAAAACCTAGGCCTGCATGCGTCCACTAAGCATGGACACCCATCACCAAAGCATGCCCAATGCATATACACATCCCCCCCACAAGCCACCCTCACCAAAGCCCCCACACACGAATGCCAGCACTTGGGGACACGGGAACCCACAGATACACCCATATGCCACACATTGAAACTATAACCATACCTCTATACCCCTGCAGGACCCGACCGTCAACACACCGCCGCGGAGGGCCCAGAATTCTCCACACCCCCACCCAAGAGGCCGTCAGCGATGACAGCAGCTCTGTCGACCTGGACACCGATGACCAGCCCGGACCATCGGGGACCTCTGGACAGTCGGTTCCCCTCACACAGGCCCAGGCCACTACAGACCCCAACCCCTCTGGGAACACCAGCACAGCTCCCACCCAGCGGGCCCATGCCTCTGTCTCCAGGGCGCGTCAATCTGCGGTGTGTCTACCACTACAGGGCACCCAGGATAACCCACCACCCCAACAACAACAGGGACCTGGGGGCAGTGGTAGTGGGCACACCGGCCAGGGGGCAGAGGCCCAGGGAAACAGGGCAACTCGGAGGGCAGCTGTGCGACAGGGGGGGGACGGGCCCAGGGAACCCACTCTCCACGAGGCCCTCACCACCATCATGGGAGCATACAACCGCTCCCAGGAGACGATGGCGACGGTACTGGCCCGGTTCCAGGAGATCCAGGTACTGCAGGAGGAACACTATCGGGGGTACAGGGAGGACATCAGAGCCCTCACCTCCACCCTGGTTACCATGGTAGGGCTGCTGCAGGACCTCGTCAACACCAGGACGGACACTCAACAACACCCAAGGGCCCCTGCCACTAGCCTGGACCAAGAACAGCCAACCACCTCCGCCGGCGCTAGTGGACAGGAGGCCCCCTCACAGCAGCAGCCCACCAGACCCCCACCTCCTGCAGGAGAAGAACCACCCCGCAAGAGGGCCCTGAGATCTCGCAAGAAGACAGAGTAGGATGTCAAGACCCCCGCCAGCAATGGATACCACCTGATGTCATCCCACTGTCCCACATTGTCACCCTGTCCATCCTTGAACTGCCCATGCTCCATCTCTCCACAGGCCTCTGGACAATGCACCTGTGTGACTGTTACTCTGGACTCTGCCATGGACATTCCTTCACCATAGCCCCCACCCACTTGAAACCCCTCATCCCATTTTGAGCACTTAAATAAACACCTATTTTGCACAAAACTATCTGGAGTCTGGCTGTGATTTCAATATATTGTAATTGACATGACAGTGCAAATATGTCCTTGTACATGGTGAAGTCAACAAACAGCTGCCACAAAGCTGTAGTCCATGGGGAAACGAAGCACAGGACTCGTAGTGGGGACCCCAGATCTGAAATAGGGAGGGAAAAGCCACAACTCAGTCATCATACACTGGGGCAAATAGACAGGCAGCAGAGATGCAGGAGAGTAGTTCACATTTACTAAATTATCTTTGAATTGTTACCTGTGTCCTATTGGAAGTACTGTTCAATGATTCTGTCCCTGTTGTCTGTTTCAGCCCCGTCGTCTTCCTCCTCGTCACTCTCCTCAGGTTCCACCGCTGCCACAACACCACCGTCTCGACCATCCTCCTGCAGGAAAGGCACCTGGCGGCGCAAAGCCAGGTTGTGAAGCATGCAGCAGGCCACGATGATGTGACACACCTTCTTAGGTGAGTACATTAGGGATCCACCTGTCATATGCAGGCACCGAAACCTGGCCTTTAGGAGGCCAAAGGTGCGTTCGATCACCCTCCTAGTACGCCCATGGGCCTCATTGTACCGTTCCTCTGCCCTGGTCTGGGGATTCCTTACTGGGGTCAGTAGCCACGACAGGTTGGGGTACCCAGAGTCCCCCACTAGCCATACACGGTGTCTCTCTAGCTGTTCCATCACGTAAGGGATGCTGCTATTCCTCAGGATGTAGGCGTCATGCACTGACCCAGGGAATTTGGCATTTACATGCGAGATGTACTGGTCAGCCAAACACACCACCTGGATGTTCATTGAATGGTAACTTTTTCTGTTCCTGTACACCTGCTCCCTGTCTCTTGGGGGAACCAAAGCCACATGGGTCCCATCAATGGCACCAATGACGTTGGGAATATGTCCAAGGGCATAGAAATCACCCTTCACTGTAGCCAATTCGCCCACCTCAGGGAAAATGATGTAGCTCCTCACGTATTTCATCAGGGCAGACAACACTCTGGATAACACCTTCGAAAACATGGGCTGAGACATCCCAGAAGCAATTCCCACTGTTGTCTGAAATGAACCACTTGCCAAGAAATGGAGTACTGACATGACCTGCACCAGAGGGGGAATCCCTGTGGGTTGGCGGATGGGGGACATCAGGTCGGGCTCCAGCTGGGCACACAGTTCATGTATAGTGGCACGGTTAAGACGGTAGGTCAGGATAATGTGGCGTTCTTCCATTGTCGACAGGTCCACCAGCGGTCGGTACACGGGAGGATTCATCCGTCTCCTCGCCAAACCCAGCGGACGGTGCCTAGGAAGGATAACATGGAGCACACAGTCAAGCAACCCACAGGTACGTACTCACAGCTAGCACAGTAAACGATTCTCTATGCAGTGAATGGCGTGTCTGAGTGGCTATGCAAGGCCTAGGCCTGTGTGACGCAGTTGAAATTGAGCCATGTGGGCCCTGGAAATGGCGGCTGCCTGACCTGTGAAGTGTGACAATGGGATGTGAGGTCAATGCGCTGGCGTGGCACACCGCGGCGGGCGGCGGGCGAAGACCGCGGCGCGAAGCCGCATTGGTTAACATTGAAGCCTATGGGTTTCAGGAGCCAATGGCGAAGGGCGCCGGCGGTGGCGGGACGCACCGCCGCGGACGTGACCGCCATTTTCTATCTACTTATCCACTTGCGACTTGAACTTTCACAGGAGAGGACCTATACTGCAAGTGTTGCTGTGACCTCGGTCTGGAAGGGACAATGGCTGCTGCGACTGGGGAAAGGGCCCCTACCTTCACTGGAGAGGAGTTGGAGAAACTTGTGGATGGGGTCCTCCCCCAGTATGCGCTACTCTACGGTCCTCCAGACCAACAAGTGAGTTTAATTCAATATGGATTTGGGGCCACTGGCTGGCTTGGGGGCCTGGCGGGGGGCCTGGCGGGGATGGGGGGCATGTTGGGCCTGGCGGGGGGCATGGCGGGGGGCATGGCGGCGGGCCTGGCGGGGATGGGGGGCGTTGGGCCTGGCGGGGGGCCTGGCGGGGATGGGGGGCATGTTGGGCCTGGCGGGGGGCATGGCGGGGGGCATGGCGGGGGGCCTGGCAGGGATGGGGGGCGTTGGGCCTGGCGGGGGGCCTGGCGGGGATGGGGGGCATGTTGGGCCTGGCGGGGGGCATGGTGGGGGGCATGGCGGGGGGCCTGGCGGGGATGGGGGGCATGTTGGGCCTGGCGGGGGCATGGCGGGGGGCATGGCGGGGGGCATGGCGGGGGGCCTGGCGGGGATGGGGGGCATGTTGGGCCTGGCGGGGGGCATGGCGGGGGGCATGGCGGGGGGCCTGGCGGGGATGGGGGGCGTTGGGCCACTGGCAAGGAAAATGCAGACAAACTTGAACGTGGTATTTCTCCCTCCCTGTACGTGTCACATAGGTCCGCGCCCATGAGAAGATCGGGATTTGGCGTGCCATCGCCAAGGAAGTCCGGACCCTGGGGGTCCACCATCGACGGGGCACCCACTGCCGCAAGAGGTGGGAGGACATCCGCCGCGGGACCAAGAAGACCGCCGAGTCTCTGCTGGGGATGGCCTCCCAACGTAGGCGGGGTGCCTGCCGTCAACTGACCCCCCTGATGTTCCGGATCCTGGCGGTGGCCTACCCTGATTTGGATGGGCGCGTGAGGGCAGCACAGCAGACACAAGGGGGTGAGTACAAGCATTATCTACTCTGTTGTCGCGCAGTGGAGGTGTCTGGGTGGGGGAGGAGGGCTGTGGGTCCCCCTAGGCCAGGGCGATATCTGTAGGCTGGGCACCCCCGTAAGCCCCTGTGTCCCCAGCCACCACCCTCAGTAGTTTGTCAGTACAGCCATCCCTGGGCCGTGTCATCCATGGGTGCAGTTGTCAACTCTAGGCGTGTAGGGCATGTTCCACGGAATGCGTAGCGGACCCCAAGTGCGCAACTTAGTGCAGGGGGCATCTGTGTCTGTCATGTCCGCTAACTGTACCGGAGATCCATGTACTCAATATCCCTTTATTTCTCTCTCCCCCCCCCTTTTTGTTTGTCTTTCTGTGCTTGTGTGCATCAGCATCATCAGGCGGAGGAGAAGTGGCATCGGGGCAGGAGGGAGCTGCATCTCACATGGCCCAGGAGGGCCATGCCACAGAGTCAGACTGGACCAGTGAGACGGAGGGCGAGGGGAGCTCCACGACGGGGACGACTGGAGCCTGCAGCGACACGGACACGTCCTCGGAAGGGAGCTCCCTTGCGGGGGTGGCACCATCCGTGCCCCCCGCCATTACAGGTACAGCCGCCACCCAGCGCACCATCTCCGCCCTCCCAGCAGCCCCTCAGCGTTCGCCCCGTGCCCGCTCTGCCAGGAAGCCGGGCATCTCCTTCGCCCCAAGCACCTCAGGCCCTGCCCCTGTTACCCCCTCTGCCCTCAGTGAGGAGGTCATTGACCTCCTCCGAACGCTCATTGTTGGGCAGACTACCCTTTTGAATGCCATCCAGGGGGTGGAGAGGGAGGTTCATCGCAGCAATGCGTACCTGGAGGGCATTCATTCGGGTCAGGCTGCCCATCAGCGATCGTTCCAGGCTCTGGCCTCAGCACTGACGGCAGCCATTGTCCCTGTCTCCTGCCTCCCTCTACTAACTCCCTCCTCCCAGTCTCCTGTTCCTCTGCCTGTCCCACCCACACCATCAGACCAGCCTGCACACACCTCAACACCCAAGAGAAGCTCATCCAAACATAAGCACCACAGATCACGCAGACATTCACACACGCAACATTCCGATGCAGACATGCCAACAGTCACTACCACCTCTGTGACCCCCACCTCCTCGTCTCCCTCCTCCCTCCCTGTGACGTCTACACTCACACCTCCATTCACCTCACCATCAGCCAGTGTTTCCATCACCAGCACACCCTCCACTCCAGTCCGCACACGTGCAGTCACCACCCCCACTGCCATTTACACATCCACTGTGTCCTCTTCCACTGTGTCTGTCACCCCCTCTTCCACACCACACAAACGCAGCCACCCACCCACCCAACAGCCATCCACCTCACGACAGCCTATCCCTCCTGCACCTGCACCCAAAGACAGCAAACGTGACTCACCTACAACCACATCCTCTCCCTCCACTCCCATTCCCACTGTACCTACCACTCTCCATTCTCCCAAGAAACTCTTCCTCGCCACTGCTAACTTCTTTCCTGACCCTGAGCCCCCCCCTCCTTCTCGTCGGGGTAAGAAGAGCACCTCAGCCACCACCAGCCCTGCAGCCCCCTTGACAAGGGTGCAGGGGTATTGGAGCCCACGAGCCCGCATGTCTGGATCTTCGCCCAGCAGCAAGGGGACAGCCAGCCCACCCCCTGGGAAGAGGAGCAGAAGGCGGAAGGGGCGCCGCAGGAGCCCGGCTTCTACATCCCCCCCGGACACCACCCAGAGACAGTCACCAGCCACAGCTCCAAAGGGAGGAAAGGGCCACAGACTCCCACTAAGGAGGGCAAGGGCAGCAAGTCGGAGAGGTCAGGCAGCAGGCCTGCTGCCCAGGAGGAGCCCACCACCCCCATAGCCGCTGCCCAGGGAGGACCCAGCCCAGCTGGCCAGGAGGGCCCCACCACCCACAGCCCAGGTGGGCATTGAAGGAGCACCATCCCCGCTGCCCAGGAGGGCACCACCAGGCAATGAGCAGTTGGCCATAGACCGGCCGCCGTCTCAAGAACCGCTGAACTGGGCCCCGCCGTCTCAAGCACCGCTCCGCTGGGCCCCGCCGTCTCAAGAACCGCTGAACTGGGCCCCGCCGTCTCAAGAACCGCTGAACTGGGCCCCGCCGTCTCAAGAACCGCTGAACTGGGCCCCGCCGTCTCAAGAACCGCTGAACTGGGCCCTGCCGTCTCAAGAACCGCTGAACTGGGCCCCGCCGTCTCAAGAACCGCTGAACTGGGCCCCGCCGTCTCAAGAACCGCTGAACTGGGCCCCGCCGTCTCAAGAACCGCTGAACTGGGCCCCGCCGTCTCAAGCACCGCTCCCCTGGGCCCCGCCGTCTCAAGAACCGCTGAACTGGGCCCCACCGTCTCAAGAACCGCTGAACTGGGCCCCGCCGTCTCAAGCACCGCTCCCCTGGGCCCCGCCGTCTCAAGAACCGCTGAACTGGGCCCCGCCGCCTCAAGAACCGCTGAACTGGGCCCCGCCGTCTCAAGAACCGCTGAACTGGGCCCCGCCGTCTCAAGCACCGCTCCGCTGGGCCCCGCCGTCTCAAGAACCGCTCCGCTGGGCCCCGCCGTCTCAAGCACCGCTCCGCTGGGCCCCGCCGTCTCAAGAACCGCTGAACTGGGCCCTTCAAGGCAAGACCCGCTGAACTGGGCCCTTCCAGGCAAGAACCGCTGGCCCTTTGGCAGACGTGGCAGGGCAGGATCTATCTCGGGCAGGGCTGCAGGATGTCCTCTGGCCAACATGCCTCCTCCAGTGGCAGTGGGGTCTGTTATGGACTGTTTGGGCCACCCACTGTATGGACTGTATGGACTGTGGCTTTGCACTCCCCAGGATGGCCCAGTGGGCAGGCCACCCACTGTATGGACTGTATGGACTGTGGCTTTGCACTCCCCAGGATGGCCCAGTGGGCAGGCCACCCACTGTATGGACTGTATGGACTGTGGCTTTGCACTCCCCAGGATGGCCCAGTGGGCAGGCCACCCACTGTATGGACTGTATGGACTGTGGCTTTGCACTCCCCAGGATGGCCCAGTGGTCATGGAGTCCCCTCGTGGATCTGGCGTTGTTTACTCAAGTGGCTGAGGTGCCCCCCCTTCCCTTCCCCCTGAGGTGCCTGTCCGATTTTCTTTCTGATGCCCCTGCAGTGTTCTCTCCGTGGAGTTCTTGTCGTGGGACTGGGCCTTGCCCCTTTGCACAGGACCCCTGTGGTCCACGGACAGTGGTTGGACTACATTTAGTAGCTGTATATATTTTGTACATAGTTTATTTATTTATTGGGATTACTGGTGTCCATATTTCAATATATCTGCCCTTTTATGATCTCTTCTTTTGGTTTTTGCATTATTTCGGGGGGGGGGGTTTGTGGGTTGTGACAGTGATCTGTGGGAATGCATTGATGTGTGTGTTGTAGTGGGTGTGGGTGGGTGGGTGTGTGCCGGTAATCTTTTCCCTCCCCTGTGTCGTAGGTGCAGTACTCACCGATGTCTTCCGCGCCGCCGGGCGTGCTCCTGGTATATGAGCAGGTATAGGAGTGCGGGGATGACCTGCAGCTCGGGTTCCATACTGCCGGAATCTCGCGTGGAGTGCGTAGAGGTGAGCGTTTTCCCGTTCGTAGTCTGTTTCCGCCGTGTTTTTATCGGCGGTGCTCCCGCCCCGGAAAAGGTGGCGGATTGGTGGGTCGTGATAGGGTGGGCGGTACATTGTCTGCCGCCTGGCTGTTGGCGGGGACCGCCGCGCTGTTTGTTTGTTCCGCCGTGGCGGGCGGAGTGTTAATGCGGCGGGCTGTGTTGGCGGTTCCCGCCAGGGTCAGAATTGCATATTTTGGACCGCCGGCCTGTTGGCGGCTTGGCCGCCGCATTATCACCGACCGCCAGGGTCAGAATGAGGGCCTTAATTTGTTAATTCTCCTACTTGGAACTTGGCTTGACTGAAGGTTGTTTTGACTTCCAATGATTAATGAAACAATTAATTTCTTTTATTCTGCAAAAAGTAAATAATCCAAAAATATGCCTCAAACCACTGTTATCAAGAGAGTTCTCTGTCTGATCTTAATGCAGATTCAGAAATGCAGCATTGGTATTACAAACATTTGCCCAACAACACAGATCTTTTCCCCGCCCCTTCTGATGCATCAGCTGCAATCCTGTACCAGCACTCAAGCTTCAAACTCACTACTTGCAGCTTACTATTTAAATATTTTCCACTGGGTGGGGGCACTGGCCTTCAGTCCCTGGTACACAGTTTAACAGGCTGCACATAAATGCTGTTTCACTTCACTTCCAGGTGCTCACCAAGTGCAGTGCAATGATGGCATTTACAATATTTTCTTCATCTCCTTTCCATAGCTACACCACAAAGGAGAAGAGACAGCGCGACCAATTAATCCACAAAATAATTGTTTTAATTTTAAGAAATAGTCAATATCCACCAGAAAAAGTTGAGACGTGCATTAGACAGGGAAACGTTTCAATGTTTTGACTTCAACTGGAACATTGAGTCCTTTACTATACTCTGCCTAAAGTGACAATGTGCAACAACGTCCTTTCATAGTTTCTTAAAACACCTATACTGTTTCAAATTAATACAACCATGGTCCAGCTCAAAATTCCATTGCAGTAGATTTGCTTTATCCTACTTACACTTTTTATTACAGGAAATTCTCTTTACATCTTATAAAAGATTAGTAAACATTGATTGTCATTCTGTTTTACATTTTTTTAATTTAAGAACAATAATAAACATAAATAGCATTTTACTACTTTAAAAACAATAGGGAAAAAGAATCAAATTAAATGTAACCTACACAAGAGGCAAATATCTCTGATAAGTATTTATTTAACTATGACTCTTTGAAAGAACAACACACCTTCACAGATTAGAAAACACTGTCTTAAATGGCTTGGGGGGCACGCACCCCGCTCCCCTTTGATTAATGGGATGGATATAATCGGCTTGAGGAGGGGTGCACTATGCACATCCTTACCTAAAAAAATAAACATGCACCCCATACCCCTGGCCCTCCCTAGGGATCATTTTAAATAATCAATGGCACCCGCCATTTCATTTTCTCTGATCTCGGGAAAAAATGTTTGTCCCTCTGGGACCCTCCTCAGAAGGACTATGCATGAAGGATATCCCTACCTTGCCTTTATTTTGTTTGTTTTATATATTTTTGGACAGGGGACTAAGTCCCCGGAGTCCTGTAATGGCTGCTGGAACATTTTCTTTCATGTTGCTGCAAGCCAATCAAAGCACTCAGTCCTGTGGGAACTTCACTCATGTGGGAGCCAAATGGCTCAAGGGAAAAAAGCTCTCTAGGCCAATCAGTTTGCTCCATTTTTTCATGTGTGCTTGCAGGACTGTTACAACCTTAACCTTATTTTCTCAAACACTACTGAACAGATTCAAGCCAGATCACTAAAAGCGCTATTTCTGGACCAAGATCTAGCTTCCTGCCAAACTTGATCTAACTCCGATTAGCTGATTTGGCAGTAGGGCTGTATTGTATGATGATTTTGAGTTTTAGGACCGTGTTTCGGCCCTTGCTTGAAAGATCAAGCCAAAACTTTCCATGATGTAAATAAGCAAAGAAAGAACACTTTGTGGAGAGTTTTGTAAAGATTTTGTTAAATAGCGCCAAAATTACTAGTAACCCAAAAAAGGCATTTCCTTTCTAAAAGCAGGCACAGCTATAAATACCTATGTCTATTCCTATATGTTCACTGAAAACAACAAAGGTTACAGGGACATTATAGTTAGGTTCTGAATTCTGAATTCAGCAGTTATAGTCAGAGATCTTTCAAGTAACTATAACTTGCGCCCTAAGGTAACTATAACTCGCACCCTTTGTCATGCACAGTTTTCTCGTCAATAATTTTATTGCAAATGTTGCAGTGATAATACCAAAGATGCCATACAATATCTCATCAGTGATATAATTTGTGGAGTAATTAGCTGTGCATGGCAAAGGTGATAGTTATAGTTACCTTAGGGCATGATTTATAGTTACTTGAAAGAACTCTAACTACAACTGCTGAATTTCCATGGTTTTGTATGAGTAAATTCAGAACCTAATTATAATGTCCCTGTAGCCTTTTTTTTTTATCATTGAATTTCTATGTTTTTAACGTAAAATACGTTTATTTACTGTACGTTATTCTAACCCCCGCCCCGCATGCCCTTATACCGACCCACCCCAAGCACCATACATGACCTTTGGCTGTGCGCAGCGCAGGTTGGCCAGAGAGCCTGTCTCTGTCAGTAGATCTGTGAGTGGGTGCGTGAATGTCTCAGTGGGTCTGAAAGTGGGTGTGTGAGTCTATGAGTGGGTGCATGAGTGTCTGGGTGGGTGTGTGAGTGGGCACCTGAGTCTCTGAGTGCATATATGAGTGAAAGAATTAGTGTATGAATGAGTCAGTGTTTTTTGCTAATTTCTTCACATTTGGGAATATTTTGCGAATAATTCATGAAAATTCCTGAATTTTCACAAATACCATGCATGGTGACGCAAAATTATTTTAGTCCCATAATTTGCCCCTAAAACACACCTACATCACACTCCTGGCGGACAGGGTACCTTCACCCTGACCCCTTATGCCTCTTTCAATGAGTATTTTCACTACAGGGGACTGCTCCCCGTCTAATAAAATGGCAGCAGCAAATTTCTAGTCAGGTTGCATTCAGCCAATTACAGCTGTTCTTTTCGCATGTGCATTTGTGAACATTTTCAAATTTCCGCTAAAAATTCGCAAAATAATTGTGATGGCTCCGCAGCCAGAGATCTACAAATGTGTTCTCTCTTTGGTTTCTTACAAACTACTGAAGAGATTTACACCAAAGAAGCGAAAGCACAATCTGCATACCGAAAGCTAGCTTTCTGCCAAATGTGGTGTAATTCCTTCCAGTGGTTCGAGTTGTAGTTGTGTTCAAAGGTCCTTTGCTAATTAACATGGGACTCTCAGCTCCCCCTTGATGGATTACCCTGAAACTTTCTGTGCGTAACACAAATCACTGGAACACTTGTTTTAGAAAATTTCAAGAAGATTTGTCAAATGGTGCCAAAGATATAGGCAAGCCAAACAAAGCTTTTTCTATGGAAACATGGTCCTAACTATAGCTACCTACTGGTGAACACCATTAGGGAATATGTGTGTATATATATGTATATATACTGTATGTATTTATATATATATACAGAGATGGATATTTACTAAAAAACAAAGGTTACAGGAATGTAGCTGAATTTCTATGGTTTTGTGCATGTAAAATCTGAACCTATCTATAACCTTTGTTTTTTCAGTAAATTTCCAAGATTTTTTATTCAATTTCCCAACTATAACCTCCCTGTAATCTGTGTTTTTTCAGTGAATTTCTTT
Source organism: Pleurodeles waltl (assembly GCF_031143425.1). Classification (NCBI taxonomy): domain Eukaryota; kingdom Metazoa; phylum Chordata; class Amphibia; order Caudata; family Salamandridae; genus Pleurodeles; species Pleurodeles waltl. The sequence goes on from NC_090438.1 coordinate 573,408,365, forward strand.
CTTTTTTTTTTTTTTTTACTTTAAGTAAGGTGCCCATTGAAATGCATGGTGGGTGGACACAAGACCTGGCCTGGCATTGTGCTGCCCACAGTCAAGCTTGCTGCTCCTGCCCCTGCTCCCCCTTGCCATCAATTGTCCAAGTTCATGCCCCTGCTCTCTCATTAGAGCCATGTGTGGCCGTTGCTTTGCCACTGCCCTTCCCGTCTGCCCTGAACAATTAGCTTGCTGCCCTGTCAACCTCCTCCCTACCCTCTGTTATCTGAGTCCATGCACTAGCCCCTCCCTCCTGCCTGGTCCGATGTGCTACTACTGCCCTCAATTTAGCTTGATGTCTATGCCCACTCCTTCTGCCTTTTGTTGCCCAATTCTATACCACATAATTGCACTGCTACTTAGCTTCTGTGCTTAGCTTGCTGCCCCTACACTTCTTCCCTTGTCCTCCATTGCATGGGTGCATGCTCCTGCTCCTTTTTTTTTGCCTACCATGTGTGATGCCCCAGACTATTGCGACATCCCTTTTTTGGACAGCGGTCAGGCCAGCAGTCCACATTTTGGGACGCCGGAACCACCACGGCCCGTTTTGTTGTGCTCGTTTGGTGTTTTTTGATGCAGTGCGGCACAGGAGGCACATTTCGTGTTCTGGGTTTCGCCGCAGCCTCTGGCAGCCTCCCTGACACTCCCTTCCTACTTACTTACTTGTGTCCTTTCTCTTTTTTCTTCTTTTTTCTCCTTTTTCTTCTATCTTCATGTCTTATTTCTTCTTGGTCTTCCATATTGTCTTCTTCCTTGATGTTTGTCTTCCCAGCATGCCTTTTTCCTTTTCCTTTTCTACTTGGTCTTTTTTCTCATTCATTTCTATGTGGTCTTTCCCAATTCAAGATGGTGTTGTACGTTCTTCCTGTTTTGTCACTTCCTGTTTCATGGTATATAAGTACGGCAGTTTCCTCCTTCCTTGCATTGCAAATACTTCCATCGTGGTGGTGATCCTCGCTCCTGTTTCCAGTTTTCTACGTGCTCCTGCTTCTCCCTTGCAGAATTGACTTTTAATTCTTGCCTTTTTTCATAGTTTTTTCCTCTTTTTCAGTAGTTCCTGTGATAGAGGTTTTTTCCCATTACTTGGGTTTTTCCTCTGGGACTCCTTCTGGAGGGTACGGTCTGCCTTGGCGTTTTTCCCAGTCGGCAGCACCGTGGCTACTAGAAGGGGACACCCTTTTCTTGGCCATTCCAGAACCACTAAGAAACCAGGCATCCCTCCATGTACTGTTGCCTACGGCGGTAAGAGCCGAGCAGATCATGACACCATGTTCTATAGACTGCCACTGCTCCTCCTATCAACTCCTATGGTCAGATGGATGACACCTGTCCCTGACACCTCTACCCTGCCTGTCTGAGTTTCATGCCCTTAACCCTCCCTTCTGTCCTCCATGTTCCATTATCCTGCAACTCCCTTCTGCCCTACATGCTCTGTTGTGCTGTAACATATCCTACTGCTTGCCCTGTGTGGTCTGTTGTGAAGTGCCTTCCCCTGCCCTCTCATGTCTGTGTCCGGCCCCTACCCCTCCTTTCTGTCCTCCATGGTCCTTTGTGGACTCCCCTGCCCCTCCTTCTTGCCTCTACCCCTCCCACTTGCCATGTATGGCCCCACCTGCCCTGTGCGGTCAATTTGCTGAATCTGATCCCCCACCCACCTTTCCTCAATTGGCTTAGTGTATGCCATTACAGTTTCACTGTTGCCCTCCAAGGTGTGTTGTGCTACCAGTGTCCAACCCAGCTGCCCTTCATAGTCAGCTGGCTGCTCCTGCCCCCTTTCCCCCTTGCTCAGTTTTCTATGTGCAGGTCCCTATGCCTTCCCTCCAGCCTTGTCTGTCTGTTGCCTTGCACCTGCCCGCTCCCTCCTGCCCTTCATTGTCCATTCTGCTGCAACAGTCCATCTGGTCTGTCCGATATGGTCAGCTTGCTGCCCTTGCCTCTTTCCCTGTGCTCTCTGATGTCCATGTACAAGGCCCTGACCCTCCCTGTTGCCTTCCATGGTCTGTTCTGTTGTGCTGCTATCCCGCTTGCCTTTTGTGGTGTATTGTGCTGCTGCAACCCATGACACCAGCCCTGTAAGTCTAGTTTGGTGCCCCTACCCATTTCCTTCCTGCCCTCTATAATCCAAGTCCATGTCCCTACCCCATTCTTCCTGCCCTCTGTGATCCAATGCACCATACTTGCCAACATTTTGAACTTGGTAAGAGGGAGATTTTGAAAAAGAAACCTGGAAAATAGATTTTCCCCATTTACTTACATTGAAAAAGAGGAAATTGTAGGCAGGAGGCAAATAAAATAACTCCCTTTTGGGCTGAAAAACATTGAGGGTCCTCCTTCTGCCGTAAAAGGTCTGTCTTATTGCCCCAGCCTCCCTTGCCTATCCTGCATGGTTGGTTTGTTGCCCCGCCCCCCTTTCCCTTGACCTCCATGGTCCATTGTGGTGCCACTACCCCTATCCCCTTCCCATCGTCGTCAACTTGCTTTGCACCTACTTCCCTGCCCTCATTTATCCACATCAATGCCCCTGACCTCCTCCTCCCCACAGTATTCTAATGAACAACTAGATTGCTAACATTCTGTACTTATTACAAAAGTGTGGCACACCTGAAGTAATCTTGATGTTATCAAAACTGTAATACCTAAAACATTTCTTTTAGAAATTATAAAAATGTTAGGGTCTTATTTCTGTAGAAAGTATAGGTAGTGCTCTAAAAAAGTTAAAATTAGGACATCTTGTCTGAGTTCCCAAATAGTGACAAAATACTTTTAAATTATTTATCTTTATGTATTTTTTTCTCCAGTTGATCACATGATTATATTTTTCACTTAGGTGAGAGGACGTGGGGTTACGGACAGAGCTGCAGACTTTGCAACTGAGGAACCAGGTTCAAGTTTCAGCATCAGCTCGACATCCTGTGATTCTGGGCAAGTCTTTTAATCTCCCCATACCTAAAACCAAAATGAATGTGTCCTTGTGTAATATAACTGATGTTTTTGTAAAGCACTCCAGTACCTTCCGGTCAAATCTGAGCTATATAAAACTTCAAAAAAACTAATAAATTATAAATTAAGTGTTTTTCACACGTCTGTTATTGGGCTATTCTTGGGCTACATTTGGGTGATGTTTGTGCTATGTTTGGGCTCTTTATTCTCTGGTGGCCATCTTGAGAGGCTTCTTTGTTATGAAGGTCCCTCATATCCTCATTTACAACAGCATCCTCAGTAGACAAAGCTTTCAGTTTTCAACTTCAATTCCATCAAGATGGCTTTCAGATGTATCACACATTTGGCATAAATTCAGAATGTCAGCACTCTGGTTGCTCATTAGAACATTGTAGTAACTGCGCTGATCACTAGGGAGTTAACTGTCAGTCTGCTGTTGGTGTTAAAAGTGCATGTTTCAGTATGGCATGTCAGAATGTTTAATGAAATAGAACAGGAAGATATTTGAGAACTCACTTAAAATGTGCCCTAATATTTCTTCCTACAGCACTAACCATGATTTCTATGCCAAAATGAATCCCCTCATTTTGTTCCTTTCTAAGTTAAATGTTTTACGTTTTGTCAATCAAGATGGCTTCAGGTGTGTCACAATTTTGTCATACGTAAGACTGTTACTGGTCTACTTGTTAATTAGAACACTGGAAGTTCATGTTTAACTGAGAATATCAGAATTCATTCTGATTATGCCTGAGAAATATAGTGTGAATAATCACCTTAGAACACACCACAATTCCTAAAATTAGTATGGTACCATCAGCAAGTGATTTGTATTGTAGCAACAATTTATCACCCTTTATACATTCTCTTTCTTGTGACCCCCAAAACCTGCCGGACTCCACCCAGATATATAAATTTGGATGTCCTTTAATATCTTGAAAACTACTGAACCGATTTACAACAAATAGTAAAAAGTGTGATCTCTGGAACAAAAACTACCTTTCTGCCAAATTTGGGGTCATTCTGTCCAGCAGTTCGGGCTGCAGGCATGTCAAAAGAATCTATGTAAATCACATAGGAAACACACATTTTTGACCTCCCCTTTTTTCTCGGCCCCCACTTGACAGAGCATCCCAAAACCTTCCATGCACAACAAGACCCTAGAAGGCACTCTTTTTGTGAAGATTCATCAAACAGTGCCAAAGATATAGGCAAGTCAAAAACACTTTCTTTGGAAACTAGGTCCTAATTATAACTATCTACTGGTGACTGCCCAGTAATGTGTTTTTATTATATATATATATATATATATACATATATATATATATATACACAAAACAGTGAAATAACCCAGATATAGTCTTGTGAACTACCTATAGCCCTATAGCTTACACCCCCTCCATGCACTACACTATTCTTCATATACGACATCAGTCGTTACTTAGGTACCAAATCCCATTTTTGGGGACCCATGAACTCATTAGTAATTAATTCATTGCTAATTATTAATTAATTAATTGAACAAAGTTGTTCCTCAAATATATTGAGTGATGTTAATCAATGATGTCAGTTAACATGCCATGAGAGATGTACTACATAAGGTAATAAGAAGCGCAAGATAGAGGCGCAAATGATAGTAGATTAATTAAACTTTATCCGTGGTTTTCAGTGTTTTGAGGTTTTTTTTTTAGCATTATTTCCTGTTTTATTGCAACACCTAATCATAATGTTACTTTAACCCCTTCACTGCCAGGCCTTTTCGCCCTCATGTGCCAGGCCTTTTTTTTGGCTATTTGGGGCAGGGCGCGCTTAGGCTCTCATAACGTTTTGTCCACATAAACTACCCACGCCAAATTTGTGTCCTTTTTTTCCAACATCCTAGGGATTCTAGAGGTACCCAGACTTTGTGGGTTCCCCTGAAGGAGACCAAGAAATTAGCCAAAATACAGTGAAAAATCAGTTTTTTTCAGAAAATGGGAAAAAAGGGCTGCAGAAGAAGGCTTGTGTTTTTTTCCCTGAAATTGACATCAACAAAGGGTTTGCAGTGTTAAAATCACCAGCTTCCCAGCTTCCAGGAACTGGCAGACTTGAATCAGAGAACCCAATTTCTCAACACAATTTTGGCATTTTACTGGGACATACCCCATTTTTACGATTTGTTGTGCTTTCAGCCTCCTTCCAGTCAGTGACAGAAATGGGTGTGAAACCAATGCTGGATCCCAGAAACCTAAACATTTCTGAAAAGTCGACAACATTTTGAATTCAGCAATGGGTAATTTGTGAAGATCCTACAAGGGTTTCCTACAGAAAATAACAACTGAAATAAAAAAATATTGAAATTGAGGTAAAAAAACAGCCATTTTTCTCTACGTTTTACTCTGTAATGTTTTTCCTGCAATGTCAGATTTTTGAACGCAACATACCGTTATGTCTGCTGGACCCTTCTGGTTGCGGGGATATATAGGGCTTGTAGATTCATCAAGAACCCTAGGTACCCAGAGCCAATAAATGAGCTGCACCTTGCAGTCGGTTTTCATTCTATAGACGGGGTGACTTGTGGTGCTCTCACCAGGTTCTGTTACCCAGAAACCTTTGCAAACATCAAAATTTGGCAAAAAAAAACACTTTTCCCTCACATTTCGGTGACAGAAAGTTCTGGAATCTGAGAGGAGCCACAAATTTCCTTCCACCCAGCGTTCCCCCAAGTCTCCAGATCAAAATTATACCTCACTTGTGTGGGTAGGCCTAGTGCCTGCGACAGGAAATGCCCCAAAACACAACGTGGACACATCACATTTTTCCACAGAAAACAGAGGTGTTTTTTGCAAAGTGCCTACCTGTGGATTTTGGCCTCTTTCTCAGCCGGCACCTAGGAAAACCTACCAAACCTGTGCATTTTTTAAAACTAGAGACCTAGGGGAATCCAAGATGGGGTGACTTGTGGGGCTCAGGTTCTGTTACCCAGAATCCCTTGCAAACCTCAAAATTTGGCTAAAAAAACACTTTTTCCTCACATTTTTGTGACAGAAATTCTGGAATCTGAAAGGAGCCACAAATTTCCTTCCACCCAACGTTCCCCCAAGTCTCCCGATAAAAATGGTACCTCACTTGTGTGGGTAGGCCTAGTGCCCGCAACACGAAATATCCCCAAAACCCTATCTGGACACTTCAAAATTATCAAATAGAAAACTACCTGTTTTTGCTGGGGGGGGCAACCTGCGGTTTTGGTCCTGGGCTCAGCAGCCATCTCGGGAAACCTACCAAACCCAGACATTTCTGAAAACTAGACTCCCGAGGGAGTCAAGGGAGGTGTGACTTGCGTGGATCCCCCAAAGTTTTTTTACCCAGAATCCTGAGCAAACCTCAAATTTAGCTAGACATCACATTTTTCCCACATTTCTGTGTGGGATCACTGCACCGGTACAAATTTCCTACCACCCAATGTTCCCCTCAGTCTCCTGGTAAAAATGATACCTCACTTCTGTAGGTGGGCCAAGTGTTTGTGACAGGGAAGAGTCAAAAACACCTCGAAATTGAGGGGGGAACAAAAGTGGGTCCAAAATGGCAGTTTGGAAAAAAAACATTTTTAGGCTGACAAGTGCAGCAGAAATTTTATCGGTATAGATGAGACAATGCTGGGTGGTAGGAATTTTGTGGATTCCTCTAGATTCCGGAAGGTTCCATCACAAAAATGTAGGAAAAATGTGTGCTTTCCAGCAAAATTGCAAGTTTGCAGGGCATTGTGGGTAAGAAAATGGTGCGGGGTGCATGTGAAGCACACCACTCTGGAATCAACTAGATGTTTAGTTTGCAGATGTGTGTAGGTCTTGTGGATTTTTCTACATGGCAGCGTCCCAAAGTAAAAAAAAGTGCAGCCCTCACCATTCCAAGTGGGACGATTTTGAGAGTTAACAAGCTCTGATGGCCCAAATGTAAAACAAAAACCAAAAATAATCAAATGTCCTCTTGCTTGCCATGGGATAAGGTGTTTTAGGGCTATATTTATACTTTTTGGCGCACAACTGCGCCAACGCAGTTGTGCGTCAAAAAATGTAACGCCGGCTAACGCCATTCCAAAGCACCCTGCGGGCGCCTTATTTATGGAATGGCGTTAGCCGGCGGAGCTGCCTGGTGTGCGTCAAAAAAAATGACTTACACCAGGCAGTGCCGGCGTAGGGGAAAATGGAGCTTGGGCGTCAAAAAATGGGGCAAGTCAGGCTGAGGCAAAATTATCGCCTCAACCCGATTTGCGCCATTTTTTTTTACTCCCAAACCCCATTTAAATGACTCCTGTCTTAGCAAAGACAGGAGTCATGCCCCCTTGCCCAATGGCCATGCCCAAGGGACTCATGTCCCCTGGGCATGGTCATTGGGCATAGTGGCATGTAGGGGGGCACAAATCAGGCCCCCCTATGCCACCCAAAAATAAAATATATATACTTACCTGAACTTACCTTAAGTTCCCTGGGATGGGTCCCTCCATCCTTGGGCGTCCTCCTGGGGTGGGCAAGGGTGTCAGGGGGTGTCCCTGGGGGCATGGGAGGGCACCTCTGGGCTCATTCCGAGCCCACTTGTCCCTTAACGCCTGCCCTGACCAGGCGTTAAAAAATGACGCTAAAGCGGCTGGACGTCATTTTTTTTGACCCGCCCACTCCCGGGCGTCATTTTTGCCCGGGAGTGTAAATACGGCGCACATGCCTCTGAGTCATTTTTTAGAAGGGAACGCCTACCTTGCATATCATTAACGCAAGGAAGGTGTCCACGCAAAAAAATGACGCAAACTCCAAGATCTTTGGCGCTGGACGGGACTAACGCCAAAGTATAAATATGGAGTTAGTTTTGCGTCGGATTTGCTTAAAAAAAAACGACGCAAATCCGGCGCAAACAGAGTATAAATATGCCCCTTAGTGTACGGGGGAGAGCTGAAAGACTGTTAGCCCCTTCAGTGTGGGTGGGGACATAACCAGGCCCATACTGGTTGGTAACCACCACCCCACTATTTTCTTTTATTTTATTCCCTGGCATCTTGCAGACTGTCTGTCCTTCCGGGGTGTGGATCAGGGGTAATTGCCCAATCTGCCCACTGGCAGGGAGAACAACTTTGGCCCCATTTATTTGGGGTGGGGGTATGGCCATACCCCCAACCTCTTAATTTGAAGAAAAAAAAAAGAAATCTTCCCTGGTGTCTGGTGGGCTTTCTGGCCCCCTTTGGGGCAGATGGTCCTTCCAAAAATAGGCCAATCTGCCCCCAAGGGGCCATTAATGGCCAACAGTAATGTGCCCCATGCGGAGCAACCCTTGCCCAAGGGGCTGCCCCCCCCAAACAAAACACACACATACACACACACCAATCCATGGTGTCTAGAGGTTTCTGCCCCCTTCGGGGGCAAATTGGCATAACAAAAATAGGCGGATCTGCCCCCAAAGGGGGCATAAATGGGCAAAATACAATTTGCCCTCCAGGGGAGCGACCCTTGTCTAAGGGGTCGCTCCCCATACATAAAAACATAAAGTAAATAAAAATATATATATATCCCTGGTGTCTAGAGGTTTCTGCCCCTCCCAAAGGGGCTGCTCCCCTTAATAAAAATAATAAAAAATCCCTGGTGTCTTCTGGTTGGCAGATCGGCATAATTATATTAGGCCAATCTGCCCCCGGGGGGGCAGAAATGGCCTAAAAATAATTTGGCCCCCTGGGAGTGACCCTTACCTAAAGGGTCACTCCTCAAACAGAAAGAAAAAAAAAAAAAAATGTTTATCCCTGGTGTCTAGTGGGAGATCGGCCTGATAATATTAGGGGGGCAGAAATGGCCTAAAAATCAGTTGCCCCCCTGGGGAGCAGCCCTTGCCCAAGGGGCCGCTCCCCTTATGCTCAAGTATGAATAAAATAAATAATCCCTGGTGTCTAGTGGTTTCAGCCTAAAAATAATTTGGCACCCTGGGACCAACCCTTGCCTAAAGGGTCGCTCCCCAAACATAAAAAAATAAAAATAAACAAAAAAAATGTATCCCTGGTGTCTAGTGGTTTTCTGTCCCCCTGGGGGCAGATCGGCCTAATAATATTAGGGGGGGCAGAAATGACCTAAAAATCATTTGCCCCCCTGGGGAGCGGCCCTTGCCCAATAAATAATCCCTGGTGTCTAGAGGTCGTTGCCCCCCTGGGTGTGGATGGGGGTAATTGCCCAATCTGCCCACTGGTGGGGAGAACAACTTTGGCCCCATTTATTTGGGGTGGGGGTATGGCCATACCCGCAACCTCTTATTTTGAAAAAAAAATCTTCCCTGGTCTCTGGTGGGCTTTCTACCCCCCCTTGGGGGTAGAAAAATAGGCCAATCTGCCACCAAGGGGGGCATTAATGGCCAACAGTAATGTGCCCCCATGGGGAGCGACCCTTGCCCAAGGGGCTGCCCCCCAAACAAAACACACACATACACACACATCAATCCATGGTCTCTAGAAGTTTCTGCCCCCTTTGGGGGCAGATTGGCCTAACAAAAATAGGCTGATCTGGCCCCAAAGGGGGCATAAATGGCCTAAATACAATTTGCCCTCTAGGGGAGCGACCTTGTCTAAGTATTTTGGCCCCCCGGGAGCGACCCTTGCCTAAGGGGTCGCTCCCCAAACATAAAAAAATAAAAAAATAAAAATTAAAACTATCCCTGGTGTCTAGTGGTTTACTGCCCCTAGGGGGTGCAGAAATGGCCTAAAAATAATTTACCTCCCTGGGGAACAGCCCTTGCCCAAGGGGTCGCTCCCCAAACATAAAACAATAAAAAAAACAATAAATAAAATTATCCCTGGTGTCTAGTGGATTTCTGCCCCCCAAATGGCCTAGAAATAATTTGTCCCCCTGGGAGCGTCCTTTGCCCAAGGGGCCGCTCCCCTTATTTGAAATACAAAAAAAAAAATCCCTAGTGTCTAGTGGATTTCTGCCCCCGGGGGGGCAGAAATGGCCTAGAAATAATTTGTCCCCCGGGGAGCGTCCCTTGCCCAAGGTGCTGCTCCCCTTATTTGTATTTCAAAGTAATGTTATATCTATATCTACATGTTATATATATATATATATATATATATATATATTTACACATATATGTGAAAATCCTTACATCTAAGGAAAAGCACAGACACCAATGTGCATGTGGCAAGATTTAATAACGTGGCTCCCATTGCAGCTGAAAATGTTTGGCGCTGACGCTATCTGTCTATCTGTCTATCTATCTATCTATCTATCTATCTATCTATCTATCTATCTATCTATCTATCTATCTATCTATCTATCTGTCTATCTACTACCTACTGGCAGTTGCCAGTAGATAGTTATAGTTAGGACCATGTTTCCTTAGAAGAAGCATTTTTTGACTTGAATATATATATATATATATATATATATATATATATATGTATGTATTTGGTGCCATTCGACAAATCTTCACAAAGGTTTCCAAAACAAAAGTGTTCCCAAGAATCTTGTACATGGTAAGCTTCATGGTGACCCGTAATGCAGGGGCGCAGAAAATGGGGGGGGGGGAATCATCAAAAAAGTAGGTCACATTATAATTTCCGAAGGGATTTACAACACCACTACAGCTCGAACAGCTGGGCGGAATTACACCAAATTTGGCAGGAAATCGTGGGGGCCCTGGGTTTCCCCCCCACAATCCATAGGCATACCAAGTTTGGTAGTGACTTGACAAATGGATTCTTTCTAGTCATCTGTTGAGACCACAGCTCGTCGTTCTCCCTTTTAACCACTAAGAGTATGCAAAATTACCTAGAGGCCCTGCCCTTTTGACCCTGCCACATATATGTTACTGGCATGCATCTTCTTCCCACCTTTTTCAAGGATGATGGCCAGCTTACCAAGAGGCCCCTCAGCACATTTCCCACTGATTTTGGAGATGTATTTTGAATGCAGAGGAATATGAGCACGTTTCCAGCAAACAAATACGCACTTACCACATATTATTAAGAGGAAGTACCCTTGATGGGCTTGAGATTCAACTCTTTGTAGTCTTGCCATCGTCTCAACACAAAGATTCATGTTATTGCAGGTTTCTGTATGAAGATGCTTCAGGGTCAATCACATTGCCAAAATTACAGACCGCAATGTTGCTGCAGACATTTCCTTGTGGTCCTTTACGCAGCTGTAGTGTGGAATATACACTATAGATTTTCCAAATGAGGTAGCACTTATTAATTAGCCAGTAGAAAGTATTCGAGTTGTGTAGACATTTTGTGCAAAACTGTGGCCTCTTCTTGGTTAAATAAGCAGGTCAGTATGCATTCTGGCACCAATGCTTATTTCATAAAAATTAAACCTTAACCAGAAGCACTTACAATTTTAATCAAAGCCTATATGGGTTGGCCGTGGAGTCTGGCCACAGGCCAGTCCCTGCAGCCAACCTCCACCAAAGGCCATGCATGGTGCCGGGTTAGATGCCTACAGGGGTTGGCTGCAGGGCCTGGTCACAGGCCAGGCTCCGTGGTCAAAAGCACTCTGCGTTAGTAAAGAACCTCAAATTCACTGAGAAAAAACAAACGTTACAGGAACATTACTGCTAGGAATTAGCATTTACAAAAACTAGAAATTCACTGAAAAAAGTAATGGTCAAAGGGACGTTATAGTTAGGTACTGAATTTATGCACATAAACCAAAGAAATTCAGCTGTTATAGTTAGAGTTATTTCAAGTAACTACAACTTGTGCCCTAAATTAACTATAACTCGCACTCTCACTGTGCACCTCTAACTTCCCCACATATTACATCACTGATGACATCTTCTATAGAATCATTGATATTATCACTGAAACATTTGCAAACAAATTGAGAAAACTGTAACAGCTGAATTTCTATGGTTTTGTGCATGTTAATTCAGAACCTAACTGTAACGTCCCTTTAAACATTGATTTTTTTCAGTGAATTTCTAAGGTTTTTAAATGTTAAATCTTAAGTATAACATCCCTGTAACCTTTGTGTTTTTCAGTGAATTCTAGGGATTTTTAATGCACTAGGAAGATCCGGATATTACTATAAAACCAGCTGATAAAGGGGGAGCCATTGCAGTTCTGGACACTACATTTTACAAGCAAGAATACAAGAGATTACTTAGGGGCGACATCAGGAAGAGGTGGAATGATCTACGGGGAAAGGTATGTTCCATTGCAGCAAAACACCAGCTCGCCATACAGAGGACTGGCGGTGGACCCCCACCTCCTCCCCAACAACTCACAGCATGGGAGGAGCAGGTAGCGGCAATACTGCATCCTGAGGGACTTGCTGAAGTTGGCAGAGGGACTGGTAAGTCCACTTTCAACAATTTTCACCCCCATACCTACATGCCATCACACACCCTAACCCTCACTCCCATCACTGCACTACATCCCACACACTCCACTAACACATCTCACCAAACCCAATGCCAAGCCCTGGATGCTCTACCAATGCATGGAAAGCCCTCCCGGCCCTGAATGGACCCTCATCACTAAAGTATGCACAGCATAGGGACACTAACAATCCCACAGTACACCAACATACACAAGCAAAAGCTGGCAGGGTAACACCAACCATACAGGGGAGGCTACAGAAGTACAAATGTCATACACTTGAAACATAATATATCACTTACATCCCCACAGGTACCCCAGCCAATGTCACTGGAGAGGAGGTGCCACCACTATCCAGTCTCCCAACAGAAGAGGCCCCCAGTGATGATAGTATCTCTGGACTTCAGGATGTAGACAAGCTACCTGGCCCATCAGGGACCAGTGAATAATCGGTCACCAAAGCACAATCACAGACCACCGACCACCACAGACCACCACAGAGTCTCCCCATCAGGAACCAACACCACAGCACCCACCCAGCGTACCCACATCTCTGTCCCCAGGACACGTCAATCAGCAGTGTGCCGAGCTGTACGGGGACCCCATGCCACACCTCTCCCACAAGACAATCAGGGACCTGGGGTCAGTGGCAGTGGGCACACTGTTCATGGGACAGAGGCACAGGCCAACAGGGAAACTGGGAGGACTGCTGTGCGCCAGGGGGAGGACAGTAGCAAGAAACTGACTCTCCAGGACGCACTGTCCAAGATCCTGGGAGCCTACCAAAATTCCCAGGACACGATGGGCCAGATCCTAGACAACGTGCAGGAGAACAGGCGGCTGCAGGAGGGACAGCATCAAGGGACCAGGGAGGACTTGCAGGCCATTAACAACACACTGATCTCCATAGCAGGGGTGCTGGCAGACATGGCCAACATCATGAGGGAGGCTACAGCACACCAGTGGGCCCCTGCCACTAGCCAGTCAACGGAACAGCCCTCCACCTCTGCTGCCACTAGTGGGCAGAAGGCCCCGCCACAGGACCACCAGGCCACCAGCACCCCTCCCCTTGCAGAAGGTGAACCACCCCACAAACGTTCCCTGTGAACCAGACATAAGCCAGAGACATTTGCCAAGACCACCGCCAGGAAATGAGACTCTCCTGATTGTCCCTCTTGTGTCCCACTCAGTCACCTTGTCCACCTTGAACTGCCATTGCTTATGTCCCTATGGACAATGCACCTGTGCTACAAACAGACTAGAAAAATACCTGGACTTTCCTCCATCATCACCCCATTCCATTGCACATTTCCATCTATATTTTAGCACAACAGTAAACACCCCTGGATAAAACTTGACTACTAGTATTTCATGCATTGCAAATTTGTATTGATTGAAACAGCTACATCCATTGCAATTGAACTGTAAATAGCATGAGCATAGAATGACCTGTTGCTGGCTGTTGTGATCACATCAGGACAATGTTGTCATATCACCGACATCTGTAAAATGAATATCCACAGATAACAGTAAGTAGGGGAAAGAAGTGGGTAATGCCAGCATGCCAATGCCACACAGAATACACCAATAGTCATAGAAAAGTGAAGTAGCAATGTCTCACCGGTGTGTCATTGAAAGTACTGACGTACCACCAATGTTCTGTTGTCCACATCCTCGTCCTCTGCCTCTTCATCCTCACTGTCCTCAGGGTCCACTGCTGTCACAGGGGCATCTCCAGTCTCCTACTCCTGCAGAAAAGGTACATGTTGTGTGAGGGCCAGGTTGTGCAACATGCAGCATGCCACTACTATCTGGCAGACCTTCTCGGGTGAGTAGCACAGGGATCCACCTATCAGATGGAGGCACCTGAACCTGGCCTTCAGGAGGCCAAAGGTCCTTTTAATGATCCTTCTGGTTCACCCATTTGCCTCATTATGACGTTACTCTGCCCTTTCCTGGCATTCCTCACAGGGGTCAGCAGCCATAATAGGTATGGATAACCAGAGTCACTTGCAAATATTGAGGGACAACATTTAGCCACACACTATCCTAAATGGCCAACAGCATAGGCATACACCAACATATACTTGGTGGGAACCAAGTCTCACCTATAAGTCACACCCTGTGTCTCTGTAGTTGGGACATCACATTTGGGATGCTGCTATTCCTTAGGACAAAGGCATCATGCACCGACCCAGGATACTTAGCATTGACATGGGAGATGTACTGGTCCACCAGGCCCACCATCTGCACATTCATGGAGTGGAAACTCTTACGATTCCTGAACACCTGTTAATTTTGCCGGGGGGGGGGAACAAATGCAATATGTGTTCTGTCAATTGCACCAATTATATTGGGGATATGTCCCATTGCATAAAACCCGGCCTTCACAGTGGCCAAATCCTCCACCTGGGGGAAAGCAATGTAGCTGCACATGTGTTTTATCAGGGCAGATAAGACTCTTGCCAGCACAATCAAGAACATTGGCTGTGACATTCCTGCTGCCAAGCCCACTATCACTTGGAAAGAACCAGTTGCCAGGAAATGGAGCACTGATAGAACTTGCACAAGAGAGGGGATCCCAGTAGGATGACGGATAGCTGAGCTTCGGTCAGGTTCCAACTAGACACACATCTCTGTGATTGGGGCCCTGTCCAGTCTATAGGTGAGGACAATGTGCCTGTCTTCCAGTGTAGCCAAGACCACCAGGGGTTTGTACACGGGGTATGTCTCCACCTCCTATTCATCAACAGCGATCGGTATCTAAGGGACACAAGAGTGAGTAGGCTGTCACAATTTGAAATATACCACAACAGCAGCCCACATCGTACAACCATATTTGGGACAGTGGAATTTAATACTATGGGGGTGATTCTTACCTTGGCGGGCGGCGGAGGCCGCCAGCCAAAGTACCCCCGCCAGAACACTGCACCGCGGTCGTCAGACCGCTGCGGTGATTCTGGGTTTTCCACTGGGCTGACGGGCGACCGCCAAAAGGCCGCCCGCCAGCCCAGTGGAAAACAACCTTCCCACGAGGACGCCGGCTCTGAATGGAGCCGGCGGAGTGGGAAGGTGCGACGGGTGCAGTGGCACCCATCGCGTATTTCAGTGTCTGCAAAGCAGACACTGAAATACAAAGTGGGGCCCTCTTACGGGGGCCCCTGCAGTGCCCATGCCATTGGCATGGGCACTGCAGGGGCCCCCAGGGGCCCCACGACACCCCATACCGCCATCCTGTTCCTGGCGGGCGAACCGCCAGGAACAGGATGGCGGTATGGGGTGTCAGAATCCTCCATGGCGGCGCAGCGAGCTGCGCCGCCATGGAGGATTCATTTGGGCAGCGGAAAACCGGAGGTAGACCGCCGGTTTTCCACATCTGACCGCGGCCAAACCGCTGCGGTCAGAATGCCCTGCGGGGCACCGCCAGCCTGTTGGCGGTGCTCCCGCCAACCCTGGCCCCGGCAGTCCATGACCGCCGGGGTCAGAATGACCCCCTATGTGCCCATTTATTCTGTGATGCAGCAATTATCGATCGGCCTGTTCACCCCCACCTTGAAATGGTGACTGCCTATTCTGTGTGGAGAGACAGGTGGAAGTGAGTTAATGTCACAGACGTTGCGCGCAGTGGTGGTAGGCAGTCGTGCAATTCCTCAATGGTTTATTTTGGACCCTATGGGGTACAGTGGCCAGTTGGGATCTATGCTGGTGGTGACAGTATGCACCGCCGCAGACGTCACCGCCATTTCATTTCACATTCCTCACTTGTTTCCTGACCTTCCATAGGAGAGGACCTACACTGCATGTGCTGCTGTGACCTGTGTCTGTAACCTACCATGGCCTGTGTGTGAGCGGGGAACGGGCCCCAGCCTTCACTTCTGAGGAGTTGGAGCGACTGGTGGATGGGGTGCTACCCCAGTACAGATTGCTGTAAGGGCCTCCAGACCAACAGGTGAGTACACTGTGTGCACGATGCATGTGGCATGAATGCATGGAGTTGCGTGTGAAGGCATTGTGTAAGGGGGTGGGTGGACATCCTCTTGGCGGTGTACATGTTGTGCACTGGGCTATGTGTGTGCCAATGGGGATGCAAACGGTTATGGTGGGCCATATGTGTGGCAGGCTGGACTGTTTGTCTAATGGTGTTCTCCTGTCTGTATTGCCTCTGCAGGTCAGCGCCCATCAACAGAAGGGAATATGGCGTGCCATCGCCAAGGACGCGTGGACCCTGAGAGTCTATGGCAGGCGGAGCACTCACTGTCGCAAACGGTGGGAGGACCTGAGAAGCTGGGCATGAAAGACCGCAGAGGCCCAGCTGGGGATGGCCTCCCAACGAGGAAAGGGTGCCTGTCGGACCCTGACTCTCCTAACAGCCTGCATACTGGCGGTGGCCTGCCGTGAGCTGAATGGGCGCTTGAGGGCATCACAGCAGCCACAAGGGGGTGAGTGCAGTGGCTATCATTACAACTTACGGCTGGTGGAGTGGTATCCGGGTGGTGGTTGTGTGTCAGTGGGTGCCTCTAGGCCAGGCCTGACATAGCAGCGTAGGTCCTCTGGAGGCTAAGGGTTTGAATGGTAAATACTGCTTAGCTAGCTTGTTATTATTCACTTCTGGGCAGGGCTGTGTGGGTCCCAGGTGTGCTGCAGTTGGTGGTGTAGGCCCCTCCTCATGCCTTGGTGACTAGCCATTTCACTGGTAATGCAATGCATAGTGCAAAGGCCTGTTCCCTGTGTGTGAGGGTGCTGTGTACACCAACGGTGGTGTTGGTGTAGTCATTGACCTAGTGTATCCTTTGTCTCTCTCCCCCTTTCTTGTTTTGTCATCCTGTCCTTATGTGCATTAGCATCACCTGGTGGAGGAACAGGGGCACAGGCGACAGAGGGAGCTGCATCCCCACAGGACCCTGGAGGCAGAGTCCACCGACGCCAAGGGAACCAGTGGGACGGAAGGCAAGGGGAGCACTACGGCAGAGACTGGAGGGGACAACACAGACACTGATACCTCCTCCGATTGGAGCTCCCTGGTGGTGGCGGATACCTCTGTGACCACCCCAGCTGCAGGTACAGCCACCACGCCCCATACCAGCACCGCCCTCCCAGTAGTCCCTCAGCGAGTTGTCCATGCCTGCTCATCCAGGAGGGTGGGCATCTCCTTCACTCCTGGCACCTCGGGCCCTGCCCCACTCAGCCCTGCTGCCCTGAGTGTGGAGGCTATTGACCTCCTGAGATCCATCTCTGTAGGGCAGTCAACCATTGTGAATGCCATCCAGGGGGCTGGCATCCAAGTTGCAGCAATGCAATGCATTCTTGGAGGACATTCACGGTGGATTGGCAGCCCAGCAGAGATCGATTCAAGCTCTGGCCTCCTCTCTGATGGCAGCCATTGTCCCTCTTTCTACTGTCCCCCCTCCAACTTCCACTTCCCAGTCCCATTCTCTTCAACCCCAACCCATCCCAAGCACACAGCCAGACGAGCATGCACACAAGACAACACCCAAGAGTGGCACAGCAAACACAAGCACCACACTTCATCCCACAGGCACTCACACAAACACCATTCAGTTGCAAACATGATAACATCCACTGTCTCCACTGTCTCCTTCTCCTCCTCCACCTCCCACCCAGTTACGTCCACACCCACACCTGCATGCACTACATCAATATCCACTACCAGCATCATCACCACACCAAGCAGAACACAGACCTCACTGGCAGACACCTACACAACAACTATGCACGCTTCCCCTGTGTCCTCTCCCACCGTGTCGGTCCCCCCCAAAGGACACAAAAGCATGCACTCAGACACCCAACAGCCATCCACCTCACAACAGCATACATCCCATGCACCTGCACCCAAATCCAGCAGACATACTCCTCTGACGACCACTCCCTACTCCTCCGACGACCACTCCCTCGTCCTCCACTCCCATAACTCCTCCCACCCCAACGTCCCTAAAAAGCTTTTCCTTTCCCAGATTGACCTCTTTCCTACTCCTCCCCCCATCCTGCACGTATGGGCGGGTATTGAGGACACAGCCCAGCACCTCAGCCCTACAGTCGACGGGGACAGTGGTAGCACCACCTACTTGTGGTGGTAGGGATACCAGAATGACAAGACTGAAGGGGAAGGAGGCAGCACAACCTGGGATGAAAGGGAAGACTCCGGCACCAGCTGTGACGAAGGGGAAGGAGCCTGCACCAGCTGTGAAGAAGGGGAAGGAGCCTACACGAGCTGTGAAGAAGGGGAAGGAGCCTGCATGAGCTGTGAAGAAGGAGAAGGAGCCTGCACAAGGTGTGAGGAAGGGGAAGGAGCCTGCACGACCAAGCAGAGAGGGGAAGAGCCCATCCACCCCTGCCAGGAAGTGTAAGGGATCCCCAAACCATGACCAGGAGGAGAAAAGGCACTCTACATCAGCGGTAGCTTTCAGGAAAACACCACCACCACCAGCTGTCACAGGGTCCCTACCACCAGCCGTGGATGTGCTGCCATCACAGAGTGCAGGGGCTGCCCAGGGGCCTCCTCCAAACACCACCAGCATGCAGCCATCACTGCCGGCGGATGCCATGTAGTTCACCCTTCAGGTGCTACTGTGCGGGCTGCCCCCTCCAGAACCAGTGGGCAAGACACCCACTTGAGAGACTGTGGCCTTGGACTCCCCAGGACAAAGCAATGGGCATGTTGCCCCCTCCAGTACCAGTGGGCTAGACACCCACTCCAGAGACTGTGGCATTGCACTCTCCAGGACAAAGCAATGGGCATGTTGCCCCCTCCAGAACCAGTGGGCAAGACACCCACTCCAGAGACTGTGGCATTGCACTCTCCAGGACAAAGCAATGGGCATGTTGCCCCTTCCAGAACCAGTGGGCTTGTTTCCGCATCCGGCTGAGGTGCCTGCCTATTTGCAAACTGATGCCCCTGCAGTGTTCTATCTGGATGTGCTCAGGATTTGAGTTGGGCCTTGGACTGTGCCCTGTGTCCATGTGGGCCCTTTGAACTTTGGACCGGACAGTGTCCCTTTTCCATATAAGTGTACATATCTGTTTCATGGCCAAGTCGGATTATTTATTTTGATGTTGAACTGATTAAAATCACTTTCATCAATTCCTATTGTCCTTGCATTATTCTGCAGATGTTTGGGGTCAATTTATTTTTCTTGTGCAACTGGCTGTGTGTTTGGTGTGTGTGAGGATGGTGTGTGTTGTGCGTGTGTGTGTCACTCTCTTTTTCCTCCCACCCTCCCTTGTGTGCTAGGCGGCTGTACTCACCATCGTCGTCTTCATCGGCATTGGTGTTCCAGGTGGAGCATCACATAGAAGATCTTTGGAAAGACTTGCAGTTTGGGTTCCATGGTGGTGTGGGTCTTCCAATGTCTCCAATGGTGAGTCCTTTCACTTCTGAGCTCTGTTTCTGCCATGCTTTTGTTGGAGTTGGCACCGCCCCGGAAAAGGTGGTGGATTGCAGGGTTTTAATATGGTGAGCCGAACTTTGACTTCTGCCTGGCGGTTGACGGCTACCGCCGTGGTGGCTATTGTTTCCGCCCTGGCTGTGGGTGTGGTACATTGGCTGTCTATTGGAGATATCACCGCCCTGGTCATAATTTGGCAGTACTTACTGCCAGCATGTTGGCAGAATTACCACCACTTTATCACCCACCTCCAGGGTCGTAATGAGTGCCATAGTGTCCAACCCTACACAGAGGTTGCAACAAACTATTTGTAGCATAATAGAGGAAGCAGTGATTGCAGGATGGAACACACATCAAGAAGCAGAATTTTTGGATACCAAAGAACCTCAAGTCCCCTATTTCTATTGTCTCCCTAAAATACACAAAGAGACCCCACCCCCCCGGCCACCCGATTATTTCAGGAACAGGATCTGTACTGGAACCTTTGTCCAAATTTTGTGACTTTTTCCTCCAACCCATTGTCCAACAAACATCCTCTTTTCTCTATGACACTAAAGACACCTTGGTACTATTAGACCAAATTAATGCTAGTGGGACCACTGATGTGTTGATTTGTCTGGATGTTGAGGCATTATACACTAATATACCACAGGATACCACTTTAGAAGCAGTTGAGGAGATCCTTTGTTCAAATACATGGACTCACAAGACTCCTATAAGCTTTGTCTTAGTATGTGCCAGTCTTTCAATTTGAAGATTACCTATCTCATCAGATACAAGTGAATTTCCATGGGCAGCACCTTTGCTCCCAGTCCAGCTTGTCTCCACATGTACACTTTTGGAAAACGCCATATTCTATAACCTACACAACCCTTCTTTTCCAACATCCGACTGTGGCAAAGATATATAGATGATATTCTGATCATATGGATGAGGCAAGTAGATTTGTGAACTGGATAAATACACTAGACCAACATCTACGTTTCAGTGCCACCACTTCCGATAAGGAAGTCCATTTTTGGACTCACGATTTACATTGAAATATGGAATTCTTCATTCTTCTGTCTTTCATAGACAGACTGACAAGAACAGCTTACTATTATTTGACAGCCATCACCCCAAATCCTTGAGGACCAACTTACCATTTGGCCAATTTCTGAGACTAAGCCGTAATTGTAGTGACATCACTGATTTCCACACACATTCTTTTATGCTCAGCCAGAAATTAAAAGATCAACATTACACCCTCCCGCTCTGGTTGTTGCGCAAGCTAAAAAAAAGAGCCTGTAATATCCTGAGAGAGGTTTTATTGACAGATTCTACAAAGAGACAACAAACGAGGCTCACTTGTGTGACTACCTTTACACCCTTAAGCAACCATGTAAAAAAAGATCATTATTAAGAAATGGCCGATATTGACTAGCACTGGGGAATCTTTAGATAACCCTCTATTTGCTTTTAAGAGGACACAAACATCAGGGACCTAATAATCCATCCTTGGCCTAGACTAAAAAGGACCGTGGATATCACTATGCCACAATCATGGCTTCAGATGAAAGGACACCACTCATGTGGCCATTGTAATATTTGACCCCTATCTATGAATGCTGTGGAATTTGATTTAGGGGAGACCCACAATTGGCAATTGATCAGACACACGAACTGTCGCACTAGGAACTGCATTTATATGATTGTGTGTACTTGCAACCTCCGGTATATAGGAATGACTACCAGGATGGTTAAGACACAAATTGATGAACACAGAAGTACAACAAGATATCAACGAGCTTCAACCAAGCTGACAATACATTATATTGAATATAAGCACACACCGAATGACATGAAATGGGTTATTCTAGAGAGTGTTACGGATAACAGAGAATGCACCAACAGACTTTTTGAGAAAGAACAACGTTGGGTGCATAGATTAAGGACCCACATTAGGGGCCTCAATGACAATGTTCCCTGGTCTGAACTAATATGATTCCATAAATAAACCATTTTCGAGGTAGTATATGTGATGCTATTAATTGTGTTTGACCAATGACTTTGTGTTTCACCACTGCGCATATTAGTTGCTCAATGTTCACCAGTAGCACATTATGGGGGTCATTCCGACCCCGGCGGTCAAGGACCGCCGGGGCCGGCGTCGGCGGGAGCACCGCCAACAGGCTGGCGGTGCCCCGCAGGGCATTCTGACCGCGGCGGTCAGAACAGGAAAACCGGCGGTGTCCCGCCAGTTTTCCGCTGCCCTGGGAATCCCCCATGGCGGCGCAGCTTGCTGCGCTGCCATGGGGGATTCCGACCCCCTCACCGCCATCCTGTTCCTGGCGGTTCCGACCGCCAGGAACAGGATGGCGGTGAGGGGTGTCGCGGGGCCCCCGTAAGAGGGCCCCACTTTGTATTTCAGTGTCTGCTTTGCAGACACTGAAATACGCGACGGGTGCCACTGCACCCGTCGCACATCCTCCACTCCGCCGGCTCCATTCGGAGCCGGCATCCTCATGGAGGGGTGTTTCCCACTGGGCTGGCGGGCGGCCTTTTGGCGGTCGCCCGCCAGCCCAGTGGGAAACCCAGAATACCCGCGGCGGTCTTTTGACCGCGCAGCGGTATTCTGGCGGTTCCCTTCAGGCGGGCGGCTTCTGCCGCCCGCCGGGGTCAGAATGACCCCCTAAATGTTTTGTTTAGTATAGCTGCCTATTGGCTTTAACATGGAGTTAGCCATTACATTTCGTATTCAGTTTAGCTGCCTATTGGCTTTGACATGGCATTAGCCATTACATTCTGTATTCTGCCTATTGGCTTTGACATGCTGTATTCAGTTTAGCTGCCTATTGGCTTTGACATGGCATTAGCCATTACATTCTGTATTCTGCCTATTGGCTTTGACATGCTGTATTCCGTTTAGCTGCCTATTGGCTTTGACATGATATTAGACATTACATTCGTATTCAGCTTAGCTGCCTATTGGCTTTGACATGATATTAGACATTACATTTTGTATTCAGCTCAGCTGCCTATTGGCTTTGACATGACATTAGACATTACATTTGATATTTAGGTTAGCTGCCTATTGGCTTTAACGTGGAGTTAGACATTGCAGTTGAAACATCGCAGATGTCTGTATTCTTCCAAGCTGTGTTTTTCCACAAGATGAACCAAGCTGTTTTCTTCACACCAGACTAGACCTGATAAGAGAGAGTACATTTGGTGTTTTCCTTTCTGCTCAGCCTTGGGAATAGGAGAAGTCTAAGAGATCTAGCCAGTCTCCAAAGGCTTGCGTAGTTTTCCCGAGTCTGAGAGGAGGGGGCACGCTTTTGTAAGGATGACTCTGGGCTACAGTGAGTTAGATTCAAATCTGCTTGACTTCAGGCTGGAACTAGGCGTCAGTTGCCAGTCTCCCGTGTGGGTAGATAATCTCTTTCTCGCAGTTGACCGGAGTCATCAACTTGCTAGCCCCAGAAAGATGAAGCTGAAGATAGGTCCTACTTGCTCATACGGTGATGAATTTTGACTTTTATGCTTTGCTATTATAATCATATAATATATATCTGCTGTGTACATTGCAACTGAGAAGTACTGTGATATATTTTGTTTTCTTGCTGCAACTACTTTGTGCTTGAAAACTATTAATTTGTCTCTCAAGAACTTGTGGGTGGGGAAGAATTAACAACAATAAAGGTCTTCTTTGAACTCAGAAGTGCATTCCAGAGAGGTTCTGTAAGCTCTGATATGAGATAAGTAGGAAAGCAGAACATTTTGACGTAGTCAGCAGTCTTGAAAGTCGAATTATAGATTTCTACATCTACAATTTAAAAGTGTAATTGTTTTTTGTTGTTTGGAGAATTACAGAAGCATGGCAGACCATGTTTGAAAATGCATGTGTAGTTAAACTGCCTGATGGTGCTGTGAGAAACATTTTTTCTTGTTGTGATAAAGCATATTTAGAAAATGTGCCTTTTGAAAGAAATTATGTTCCTTTTGCCCTTGACAGAAGGGTTTGGATACTTTTATCTGCTTACAGAAAAATGCAGGAGAGATGTAGGCAGTTAGAACATGAAAATAAGAATTTACGTGAGCAAATTAGCCAGAATACATTAATGCAAGATAATGCTGAAATGTGTAAAAATGCTGTTTTAGAATAATCTGTCTTTTCGCATTCCAGTAATGAGGGGGTTAAGACAGCTGTGAGCCAGTCTGAGCCTCCGTGTGAGCCAGGTTTTTTGGCAGTCGAAGTGCATTCCTTAACTGATAACACGGAGAACAGAGCTCAGAATGTGATTTACGAGGTACCGTCGCAAAATGCACAAGTAAAACGAAAGATTTGAGAGTTTCTTAATGTTTGCACTAAGCAAGAGACACCGAGTTTCATTAGCTTGTTTGATTTTTGGAAACAGAATAGCCCTCATCTGAGTGAAATCCGAACACTTTGGTATATGGTCACTAGGAAAAATTATATGCAGCTGCGCTCTTGTAATTTGGCAAATGAAATAATTCAGACTTTAGGTTTCTGCGCAGTGCAAGAGGAAAACACTGATTTACATGTAAGTCAGGAACAGGGGAAGAATGAACAGGTGCCACAAGCCCCTTTTCAGGATGTGGAGAGGGTGCAGGGAGTACCACAGGTAAAAGAGTCACCAGTGAAATTGAGTGCACCATTTGAATTTGTGTCCACTGCGGATAAAAAGCATGTTTGTTTGACCAATGATTCATTGACTGAAATGTTGTTTACTGGCACAGTAGAAGGAACAGTGTTGTACAATGTGCGTCAGACTTTAAAGCAAGAGCTGCGTGAGATGTGTCATTTTTACACTGATTCTTGGTTCATTGCCAATGGTTTAGCCGTTTGGTTTTCCACATGGCTTGTGCATAACTGGTTCAATTCCATTGCAGATGTTAAAGAGAAAAATTCAGAGAGAGAAGTGTTTACCCAGAATTCTGATTTAGTGGGGATGGCTAAGTGGGTGCACCAGAAATGTGAACAGCTGGGAGAAAAAGCCACTTACAGGTGGGCAGAGATGAGAGAGATGCACATTCCCCTAGATTTGAAAAAAACTGTGCAGCACGCACAAGAGCAATCTGTCCCATAAGCAGTCACAGAGCAGTTGGGGAGAGGAAAGTTACCAGGACAGGTATGGCCAATTGATCAGGTTTTAGGGGGAGTGATTGCTGCAGATTACCAAGGAGAAATCAAAATTATGCTGATAACTAGAAAAGAATCTGATTCATTCATACAAATTGGAGACAGAAAGGCCCAACTTGGCAAAAATGCAGTGAATGGAGGTTTGGTAAAGAATGAGTCTGCCCCAGCCCTTCTGACAGTGCAAGAAAAGGGAAGCTGTGGTGCAGCAGATAAAAACCTCAGTGCTGAGGTGTGGGTTTGAAGCCCCAAGTGACCCTCCAGAATCTGCAGAAATTATAACAAAGGGCCCCAAAAACGTCCTGCTGATTATAAAACAGGGAAAAGAGGAAGGGTACATTTCAAATGACAAATGTTATTTGCAAGAAAAGTCATACTTTTTTCTTTTGCAGATCCTACCACGTTTCGCCACTGACCCTGAGTGTGCTGTGTCGTCTCCCTTCGGGTTTGTGTGTGTGGGGTCGGGGAAGGGACCGAACCCCCAACCTGAACCTGACTGAGTAAAGTGCAAGCACCATGGATCCATTTTGCGCAAATAGCGCCTTCAGTTCAAGTTCAACTTGTTTGATTGCATTCTTCCACTGGAACTAAGCAACCTTAACAGTTAACTGTCTGTGTTTTTTTGTGTGGAACTCTGACTTTCACTTACCTTCCAGCAAACCTTTCAGGTGGACCGTGCACCTTTACATGAGTAGAACTCGTGCTACATCAAATTGCTATTTTAGAGACACAATAATCTCATTCAGAGTATAAAAGTTTCAGTCTTTTCTGTGTAGATGTATCTGATGTGAAAGGTTATGAGATCAATATGTTAATCCACTTCCATTGCTTTACAGTGATTGCTTTGATCATTCAAATCTGATTTGCTTACAATGTTTTTTTGTTTTGTTTTGTGTTGATGTTTTTGTTTTTTTATTTGAAACAAGAGATATGTGAAACAAAAATACATTGGTCATAGGGTGGAATGTGATGCTATTAATTGTGTTTGACCAATGACTTTGTGTTTCACCACAGCGCATATTAGTTGCTCAATGTTCACCAGTAGCACATTATATGTTTTGTTCAGTATAGCTGCCTATTGGCTTTAACATGGAGTTAGCCATTACATTCTGTATTCAGTTTAGCTGCCTATTGGCTTTGACATGGCATTAGCCATTACAGTCTGTATTCTGCCTATTGGCTTTGACATGCTGTATTCAGTTTAGCTGCCTATTGGCTTTGACATGGCATTAGCCATTACATTCTGTATTCTGCCTATTGGCTTTGACATGCTGTATTCAGTTTAGCTGCCTATTGGCTTTGACATGATATTAGACATTACATTCTGTATTCAGCTTAGCTGCCTATTGGCTTTGACATGACATTAGACATTACATTTGATATTTAGGTTAGCTGCCTATTGGCTTTAACGTGGAGTTAGACATTGCAGTTGAAACATCGCCGATGTCTGTATTCTTCCAAGCTGTGTTTTTCCACAAGATGAACCAGGCTGTTTTCTTCACACCAGACTAGACCTGATAGGAGAGAGTACATTTGGTGTTTTCCTTTCTGCTCAGCCTTGGGAATAGGAGAAGTCTAGGAGATCTGGCCAGTCTCCAAAGGCTTGCGTAGTTTTCCCGAGTCTGAGAGGAGGGGGCATGCTTTTGTAAGGATGACTCTGGGCTACAGTGAGTTAGATTCGAATCTGCTTGACTTCAGGCTGGAACTAGGCGTCAGTTGCCAGTCTCCCGTGTGGGTAGATAATCTCTTTCTCGCAGTTGACCGGAGTCATCAACTTGCAGACCCCAGAAAGATGAAGCTGAAGATAGGTCCTACTTGCTCATACGGTGATTAATTTTTACTTTTATGCTTTGCTATTATAATCATATAATATATATCTGCTGTGTACATTGCAACTGAGAAGTACTGTGATATATTTTGTTTTCTTGCTGCGACTACTTTGTGCTTGAAATCTATTAATTCGTCTCTCAAGAACTTGTGGGTGAGGAAGAATTAACAACAATAAAGGTCTTCTTTGAACTCAGAAGTGCATTCCAGAGAGGTTCTGTAAGCTCTGATATGAGATAAGTAGGAAAGCAGAACAGTATATGCAGGGGATTCCCTCCCTATAATGTATCTGCATCACTACACCTTGATCCGCATACATTACCATGCATTATCTATATTTACTTTGTTTATCTATAGGACTTTTGGTAGATCAGCAGACACAAACCTCTTTTTTTTTTGGACCTCTTCTTCTGCATTAGGCTTTTAGCTAGACCATTGTGTCTCTGTTTGCTTTAATCTATCCTTTTCTTTTGGATACATTTATCACCTTCTGTAGCTCCAAAATGTTTATATTTGGCATAATGGAGCTGTTATTTAATATTGTGGTTTAAGGCAATGGCATCTGCATCTGAGAATACTCTGTACCACACTCTCTCTTTTGTGAATTTTCACTTGAAACCCCCTTCTAAGATGGCAGCCGTTATTAAAAGACGAATAATGCCGGTCCAACCTTTGTTTCTATGCTTCTCGATATGCACGACTTTTTTTTAGGATATTCCGCTCCGGTGCCATTATGATGATGGCGGCTGGCAACATGAGTGAGCAATGCCAGTCCTATTTCTATGGCAACGCCTCGCAACGCACAGCTCCACCCTTTAAATACTAGACTCTGCACTCCGGCACAATTACCGGATACGCGGAGCAGGGGTAGGTGCGCACTGCAGCCTCTTCCGACACCAAAGTAAGTGCCTTCCCTAGCTGGGTATGACTCAGGGACTACATGTATACGAGTTGTAACGTTATTTTGATGTGTTTTGACTTCCAATTATGTATCTATGCCAGTGCTTTAAACTTGAGCCCTTCATCACCACGCCACATGGGCTTCTACGTTTTACGATTACCATCCTCGACCAGTGATCCGTAACCCCTTGATGGGAGCTGTCATTTATCGAATAAGACATTTTTTGTACCATGGATTCATCCTGGAATTACCTTACGTGTATTGATGAAATAGCTTGGTGGGAGCTGTCATTTAGCGTATGTTAGAGCATGCAACAAACGTCTTCTTTGATATTGTTAATACACTCTCACATAGCTCTATTTAATGTATATTTGGATTATTTCTGTGGTTTGAGATTCTTGATCCAGTTGCTTAGGCTCACTGGTATGTTGCATACTCATGATACACTGGCCTCTTGGTGGGAGCTGTCACTTACTGCATATGAGATAACAAAACTGATAACACAACGTTTTCATCCTAGAGGGATGTCACATGTTGTGAGGGTATACTTTGGTGGGAGCTGTCACTTACCTTATAAGTGAGGGCTTATCAGACGATTTCTCTGACATTATTGATTTACACTTACATACAAATATTTAATATATATCCAGGATATTTTCTTATGACTACGATTTTTTTGATAAAGGAGGACCATGTGGCCTGAGGGTCTTCATCATGAAGATAAAGTCTATTACATGATTAACATTGACTAGGCACACCATATAATCCTCTTTATATTCTAGGGACAGTACAGTACATGACTCCACGTCAAACAGCAGGCCATTCCATGATGTATCATGTTACTCTAAGACTATACCATGTAATTCCTATAAACAACAACATGGGAATAGTTTTAGGCATGCAATTATTATTTATTCTTCCTTATACCCCAGACGCGCTGATTATTACATTGGTTGCACTACATAGGCTCTCCGCTAATCCCGTTGGGGCCCATCCTTGAATTTGAGGAGGGTAAGAACCTTAGCCTTTTTTAATTTAGAAGTGTTCATTCACACATCACTTAAGCAGCACTAGGGATTTTCACTAGTGTTTTGTTTGACACTGGCATGTGCACTTGGCACTGTATATTATTAAACTACTGTGTTTCTAATGAAACCTTTGTGTGCCTCTTAGGTTCTTGTACCACAGAGTTAACCTAGTTTACCATAGCTGTGAGGATTAGATATGATTTTTTGAGGTCCTAACGAATCGCACCAAGATCTGTATAGACTTACCTTTAGCAAGAAACATGTTGATCTTCTATAATTAGGGCAGTGTGGCACATCCAACTCTGCCTGACACATACTTGATCCCTAGACTATAGGGTTCACCAAAACTACATTGTGATTAGGGTAAGACAGACATTATTCTTACTTCCCTTTCCTGATTTGTTTTTAATCTTGTCAGAGGCCCACATTTTCAATAAAATTATATTTCATTAGGGGGTACTACTAGTCAATTTTAACAGTTCAACTCACCAATCCCACAATATTGCATTAATCTATGGCAATTTCCTTAAAAAGATCTCCCGTAAAGAGCCCCCACAAGGGGCCCGTCAGATATTGCAGTGCCCGTCTGATGAGGAGCATAGTCTGATGATGAAGCGTGTCACCAATAGGTGAGTGAGGACACTTGTTACTGAATTAGGTTACCCACGGGGAACGTTCTTGATCTCTTCTGTATTAGGGGTAGATCTATATTGTCTCATTCTGTTCGGAACTGTCCATCCTTTTTTTATGTATTATATTGGAGTATTATGCACAGGGCCATTTCTTTAATAAAATCTCCCTCTTAGAAGCCATTCCTTTTGTTTTTTAACCTACAAATTCTCCACCCATGTTACCCTCAAACAAATGGGTTTGTTGAAAGATTCAACAAGACCCTGAAAGACATAATTATGGGCCAACCTGAGCCCATGAGTGCCTACAGGGAGGTACCAAAGTATTGAGTGGGGTTTAGCCCTTTTGAGCTCCTCTATGTTCACCCTGTTATGGGAATTCTTAGTCTGGTGAAGGAGACGTGGGATCAAGCTTCCAGGAAGTCTTATCCCCAGTATGTAGTTAGCTACATGCTAGTCCTTAGAAACCAGATGCAAACGTTCTGAAAGAGGAGGTAATGAAACCTTGGCATGACCAGACTACTCTGGTGTTTCAGCCTGGGCAAAAGATGTGGGTGATGTGCCAGTGGAGCCCAGGGCCCTCCAAGACCATTGTTCAGGGCCTTGTGAGGTGAAGGAGAGAAAGGGGGAGGTCACCTACTTTGTGGATCCCAATACCCCCAGCATCCAGTTAAGGGTACTGCATGTACATCACCTAGAACCACACTATGAGAAGTCTGGGATCATCATGCTCCTGGAGACAAATGATGGGGTGGAAGCAGAGGGAACCTCTTCAAACCTCCAACCTTCCAAGGAGCAATATAGGTCAGAGGAGGGTATCACGCTCTTCTCTACCCTGACCCCAAAGCAGCAGATGGACTGTTGTCAGTTTTTGTAGCTTCTGCCTCCCTTTTCTCCCTCACACCTGAGTTTACACACTTGTGTACCCATGATGTTGATGCTGGAGACATGCCTGAATAATACAATTTACAGGTTGTCACAGAAGGTGAGGGCTAGTATGAAGGAGAAAATCTCTCAAATACTTGAGTTGGGAATAATTGAAAACTCCAGTAGACCCTAGTCCAGCCCAATGGTGCTGATACCCAAAAATCACCCTAGAACATTCGTTCTATGTGGACTACAGGGGGCGCAACTTAGTCACCAAGACTGATGCACACCTCAAGCCTGCGCTGATGAGCTCATTAACAATCTGGGGGGGTGCTAGTTTTCTTGTTTAAGGATACTGGCCTCACTGGGTACTGTAGGATGTTTTAAGGGCTATAACACAATTCTGGCCCCTTAATTGAGCTGATGCCTAAGAAGCAGCTCAAGAAGGTGATCTGGACACAGGCCTGTCAGAAAGCCTTTCACATTCACACAGCACCTGTATTCAAGGCCCCTGACTTCTCCCAGGAATGTGTAGTGCAGATAGATGCTTCATAGCATTCAGAGCATGGCATAGGAGCTGTACTGTCACAGTTAAATAAGGAGGACTTAGACCAACCTGTAGCCTTCATTAGTAGAAGGCTACTTTCCAGGGAACAGAGGTGGAGTGTTATAGAAAGACAGACTATTTCTGTGGTCTGGGCACTGACGTTAATACCATACATGTTTGGGACTCACTTCCTAGTTCAGAAAGACCACAGGCCCCTCAGAGAGCTGATGCACATGAGTGGTGAGAATCCCCGGCTGTTCTGGTGGTCCATTTCTTTTAAACGGAATGGACTTTATGGTGGAACACAATCCTGGGTTAGAACACTCCATTGCTGATGGTCTGTCCAGTTTCTTTCACCTTAGTGATGAGAACCCCCATAAGGTCAGGTGGTTCTCCCCACGTTCAACCTGGGGGACACACATAATAGACCTTTCAGCCTTAGGGTGGTGTTCCCCGAAAATGTTTTACCTGCAGCCCTCCTATTTTGCGAAAATTGTTTTTGTTGGCATTAGGAGTTTGCACACTTTACCGCTGCCAACCAGAGCTACAGTGTTTGTCCTTGCTCCCTAAAACATGGTTAAATTGGCTTACACCTGACTGACATATTTAATTTACTTATAGGTTCCTAGTAAAATAATATACCATATACCAGGATCTGGTTAAGTAAAGCTACTAATGGACCTGCAGTATCTATTGTGCCACCCATGTAAGTAACCCT
Organism: Pleurodeles waltl; assembly: GCF_031143425.1. Classification (NCBI taxonomy): domain Eukaryota; kingdom Metazoa; phylum Chordata; class Amphibia; order Caudata; family Salamandridae; genus Pleurodeles; species Pleurodeles waltl. The sequence continues at coordinate 573,439,720 of NC_090438.1, forward strand.
TTAAAGCATGTCTCAGGCCTGCCATTGCAACCTGCGTGCAGTTTTGAACTGCCAATTTGACCTGGTAAAATAAACCCCTTCCCAGGCCTAACAATCTCTTTTTAATGCAAATTTCATCCCTAAACTAGGCCCTAAACAGCCCAGATGGCAGGGTGTATTGTATTTAAAACTTTGAACATGTACTTTTAGGTTTTACATGGCCTGGTAGTGAAAAACTCTCAAATTCATTTTTTCACTACTGTGAGGCCTAGCTCACCCACAGAATACCATTAGGTCACCCAAATACATTTAATAAGTGATTACTTTTGTTTGGGAGTAGGTAGAACTTTCATTTTTGGTGTCTACGGAATGGGAATTCAAAATCCTCCTTAATGATAAAATCTGATTTAAAGTCACAATTCTGAAAGAGCCACTTTTAAAAAGTTGGCATTTTACTGTCCTAACCATTTAGTGCCTGCAGCCGGTTTCCTAGGTTCTATGACTAGGTGTAATTGCAGTTGGCCTTTCTGTATTCCTCCCAGACAGTCACACACTAGGGGACAGAGGCGGTCATTCTGACCCTGGCGGTAAAATCCACCAGGGCCAACGACCGCGGGAGCACCGCCAACAGGCTGGCAGTGCTCCCATGGGCATTCTGACCGCGGCGGTACAGCCGCAGTCAGAAACGGAAAACCGGCGGTGTACCGCCGGTTTCCCGCTGCCCTGGGGAATCCTCCATGGCGGCTCAGCTTGCTGCGCCGCCATGGGGATTCCGACCCCCATACCGCCATCCTGTTCCTGGCGGTTTTGGCCGCCGGGAACAGAATGGCGGTATGGGGTGTCGTGGGGCCCCTGGGGGCCCCTGCAGTGCCCATGCCAATGGCATGGGCACTGCAGGGGCCCCCGTAACAGGGCCCCACAAAGATTTTCAGTGTCTGCCATGCAGACACTGAAAATCGCGACGGGTGCAACTGCACCCGTCGCACCCCTTCCACTCCGCCGGCTCCATTTGGAGCCGGCATCCTCATGGAAGGGGGTTTCCCGCTGGGCTGGCGGGCAGCCTTCTGGCGGTCGCCCGATAGCCCAGCGGGAAACTCAGAATTACTGCGGCGGTCTTTTGACCGCGCAGCGGTATTCTGACGGCGGTACTTTGGCGGGCGGCCTCCGCCTCCCGCCAAAGTCAGAATGACCCCCAGAGTGTTGCCAGGTTGGGCCATCCTAGCAGGATGGGGGTGCAGAACAAAGGCAGTTCAAAGGCACTGACTCAGGACACACACAAAGAACTTCACAGTAACCTTTTGTGAGATACACTGGGAAGAGGGCTGAGTGGCAGGAAATTCCAGACACTTCTGTGGGGAGTGAACTCCAGAAGCTTCTTCAACTTCAAAGCTGTCACCAGGTATAAAAGTAGGACCCTCAGATCCACTTTTCAGTTACCTTAAGTTCAGTTCAGACTAGTGGAGGAGTCTAAGGTCTGCTATGTACTTGAGAGAACTGCCTTTCTGCCTCAAGAAACCTCCCTTGTTCACTGAGAGGAATGCCCTGCTGCTTGAGACCTGCTTTTCTGCTCTAACTTTCATAGTGAGCCCCAGGGCTGGATGGCTAGCCTCCTGATCAGAGTTTCAAGAACAGAAAAGGCTCCAACCGTCTTGTACCCACATCTGGACCTAGCCTGATTGAGTCCTGGTCCTACAAGTGGTGTCCTTTCAGTCTTGGACCCTTCGAAGTATTGCTAAATGTGTCCAGATAGCACAAGTCCAAAACATAGAACTCAGGTGGCCCTTCCTGCTCAGGAAGAATCCTGTCTGAGACACAGGCATCCTTGCACCATAGAGCAAGGGTGCCTGCCTCGGCGCTAGGCAGTCCATTGTGCACCATCACAGGGAAAGAGGACAGAAACGTGCTGTATCTTGTATTTAGGGTGCATGTCTGGGATGGCATGCACAACAGGGCTTGTAAATAAGATGCTAAGTGCGAATGTAGAAATCTTCACTGCCACTTCATCCAGCAGCTCCTCAATGATGACGCCTCCTCCTCAAACACCCCCAACTGCTTTGCCCCACTGAAATTTGCCTTCACAGACACTTTTTTTCAAAACGTCTTCTAAGTCCGAAGGTAAGCGGAGACTGGGCTCAATCCACTTTGTTGATCCAAAATGAGCACCATTGCGGCCATAACGTCCGACTTTGCTATGATCTCGCAAGACTAGATGTCTGCAGTTTCCACTTTGACCGTTTAGGTGCTATTTTTCACTTTAAACTAAAAAAAATCATAGCTCCAGTTCCACTGATTGGATTTTTGGTATTTTGGCATGAAATATTTATTATAATTTACTCTATGTTTAACTGGTGTAGGATTTTTCATGTATTACGTTTTCACTTTGTTACTGTTTACTTTATACATTCCCTCAAAGTTAAGCCTGACTGTTTTTCTGCAAAGCTACCAGAGGCTTAAGCATTGGTTAATTTAGAAACTTTTTGTGTTTCACCCTGACAAGGATTATGGCTGTTGCTCGATTAGATTTTCAGCCCCTTAACCAACAACCACATTTCTCAGAAGTTCAAACTGGGATTTATGCTGCACATTAATCCTGGCACAGGCTCTCATATTAGGACAGTGGTCGAAGCCTCTTTTTGCTACTATGGCAATTGCAACAAGTGTACTTTTTGCCTAGCTTCAGCATATTCAAAATGCCTCAGCCAGGCTTATCCCTGAGATCAACTAATTTAATTATATTTCACAGGACATTTTTCAATTACATTGGTTCTCTGTACCCAATACAGTCAAGTTTGACAGTGGAATTTTTCACTGGCTTTTAAATGCTTGCACAGTTTAGGTGTGCAGTACTTCTGGGGAAACGTTCTTCGTTATACCAGTAACTAGATCCTAAGGTCAAGTAGTTCACACCCCTTAAATGAATATAGATTTTCAAAGCTAACCCCCAAATTATGAAACATACTACCCTTCTATATAAGAATATCCACTGAACTATCCTTATTATGGTATGTGAAAGGTTTTGAAAGGTTTTATTTTCTAGAAATAAGGGTTCCTAATGCAGACAGTTTCTTTCAGTGCACAACATTTGTTTTTTAATATAAGGTTTGAGCACTTAGAAGTGATTTGATGTGCAGTGTGCACCATATGACTGAACAAATTAAAGTATAGGGCACTTTAAACAACAGAATTATACCAGACCACTACATTTGCAGCCTTGACAGGCTGAGAGGATGTTTATCAGTATCTGTACTGTATCTGAGGAGAGGGTTTTTTTTGTCAGATAATGATTGGGAAAGGTACACTAAAAGATATTTGCATTACTTTTCCTACTGGATCACCACTAGCTTGAGTAGATGACCCAAGGCCACTCAGGATTCATAGCGACTTTACAAAGGTTAAAGAAGAAGGAGCGAGACATGAAATATTGTGAAGATCCAATGTACCTTGATGATATCACTGTTTCTGTAAAGACATGGGCAGAGCATGAAAGTCTCCTTAAATCTCATTTTTGCTGACTGGTGCCTGCACTTTATGACATTGTTTCACAGCACAGAATAAAAATAGACCAAATGAGAGCAGACTAGATTTGAGTGTTTGTGCTGCAGGATTTGTGACTGATTGTTAAATTTGGCCATTGGCACACTATACAACATGGAGATGGAGTGCACTACAACTCCCAATATGCATTGGATGATTGGTTGGAACAACTAACTGGAGTAGTCCAGGCTTTGAGTTCTCTACTGTGGTTTGCCTAACAGTGTAGTCTGCAAACAACATACAGGTAGGTCACTTACCCTGGCTGGTGGCTGCTGGGAGTGAGGTGGCTATTTCTCCAGCTCCAGTAATCCGGCAGGTTCCAGTGTGTCCTCTATGAGCCACTCAATGGCAGTTGGTGAGGGTTGGGTGGATGGTCACCCTCCTGTCACACTCGCCTTAGCCATGCTGCTGGCCGGCCTCTCCTGTGCCCTGGAACGCACGTCATACCACCTCTTGTGCAACTCAGGGATGGTTCTCTGTCTGACTCCATGGCATTCACTTTCTCCAGTATGTCCCTCCAGATTTTGTTTTTCTGGGCTTCAGGGACACCAAAAGAAGCATTTCCAAAAAGCCTGTCTATTTTAGTCACACGTTTCTCAGTGAGGACCTCCAGCTCCCTCTCAGAAAATGTCATTTTTGCTTCCTGCAGCCTCCAGCATCCCTGGTCTCCGCTCCAGCCATGGTGTGGTGTTCACCTCCTTTCTTGTGTCTGCAACAGTGTGTCAGGGCCCCTCCCTGCTCCCTCATGCTGAGTCAGGACTCTGTTAATTACTTACCCCTGGGGCTACATTTGGGCATGGATTTTTTAAATTGCGATCTCCTATTCAGAAATTTAAATTTTGCGATTTCTTAATTACCGATTTCCTATTTGCGAGTTCTTCCATTTAGAAATAGCAAATCGCTTAATACGTATATCGCCAAAAGAGACTTGCAAATACCAATTTCTATACTTTCTGTATTTAGGAGTCACAAATTCTGACTTTTGCACATCTGGCCCTTAGTGTTGAACATTGCCAAGCTCAGTCCTGCCTCTTACTGAACTGGCAAAGTGGTAATCCTAACAAAGACAACAAGACTGAACTGTAAGTATGACAACTTTACTACACACTGTAAGAAATTGGGTTATTGGTTGAGGTGGATGGAAGCCCCACTCAGGCAACAACCACAGGCTGTGTCTTGGTGAACCACAAAAGTCAATAGCCGGTAGCTTGGCACAAAGCAGTCATGCTTATCTTAAATGCAATGAGTAAAGTAGTTATGCATCACACAAACAGTAATAAAGTTAAAACACAATATAAGAAAAATCCCAAACAAATTTAGAAAAACAGAGTCAATTTTCATAAACAAAATGACATGAAAATGACTAAACCCAATAAGTAGACCTGGAGGTAAGAAATAAAGTTTAAGGTTGGTTCAAAATAGCTGCAAAAAAGTGTTATTCACCATTTGCGGTCATCTGATTGCACTTCACTGGTACAAAAGTAAGGTTTAAGGCCGACTGCGATGGAGCATAGCTCAGATACAGGGACCGCTATACCCTAATGACAAAAGTCCAACCAGTAGAACTGGATATATGTGGTTTTAATGGTATTAGTGTAAATAGTGCCTAACAGCACAAAGTGCTCCTCAAGATTACCTTGTCACGTTAGACCGGAGTAAAATCACAAGTTCAGGCTGACCGTGATGGAGCATGGGTTGGGTACAGGGACTATGTCAGTCCCACTGAAAAGTTATCTTCTATATCTGGTATGAAGGGTTTCATTTGTGCTGGAGAAGGCTGCAAGGAGGAGGCTGAGTGTTAGCGTTGGCCATCGCTGTAGAGCGAAGAGCAGGTTGGCTGTCATGGACGGTCATCATAGTAGCGCAGAGAACCTGTCAGACATTGCAGACAGTCATTGCTGTAGCTTTGCAATGGCAGTTGTCGTGGGGTGTTGTTGTGGTTGTAGCGCTATGTACAGGTCTGTGTTGCCAGTTGTCAATGGGGGTCACTGTTGGTATGAAGAGCAGGTCTCACAGGAACTTTGTGTTGGTGGTCTTGCAGGCCGCAGAGTGTTGGTGCGAACGCACTCATTTGTGGTCACAAGAAGCCCCAAAGTTCAGGATTTTCCACTTTTCTTCTTTGGAGGATCTCTCACTGATGCCAGTCAAGGGTCCAGGACATGGGGGCATCTCCTAGGGACAGTACGCACTACAGCAGAGGCATGCAGCAGGGCTCAGGTAGGTCCAGTTGCAGGAGGTCAGCTGGGAAGTTGCAGAGAGGCCTTTGAAGCTTTATTGTGTCCATGTAGCTCCAACAGGAGGTTGGCTAACAAACCCTTGGAGTCACTCTAGATAGCTTGAGATAAAGACAAGCAGGTCCAACCTTTCTTCTCAGGCAGCAAGGCAGTCCTCCGGGAGGAGAACTGTGCTTCGTAAGTTCTGGAGGAGCAGGAGTGTTCTGAAGAGTAGCTCTGGAGGTCCAATATTTATAGTTGGTGCCAGACTTAGTATGGGTGTGACAAAAGGCAGGGCAGACCTGGTGTTGGGTTGCTTAGTGTTTTGCAGGAGGCAAAACCCTTTGAGGTGTAAGTGGAGCTGGATGCAGCCCCTCCCCATTCATCCTGCCAGGGTGGCTCATGCTGTCCACACCTAAGCCTCTTTTGTGTTGTCTGGATGTGATACACAAACATCAACAGTAGAGCTATGCACAGTCACGTGGCACAGGCCACTGGCAAAAGGCACAAATGCTTGGAACAAGAAAATGCTAACTTTATAAAAGTGCTATTTTCAGAACTGTAACTTAAAATTTGAATTTGTCATTAAAGAGGATTTAAATCACAATTAATTTGAGTGTAAATAACATATATCTACCTGCTCCTAACCTAAAGTTAACACAGTGGCAAAATACCTTAGGCTTTTTTCACTGACAAGACATGTAAAACTTATAAAGTATACATGTCCTATCTTTTTCAATACAGTGCACCCTGCCCTATGGCCTTTACAGCTTACCTTAGGGGTGACTTATAAGGAATAAAAAAGAAGGGTTAGGCCTGGCGAAAGGTGTATTTTGACAGGTTGAAATGGCAGTTTAAAACTGCACTACCTGTTTTAAAATTGCTACTTTAGTGGGTGGTGCAATTAGTGCTGCAGGCCCACTAGCAGCATTTAAGTTACAGGCGGTGGGTACATGTAGAGCCAATTACTAGTAAACCCAATTTTACCATGTTTGAAGGAGAGAGCACAAGCACTTTAGCACTACTAAGAAGTGATATAATGCTATGAGTCCTGTAGCTAACAAACATCAAAGTCAGCAAAAAGGAGGGGTAATTGCAAAAGGTTTGAGGAAATAACACAACCAGGATGTCACTTCTAACACAGCTTATGATATGTGAAAATGCTTTCAGCTGTCTGACCAATAAGCAATCTACAGCACCTATCCTGGGCTTCATAGCGCATACCGAACCATAAAAGCTTCATGTTGATGCTGCATAAAAAAACACAACAGGTCTAACTTTTTATGTGAAGAGTTCTCCTCCTGACTGGGGAGTCTCTGCAGTCAAACTTACTAATAGCCAGTTATGTAACATAGGCCCCCACATCCCCTGCGGTGCGGATGCCCCTGAGCTCCAGGAGGCCCCCTTAGCATAGTACCCTGGCCTGAGAGCTCCTAAATCCAGAGGGGGACCCCTTAATGTACCTTGCTGCAGGGGGGCTCAAGCTTTGTTACGCCACTGCTAATAGTCTGAAATTTTTGAATGCCAAAAAATAGTAAAGTTACATAAAAGTATAGGTTTACCTTTGTGAATCAGGCCCACGGTGCTTTAAATTAGCATCTATTGATTGGTACAGAGTACCATCACTTTTTTTAATTGGAAAGGGAGAGTACAGGCACTTGAGTCTCGACACTACTTCAATACATTTAAAGGTAGATTACCAGCACTCTTCTTCAGGAGCAAAAAAGGTCATTTGGATAGTGAGGCCAGCTCGTGTAGATTTCCATTGGGAGCGCTGAAAACACAAGTCATTTTGAACAGAAAATAGTTTTGGAAGAGGAATTCAGAAAGACAGCATCCAAATTAGCACCAGTGGTACATTTCTTGCCTCTGAAGAAGCCAAGAGACTTATGTATTTTTCAAATAAATTGAATAGCATCTGTACCTTTACCAAAAGCAAGTCTCCATTTTAATATTGCGAAGCGCAACTTCATTCAGTCATTGAGGAATTTTCTCTTCATGGTCACACTAAAGGGAAGCCAAGAAGCAACAGCGCGTGTCAATTAGCATGCAATACTTACCCATGGACATGAAAATAAAACATTTATAAATATCTGGTACATGCATGTAAAGAATTAATTAGGACTCTAGTGATTAAGCAGGCTTCATTAAGAGGAGACCTGCTGCAACAAAAAGCTCCAATTACTTCAATTACTTCATGTGACAGATTTCCAAATATGCATATATATATATATATATTTATATATATAAAATATATATATATATTATATATATAAATATGCATATATATATATTTATATTAAAATATGCATATTCTTACCCAATGGCATTATTTTTTACCTTTACCTCTAGATGAAGCAAGGGTGTCAGCATGTTATCCTTATTGTTTGATGTAATATTAGGATGGCAACAATTGGGGTTAACAAGCACATAACCTGGACGTGAAGATCATTTCACACACATCTATAAAAAACATTTCACTTTGAGGGGATGCTGAGAACTCGCCATTTTTCGTCTCGTCCTTCTCTAGCTTATGGACTTGGTTGACAATTTTAGTTATTTTGCAGCCAAATAACAAATCAGTTGTTATGAACCTGACTGGTGACAATTTCGCTACTCGGTGATATTTACCTGGAATGTTGCTAAATTTATATAAGCCAACAAAAATCAATTATAATGTCGTTCAATCTGGTCATCACTCAAAAAGAAACGAGCAATTCCGTAAAATATCTATTTTGCCCGAGGTTCTGGTAGAGTTGGGTGTGTTTCCACATTAGTAAATGTGGATTCTCTGGTTATCAAGGAGTTATGCATAGAAAGTTTGAATATCATAGGAGAAAGGTTGGAACCTTAGGGAATTCCCAGAAGTAGTGAGCAGGGGCATAACAAAGGCCCCCGCAGCCCTTGTGGTGGGGGACCCCAGGCTCAGCCCCCCCACCCCAGCACTGTAACCAGGCATAAGACCTCCTGAGTTAGTCTAGTCTGGAGGGGTCCCCTCCATGTACTGTGCAGCAGGGGGCCCTTAAGTTTTGTTACGCCAGTTATAGTGAGCATCTTATATAATTCAAAGGGACATATTTTGCTGAATTAATACCAATTATGGATAAATGGAGAAAACCATGAGAGGCGTTATTGTGTAAGCTTGAGTAGGCGAAGATAAGGTTTAAGAGGGACTGGTTCACCATGGTGTGAAAGGATATCAAGCCATGTAACAGGGCACTACTGATTGTGATTCAGACAACATTGTACAGTGAGCTCGATGGTGGCCATTTCAATGCTATGCTGGGGTCTCAAACTTGATTTATATGTTGATTCGAAATTATACTTGTTGATGTAGATTTGTGTTAGACCTGACAGCCTTAATGTGGTCTTCCTCCAACTTTTTTGCCTGTCTCCCTCCATTTTTATGATATGGCTTTTGCTGGTTTTAGGACTCTGTGTACTTTACCACAGCTGACCAGTGGTAAAGTGCTTTTCTTCTCTGGGAGGGGCGTGGCCACGGCAGTGACTAAAATGGCTGCCTGCCTGTGAAGCTCCAGCGACTGCGACCCATTTATTCCACGAATCACAGGCCCCCATGCCACTGCTAGGCCCCCTTCATGAGGATGGCTACTTAAATACCTGATGACCCTGGTCATGAGCTCTCCCGATGCAAAAGCCACCTGCTCCTCAAGAAACTGGCAGGAGGTCCATGTGGGCTGACACCGCATCAGATTCCCAATGGCGATAGGGGCCATTGGTGAGCCTGAGCCCAAAGCCATCGGGTCTCAACAGTGCTGATTGCCTCCCTGCAACCCACCTCCCTGCCACTTACATTGCCCCCGTGAGTAAGGAGCTCCATGTTCCTGCATCAGAGCAGTCGCCTTTGTTCTGAAGATGGCACCACCCCGTTCTTTGCACTGATTGCTGCCGGGGTCAATGCTGTGCGAGGGGCTGGATCTGAGGACAGAGGACCGGTGAATGCTTGCCAATGCTGCGGCGGGTGTTCAGAGCCTAGATAGCTCCCCCTTCTCAAGCTGTATAGCAGCCGCTGTACCTGCTCACTGTCGGGAGGGCTGGCATAGAAATTCCCTTCCACACCTCAGACCCGCCCTGGTCAGTGTGTGCCTCGCCTGATGTCTTACCCATGCTGCTTGCAGCCTACTGGGCCTGCTTCTACGGGGCTAGCTAGAGTGCCCAGTTGCCACTGCACCTCCTGTGTGACTCCCTGGGGAGCTGCTGAAACCTGCAACTACTACCTGCTGCCTGCCAGGGAGGTGAATGCCAGGGCCTTGCAACAATATCCTGGCTGGAGGCCTGGCATCTCCATCTTTACCTGGACAATGCTACCTCATAGCTCCATGAGATACCCCTATACCATGGAGCTTTGCCCATTCCTGTGTCCTGGGACCAGCTGTTCACTGTTATCTCTGTCCTAAAGTAACAAAATCAAAACCCCCACCTCCCAACAAGGTTGTAAATAAAGAATCCAAAACATATAATAAACCTCAAAAAACTGATGTAATTTTTATTAACTGAAATAACTAATCACACAAATTACCTATAAAGATTCCTAATAAATTCAACCACTGTCTGATATTAAAACAACATTCATGCCATAACATTCATACCAACATCATCATACCTTGTCTCCAACCAAACTCACCTCATATACATACACCACTCACTCAGCTAAAATAACTAACCAGTTGGGCCACTTTCAATCAAAATAGCCACAGCTTAACCAAAAGAGCAAATATATCATCCTAATAATATAATAGAATCAAAGTTGCACGTCATGATATTTTCATTATTTGTCATGCATTATTTTGATAAGAAACATTCAAAAATAATCAATACAGCTAATTCCTAAATTCAATAGGCTGTTACATATAAATTAATAATCAGTAAATCAGGGGCCTCTCAGTCAAAAGATAATACATGAAACTGATACAAGGGCCTCAACTGGCACCCATTGTTTTAAAGTCTAAACTATTGTTGCAGCTCAAGATCCAAACTGTTGATTTAGTGTCAAACTGTTGTAGAAGTGTTACTTCTGGACTGCCAAGGACACTACCAGAGCACCAGCACTGCCAGCACCCCCGTTCACCGTGTCTGGGGCTCCTCACTACTAAGTCAGACACCACCGCAGGAGCCATTGACTTGACCGTTCTGGGTGCTTGCATACTGCCTCGTAAGACCCCCAGGTGCATCGGGCTGCTTATATCAAGTGCCAGCACCTGGTTCTCTCCTCTCTCTCCCCGCTCTTCAAGATGGGCCACAGAGACCCCAAACAATGCAAACTCTTAGTTAATCAGCCTAAGCCACTGCGTTGCTAAGACGCCCTATCAAACATGGATGATCCCTCTGATAGAGGAGAGGACCCTAATGCCTACAGTGACACAGTGCCCAGACTGGCAGAACTAAGAGCTGGGTTCTGCTCTATTGACACCCGGATCAACTCCCTCACCAGCCGCATAAGACTGTATGGGAGAGCGACTTGACTTCCAGAAGACCAGGATAGACGAGGCAGAGGGACACATATTTAACCTAGAGGATGGGGCTGGCTTCATTGTGAAGTGATTGGGAAAGATGGAGAGCATATTAAAGACAACAACAATTAAAAATGAAGACCTGGAAATGCAGTCAGGCAGACTGGGGGAATTGCCGAGACCACCAATATGAGCAGAGCTGTTTGAGCACAGGAGCTTTCCCCCCATGTTTGCGGCTGAGATGGCCCACTGCTCTCTCATCCCCCAGCCACTAGTAGGAGCCCCACTGTGATCACACACAGCTCACCTCTTTAGTTACAGAGATAGAGATAGCGGGGATCCACAGAGCCACTCTACCCAGACTTTACCATCATGGTTCAGGAGGCCGGCCAAAAAAACACTGACGTAGAAAACTCATTACGGAAACTCAGTATCAAATATGCCATGCTATATCCTGCCAGACTGCACATTGAGGTAAATGGAAAATTCTGTGTTTTTGACACCCCATTAGAGGTTCAGGACTTCTGCTCAATGCTCCCGAACAACCAACCATCCAAGTGGACAAAGCCGGACCATGCCAAATCCCTGGTCTCACCAGCGAAATCTCACCCTGGTTGATGATTATAATGCTTCAGCTTATTGTTAGCATCTGTCGCCTCCCTTTCTCCTGCTGGCTTTATCTGACATTAAACAGAGGCCTGCCTGATGACACAGAGATGTTGATAATGTTATACTCATTGTTGGTGCACTGCTTGCGATTCCGATCATTCCCCCTTCAGGTCTCCTTAAACTTGTGGGCCACATCGTTTGAGGCATTGCCTCCCCCCCTTGTTGTACACTGCCCAGTTCTTCTGTTGGATGTGTGTATCTATGTTTAATGTTCAAAGGATTTACCCTATAGTTTGTAGTCTGGTATGGGATATGGGGTATGGGAGAAACGGGAGGGGTTAAGTTGTTTTGTTGGTAGTATGTTTTAGTCACCATGTCACTCTACGCTTTTTCATGCTTGACCATTAAATTGCTGTGCACATACATACAGATGGCACTCCACTTCATCCACAGCTCAAATAATCCCTGGAAAGGGAAGAAAGTCCTAACGTATCTCACCAGATGCCAGATAATGTTAGCCTTTCTCTAGGAAACCCATCTATCACCCCAGGATAGCTGTCAGTTTGCTCACACCTGGGGGCAGAGCCGCTATTTTTCATTTTACAGTTCTTACTACAGTGGAATATGTATTCTTGTCCATAAGTCCTTGCCCTTTATCTACCAGTCACACGTCTCTGATAAGGCGGTCAGGTACCTTCTTGTCTATGGCACATTGGCAGGCAGGACAGTCCTGCTCATAAACATATACATCTCTAACATTGATGCACCAGAATTTTTCCATGATCTAACCATCCTAATCAGTCACATGCCCGCAGATCTTACCCTTCTTGGAGGCAGTTTCAACATAGCGAGCAATCCACTGCTACATTCCACTAGGTCATCTACCAGCCTTAAACCACGCTCACTCCGGGCACTTCAGGAACTTATAGATGCACATTATCTCTTTGACGCATGGTGCCCCACTATCCCCACATTAGAGGTTAAACTTTCTATTCAGCCCCCCATGACTCCTGGTTCCGTCTGGTCTACTGGTTCATCTCTCAAAATATCCTGCTCTGGTTGCAAGATGTGAAACACCTATCCCATAACTTTCTGACCATGCTATTATCTACTTAACCCTCTTGATGCCACATTCACATACCACCTCTTAGCAGTGGCGATTTCCGGAGCTAGCACTTCAGGATGGTGCATTCTGATCAGATCTTTCTGTGGCTATCAACCGGTACTTTTGGTTGAACTCTGACACTGTTGCCAAACAGACTTTGTGGGATACTTTTAAAGCCCATATTAGGGGGGTTGTATCTCCAAACAGTCAGATGTTTTAATATGCATCCACAGTGACCAGGCTCGGATAGAGAGGGAACTTCAAACTACAGATTCCGCAACCTCTGTGGGAGCCAAAAATACCATTGCTAGATAAGAGTTCACTCCTTTTGCAAGAAGTTCATGAATTGCAGATTGTGAAGTGAACTATCTCTGCAAGTATTCCCACGCATGGAGATATGGTGAAGGAGATCGACCTGGCCACACCCTGGCTCAAATCCTATGACTGAACTATCAATCCACTTACATAACAAACCTTCAAATCGATGATGGCATCATGGTCACTGGTGATAATAATATTGCCCATACTGTCCTTGACTACTATCGCACATTATCTACCACAAGACATACAGACATTGCCAGGGAGATGATGTCTTATCTATCTGAGATAGCCATGGCCTGGTTTACAACTGGCCAACAACAATTCCTCATGGCCTCTATCACACACTAAGACATTTCTCAAGCCATTGATGCAATATGCGGCTCCAGGTCACCTGATCTTGATGGCCTTACAGGCCACTTCTACAAGGCCTTAAAAACAGCCCTAGTCATCCACCTCTCCAAGGTATATGCCGAGGCACTCGAGGAAAGTATCCTTCCCCCATCACCATCCTTCTTAAACCTGGCAAACCCCCATACCCCTCTACCTCATACAGGCCGTGATTACACCTCAACTATGACACTAAAATTCTGGTGAAATCTCCCTCCTTCAGACTAGCTTTATGCTGCATTGTTTCACCACCATCAACTTGCACACAATAATTGCAATAATGAACCAACTCAATCCCACTCTCCAGGCAGGTGTCGCCCTCCTGGATGCTGAGAAGGTATACTATTCTGTCAGGTTGCAGCTCTTGAAGGTGACAATAGATAAGCTGGGCTTCTCTCAGGGCTTCTGACACCTGATTCTACTACATTATGATAACCCTGCCGCCTGTTTGCGGGTCAATGGTCATCTCACAGATGTGGTTACCGTATCCCGAGACACTAATCAGGGATCCCCCCTCTCCTCCCTCCTTCGTATTATTGCCCTAGCCCTCTTAATTCGCCACTATCAAGACCACCATCTACACAGGGGACTTTATTTTCTAAAGGGCCCCATTCTGACTACTGTCTTTCTGGATTATATATTACTTTTTGTGAGGGACCCCATCCTGCATCTTGCTCGCTCATTTGGGAGATTGTCCGGTACAGCACCTTATCTGACCTTTTGATTAATTGGCAAAAGTCAGAACTCTTCCCACTTAAAGACGCTATTGTCCCCTGTCCCCTTGAGTACCTCCTAACGTGGTGCGATGATTCTCCTAAATATTTTTCCTCCATTTGCAAAATGATGAGGTGATTGGCCGTAATTATGGCCCAGCCATCAACACCCTCTCCATCCAAATTGACAGGTGGGTCCACCTTCCATTATCTATAGCGGGTCGCATTGTGATAATAAAAATGGTTGTACTTCTGCGATTTCTCTATTTATTCCTCAGTATTCCAATATCACTGAATGTCTCCTTCTTTGCTAAAATATGTATCCTGTTAATGCGGGTAATATTGTCTGGCCACATCCCAGATTTAAATGGAAGACACTCCCGCTCCTCCCGACTCTAAGGGTGGGTTTGGGGTACCAGATCTTTACCTTTACCATTTGGTTTCTCAATGTCATTTTTCATACTACTGTATCACGCCGATGCTAGACTTCCCTACCTGAGGCCCGAGAGGCCCAAGGTGGATCTGATTCCATTGCCTACCATACTCTGGAAGGGCATACGTTGAGAACCCTGGCACAGCCATACTCTCTCCTCGACCTGCAGGGCAATCTCGGCTTCAGAGATATCTAGGTTATGAAGTCCTTTACTCACCTGATATTCCCCCCAAAGATAACCCATGGCTACCAATGAAGCAGGAAACACTGGTACAAAGCAGTCATGCTTAACGTAGATGCAATGAGTAAATTAGTTATACATCACACAAACAGTAATAAAGATAAAAACACAATATAAGAAAAATCTCACACCAATTTAGAAAAGCAGAGTCAATTTTCATGAATAAAATGGCACAAAAATGAAAAAATACAATAAGTAGAACCGGAGGTAAGAAATAAACTTTAAGGTTCAAAATAGCTCCAAAAAAGTGTTATACACCATTTGCGTTCATCTGATTGCACTTCAGTGGTACAAAAGTAAAATTTAAGTCCGACTGAGATGGAGCATGGGTCAGATACAGGGACCACTATACCAGAATGACAGAAATCCAATCAGTAGAATTGGAATTATGTGGTTTTAATGGTGTTAGTGTAAATAGTGCCTAAAAGCACAAAATGCTCCTCAAGGTTACCTTTTCACGCTCGACCGGTGTAAAATCACAAGTTCAGGCTGACCGTGATGGATCATGGGTTGGATACTGTGACTATGTCAGTCCCACTGAAAAGTTATCTTCTATATCCGGTATGAAGAGTTTCATTTGTGCTGGAGAAGGCTGCAAGGAGGAGGCTGAGTGTTGTGGTTGGCCATCGCTGTAGTGCGAAGAGCAGGTTGGCTGTCGTGGATGGTCATCATAGTAGCGCTGAGAGCCTGTCAGACATTGCAGACAGTCATTGCTGTAGCTTTGCAATGGCGGTTATCGTGGGGTTTTGTTGTGGCTGTAGCACTATGTGCAGTTCTCGTGTTGCTAATTGTCATAGGCGGTCACTGTTGGTATGAAGAGCAGGTCTCACTGGAATTTCGTGTTGGTGGTCTTGCAGGCCGCAGAGTGTTGGTGCAAACGCAGTCATTTGTGGTCACAAGGAGCCCCAAAGTTCGGGATTTTCCACTTTTCTTCTTTGGAGGATCTCTCACTGATGCCAGTCAAGGGTCCAGGACATGGGGGACATCTCTTAGGGACAGGACTCACTCCAGCAGAGGCCTGCAGCAGGGCTCAGGTAGGTCAAGTAGCAGGAGGTTAGCTGGGCAGTTGCAGAGAGGCCTCTTAAGTCTTTATTGTGTCCATGTAGCTCACACAGGAGATTAGCTAACAAACCCTTGGAGTCACTCTGGATAGATTGAGATAAAGACAAACAGGTCCAACCTTTCTTCTCAGACAGCAAGGCAGTCCTTGAAGCAGCAGGGCAGTCCTCTGGGAGAACTGTGCATTGAAGTTCTGTAGGTGCAGGAGTGTTCTGAAGAATAGCTCTGGAGGTCCAATATTTGTACTTGGTGCCAGACTTTGTGTGGGTGTGACAAAAGGCAGGGCAGACCTGGTGTCAGTTTGATTTGTGTGCAGGAGGCTAAACCATTTGAGGTGTAAGTGGAGCTGGATGCAGCCCCTCCCCATTCATCCTGCCAGGGTGGCTCATGCTGTCCACACCTAAGCCTCTTTTGTGTTGTCTGGATGTGATACACAAACACCAACAGTAGAGCTATGCACAGTCACGTGGCCCAGACCACTGGCAAAAGGCACAAATGCTTGGAACAAGAAAATGCTAACTTTATAAAAGTGCTATTTTCAGAACTGTAACTTAAAATTTGAACTCGTCATTAAAGAGGATTTAAATCACATTTCATTTGAGTGTAAATAACATATATCTACCTGCTCCTAACCTAAAGTTAACACAGTGACAAATTACTTTAGGAGTTTTTCCCTGACAGGACATGTAAAACTTTAGTACACATGTCCTACCTTTTTAAATACAGTGCACTCTGCCCTATAGCCTTTACAGCCTGCCCTAGGGGTGACTTATAAGTAATAAAAAAAGAAGGGTTAGGCCTGGTAAAAGGTGTATTTTGCCAGGTTGAAATGGCAGTTTAAAACTGCACTACCTGTTTTAAAATTGCTTCTTTAGTGGGTGGCGCAATGAGTGCTGCAGGCCAACTAGCTGCATTTAAGTTGCAGGCAATGGGTTCATGTAGAGCCAATTACTAGTAACTTACAGGGAAATTAAATGAGCCAATTAGGTGTAACCCAATTTAACCATGTTTGAAGGAGAGAACAGAAGCAGTTTAGCACTACTAAGAAGTGATATAATGCTATGAGTCCTGCAGCTAACAAAAATCAAAGTCAGCAAAAAGGAGGGGTAATTACAAAAGGTTTGGGGAAATACCACAACATGGATGTCAGGTCTAACACACAGGTTATGATATGTCAACATGCTTCCAGCTGTCTGATCAATAAGCAATCTACATCACCTATTCTGGGCTTCACAGCGCATACAGAACCATAAAAGATTCATGTTGATGCTGCATAAAAAAATACAACAGGTCTAACTTTTTATGTGAAGAGTTCTCCTCCTGACTGGGAAGTCTCTGCAGTCAAGCTTACTAATAACCAGTTATGTAACATAGGCCCCCACGGCCCCTATGGTGCAGGTGCCCCTGAGCTCCAGGATGCCCCCTTAGCATAGTACCCTGGCCTGAGAGCTCATATTCCTGAGGGGGACCCCTTAATGTACCTTGCTGGAGGGGGGGGGGGGGGGGGGGGGGGGGCTCAACTTTTGTTACGCCACTGCTAATAACCTGTAATTTTTTAATACCAAAAAAATAGTAAAGTTACATAAAAGTGTGGGTTTACCTTTGTGAATCAGGCCCATGGTACTTTAAATTAGCATCTATTGATTGGTACAGAGTACCACCACTTCTTTTGATTTGAAAGGGAGAGTACAGCACTTGAGTCTCAACACTACTTCACTACATTTAATGGATTACCAGCATTCTTCAGGAGCAAAAAAGGTGGTTTGGATAGTGAGTGCCAGCTCGTGTAGATTTCCATTTGAGCACTGAAAACACACAAGTTATGTTGAACAGAAAATAGTTTTGGAAGAGGAATTCAGAATGACAGCATCCAAATTAGCACCAGTCGTACATTTCTTGCCTCTGATGAAGCCAGTAGACTTATGTATTTTTCAAATAAATTGAATAGCATCTGTACCTTTACCAAAAGCAAGTCTCCATTTTAATACTGCTAAGCGCAGCTTCATTCAGTCATTGCGGAGTTTTCTCTTCATGGTCACACTAAAGGGAAGCCAAGAAGCAACAGCGCGTTGCAATTACCATGCAATATTAACCCATGGACATGGAAATACAACATTTACAAATATATGGTACATGCATGTAAAGAATTAATTAGGTCTCTAGTGATTAAGCAGGCTTCATTAAGAGGAGACCTGCTGCAACAAAAAGCCCCAATTACTTCATGTGACAGATTTCTCAAGCAAGGGACTTGTCAAACACTTACAGAGTGTGGAGGCTGAAGATAGGTCTCACAACTTTTAGGGGAAATTTGGTCAATGTTCTGAAAACGATTATCTCTACGGTCTAGCGCAACAGAGACCTGCCTCGCTTTATATATATATTAAAATATGCATATTCTTAACCATTGACATTATTTTGGACCTTTACCTCTAGACGAAGCAAGGGTGTCAGCATGTTATCATTATTGTTTGATGTAATATTAGGATGGAAACAATTGCTGTCGGGGTTAACAAGCATATAACCTGGACGTGAAGCTCATTTTACACACATCCATAAAAAAACATTTCGCTTTGCAGAGATGTTGAGAACTCACCTTTCTTCCTCCTTCTTTAGCTTCTGGACTTGGTTTACAATTTTAGTTATTTTGCAGACAAATGAGAAATCAGTTATTATGAACCTGACTGTTGGCAATTTCGCTACTTGGTGATAATATTTACCCTGAATGTTGATAAATTTATATAAGCCAACATCAATCAATTTAATGTCGTTTAATCTGGTCATCACTCAATGAGAAACGAGCAATTCCGTAAAATATCTATTTTGCCCGAGGTTCTGGTAGAGTTGGGTGTTGTTTCCACATTAGTGAATGTGTATTCTTTGGTTATCAAGGAGTTATGCATAGAAATATTGACTATCATAGGAGGAAGGTTGGAACCTTAGGGAATCCCAAGAGGTAGTGAGCAGGGGCGTAACAAAGGCCCCGGCAGCCCATGGGGTGGGGGGACCCCAGGCTTAGCTCCCCCCTCCATCACAGTAACCTGGCATGAGACCTCCTGAGTTAGTCCGAAGGGGTACCCTCCATGTACTGTGCAGCGGGGCCCCTCACCTTTTGTTACACCAGTGGTAGTGAGCATCTTTCATAATGCAGAGGGACCTATTTTGCTGAATTAATACCGATTAAGGAAAAAATGAAGAAAACCATGAGAGGCGTTATTGTGTAAGCTTGAGTAGGCGGAGATAAGATTTAAGAGGGACTGGTTCACCATGGTGTGAAAGGATATCTAGCCATGTAACAGGGCACTACTGATTGTGATTCAGACAACATTGTACAGTGAGCTCAGGGGTGGCCATTTCAATGCTATGCTGGAGTCTAAAACTTTATTTATATGTTTATTCGAAATTATACTTGTTGATGTAGATTTGTGTTAGACCTGCCGACCTCCATTTTTATGATCTGGGTTTGCTGGTTTTAGGACTCTGTGCAATTTACCACAGCTGACCAGTGGTAAAGTGCTTGTGTTCTCTCGGAAGGGTGTGGCCATGGCGGTAACTAAAATGGCCGCCTGCCTGTGAAGCTCTGGCGATTGTGACCCATTTATTCCACGAATCACAGGCACCCCTGCCACTGCTGGGCCCCTGTCATGAGGATGGCTGCTTATATACCTGATGACCCTGGTCATGAGCTCTCCTGCTGCGAAAGCCACTTGCTCTTTAAGAAACTGACAGGAGGCCCATTTGGGCTGACATTGCATCAAAGGCCCCATAGCGACAGGGGCCAATGGTGAGCCTGAGGCCAGTGCCATCGGGTCTCATCAGTGCCACGTGCCTTTCTGCTACCCACCTCCCTGTCACCTACATTGTTCCTGTGAATAAGGAGCTCCATACTCCTGCATCAGAGCAGTCTCCTTTATTCCCAAGATGGCACCACCCTGTTCTTAGCACTGATGGCCACTGGTGCCAATGCTGTGCGAGGGGCTGGATCTGAGGACGGAGGGCCGGTGAGTGCTTGCCAGCGCTGCAGCGAGTGTTCTGCACCTAGATAGCCACCCCTTCTCAAGCTGTATAGCAGCCCTCACTGTCGGGAGAGCTGGCATATAAATTCCCTTCCACACCTCAGACCCGCCCTGGTCAGTGTCTGCCTCACCTGATAGTCTCACACATGTTGCTTGAGCCTACTTAGGCCTGCCTCTACAGGGCTAGCTGGAGGGCCCAGATGCCACTGCACCTCCTGTGTGACTCCCTGGAGAGCTGCTGAAACCTGCAACTACTACCTGCTGCCTGCCAGGGAGGTGACTCAATATGCTGGCTGGATGTCTGGCAGCTCCATGTTTGCCTGGACAATGCTCCCCCATAGCTCCATGAGATACTTCTATACCATGGCACTTTGCCCATTCCTGTGTCCTGGGAGCAGCTGTTGCCTGTTATCTCTGTCCTAAAGAAACAAAATCAAAACCCCACCTCCCAACAAGGTTCTAAAGAAAGAATCCAAAACATATAATAAACCTAAAAAAAATATAAAGATTGCTTATAAATTGCAACCACCAGTCTGATATTAAAACAACATTCATGCCATCACATTCATACCAATAGCATCATACCTTGTCTCCAAATAAACTCACCTCATATAGATACACCACTCACTCAGCTAAAATAACTAACCATTTGGGCCACTTTCAATCAAAATATCCACAACTTAACCAAAAGAGCAAAAATATGAACCAATAACATAATAGAATCAAAGTTGCACGTCATGATATTATCATTATTTGTCACATGTAATATTTTGATAAGAAACATTAAAAAATACAGCTGATTCCTAAATTCAATAGGCTGTTACATATAAAATAATCAGTAAATCAGGGGCCTCTCAGGCAAAAGATAATACATGAAACTGTTACAAGGGCCTCACCTGGCACCCAATGTTATAAAGTCTAAACTATTGTTGCAGATCAATATCCAAACTGTTGATTTAGTGTCAAACTGTCGTTGCAGTGTTATTTCTGGAATGCCAAAGATACTACCAGAGCACCAGCATTGCCAGCACCCCCTGTTGACCGTGTCTGGGGCTCCTCACTACTAGTTTAGACAGAACCGCAGGACTCATCGACTTGACCCTTCTGGGTGCTTTCATACTGCCTCGTAAAACCCCCAGGTGCATCAGACTACTGATATCAAGTGCCAGCACCTGGCCCTCTCCTCTCTCCCCCGCTCTTGAAAATGGGCCACGGAGACCCTAAACAATGAAAACTCTTATTTAATCAGCCTAAGCCACTGCGTCGCTCAGAACCCACTCAGACATGGATGATCCCCCTGATAAAGAAGAGGACCCTGATGCCCATAGTGACACATTGCCCAGACTCACCGAACTAAGAGCTGGGTTCTGCTCTATTGACACCCTATTCAACACCCTTACCAGCTGCACTGACTGTATGGGAGAGCGGCTTGACTTCCAGAAGACCAGAATAGATGAGGCAGAGGGACACATATTTAACCTAGAGGATGGTTCTGGCTCAATGGTGAAGCGATTAGGCAAGATGTAGAGCATATTAAAGACAAAAACGATTAAAAATGAAGACCTGGAAGCACGGTCAGGCAGACTGGGGAAATTTCCGAGACCACCAATATGGGCAGAGTAGATATGTTTGTTGAAAATCTTCTGACTGAGCTGTTAGAGAACAGGAGCTTTCCACCTATGTTTGCGGTTGAGATGGCCCACTGCTCTCTCACCCCCCGGCAACCAGTAATAGCCTCACTGTGTCACTCATAGCTCACTTCTTTAATTACAGAGATAGAGATAGCAGGGATCCACTGTATCTCTCTATGCAGACTTTACCATCATGGTTCAGGAGGTGGGCCAAAAAAACAATGACGTAAAAAACTCATTACGTAAACTCTGCATCAAATATGCCATGCTATATCCTGCCAGACTGCGCATTGAGGTCAATGGAAAGTTCTGTGTTTTTGACACCCCAGTACAGGTTCAGGACTTCTGCTCAACGCACCTGGACAACCGACCATCCAAGTGGACAATGCCGGACCGTGCCACATCCCCGGCCTCACCGGCGAAATCTTACCCTGGTTGATGATTACCATGCTTCAGCTTATTGTTATCATCTATCGGCTTTCTTGCTCCTGCTGGCTTTAGCTGACATTACACAGAGGCCTGCCTGATGACAATATTGGCTTCCCAATGTAATTTTTCATACTACTGGTATCATCCCAACGCTAGACTTCCCTACCTGAGGCCCGAGAGGCCCCAGGTGGATCTGATTCCATTGCCTACCATACTCCCGAAGGGCATACCTCGAGAACCCTGGCACAACTATACTCTCTCCACGACCTGCTGGGCAGTCTCAGCTTCAGAGATATCTAGGTTATGAAGTCCTTTACTCGCCTGATATTCCCCTCAAAGATAACCTGTGGCTACCAATGAAGCAGGAAACACTGGTACACAGCGTACTCTCTACACATCAACTGCATTTTAAGTGATCTCTTCACAAATGGTAAACTAGACCTGTGCCTCATCTTTGAAGTTGAGGGAACGACCCACCTGATGGATCCATTGGCATGCCTCCACCTACACAGTACATTGATAAATTGAGGGAAAAAGTGTCCACCTTTCCGGAGGAGCCATCTTACTTTCCCTCTCCCACCATGATGATTTCATAGGCAGACAGCACTAGGCTTGAATCCCTCATAAACCACACCAGCATTGAGTTGTGCCCCATTTGTCAAATCGTGGTGCAGGCGACTCGACGGCAGGATCTGAACTCCTCCATTTCTGATAAGATGTGGCAATTTTGTTGCCTACACACTAAGTTGGTATCAATTAACAGTTGGCATAAACTTCAACATTACAAGTTCTTGCACCACCCCCGTGCCTTGCTAAAATTGACCCATCCTACTCTCATAAGGGCCCCAAGAGCACAGCTGACCATGCTGATTTCTCACACTTCACATGGAATTGCACTTGTTGGAAAGTGGATTATTGGTAAGGGCTGGTACATACCTACACTTATCAACAGGCTACTAACCTCCTCTTAGGTCTGGTTAGGTCTCAATAAATTAAACTCAGCTCAACCCTTGGTATCTTGGCAACAAGTGACAAGGCTTAACTTAGGAGACAAGTGTGTAAAGCATTTAAAAATCACGAAAAACAAAAAAAATCCAACACCAATGTATAAAAAAAAAAGATTAGATTTTTATCTTTACAATTACACCAAAATGATTACAATCGGATAAGCGGAACCGGAGATATGAATTTTTAAAGTATTAATGTTTTCTAGCACATAGAAGCAACTAGCCCTCAAAGGGTTAAAAAAGGTTGCACTGGACAGGGACAAAGTCCAGAGTTCAGGCCACCCATGAGGTAACACTGTTACACTTACTTTCAGAAGTGTTTCTTGATTCAGGAAAGTGGTCCACAGAACCAGCCAAGAGTTCAGAGGCTCTGGTGTGCCTCTTAGGGGCTGGGACTACAATACCCACAGTGCACTTGTCCAACTTATGGAGTTGTGCCAAACGTCTCCAATCTTCTGGATCTTCTTCCAGAGGTACTTTTTGGGTCCTTGAAGTGTCCACAACTTGATCCAAGGTTCCAGTAGCCCTGAGTTGTTTCTTGGGAGTTGGGATTACAATTCCCAGAATGCACCTCGTCAGAATCCTCAAATGGCTACTGGACACTGGTCAGCTGGGCTCTGCTTGCAAGACTTAATTCAGAGGACTCTGGGCAGCTCCTTTGTACATGTAGCAAACAAGAGGTCCCTTCTTGAAGCAGTAAGTAAAAGGCAGGCAAAATCCTTTTAGTGGTGAAGCCCGAGGTGCAGCTGGTGTAGTCCTTCAGATTGCAATGTCCAGGTGCAGGTCAGGGGTCCAGCAAGGCAGTTCTTCTTCTTCTTTCATTCTAGGGATCTGAGATATGGGTGCAGCTCTGCCATATTTATCCTTGCTCCTGGTTGGAAAGCAGGGGGTCCTTGTTATCCAATCACAGACAGGCTCCCTCCTCATTTGATGACCACTTCCTGGGAAGTGGGGTAAAAACCAATACCAGGGAGCAACATTCCTCATATGTTTTTGGAGGTTAGATCTTGCTGAGCGCCCTCACCCACAGCACTATTATACAGGAGTAATGGTGGGATATCTTCACACAGATCCGATATGGCAGACCATGCTGTTGCTCCCGACCCAGTCATGGCGCTCCTGGGATATCTCAAACCTCTTGCCCCACATCACAGAAGATTTGCGTCTACGGTGCTCCTGATTGCTAAGCGTTGCTTTGCAGTACTGTGGGGAAGCAGTAGAAACCCATCATCGATGACTGGTTAAGTGACCTTCTCTTTTGTGATACCACGAGTGAGCTATACGCCTCGCTGTTACCTCCTACGTCCTGACCAAGGGATATTTGGGGCCCTCTTCACTAAGCTGATTTGACTGATAATATCCTTGGTTCCTCATCTTGGCTCCTTTCTTAACTGTGGTGTGGCACTTAAGATGAACGGAGCATGATGTGCATAAGTACTGTGATTACCTATGCCACTACTTTATTGAATATTGCAGATTGCAGCTATAGTGTTTATTTGTGAAAAGCTAATAAACACATTTTAAAAATTGCTTCTGCTCTCTCCCCTAAACATAGTAAGATTGGCTCCTACTCAATTGACATATTTAATTTACCTACAAGCCCCTCATAAAGTGCACTGGATGTGTAAACTAATTGCTACTAGTTGGTCTGCAGCATAATTGTGCCACAAACATAAGTAGCCCCTTAACCATGTCTCAGGCCTGCAATTGCAGAACCTGTGTGTGTAGTTTCACTGCCACTTTAACTTGAGATTTAAAAATACTTGCCAAGCCTTAAACTCCCATTTTATTACATATAAGTCACTCCTAAAGTAGACCCCCGGTTAGCCCATAACACAGGGTGCTATATAAGTAAAAGGCAGAAAATGTACTTGTAAATTTTAAATGTCCTGATACTGAAAACCCCCCAACATTGATTTTTACTATTGTGAAGCCTGCTCCACTCATAGGCCAGCATTGGAAATTCCCATATATACTTTCTGATCCCAAAGGAGTGGTGTTGTCATGTTTGGCTTGTTTGGATTGATGAGAAATCCTGCTTACTGTTAAAGTTGGATTTAACATTGCTATTTCAGAAATGCCACTTTTAGAAAGTAGCAATTGTTCTGTTCTTACTGCTCTCTATACCTTACAGCCTGACTCCAATCCATGTTTGGTCTGTGCTGGTCAGCTACCCTTGTGCATGCCATCTAGACAGCGATTAACACAGGACACTCAGCTGCATCTGCATTCCTCAGCATACTCATGGGTCTTCCAGGGCAGGAAGGGTAGAGGGGCTCTCACTCACACTTCATGAAGAAGAGACCTGACCCCACACAAAGGACTGAATACCTACCGAGATCTCCTGGCAGACAGGCCTGGGGTGAAAGGGGAACTCGAGCACTTCACAACCACTCTTTGCAGTTTCCCCCACTTCAAAGCCACATTTGGGTATAAGTACTGGGGCTCTCACACCCTCAAATCGGACACTTCTGGACCTACACCTAGACTTTGTCAGAAGGACTGCGGTGCATGCTCAAAGTACTCAACTGAACTGCTTTTCTAGACAGACTGCATTTCTGCTTGTTGCCCTGCTGGCTGCTGCTCCCTGGCAATGCTGGAAATACTCTGTCTTCCTACCACAATTGATCTCCAAGGGCTTGTTAGCTTGCCT
This sequence comes from Pleurodeles waltl, assembly GCF_031143425.1. Classification (NCBI taxonomy): domain Eukaryota; kingdom Metazoa; phylum Chordata; class Amphibia; order Caudata; family Salamandridae; genus Pleurodeles; species Pleurodeles waltl. Next base: position 573,465,518 of record NC_090438.1, read on the forward strand.
CCTGTTCCCAAGTTTCTGGGACATCAAAGACTTGAACCATCTGCACCTGGACTCTACAAGCTGTGAGTCTGCCCTGCCTTGGAAGTGGGCCTAAGGTGCTCTATCTTCTCTGGTGTCCATTGGAACTGACATAAAGTAATGCAAAGCCTCGCAAAGCCTCGCCGTGCAGCTGGTAGCCATCGAAAACGATGCACAGTGACACCAAGCTCTGCAAAGCTTCACCTCACGGCTCCCCAGGATAGATGCAAAGCGATATCAATCACCAGAGAGCCTTGTCGCACAGCTTACTGGGTTCAATGCAAAGCAACGCCAAGCCCCACAAGGCCTTGCCTCACAGCTTCTTGGAACCGATGCCGGATGTCGTGAAGCCTCGCATAACAATGCTGTGCAGACTGTGTACCAGGATTTAACATACTGTATTCAGTGGGCTCAAGTGGGTCCCTGTTGCCAGCCTATGCTCCATTGCGGTTGGCCTGGACTTGTGGCTTTGTCCCGGTCTAGCGCGACCAGATAACCACAGTTGGCGGTATTTTCACCTAAAACTTTAAATTTGAACATCTCAGGATCTACATATTGGATTTTTGTCATTGTGGTCTTGTTTCATTAGTACAACCATAATGTCACTTTCTAACCTGGTGTGGAGTCTTTTTGTGGTGTTTTCACTGTGTTACTGTATGAGTTATTGCACAAATACTTTACATATTGCCTCCTATGTTAAGCCTACCTGCTCTGTGCCAAGCTACCAGAGGGTGAACACAGGATAATTTAGGTTGTGTGACCTTACTACCTGACTAGGATTGTGGTCCCTACTTCAACAGGGTTCATACCTCTGCCAACTAGAAGGACAATTTATAACAGTCTCTGTTTGTAAAGAGGACTTTTAAAGGATTATCATCAGGCATAGAACAAGACTTATGGGCAAGTAGTTTCTCAAGCTATTTGACATAATTATAGATTTCCAAATAGGACTGTGGGTGTGAGCTCTCTTTTATGATGCTCTACACATTCCCTATTTGAGAGTCAGTAACACTAATTGGATTGTGAATAGCTTTATTGCTAGTGAAAACAGTAGGACAGAAGATTTGAGGATGACATTTCCACTGAGTCGTAGATTTTAGGTAAACAAGGATGATGATGAAGTCTGTGTGCCTAGAGTGACTTGAAACAGGGCCACTCTGGTATGTCTTGGAGAAATGGAAGTAACAATTGAGGAGTATACCACACTGGTATGTCTTGGAGGAATGGAAGCAACGATTGAGGAGTATGAGCTAGATTCAATGTGTTGTTTATTTGTGTGCATTTTCTCAATGAATCGTAATTAATAATCCATTCATAGCTGTTGAATTTTCTACAGAGCATAGGTTGTATGTGGTTTGCGAGTGAGTAGGTACAATATTTAGTTGATTGGGCCTTTTTTTATATGGCCCTCTTACAGTTGCTGATGAAAGGCTGTCATTTCAGGCAGAGGTAGCGTTTCTGCATATATTTTGAACACTCTTTAGTAGAGCTGCATCAGTGATAGATTTAGTCTTGGACTGACGATTTCCAATTCTCCACTGACTATTTCACATTTGTTTAAATTATGTATGGATTTTTTTGGCTCGATGGTTGTGAATTTGTGTGACACGTGATTTTTTATGTTTGCTTTTAGGGTAAGGTAGCATGTGGTCGGTCATCTGTAGTGTCACAATTGACTGCCAAAATTAAATGAGAAGTACGGGAGAAGTGTGTAATTTAAAATGACTTAGTTTAATGTTCTTAGGTTGTCCATTGTGTGTGGTGGTTAAAAAGTGTTTTTTATTGTATGGTTGTCAATCTGCTTACGATTGTTACAAGTATGTGGTACCTTGGGGTCAGTTAAACAAGGTTGCCTTTATTATGATTAGAGGCTGCTGTGTAAAGTCTGGTGTCTTAACTGGTGAGAAAGTCAAACGGGGCATTTTTGGAGCATTTTAAGGTCCTGAGATTAAAAATAGAATTAGAAGAAATAATTAGAGGATGTTTAGATCGTGTGCATGTGGCTCTGTACCAAGAAAAATCATTACTTTATTTGAGCAAAGATATTGCCAGGCATGCAGCAGCTACACATGATAAGTTGAGTAAATTGGCCAGGAAATATGAAGTTGATCTTTCAAAGAGTGTTCCATTGCAGAAAAGTTGCAGGGTACAATTAGATGATGAGGCAATTGAGACAATGTATTCTTCAGGAATGTGATTACACATTTTTTAATTGGTAAAATGCATTTCTAAATGGAGTGACTTTGAATAATTAGAGAGCCAAATGGACAAAGAAACATGAAAAGAGAAAGAAACAGTCAGAGGCAGCTGAAGTAAGAGGAAAGTCATATTTAGGTCCCCTGTATGAAGGAGAAGCTTTGGTTTATCCATCAAGAGAGGTACATGGAGGGGGATATGTTCATGTGCCTTGGAGTAGGGGATGTTTTACAGCATTTATGAACAATTTCCCAACATTTGGAGCAAACCCTATGCTGTAGTACATACAAATTGATAGATCTTTTAATTTTGAAAGTGCTGTGGATGGATTTTAATACATTCTTTCACATAGTTCTTCCAAATGATTTGTGGGTTGAATGCAATATTGCTCTACATTAGGCAAGCACAGAGCCACCAAGAAAGGCTCACACTAATGCACCATATCCTAATGTGATGAATAGATACAATGAGGTGACTACTTTCCTGGAAGATAGAGTTCCTTCAAAGGTTTTGGATTATGTGAGGCTGAATAGAATTCAGCAAGAGATGTAAAAGTCAACGCATGAATACAATGAACAGTTGTTGAAGGCAATCCAGGAGCACACTAGTCAATCGCACCTTGAGCCAAGTGATATGGGATTTTTATATCATGGTTTTCTGAGACCTGTGATTAGTCAGCATATGGAGCAGAATGTTCTTTTCTGGCAGACAAAGTCATTGGATGAGATTCTGAAATATTTAAAGTATTGTAGTGAGGGACAGGAGATGATGCAAATGAAATCTAAGGAGAAATTTATGTGAGTTGAGACTAAAAAGGCACAGGCAGGTTTTCAGAATCAGTTGTTTGCAGGAAATGGTAGTGCAATGCAATGGGCTGGTTTTCAGAATGACACATAAGGAGATGCGTTTTAAGCTGAACTTCAAGGTTTTGAAGGAGGTATGGTTGCTGCTTAGAGTAGAGGTCAGGGAGTTCTGATTGATCTGGATTCTAGTGTAGATACTACAACGCTGACGAGCATGAGTCCTTGTCACTTCTTTACCAAAATCAAGCATCGGAAGAGGGAGTGTAGACTGAATTCAGATAGAATGAGTGGTTATAACCAAATGCAAGGAGGAAATCAGATGCAAATGAAGAATGTACCTGTTCAGTAAATGCAAGTGACAGTGCAGGCACAGGTTTCAATGAAGCAGGTCCCGCAAGCCCAGATGGCACCACAAAATGTAGGCAACCACAGATTTTGCATGAATTAGATGCCTAGAGTAAATACAAATTCATTTCAGGCCTAGAACCAGAACGTATTTCAACAGTTACCTATGTTGGACAGTGAGAACTTTGGCTCTGACAATTTCCAATGATAGTGCCTGGCAAGGGGGAGGGGATTGTGTACTGGTGTAGCCTTAAAGGTAGACCAGATTAGACAATTTGTAAATGGTGAGGTAAACAGCTGTCATTTCTTATTGACACTGGAGCTACCTGTTCCACTGTTAGAACAGTGGAAGTCCCATATCTATCCCTCTTGGGAAAGAAGATCCGAGCTGTTGGTAATACAGATAAACTGATCTCAAACCCTGTTTTAAAAGAAGTTTCTGTTGAAATATGCTCATTTGAAGAAAAGCACCAGTTTGTTTTGTGTGATTCGAGTCCTGTAAACCTGCTAGGAAGAGATTTGTTGTGTGTCGTAAATTGCACAATCTAGTGAACACAGATGAAGGGAGTTTCAGCACGGTGCTGATTTTCACAAGGGACTAATGAAAGCCCTTCTATTTTCAATCTAATTTTGAAGAAAAAAAATCTTGAGTTTCTGCAGATGCCTTGTGATTCAGTTTTTGTGCAGTATATCAATGACCTACTTGTAGCATCGAACACAAGAGAAGCTTGCAAACAAGATACCATTGCTCTGTACAATCAACTGGCTGAGTGTGGAATAAAGGGTCCCTGAGCATATTGCAATACTGCCAAAAGAAGTCCAATACCTGGGACATATAATTGAAATAGGAATGAGAAAGGTGTCACAGGAAAGGGTAGAGACAATTTCCAAGAATTAATCCACCCAGAACTCAGAGAGAAGTACGAATGTTCTTGGTTATCAGTGGCTGCTATAGACAGCGGATACCAAACTTTGCCCTAGTGGCTAAGCCTTTACTGTGGCTGACACACAAGGATGTGCCTGATCCATTTCTATGGTATCGCAAATGTTTGAAGGCTTTCCCAGTGCTGAGAGAAAGTCTCTGTCGTGCCCCAGTGCTAGGAATGCCAGATTACAATAAAATGTTAATGTAATTATGCAGTGAGATGGAGGGCTGCACTCTCTCAGTACTTACTCAGATGCACAGTGAGTCTAGAAGATCTGTGGCATACTTTTCAATTACCCATGGCCCCATGTCTGCCTGATTGTTTCAAATTGGTGGCAGCTGTTGATGTCAGCATAGAGAGGTATGATAGCATAGTGATGGAACGTCCTTTAGCTGTTATGGTCCCTCACCCTGTGGAAACCAAATACATGACAAACTATGGACTTACAAAATATGAGATGTAAATCCTCACATTGGAAAATGTGACATTGAAAAGATGCAAGCTTTTAAATCCAGGTACTCTGCTACTACTGCCTGAGAGTGATGTAATTGATGATTTTGAGCATGATTGTCTAGATTTCACGTACTTATGCACCAAGGTCAGACATAAAAGATGAACCATTGATTGAGCCTGATTATGTCATCTTTGTGGATGGCTGATGTCTAAGAAGTTGTCCTGATAGCAGCTTACACTGTCTGTGCAATTCAAGAAGTTGTAGAAACTTCATGGCTTTGTGGTGTTAACACTGCCTGAGTTGCAGAACTGATTACTAGAGTTTATTGTTTAACAGCTCAAATGAAAGTGACTATATTTACAGATAGTCAGAAAGGCTTTGGCGTGGTACATGATTTCGGACTATTATGGCCACTAATGGGTTTCATGACTTCATCTCGATCACCTATCAGAGACAGCGGACATGTGCAGAAATTGCGAGAGGCACTGCAGCATCCAACTGTAATTGCAGTTGTTAAATGTGCAGCTCTCAAATGTTGCAATTAATACCTCACAGTCAGAAACAGATACGCTGATGAAGTTGCATGTTATTGGGCACTTGTGGCCTGCACATTTAATGGAACATACACTAATGAATCTGAGCAGCACACTGTCTTTTCAATGTTGATGTCTATAGCAGATACATGGGATGGGTTCAAGATGTTGCAGGAAAATATTTCAGAAGCAGAACAGCAGGGTTTGATCAGAGCAGGATGTTGAAAAGATGCAAATGACATTTGTATTTCACCAGATGGCAAACCAGTGTTACCAAACAGTCTATTGTACCCCTTGACATGACATTTCCATGGTCCCATACATTTAGGGAGGGGTGAAATGGTGAGATTGTTTTGACAGGTTCAGGATCCTTGATTGTGTAACACGTCAACAAATGCATCTAGGGAAAAGAACACCAGTTGTATGCTATGTAGGGTGGTCTCTTCAACAAAATGAAGATGGATTTTTATCAAAATGCCTGTGTATAATGGGCTGATATAAATGTCCTAGTTATACTGTGCATTTTCTATCGATGGGTTGAAGCCTACCAAACACGTACAAATGATAGTCTCACTGTAGTACAACTGCTGTTGAGGGAGGTAATACCCAGGAATGGGATGCTAGTTTTTCTTGAGTCGGATCGTGCGACTCATTTGAAAAAAGAGCTCCTCAGGATGTTGTGTGCAGCATTACAAGTGGAGCAGAAACTACATTGTGGCTATTGTCCAGAGGCGTATGGGATAACAGCTTAATGGGGCCACAAAGACCTGATTGGCGAAAGTCTGTGCATCCACTTAATTGAAATGGTCTGATGCTTTGCCTTTGGTGTAAATGTGTCTTCAAAGTACACCTGATAGGAAGAGAGGATTATCATCACATGAAATATTGATGGGGTGTGCAATGGGATTGCCTGCTGTACTGCAAACACACTTGTGAACATTATAGATTGCATGATTCTTGGTTACTACAAAGGATTGGCTGATGTGGTACGTTCTGCTTCTCCACAGGTTGAAGCTGTCACTGTGAATCCGCATCAAGATCAATGTCACAACTTCAGCCCCGGAGCCTGGGTGCTGATACAAAAGTAGGTAAGGAAGTCATGCATGGAGTTGAGGTAGAAAGGCCCCTATCAGGTGATTTTAATCACAAATTCTGCTGTTAAATGTGCAGGAGTACCAAACTGGGTGCATGCAAAACATACTCTGAGAATCAGAGACCTATATGAAGAAACTTTGTTCTTTTGGCCATAATCAATAGCACTGGTGAATGTACCATTGCAAGTTGTATAAGAACAAGGAGTAATACTGCAAGAGGCACACAAGCAAGGAGAAGGGGGTGAAGAGCTATAGACAAGTGAAGAAATCCAGTTTCCTGAGATCCCACAAAGTGACATTGACATTTCTGGTGAAGAAGAAAGAGAAGCAAGTGTTCCACCTGAAGTGACAGTTGAGTAAACACCAGAACAACAAGAAGATCCAGGTGAAGGGACAAGTACTGGATCAAGAAGAGTGACCTACAATGCTGAATGGCCAAGAACCAATGGTTGAAAGAAATTGAGATCAAGTGTGTCAGTAGAACGCATACTGCCAACAATTGCTGAGAAGGCAGAGTCAAGCGTATAAATGACACAAAAGGAGAAGATCAACAAACACCCAAGAGATCAAAGAGAGCAAGAGTACCTTATGGGAGGTATTATGGGAGGTATTCTGCACCTGAATGGCCTTACTATGTGAACTGAGTGCTAAATGCCCCAATATCAGATTTTCTTCATTTGAATAAAGAGCTGCCTGAAACACATTGATGTCATAATGAGTCTGGAATTGTGAAACATTGCTGAAAAAGATTTCTAAAATAAACAAAAAGTTGTCTCTAGAACTTTATTAAATGAGATATGCCATGATCTGAAATAGAAACTAATAAGCTGCTAAACAAAAAGAAGTAAGAAAATTTCCCTAGGCCCAAAGCTGCGGTAGAAGAGTCGGGATAACATTTTAGAAGAAGACAGAGTAGGATTAAGGATAAGTATATAAACATTGCTGTGAATACACCTGGCAAGAAGTAGCTGAACTAAAAGAAACTTCTAGTATCTAAGTAAGAGCATAGCAGCGATAGCTCTTCTCTGCCCATATTAGTTCCTGGAAGAAAGCTCCAGCCCCATACTTGAATAACAAGCATTGGTTTGTCTGTGGTGTGCTGGCAGTCCTCCCAAGTGGCTGAAGTTACAAGACCAAGTTCAGCAGAGCTGGAACAACATAGTATAGCCTGAGACGGATGGCTGAAACATCCACTCCAACCTTATTTTGCCAGTGGGGTGTTTTTATAGCAAAACGTGTTGAGTTCTGAGAACTGGCCTTACATAATAATGCATCTTTCTGTGTAAGGTGGACTTGGTACTTTTGGACAGGCAATACTTGGTAGATTATCATGTACAGCCTTGAGCAGAGGCACAAGATGAAATGTTGTACAGAAGAATTAATAATAATTCCTGCATGGAAATGCACCTGATAAAATATTATAGAGCATTCCCCCTAAAATGAAGCCATGCTAAAATATTAAAATGGAATAAATGAAATAAACTAAGTAAAAGGGCACAGACCTCAGGTCTGAAGCTAAAGTATGTGTGTCCAAGCAAAACACTAAAATGAACCCACAAAAAACTTCAGTTTTCTTAAGCAGAGTGAATGATGAGTACACTTTCAGAGTTATCCAAAGTATTGATAAGAATGATTCAATTACACATTGTTGTCAATGGACTATTGTTTCTTTGGTGAAATGACGATGAAATGTTCCAGTTCCCATAAAGACTACAAAATCTGATTGGCTAATGAGAAAAAGAAAAAGAAATATGTTGCAAAAGTTTAGACATGTTATTTTATATTAGTGTATGTTCCTAGAGTAGGTTTAGACACAAGCACAGACACTCCTGCTGAGATACATTCTCAGGCACCTCTTTCCAGGCTTTCTCTGTGAGACACTATGATGGGTCATGGTCTCATTCACTTTACTGCCCAAATCCATACTGCTCTGACACTTTACTAAATCTCATGAACTTTTCTTTATGGGAAGTTCTGATTTGATTGATAACTGATATCTGCTTGAGCATCTCTATTTGGAGCTCTTTATCAGTTCTGACTGACACCATTTTTCTCATTATTCCCAATCCATCCTGAGACTTAAACTAGGGAACCTTTCATTCATGGAATACACTTAATACATATATTCTGTTATTGACTAGTTATGACATTATATGCTGAGTTCAATAAAGATTGAGCAGCTAGAACAACATTTGAATAAAGTTGTTGAACTCACACCAACTCTCATCACTGACTGAAAAATATTAATTGAAATTATGATGATTATTTGATGTGCAGCTCCTGGTTAACCTCATCTATGTCTAAGGTCTGTTGCCTGTGATTTGGGGGTTTCTATCTGGATGAGTTTGTAAACCTGACTTCGTAAACCAATATTTGGGGTTGTCCATGACAAAACTTATGTAGTCAATAAATCCAAGGATAATCCCAGACCTGATTAGAAATATGACACGTTCTGCATGAAATTATTATAAATTTATATATGGGGGGCCCGTGGACCCCCACACCCTGGGGACCGCCACCCCCGGTGTTTGTATTGTATAATAATATGTGGGGGGGATGAGGGTCTGTGAGTTTCGTAGTGTGAGTCTCTGAGTGGGTGTGTGAGTGGGTGTGTGTCTCTGAGTGGGTGAATGAGTCTTTAATTGGATGTGTGAGTGGATGTATGACTCTTTGAGTAGGTGTTCGAGTGGATGCATGACTGTCAGAGTGGGTCTCTGAGTAGATACGTGATTGTCTGAGTGTGTCTATGATTGCGTGCATGAGTGTCTGAGTGGGTCTGTGAATGGGTGTGTGAGTCTTAAGGTGGGTCTGTGAGTGGGTGTGTGAGCCTGACTGGGTCTGTGAGTGGGTGCATGAATATCTGCGAGGGTCTGTGAGTGAGTATATGGGTCTCTGAGGGGGTCTGAGAGTAAGTGCATGAGTGTCTAAGTGCATCTGTGAATGGGTACCCCTTATTTTTATTGTTGAGTGACACCTCCTATTATAAGTGAATTATGATGAACCCCACTCAATAATTACAACGGATGAACCTGGAGCATGACGCAGGAGGCAGAGGTTGCCGAATGGATTACTCATCAAGAAGCGGAATTCCTAGACATCAAGGAACCACGAATCCCTCATTTTTATTGTCTACCCAAGATACATCAGGGAACCCTATAAACCTCCCAGATAAATTGCTCCCCTCCTGATTTCCTTTGTTGCATGTAAGTACAGCATCCAACTGTTGGGTGACTCCTCTCTTTCTTGTTCCTCCTTTCTTTGTTATAAGCATCATTGTGACTCAACATAATCATGTCGGACCTTCAGGGTTTGAGTTTTGATGAAGATACTGTTCAAGCTATACTCCAACTTCCCTTGATCTTAGGGTAGGATAGCAGTGGACCATCAAGAAGCTCAAAAGAAGACTGGCATAAACTGTCATCCTTGAAAAAGGAATGAATCAAAACGATTTCACAAGGCACATTCATGATGGAATATCTAAGAGCTAATATTGCTCCTAATTGGTTCATAGTTACCAATGTACCCCAGATTTTTCTGCAAAATCTACAATTTAGAAATGATTGAGCACAAATAGCCTGGAAGTGTACCCGAGATTGGTTGGTCTTTGTTAGACCTGACAGCCTTAGGTTGGTCACCCTCAACTTTTTGTTTGCCTCCCTCCACTTTTTAACACTGGTTTTGCTGGTTTTAGGACTCTGCGAACTGTACCTCTATTAACCAGTGCTAAAGTGCATATGAGCACTCCCTTAAACCATGGTGACATTGGCTTATACCCAATTTGCTTATTTTATTTACTCATAAGTCCCTAGTAAAGTGCACTATATGTGCCCAGGACTTGTAGATTAAATGCTACTAGTGGGCCTGCAGCACTGATTGTGCCACCCACGTATGCAGCCCCTTAACCATGTCTCAGGCCTGCCATTGCAAGGACTGTGTGTGCAGTTTCACTGCCAATTCGACTTGGCATTTAAAAATACTTGCCACACCTTAAACTCCCCTTTTTCTACATATAAGTCATCCCTAAGATAGGCCCTAGGTAACCCATAGGGCAGGGTGCTATGTAAGTAAAAAGGTAGGACTTGAACATGTGTGTTCTACATGGCCTGGTAGCGCAAAACTCCTAAATTTGTTTTACACTGCTGTGAGGCCTGCTCCTTTCATAAGCTAAAACTAAGGTACCCTCATAAACTGTTTGAGTGGTAGATTCTGATTAGAAAGGTGTAAATAGGTCATATTTTGTATGGCCAGAATGGTAATACAAACTCCTGCTGAGTTGGATTTTATATTACTATTTTAGAAATGCCACTTTTAGAAAGGGAACATTTATTTGCCCTTAAAACCTTCTGTGCCTTACAATCCATGTCTATGCTGGGCTGGTTGACAGCTCCCTTGTGCATTTTACCCAGACAACCACAGACACAGGATGCTTAGTCACATCTGCACACATCTGCATACTGAATGGGTCTTTCGGGGCTGGAAGGGTGGAGGGCCTGACACTTATATTTCAAAGGACAGCGGCCTGCCCTCACACAATGGACTGCCAATTGTGCAGGATTGTACTGAAAGGGACCTTGTGCACTTCTAAACCACTCTTTGAAATCTCCCCCACTTCAAAGGCACATTTGGGTATATAAACTGTGTTCCTGACCCTACCGACTCAGACACTTCTTTACAAGATACCTCCTATGAAAGAAACTCTGAACCAGAACCTGCAACCTATCAAGAGAAGCTGACTGGCTGCCCAAAGGACTCACCTGGACTGCTTTGCTGTAAAGGACTGCTGCCTTGCTGCCCTCTGGCTCTGCTGAGAAGTGCTCTTCAAGGGCTTGGATTGAGCTTGCATCCTGTTTCCTGAAGTCTCAGGGCCAAAAAGACTTCATCTCTGCAAAGAACACCATATGTGGTGAAAATCGATGCACAGCCTGCCAGAATCGACGCACAGCCTGCCCAGCAGTGAGAAAATCACTGCATCGCCGAACCGGAATGACGCAGCCCGGCTCCTGAGTGGAGATTGACGCAGCACCAGCGTTGCGACATGAAATTCGATGCACGGCCCACCAGATTGGTGCATTGTTGAACCGGAACGACGCAGCCCAACTTCCTGCGAGAAGAATCGACCCAGTGCCTGCCGTACAACAGAAATGTCCCCACGTCGCCCACCGTATCGACACAGCTCCTGTGACTTTGCCCTGCACACCCAGGATTTCTCTGCATTGTCCCCGGGGCATCCGAATACCCTGCAACCCAAAGAGGATTCAAGCCTGCACGCCAGAAATTAATGCAAAGTCCTTGCTGCGTTGAAAAGCATTGATGCATCGTCTGTGTGTGCCCAAAGAAACCGACTCACACTTCCCTGTTTTCAATGCATCTCCTCCTCTGGTGTCTTGTGCTGATAATTTAGACGCAAAACAGGTACTTTGTGCTTGCAAGAGACACTTGTTGCTTTTTAAGAATTTAAACCTCACCTTATCATTACAAAAGTGAGATTTCAACTTGTACTTATCAAATCATGATCGTTTTGACCTTAATCTACTCAGATAAATGTTCAATATTTTCCTAAACCTGTGTGGTGTATTTTTGTGGTGCTTATACTGTGTTATTGCATGATTTATTGCACAAATACTTTACACATGGCCTTCTAAGTTAAGCCTGACTGCTCAGTGCAAAGCTATCAGAGGGTGGGCACAGGATAATGTGGATTGTGTGTGATTTACCCTGACTAGAGTGAGGGTCCTTGCTTGGACAGGGGGTAACCTGACTGCCAACCAAAGACCCCATTTCTAACAGTCTTGATCATTAACAACTCCAAAAGACTGGCTGACTCAATTACCATAGAAATTTCCATGATGGAGACCTCCATTAAGGTGACAATACAGATAACCCAGTTGTGAGAAAACAGGGCTGATTGCAGAGGCCCCCTAACTTGTTGCCCCCATTTTTCACTTTTTTGCTGGTGTTTTCCTGACTCTGATGGTGCCCTGGGCACTGCTAACCAGTCCCAGGGCCTGTGCTCTGTATAAAATAATTAGGCAAATTATAATTGGCTATGTCAACCTACCTATAAGTTCCTAATATATGGAAGGGCATGTAGGTTTAGGAACCCCAGCATACGTAGTGCACCCATAGGTGGAACTGCTGCGGTGCCCAGTGTCACTTTAAAGGCAGGCCTGCCTTGCGGGCTTCTTTATGCAAATTCAACTTTGGAATTAGAAGTACTTCCAAAGTCTTAAACTACCTTATTTTTACATATATGCTACTCCTATGGTGTGCCCTATGTGCCCCTAGGTCTGGGTGCCATGTAACTGTAAGCAGGGACCTTATAAAAATAGTTTTAGAAGCCTCAGTGAGGTAAACCAGCCAAATTCATTTTTTCCCTCATTGTAATGAATAACCTTCGCAGCCTAGAATTGGGAGACTTTATTTTAATTTACAAAGTCCCCTTAAGTGTCAGATACCTCAAGCTTGGTATCAAATAAATTGTTACAATAAATCCCACAACTTGCAATTGTTGGATTTAATATAACTCGTTCAGGTAAAGAGTTTTAAACTCTACCTAAAAAATTGCCAACTTCAGCCCTGTAGTGCTCTGCTCTGATTGGCCAGCCTCTTGCAGCCTGGCCAGGCTGCCTTGATGAGGTGTAATGTAGCCTGGGCTGAACAAAAAGGAATGTGTCTTGGGGAGGAGAACTTCCCTCAGCAGATGGAGAAGCAGGAATTGGGGAGGGCTGCCAAACTGTTCTTCAAAGGCAGGGAAGGACATCTGGAGCAACCCAGCACCTCTCTCACATCCTGCATCCCCAGACAATTAGGTGCCCTCTTGATTAGATTAGGAGAGGGCAGAAGAGAGGAGTGTTTAGGATTTTTAGCCACACCAGAGGGTTGGCTCAGCCAGATGTAACCTCCAAAAATCAGTTTCAGCCATGATGGATTTTTGAAGAATGTTGCTCCCTGGGATTGATTTTTTTTCCACACTTCCCAGGAAGTGGTCATCACAGGGGGACGGACCCTGCGTCTGACTGGAGAACCAGGACCCCCTTGTTTTTCACCCAGGAGCAAGGATATATGTGGCGGAGCTGCACCCACACCTCCCTTACCTACCAGATCCCAAGAAGGAAGAACATCAGAAGAAGATGGACTGCCCTGCTGGACCCCTGTCCTACACCTGGACACTGCGCTCTGAAGGACTGCACCAGCTGCACACTTGGGCTTCACCACTAAAAGGACTTTGCCTGTCTTCTACTGTTTCAAGAAGGAACTCCCTGTTTGCTACAGGTACAAAGGAGCTGCCCAGAGTCCCCTGCATCAAGTCCTGCAAGCAGAGCCCAGCTGACCAGCGTCCAGTGGCCATTTGAGTATTCTGGCCTGGTGCATTCTGGGAATTGTATGTCCCAACTCCTGAGGAGCATCTCAGAGCTTCCTGAACCTTGGATAAAGTTATGGCACTTCAAGGACCCAAATAGGACCTCTGGAAGAAGATCCAGAAGTTTGAAGACATTTGGAGAAACTCCATAAGTTGAAGAGGTGCACTGTGGGAGTTGTAGTCACAGACCCCAAGAGGCAAACCAGATCCTTTGAACCTTTGGTTGGTGTTGTGGACCACTTTCCTGAATCATGAAATACTTCTGAAAGTAAGTGTAACATTGTTACCTCATGGGTGGCCTGAACTCTGGACTTTGTCCCTTTCCAGTGTGACCTTTTTTTTTTTAACCCTTTGAGCGCTAGTTGCTTCTACGCACTAGAAAACATTAATTATTTGAAAAATCATATCTCTGGTTCCCCTTATCCCATTTTAATTGTTTTGGTGTCATTTTAAAGATAAAAATATAATCAATGTTTATAAATTGGTGTTGGATTTTTATTGTGTTTTGTGTATTTACGTTTTTGTGATTTTTAAATGCTTCACACATTTGTCTCCTAGGTTAAGCCTTGTTGCTCGTTGCCAAGCTACCAAGGGTTGAGCTGGGTTTAATTTATTGAGCCCTAACTGGACCTAAGTGGAGGATAGTGGCCTAGTGCTAGGTGTAGGCACTTACCTACCCTTACCAATAACCCATTTTCCAACACCAGTTTAATACACATTTGGCAGAAATTAACTTAAACTTATTGGAACTAAAGAAATCTAACCCGTCAAAAGATTGCTAAATTACAGAAAGATATAAAGAAATTCAGATGGGAAAAAGTGTACCCATACATGAAGGATGACTACAAACAGGGAGGAGAGATGGAGTCCTCAGATGAATCAGGGAGCCCACCCCAAAAACCTTGTCAATATAATTAAAGCTCAAGTTCAAATGGCTGGAGTAGTGATGAGGAGTGGAGGAATAATACCAACCAGCATTAAGCATAGATGAGTACTGGACCCCACTCCTGTACCTGCAATTTCCCTTGTGGCACCATCCTCTGTACCCTTTCTTCCAACCACCTTCACAATTACCATATGCTCCGTATTTAGGAAGAGGCCAGGGAAGAGGCAGAGGAAGAAACAGAGGAGGAGGAAAGAATGTGCACTACTTCCATTTCCTGTGAAAGTCATTGAAAAAGCAGTCAACAGCCAACTCACCACGTTTTTAGAAGACCACAACATCCTCAACATCTCCCAATCCAGATTCAGGTCAAACCACAGCACTGAAACAGCCCTCCTGCCACAACAGATGACATCTGCTCCCTACTGGACAAGGGAGAGACAGCGGCACTCATCCTACTTGACCTCTCAGCAGCTTTCGACACAGTCTCCCATTACACCCTGATAAGAAGACTCCACGAAGCCGGCAACAGAAACAAGGCCCTCGACTGGATCCAATCCTTTCTCTCCGGCAGAACGCAATGAGTGAGATTCGCCCCCTTCCTTGCAGATCCCACACCCACCACCTACAGAGTGCCCCAGGGATCCACCCTCTGCCCCATGCCGTTCAATGTCTACATGGCCTCCCTAGCCACCATTGTCAAAAGCTACGGAATAAATATCATCGCCTACGCCAACACCCAACTCATCCTCTCCCTCTCCAACGAACCCGACAAAGCCAGACACAACTTCCACAAAGGCTTGAAAGCAGTCGCCAACTGGATGACAGACAGCTGCCTTCAACTCAACATAAACAAGACAGAAGTACTCATCAGGGGCCCTCGACCCAACGCATGGAGCGACTCCTGGTGGCCCCCCCTGGAAAACCCACCTACCCTCCCGCCAGCCAAGCCAGCAACCTCAGAATCATCCTGGACCCCGACCTCAGCATGAACCATCAGATCAACTCAGTCACCTCCACCTGCTTCTGCACCTTCCACCTCCTACGCAAGACCTTCAAATGGATTACTCTCGAACATAGAAAGACCGTCATATATGCCCTCATCACCAGCAGACTGGATTACGGCAACGTACTCTACGTCGGAATCAACAAAAAACTCAAACGCAAATTGCAAAACATCTAGAATGCTGCCGCCAGACTGATCATCGACCTACCCCGACACTGCCACATCTCGCAACACCTACGTACACTGCACTGGCTCCCCACAGAGAAAAGAATCACTTTCAAGATCCTCACCCACGCACACAAACCCTCCACAACACCGGACCAGCCTACCTTAACCAGCGACTCAACTTCCACGTACTCCACAGGGCCCTATGCTCAGCCCAGCTCTCTCTCGCAGAAGTACCCCACATCAGGAAAACCAGAACAGGAGGACGCTCCTTCTCCCATCTCGCAGCCACCGCCTGGAACACCCTACCCATCCATATCAGACAAACCACCTCCCTCCTCAGCTTCACGAACGAACTGAAGACATGGCTTTTTTAATCCACTCGACCTGTACACGCTACACTCCCCCCTTAGCTCCGTGAGACCCTAACGGGTGAGTAGCTGCACTTTATATACACCGATTGATTGATTGATTGGGAACCAGAAGAAGCACAGATGGCAACCAGGAGCCGCAGCGGAGTACCTGTGAAGAAGTCCTAGTCATCAATCTATCCAGCAAAACACTTACTTCTACAGAGCTTAAAATCTTGAATAAAGGTTTGGGTTTTGTTCCTACACCTAAAGAGGATTTCCTCTGACTGAACTGTGAAGTAGCATCACTGTTCAGAAAGGTCCGCCTACATTTTTTCTTCAAAGATTGCCTAGCAGCATTCAGACAGGAGATACCAACTTAAGGAATCCCTCCACCTTCATGCCATCCCCTAATATGGTACCCATTGAAGTTGTTACTTTTGAAAAGGTAGTACGCCATGATATTGAACTATTGCAACCCAGAATCTTTCAGGTGTTGAGAATCAGGGAATCAGCTCATTATCCCTGAACACAGAGATCACTATCACACCTGCTAATAACGGAGGAGCCATACTGATTTTGGACGCTGCATCCTACAGACGAGAGTGTTTGAGGTTGTTGAGTGACACCTACTATTATGAGTGCATTACAGTGAACCCCACTCAACAATTACAACGGATGATCCAGAGCATGATGAAGGAGGCAGAGGTAGCTGGATGGATTACTCACCAAGAGGCAGAATTCCTAGACACCAAGGAACCATGAGTCCTTTATTTTTATTGTCTTCCCAAGATACATAAGGGGACCCCCCTCCAGGACGTCCAATAGTGTCAGGCATATGGTCCATACTCGCACCCTTGTCCAAATTTTGTGATCTTTTTTCTACAATCGATAGTGCAGCAGACCTCCACTTTCCTAAAGGATACTAAGGATGTCTTGGTCCTTTTGGACTAAATCAATGCATGTGGCTCCACTGACATGCTGATATGCCTTGATGTTGAGTCCCTGTACACTAATATAACCCAGTAAAATACTCTTGAGGTAGACAAGATACTTTCCTCAACTACATGGGTTTGTAAGACTCCAATTCGATTTATCCTGGAATGCCCCATTCTAGCTCTGAAAGAGAACTTTTTCCAGTTTGAAGAACAACTATACCATCAGACACAGGGGATGTCTATTGGTAGTACACTTGCTCATAGTCTGGCCTGTTTATATATGTATTCCTTTGAGAAGCGCATTATCTTGGTGTCTCCACACCCTTTTACTTCCAATATCCAACTCTGGCGGAGATACATAGATGATATCCTCGTAGTCTGGAGGGGCGACAAAGAACAGGCGATACGATTTGTTGATTGGGTTTGTACCTTGGACCAACATTTACACTTCACCACTACCAACTCAAACTAGGAAGTGGCCTTTCTGGACCTTCGCATCATATTGAGGAGTGGGTCTTTGCACTCATCAATTTATCAGAAGCATACAGACAGAAAAAGCTTACTTTTATTTGATAGTCATCACCCAAAAGCTTTGTGTTCTAATCTTCCATATGGCCAGTTCTTAAGACTCAGACGGAACTGTAATTACACATCCGACTTTAATGCACATGCTGATTCATTGTACAAGAAATTGCGTAATCGACATGACCATACTAATGTTATTTCCCAGGACAGAAAGAGGGCTCATAATACACAGAGAGATGTATTACTTACAGATTCCTTAATATCCCAACATAAGAAACTTACGTGTGTCACAACTTAAACACCTCTCAGTAATCAAATAAAGAAAATCATCAGTAAGAGATGGCCTATACTAACCAGCGCAGGGGAGTCACTTGAGCACCCTCTTTTTGCATTCAGGAGAACCCAGAACATCAGGGATCTGGTTATTCATACCAGACCAAGACGTACCACAACCTCTAGTACCATGACAGCACAGACTTGGCTTCCTGTTGAGAGACACCAACCTTGTGGCAACTGCAATATTTGCTGTCTATCTATGACCACTACTGAGGTTGATTTAGGAGGGGCCGGGGTCTGGCACTTACATAGACATAATAATTGCCACACCAAGAACTGTATCTATATGATTCAATGTCCATGTGATCTCTGCTACATAGGCATGACTACCAGACTGGCTAAAACCCGCACCAATGAGCATCAGAGCACCATAAGATGTCAGTGGGCTTCGACAAAGCATACCCACAACTTCATTACACAGGACTATACACCTAATGATTTAAAGTTGATAATATTGGAGACAGTTACTGACTGTGTTGACATTGCAAAGAGATTGTTCTTAAAAGAATATTGGTGGGTTTTCAGACTGAGGACCCATATTACTAGATTAAACAATGATATCCTATGGACAGAATTTATATGACTAGGGCACATTGCCCCCAGTCTATACGCAGGAACACAGTTTAAACACCTGAGTAAACACTTTAAGCCTGTAGGCAACACTCACTTTGATATTCATCCTCCCCTTAGGTGGCCTGCGCATTAACCTTTTTCTATGATGACCATTTGCTGTTGATGGTACCTTTACTGTATCTTTATTTTATAACCATATAGTTCATACATTTATTTTGGTGTGCTTAATTAACTGTGATGGTCATAGATTTTTTGTCCCATACTTTCTTTAAGAAGACGGCCACAGTAAGTGCCCTATCTTAGGTATTCTCTCGTCACCCGCTTTGGAATACAGTATTTGGGTAGCCACCACTGTTCGGGACTCTTTTTTTCTAGACTGTTTTCGGCTTTCCTAGTACTTAGAACTCTTTTCCACACTCCAAGGTGTCCGCCACGATCTAGGACTTAATTTCTCAGTCTGTCATTTATTGCAGTGACACCTCCCCTTCCAGTGAAATTCACCACCTCCCCGTGCAGTCTCCATTTCAGGGAGCAGGGGTAGGTGTACCGGAGGGAGGTGTTCCAGCAACAAGTACGTGTATTTCACCTTTGTGGGGCCATGAATTGCCAACTTTCCCTTATTCTGTTTTAGCAATGTGTTCTCGTAAGTGCATACCAGCTACTTACTTGCCGAGTTCGACCCCTTGGCAGGAGCTGTCTAACTAGTTGCGTGTATTTTTCTGACTCTACTAGGTAGCGTTTTCCAAAAAGGCTGCCCGTTTTAGGACATCACCCCGGGGTAGAAGCTGTAAATGTTTAGGATTGGCTTCAGTATATCGGAACTACTTTGAAGTGCATTTTATGGTCGGAGCCATCTGTTCTGGGGACTGCGGACTATGCATTTTATGGGGTTTACTCATCAGTGTAGCATGAGTTGTTTCATCTAGATACTTACATCACCATTGATCTTCAGAGTTTGTCCCATATGTTTGGCAAAGTCTGTACATGCTGCACATGTGACTTTAATACCGGGCAGGAGCTGACATAATCTAAAGTCCCACACTACTAAACTTATATGTTGTGACAACCAGTCCCATTCCACTATGGCCTTGCTGCTGTATTCACTAAGGGCCACATAGCTGAGTGCCTTCTGTTTGTGTCGATCAGTCACAAATACGCCAATATTTTATGTGGGCTTTTTCATGTTGTTGCAATTTTGACCAGACTCTAGTTAGCACATCACCATTTATAATCACATGACATGTATGTGAAGATAAAGAACTGTTTCAGTGACTACCAGTCCCTATACATGAAATGATGAACATTGAGTAAAAGTTGACTAGAGCTAGGCCGCCCACTCTACAGGAAGTTTTTATTTTTGTAATGTTTAAGATAGAGTTGAACTTCAACAGAGGGTGTATATAGGGGTACGCTGGTGATTTGGAATCTGGAGCATTGGATATCCAGATCCACATGAACTACAGCTTCCACATGAGTTTATTCCGAGCAGAAAACTAACAAGAGTGTTTTGACCCTTTTGTTTTGAGAGTCTTGAGTCTTGATGGTGGAATATAACATTGGTTATCCTTTTCTTTAAACTATTTGAAAAGATTAGTAAGCTTGTTGAACAACCAGTGCCCAATGCTATCCCCAAGGGACCCATTCTTCTGACTCTAGGAGGGTAAGAATTGATCTGTTGAACATAGGACACGTGCTTAGTGACACATGGTTATTATCACCTTTCATGTTCTTTTGAGCACCTAGTTTGTTCATGGTGGTTTTCACTTAGATACTTGACACTACATGACACCTGATCAGGTGTACCAATTGTTGTCAACATGGAGTATGTGTAGCAAATTCTTTTTACTCCCTTTTTTTAGGTTCTTGCTTAGATTGCCAAAACTACAATTAGGTTTATGATATGTGTCTACGGACAGTGAGGATTAGGATTTTTTTTGTAGGTCCTGACGAATCGCTAACGGATCTTTAAGACTACCAGAGCTAGAAACATGTTGACCAGATTTTTGGTGTAGGTAATGTAGTAATTACCAACACATGACCTCTTTTGTTAGTACCTAGAATAGGGGTACAGGACATACAATCAGACCAACTTGGAGGGAAATTGTGTCATTATACCCAGCCTCCCCTTCCATTTCAGTTCTTAATTTTGATAGGGGTTACATCTTTATAATAAAGGTTTGCCCTTTGGGTCTCACTAGCCAATTTGAACAGCCTTCTTGATTCCACTCCCACACACTTGCACACATTCCTGCAAATGTTTCGAAAAGATCTCTGACAAAGAGCACCCTTGAGGGGCCCATCAGGCATTTCAGTGCCGACCTGACGAGGAGCATGTCCTAATGATGAAGTATATCACCGAATGGTGATTGAGAGCTCTTGTTCCGAGTACATAGTGCTTGCAGGTACCAGCTGACTTCTCCCCTAATTGGTAGTGAGGGTCTGCCTTTTCTCTGGAACTGTGCATTCTTTTTATTTTAGGTATGATTTGGGAGAATGATGCACAGGACCATATAAACCTCCCAGATAAATTGCCCCCTCTTTGATTTCCTTTGTTGAATCACAAATATGCCACCAGAATCAGTGGCTAATGCACTGGGGGGCTCTTTATTAAGCTGCCCACCATCCTGACAAAAGGCAGGAAGGTCTTTACATAATACTAAGGTGGACAGGGCAGGACCAATTCAATGGGGGAGAGGCCATCCCATCCCCAGAGGCCTAATACAATTCAGTTGGGGAAGGGGGCAGCGCGGCCCCCCTCCCTGTACCGACTTTGACCCTAGGGTCCTCATTCCCTGGGACCCACCACAATTCAGAGGGGGCAGGAGGGCTGCGTGACCTTCCTCCCCTAGCTGATTTCAGCCCTAGGAACCCCATCCTCCAGGGCCTAGCCATGTCTTCTGGGTGCCCCCAGTGTATCCACTGTGCCATGGGACCTTTGGGGGAGCCTCAAGGCCCCCATAGTCTCAGCTGGATCCCCACCTCCTATGGGAGTCATCATTGCTCTTGCACACAAGGAGCCGCTAAACATGCTTTTCCCCCGTGTGCAAGAGCAATTGTTTCATCTCTTTCTCTGCCCGCAACTCTGCAGACAGGGAAAGAGAAGAAACCTCCACTTCCAGAAGGCGAGAGCACTTTGACAGCTCTCGCCCGCTGGTAAGTGTTTGCCCCTGACCTGAAAGGAGCTGTCAAAGCACCCGCAAAGTCAGAGTAAACAGCTATGTCCAGGTGGTGTGCACCCTAGGACATAGCAGGAGCCGGCCCTAGGGGGTTGTGGTCCCCAGGGTCACAACAGGCTCTGTGAGGTGGGTGGCATGGCCTTCCTCCAAATTTACTAAGCCCTGGGGAGGCGGTGGTCCCCGGGGCCAGGAGTCCATGATGGACCCCCTTCATTATCTTATTTAGTACCCCTGGAGAGGTGGTAGTCCCCGGGGCGGCCCGCAGGACCCCTCCTTTTACAATTATAGTATTTTGCCCCAGGGAGATGGTGGCCCCCACAAACTATTATCTTTGAGCCTCCTGGAGGTGGCAGTACCTGGGGCTCAGGGGCCTGCAGGACCCCCCCCTTATAATTAACATTTTGCACCCCGGTGAGGTGGTGGTCCCCAGGGCAACGGGGGACATGCCCCTGCATACTATTTACTTTAAGCCAAACTAAACCCCAGGGAGGCAGAGGTCCCTGGGGGCTGCAAAGGACCCCCTTCATTGATTTATTTAGTAGCCCCATAGAGGTGGTGGTCCCTGGGGAAGTCTGCAGGACTACCCCCCTTTTATAATTATAGTATTTTCCAAAAGGAGGTGGTGGTCCCCGGGGCGGGAGGGGCCACACAGCCCCCCTCCTATTATCTTCAAGCCTCCTGGAGGTGGTGGTACCAGGGGCATGGGGGTTCCACAGGACCTCCCATTACAATTAAAGTTTTCTGCCCCAGGGAGGTGGTGGTCCCCATGGTGCGGGGGCATGGCCCCACCGCATACTATTTACTTTAGGCCTTGGGGAGTTGGCAGCCCTTGGTACATTAATAAGTCCTTGTGGGGTCTACAGACTCCCCTCCATTGTTTTTTTTAAAAGCACTGCATGTCCCTGGGACCTGGCACACTCGGGGGCTTAATTAAAAACAAGCACAAGAGACTGCCCTTCTTTTTTTTTATTTTTGCTGTGAATCTGTGAATTTTGTGAATTCATAGCAAATATTTTTTTGTGCTTTTTTGTCTTGTCTGTGTCCCTCTGGGACCCCAAGATCAAGGCTTGTGGGTCAGAGTATTCCTACCCTGCCCGTCTCTTTTTTTTCACTTTTATTGGTTGGACTCAGTTGAAGCAGAGTCCGAAGATGGCTGCCAACATTTCTTGGTTGAAGTGTTGGCACCCAATAAGAGCTCTGCATTTCCCTGCACAAGCTTCTTATTCTTTGTGAAGTCATCAGGGAGGATCCACAGCCCTAGATATGCAAATTTGGATTTCCTGAAATTTGTCAACAACTATTGAACAATGAGATGAAAACAAATCAAGATAATGACTAATCGGTTCATGAATAGATCAGCAGGCTGATACAGTTGGTTGAAATGAAAGGTTTATGAGATGTTTATGTACTTTAGGTAGCATATAGAACTGAGGTCTATGGGGATGGTGGATAAATAAATAGTTATAAGTAGAGGAATTAATCCATTTCATATCCATTGCCTTCATCAAAATTTCCTTGAGAATTTGCTGAAAACTTTGAGTTGGATTTTTTCGACCCATTGTTTAAGAATGACAATCATATGTCAAGATACAACACCTTTTTCTCAGTATCATCACTTAATTGCTCAAAGAAGACATGTCTAACTATTGCTGTGTGTGATCTACATACACATCTATCCCTCACTATGAGGGTATAGAAGCGGTTGAATGGGTCTTACTAAGGCAATGAGAAATAGGGAACAATGAAGTGTTCTTGCGAGAATTACTACATTTTTCTTTATTTCACAGCTATTTTCAGTGGCAGAACAAGTTTTCTTTGGAACAAAATGGCACATCTGTGGGTTTTCCCAGAGCACCTTCATATGCTAATAATTTCATGGCCAAGTTTGAGAATGATCCTGTATTTCAGGATGACTGTCGGCAGCAACATTTCGTTGCATACAAACGTTTTATTGATGCCATTTTCCTGATATGGAAAGGTGATTCAGACATAGAGCAAAATGTCCTAATTTGAAATCAGATGAATGAACATATTAAAATTACACATCAAATTAAAAAATGCGAAATTGCATTTATGGATGGGTTCATCAGAATATTTCAAGAAGGCATTAGCACTAATGTGTTTACCAAACCAACCCACAGGAACAACTGTTAGCATTATCACAGCTTTCACCAACCAGCTTTGAAAAAAAATACTTGTCTTGCTCACAGTTTATCCGATTTAAAATAATTATTTTGGCCCCCAAGATCTTGCACCTATTAATGACAAATTTGAAATGAGGTTCCGACATCCGGGGTATCCACTTCCTATATCAGAAAATGCACTAAACAGAGTGGTTCAGATCCATAGAAAATAACTAAAACACCTAAGAAGGAAAACAAAAGCAATGGCTTGTGTACTGAAATATTCTACAAAAGTCAAGGCCAGCATATCAGGCATCAATAAGAGGTGGGAAATTTTGCAAAATGAACTGGACTTTTATGATTTTTTTGCAGTTACACCAATGTTTGCTTAGAGTCAATCAAAATATATCGAAGAAATCTTATCTAACAAAAAAGTCTATGTGCAAGAGAATTACAAAGGAACTCAACAATGCTCTAACTGTCTT
The DNA here is from genome assembly GCF_031143425.1 of Pleurodeles waltl. NCBI lineage: Eukaryota > Metazoa > Chordata > Amphibia > Caudata > Salamandridae > Pleurodeles > Pleurodeles waltl. Next base: position 573,489,807 of record NC_090438.1, read on the forward strand.
CACTGCAATAATGTAATGGAAGGTAACATTTTGGCGCATCCTACAAAAGGTTATATCATTCCTTTGGGACATTTTGCGAATTGTGACACCAAATATGTCATATATGCCTTAAAATGTTCATGTGGAAAATGTTATGTAGGAAAAACTGAAAGGAAAATCAAGATTTGCAACACTGAACACAAAAGTAACATTTGCAATCAAGTCAAACCTTCTATGGTAGCCATGCATTGTTTAGAAGCAGGACATATTATTGTGCAGATAAGTATTAGAAGTTAAAACCATGCAATCAGATAGAGATAATCAAAAGAAACTATGTCAAAGAGAATTCTTTTGGATCATGAAACTTGAAACACTGCATCTATCCGGGATGAATGACAAATTGGAATACGCAAATTTTTTATTTTTCATTGAGTTTTAATTTATGTATTCTGTATTATGTATTTACGTATTCTGTAGGTGGATTTTTTTATGATTTGATTCCATGTTTTCATCAATTATTTTCCTTTAGTGCTGCATTTTTTCAATTGGTTCTAACATGCTATACTGGGGTGATTGAACTGTCAGTGCTACACCGGGTGATACTTTATCTGGCAGTGTAACTTTAAGCAGTGAACTCCAGTCATTCACATCATGTGTTAACTTACATGGAGATTAGTTCGTATAGTGCGATGCAGAAGTTCAGCAACAAGCATGTCGTTAATGGCTGCAGTGCAGAACGCGGTCAGTGTTTTTGGGAGTTAGCAGTTTGATCGACATTGCATTTGTAAGAACGAAGCACTTATTGAAACGGTTTTGGTCACGCTTTGGGCACTGATTTAAGTAAGAATAGTACACATGGATTGTAGTATTAAACAGTAAGTATGGAGTTTTGTTTTCAGTTTTTAACATGGCCCTGCTGGGTTTTTCACTCAATGATTATGTAGCGATAATTTATTAAACTTGCATGGGTGGCTTTACATTGATTTGTTCAACATTGAGCATACAGTTTTTATTTTTACAAAGGAAATGTGCATGTTTGATCACTCAGTGACTGGCTCCACTTATGATATTACTTGGTGATGCAGATTTTATGTCCTCACACATTGTTCATGATAGGTTTGGGTTTGGATGTTGAACAGTATTTGATTAAACCTTTCACACTTCAGTGTTTAGGCAGCAAGAAGCAGCTCGCGTGGACTCACACCATGACTGAGAGCATTGTTGTTCTTTTTTTCATTGAGCTGTTTACAGTGCTGATCCAGAGTTCATATTTTTCACAGACCCCTCAAGAAGGGTCATTAGACTTGAAATGCATTGGGTATTGCAATGCACATGAATATAATGAGTTCATTGGAAGATATCATGGATGGACTTCATGTAAAATACATTTGGAAGAATCGTTGATGTATTTTTTGAATACATAGTTGAACATTGATAACATTATGGTGTAAAGTGTCATCGAATATACATAGAAACACGAAATGTCAAATATACAGCGGATACAGGACTAGAAGGTCTGCGAGTCAAGTGCGACTGGGTGTTGAAGTAGGGATCCACATCCGTCATTAAAGCTTTGTCCCAGTAACCACATAAATAGATAACTACAATCAGTGTTTGGTGCTTCTTGGTGCTATTTTCATTTAAATCTTTAAACATGCATATCTCTGGTTCTAATTATTTGATTTTCGTTGTTTTGGTCTTGAGTTATATACTTTAACTTTGCTCTATTTTCTAAATTGGTGTGGGGGTTTTCTTGTGTTGTGTTTTCACTTTATTACCGATTGAATTTCTGCACAAATACTTTACACATTGCATCTAAATTAAGCCTCACTGCTCTGTGCCAAGCTAGTAGAGGTTTGAGCACAGGTTAATTTTGGGTTTGCATGTAACTTAACTGTGACAAGAATTGTGGTGGTCGCTTGAGTAGTGTTTCACCTTCTCAACCAGTAACCGAATTTCTAATTTCTAACACCCACCACAAAGTTAAGCACCAGATCCTTGGGAAGGTGGGCCCTATTGTCTCTATTGGACACTACATTGTTGCTGTTACCATTGATGCTGGACCCTGAAAGCCGTTGGATTTTTAAGTTGAGCTCTTCCGGACTTATCTTATGAGCCATCAACATTTTCCTCTTCTCCAAGTCCCTGTCAGTTGCTATCTCATTAGCTACTAAAGCCAGCTTTTTCTGCTCCAGGGCCCTTATTGCAGCCGCATCCTTGCTGGCTGCCTGTTAGACATGTCAGCCATAGGGTAGTGTTCCCCTAAACTTTTTTCCTTCCTTTTCTATGTTTTGCTGATTTTGTTTTTTGCTGGCCTCTGTGCACTTACCACTGCCAACCAGTGCTAAAGTGCATGTGCTCACTCCTTAAAACATGGTAACATTAGTTTACCCCTCGTAGGCATTTTTAATTTACTTATAAGTCCCTAGTAAAGTGGTACTACATTTACCCAGGGCCTGTAAATTAAATGCTGCAAGTGGATCTGCAGCATTTGTTGTGTCACCCACTTAAACAGCTTTTTAAACATGTTTCACACCTTCCATTGCAGCATGTGTGGGCAGTTTTAAACTGTCATGGTGAGCTTGCAAAATAATCCTTTTGCTAGGCCCAAACCTTCTGTTTAATACACATAAGTCACCCCTATGGTAGGCCCGGGACAGCCCAAAGGGCAGAGTGCAACGTATTTAAAATGTTGGACATATGCACGTACGTTTTACGTGTCTTGATAGTGAAAAAATCTTACATTTGTTTCTCACTACTACAACACCAATCTCTCCTGTAGGAAAATATTGAAATTACCTTATTACATTTAATAGGCATTTAACTTCCAAATGGTAACAGTTAAATAGTTTATGTTTTATGGAACTGTAATGAAAAATTCTCTCTCTTAGTAAAGTCTGATTTTAAATTACATTTTTTAAATTTGCACTTTTTAGCGAGTTGGCATTTTCCTGCCTTAGCAATTTAGCCCTTCTTACACATGAATAGGCTGTGCCCTGTGTCCACACAAAGGGCTACATACCCTCTGTAGTTAGTCTGGAGCCAGGGCAGGGTTGGCATGAACCCTGTGCACTTCAAGAGGAAACCTCTAGAAGTGCTCCTACTTCAAAGGAGGTCCCTAGTATGAATATTGGAGCTCAGACACCAACTTCAGTTTACTTCTGGACCTGAATCTGCCAGGAAGGAAGTCTGCTCGGCTGCTGAAAGGACTTCTGCTGTTCTGAACTTCTACTCTAAAGGATTGCTTTTTGCTGTGTTGACCAGCTACCAGTTGCCTTCTTGTCTGGGTGAGAATGAGTGGATCTGCACTCTGAACCCAGGACCACCAGAGTGACTCCAAGGGTTAGACTCTTGTAACCAGCACCAGGACTTTGCCACTGTGAGTCCTACCCTGCCAAATGGTGCCTCTTAAGTGATGGACACTAGAAAGTAGGCCTGAAGGTGCTCTACCAGACCATCTGGGGATCCAGCAGAACTGATGCATCTCCTCTGCTGCGTGGCACAACTCTAAGCATAACCAAACATCGCCTTTGGTAAGTGGACATTTACATCACAAGGACTCTGCATTGCCCTCGCAGCCCGCAGCTTCATTGGAATCTTTGCTGCACGACACATCCTTGACACAGCCCATTGTATCCCAAATCCCTCATTGACGGCAGCCTGGATGATGATGCTGGAATCTGCATCACAGCCTCATAGCTCCTCAGAACCAATGCATCATCCTGACTGTGTGACATATCTTCAACGCTGGACTTATCATAGCTAGTCCCTCATCGACGGGATCTTCAATGACGCAGGGAGTCACAGCTCTTGGAACCACTGTATTACTTCGGCTGCACAATGCATTTTTGACATGGTACCTTGCAATGCTCAGTAGCCAGGATTTAAGGTACAGTTGCTCATCAGGCCACAGTTGGCGCTTTGTGTTTATGGCACTATTTTCACTGAAATACTCAAAATTACATATTTCCAGTTTTACCGATTGGATTTTGTTGTTTTGGTCTTGTTTTTGTTTATGAAAAATGACTCTGTTTTTCTAATCTTTCTGTGGTATTTTCACTGTATTACTGCTTGAAGTGTTGCACAATACTTTATATGTTGCCTTTAAGTTAAGCTTGACTGCTCTGTGCCAAGCTGCAAGAGGGTATAGCACAGGTTAATTTGGGGTTGGCATGTGCTTCACCCTGACACAAATTGCGATTGCTGCCTGAGAAGGGTTTCACCCCCCCAACCAGTAACCACATTTCTTACTCTGTCTCTGTCTTCTTTCCCCCTGCAGCCAACTTCAGCTTAGCCAGCTGCAGTCTGAATTCCCTTTCAGCTCTCCTTTCTTCCAAGTTCTCAGGAGACCAATTGTGGGAAGACATACTGTTTCTTGCCCTTGCAGGGGACTGTACCCCTGTGGGCAAGTTGCTTTCCTCCTCCTGCCGCAGTTGTGGGCATGTGACAAGGCCATCTCCTTCCTCCTCCATTTGCTCCTCAACTAACTGCTCCTCCACATCCTCCTGTGTTGTAAATTGTAGCAGGTGGGCCTCCTCACAGGCCATGCGAGCTTTGGGGAGTTCCTTTATCTGTGAGCTCTTTTCCACCTTCATCCCCCTCTCCCTTCACAGCTACTTTCAGCTCCACCACGGTGTATTCCTCAGTGTTACTCAGTACTTCCTCCGTTTTTGCTAACACGTGTCACAGGCACACATGTATGAGGCAGGAATGAGTTTGGAAAGAAAAAGGAGAACATAGGGACAATTAGGGAAAATGTTAAAAATCAGTTCTGATGACAGATTATTAAAATTTGATTTTTAGTTTTACACCAATCACTGAGTGGCACTGCCAAACACAAGACCCCGGTGCAACCTCGATGTAAGAAATTGGCATGGTATTTGAGAGGGATGGAAAACCCTCTCAAATAATTAATACAAGCCTTATCAGGGTGAACAACGAAAGTCACTTAATTAACCTGTGCTTAACCATCCGGTAACTTGGCACTAAGAAGTGAGGGTGACCTTGCAGGCAATATGTGAAGTATTTATGCAGCATTTAAACATCAATAAAGTGAAAACACAACTCAAATAAAATCCCACAACAATTAAGAAAATTAGAGTACATTTTAATAAATAAAATGTCACAAGAAATACAAATCCAATCAATAGAACCAGTGACATTAGTTTTACATTTTTGGGGTGAAAATAGCACCAATAAGCACAAAGCTGAGAAGCACCACTCACAGTTATCTAGTTGATGTGGACTGGGGAAAGTCACGTGGATTGCATACAGGATTCAGGTTAGTCCCGCTGAAGGGTTACTTTCTTAAGTCTGGCGTGAAGTGTGCCATTCGTGTTGGTGGAGGCCATGAAGAGGAGGTTGTCATTGTGAGGAAGTGGTTGAATATCACATACAGTTGATGCTACAGCTGGAAGAGATGTAGATTCACATTGGTAGTTGACGTGGGCTGTCATTGCCGGTGCAAAGAGCAGGTCTCACTGGAGCTTTGCATTGCCAGTAGATTTTCATTGCGAAGAGGTCACTTTGCGGTCATGAGGAGTCTAAGGTATCTTCACCTTTTCTTCAGGAGGAACTCATACTATTGCCAGCCAAGGGGTCCAAGACCTGGGTGGGGCAAATACACAACATACCACAGGAGAAGTATTCACAGTCAGGTGAAACTAGACAAAGGAAGAAAGGCATATTTATGTTAGGACTGTAAAATGAAACTGTCAACTTTCTAAAAGTGCCATTTTCATAATAGTAACTTAATATTCGAGTTTACCACAAAATAGGCTTTTAAATTATACTTAATTTAAGTCTTAACAGCATACCTGTATCGGACCCCAAACTGAAGTAAACATCATAAGGCAACCCAGTGCTAGTCTATGAAGAAATAGCCTGAGACCACTGAAAAAAGACTTTAGGAGTTTTTTCCTGTCTGTACATGTAAAATATAAGCACACATGCCCTGAATACCATGCACCCTGCCCTAGGAGTAGTTAGGTCCTACATTATGGTGACTTACAAGTCTTAAAAAATGAAGGTTTAGCCCTAGCAGAAGGTTTATAATGCCAGGACAAAATAGCAGTTTATAACTGCAGTGCAGGCTGCAGTGGCACACCAGAGAGCTGTTTTAAAAGGCTATCAATCAATCATTCAATTAATCAGGCACTTGTAGAGTGCGTCTTATCACCCACGGGGTCACAAAGTGCTGTTGTGGGCATGCTGATCACTCAAAAAGCCAGGTCTTGAGATCCTTCCTGAACTGCTTCAGCAAGGCGGGCTGTCTGAGGTTGAGTGGGAGTGTGTTCCATGTCAGGGCTGCGATGGAAGAGAAGGATCTGCCTCCAGCTGTGCTCTTCCTGATTCTGGGGATGGTGGCAAGGGCGCGTTGGGGGGATTGGATTTGCCTGGCGGGGGTGTAAAGGTCAGCCGGTTGTTATGGTAGTCCAGTATGATGTTATGCAGTGCCTTGTATGTATGTGTCAGTAGCTTGAAAGTGATGCGTTTATCGACCAGGAGCCAGTGAAGGTCTCTGAGGTGGACAGAGATGTGGCAGTAGCAGGGGATGTCAAGGATGAGTCTGGCTGCTGCGTTCTGGATTCTCTGTAGCCTTGCTTGTAGCTTCTTTGTGATGCTGGAGTACAGTGCATTGCCGTAGTCCACTTTTCTGCTGACAATAGCGTGGGTGACTGTCCTTCTTGTCTCGTGGGGATCCACTTGAAGATCTGCCGAAGGAGACACAGAGTGTGGAAGTATGACAATGAGACTGTGTTGACTTGACAGATCATGGAAAGAGTGGAGTCCAGAATGATGCCCAGGTTGTGTGCGTTGTCGGTGGGGGCGTTTCTAGGGCGCTTGGCCACCAGGAGTCATCCCAGGTAGAGGAGGTGGAGCCGAGTATGAGGATCTCAGTCTTGTCCAAGTCGAGTTTGAGGCAGCTGGTTTCCATCCATGCGGTGACTGCTCTCATTTTGTTGTGGAAATTTCTCTTGGCTGGTGATGGGTTGTTGGTCAGAGAGAGGATCAGTTGGGTATCATTGACGTAGGAGACGATGTTTAGGCCATGGCGTCTAGGAATTTTAGCGAGCGGGCCATGTAGAATTTGAACAGGGTCGGGCTTAGTGAGGATCCCTGGGGAACTCTGCAGCAGGTTTCTTTGGGTGCCCAGGTGAACGGTGGAAGTCTGACACTCTGGGTTCTTCCAGCGAGCAAGGATTAAATCCATTCCATTGCTTTGCTGTGAATGCCAGCGTCGTGGAGTCTGGTGCAAAGGGTGGAGTGGGAGACTGTGTCAAAGGTGGTGTAGAGGTCATGGAGGATGAGGGCGGCTGTGTCTCCGTGGTCCAGTATGGCACAGATGTCATCAATGGCTGCAAGGAGGGCTGCTTCAGTGCTGTGATTGCTTTACTACTTTAGTGGATGGCACAATGAGTGCTACTGCCCACTAGTAGAATTTAATTTACAAGCCCTGGGTGCATGTAGTACCATATACTAGGGACTTCCAAGAAAATTAAGTTAACCATGAGGGGTTAGGCCACTTTTACCATGTTAAAAAGAGAGAGCACAAGCAGTATACCAGGAGAGCAGGTGAGAAGTGCACAGAGTCCTAAAAGCTAACAAAAACGGGTTCAGCAAAGGAAGACAAAGAAAAGTATAAATCTGGGGTGACCCTGCCGAGAGGGTCAAGTCCAACAAATACAATTTGAAATACAGCATTGACAAGTCACAAACTAAATATTTATGATCAGTAGTGCTTCTTCACCTTCTACAAATCCTGGTTATAGTTGATACAGTTTGCTACACATTGTGATCATACTGGAAAAGAAAATCACCAAGGCCCTAGGCATGGTCCTCAGTAATCACCAGACATGCTGATTCTGTTATAGAAGCCCACAAAACAGCTGCATGTATAATAACTCCCTAACTTTCTCAAAACATTCTTGACATGTATCTCACTCAAATTCCACCCCTTTGTCAACAACTTATTAGGGCCTGATTGACAAAGCCACACGCTAACTTGTGTTCAATTTATTAACAAATTGATACGAATTATAAGAGAAAATTCATGTTTGGACTTAACAAAATGTGAATTTATATTTTAAAGTTGATTTACCAGTGATTACAAGGTGAAACTCTTAGCAGGCAGCATGATGCTGAACAGCTATGATCCCTCCATATATCCGTAGCACTTGCACACGCTCAACCCTAAAAACGCCCCTATTAGAGAATTAGACAGCTGAAAAAGTGGCCAGTGTTTGCAAACTGGAGCAGTTTTAAACTTGGAAAAACACACTGTGTAAGTGTTTTGCGAGGAACCTGCTCTCAGTTTACCCGGAAGCTGAACCACTGAACCGGAAGCATAGCATGAGGACGAAGAGGATCGGGTCGCGCAGAACGCCGCGGATGAGTGATCCTCCATTCTCCATGCAGCCAGACAGCCGCAGTCTGACCTGAAAGATCTAAAAAAAACAGCGGAGGGCTCCCACCTCTCCTCAGCCTCCCCCAGCCTTCCTAACTTCCTTTTCTTAGGAGCAGTGCATAATGAGGCAGGAGGAGGATAAAGGGAAGGCAGGTTAAGCACAGGGCAAGCGCAGGGCAAGCGCAGCAGGCGTAGGCGGCTGTCGCCAAGGGAGATCGCCGGTCCTCCATGGAAGCGGCCCAGCTAGGTCTGGGTGCGGTTTGTGGGGGGTAGGGGGCGGTGAGACCCACTCGCCAGCTGCACTCTCTTGGGGGCACCATGCAAGGCACCCCTGCCTTAGGCCATACAGTATGGCCAAGACCCAGCAAGAGCCAACTGGCACCACCAGGACCACCAGGATCACAGTAGGGCAACCAGCAGGGCTTCGCAAGATCCAGAAGGGCCCAGACAACCCCAGCAGCAGCCCAGCAGGCCTACAGTAAGACCAGGGGGGTGTGCCCCAGGAATCAAGGTACGTGTGCTGCCATACCACCAACTTCCAATTCCCCAATCAGCAGCGACATTATCAGCTATAGCCAACAGACACCAAGAGTGGGTGGGGGAATAGCAGGTGACTATGAGAACCCGCAGCTCTCTTCTCCTGAGTGCCCACGACAGGATCCAAAACCTAATGAAAAAAAGAGAAAGCCACGCACAACAAGCAGGGTGGGGGAAAGATGAAGCGCTCCAGGAGGCATCAAAATACAATAGAGGCAGACCCCAGAAGGCAAACAAGTTCAAGGACCCAAGGGTATGCACCCCTGGAGAACACAAGCAGGCACAAAGGGGAGGCCGAAGCACAGGCACTGGGGGCCAAGGAATTGACATGTACTTCACACTACTGGGAAAAATGCCTGCGGCAAACCCCCCCCCCCAAGAGAAACATTTTCAAGACCACAGCCAAATGGGAGATCCTCCAGTGACAGTGCCATTACACTGGACACCTCCTGGGAAGCTGCTCCCCCAAGTAAAACAGCACAATAATCCATGCCGGATTTATCCATCCCAAATGCATCAAGTGCACAACCCCCTCCATATAACTCATGACAATACACTTGAGCACACCATCCAGCCTCAAAAGTGGGAACCCCCTGTATCTCCAATCATAGTGATAAAAGGCAGGGGTGGGGGCGGGACACCCAGAAACCACACCCCCAAAGAAAATAGCACAGAGGGAAGCCAGGAAAAGCTGGGTCCAGTATCGCCAGAACCAGCCTTAGCAAACAATCAACCTCCCCGCTGTGTGATCTCACTTACAGAGGAAGAATTAGAGGAGGTCTTCAACAAAGAAGAGGAGTAGTGTGCAGAGGGAGAGGGTGCTCTCCTTACACCCACAGAAAAGAGCGTCAAACATACTAGTACTATAGGGGCACAGGCACACGAAACAGCACAAAACCACAGCCCCACTGACACGTAGGACGCCCCGCTGACTGGATGGAATGCCTAAAACAACACACTACCATACCATACCATAACCAATGCAACAATCTTTAACACAGACAAATTAGACATCCAAATCGAAATTTTGCATAGTTTGGCAATCACCACTATGGCAATAGACAATAAGCTGGACAAGTTAAATGCGCCCAATGGAAGAGCACAATCCCACATGAAGGCCGACAAGGGCCTGGTTAATCAGACATACCACTGTCACTGTAGCCCAATTTTGGTTAAACTCCAAGAACTGTCATCAGTCATGTCCATATTAGTGACAGATCTAAAACAGGAATTGCTCCAGTGGGGAAACATCAAGCAGCTCCCACAGTGCCCACAATGCACAAAGAACCCACAAAAAAGAACATCTATCCATTCAGCGCAGTCCATTATAGGCTTTAGGATCGTCAGTTGAAGGCTCAAACCAGGAACACACAGCTACGAAAGGCCCCTTCATTCCTGTCCTTTCCAGGAAAAACAATAAACACCTCAGGAAAATGCACAATAAAACAGTGATGGATTCGGAAGTCAATACTCACACCCCTCCAGCCACGGCAAACACAACTCACCAAGAAGAAACCCCAGGGCAAAACAAAAGCAATCCACAGCTGCCCAACTGGGAGATTCAAAGTCACAGACCAGCAGCTGTCCCTACTGTCAAGGAACAATCTTCCAAGGCAGCAAGAAGAAGGAAGAACAGGACAAACCGGACATAAGATCATTGGGGCACTCGGCCTGAAAAATCTCAATAGGAGACTGAAATGGATTACAATCAAACCGCTCAGGACACAAAACCAAGACACAATCCGCAACCCCAGAAGCAACCACTCACTTTCCATCTATGAAGAACTTGGACGGTTCAGGATTAAATCATAGATCCATCCCCAGCTCAAAGACACACCTAAAAGGGACAAGTGAACAAGAGCACAGTAAGAACCAGCTCCACTCAGATCAACTTGAGGCTCTCACACAGGTAACCTTCCTCGGAAGGGACTCTAAGGGCACTAGCAAGCAGACCGGTGATCCCACCTACGAGGTGTCTACACTCTGGACTTCAAAACCAATGAAATCCTCCCCAAACCCTCCAAATCACCAGGATCATTCAAATACCATGAATCAAGTGATCGCCGCATCAGAAAAAAAGGCAACCATAGACGCTGCAGTTACATCAGCCCTGCACACCACAAACAGCGAGAAACCAACAATTAAGCTCACACCCCCAAAAGCCGGGGGCGCTCACACCCTTATTTTTTGCCCATCTTACAAATCTCAGAGCCCTTGGGACATCCTTAATCGAGGCAACCTTCTGAGAATCTGCAGCGCAATACAAGGATTAGAAACAATAAGTAGTAAAGATCTGCAATACCTGACCTTCTTAACACAAAAGAAGGGCGATATAAGTGAAAGTACCGAAGTCTGCTTCAAAAGCATAGAGATAGCACAGTTAGTACGGTCCAAATCAGAGATATTTAAAGATTGGGGCATAGAGCTAAAGGAAGCGTGTAAAGCAAAATACCCCTCCTTTCCAATCCTGCATGAAGAGACCAATAAAAGGGACAACTTCTGGACAACTATCTCCCGAGCAGCTAACCACTAATCATTTCTGCAACACGCTAAAGGGGCATCCCCTACCTTCACTATGAGCCCAAGAGCGATCACTATATCCATCGCCCACAGCATCTCACAGATAAGGCATTGCCAGGAAGGTGAACTGCAAGACGAGGGACTCAGCTAGTACAGATCCACTTCTCGATCCTGACGGAACCCTGCAGCATAATGTCTCATCTGGAAGCTGCTCTGCCAAAACAATCCCAGCTGGACTATAGCTGTCCAAAAGCAAGTTTTGGGTCACAAACATAATATCTTGGAACAATGCAGGGGCCAGCAAAATTGCACAGGACCCAAATTTGGAAGCCTACGTGAACGACTTTGACATCATCTGCCCACAGGAATCCTGGAAAGTAGCCAAAAATCCGTTAGCTGGATTTGAAGAATTCCTAAGCCCGACAGCTACATCTAAACCCAAAGGACACCCAAAAGACGACTTCTCAATCTACATAACCATAAGATAATCTTTCAATGGCAAGAACATAGACCTGAAGTCAGCTCACATGTTAACTATCATTATTGAAAATTGGATGCTGGAACAAATACCCAAGTCCATCATAATAATAATAAATAGTTCCATCAACCCTAACATGACACGTAATCAGCACCTGCTAGACACAACCCAAAAAAATGCCCCCTGGATCATCACAGGTGATTTTTTAACCTTAACATGGCCAACCATGGCAAAAGAAGCTCCAGAGAAGGTGCCCTGGACCAGCATCTGGGCATTCCACCACAAGAATCGCCTTTTAAGGACAAAGACAAATGTGATCACCCCCTGGACAGACTCCTAGAGGCACTAGGACTAACTGGCAGATTCCCTAAAGACATCCCAGTGAACCCGAGGCAAACCGCCAAGAAGTCCACTACTACCCTAGACTACACTTTTGTTACAACGGACATCTTCAAGTATTTTCAAGATTTCTGCATAGAGGTGAGATGCGAAAGCGACCACCACCCACAAACAATGGAAATAGCGAACAATAATGTTCTTGCTGCTCCACTACAGAGGATAGGCGAACAAGATCCAGGAAGCCACCTTCATCGCATAAGATGGTCCAACAAGTGCATGGAGAAATACAAAGTATGGAAAGCCAACTTAACGTTGGATCGAATGGAACAGGTGGACATATTTCAAAAGGGGAGGCCACATTAACATCATTAAGGAACCAGCTAGAGCCTAATCAACCATCCAAAGTCAGCCCGTTGCTGAGCAAAAAAAATTGGTTCACGCAGACATTAAGGCAACAAAGACATCAGCTTAACAAAACCGCCAGACTCCTAATGAATCAACCACCAGGTAACAGCTACCAGTGCACCTTTCATGAACTAAGAAAGGAATACAAGAAGGCAATATAGGAAGCAAAGGAGGCTCACATAGATCAGGAATGGATCAGAATTGTGGAAGCCACTAAAGAAATGAACAGCCGGTCACTGTGGTCTATTGTCAATCAGCTGGAGTGCAGGACAACCGGGATCCAGAATAACGTGATTCAGGAGAGAAAGTAGATTGAACACATCTCCAACCTCTATGGCAGCCCTAAAACAAAGAAGCCATCTCCCACCGCAAGCAGCGAGGCAAAGCCATTATCCTTCAAAGTACAAAACGTTGAGGAACAACTACGACGCTGCAGACAGAGTGGGGCTCCTGGGCCAAATGGTCTCCCGGCAGGAATACTAAAACACAACCCCGCTCTTTGGACTGGCCTGCTCTGCAACCTTTTCAATATCAGCAGCACGGGAAACAAAATTCCAGATTCCTGTAAAGGGGCAATTTTCCACACAAACTACAAGAAGGGTCCCTACGGGAACCCAGACAGCCATCTACTAATATCATTGCTCGGCATTGCCGCAAAAATATTTGTGGGTTTCCTGCTTGAGGAACTCAAAGAATGGGCTAGCAAATTCAATTTAATACCTATGAATCAAACCAGCTTCCGGCCCTCGGCGAGCACTTCTGACAACCTGATAAAGATAGCCATTCTCACCGAAAAATATACAAACAAAAAAGTGGCCCTACACACCTGCTTTGTGGACTTGTCCAAAGCCTTTGATTCAGTGGACCGGAACAAGTTGTGGGGGAAACTAGCAAACGTCAAAATCCCGTCAGAGCTGCTAAAAGGAATATTGCTTCTATACTCAGAAAATTGGGCAAGGGTGAAAGTAGGAAATAATGGAATTCAGATAGACAGAGGCGTAAAGCAGGGCTGTGCTCTGGGTCCAATGCTCTTCAACCTTTACTTGGCAGATCTGTGCACACAACCAAACACCACTAGCTCCCATCCCCCCAAACTGAGCAACCACCCCCTAACAGCATTACTATATGCAGATGACATTGTCCTACTGAATCTCTCAGGTGCAGGACTACAAAAAGTGCTTAACACCTTCAATCAATCTTGCACGACTAATGAGCTGGTCATAAACACAGAGAAAACCAAGGTAATCATCTTTGGCAAATGGATAATTAAGAAAAATAAATGGTTCTGTGGGAATCAATCTGTGGAAAGAAGCAGAAGCTATAAATACCTTGGCGTCTGGCTACAGGGGAGCTGGTCACATCACCTGCACAAAAACACCCTGAAAGCAAGGTTGGTGTCTCTACTTGCATCAGTCCTATCCCTGGCTTCAAAACTACAAATCCCAGTCTGGTGTTCACTCCTTACAGTAATCAAAGCAAAATTCCTGCCAGCCCTGACATACGGTTTGGAAATATTTCCAGGCAAACTGAACAACTTCATGAACATTACACAAAGCAAGGTCTTTCGCCTTCTCTTCCACCTTCTACACAGCTTCTCACCAGCGCATATTAGGTTGGAATTTGGATTACAAGACCAAACATTAGTACAAGATGAGGCATTGCTCAAATATGCCTCCATGTTAAGACAGGCTCAACCAAACACACTAAAGGCACCGATTTGGGAGGAAATCAACACAATCCAGGCGGAAGTCCCAAACCTATGGCTAAAGAGAATCATTTTGACCATAAAGTATCTGCAGGCAGAGGAGCTGTGGCAAAGGGCTTTACCCCATTACAATTTCAAGCAATTTCTAAACAAACAAATTAAGATGCTCTCCTGGAGCAAGGACAAAGATAAGTTCTGAAATCGATCACACTCTTGGATGACAACTAACACATATAAGGCTCCAACAGCACAACCTTACATGGCAGAAATATTTAAAACGTCACTAAAAACAAAGGTGCTACACTCCAGACTCAGACTACTACCTGCATTGGAGGCCGAACCAAAATGGCTTGGACCCACAAACAACAGATGTTGCAGACTTTGCGCACATCACTGGGAACACTTCATACATATCCTTTGTATTTGCGCTGCTCTACTACCCTGTAGAAAGCTGTATCTAAAAAACATTTTCAACACCAATGGTATCAAAACATGCCGGCAGGCTATCCTGTTTATTCTGAAAGGATTGACTCTGCAACACATGGCCTGTTTTGCAAAATGTATTTTAAAAACATAGCACTCCTTAAAACATCCACCAAAAACCAAGATGAGAAAACAAGCCCTCAGCTGGCATAAGAAATGAACACCATCAGCTCCGGGGTTACGAGTAATGGCTGTAGCATTCCCACCAACAGCACTCTGCATACCCCACTTGTGGACTGGACTACTTATATTATGTTAATAAAAAACAAATAACATTTTCTGATGTTTTTCACCTAGATCCCCTTCGAGAGTGGTCTAATTTTCCAGTCAGTAATTCAGTGTTGTTCCCATAAGTATGACTATACACCTGAAGACGCTCAACACATGAATAGGGCTTATCCGGCCTAACAACCACAAAGAAAGCAAGAATGTATTAATTGTTTTATGGTGTTGTTGACGTTCCCTTTTGTACGGTTGCAATGATTTTAAGTAATTACGCAATAAAGCATAAACAAAACAAAAACAAACTTTCAAAAAAACAAAAAAACTGCTACAGCCCTAGAAGAGGCCATAACATCAGATGAATTTCATGTAGACATCCTTCAAGCGAACCTCATTGTTGCTGATCTATTCTCTTTCTTTATTTTAATATCTCTTTCAGGTCTAATTTTCCCTCAGGGATAGACTTGGTCACATTTATATAGATACACGTTAGTGTTAAAGACATTCGTGAATTTATATTAAAATATTAATGCCTTTTTGTGACACACATACTATGCGATTGCCAGTCTGCCAATAAACTTAAGCGCTATCAGGCAATGCTTTGCTGGAGTGCCACTATCTTGTCACTTTCCCCAGGGCATATCTCTTTGGCCTCTTCCAACCTGAAACAGTAAGACGCATGTGGCCTTCCCCTGCAGCAACATTTTCTACCCGAAACTTGACAGTTGTTAGCGCATCAGAGCCTTGATAAGTAAACTTACAAAGAGACACGTTTAGGTCGACTGACCTTTAGTCTACGTTAGGGGACTTCCCAGTATGAGATGTCTCTTTGGCATCACAAACCAATAGATCAATAACCCAATCAATAATTTCAATAGCTAATATGCAACCCAATCAATAACATTTAGTAAGAATCAATAAGTTGAACACACCATGACCTTTCAGTCATGAATAACCACACCAATTCAGTTAAGTGTTAGGATATTTATTTCCCTATTAGTTACAATCTAAGGTCATCTCTGTTAATCTCATTAGCAATTCATCTCATTAGTAACTTCCCAGATTTGTAATTTGTAAAATATTAATTCAGTATTAACTCGTCATCAAAAAGAAGCAACTTAGCAAAGTCTCAGTAGTGCATGATTCAACAAAGCAAGAACTCAGTCATTTGTCTATTTGTGTAGGGTATTTGTGAACACCTTAACTAACCTCTAACTAGCATTAGCATGTTGGGCGTCATGCAAAACGTTTAGCAAACACGAATTTGGAAAACATCTAAACTATGGCCTCTGTCAAAATAGTAGTTGGTACCTAGAAAGAAAAGGCAAACAGACAAATTACAATTTGTCATCAGATAGTTACCAATCCAACTGATCAGCAAACAGCTTCAGTCTTCGTCCTCAGGACATCAGTCGATTCATCCTCAGCAGAGATAGGACGGGGCAAAGTCTCGCTATAGCATAGCTATGGAATAGGATCTTCCCTCATATGGAGGAGAAGTAAGTATCAGGTAAGGACGAGTGTAATTTGGTTTAAGGTAACAGGAAGAATAAACGCTAAAGTCTCAAAAGAATGCCCCCCTTTCTCCTTGGGTCGTGCGGTTAAATCAAAACTGCCTAACTTGCCCTTAACTCCTCATTGGATAATAATTGGTGCATTGTTATCTCTGTCCAGTCATCCTTCATGCATTTTGCCAGAATTTTCCACAAACCACAGTTCCCATGTGGAGGATTGGTCCATGTTATTGATGTCTTTATCGGTTGGTATATCAGGTAAGAAAAGTTACACTTTGCGCTCTAGTCAGTGTCTCCATTATTCTCCCCTACTCCAGTAACCTTGCACCTGTTATGATTTACACTGTTGCATTCAGCAAGAACATCTCCTTGAACAAGTCGGTTCTCATGAGAAAGAATTTACTACGGCTACACACACATGGAAAAGTACAGCTTCGTGTCCTTCAGAAAAACAGCACATTACACGTTAGAAATATACAGTTGGATATGAGACCAGGCAACTAGGCCCAGACCCTCGCTAAGCTAAGGCCTATTAATTAATAAGCAAACTCTTAATATATATAACTCTAGTTATGTTACGCTAATACAAATTCAAAAACATTAGTGCATAGTTAATTCAATTTAGCAACTTTCATTAGCCTTTGTATACATTGGTAACCACTCCCCATGGGCACATTTCAACCGCGTGCATTATTTTCTACGTTAACACATTTTCTATGCTGCTTCATCACACAATAATTTTGCAAGCTTTTCATGTTAATATTGCTTTTTAAAGACACCTTCCAACACAGTTGTGGCTTTTATTTGAATCTTAGTCTGCTACCATTTTCCCTCTAGTTCAGTTCTTCTCCAGAGGTTTCCTAGCCACCAAAGGAATCTCCAGCTGTGCTGTTTGTACACTCTGGCACCTGATCTGGTCCAGTTTGGCTTGGATTCAATTTATAGCAAGAAACTGGCTTTGCCTCCGTGTGTATGTTAATGTTTTCGCAATATAACGCCAGCCCTGCAGAATGTAACGAGGGGTCTCTGTATCTTTATTTATTAGGTCCTGTATGGTGTTTTTTTAGCCCTATGAATGAATGGGACCGCTGAAGGGCGTCCCCTCTGTGCCACAAGGACCGCAGGGGCCTCAGTTACCATTCATTCTACACATGGAAAGGAACAGGAATCAATGTTTCATGGCTAGCCTCTGTCCCTGAGCAGGCGTTGTGAGAACTAAAAGAATATGAAATGAAGGAAATTAAGGGATTTGGCAACAACACTGATTGCACTTGATATTAGTGTTCCAGGTGTATGTAGTGATTTCCCATTCTTAAAGCTCTTACATGGGTACTTTGGGCCCTGTCCTGCTGGCGAAATCTGTGTGGCATTTAAAGGACATAAAAAGGGAGAAATCAGGTGCTGTAACTCTGATTCCACACGTCATCCCTCTCTTCTACCCTTAGAATTCAGGTGGTCCTATACCTCAGGGTGGGGGGCGAACCCAAGTTCCTGTGTCAGTAATCTCATGATGGTATCCCCTCGAAGTAAAAACTGAGGCCCGCAGTAGAAATACCCATATGCTAAACAAGGGGTTCAAGATTCCAAATAAAATTGCTGAAACACTAATTTAAATACTTGGACATACGTATATCCCCAACACCTAATGACCCATTTGTCTTTTATCTTTTATGATCCTACTTTGCAGACTATGAAAGCAGAAGATTAGGTAAGTCATTTAAAGTTTCTTCCCTGCCAACCAATGGATTATGTTCCAACATTTTAAAATTTTGCCCAAAATGGTGGTTTCCTGCAATGCTAGGTCATTCCAAGACTGCAAACTTAAAAAGCCTCTGTTATATTCTTGAAAACAGGAAATGATGACATTAGGGCAATAATTTGTAACTTATGGCATTAGGGCAATACTTTGGAAATCATGTCATTAGGGTAATTGACTGGCGTATGCTCCATTTACATTTGTAGCCTTTCTAGATTTTAAAGTAAAGTTGTATTTCAGATGGATCCTGGACAGATTCAGCTAATAGATTTCAACAAACCACACACTTCCAACCATTCTGGAAGGATAGGAGCAAACCAACTAAGTAGTATAACATTGCCTAGTCATAAAAATATAAGCTAAGCGTATGTTTGTCAGACCTGACATCCCTGGTTTCGTTTTCCCCCAGACTTTTTTGCCTTCATTCCCTGGTTTTTGCTGAACTTATTTTAGTTGGCTTTAGGACTCTTGGGCACTTTATCCCTCCTAACCAGGGCTCAAGTTATGTACTCTCTCCTTATACCATGGTAAAATTGGAGTGCACCTTATTGGCACACCTAATTTACTTGTAAGTTCCTAATCAATGGTGCTACCTGAATCCAGGGCCTGTAAAGTAAATGCTAATAGAGGCCATCAACACTGACAGCTCTAGTTCCACTTGCTAAAGAAGCACTGTAAAACATGTCTCAGGCCTAACATGGCAGGCTGTAATGCAGGTTTAAACTGTCATTTCGACATGCCAGACTTATCCTTCTGTCAGGCCTAAACCTTCTTTTTTCAAACATGTAAGTCATATCTAAGGTAGGCCCTGACAACCTATCGGACAGGGTGCATGGTATGTAAAAGGTTGAGCATGTGTGTTTATGTTTTACATTTTTTTAATGGCAAACACTCTTAAGGCCATTTTTCACTGGTATAAGGTTTATCTTTCCCATGGGACAGCACTGGGTTACCTTATTACCTTTAATAAGTGCTAACTTCAGATTGGAAGCTGCTAGACAATTAGAGAAATTATGTTTGCACTCAATTGAATTGTAATCTATAGTTCTCTTCAATGGTGAAGTTGGGTTTTTGGATACAATTTTAAAAATGCCTCTTGTAGAAAGTTATCATTTTTCTGCCCAAACCAGTCGTGCCTTCCTGACGATGTCCTGGGTCACAACTATAAAAGTCTCTTCTGTTGTGGGTTGCATATTGCCTCCAGACGGGGAGACAAAGAAAGTCAAGGTGGGAGAGGAGAGGGTTTTCCTGGTAGGATGAGTAGGGAAGAGCTGTTCCCTGTCATGATTACACTTCAAAGGGCCTGCCTGTAGCACACATGAAAGAGCCTGACACGAGGCTTGCCCTTTCCTTTGTCACCCTAGACAGTGTGGAGCCAAACCCGGGGGAAGAGGAAGAACTGACCAGAACCTGTTTTGGGTGTAGGCCAGTGAATTTCACCTCACAAAGGTAGGCACCAGATATAAGAATGATACCATCACAACATCTCATCAGAAGGTCCCTGGACCTGTGTTATATTCAGAAGAAGGACTGCCCTGTTGCCGGAAGAACTGCCTTGCTGTCTGAAGAAGGAAGATTGCACTTGCTTTCCTTTTATCCCAGGCTACTGAGAATGACTCCAAGGGTCAGTTGGCTGACCTCTTGTGTGAGCTACAGGGACATAACAAGCTTCCAGAGGCTTCCCTGCAACTGCCCAACTGCCCACCACCAAATGGGCCTGCTTTGACATGCCTGAGCCCTGCTTAAGACCTCTGCTGTAGCGAGTACAAATCTCCAAAAGGTGCCCCTAGATCCTAGACCCTTGACTGGCATCAGAGAGAACTCCTCCTTCAGAAAGGGTGTAAATCCTGAGTTTGGTTTCCTCATGACCATGAAGTGACCTCTTTGAGCAGAGAACCGATGGCCAACCGCTAATGTGACCTTCAGCTGGACCTGCGTTTTGGACCAACAGCACCCGCCAGCAACGATTGGCAATGTGGCATCTGCACTTTGCATTAACAGCAACCATCTGTGATGACCAACCAACATGACCCTCCAGTGACGACCTGCTCCTCACACTACACAGTCTGCAATGCTCAACCTGCTCCTGGCAGCGATAACTTCCTCCGCCTGGTCCCCTCCAATGCGAATGTAACTCTTTGTTTTCTTGTATTGTGTTTTCCCTTTCTTACGGTTCGTGCTCTGCAGAAATACTTTACCAATAGCCTCTGGTTCAAGCCTGACTGCTTTGTGCCAAGCTAGTAGATGGTTAACTGCAGATTAACTTAGTGACTTTTGTAGTTCACCCTGGCAAGAATTGTATTTATTTTTTGAGTGAGGTTTGTACCCCTTTCAACTAACAAGCCAATTTCTTACAGTGGTAATATTAGAAAAGGCTGTCTGTAGATCATATTCCTAGCTCTACTACAGGCTTTGACTCCGTGAATAGAATACTGAAGGAAATGAAGAAAAAAACTGGAGGCTCTTGGGATGGACAGGGGACTGATTGTACTTACTGGCTGTCTATGCTGAATTTTCTATATGGCTGTGAGGTTTATGTTGTCAATGCAGATGGCCTGAAGCTAAACAGGCAGGCTTACACCAGTTCACTTTTAGCTGACGACATGGCTTTGACTTGCTTGACACTGAGCGTGTTGCAAAGGTAGGTGGATAGAGCTTATTGTTATTTTTTTACATCATCCTTAACCTAAGCCTGGCCAACACGATGGTCCTTGTTTTGGGTAAAAGCGTGTACAACCTCGATTGGAATGATAATCAAGGCAGGCCGGAGACCAAGAAGGATTTTAACTAACTGGAGATGGTAGGTCAATCAAATTAAATGTAATAATAATGTACATTCCAAGTTTTAAAAAACGATCTGCAAGTTTGGAGTTACAAGTATTACCTCCAATAGGCTTAGCTACATTATTATTCTGGAACAATGAGTGTTTGGAGCACACTGCAAGCACTAAAAACAGAGGGATTGTAGTATAGATTCATGCGGTCTGTTCTGGGGCTCCATACTTTGTATCCTGATTTAGGCATGATAATTGTAATTGTAAAAATGATTATATTTTCTAAAGAAGACTGCTCCATGCTTTAAATCTATCAAAGCCAGTAAGAAATACAATATGAATATATGCATTCAAATTACTCTATAACAAATAAACTCGAAAGATCCCAACATACTCTTGATCAAATCATACATCAAAGACTTTGTGAAGCCAGGGGTTGCCTAAAGCTTCATTAAAATGTAGCAAAGCTATAGAGCAAACACATATCCCATAAGGATGGTCATTCTGAAAATCGGACTTGGTTTCACTTTTCTTTGTGTCTACAAGAAAACCCTCCAAATGTGATTGTGGTAGATAGAAGTTCGTATTTCATCACTGTTTCACACATATTCCGTGTTTAGATTGTTTGATTGCTTTATGGAATTTAGATACTGAAATCCTATATTGCCCGCTTGACAACAATGTTTTTCACATCACAAATTTGCCTCTGCTCAAATTTGAAAATGGGCAAAATGTTCACATGGCCAAATCAGAATTAACGCAGCTTGGTGTGTGCCCAAAGATTGACACCCACCGATTAATATATGTATAGCAAACAGAATTATAGATGACTAATAGTGAATGATGGAATATTTTTCACCAATGAGTTTGGAATGGTATCAGATAGACACAGTGAAGTGTGATGCGTCTGCTGTCACTCAGATATTTAAGTGAAAAAAAATCTGTTATACACTTTTTACCCATGTATAAATGTATGCTGTGTATGACCTTCAAAATCATCTGCCCTTGCTTTCAAATGCAAGGCAGGGACAGAGGACTAATGAAGGAGTCACACATATTATGGCTTCTTCTCCCTGTCCCAAATGTAAAAGAAAAAATATCTGGGCTCCAGCAAGCCACCTCACCACCCTCTGTGCATTTCCACCACCTTCCCCACCCAAACCTATGCTTTCTGATCTCCATCAGAACAGAGAGCCAACACTGCATTATAAGGTTCTTTGAGAGCCTGTCAGAGCGACTTGAAAATCTTTTATGAAGTACATCCAGTGGAAACCAACATTCAGTGCCTACTGCTGCTACCTCACTGCAGTGCTTCACCTGTCTCCCTTCATGTCCTACTCAAACCATTTCTTTTCAAAGATTGAGCCACCTTTCAAGACAGACTCCCCATGGCATAAGGTGGATTTTTCATTTTTTGAGCGATGGTTATCTCTCAGAGGATGCACCATAAAAGTTTTGCTTAATTTGTTTGTATTCAATTAAGATAAAATAATTGTGAATTTCGAGATTTTTGTTTAACTTGACTGCACCCCTGACTCCTGTTCTAAGGAGGGAGACAGACTCTTGGTATTGTGATTAACTATAAACAAATCATTTCCGGTGCTGTCCAACTGGCAGGCCCACCGAATTCAGGTCTCCTTTCATGTATATGGTGTCTGTCAACAGGGTCGGATTGGGATCATAATTAGGCCCAGGCAGTCACAAAAAAGTGGCCCACATTACTGGACAGCGCCCTTTCATGAAAGACTGTTTGCACTAATTTATAGAGAAATGTGATAGGGGCAGGGGTCAGGTGAAGCACACAGCTTCTATTGCTCCAGAAAGGTGGAGGCCAAAGGCCACTAAATCACCTCGCCCAGAATCACCTCTTTCCAGCCCGCCATAATCACAGGTCGGTCGCCTGTTAGGTGAGGGGTTCAGAAAAACACATTGCTGCTTCTCTTCGGGGCTCAGGTGAAAATGGCCCAATGGTCAGAAAATCACCTGCCCACTCCCTCTCCCCCAGGGAGGCCCTGCATATAAACATGCCCTGAATGTGATTGTCAGTGGGGATGGGGGTCAGAGAAAAAAGAGATTGCTTCTGGGCATGGCTGTCCTGCAGGGGGCAGAGGTGAGAATGGCCTGAGGGCAAGAGCAACACCTGGCCCCCAGTGAGGCCATCTCAGCCTAACCCCTCCCTCACCCATCATATTTTGAAGAGTGATGATTGCCTGGCAGGGGAGGAATAAAGCAAATGACATACCATGGCTGGTTAACAGAGGCCCTAAATAAAAACAGCCCACAGGTCACCGTTAGGCATCGGCCAATGCCTGACTGCCTGCCTTACCAATCCGACCCTGAGACTCAATAGTGAGCCGCTGGCTGCTTTGAATTGGGGACGTGGTGAAGACCAGAGCGAACAGTTCTGAGAGAGCGCCTGAAACGGAGGAAGTACCTCATGCTCTCCATATGCCTGGGTCCATGTCTCCCAGTGCACAGTGTTGGAAGATCTCTTGTGGTGCATTTTAACCTCGATTCATAGATATTCGTACCTTTAGCAAAGTACATGTATTGAATGCTATTTTCTTCATTTATAATGATGATACATTTTAAAAATCTCTCTTAAATACGTTTCTATCTTTACATGCATATCAACTCAATTGCAAATGTTTTGAATCCCTCTATTCTGCCTTCACCAATACAATTCACTCTCAAAAGCATTTTCTTTGTTGGGAGAGGGTTACATTTCATTTTATTCTTAGATCCTGTTCACTGAATCTTCGACGTGTGGGGTTTCCAAGTCATGGTGGTGTCCTTTCAGAGCTCACAAAAGACTCCTACCGAATTGGCTGCTTAATCTGGTCATTCTAGGAGAAGGAAACCATGGGAAAAGCGCCCGCCCCGCAGTGGGGGGGCGCGTCCCGTTAGGAGACGGGGCCTCCAAGGCCCTGGGGCACTCCCCCCCTTTCCTTCTGCCGGGGGTGCCGGAGTTCGGCCGGATTTCCGCCCTGGCGCCTCGCGAGGCGTTAGGGCGGAAGTCAATCCTGCAGGGGGCATGACGTGGGGCCGGCGTTCGCCGTGCGCCGGTTCCGGCCGGCGCATACTGGTGGGGGGCTATTTAAAGCCCCCCCCAAGAGGGCTAGACCTTCTTTTCCTGTGTGCGGCGGCGGGACCTGGCATGTGGCTGTTAATTCCGAGACGCCAGGCTGCCAATTCGGTCTTTTACAGGGTGAGTGTGGCTCGTTCTGCGCCGGCGAGCATCAAGTGATTGGATGACTGGCGGTGTACATTGTGTGATCCTGGGCCAGCAGTGTCCACTACATGGCACTAGCAACAGACGTAGCGCCCGTGGTTCAAACATCATTGTGTGCGTCCAAGTGCAAATGTGCGCGCTGGCATGGGCACGTCCAAATACTCGACATTGTAGGCCTCTGGAGTCTAGAGCTTGAGGTAGGCACCGGTTCGGTTGTCGCCGCGCTTTTTTCTGTGAGGTCGGTTTGTGTTTTTTCACGTGAATAGTGAACCCGCGTCTTGGCTATGCCTGCATCAGGGCGCAGCGTTCCCAACTTGAACGTGGATAAATGTGGCGTCGGTGGTCTTGGAACAAGGCAGAGTCATAGTTTTTGCCCCCTTTCATTGCATGCTATTTCGGCGTGGCCCCTGGCTTCGCCGTTCTTTCGGGGTTGGTGTGGACACTGCGCGGCAGTTGTGGTGGGGCTGGCTCCGGCGTTTGATTGTTTGATTTGTGCAAACAGCTCGGGGGCCTCTGTTAAACACTGCACAATTCATGAAATTGGGGTGTTCATGACACCCATATTCCTGATATCCCCGGGCGGGGGTGCTGAAGACGTGTTGTTTGAAGTTGGCAACGGAACCCTGAATTACATTACAACCTTATTCAGGGCGTTTAACGGGCAAACATGGGCCGTCTTTTCGCGGAAAATTTTGCACTCAGCGACAGCATTCATTCTCTCATTTACAACTTGGCTCTCAGTGTCGCCGAGGTGTTCGCCCAACAAGGCGGTGTGGGGCATTCAGTCGAGAGGGGGGCATTAATTTAATAAGAGTGTTCTTAGAGCGTGTTGGAAATGCTTCAAATTTTTTTTTTTTTTTTAGTAAAGTCAGCTCCCAGCAGTGCCTTCATTTTGGGGATGAGAACTCAGTGAAGGGAGTGGGTGTGGCTCTTGCACAAGTGATATTCCCAGGGTATATGGTGTTATTCATCTAACGCGAACAAAGCCTTTCTCAGAAACTTCGGGCCAATGCTCATCTAAAATCGAGTCCCTTCACAGTGATGCACAACACGAAGCTGTGCTCGGCTCAGCCCGGCTCCAGTTAAGGGGCTGCTGTGAAAACCACCACTTGTCCGTTCAGGGTTTCTGAGGAATAATCCCCTAGGTTATGCATACCTGACTCCCATTACCGGCTGGTATTTCCCAGCCCTGTTGGACAATCATGTGTGCCTGGGCAAGGGTGATACCATGCAATGTGGCTCCCATTAGTCGGCTTCTGCCAGGGTTGCGGGGTTAAACGACTGCTCAATAAATGCTTAGGGACATTGTAGCCAATGGTCCGATATTATTGCACACAATTAAAACAAGTTGTCTCCATAATTAGGCGCCCTGGAATGAAGTGTGTTTGCACTATGCAGAATTCCATCCAGGTGTGTACGAGAAACTGAACTATGCCTCGCATAATGTTTTCAGGTTCATGCGGAAGCCTTGGTTCATTCATGCCAGCAAAAGCCAAGGCGCCTCCTATAGTCTCTGCAAACAGGGATCAATTTTTGGTGTGATTCGGTATTCTTGCGTGTCCTGACATTCGATGATCTGGGGTAATGCTGCCTTTTAAGAATCTGGCTTTTGTAAACCTTGGCTCCCGCTGTGTTGTGGGATCTCAGTTTGTGTTGCGGCACATGACCCCCGGTTTGTGATTTTTCAGTTTTCTGCCGTGGCGTGACGCCCCCTGATTGTGCTGTGGTGGGGCCACGCATTCCCGGCCTTGGGCGTGCTGTTTCACACGTGACTCGAACACTGCATAATTCTTTAGCAAGAAATCATGGACATAGTGTCAATTTTCTTTTACATAATTACATAGATTGGTGGCTAAGGTGGACAAAATAATATGCCTGACCAGGGTTTGAGGCTACACAGAACAGTGCAAACAAATACATTAATTTAATTTAACTTGTAATGTGAAGGTTTGTATGGCTATGCAGCAGAAGTGACGGAAGAGGTGAAACAGGATTCATATGAAGGATTGGATGGCTCAACTAGTGATGTTAAGTGTACATTACTGTACTGTACATGTACTTGCTGCCCTAGGGTGTACATTCACGCGTGTTGCCAAGGGGGTCTTGGGTGCTATCAGGTTCGTGGGATTGGTGTGTTTGGACTTTTGAACCATCTTAGTTGAGGACATCTGCGTCTAGAGAGCATGCTTGAGGTGGATTTGTGCGCTCTGGGCGATGCTGGCTCTCTCTGGGTATGCAGTCCTTTCATACTTGGGGGCTTTTTTCTCATATTCTTTCCTGGGCTAGTCTGGCTAGGGGTGAGTATTCACGAGGAGCTTCGAGTGAGTGCTCTGGAGATGAGTCCGAGGCTATGTGAATTCCTCGCTAGGCTCGTCAGCCCTGTTGGGCCTTTCTAAAAATGATATAAGGGCTCAGTGCAGTTCACAAATGCAAGAGCATTGCTGCTATACAGGGCATGGTGGTCCAGAATACACGGACTTGGAAAGGGAGGACATAAACGAGGAATACGGGGATAGTCGCAGTTTGACAGTGACACAAGTGGATGGGCGCAGGCATCACTATAGAGTAGTGGTTTTCAAACTTTTCAATGTCGTACCTCGTTCCCCCAGTTGAAAAATAAAAATCATTGGGGCCCACCTTCACCGGGTGAAAAGAATTTTGAAGTCACTTGAAAGGGATACCTGGCTATTCGCATAAGTACATTTGGTCTACAGTTGCTTTTGAACTCAGTACTCTCCTGTGAGGTAGTTCGATCCCAGTTTAGGATCATTTCTTAATCAGTACACATACTGTATGAATCCGTGGTGATGGGTCTACATATGTACTTTAACAGCATCCCTGTTCCCGAGTGTAGATTTAGCGCCTTTTGTTATCAAGGGTTCACCTTCTCGGCGAGACAGACGAGACGCCTCACTGTTTCTTAGGGAGGGACGAAAGTCCCCAGGCTGGAGGTGCTTTGTTCACAAGGGGTTAAGGGGTGATGGGGCCTTTTTTCTTCTGAGCATTTCCTCCTGAAAGCAGTGGTTTGTCCTGGGTTGTTTAATTCAGTCTCATCAGTTGTCACAAAGGTCTGTTGGTGACCTGTACTTCTGGGAGCAGCAGGTTGGAGATACTGGTCGTGCTAATTGCTGGTCATTCTGGTTCTAATGTGGATATTTGCAGGTGAAAATTCATTGAGGAGTGTTTGGGGAGGGAACAAATAAAATGTTCAGTTGCTAAAGTCATGCAGGTCATGTTAGCACTGGTAAGGAACCATGCAGGCTCCAGGTGGGGTACATTAAGTGAGCACAGGGGTACACTGAATCCAACGTGCATTGAATGCAATCAAAGGGTAGGTCTTCCTTGTTAGCAAACTCTAATTCGGAGAGCATGTAGGGGGCTGGGCTTGGTCGCGTTCAAGCATTAATACATAGCAATAATGTATATCCCCGTTTCCTGCTTTAAACTAGGGGCAGGGACGAGGTCAGCGGTTAGGCCTCACAAAAAGGCAATGGCGGCGCCAAATACTCTCTTGGCACAGGAGCATTTTTCCTCAGCAATAATTGGAGGGGGCATTACATATAGGTAATTTAGGGTGCCGAGTTAACAGGGCTCACCGCAGGATTTGCAATAGAACATGATGCTACTCTGCGTCTGTCGGTGTTCTCCAACCTTTAAAGCCTGGGCGGTAGAAACAGAACCCCAGTCATATACGGAATTTCTAAAGGGGCTCCTGGGGTTGGGATAGCTTGACCAGCTAGGGTTTGCATTATTACCTGTAGTGCACTTCCTGCACTTAAGGAAGGTCTGGCAAGAAATAGGGTGGGAAGGCTCCTTAACACCCTGATGGTGCCTCAATGTCTGCATCTTAGGTAACTAGCAATGGGAGCTGGTAGATGGAGCTTCTGTTGTCCTTTGGGTGCATCGCGGGGTGAAAGGCTGATACACGTACATATTTCATTGCCTTAGTGGCTCGAATTGAGGGGGATGAGAGCTCCTGCCCCGGGCCACCCTATCTCTCACCTATGGCGGGTGAGATACATAATCATTTGGGAGCCCATCCCTTCATCCTTTTGAGGTCAGATCAATGAATACCAATTTTACAGTAACCAAGCTACTGTGAGTCCGTAAATGACTCGGGCAATTCAAAGAGGTACCCGTATGATACCTAGTTAGTTCCTTGTCCTTGGGTTCATCGGTATGTTTTGGCAAAAACATATCTCTTCGTTCCGTGAATGGGCACTGTTTCATCATGTGGTGTTGGCAGAGAGGCACCGATGTGCGCCAGCATGACTGCACTCACATCTCATGTGTAATTGCACAGCTTACACGAGCCCCTCCCTTCTCGAGCCTTGGGGCTCCTTTCCCTGCCCAATGCAAGCCTAGCGGGGGGCATAGCAAACCCTCGCTGGGGCAATTGCAGGTTGTCTCTCTCTCCCTCATCTTAGCGGGTCGTCTCTCTCTCGCCCTGTCGCTGGAACCCCTGTGGTCCCACTCCCTAGGAGGCCTGTTCCGGCCAGAACCCTATGATGCTTCAGCAACATTCTGCTGGGACCACGGCAAGCAGCTGCTCACTTGACTTATAGGCATCCTGTTGGTGGGCAGTTGAAATCTGTAAGGCAGTAACCCCCATTTCCTGTGGGAGAGGGGTGCACTTCCTCAGCAAAGGTTTTCCTTCACACGGGTGAAGTTGAACGGGTTCGGTATTAGCTCTCTTCAGACAGGGCGGCGGACTTAGGAATAACTGCGGCTCCCAACTGGTTATTTGGCGGTCATTTCTTCAAGGGGCGGATGCCGCGGCGGCAAACGCCGGTATGTTCTCAGGGGAAGCAGGAGCAAGCGGCTAGGGGCCTCCCCCTGTTTGCTGCTGGAGTTGTATGCAGCCGGTGATGCATTGGAAATTGCTATTCTGCTTCGCTTAT
The DNA here is from genome assembly GCF_031143425.1 of Pleurodeles waltl. Taxonomy (NCBI): domain Eukaryota; kingdom Metazoa; phylum Chordata; class Amphibia; order Caudata; family Salamandridae; genus Pleurodeles; species Pleurodeles waltl. Next base: position 573,519,059 of record NC_090438.1, read on the forward strand.
GTCTCGCTTCTGTTAAACACACTCATGCTTGTTTTCTTCTGTTTCAGTAGCAGGATGGTTTATGAGTGCTCAGTCACTCCTTTGTCTGGCAGGCGGCTTACAGGTTGCCTCCGCTCCGTAAGCCCATGCCGACAGTGGTGATCGTCGGGCTGAGAGTCGCTCACCTACAGCGACTGGTCCTGAAGGTGAAGGGGGGCGGGGGACTTCTGTTCCCAGACCTCTTTGCCGTATACTTGGTCAGCCCCCTTTTTTTGGGTGGGGTGGGCGAAGGACCTTTTGGGCCCTGGTCGCCCTTGTGGCGGAAATTGAGATAAAAAATGTGACTAGAAACAATAGGAGGGGTTCCCCAAGGTGGGGCCCCCAGGAGGACATCTGGGATAGGATCCTGAAGTTCTGAGCCAACCAGCGGATGTACACACCAGATCAGGGGGTAAGAGACCTCAGATCGCTGGGGGAGAACATGGGGCTCCAGCTCTTGGCTCCCCCCATTACACCCCAGGGCTGATTGGTGTTTGGAGGGGGGGCGGAACCCGAAACTGGAGGACAAGGTACCGTGTAGTCGGGGTAACCGTCCCTCCTGGGATACAGGTGACACATGGGTCACCTGTGTGGTCCAAATGGTGGTTCAGGACAGGAAGGGATCCTGTCAGATTGGTTATGGTCACAAGAATTTCTCAGTAACATGTAGATAAAAACTGTTTTTCCTGTTGACTAACCTTGCCATGCTTGCTATTTGATGTTTGGCTTATTGAAGTTATGAGTCATTTTGAATTATGTCTTTTGAAATAAAAGATACTTCTTCCAACGAGTAAAGCTTGTCGTCTCGTGTATTCCTGGCGGGGGGAGTATGGGCCGTTTTGGAGGCCTCCGGATCCTAGGGAAAAGCGCCCGCCCCGCAGTGGGGGGGCGCGTCCCGTTAGGAGACGGGGCCTCCAAGGCCCTGGGGCACTCCCCCCCTTTCCTTCTGCCGGGGGTGCCGGAGTTCGGCCGGATTTCCGCCCTGGCGCCTCGCGAGGCGTTAGGGCGGAAGTCAATCCTGCAGGGGGCATGACGTGGGGCCGGCGTTCGCCGTGCGCCGGTTCCGGCCGGCGCATACTGGTGGGGGGCTATTTAAAGGCCCCCCCAAGAGGGCTAGACCTTCTTTTCCTGTGTGCGGCGGCGGGACCTGGCATGCGGCCCGCGATTGTCCCACCCACCCTCTCCTTTATGTTTAGTAGTTTGGAAAGAAGTTGGGAAATTGAGATAAAAAATGTGACTAGAAACAATAGGAGGGGTTCCCCAAGGTGGGGCCCCCAGGAGGACATCTGGGATAGGATCCTGAAGTTCTGAGCCAACCAGCGGATGTACACACCAGATCAGGGGGTAAGAGACCTCAGATCGCTGGGGGAGAACATGGGGCTCCAGCTCTTGGCTCCCCCCATTACACCCCAGGGCTGATTGGTGTTTGGAGGGGGGGCGGAACCCGAAACTGGAGGACAAGGTACCGTGTAGTCGGGGTAACCGTCCCTCCTGGGATACAGGTGACACATGGGTCACCTGTGTGGTCCAAATGGTGGTTCAGGACAGGAAGGGATCCTGTCAGATTGGTTATGGTCACAAGAATTTCTCAGTAACATGTAGATAAAAACTGTTTTTCCTGTTGACTAACCTTGCCATGCTTGCTATTTGATGTTTGGCTTATTGAAGTTATGAGTCATTTTGAATTATGTCTTTTGAAATAAAAGATACTTCTTCCAACGAGTAAAGCTTGTCGTCTCGTGTATTCCTGGCGGGGGGAGTATGGGCCGTTTTGGAGGCCTCCGGATCCTAATATTCAGTGAACACGATCTAAGACTGATATAACACCGGCTGCTGGCGACGCACCCGTTGCACACCAGGCCGTGCAGAGATTTCAAACCGTGATAGGCTACTTAACATTTGTTCGTCTAAATTTACATATTTACATATCTGCTATGGCGTGCTGGTACCTTTGCTAGGTTTTCTGAATAGCTCTCATAAACTTTACATGGATACCAGTTGATAGATGAACAGAGAAACACCGTTTTCCACACACTAACAATATCAGGTCCTTATTGTTCGCAAGGCATTGAACCTCTTTGTTGTTAGAACTGCCTTAGGGGGCAAATAATTAATTGCGCGTCACTTAGATTTATAACAATTAACTGACTGTGCGGGTGAGCTGTATCAGCAGAAAACAATGGCGGCGCCAGCCTCTGTTTAACAGCTCCCTCCAGTGTTTTCAGACATTCGCAGTAATGAATAAGGGCTTTTCCCTGCATTATCAGGGGCAGCTGTTCTGTCTACTACATATGCTAAGATATGCATCTTTTAATCAGCATAAAATTCGAGTCGAGATTTTATGTTCGCCAAACAGCAGCCGTGCGATACGAAGATGACTCCTGTTTGAACCCCTGTGTGTTCTTTTATGTTACGCTATGTTGCATAATCTTACGTTATCGATACGTGCAGTCACGTTTGCCACTGGTGCGACCTCGTCTTACTCCTGAAATCCATAGTGCGCCGCTGTGAGCGTGGAAGTGTCTGCTGTGCAGGTGGGATGTTCACTTCAGATGGATCGAATTGGCACAAGAAGTGGGTTTACTTGGCAAAGAACACGCAGGTGGTATTTTTGTAAACGAAGCCTAGACTGAAGCTATTTTTGATGGGGTGTCTGCTCTTCACAGGGGTGATGCGTGATGCAGCAGGATGCAAGTTGCAAACTGTGATGTTTCGCACCGTTTTCAAAGAATAGAATACAGATCTTCTTTTGGCTGCAAAATGATTTGAAGAAACATAATTTAGAGTAGCACTAGCAGTGGGAAAATGCAGCACATGCTTTCTGTATAGACTCATTTTTGTAGTTGGGGTGTATTTGAAGGGCGAACCTTGCTTCGATAGACGGCACCGGGTAAAAGAGGCGTTTCAGGGCATGGGCAGAGGGAGCTGTGGCCCATGTTTACTGATAATGGTTACACTTGATCGTCCCTATTAAAAAGCACCCAGACGAAAGCTGCCTCACCTGTACTGTTGAGCACAAAGGGGGCTTACTTTTTCAGCCACGTAGTTGGTAGCATCGTCGGCGATAATCTCGAGGGGGCTGTCGAGTCTGTGAGTCTGAAATAAAGGTGGTGCTCCAAAGAAGACACCACCCCAGCCTCACAGCTCCTGAATGCAAGTATTGTGCTCCCATGTGTGCACAAGCACATATCTGCAGGGAGATACTGACAGCTGAGTGTTGAATGCCAGGCATCCACAAGCACACTGTACATTACTAAACAAATGCAATCAGTGGAAGGCTATTGTACTTATGTCTTTTATTTGGAAGTCTATTGAATATAAAATAGGACATAAGTAGTTAAATATGTATTTATATGTGTACAATATGCCCCTACAACTGATGCAGGTGCTCTGAGTGCTCACCTTAATCTACCAAATCCGATACATGTCTGGGGTACGGCGGACTATCACTTTTGAGGCTGAGCAAAATCATCTGGGTAGTCACTACCTGTGATAGTACACATAAGCTGAAAACGATGAAATGGAACGCACCTGGAAAAATTACAAGTGGTTCAGATTGAAGCATTATCATCCCTGACATTGGTGCTGTTAGCTTAATCCAGAGGTCTTCAAACTGTGGGGCGCCCCCCCCTAGGGGGGCTTCAAGTGATCCCAGGGGGGCTCCAGACTCTTGCCAAAAGAAGCATTACACAGATAACAGGCCTTTGTTTTCAGCAGAAGCATGGTATCATAGTTTTATAAAGGTAACAGTACTTAACGGTAATGTTTAAATAGGTCTAGACATATTTAAACATTGTCATCTTTATAAAATAATTGTGAAAAATTCTGAGGGGGGCTCAATGATTTTTATTTTTCTACTAGGGGGGGCGCAGCATTAAAAAGTTTGGAGACCACTGGCTTAATCCATAACATGTTGCTCCGAATTGAGCCTGCCTTGTTATGCCTCCTCAACTCATAGCCTTTAAAACATGTAGATGATGTCTTCCACATCTGTTAATAAAAGAACCGTTCTGGGGGGACAGATCGTGCAAAGAACTGTACCGTGCCTAGTTGGTCCATGGAGAGGTCAACACATTTTAAATTTTTTGCTTATAATGACAGTGTTAAAATCTGGGTTCTCCGGACAGAAATGAAGAAGAGTTACAGATTTAGTATAAGAGCATTTTTTCCTTAAGGACTTTAGGTATAGTCACAGCACCAGAGGTTGCGATTCCTGAGGGCAATTAATAAAGAAAGTTTTTCAGTAAGTAGTAAACAGTTCTTACAAGCTGCAAAATAACTGTATCTTCATAGTGTTTATATCAACCCATTTATACAGGACATATTTAAATTGTGACGAAAGTGGGATAGCTGCAAAAGTGCTAGAAATATATATTTTTCAATTCAACTATGATCTGTGGTGAAGGTGCTGTGACCTTCAATGATTCACATTAACAAGCCAATCCTGTTGTATTCACTCATATGCAGTAGAGGCTAAGAAATGATAAAAATGTTGGTTCTTGGAAAAATATTTTGGATAAAGATCTTTCCTTCACGCTATCACTGACAATCCTGTAAAAAAACATAAAATAGTGAGCAATCAATAACACACTAAGGTCTTCATTATGGATGGCCCAGAAAATGATGTTTTACTCATCGCACACGGCTGAGTCAACCTTTATCAGGTGCGATAAATTCCCCCCAACTTCAGGTTTTTGGGGACTGAAATGTGGATTTTGGGTACCTGCAGTTTTTCGTCTGGTAAATATTCGTCAGGTTAGACCTGTCGATGTGAGTCACAGATCACATTATTGCGAAATGTGGAGTAACAGGTTTTTAATTAACTAACCGAGCCACTCATGAAGAAGGCCTAAGGCGCTTATCATTATAAGTGCAGGGCTAAATCCATTTTGGGTGGAAACCACGGAGGTTTGAAACAGAATTTCAAGTCAGGCGGTAAACCTTGACAAGGATTGTGTTGGCAGAAACCACAATAAGGGGCAAGGCTTAGTCAATAATGTTAGAAGGGTGTTCCAACAAGGAGTGAAATGTACCCAACTAACTAGGACAGGGAGGGCTGGGGCTACTTGTTGGTGGTAATGGGTTGAGGGGTATTAGTTTTCAATTATTTGGAAAAGTAAGGCCCGTCAGAGCAGGGAATTCAGTGGGATAGTCTGGATTGTTATACACTCTAGTTCTGTTCTGTCTCACAGTAATGGAGGAAAGACAGACCCGTGAGAACAGGCTAGCATAATCCCACACCTAACACCAGACACCGTAGCCCAGTGCAACCCCCAAGGCACCAACAGATAGATACACAACAGCTGATATAATTAGTGCTTCTGACAAATGAGAAAATAAAATTCCCTCTCTCACAGAATAGGTAAAGCATACCCTCAGCAGTGCAAGCGTCAATCACAAAACAGGCACAGCCGGATTTGAGCAAGGCAAGTTTGATTTTCTCACGCAAGTTTGATTTTCTCACGCAACAGATACGCCACATGCTTGAGTCAGCAAGTATCCAATCTTCACAGAAGTGTATCACAACATAACTCACACAAGAGGTACAGCTGGGCATTGGCACTGAAGGCTTCTATGCGCCATGGAAAAATTATTGCGTGGGCAGAAATACAAACTTCCCTCCTCCACAGAACAGATACAGCTTTGAAATGGCAGTGGTAGCCCCCCTCCCTGACACTATAGCAGCAGTAGCAGTCCTACTGTCACAGACCAGGTAAAGCTCAGGAAATATCAATGAAGCCGCCTCTCTGAAATAACAAATGCACCAGTCTGCATCATTAGTGTAAACACCCTTGACTGTTAGATGTGTATGTTTCAGTATAGTTGTGTAATTTGCTAAGCGCATGGATGGTTTAGCAGGTTAAACAGTTAAATATGGATGGGCAAGTACAGACATCCATAACTTCAGCACCAAGATGTCTGAAGGAGTGTACTGACAAATACATAAATCAGGCCATCTTCTTGTATGTATACATTGGTGAAGGGCTGTATTGATACATGAGTCAATGGACAGAGAAGTGGATGGTTGTGTGAGTTGGTGGACAATTTGGGACTGGATGGCTAGACAATTTATGGTTTGATGAAAGATAAATTTGCGTGGACAGTTGATTGAGTAGGGAAATGAAGAATGTGGATGGAGAAAGCATGTAGAAAGAAAATGTCTGTGGACTGATGGATATTTGTGCAATGATGAGTGATGTTTACTTTGTGTGTATCAATGGATTAAAGGTCCCTGTGTGCAGGTGTTATATCTATATGGATTAGGGCAGGGCGAAATGTAAATTATGCAATTATAAATGGAGTTTCACTTTATTAGTGTTATGTGAAATTCCTGAAATGACACCATTAAGGCACATCACATGGATGTGTATGTGGATGGATTTGTTTGTATATTAACTGATAATTTTCGAGCTGTTACCTTTGTGCACACGCTGAAAAAGGGGCAAGTGACTTTAAAACACATGTTTATCTACCTGATAGGCAATAAAGCATAGCAATTCTCTGTGTTTAGAAAATACTGTTACCAAATCTCATAAAGAATCCTAGTCCTAGCTACTGTTTAGGGGTTGCCTCATGGGCACTTAGGAGTCATATCCAAGTAATAGAAGACTCTACAGTGAAATCCATGATGTATTTGACATGACACTCTGGAAAGGCCATTGCTGATTGTAAGAGAAGACCTTAACATAAAGAATCTCAGTGAGTCATCTTAGACTGATGTGTAGCATGTTGTTGATATGCATGTTCCATTTCTAAGGTCAGACTTGCAACTGTGTCCCCAGTAATTGTGTTTACCACATGTCCCAAATTATCAGAACTTTCCTTATTTACTTTGCTTCAGATTGACACAACATGAAGCATTAGAAGAACCAAGCACTGGGATACTAATGAAGCATTAGTAAAGTGTGCCTTTTTACATTGCTAATGTCAGAGTAAATGAGAAACCACCAAAATCACTGGCATTGTGATCCACTGTCACCCAGTATAGAATGAAAACCTATTGGAAGGTGTAGCTCATATATTGGATCTGTGTACCTAGGGATCTTGATGAACCTACAGGCCCTGTATATCCCCTCAATCAGAAGAGTTCATCAGACGTAACAGTATATTGCTTTTAAAAATCTGACATCGCAAGCAGAAGTTACAGATTAAAACGTGGAGAAAAATGGCTGTCTCTTTTACCTCAATTTCAATATTTTGTTATTCAGCTCTTATTTTGTAGGATCTACACAAATGACCCCTTGGTGAATTCACAATTTTGTCTACCTTTTAGAAATGTTTAGCTTTCCGGGATCCAGCATTGGTTTCACACCCATTTCGGTATCTAACTGGAAGGTGGCTAAAAGCACAAAATATAGTAAAAATGGGGTATGTCCCAGTAAAATGCCAAAATTGTGTTGAAAAATGTGTTTTTCTGATTTAAGTCTGCCTGTTCCTGAAAGCTGGGAGGATGGTGATTTTAGCACCGCAAACACTTTGTTGATGCCATCTTGAGGGGAAAAAACCACAAGCCTTCTTATGCAGCTGGTTTTTCCCCATTTAAAAAAAAATCAAAACAAAATCACTGTATTTTGGCTAATTTCTTGGTCTCCTCCAGGGCAACCCACACACTCTGGGTACCTCTAAAATCCCTAGGATGTTGGAAAAAAGGACACAAATTTGTCATGGGTAGCTTCTGTGGACAAAAAGTTATGAGGGCCTAAGCAAGAACTGCCCCAAATAACCAAAAAAAGCCCTGGCACCTGAGGGGGACAAGGCCTGGCAACAAAGGGGTTAAGAACCCAAGCCACATGGAGGGTACCCATGACAACTGACTTGCCTCTGAGGGGTTGACATTAATGTTACTAAGCCCATGTTTCAAAATTATCACATTTAATAAATGCCTCTTGATTCAGTGATATTGATCTGAAGTACAACCGTGAAATGCTTCTGCGTGTTAAAACTCTTTGCATGCTAAATACACATTTTTAAAGGGTTTTAAGTGACTTTATAATATTTTTAGATGATGTTGGTTGCACAAGTTACATGCCAAATATTTTCATGATGACTCATTCGTGGGCTGTTAAAATTAAGCCAGACCCTTGTCTCGGTTCTGGCCCTGTTGGCTCACCCACCTCTACTCAGTTGACAGCAACAGCGACTTCATGTCACTTACTGCAGATAGCAAACCCGACTGCATTGCCAGGCCATGACCTGACTGACAAATCATTAAGGGCGTTTCTCATCCCATACATCCCCCCCACCGAAGATATATCCTGTAATCCTGTATCCTGATTTGCACAACACTAGAAAGTTGGTCCTGGTGTAAAAATTCGATTTGCACACCCTGAAACATGTTCCAGATTGTGCAAGTTGGAATTTTTTATGTAGTTTGCAAAAAGAGTCTCGCTATGATTTACCTGCCAAAGACATAGATAGCTTAGGTTATGTAATATTTGCATGCGCTAACAGGTCATGTGCAAACAATACTGCATTGGCAAATATTATCCAAGGTAAATTCTGTTTTAGATGCTAACAGAAGTTCAAACCAAAAATGAAATTCTCTACATTGCTGTGCTGTATACAGCTTGATAAAGCAAAATGCGCTCAAGGTGATTGTGAGGAGAAGCTCTCATTCATTCAAATGCATAATTTTTCAAATGAGCTAAGGAGTAACTGAGTAGACTACGGAGCAATTCTGGCCAGGGTATTGTACCAGCACATCGACTCTGATGTTAGAGAAAAATATATGGTGGTCAAAATACTGTGCTTTTCAAAATATTGTTGGGAATGTTAGGTATTAGGTGTAGAATTTTTTTATCTTTTTTAATGATCAATACTCATAATATCAAAATAAATATTATATAATAATAGAATATAGAGGACTTTGATATAATTTTGTGCTTGCCATAGCTTTTTGAAAAGTATGTTTTTTATTTTATATAAAGGTATTCATTTATTAAACCTTTTTCTGTGTTGTGGGGTGTGTTGGGAGATTGAGTGGATTGTATTTGAATTTATAGTTATGTTAAATAATATGAAATTATCATTTTTATTTTAGTAATTAAAGTCTTTATTTTCAAATAATACAAATAGTACACATATATATTAATTGAATAAAATACTGGGGCTCAATGGTTTTGTTAATTTTTGATTAAAAATAGGATTTCTTTTGGTGATTGTGAAAGAAGTGAATTTTTATATGGAGGATTAGTTAATATTGATAAAAGGGGAGTCATAGATTTAATTAATTCAATGACACTGCTTCTTTTCAGTGGGATATCTCAAAGATGCCTTTTCCTATCCATCCCAAGGACTCTTTTTGACAGCTAAGCTCCAGTCACAGTGGGGGAGAGAACTAATTTGAACCCTGTCTAGTGGAAGGGGAGCTCATTTAAAAAGTAGAGTGACTAGGAAACTGAAGACAGGCTTGACTGGTGGGAGAAGGGTTCTGCCATTTTGATGCTGCTTACAGTAAGGAGAAGAAGAAGATCTGCAAATAGAGATGGGCATGGGACAAGAAAGTATCTAGGATTGGATAGGAAAAAGTCTCCAATCACAGGCTAGTGTGAATGATAAAAATGGAATCTCAAAAATCACCTCCACCTCCTCAGACCGTTCCTGGATATTGGAAGACTTCACATGATGAAGAATGCCCTTCTAGAAACAAGAGGACTTTGACTCCTGCTTAAAAAAGAGAGCTCACTCAAGGACTTTTGACTTTTTGTGGCACCCACAGGCTAGGGTTGTTTTTCAAGGGTAAAGTATTTGGCCTCCTGTTTGCATGCTTTAGGGACACAAGTGCAGAATAACTCCTGATTCCGAAAGGGTTCAGCTGATGACAGAGAGCTGAACCATGCAGAAGACCTAGCTGGAGAAATACTGTTGTTTAGAAGCCTGCCCTGAAGAGTGGAAGTATTAACCAAAAGGGACTGTTCCAGTAGTTGGAGAGCAGTGTGACTCAGTCATTTTTTCCATCTCCAGAGGACCAGGACAAGGTGCTGAGGCTTGCCAATGGAGGTCACACAAGGCGAGAAAGACATCCAGGTTCATCTTGGACTGAACTTTTGCCACCCTGTTAACAGGTTCAGCAGGATGTTGTAGTAAAGGTATTCAAACTTGCGCTGCTATGCATGACTACATCTTTCAGTCTTGTCATGCTGGGGGTTTTTGAGAGCCAATAAAGTGACTAGGCCTGAAAGCAAAATCTTGGATCAGAGCGAACCACAAATGTATGTGACCTGCAAAGCAAATGAGATCTAGCTTTGTTCCTCTCAGAGCTTTCAGAAAACAAAGGGAACATCTTCAGTGGGAATTTAACAACAATGCATCCGACTTTCAAAGACACTTTCAGACCTTTGCCTTGACGTGTTCCACTGAAGGATTTTGACATCCTTTTCAGATACTAAGAGCCTGATTTATTATATGGTGGAAGGTCCGTTGCTCCGCCAGGGACAGAGTAAATTACTATGACTCCACGCAGGAGGGATTGTCCACCGAATTTATAAATGACCACCAAGAACTTGGTCATTTATAATGCATTGGCAGGAACCGCCTGCCCCATCACCTTGATTCTTGCCAATGCATGTTGCTGTTTGGTGCATTGCTGCATAAGCATGATGCAACCATACACCAAACGTTTTTTTTTTTTTTTTTGCAAAAAGAAAATCCTAAAACAGGAATTTCCTTTTGAAAATGGGAAATGTAATGCTCCCTTTGCCATGAGAACCATCTCCCATGATTAGAGGGACACTATTAGCATTTTACTGACCCCCACCACCACTGTTTGTCTTGTGGTGACCGACAGCAAGAAAAAGGCTATATGTCCACCAGTTGTGATTGGGTGCATGAATAACAGCCATTTCTCTGATGGCCCTTACTCCAATAGGGAGGTTTGGCTATGGTGGTCATTGAGTAGTCACTGGCGTAGCCAAACCTATGGTCTGCCTGCATCTAAAATGGGAAGATGTACCGTTATGTTGGCTTTATGTGTGCTCCATTCTTATTGTGTCAGAGTATGCATACCACCAACATTTAAATGAGGCCCTAAGTCAGAAGGTAAACTATTTGCCTGGGGTAACCTGTTTGGTGTTTCCGACCTCAGCTCCATAGTGGTCTACCTGAAATCAGTCCTTAGTCTCATTAAGCCATGAGCTGTTTTTTCAGAGGTGCTTTACTTTTCTTGGTGCTTTATGTCTTAAAACTTAAAATTCCACGTCCTAGAATTCCCTTACCCAGTTTTAAAGATTGTATCATATTTGTGCTCAATACATTTACTCTGTATTACTAAATTGGTTTACGAATATCATTTTGCTGAGTTCTTGATTTCAAAAGTGTTGATACTGATTGAGTTTTAAAAACATTTCCAAGGGATCTGCCTGCTGCTCCTGCCATTGCTTCCAAGGGGTTAATCAGAGTCTGTGCAAGAGCTGTGTTTGGATCTAAATAGACTGTGTTAATTAAGTTGGTAGGCGTCTCCTCTTCCCAAATTAGTAACCCTATTTCTTAGGCCCATTATATGCATATTACCTTTATAATTAGTACAATTCATAAGTCCTTGCATTGTTCTATAATGTTTACTTATTTTCAAGTGGTTCAATAAGAAATCCAATTCGACATTTGGCTGTTATGCAAACAAGTTTTAGTTATTGTATAATTTTCTCTTCATTGGTTGCCACTTGTATGTTAGTAGTTTTGTTTGGTCAAAGTAATATACTTCAGCTGAGAAATGTTCTACACCTGTGCAGATTGAGAATGGAAAGTTTTCAAGAGTGGTGTCGATCGCTGTCACCAAGAAAAATAAAAAGAGGAAAGATGCGAATGATATGTGAGGGGCCTCCTTTCTTGTTGTGAGCGGAAGGGTCATCTGCTCTGCTCTCCAATGGGACATCAGTACTTATTCCAGGGGTCTCAAACCTTTCCTGTAAGAGGAGCTACTTATGCTCAAAGAGAACCATCCCGAGCTACGAATATTATTTGTGTTGTAATAGCAACCACGTCAGATAAGATTACATTAGTGGCTTCAATAAGGAATCATTAAAACTGACAACACTTTGTGTGCCTTTAGACATCCCAAAAATATTGTAACAAACCTAGTGCATGAGTTCATTGTCCCACTTTTGTGATTGCAAAAACATAAAATCTTTGCATACTATGGCTTCAAATGGACCATTAAACACCATACCACCTGTGGTTTACACATGCTCATTTATTACATCAAATACCCTTGTATTTTGCAGTACATAGTAAAACCACTCAGGAGGTTAAATTAAGAACTCCCATGCAGATTCACCTGTATTTGAAGTCACTAATGAAGTAATGAATGTTACTCCATGCCCAGCCTCAGTTATTAAAGCCCCAAAGTGAGTATGGGATGTCATAACAGGGAAAATGAGGGTTGGGTAAAAGACGAGAAAAACAACTGGTCTGGAATGTGTAGTCCTCATTGTCTTCCAGACTTAGGGCCTTATTTTGAGTTTGGTGGATGATATTTTATTTCAAATATTGTACATCTGCTGTATTACAAGTGAAATGTAGCTGACGATTCTGTGAATGGGATATTCGTTATGTGTGAGACAGAGTATCCAGTCTGCCAAACTCTAAGTAAAGCCCATAGTTCAGTCTCTGATGTTTTCTGGTTTGTTGTGGATTGTTCATCACCTAATTCTTCTGTTGTCAGTTTTCTGTTACCTTTTATGTGAATGAGAATAGACAACGAGAATTACATCACATGCTCTCATGCATAAGTACTTTTCTTTGAAAGTTGTTGGGCACTTAAATACATATGAAAACTCATTGGGATTGTACCTTTGACCACTGGTCAGCTGGCAGGGATTTTCTATCCCTAGGTAATTCAGGAACAAGCACATTTAAAGAATAGTTAAGCATTAATGCCTCCCAAAGGTTTTATCCTTACCAACTTTTCTTAGTATTCTTGATAGGACTTGTTCCATAGGAATTTACACTCACTCTCACTGTCCTACCCAGTATTCACCCAAAACTGTTTGCAGGTATTTTTAATTAAAAAAATTAGTTCACCCATAGGATAGTACATCCTAAAATTAGTATATATTTACTAAAATAAAACATCATGGTGTACTTTTCTTCAAACAAGTCTTTTTACCGCAAACATTCTTGTGTATGCTGCACTAGCTTAGCAAACTAAAGATTAGTGTCTATACAGAATCACACCAACGACTTCTGCTCAGGCCATGGGACCTTGTGAAATCTTGTGAAGCCCGATGAAATGGGTCAAACCCACGGGAGCTCTGCAGAACCTTCTTCACTACATCTCAAACTGCCTTGCTACTCCCAGACTAAAGCAATTTAGGTAAGGTTGCGAAAAGGGTAATAAGGCTACAGCATTGCCTTGGATAGAGTGCCAACAGCTGGGGCTTGCCAGTTAAACATTGTATTGATATCATCCTATCAAAGAACTATTTTTTACAGGATGGCAGTTGGTTTCATCAGATACAGGGTACTGCGATGGATTCGAGATTTTCTCCATCGTATGTATGCCTTTTTATGGGCTGGTATGAAGGAGAACCTGCATGGTGCTGACATGCTTCCCCCTGGACATAATTTATAGTTTTATGGGGGAGGTATATTGATATCATTATGTTATGGAATGGGACGGTTGAACAACTATTGATGTATTACGGTTTTCCTAATGAAAATCCTTACAATCTTAAACTGAGTATACAATGTAGTAAGGACAGAATAGATTTTTTTGGCCATTCAGTTTTTTTGTGGAAAATAACAAAATACAGAGCACAATGTTTAGAAAGGCTACAGCATGTAATAGTACACTACACTACTAGTGCTCATCCCAAGACAGTTGTCGCAATGTCTCATTTGGCGAAATGGTACGAATAAGGCATGATTGCAGTACTGGGGACATCTTTACTGCTCAGATTGACAATCAAAAAAAAGATTCAGGGGAAGAGGATATGATGAAAAAGTGTTATCTAAGGCAGAAAAACAGATTGAACAAATAACTAGAAAGGAAACATCTGCAAAAACAAAGATTAATAGAAATAATCCTGTTCCATTGGCTTTTGTGACCCAATATTCATTTCTGAGTGATGAAATTTATAAGATCCTAGGACCACACTGTCCATTACTTACAGAAATACCTGGAATAAAGGGATGTTTAGCCAAATTACCTAAAGTTACCTATCGTAGAGGTAGGACATTAAGAGATCACTTATGTCCTAATTACATTACTACCATTAAAAAAAAACGTGGTTATCCACCACACTGAAAAGATTTTTTATTTGTCATGAGTGCAATATGTGCACTTTTGGTTCTGAGAAAATGAAAAACTTCTATTACACCACAACAAGAAGATATGAGATTAGACACTTCATAAATTGTAAGACAAAATATGTGGTATACATTTTAGGGTGTACATGTAATACAGTTTACGTAGGGAGCACTATAAGATCTTTAAAATTCCTGATACAGGAGCATGTCTGTGCCATAAGGAATAGAGATATTAAATATCCCCTAACATTGCACATGATGGAACATCACTCTGGTGACAGTTGTATCTGGTTTCATGGGGTGGAATATGTACCACCTGATCAGAGAGGAGGAAGTAGAGAGTTAATGTTACGTCAGAAAGAGGCTTCATGGATATGCTGTCTACGTTGGGTGGAATTGGGTCACAATACGGATGATGAATTACATTATTTTTTATAAAGTGACGATCTGTGCTTATTCGTTATATTATTCTATATATTAGGTGAGTGTGAGACTTAGAAAACTGATTTGTCACCTATGAATTATTAAATATATGACAAATGGGGGGTGGTGGCTTTATTTCTGAAAAATTAGACTTTTGATTTAGGCCCTACCTTTTACGATGACCGTTACTGTGAAAACCTGATTGTTATAACTACAAGGTTAAAGAATTTGTAGTAGTAAAACATTGGCAAAGGACATGATGGAAGATGGCAGCTGCAATTACAACTAAATTTGTGAAATCACAAATGAAATGAAGTTAGTTCCATTTATATTGTTAATTATAGTTAGGAATACTTGTGAAAAGTGAGCGTTTGTAATGGTAACTGACCTTTTCCAATATGGCAGCTGTGTTTACAATTTTACTTAATGAACGGCAGCTTCAGGCACATTTGATCCAGTGGCTTGGCTATGGTGGCTTTCTATTTTGATTAGGTTCACTGGTGAGCTATGGGAAGGTGGGCTATTTAAACTGGGCTTCTTGTTCATAGCTCGTTTTGCCAGATATTGTGTATACTGACGTCTGAATACTGTCATTCCCCTGACGTGCGGAAGAATAGAAGCTATTGTAATGATTGCACTCAAGAGAGGTGCATTGAGGAAAATAAACTTTTTTGTACTGTGACTATATTTAAGATTAAATTGGTGATAGGTTTTAATGGATAATTTCTACCGGAACCTGTGGTTGTAAGAATCTAGGGGAATAAGTCTCAATTCAAAATACTGTCCATAAAATGAGGTTAGCAATCGGCTAATGGCTAAAGTAAGGATGGTGTACTATTTGATTATAAAAGATGAAAGGGAAATTAATGAAAATATATGCTTTTTTCAAAAATGTGTATATTTACTGATAATGATATTATGAGGTGTTATAACACAAATAAGTATGGGTGACATTTATAAATGAGGATTGTTCTATTCAAATAGGTGATACAATGTTTTTCCCTCACATCAGTTGCACAACTTGGAAGTACCAATGGCTTATGAAAAATAATATGACAAATCAAATTTGAAGTAAATTGATTAGGTATGTGTAAGGAAGTATGTTTACATAACGAATTATGAATTGGCAGGTATATATATTTAGGGAGTGGTACTTTCATAATAATACAACTATAGGTTTTGGATAATTGTTTTTAAATTATTCAATCATTGGTGAATGGATTGTGCCATATTAATTTTGGGTGTCAGAAGTAACACTTAGAATGTCTGTTTTTTTATATATTTTATAAATTCACAATTTGTATTTATATATATATATTGATTTGGTGTTGCTTGTTTGTATATGTATTATTGATATCATGTGTAATAATTGTTGATGATGTTATAATAATTTGTATGTTTGTCAGTATATGATTTTTATAAGTATTTTTAATATTTGGATACTAGTGTTTTTCAGGATAATTATAGCAGCCCCTTATCAGTTTCTTCCTCTTTGGAGTAGGGTATAAATTAATGTATTGATTATATCGTTGTGGTCTATGGTCCTTTTATGTAATAGTGTACTTGTGGATATTTTGTATTGTTATGTGTTTATTAAATGTGTGTTATATGTGTTGCATTACAGTCCTCAAGAAATCCTATGTGAAAGGACGAAACACGTTGGCTGTTGCTGTTATGAATTCATGCACTGTTGGATAAGAGAAAAAAAGAATAAAAAGAAGATTTGCATAATTTCAAATCAAAGAATTGGACATTGAAATTTTATTATTGGTGGTGCTCTACCATTGTTCTAAATTGAATCCTCCAACATTGATCTCATATTTGTTGCCTAGTAATTGGGAATATTTAAGGTTTGAACTTATTAATGTGGCCATTCTCAAGAATTGTCAGCAAACTCCGGGAGCACACAAACTGTCTAGTTTGTCATGAATTCACAATAGACTACAGAATCACCTACTTGAAACTATACATCATTTAAATCTTGCATTTCAGACAGTTCTTCCCACAAGTCACGTTTCATGCCATCTCCCCAACTCCTGGTAAGAAACTCACTATCAGTTGTCTAATTCACATCAAATAATGGCTAAAATAGCCACCACAATTTATCATAAATGAATCTCTACAGTGCACCTTCCTTCCTGGCTGAGTGATTTATCTTACTCTCTAAGGTCTGTGTTTCCTTGAATGATGTGTAAGCCTTACTCTTTCTTTTTTCTAATTCTGTTTCTTCCCTTCTTTGCCCTTTCTTTTCCTTTGTGTTCTTTCTTGTTAGGGAACATCGATATCCTTTGTACATAGCAAATAGGGATATTAAGCAAATGACAATAATCAATACCACTCTGAATAAGTCTAAGCCAGATTCTTATAACAGAAGCTCCTTGGCCTAAGGTTCTTAATATACTAGTTGTTTTCTCAGGATTCTATTTCAGGCTTTAAGTCAGAAATGTTCTTTGCACATTCTTCTGTCATTGTAATGTTGTTGGGCATATACGGACAGCAGTGTTGTGCTTTCAACATCTTACGGACTCCTCCGTCCTCTGCCAGCAATATATCTAAAGCCAGGCTATCTCAAAACCATTGGTCTAATTGCTACTAATTCTGTATTGACTGTTAGCAAAGCATCAAATGTTTACATCGATGGCAGCTGAAGCAGGTAAGTGTACACAAACAGTTCTTATTATCTAAAGCATGTGTATGTTCTTGAACTAATCTAGGATAAACATTTAATGTGAAATCCCCATTTGACGCATCTATAAGTGAAGCTTTCAATTTGTTCTCATCTACTATATGTGCAGGTGATATAGGTGCCGATGTAGATGTAAGTTTTTCTCTTTCTGGTATAATGCTCATACCAAAAAGAAAAGAACAATACATGCTAACATAATCACTATTAATGTAGTAGCAATCTTTATTCCCCCCCTCGTCTTGGTAAGGAAACACATGTCTGTCTACAGTCAGACCTTTAGTAGAATATAGCAGCAAGCAGATTTACCATTCTGCATTGATTTCTACTTGTTCAACACTATTAAAACCTTTGATGATTTAACTTGCACTTAATTTCATTCAGTTTATACACAATAATATTCAGGAGACATCCCTAGTCCTATCCTTCTACTGCAGACTTGGCCCTAGGGAATTCTTCATAATTCTTTTTATTTGTTTTGTTTTCTTTACACAACAACTGTCATATTTATTCATCACTCATCACAGTGTTTTTAATAGTTTTGTTTAGACATAGTGCATAGTAGAGAAGAGAATAGAAAAGCAAGTATCAAGTATTATTGCATTGAATCAGTCAGGTCTCAGGCATGAGACTTGGCTTTTGATTTTTGTTTCAAGAATCTTAAATCATATGCTGTGATAATGTGGTGTTTTATGGAGGTTCAAGTGGTTCTGTTCTGTGTTCATTTGGATCATTGAGTGTCAGATTAGGCACATTCTCCATATAATATAATATAAAATTAGATCTCCTTGGTGTATGTTGTTCTTCTTCTGTATCATGTATACCCCTAGATTATCTTTCTTTGGTGATAGTTTGTGGTATGCATTCAACTGACACACTAGATTTCAATTGTCTTATTCCCTGGCCATTCCTCTCTCTTTTGTAGTTTTATACTCTTCACACTTCTACCTTCACCAGGGTCATTTGGTTGCTCTGGTGACAATTCAGTAGCTCTATTTCTTCTAGGTCTCAGATCTTCACTTTCAGGGGATACTTCCACACCACTGTGTGAGATTTCAGAAACTTGGACAGGTGAGGAATTCTGATTTATGTCACCACCCTCTGGTCCTTCAGGACATACTGACACTGGAGCGTATGTACTTGGTTCAAATGTCACACCTCATCAATTGGACACCTTACACTCTGGATATGAGAGGCATGAATCCAGTTAGGTATCTCAGCAGAGTTCACAGCGATGTTCACCTGTTAGGGCACTTTCCACCCAGGCTCCAAACTGTATTTTTTAACATGATTTTTAACAAGGATTCAGTCATCAGGGTTAAGATTGTGGCACTGCTCCTGACTGCGCCTGACTCAGGATGGCAGTATCAGCTTCAACATGATGAAAGAAAGAAGGCATCACATCAGCTAACCCATTGCAGCAGTCACAAATCATGTAACTGTGATATTTAAAAGTGCATTTCACATGGTACATCCCATGAGTATCTCTTGTGGCAACAATCCTGTTCTTCTGTCAGGGGTGCTTTGGGGACTCATCAATACTAATGGTAAAGCATCTCGCCATTTCAGAGAACTAGATACACAGACTTTGGCCAAACGAGATTTCAATGTTGCGTTGAACTGTCAAACTATACCTGAAGTTTCTGGCCGATAGCTACAATGCATTCTTTGCTCCACTTGTAGTGCCACATGCAGCATTTTAAGGATTTCATTATTAAAATGAGTCCTCGGTCTGACTCCAGCGAAACTGGGAATCTTAACCAGAGTATGAGTTGTCACAACAGCAATATGGCTACAGTAAGACTGTCATTTCTCCACGTTGGGTAGACTTCCACCCATCAGGAGAAAATGCAGACGATGACCAGGATATATCTCAGCCCATTACAAACAGGAATTTCAATAAAATCCAACTGCATCTTATTAAAGGGTCCTCCTGATCGTCCTTTGTGACTGAATATTACAGGGATTCTCTTCTCTGTAGTAATATGCTGACAGGTCACACATCTGTGCCATAATTCATCAGCTAAAACTCTAAAGTGTGGATCAAACCAGCTCTGTGTGAATAATCACACCATGGCATCCCTTCCAATGTGTGCAGGGCCATTAAAATGTCTCTTCATGGGAAATAACAGGCTGTTGGCAACACACGTCTTTCATCAACTGAAAGCCAAATATTCAAATTTTCAACACATCCTGCTCTGATTCATGCTTACTGCTCTGCCTCTGGTACTTATTCCTGCAATCTCTTGCTTTCCTACCAGATATCAGCTACTGAAAATAGCATTGAAAAGGTGGTGTTCTTATCAGATTCATTTGCAAATTCTCCATTAAATGCTCATGCCACACTGTGGGCTTCACATTTAACAACTGCAATTTCCTGTGGCAATTTTAATGTTTATGCTTCTAACAATCCCATCCCATATTTTCTATTCTGGATATGGAATCTGGATAAATTCATTAAACCTCCTTATGACCATCACTGTCCAAAATAATGGACCAAAGCCCTACTGACTATCAGTAAATATTGTCACCCACAATTTCTCTAAAAGATAGAATGCTCTGGTGAGGGTGACCAATTCTACCTCTTGTGCAGAGGAAATATCTCAACACCAGGAGGCTTCCACCACTTCTTGACTTGTATAAACAACATACGCTGCTCTCAAATTCCCTTTATTATCTCTTAGATATGAGCCTTCAACAAAGATTACATAGTCATATTCCTCAAGAGATTCATCCTTGATTTCAGGTCTTGGCTTGGTGCATACATCCAGGACATTGGGACAGTCATGCTCAAGCTCTTCCCCATCAATTTCATTTTCAGGCAATTTTAACAATGTAGCTGGAATAGGAGTTTGACATTATTTAAGGACAACATTTTCGGCTTCATATTTTGTAAGTCTGCTGTTTGTCAGATATTGTGTTTTGGTGCAACCGAGCAAGACCTCCACGGAGTGAG
The DNA here is from genome assembly GCF_031143425.1 of Pleurodeles waltl. Classification (NCBI taxonomy): domain Eukaryota; kingdom Metazoa; phylum Chordata; class Amphibia; order Caudata; family Salamandridae; genus Pleurodeles; species Pleurodeles waltl. The sequence continues at coordinate 573,539,383 of NC_090438.1, forward strand.
GGACCATCATTGTAATCGGATTTCCCATGACTATACTCTCATTTCTCTCAATACTGACACCAACCACCACAACCACTGTAAGGCAGCCGGACAATCCTGCGGCAACAGGATCAAGGGCAGTGGAAAAGTATGCCACAGGTCTTCAAGAGTCACCATGCAATTGAGTAAACACTCAGCGAGTGCAGTCCTTTGCCTCATTGCAAAACAATGTCAATATTTTACTTTAATAAGGCATTCTCATTGTGGGGACATGACAGAGACTTTCTGTGTGTGCAAGGAATGCTTTAAGCAGTCGTCGTCCCATGAAAGCAGATCATGCACATCTTTGTGCACCAGCCACAGTAATGGCTTGGCCACTGGGGAAAAGTTGGATATTCGATGCCTACAGTAGCCCACCATTACCAGAAACATTCTGACTTCTGGCTTCTCTCTGCTTTCTAGGTGGATGCATTTTCAGAATTACTATGATTCTCTCTTGTGACACCTTCCTTGTTCTTTCTCAATAAGATCTTTTTGGCAGCATTGCATCTTGCTTGAAGGACAACTTATGCCCTTTTCAGCCAAATGATTTAGCAAAGTAATTGTACCTTGTTTGAATTTATTTTGTGTACTTAATGCCACAAGTGGGTCTTCAATGTACTGCACAAGAATTGAGTTGCAAGGCATTTGTAAACTCTTTTTCAAGATATGATTAAAGGTTATGTAGCCTTTTGTATATCCTTGTGGAACTCTGCACCATTCCAAAATTCTGCTTTGAAATACAAAGGAGAACAGAAACTGGTTACCCTCATGTAATGGGCTAGAGAATAATGTTTGGTACAGATCCACATCAGTAAACCACTCTCCCTCACAGGGTATCTGAAATTATATTTTAGCTGGAGTCAGTACCATGGGACAACATGGGATGACAATGTTAATTCTGTTGCTGCTATGCTTCTGCAAGCCCATAATCAGTGAGTTCCAAGGACTTCCAACAATTTCTCTCAAAATTGCCTTTTTTGTCATAGATTCAATTACTGGAGTGATTTCATCCAGTGTCTCGGGTGTAAGATTGCATGGTGCCATATACTTGGTTTAATCGTTATTCAGACTGCTTGTACACATCTAATGAGTCCGATGTCTTTTCCTGAAAAGTCCCATACTTCGGGCTTTACAGCATCTCTCAGATCAGGAGGTAAGTCTTCTCTAGTTCTCATAGGGAACAATCCTAAAGCTGTTCCTTCTCTGACTATTTCAAATTCAACATCTTTATTGTATGTTTGGAAACACTATCTGGTGTGTAATAAAAGGTTGCACAAGTGATCATTTCCTAACAGGTTTACAGGTACTGAGTTACTCACAATAAACTGGTGATCTTCAAATGGGCTTATTTTTATGGGAACCTTCTTTGAAACAGGATTAGTTATTGCCTATTTGTAATACCTATAACTTGAATCTTAATTCCTGAGAGAGGTAGGCCAGGGACTTCTGCTGTTCTACCAGTGTATTGGGAAGTACCGGTATCAGTCATAATTTATATTTTGTGGATATTTACCTATCCTTCTACAAACAGACCACTCTAATCTACCTCAAAGACTGTGTCAATTATGAAACCTTCCTCCCCTCCTCAGGCACTGCCATAGTGAATTATCAGAGTCAAAGCTTTTTTTTCTCAAACATAGGGAATTGTTGAAATTAAGTCTGATGTTGGAAAGGATTCAAGTTTGCTCTTGGTGCTTAATTCATATTAAATCTAGGGTTACCCCTGTTTTGTGTGGCCACTGGAGCTTGCAGGACCTGCATCATGTGGACTTATGACTGATCTGGTGTTTGATTTGGTGTTTGTATGTGTTGAGCTGGGGCATTTTGCATTTGAGCTGGATTTACACAAACCATTTACCCATCCCCACTTGTTTAGTTAAGATTCTCTCTACACTCTCTCTTCCAATGTCCAAGCTTTTTACACTAATGACAAGGAGTTGACCTCTTCAACATCAAAATATATACTCCTAAGTTGTGATCAACCGAACTTTTGCAGCCTCTGCCTGGTGGGATACCAACTTAGCCTTGGGCCATTTGACCTTCATTCTAGAAACTAACACCTCGCATTCCACCAACACTTTCCAAATATGACTGATTTTGGAACGCTTTCTGAGCCAGTTTCTTTTGGGCCAATATAACAGTCTTTTCTGCTTCATCTCTTGTTCATCGCTATAGTATTTATCATACCTCAGGATCTCTTCTAAAGATTTTGTCTGCCAGCAAATCTCTTTCTGTTGTATGTGCATACTGATCTCTGATCACAACCCAAGAACAAACTATGACACAGAATTTCCCATATCTCCCTTCTCAGGATTTTCTTGACCACTCTGCTGTCTGAACCCTTGTAAAAATAGGTCATAATAAGCATGCACTGATTCTTTAGCTTCCTGTGTCATTCTATTAATTTTCAACAAATCAATGTCCCTTGCTGGTACCTTTCCCTACAAAAAAGTAATAATTTCATCATACCTTGTCATCACTATAGGTGAGGGTACCTGGGTACGGGCATCTCTAGGGGGATTCATGTATGTCCATTGCACAGCTATTTACACTCAGCCCATACATGACTTTGTACAAACAATGTTGAACAAGGTATTCAAATCCATCCGCAGAACCTTTTAAATCTTCACAAACCTGCAAACCTGTGTATACAATTGGGCAGGATTCTCTCTCCATTTAGGGAAGTTGTTTTTGAATGTTGCAAGATCACCTCAGCTCGATTACACATGAACATACCCTCCACCTGGTATCTCCCTCTTAGGGACTAATAAAGCCTCAACATCCTCTGAGGGTACTGAATGCGGTTTATCATTTACCTCTGTAATATCAAAATTGTTCTACTTCTGAATGAACTTAACTAGTTCGGCAATGTGCGGCGTCATTCCTGAAGATTGCATAGTAACAATCTCCTCATGATCTAACTGTGACCTGAACCATTTCTGTAAAGGAATACTCTTAGAGTTATATACTTCATATTACTCTGCCAATTCTGTCAGCTTTTCATGTATAGTAGACCCATGTCTTGTAGTTTACTTACTCAGAATAAGCAAATTTTCTTGGTTTTGATTCAACTGTCCAAATCCAAACATCTCATAATGATTTCTTCCTATTATACCTTTAAACCCAGGGGCAGAATCTCATTGTCAAATGTTCTAGTTACCCCTTGAGCAATTGGAGCTGTAAAAATAATCCTTCTCCCTTCTCTTAAGGACTGAACATTCAGCAGTGGGATCCAAGCAACAATTTGTGAATTTTAAGACGTCCGGATAAACTGTGTTATGGCTACTCCAATTATGGCTCCTTGAACGGGACTCAAAGCAATGTTTGGTGGTTCAGTTGCAACAGGAATTGCCAAAGTCTGAGCTGAGACAACTTGTGACATTGGTACAGTTACAGTTACAATACATTTTGTAACACCAGGAGTAATTACAGTAGCGGCTACTACAGCAAGAGCAGCAGCAATTGAAAGTGCTGGAAATGATCCCACAATCTGAATTACATTTGGGTCAACAGTGGCTGTGACCACTGTTGAAGTGGAGATTATATAACTCTCTGGACCCAACAATGGTGCAACATAAGATGGTTGAGGTGAGGGCAACGGAATATCCAAAACATCATCCCCAGAATCACTATCAGTATCAGTTTTTCTTGCAGTCTCCTCATCTTCATTTGCCTGCTTTCAAATATTTCTAGGTTTTTCTATTCTCAATACAAGGTACAATCTAGCTCACCCCAACTACACTTTTTCTCAATCTTTTCTGTTCTTTATCACATTTAACATCAGAATGATTATGCACTGCTCTTTTTGTCAATTCTGATACCATTCTGTCTCCTTGATATAAGCGGCACCATTCCAAGCATTTAATGCTTCATACTATGCAGGGCTAAGAGGTGGTTTCATCTCATGTCGTTTTTTCTTAAATGTTCGATAACCTTTGAATCAAGTGTACGATATTGTGGAAATCTTAATAATCCCTCCTTTTCAGTGATCTTGAACCATTGATGAATCCAGAAATGTATGGAGCCTACATTTGTCACCATATAATGACCTGGAATACCTTCCAGATGAGCCTCTTCATCCTCAGGGACAGGGACTTGCACATCACTGCTCTTTAATCCTCTATTGGCTTTAAAACATTTCATCATTACAATGATTTAACAATAAATGCTTAAATCGATTCAATTGTTTCCAATATTTTTGTTCAAATCACAGTTCAGTACAAATCACTATTCACTTCCAAACCCAATGCAATCCTTTCCTTCATAAACCTATCATAATTCGGCACCTGATGACTCGCCAAACAGTCCCTGCACAACACTACACAGCAATTGACCTATTCTAGCACAGAACTTTCTGATGTAATTCTTACTCCTTGCTGTGGGTCACCCTCCTTTACAATTTCTTTGTACTTTAAGCAAGCACAATAAACAAATAACTCTTATCCGCTCCACTAAAGAATTCAAAGTAGTTTATTCACAGATGAAACATTGAGGAATCACGTTTCAACTTCTGCATCCACTCTAGGAACACATACTAACATAAATGTGCCAAAAATTATTAGTAACAATTAATACATTACCCATACTTAGCAACCATGCCAAACATTATTAGTAACAATTGATACATTACCCATACTTAGCAAATAATGAATTCTCAGCAATCTCTGGGAGCAGGTAAACTGTATAGTTTCTGACGTCTTCACAACAGACAACAAAATCATGCCTTTGAAATAATACATTGTTCACATTTAGAGGTCTTAGCAGTTTTTACTACAAGTCACTTTCCTGCAATCTCCCCTGCTCCTGGCGAGAACCTCACTATCAGTTGTCTAATACAACCAAATGCCTATTCGCTGGCTAATAGAAGGCTTCTGGAAAGTTATAGCATCTGCAATGGAAGAGAATAAACACACTGCAAGACAATAGTTTAATGTGAAAACAGGTTTTTTAACCTTAACATGCAAAATCAAGGTATGATATGGCATTACTAGTCAGGCTAACTTAAGTCAGTATATTATGTTACTTTGCTTGTGTGCTTGTAACATTAAGTATGATTACTTACTATAAAATTGCATTTATTTAAAATGAAGAAATTCAATCTTTCAAGTCGTTCACTATTAAAGCTTTTTTACATCTGATCGGCCTCAAAACATTTTCTATTGGGGCTGCACTACTGTCTCTAGGCTATATTAATGTTAACAGTGACATTTTTAAAAGTAGTATTAACAGTTCACCTCCCCACCTTTGTTTATAGCAGCCTTACATTGTCGTTACTCATAACCAAAACAGTAGAAACACAATTTTTTAGTTAACACTTTATACCAGAAATGCCAGCTTTAAGTACCGTAAAACACATGTGTTACAATTATCTACTCTAATGGTACTCAGTGTGTTGATGTAGGAATGCTAAAGGCTGGTTTGGCCCTGCTTGGGGCCATTTTGCCAAATAATCATCTTCTGGGAATTAAGTGAGCTGCATTTGAAGGTATGGGTTTTAGAGTGCTAGGGTGTTCTGTGATTTTCCAAGTCTTGGGTAGACCTGGATCTTTGTGAACTCCCAAAGACAACTACAGCATTTGCCACCTTCTCATATTTCCTTTACCATTCTAGAAATATTCGTCATACATTTTTTTCCAGTGTAGAAGGTACATGGATGAATTCTGATTAGGGTGGTTGAGAAGGGGCTTCTTCACAGGGAAAAATATTTTCTCCAGAAATATATATATATTTTTTAAGTGTGCTTGCAAAGAGTATTCAATTCCTGTTGTCGCTGCCACTGAGATCTCTGTAAAGAGACTGTGAGATCCTGATTTAGATTTGGATGTGAAGGAATTTTTCCAGGAATGTTTCCAGGAATTCACATGCAACCCAGCACCAGGTGTAATTTCCATGTGAAGTAATTCTAGAAAGTAGACAATTTAAGCTTGGAGATGCAAGGGTAAATCTCTGAGTAGACCTTTACTACTTTCTTTGTGAATTAGAAACTCAGGCCCTCATTATGAGTGTGGTGGTCTTAAGACTGCCACAGCTGTGTTGGCGGTCTTACCGCCGTGGACCCGGCAGTAAAAACTGCTGCATTACGAGTTGTGGGGTTTGGCCAAGGCCAAACTGCCACAGTGCCGCCCAGCCCACCGGTGTGGTCGCACCAATGTGGCTGGCGGTGAGCTCCTCCGGGCCGGCGGCAGGCCTGAGGCCACCGGCCATATTAGGAGGCAGCATACTGCCAGGCTTTTTGCAGCTGTCACCCTGCAACGAAAAGCCTGGTGGTAACGCACCCAGTGACAGGAATCCCTATTCCCCACCCCTACCTGTCCACATACTTCCAAACACCTCCGCACCCAACCGCACACATCCATACTAACATCCCACCCACCCTCACACTGACATATACACACCCCCACTCACACATACGCACCCCCTTCGCAATCATTCACACCCCCACCCCCTCCGCATTCATGCACACCCCTTCACATACACATACATTCACACATCCCCATCTGCACACTTCCATACAAACACCCCCACCCGACGGCACGCATACACACAGATACCCCCACTCACTTGCAGACTTGCACACATGCACCCCCTCATCCGCACACGTACATTCACACACTCTCCCCTCTGCATACGCATACATGCACACATCCACCCCCTCATCCGCATACATGCAGACACATACCCCAACCGCAGGCATACATCGAGACACACCCTGTGCTCACTCACAAACGCACACTCAGACCCCCCCATTCGCACACATACATGCACTCAGACAGACACCCCCACCCTTCTGCATACAAACACACACGTACTTGCACCCCAACAAACCCCCTCCTCTCTGCCTTCATTCGGACACACACACCCTCCACAAACACATGCATACACACACACACACTCTCATGCACACCCATTCCAATACACATACACGCCACACACATGCACCCAACACCCCGCCTTTCTGATGGTCTACTTACCTGTTTCAGCAAGGTGGTCGACCAGGAGGGGGTGGGTCGTGGCGTCTTCCACTGCCAGCACCGCAGCCCTATACAGGACACAGCTGTGCAGTATTACGCATCATAACACGGCGGGTGGAGTCCTGTTGCCATGGCGGTCCTGGCAGTAGAACCGCCTCTCTTCCTTTGTAGGCCAGGCTGACGGGGGTCATATTTCTGCCTGTAAAAGGGCAGAAATCCACAGCACCTCATAATATTACAGCCCTTGCACCACTAACACTGGCAGTGTGTTGGCGGCAGCAGTTTCGGGGGTCTTGCAAAAAGACCGCCGAAGTTGTAATGAGGGCCTCAGGGTTTATTTTTAAAATTTCTCTAAATCACTAGTACCCTTTTGCCAGTTTGAATGTTTCTTTTTTATATATAGCATTCTATTTAATTCCTGTGGAATTTTCAGAAGGCATTCATAATTTATTGATGGGGCTGAAGAGGAGTGGAAAAAGCCTAGAGCAACTGGCAGTAATAGATAGCTATGACTGGAGAGTGAGAGTTGTAGGTGCTGACTCCCAGAAAGAGTTTGGCCCAGTGTTGGGCTTGGCCTTTTCTGCAGGATCATACCCAATCTTTTTCCCTTCACCCTCCGTTTTTCTGTTTTCTTTTAGGATACTGTGCACTTTACCCCTACTTGCCAGTACTAACTTGCTTGAGTCCTCTCCTTAAAACATGGTAGAATTGGCTCACACCAAATTGGCTTTATAATTTACTTGGAAGTCCCTAGTAAAGTGGTACTACATGTACAGAGGGCCTGTAAATTAGATGGTACTATCGGGCGTGCAGCACTTATTCTGCCACTGACTTAAGTTGCCCTTTAAACATTTCTCAAGCCTGCCATTGCAGCCTATGTGTGCAGTTTTAAATTGATATGTCAAACTGGAAAAATAAACATTTTGCCAGGCCCAAGCCTTCCTTATTTTTACGTATAAGTCACCCAGAGGGTAGGCCCGGCACAACCCATGGGCAGGCTGCAGTGCATTTAAAAAGTTGGACATGTACATTTAAGGTTACATATTCTGGTAGTGAAAAACTCTCAAATTAGTTTTTCACTACTGCAAGGCCTACCTCCCCCACAGGTTAACATTTGGTGTCCTTATCTCACTTAATATAATAAGTGATAACGTTTGATTGGAATGAGGTCAGAAAGTCACGGTTGGTGTTTGAGGAATTGTAATTTAAAAACCTCTCTAATGGAAAATTCGGATTTTAAGTCACAATTCTGAAAATGCAGTACAGTTGAGGCCCAGAACCTACAATGTTTTTGTGTTTCTGGGCTTTTTGTTCTTGGTGCTGTCATGCATTATTTTGCACAGTTCATCCTCTTGTATCTCATGTTTTATTCAGGGCAGACAGTGTAAAGGGATTGTCCTTTCCTCAGCGCCTCTCAAAAGGAGGTGAGGGATAGATACTATAATGAGGGGGCATAGATGTCACCTGCCACACTTGCTCTTCAAAGGCACTGGCCCAGCACACTCACAAATGAGTTCATAATAGCCCAGAGTACCCCTAAACAGAATGGAACCAGGGCAGGAAGGCAAGAAATTCTAGACACCTCTGTTGGGTAAAACTCCAGAAGCTGTTTCTTTCACTTCAGAGCGAACACCAGGTATAAATATTGGACTTTAAGACCTAAGTCTTCATATTACTTCTTGACATGTGGAAGACATTGAATAGGAACTGGTCTGCTGCCCTTCTGATCTTCTGCAAGGACTGCCCTGCTGCTCTGCTGTCCTGCAGCAAGAAGAACTGTTGAGCTACTCTTCTACCCTGCCTGCAAGATTGACTGTTCTGCCCCCCTGCTGCCTGAGAAAGGAGGACTGGACCTGCCACTTGAACCCATGGCCTGAAAGGTCTCCAACAGCCTTGAACCCTGCAAATGAACTCTGCCTACTGTGAGCCTGTGAGCCCTAACCTCTCCAAGTAGGGCCTCCCCAGTTTTGGAGCCCTGGAAGTGGGGATAAAGGTGCTTTGCTCCATCAGAACCAAGACAGTGCAACCCAACCCAACACAGCCTTCTCAGCTCCTCATCGGAACCGGTGCAGAGCAACACAACTCAACCTAGGATCTCACATTGCAGCCCTCACAACTCCCTATCGGAACCAAAGCAAAGCAATGCAGCTCAATGCAGACCTTTCCTCGCAGCCTTACAGCTCCTCATTGGAACCAACACAGCATGACAATTTGATGCAGGGCCTTGTATCACCTCTTGGAAACTCTGCTGCACAGCACAATGCCCCAGATTCAGAACATGTAGCACAATTCTCACCAGTTCTAACCTGGTCTTAGTATGAAGCCAGCACTCTATCTTAGTTGGCATGAACTTGTGACTTTGTCCAGATCCTGCATGACCAGAAAATCACAGTTGGCCCTTTGTGCTTCTAGGGACTATTTTTACCTAAATCTTTAAAAGTGCTTATCTCTGGTATGACTGATTGGATTTTTGTTGTTTTGGTGTCAAATCAATTACTAAAAATGTCTCTTTTTTTACAAATTGGTTTGCGGTTTTTCTTGTGTTTTGTTTTCATTTTTTTACTCTTTGAGTGCTGCATAAATACGTAACACATTTCCTCTAAGTTAAACCTGACTGTTCATCCCTGGTTAATGTAATGTCTTTTTGTGGCTCACCCTTAGAAGTGACTCTTAAGAGTGATTTTACACAATGTTGACAACAGTAATTTTGACCACATTTATAATTTTATACAAATACTTGTTGGTTGGCTCGTAGGAAAGCTAATCTTTAAAACAGTAGTTCTGAGTTTGTTATGGTGTCAAGCCAATATTAAAAGGCTTTGTGCCTAATTTGTTCATTGGTAAAAGCTAGTTCAAATGTGATAAGTCTGATATGGCAATTTTGAAAAGTTATGATAAAGGCAGTAGGTCTGATTTATTTATTATGAAATATATTTTATAGGAACTATACTATTAGAGGTGGAATGAAATAAAATTCTGTGAGGCCTAAAATGATAGTAATTGTTCCTTAGTTTTAGGAACTGGAGCATTCTTTATGGCCTTAACATGATCTTGCCTAGGTTTCATACCATTCTTAGAAATGCAATGACCCAGATATTCTACCTCTTCACAATTCAATTTACACTTGGATTCTTTTAAAACAATCATTGGAGAACTCGCCTCAGATTTAACAAATGCTCTTCCTCATTGTTACCATATACCAAAATGTTGTCTTGGAATGCAATTACACCTTGGACATCTTCCAATGTTTCCTCCATTAATCTTTGGAACACAGATGCTGCACTTGCCAAACCAAAAGGCATTCTGCAAAACTGAAACACACCTTCCGGTGTGACAAATGCAGTCAAATGATGTGATTCCTCCTGAAACTCCTTTTGATGGTAAGCACTAGCTAGAAAACTGTTGCTCCAGCTAGCATAGACACTAGTTCATGCAATTTAGGTAGGGAATGGCTGTCAACCCATAATTCATTGTTGAGACTTCTGAGGTCCACGCATAGTTGCAGGTTACCAGAAAGTTTTAATGCAATGACTAGCGAATACACCCAAGGAGAAGATTCAATAGGCTGAATTGCCCCTTTTTTACACAAATCTTGCAACATTTATTTTAATTTTACTCTGGAAGTAATAGCAACATTGTGAACTTTGGTGGTCATTATGAGCCTGGCAGTCAAGTGACGCAGTGGCTGCCGGACCGCGGTCAATGCGGCGGTCAAAGCACCACATTATGACCAAGGTGGTTGTGCCGCGGTCAGGCCGCTAGCACCAACAGGATCAGAGATCCCAGCAGTCTGGCGGTTGTGACTGTCCTAATCTGCCACAACAGTGCTGCCCTGTGGATTACGTCCTCGTTCTCTTCCAGTGATTTCCTAGCGGTTACACTTGGCATGGGCAGTGCAGGGGACGCCCTGGCCAGCACTCTCGCAATGTTCACGGTTGAGGGTGCTGGTGCAGCCTGCACGCTACAGCATTGCCACTGGCTCAATTACGAGCCGGAGACAATGTTGTAGGGTGTTTCCCGCTAGGCCAGTGGGCAGAAACCCAGGTTTCCACCCGCCAACCTAGTGGGAAACTCTTAATAGGCTCGGAGGGGACGTAGCCACTATGGCAGCAACCTCGTCGTCTGAAGTTAGGCGGACGGCCTAAATCGCCCGCCAAGTTCATACTCGTATTGTGTCTTACTGGTACTACATTGCCCAACAAAACAATTTTGGGTTTGAACCCTAGAAATGTTCCCAATTTGTTACAGACAGCATCAGGAAATTCTACCTTCAAGTCAACCATAAACAGATTTTTTTTATATATCTCCACAACATAGACTGGTGGAACTTCATTCGGATCAAGCTTCATACTCATTTCTTGCTGGTGAGGCCATCCTAGAATTGAGTCACCCTTGGCAGCCATATAGATTGTCCTTGATTATTTCTGCTATTGAAACAAATGTTGGCCCAGAAATAACCAATCAAATCAATCCTGTGACCAGAATAACCACCAGGACAAACTTCTGGCTCCAACAAATTTTCATGTTTCCAATTTGACTCACATAAGACCTTACCAATGATGCCATACCATGTGTTGGAATTCACCGTGACCTTCACATCCTTGTCATTGATATTAGCAATGTATTTCAGAAAACTGTTTGCACCAGAATCTCTAACGCAGCATCAAATTGGTATTAAAATCTTCACTCATTCACTACAAAGTTGACATTTTTTCACAAGTTTAGTTTTTCACACTCTTCCAAAGTGTCTTTTTTTTTTTTTTGCAACAGCTAGAACATGTGTCAACTGCTGGACAGTTTTTTACATTTCCTAAGTGAAAACTACTGCCACATTTGTAACAGCCTGTAGATACTTTTTTTTGTAGGTGCCTTTTTTTTCTTTTTCCTCTTTGATGGCATTGACCATAGTATTCATGTCTGGTTTGGTTCCATGTCCATTGCTATTGTTGTTACTTCCTCTAATTTATTGAACAAATGTATCTGATTGTTCAATGCTCTTAGCTATACTAATAGTGGCGTTCAAAGACATGTTGGTTCCCACCCAGAGCCTTTCTTGCACCTTTATGCTCTTAGAGCCTCATTACGAGTTTGGCAATAGGAATTACTCCAATACAAACATGACGGATATCCCATCGGCCGTATTACAAGTTCCATTATATCCAATGGAACTTGTAATACACCTGACTGTATATCTGTCACATGTGTGATAGAGTAATCTCCTCCGCCAAACTCGTAATGAGGCCGTTAGTTTTCATCATGACCTGGTATCTTATCACTTGGTCATATGTTAAAGTCTTGAACTCATACGTTGCTGCTAAAGCTGTAAGTGGTAATATATATCCCTTAATATTTTTTTCTTCCAATTGTGCCCTTGAATAGAATTTAAACCTTTCCATTACAGTATTAATTTTCTTGTCATATCTATTTGATAACTGTTTAACCACATACTCAAAAACATTAAAATCACCTAGACCTTCTATATATGGTAGAGTTTTACATTTTTTAAGACTGATTCCATCTAAAGTATAATTCAATTAAGGTATTTATTTTTAGGCGAACATCTCTCTGCTTCTAAGACCTCCATAAGCTAAAAACCTAGGACACCATAATACCCATTGTAGCATAGGATCTCCCTTGCATTGTAAAAATACAGGTGGTGGAGAAACGCAAGACATTTTATGGTGTCTACAAAAAGTGAAAATAATAAACTAACTAAGTGGGTCAATGTGTGACTGTGCTATATATAATGTTTTAAAAGAATATGGATAATTAAATAATGGCACAAATGTACTTATTGCTAGTTTGCACTCAGTTCTTTAAATATTATTTGTAAAATATAATTAAGTAGAATTGTTGTGATGTAAACAAGGTGAGTGTATCATGTGGGTACTCTCCAATACCAAAGCCAGTATTAAGCTGCAAGGCGCCCATCTCCATTTCTTTGTGGTACACTTCATTAATATGTCTTGAAGGTGAGCGTATCCCCATGGGCACTCCTCTTGACATGCTTAATAATTTTATTATTTGTGGCAAATAATGCTATTTTCCAAACTCTGGAAGATGATGTCCCTGTCTCACACATCACTGCGATATGCTTGAACATTAGAATGGATGTTGGTGCCTCACGCACTGTAGTGTGTTTCTTCACTGTGCTTTGAAGGTAGGCGTATCACCATGATACGCTTGAAGGTTTTGAAAATTGTTGTTAAACGTGAGCAAATAAGTGTGCCTCACGCATTGAAGACTTGTAGATATATAGTGTGTGAAAATGCACTCAAGCACTCCCTTTAGTTATAAATGTGGCATAATATGGCTGCCGTAGTGTTATTTCTACAGCTGAGAGCTGTAGTTATTCCGTCTAATGGATGCTACTCCTCCCAATTGCGGTGGAGGTACCCGTGTATGTGGTCAGGGATTGTAGCAATTCTGCAGGCTGATTACCAAGATGGCTTCCTTCATCATCAAGAAGCCTGTCTACAAGCTGAACCCTTATTATTTTGGCATTCCTGTTGTAGGTGAGCACTGGTCGATCTGCTGTAGAGCTGTCTTTGTTCAAATGAAAGTGACAAGTGACTGCTCCTCGCTTCCTGTAGAGCTGTCTTTGTTCAAATGAAAGTGACAAGTGACTGCTCCTCGCTTCCTCACTCTCTGTTGTAACCAAATATGTTGAATGAGAACTCTTCACAGAAGTCATTGGGTGGATATATGTGTGCATAGGTGCAAGGGTGAGTGACGTAATGAGTGACACCTCCATCAATGACTGAAGAATACATTTTATATATGACAGACCTATTGACATCAGTGACATAACAAAGGCCCCCGCAACCCCCATGGTGAGGTGGGGCCCCAAGTTCCCGGGCCAGCCATCAGCACAGTACCCTGGCCTGAGAACTTCTGACTAAATCCAGAGGGGGTGGTGTTGAATGAAAAAGACTTGATGCTCAGGTAAGTTTATCCATTACAAAAGAGCAGACGCAAAAAAAATTCCTCATAGCACCTCCTCTCGGTCAGCTGTCAACAAAGAATTCCTTTAACATTCTATCCCAAACATTCCTCCCACTACTGCCCTCCCAAGACCCAGAACTAAGACACATTAGGTGGGCCCCTCCATGTACTTTTCCAGGGCCCCCCTCAAGTTTCATTACACCACTGACATTGCCAGTGGTTGTTTTCTTCAGTGTCCATTTTTCTAGTGTTTTTCTCCATGGTTTGATGTAATAGGTATGACATTTTTATTGAGTGTATGCATCCAATCTACACACCATATAATAGCCAAAGCTATTGGCATTGCCAATATTTGTTATATAGCAAATGTAAATAGTGGTAGAAGCATGATTTTATGATGGTGTGGTGGTAACATATACTCACTTTATCACTTAGGTCACTACCCAGTGAAACAGTGTTCTCAGTAAAGAGATACGTTACAGCCAGCACTATTTTTTCAGCAATTAAACTGAAACAGGGCTTCTTATGGTAGGACGCTTGTGTGTGTGGCATGAATGAATGCAATATCAGAGTAGCAGGTCAGTCAAACTTTGATGTTTCAGTTGCACTTACTATTAGAAGACTCCTTATGTCATATGATCTTATTCCTATGAGAAAGGGGAGCAGAGAGACCCACACAGTACATAGTGCACAATCTCAGCATTTATATTGTCACTGGCTGACAGTTATGATTTGCTTAATTGATCTAGCTTCCTTCATAGATTCTTAGATCACTCTTTCATGACCTGTTTTGTTTCTTTTTGGCCAATTGATGCTTGAGTAGCCCATTTGTCAGTCCTTAAAAAATGCTTTTGAAAAGGTACACTGGGAACACACAAAAATGGTGTACTCCAGGCACTGTACCGCAGTGCCTATTTTGACAAGTTGCCATTTTCCTATGTCACTGGTCTTGCTTGACATGAGTGTGGCACCAGACAATGTCTGCAAATAGGTCAGTAACTGGAAGTATTGGAACTATTTGAGGCTTTTTTATAGGTGCTACTATGGTAGCTATTGCTCAGGGAAAAGATAAGTTTTGCAAGTGAATTTTCAGTTTCTTTCCCCCATGGTTAAACCAGGCATACATAGAAGAACTCAACTAGGTTTTCATGATGAACTAGAATATTTTGAAGCCACTCTGTGGTGTAGAGATATAGGTAGTCATTATGATTTTGGCGGTCTTTTCGTAAGACTGCCAAAGCCGTGGACGCCAAAAGATCACCAGTGCTGGTGGTCTGAAGGCCACCATATTACCATGTTGTGCTGATTTCGGGCAGAGATCCGACACCGTCGGCCAGGCCGACGTCGTAATAGAGGCAGTTTCGACAGCTGGCACTGCCATGCCAAGAGAACACCGCCCGCCGTATTATGATCCGTGATACGGCCTCGGGGTTTCCTTTACAGCAGTGGGATGCCGGCAGTGGAAAGCTCAGGGACCCATCCACTCCCGGACAGCCACCTCACTGGAGCAGATAAGTTGAACATCCAAAAGTGGAGGAGGGTTGAAGGGTGTTGGATGAATGTGAGTTGTGTCTGCGTGTGTGTATGAATGCGGGGGAGTTGGAAGGGGGTGTGTGTGTGTGCGACAGTGTGTGTATATTTGTGTGAATATGGGGGAAAGAGGTGTCTGTGTATGGGTGAGTGCGTGTATGTTTGTGTGAACACGGGGTGGAAGTGTGTGTGTGTGTGTGAGCGTGTATGTTTGTGTGAATGGGGGTGTGTGTGTATGAGTGCATGTATGTGTGAATGCAGGGGGGAAGGGGTGTCTGTGAGTGTGTGTATGTTTGTGTGAATGCGGAGGTAGGGGGTGCATGTCTGAGTGCATGCATGCGAGTGAATGTGTATGTCTGAGTGCGTGCATGCGAGTCAATGGGTGTATCTGAGTGAGTGTTTGGGTATGAGTGTGTGGGGGTGTATGTAAGTGAATGCGTGAGTGAGTGGGGCTGCATGTGTGTAGGTGTGTACTCATGTGGGGGGTGTCTGCCGGCAAAAAGAATAGAGATTCCTGTCACCGGGTACATGACTGCCAGCATTTTCATGGCGGTATGACCACCATGAAACTGCTGGCAGTCTACAGAGTCGTAATACCAATGGCGGTATAGTGGATACTCCCTGGGCCGGCGGTACAGGCGGTTGTTTGGCTTCGGCCAAACCGCCGAAGTCGTAATATGGTGGTCTTCGCCACCGGCCTGGCGGTGGACCGACCTTGACTGCCAAAATCATAATGACCACCATAATGTGCAATAACTGGCCATGGTCATCAGCTAAGTCATTCTCATGATCATCAAAGTTAATGGGGGTCTCAAGCTCTGTGGCACCTCACAGTCTACAGCAGTACTATGCTGACACTATGCTGCCACTGGAATTATGTGAGTGTGCAGCCACAGCATTTTTCACATTGTTATGATTTTGCTGCATTTGCCAATTGTTTGTAGCTCAAATGGCTCAAAAGTTAATAAAAATACAGTTACTTGTTGCTGCGCAGTGGAAGGTCCTTTGCAAATGTTGACTGGTCAATTTTATTTGCTTATTGCTATACTTAGGTGTTAAACCTTTACCAAAGAGATGCAACCTCTACCCAGAGTGTGTTGAGAAGTGTAAGGATGACAAAATAATGAAATGATTCTATCACAAAATGTGCCACATTATGCCACATAATTTGCCTATTCCTGCTGCATATTCGAGTCAACCCGGCTGTATAATTTGGCCCTCCGCGGCGGCACAATTCCAGTGATTTATGGCTGACAATTCAATGCACACACATTTGAGACTCTGATTTTGTATTTTACACATTTGTATTATGCTGTAGGATAATGTTTTGTTGATGTGCACACTGAAGGGTGACCTCTTTCTTTACTAAAAGTTAGTTTCAGAATATGATGCTTTCGAATCAAATGATCTTCGTATCTTTAGGTGTTATCTTGAATCAGCCTTGCGAGTGAACAGTCTTGCACAGAGACATGCCAAACAAGCGCTCTGTTATTTAAAAAATGCATACGAAGATACAGGAATAAGGCCAGTTTGAAGTTGATACATGGGAACATCCGACACTGCATTGGGCGGTCAAGTGCCTTGCCAGGCAAAAATGGCCTGGGAGGGTGGTAAAATGGGACACTGTGCGGACGGTCACTGTCTGTAATCCTCGACGTCTATGCATTGTTTCATATCATACAATGGCTGGTGCTACATTTTAATCACAATCGATGAAGGATGTTCATGGCTTTCGAGAGGTCACAATACACCAATATTTTTTCTTCTTGATTCACGTTGTTATGCTGTTTTGCAAGGTGACAAGTGTATGAAAACCGTCCTTTCATCCTTACCTGTACAAGAAATTCGATAGCAATGTGAAAACAGTGTCAATTATACAGTTTTCTCACAGAATACACTATAAATCTTAAAATGCGCTTTTGCTTAGTGCTTACCTTGCACCTTACCCATAAGTAATTCAGAACTGTTCATTTTTACAAACTGTCTCTAAAAGATAGTATTTCATATATAAATCGACCCTCATCTCGATTAAACGCTACCTCCGATGTCTGCCCTCACAGGACAGCTTTAAGCTCGTGGCTGTACTAGGGGATGCACAAATAGCAGTGATGGGGCAGAGAGGACCAGATGCCTCCTCATCTGTTCAACCCAGCCAGGGGGAGAAGGACATCCGCTAAAAAAGACATAGAATTAGGGAGCCATCTTGGGTTCAAAACCAGAGGCTGAGCCTGAGGAGCGGACAGCTGTCAGTGAGTAGCTAAGTATTCCATCCCAGTCCTGGAATTCAGTAGATTTTACTCTTTCAGTTGTATTACTTTTTTGCAGCATGTGTGGGTCATTAGGTTGAACGTAGCCTTCTGAGCGCTCAAGCTCCCTTTAAAACTTTTTACCAAACAACAAATCTAAGATAAAAACTTTCTTTTTTTTACTTTATCCGATTTTCCACATAGTGATTAATTTTTTTTCTTTATTTTGAAATTAATCATTTTTCTTTGCTCTGCGTATTTTTGCTTAGTTGACATTGTAAAAATCGAAAAATACTGAGCTTATTTTGAAGAGCTCTATATCTTTATAAATGTAATATATTGGTCCATTTTTTTTATAGACCTACTGCCTCCAGCTCAAGAATGTGTTGCCAAGCTTGACCTTTTTATTTTTTTATCTGAAAACTGTGGTTTTCCGTTTGCAAAGGCGTGAGCCTTCATAGGAGACAACATCAGATTCTGTTTCGGTATGGAGCCATATGGCGCTGAATATCTAATTATAAACTTCACGGAACAGACGCCGGTATCGTTTCTATTGGCTGCTGCTGGGGCACTATCACAAAGCAGCGCCCTTTACCGCTCAATCCCCATAGAAACACCTTCGGAAAGAGGAAAAAAAAAGTATTGACATTTCAACACCGCATCGACACGTATGTGTATCTCTCCTCAGTTAGTCACGAAGTGTTTCATGAGCTAATTCTTTGTCCGAAGTCATGTTTGACTTTGACTAATGTTCTGAGCATGAACTTTGAAGATGCATCATTTTGATATGTGAATATTTTACAAGGCTTTCTATATGGGTGTAAACGCACCACCAACTATTGGTATGGAAGAACAGTGTAAGAAAATACAAAGCACTGTTTTCATGCCTATTTCAACCAGTACATGTTCCTTCTAAACTCAGTAGTCATTTCAATTCCTCTAAGTATGAACTGGCCACACCCTGTATGTAATCCTTGAAGGGAGATGTGGTCTCTCTTTCTTTCTCTCCCTTCCACACTCTATCTTCTACTCTCTCGTGTCTCCTATATTTCTCTTTTGGCCTTTTCTTACATAATTCGTTCTCTGTTACTCGATCTTTGGGCCAGATGTAGGTAAGTATGGTTTTGCGAGTTGCAATTTGCGAGTCATAGAGACTCGCAAATTGCAACTCGCAAAACCACATGCAGAAAGGTGTCTCAGACACTTTCTGCGAGTCGGTATGGGGTCGCAATGACCCACCTCATTAATATTAATGAGGTGGGTCGCAAATTGCGGCCCCATACCGACTATGGGCACTCGCAAACATGGAGACCTGCTGTCGTCAGCAGACCTCCATGTTTGCGACTGCTTTTCAATAAAGCAGGTTTTTTTTTTCAAAGTGCAACCCGTTTTCCTTAAAGGAAAACGAGCTGCACTTTGAAAAATAAACCGAAACCTTTTGTTTCGGTATTTTTCAGGGCAGGTAGTGGTCCATTGGACCACTGCCTGCTCTGAAAAATTATTTTTGTGATCATTCACAAAGGGGAAGGGGTCCCATGGGGACCCCTTCCCGTTTGCGAATGAGTTACCATCCACTTCAAGTGGATGGTAACTGCGAGTTGATTTGTGACCGCTTTTGCGGTCACAAATCAACTTACATCGCGGTGCGAGTTGCAAATAGGAAGGGAACACCCCTTCCTATTTGCAAGTCGGAAACACATTTTGCGAGTCGGTTCCGACTCGCAAAATGTGTTTCTGCATCGCGCACAGGCATTAGCGCCTCGCAAACGGCGTTTTTCGCCGTTTGCGAGGCGCTAATGCCTTGCTACATCTGGCCCTTTGTCACTCCATCAATCGGCTGCTGGCATCTTCTCCATCTTTCCCTGCGTCTGGCCCTCTCTATTCTCTCTTACCCTCTGCCACATACTCCCTCCCACTTTGTCCCCCAACCTGTCCAAGCAAAGAGAACAAGATATCCTTTGTAGGAAAAAAGGGTTTGATGGCAGAGGTAGGTCTGCAACATTAGCTTGTGAACAGAATTGTTAAAAAAATACTGGTTCAGTCATATACTTAGAGCAACGTCAACCAGTTCGTGTAACACATCGATACCTCTAGAGAAAAATACACTTAAAATTGCAATGACTACAATCAAGCACTGCAAAGGCACGTGTAGTCGCTCCTCCCACCTCAATCACTGACTCCTCCCTTTCTTTTGCAAATAGTGCCCCGATGAGCACCACTGCTTTGTAGAGTGATATCAAAGTGATGAGCCATTTGCAGTGCTGTAGAAGTATTACGACCTCAACAAGTACTGTCTACAAAATCTATAAGGTTTTGAAGGTTTTAACTTTTTCCAAAGAAATACTCCGATGCAGCTAAAGTGATTCATGCTGCCCATGTATTTCATAAAGATGTGAATCTTTGCTAATAAAAGGATGAGTTCAGATCAGTCAAACATCTAATTTTGGGAATTGAAGCAGTAATCTGAAGGACTTCGAAATTACAAAAGGAGAATGATTGTCATTCTTACACTATGAAGTCCTGGTTACCAAAGTGCTTTGAGGCTAACTAGCCAAATCGAAAGATTTAAGTGCGTAACATCTAAGCCAACACATAATTGTTTTGTCATTGAATATTTCCTTCTCAGGTGATCTTTAAAGAGCAATAACAAACAGAGTGGGGTCATGCCTCTGTACCACTCGTTCCTATCAGATAAACCACATCCAGATATTTGGTTTCCAGGAAACCATCTAAGTTACTAGACAGTGGATGTAGAGATAATTGGTTTGGTTTTGTTTTGAGTGATGTTTGAATGTTTTTGGGGTTGGATGTTCTTAAACCCAAATATTTAATTGTAAAAAGTGATTACTTCACATGTTTGAACGTCTACTTTTTATATGTTAAAATGCTAACTGAACTATATTTTTTTATAATAGGACATACGGATATGTGATTATATTTCACCTCCATGTTAGAAGTACTCACAATAAGATACGAAACATACCAAAGAATCACAACGATTTCAGACAGGGCCGAGGGGATTTACAAACCTTCTAGTTTGCGAATGAGGAATCTGTTTACTTTATAACTCTTCTGGTACTGATTTATAGAGAGTTGAACATGCCATGTGCAGGAGATCGATCTGGGTAAACTAGGCTTCTAGGACAAGTTTAAGTTTTGTGGTGGACCAAAGAACCGCCACGCCTCTCTTGGAGCTCTTTATGAACCAGTCACAATGCCTGTTTGCCTGCTTTGGATTGGACTCTGAATTCTAATGCTCAGGAACCCTCATGAAGTATTTCTATAACAGAGGGGGAATCACCTCATCGTTTAATGAGGTGGCCTGCTGATCTCACTAAAGTTTCTTATGAAAAGACCGCTGAAGCCACAGGCGCCAATATACCGCCAGCACTGGCGGTATGTTTGGCACCCCATTATGACATTCCCGCTGGGCCAGCGGAAAAGTCACCACAACAATGAAGCTGGCTCGTAATGTTGAGGTGTGTGGGGCAGTGGAATGCGTGATGGGGCTGTGCATGAGGGCCCCTGCAGTGCCCATGCCATGGGGCCCCTGAGTGGAATGCATGATGAGGCTGTGCATGGGAACCCCTGCAGTGCCCATGCCAAGGGGCCCCCGAGTCTCCCATACTACCAGCCTTTCCATGGTGGTGTTTACCGCCTTAGACAGGCTGGCGGATGGGGACTCATAATCCCCAGGGCAGCGCTGCCCTGATGGATTACAACCGCTGGGAGCACCAGGCTGCAGGCTGGCGGCAGCCTGGAGGTGTCGGTGGTTTTACCGCCAGGGATCCGCCACCGTCATAATGTGGGGGTAAGTACCGCCAGCCTGTTGGCGGTATTACCGCCACATTATCGCCACCCGCTGGGGTCATAATGACTCCCATAGTTCCTAACTAAAAAGTGTATTGTCCTTAGTCGAACCCGTGTCAATAAAAATGTACATTTTCCATTAACAATTAGTTTCACAAAGTGCTGGGTGCAATAAAAAAAAATTATAGGAATGACTAATAGACAATTCCTCTGTCCAAGCACCTCCATTACATCGTTCAAAAAGTTCTTTAATCTGTCTGGGTCATTATGAAAAGTGGGGAACCCAGCCTTTTACAAGTTGTCTTAATGTATTTTAGCCAGGGAATATCTTGGTTCTTATCAAAGGTCATGCAATCCATAATTATGGTCTGGCAAAGCTGCGCCTCACGCTATGTCCAGATCTTATGCCACAGCATCAAACTCTGAAGCGCAAAATAATCTCCCAAAATGGAAAGCCCAACCTCTTTGTGACAAAAATGGTGGTAGTGGACTGTGGGACCACCAATAATCTTCTCAAAATTTTATTTTCAAGTATTTGAAGAGTTCTGCTGTCCACGTAGCCCCAAACCCCAGCACCATAAGTAACCACTGGTGCACATTTGATCTTGAAAATGCAAATAAGTTCTCTTGTTGGCTTATGACCCAGCCACTTTGAAAATCTGAAAAGAGCATCTATAGTACTTTGAAGTTGTATTGCTCTCACATTGAGTAGCAACATCCAATTAAGATCTACATTAAACTGGATCCCCAAGTAGGTAAAGTGAGGTGTTTTATAATTTCCTCATTGTTGAGTACAAACTTCTTAGTCTTTGCAAATTTGGGACCGCATTCCAACACATAGGATTTGGTGTGGTTAACTTTGAGACACAAGGAATCCATCAAATTATTAAAAACATCTAAAAGACATTGAAGGGCATCAGCTGTTCGAGCAATGAGAACAGCATCGTCTGGGTAAAGCAGAACAGGAACTTCTCTTGTTCTCATTTTAGGGATATCTGTTCCCTGTCTGATCAAATGGTCGTCCAAAGAATTGATATAAATTAAAAACAAAAAAGGGCCAAAACACAGCCATGCCTGACCCCCATAACTGAAGAGAACTCGTCAGTAAGATCCCCTCCCAAACTTTAGTGAACTCTAGCTGTTGTCCGGTCATGAAGCCTGCTAAGAAGGGAGACAATAGCATTATCACTCTCTGGATTTAGCATAATAATCCATAGCTTGGCACGGTCAACCATGTCAAAGCACTTGTGAGGTACATGAATATAAGATGGACAGAACCTTTCTTGGCCTTGGTGTACTTTTGCATAATAGGAGAGATATTAAGAAAGTGTTACACCATCTCCAAACCAGAACGGAAGCCAGACTGTAAATCTGAGTGTCCCTGAGTCTCCATGGCCTAAGCATCCAGTTTGGATAGCACCACTCTACCCAGTATGTTTATTGTGCTGTTCAAAAGAGAAATAGGGCTGTAAAAATGTGGGGAATGTAGGATGCTGGCCCTCTATGTAGTGTGCAAAGCTAGGTACATTGTCCAGACAACCACACATTGGTTTACAGAGGTAAAAACTAGACCATCTAAAGCTCAAATTTTTATGGTAGCTTGGTCGAGCAGTTAGTCTAATCTTGGAGAAGTGCACAGCATTTGTTGCACTTGCTTCATCAGTAAATCCAGGCACACACTCAGAAGAATAACTCAAGCCCAATTTACTAAAATACTTAAGATTTTTATAACATTTTGAAGACAAAGATCATCATAATCGGGTAAGTACTTTTTAAGTTATGAATTTTTAAAATTTTAATAAAGTTAGTTTTTTTGTGCATAATTACGCACCATAGAAATCAAGGGAGAAATACTTAGAAAATTCACAGGAAATCAGGCAATGTATTTATCAATGTCTCCTTTTTCAGGTATGTCGAGGTTGTTGATGGATACCCTGGACAAGCTGGACAAGTTTGGGTGGCTCCCGGTTCCAGGGGGAGCAGCTGCAGAAAGTCAATGGAGCTGGTACCAGGCCACTGCAGGGGGCCACTTGGAAAAGCACTGCACAAGCGGACTTAAAGGTAAGTCCAGTAGGTCCCCTTGGGGTGCGAGGTCCCAAGGGGTGTGGGACCCTTAGGGCACAGCTGGATCCCCGGTGCAGGGCATAGGGCAGATGGGTGCAGAGTGAATCGGTGAGCCAGGAGCTGTGCACAAAGGTGCCCTTGGAAGCTGGAGGTAGGTCACTTTGAGGGTCACTTGCAGGTCAGCAGGGGCACTCTGATGAGAGGTCCAGGTGTTTCTGAAGTCCCTCAACTGGGGCTTCCTCCTGGTCCTTTTTCAGTCCGGAATGGACTGTCCTTCTGGGTGTCAGATGTGAAATGACCAGTACCTAGGGCTTTTGCACGGTCTGGCCACTTGACGGTGCAGTGCTACCACGCGTGGCACACTGGTAGGTTTTGTCCTTGCAGTCTGATTGGCGTACATTGGTCTGTCTGCAGCATCCGGTTCCTTGGTCAGCAGCCAGTCTATGGGTCTATGGTTCCTTGGGGTTGCAGAATGATGCCTTCACTCTGAAGGGAGATCTTTGGCAATTTTTGAAGAGTGAAGATCCTCTACGGGTTTGAAGAGTCCGTCTGATGTCCAAGCAGCAATTGTTGAGTCCTGGGTGCAGCAGGCAGGGTTTGGCACCTTTTATTGGTGCAACAGGACTTCACTTCTTGAGCTACTGTATTTAGTGGATGGTTTAGGGGGTAACTAGAAGAGACCAATGGGTCACCTACCTTATGGTGGCTACAGCCACTAAGTGACCACTCCCTGTGGTCAGAGGTCACTTCCCTACACCTGATTGGCTATTTTTCTTCCATGCAAGATGGAGGAAAATGAAATGGAGAGGTCACCTTGGATGCAACACCTTAGGGGTGGTGCAAGTCAGTACTGACCACTCCTCCTATCCTTTGTCAGGCTTCCCACCGTTGCTCCCGCTAAAAGTGGGGGTTTGCAATGAGGGTGACCATCTGCTGCTAGCAGCAGGCTTGAGGGTTGAGTTTCTAGGGCAATAAGCCCTTTGAAGCTCGCTAGCAAGGCAGTGCGCATTCCTAAGGGATAAGGTGTTAGTACCTCTACCCTGGAAGGGCCTTGTTCTAAATCCCAGGGAGCAAGATCTCTCACCCCAGGGATTCAGACTCCTGTCTGTGGTGGCAAGCTGGTTGTGTCTAGCCAGCAACCATGCCAGGGTAGTTAGCATTTGCAGGGGGCACCTCTAAGATGACCCCTTAGTAATTTTGTAATAAATCCAATACTGGTACCAGTTGGGATTTATCATTCTGAGTTGTTTGATATCAAACAACCCAGGGTTCAGGGTCGCCATCATGTGGAACTCGTACCCACCAGTGTCCAGCACAGTCCTTAAAATGGCTGCCCTGTTCACCTAATATGTCCAAGGTTAGGCAAAGGCACAGTAGGGGCATATTGCTCATGCGTCTATGCCCACACATACCATATAGTGCACCATGCCTTAGGGCTGAAAGTCCTGCCAGAGGGGTGACTTACCTATAGTGCATGCAGTCTAGGGTGGACAGGGCACACAGGCTGTGTGCCATGTCAAGTTTGTCTTTTGAGGATTGCATCAGAACACCCAGCCTGCAATGGCAGTGCAGGGTGCTTCTGGATGCATGGCCCTAGAGGGTGGCACAATCTGTGCTGCTGCCCTCAGGGGCCTACCCTTGGTACCCCATGTCCTGGGTAACTAGGTACCACTTACTAGGGACTTATAGTGGCAGCTAAAGTTGTTGCCAATTGTGCCAATGCATCAAAAAAGTTTTAGGGAAAGAGAGCTGAACAAGGGGCCCTGAGCACTAACAACTTTGAGGCTACATCAAATACCAGGCAAAAATTGGAGGCTAACGATGACAAAAAGACGTATTGTCTCACAGGGAGCTCTTTTCAAATTATAGGTACAATAATTGCCTCCCACCAAGATTTAATATGGGGCCCTGATACTGTACTTCTAAATACTCTTGTCGAAAAAGGGACTCAAAAATCCGGAAAAGATTTAAAGACATCCACAGGGACTTTATCAGGTCCAGGGGTCTTACCTGAGAGGCTAATCTCAATAGTTAAGGTGATATCTGAGGCTGTAATTGCACAAAACAGGGCCCAACTGGTGACTGGATTGTAAGGAATTACCTTATCAGAAGGCAAGAGGGAAGACTGCTCCTTAGGGCCAAATACAGTAGAAAGTAAGCCACCCAGTCTTTACTATTATTAACACATTCTATCTTTGGGATGGCGTCTGCCAGAGGGTTATACAAATGCACCACCTTCCCAAAACTTTGGGAGTCTTTCTGCTCACTTGCTAGTCTCAGTTCCTCCCAGGCTTTTGCCCTTACCTCAACCTGCCACTTTCAGGTAGCCTCTTTATAGGATTTCTTTACCTGAGCCATGTCCACCTGAACACGCGGGTGCCTTTTTAAGGTGAGTTTTAAATGCTTATGAGCTCTCGAACAGGAGCTGTCAAACCACCTCGGATCACTTCCTCCCTTTTGAGACTCCTTGGTCAACTTGCCAGCAATATAACTGGCTATCCTTGTAAAAGCCTCAATAACTTCTGCTGGTCTAGAATCTTCACACAGAATAATGTCTATTATTGATTATGCCCTAAAAGATCTCTGTAAAAAACACCCTTATCTACCCTTTCCCACTTCATACTAAGGCCTTTTTTGGAACTATGGTCCAACTGTGGGTAAGCAATGTTAAATAACACCCTAGTTACAGGAAGCTTAAGTTCCAGAATAAGTGGGTTACGATCGCTCAAGCATGAGGCCTTAACTTCACCAGAGCCAATTAATGATAATAATGACCTAGAGACTAAATATGGTCAATGGAAGAGTTTGATTTAGGTCCCATGAAAGTGAGAATTTTTACAGAACTTGGACATAAGTGATCCAAAAGTAACATCAAATTATTTGAGTACATTACCCTGTTCAAAAAATTGCCATATAATGTATGTTCAAAGTGAACAAGGCCATTCATTTTAAGTATGCTTTGACTAGGACTTGTGCCCAACATACTTTCTCCAATAACATGCTGCCCACTTCCTTCAAAGATGCACATGGTGCTGTTGGAGCAGGACCATGACTTTGGTCAGAACTTGCAAGTAGCTCCCATGCTTGCAGATTTCTATGGGCTCACCAAACCTATTCCACTCAAAACAGCTGCACACTGTGTGTAATGCCTTCTGGTGCTAGGATTTGCTGACATTCAGGCCCTGTCACAATCTGAATGCTTCTTACCTCGATTGTCTGTCAATCTCAAGGCACCACCTGGTCTCTTGCTGGTTCTGGACTGACCAAGGTAAGGGCGACCCTTTCCAGCAGCCACGGTGCTGCTGATAGAGTAACACCAGCCATAACGTGACCTCCAGAAGGAGTCCTAGAGGAAAAAACCCAATCCTGGGAAAAACCTCAGAAGCAAGGAACTCCTGAAAAAAGAGGTAAGATAAAAGAGAAGCGCAATATGAAATGGAAACAGCAAAAACTACAGACAAGAAAAAACAGGAGAAGTCCAAAAAATCACTTGATACAGGAGCGAGGAGCACCACCAGAGTGGAAGTGTTTGCAATGCAAGGAATAGAAGACCAACTGTGCTTATATACTGGCAAACAGGAAGTGACACACAGGAAGTTCAGAAGACACCATCTTGAATTGGGAAAAGCCACATTTGAGTGAAGTGAAACATAGCCATGGTGTAAAAGAGGAAGCAAAGCATGCAGGGAAGGAAACACAGACTCCTGGGAAGAAGAAAAGATGGCTAAGCGGAAAACCATAAAGAAAGAGAAAACAAGAACAAAGAAAAAAAGACAGAAAGAATAGGTAAGAGAAATTATAAGGGAAAAAAGAAGGTGCAGCGCGAAGCAGCGCCCAAAGAAAAATGTACCGGTTGCGCTGTGGACCGAAAAATAGGCAGCGGCCCAAAATGCAGTCTGCGGCAGAAACGGCCATCCAGGACCTGGACCACCGATCTGTCCACAGTCCGCAAGTGGGGCGCCGCAGGTCCTCGTGGCATCACAGTAGGTCCCCTCCCCAAAGCCCCAGGCTTGTCCGGAAACTGCTGAAAAAAGGTACGGACCAAGCGGGGCGCATGGACAGAGGAGGCATCTTCCCACTAACAGTCACTAATGGGATAGCCCGTCCAGCGAATCAAAAACTGGAGGCGATTCCGAAAAATGCACAACTCACATATCTCCTGTACTTCATACTCAGGATGACCATCAACCAAAAGAGGAGGAGGACCATGGGCAATTCTCTGGTAGGGACCTGGAACAAAAGGCTTGATTTGGGATACGTGAAAGAAAGGATGCACTTTCCAAGTCAATGGCAGGCAAAGTCGAACAGAGACTGGATTAATCACATGCAAAATTCGGAAAGGCCAATAGTAATGAGGTTTGAACTTGTTCTGGGATAAGCAAAAAGGCAGCAATTTAGGGGAAAGCCAGACCTTGTCCCCGGGCTGAAAAGATGGAGCAGCATTACACTGAGCATCAACTACCTTCTTCATATATCGTTTTGTGGCCAAGAGATTGGCACGTAGCAGGTTCTGGACCTGATGGAAATGACAAACAAATGAGGTAACTGCAGTAACAGGGGAGTCCTTAGGAGTGACAATAGAAAAAGCAATAGGGTGAAAACCATAAGTGCAAAAGAAAGGTGTAGACTTAGTTGCACTATAGACTGTATTGTTATAAGAAAACTCAGCCAATGGTAGGTAAGAAGACCAATTATTCTGAGTCACATTACAAAAACAGCGCAAATATTGTTGGAGTCCTTGATTAAGGCGTTCTTTTTGACCATTGGTCTGCGGATAGAAACCGGAAAATAAGGCCACATCAATATGTAAAAATTTACAAAACTCTCTCCAAAAACGGGATGCCTATTGAGTTTCTTGATCAGAAATAATTACTTGAGGAAGACCATGTAATAGAAGATATCTTGTATAAAGACATGACTCATTTCTTTAGCGGTGGGTAATTTCTTGAGGGCTGAAAAATGAGCCATCTTCGTAAAGGAGTCCACTGTAACCATTATGACCTGATAACCTGCAGAAGATGGTAAACAACATATAAAATCTGTGGTTACCGTATGCCATGGAACAGATGTTACTTGTAGGGGCATCAATAGACCTGTTGGCATAGTCCTAGGTGTTTTACTTTGAGCACACATTGGGCAAGATCTTACATATGTTTCAGTAGTGGATTTTAACTTGGGCCACCAAAAAGAGCGAAGGAGCAGTTCCTGTGTGTTCTTAATTCCACGATGTCCTGCAGTAGGATTCATGACACATTTGCAAAGCTTCTGTCTGAACATTTTCGGTAGGCAAAAATATGGTGTTTTTATGAAAGTAATATTCCTGATGCTTTTGTAAGTGGGGACTTAAAGTATTCCATTCTTCCATGGATAACTTCTGGTGTTTGGTCTTCACCCGGTCAAGAAAAGATTGAACTAGTCCCACAATGCGACATGGCTCAATGTTGTGTGGAGAAATAGAAATATTGCTCTCTGGATATTGGCAGGATAAAGCATCTGCCACAATATTTTCATATGCAGGAATGTACGTAACAATGAAATCGTATTGACTAAAAAAGAAAGCCCACCTGGCTTGATGACTATTCCAGCATTGAAAACTGCAGAGGCATTGTAGATTGTGATGGTCAGTTCGTACTTCAAACGTCTCCTGAGAACCCATTAGGAAATGCCTCCGTTCCTTGCAGGCAGCCTTTAATGCCAGTAATTCTTTTTCCAATACAGAAAAATTTAATTCTGCATCGGATAACACGTGGGATAGGTAAAAGATTGGATGTTCGAGATTATCATTGTCTTGTTTTTGAAGTAACACGGCTCCAATGGCTTAATCTGAAGTAACACGGCTCCAATGGCTCGATCTGAAGCATCTGTGACCACAATACATTTCTTAGTAGTGTCAGAATGACAGAGTACTGGGGCTTGGGTAAAGGCACGCTTTAGAGTCTAAAAAGCCCTCTCTGCTTCTTCTGTCCAAATGAACCGCTTCTTTAGGCCTTCTTTTTTGATGGTCTGGATTATACATCCTTGTTGTTGGGCAAAGTCCTTTATAAATTGCCCATAGAAATTGGACAACCCTAAGAAGCACTGTGTTTCTTTGCCAGAAGTAGGAGAAGGCCAATCTAATATAGCTTGTACCTTTTCTGGGTCCATGGCGATTCCAACTGGATTGATATGAAAACCTAGATATTGAACTCCGGTCTTGTTAAACTCACACTTCTCTGGTTTACAGTACAAATTATTTTGTCAGAGTCTCTCCAAAACTTGAAGAACATGTTTAGTGTGTTGTTCAGGACTACGAGAATATATTAGAATGTCATCTAAATAGACTACAACACTCTGGTTCAAAAGATCAGAAAAAAACAAATCCATAAATCTTTGGAATATGTAAAGTGCGTTGGTAACAAAAGGCATGACACGATATTCAAAGTGGCCCAACGGGATATGAAAAGCAGTCTTTCATTCGTCACCTTCCTTAATTCATAAAAGATGATAGGCACCCCTTACCTCTAGCTTAGTGAATATTGCAGATCCTTGGACTGCTTCCAGAACATCCTTAATAAGGGGTAAGGGATACCAATCCTTGATGGTAATATTATTTAACTCTCGAAAGACTATACAGGGGCGGAGATCTTTAGTCTTCTTAGGTACAAAGAAAAGAGGAGCCCCAGCAGTTGATGAAGAGGGAACAATCAATCCACTTTGTAGGTTTCCCTCTTTGTATTCCTTGAGTACCTTCTTTTCCTGTTTGGATGAGGAATACATTCTTCCAAATGGGATCACTTCACCAGGTATCAAAGGAATAGAGCAGTGGTAGTCCCTATGAGGAGGCAAAATGGGTCTTTGGAATATGTCAGAGTACCCCTGATAGCATCTGGGTACTCCTTGAATCACATTAATAGTACTGCTTGCTTTGTTGGAGGAAAACATGGACCCTTTTGTTGACCAATAGGAGTCGGTGGAATAACAATGCAACTGACAAAAGTGAGAGGAAAGTGATATAGTCTGTGTCTCCCAGTTTATATATGGATGGTGTCTTGCCAGCCAAGGAATACCTCAAATCATAGTATGGTTTGGGGAAGATATCAGGTGGAAGGCCACATGTTCCTTATGTCTTCCGAATTGCAGGCAAAGGTGGGTGTGGTATCAACCACTAGTCCAAAAGTTAGAGGAGAACCATCTACCGTTTGGACGTGTTCTGGGATTTCTTTAGGAACACAAGGTATTCCTTTTTCTTTAACCCATTTCTCACCTAAAAACATACCCCTGGCTCCAAAATCCAATAACTGAAAGACTTGTTCTTCCTGGTTCGGGCACGGAAGAATCACTGAGATGATAAAAAGAGCGGAGTTGTCGTCCCTGGAGTAGCAGATTGAAGGAATTTCAATACCTCCTGTCTCCTTCCTTCTCACAGGGGGGGGGAGCTGGCATTTCACGAAGGTCTGATGGGACAGATAGGACACATTCAAATGAAATGATCTGCACTGCCACAATAATGACATAAACCTTTAAGTCTTTGGTTCTTTCGTTCTGCTTCTGACAATGGACAACGGGCAACATCTAGTTGCAGGGGTTCTTCCTCTGTAGTAGCGGAGTATTCTGCTTGGTTTTCTTCAGGATGACATGTAGACGGGCGAATAGCCACTGTCGGAGACGGGACCTGTTTCTCTAATCTACGTTCCCTTAAACGGTATTCAGTATTAAGGGCCAGGTCCATCAGTGCCTTCAATGATTCTACTGGAGTAGAATGCATCAGTTCATCTTTTATTTCGTCACGTAACCCTCGATGAAAGAGTGTCACAAAGGTGTGTTAAGCCCACGTGGTTTCAGCCGCTAGGTGTTTAAATCGGGTTATGTAAGTCTGAACATCCTGATTCACTTGTTGTATCTCACATAACGCCTCTTCTGCAGCAGCTTCCAATCCAGGTTGTTAAAACATCTTTTTAATGGCTTGCAGAAAGTCTGAATAATTGGATATTATCGGATCATTGGCAACTACCAAAGGGGTTGCCCAAGCTAGGGCTGCACCAGACAAGGAGCTTATCAGATAACCAACCTTGGTCTTGTCCTGGGTAAACTGAGAGGGTCGAAACATAAAGTATACCTTTAAGGAGTCCGGAAATTCCGTTAACTTGTTTGGATCTCCAGAATAATGAGGCGTGGAGAGAGAAATAGCAGGTACATCACTGGACTGTGACACCAATGCTTGCCTCAGAGCTGTGTTCTCAGTATGCAGTTGCCATAATTCCTGTGTCTGTTTTATAGTATGAAGCATAGACTGTGAAGTTTCCATGACATTATCAGGTGGGACATCCATGGTTCCAGGGAAATGCAGAATCTTTTGGCGTTGCAATCTATCACGATCTGAATGCTTCTTACTTCGATTGTTTGTTAATCTCGAGGCACCACCTGGTCTCTTGCTGGTTCTGGACTGACCAAGGTAAGAGCGACCCTTTCCAGTAGCCACAGTGCTGCTGATAGAGCAACACCAGACATACCGTGACCTCCAGAAGAAGTCCCAGAGGAAAAAACCCAATCCTGGGGAAAACCTCAGAAGCAAGGAACTACTGAAAAAAGAGGTAAGAAAAAAGAGAAGCGTAATATGAACTGGAAACAGCAAAAACTGCAGACAAGAAAAAACAGAAGAAGTCCAAAAAATCACCAGATACAGGAGAAGGATCACCGCCAGAACGGAAGTGTTTGCAACGCAAGGAACAGAAGACCAACTGTGCTTATATACTAGCAAACAGGAAGTGACACACAGGAAGTTCCAAAGACACCATCTTGAATTGGGAAAAGCCACATTTGAGTGAAGTGAAAAATAGCCATGGTGTAAAAGAAGAGGCAAAGCATGCAGGGAAGGAAACACAGACTCCTGGGAAGAAGAAAACATGGCTAAGAGGAAAACCATAAATAAAGAGAAAACAAGAAAAAAAGACAGAAAGAATAGGTAAGAGAGATTATAAGGGCAAAAAGTGGGCACAGCGCAAAGCAGTGCCCAAAGAAAAATGTACCGGTCGCGCTGTGGACTGAAAAATAAGCAGAGTCCCAAAACATGGCTAAAAACGTGGTCTGCGGCAGAAACGGCCGTCCAGGACACGGACCGCCGATCTGACCACGGTCTGCAAATGGGGCACCACAGGTCCTCGTGGTGTCACAGGCCCTGCACTGGCTCGCTGTGAAAAATTGCTGGCAACTTTGGCACTATTTGATGAATCTGCATGAATTGCAATCTATAACTTCATACAGATTCAATAAATTACACCAAAAGCATTAAGAAATCAAACCTTTTTAACCTCTCGCTTTAATTGTGCCCCTTGACATAAGTGGCAATCATCTGCCTAGGTTTTTGCAGATTTGTTTCATTGCATCAAACGTATTAGCAGATTTGACTGCCTACTGCTATAACTTTACCATTCCTTGATGATTCTGTCCAAATCTTGGTAACTTGTTAATCTTATTAATTTAACTTCTCGTGCTTCAGGTTTCATGCAAATCAATCAAATGGCTCAATACTTATTAAGAAATCAAATATTTTTGACCCAATCTTTAACTTTAAGCACCCCCCAATCAATGGACCTGCATGAATTGTAGGATGCTTGCACTGGGAACACTATGATAACAGTGCACTAAATTTCATGCAAATTTGTCAAACGTCTCCAAAGTTATTAGTAAATGAGCACCTGACCCACCCCTCACCTTAACTGTTTTAGTGGATTTGTAGAGCATTGCTAATCACTCTTGAGGGTCTCCAAGCATTAAGCAGATGAAAACTGAATCTAGCTGTGATCAGTGGAGGGGCTAGAGTGCTAGCCAAAGAGCCAGCTTTTCAGCTTCTTTAAGAATTCCAGCAGCGACATGGAGTTGCCTATGTGGAGAGCTCGGTCTCCCAGGACTTTGCCGTGAAAGTGGAAGAAGGAAAGGCTTCCATCTCTACTACTGCATATGAGGGTAGTTGGCCAAGAGAGAGAGGCAGAGTGAAAGTGTCTGGTGGGTTAATGAAGTGGAGGCAGTGGTTGTGGTAGGAGGGTCCGGTGTTGTGAAGAGCCTTTAATGTGTGAGGCAGAAGCTTGCCCCCTTCATGGAAATGCACAAACTTGATATAGGAAAAGTAAGCTAAGGACACAAAGTATCTGGCAAATTCAGTGCATATTTAAACACACCTGTTCCAAATAAATAAAATCCTTTTTTCAAATGTCAAAAGCTCCCTGTAATTTAGTCAAGCCCTTAGTTTAATAGCAAAAATGGCAAAACCTAATCAACAGATATACAACAAAAGGCTATAGTCTAAGTAAAGTTCTAGTGTCATGCCACCGTTGGTGTAATTCTGCAGTTTTTGCTGTATCAGAAAGTTAAAATCCCAATGGCAGCTAAACAGAAAATGCTAAGACAGAAAACATTTACTTTTTGACATTTAACATCTTCCCCATTCATGCAACTGCACATAACCTGGTTGGCTGATGTAGGAAGGTAGCCTCTTTCTAGCCTTGTTACCCCCACTTTTGGCCTGTTTGTGAGCATATGTCATGGTGTTTTTACTGTCTCACTGGGATCCAGTGCTCATAGTGATAACCCTATGTTGTCAGTGTGTTTGATATGTGTCACTGGGATCCTGCTAGCCAGGACCCCAGTGCTCATAATTGTGTGGCCTATATGTGTTCCCTGTGTGGTGCCTAACTGTATCACCGAGGTTCTGCTAACCAGAACCTCAGTGTTTATGCTCTCTCTGCTTTTAAAATTGTTACTGCAGGCTAGTGACAAATTTTACCAATTCTGATTGGCACACTGGAACACCTATATAATTCTCTAGTATATGGTACCCAGGTACCTAGGGTATTGGAGTTCCAGGAGATCCCTATGGGCTGCAGCATTTCTTTTGCCACCCATAGGGAGCTCAGACAATTCTTACACAGGACTGCCACTGCAGCCTGAGTGAAATAACGTCCACGTTATTTCACAGCCATTTTACACTGCACTTAAGTAACTTATAAGTCACCTATATGTCTAGCCCTCACTTAGTAAAGGTTAGGTGCAAAGTTACTTAGTGTGTGGGCACCCTGGCACTAGCCAAGGTGCCCCCACATTGTTCAGGGCAAATTCCCCAGACTTTGTGAGTGCGGGGACACCATTACACATGTGCACTACATATAGGTCAATACCTATATGTAGCGTCACAATGGTAACTCCGAACATGGTCATGTAACATGTCTTGGATCATGGAATTGTCACCCCAATACCTATTGGGGTGTCAATTCCATGCATCCCCAGGGCTCCAGCATAGAGCCCGGGTACTGCCAAACTAACTCTCTGGGGTTTTCTCTGCAGCTACCACTGCTGCCAACCCTCAGACAGGTTTCTGCCCCCCTGGGGCCTGGGCAGCCCAGTCCCAGGAAGGAAGAACGAAGGATTTCCTCTGAGAGAGGGTGTTACACCCTCTCCCTTTGGAAATAGGTGTGAAGGGCCTGAGAGGTGTAGCCTCTCCTGGCCTCTGGAAATGTTTTGAAGGGCACAGATGGTGTCCCCCTTGCATAAGCCAGTCTCCACTGGTTCAGGGATCGCCCCAGCCCTGCTCTGGCGTGAAACTGGACAAAGAAAAGGGGAGTGACCACTCCCCTGACCATCACCTCCCATGGGAGGTACCAAGAGCTCCTCGAGTGTGTCCAAGACCTCTGCCATCTTGGATGCAGAGGTGTGAGGGCACAATGGACACCTCCGAGTGGCCAGTGCCAGCAGGTGACGTCAGAGACCCCTCCTGATAGGTGCTTACCTTTCTCTGTAGCCAATCCTCCTCTGAGGGCTATTTAGGGTCTCTCCTGTGGGTATCTCACCAGATAACGAATGCAAGAGCTCACCAGAGTTCCTCTGCACTTCCCTCTTCGACTTCTGCCAAGGATCGACTGCTGACTGCTCCAGGACGCCTGCAAAACCACAACAAAGTAGCAAGAAGACTACCAGCAACATTTTAGCACCTCATCCTGCCGGCTGTCTCAACTGTTTCCTGGTGGTGCATGCTCTGCGGGCTGTCTTCCTCCACCCTGCATTGGAAGCCAAGAAGAAATCTCCCGAGGGTCGACGGAATCTTCCCCCTGCCAATGCAGGCACCAAACTTCTGCATCACTGGTCTTCTGGGTCCCCTCTCATCCTGACGAGCTTGGTCCCTGGAACACAGGAGCCAGGTCCAAGTGTCCTCGACAGTCCAGTGGCCCTTCTGTCCAAATTTGGTGGAGGTAAGTCCTTGCCTCCCCACGCCAGACAGTAATCCTGTGTACTGTGTGAGCTGCAGTTGCTCGGGCTTCTGTGCACTTTTGCAAGACTTCCTTCATGCACAGCCTAGCCCAGGTCCCCAGCGCTCTGTCCTGCATTTCTCAACTTGCTGAGTTGGACTCCGACTTCGTGGGACCCTCTTTTGTTGTGCTGAGTTGACCCTCATGCTCAGATCTTCTGAACACTTGTTCAGGTGCTTCTGCGGGTGCTGCCTGCTTCTGCATGGGCTCTCCGTGTTGCTGAGCGCCCCCTCTGTCTCCTCCTCCAAGGGACGACTTTCTGGTCCTTCCTGGGCCCTGGCAGCACCCAAAATCCTCAACCATGACTCTTGCAGCTAGCAAGGCTTGTTTCCAGTCTTTCTGTATGAAAACAACTTTGCGTCCTCCAGCACGCCGTGGGACATTTTCTGACCAAAGGAGAAGGTCCAGGCACCTTCCACTGTTGCAGAATCTTTAGCTTCTTCTACCTGAAGGCAGCCATTTTGCACCTTCATCCGGAGTTTAGTGAGCTCCTGCCCCCCGGACACTTGCGTGACTCTTGGACTTGGTCCGCTTCCTTTACCGGTCCTCAGGTCCAGGAATCCGTCTTCAGTGCTTTGCAGTCAGTTGTTGCCTTTGCAAAATCCCCTATCTCGACTTTACTGTCTTTCTGGGGTAGTAGGGTAACTTTACTCCTACTTTTCAGGGTCTTGGGGTGGGGTATCTTGGACTCCCTTAGTGTTTTCTTACACTCCCAGCGACCCTCTACACACTACGCTAGGCCTGGGGTCCATTCGTGGTTTGCATTCCACTTTTGGAGTATATGGTTTGTGTTGCCCCTAGGCTTATGTTTCCCTATTGCATTCTATTGTGTTATACAGTGTTTGCACTACTTTTCAAACTGTTTACTTACCTGATTTTGGTTGTGTGTGTATATTTTGTGTATTTTACTTACCTCCTAAGGGAGTATATCCTCTGAGATACTTTTGGCATATTGTCACTAAAATAAAGTACCTTTTATTTTTGGTAACTCTGAGTATTGTGTTTTCTTATGATATAGTACTAAGCGGTATAAGTGGTATAGTAGGAGCCTTGCATGTCTCCTAGTTCAGCCTAAGCTGCTCTGCTATAGCTACCTCTATCAGCCTTAGCTGCTAGAACACCTCTAATCTACTAATAAGGGACAACTGGGTCTGGCACAAGGTGTAAGTACCACAAGGTACCCACTACAAGCCAGCCTCCTACAGCTGATACCTAGAGAGACATTCATAGCTAGTTTCAAACTTAATGCAGATTAGTTAAACAATGTCAAAGTTGTTAGCAAACAAAAAAGGCCTTTTCAAAATAGAAATGTTATTTAGTAGCTATGGGTTATGGTTGATACAGCACTTCCTAGAAACTCCAATTTTTGCACCCGTAATAAATATGCAACCTTGAAAAATGTGCACTAAACTTGGGGGGCAGGAAACAACTGTTAGGCAATCTTTAAACATTCCAAAGTAGGTGTATATTTATCAAAAGGATCAAATGATATGAGGGAAATCCCAAAACTTGTAATTATTATAATGAACTTTCCTTTTCCCACAGGACATGTTCTTTCTGTTTAACCCTGGAGCTCATAAACGAAAGTCCACCCAAAAAATGAGTCCTTTAAATCAACTAATCAATCAATCAATCAAATCATCATATTCAGATGCATTTTAACATCCATAGGTGTACACAGAAAATTTAAAAAAACATACAATGACAATCATAGCAGCAGGAAAAAAACTAGAATACAAGAATATAAAAACAGTGGGACAATAAAAGGAAATTACTAAAACGGTGTAGTCCTGCAGGCACGTGCAATCGACTTTCTCATTGGTGAGTAGCAGCAAGAATCTCAAAGCAGGTCTACACTGTCCAACATCATAATAATTCTTTAAAATTGGAATTAAAAAGAGCTTAGTATAACCTACATAAAATGTGCAGAAGAACATAATGAAGTAGGGTTTGTCTGGATGAGTCATCAGAGGGGTTAGTGCAAATCCCAAAGGAAAGGAAAGCAGATATTCTATGGTACCTGCCCTAAATTGGAAGAGCAAAGAATGCTACCAGCGAGTATGAGCAAACCAAATACAGTCAGTTGAGCAGTTAGGTTCCCTCACGTAGAGATAGTTGTCAACACTATAAAGTGCTCTAGCTACAATGTTCTTATTTATCCCCAATGCATGAAGACGGGTCAGTAAACAGACTTAGCATTTCAGTTTTGGTAAGTTTACCTTTGTACATATCCAAACCAAGGGATAGAGAGACCGTTATCTAAGGCCAAACAGTCCCTTATTATCTGCTTGGTCAATACAGCCTCTGAATTTTGCCAAATGACAAACTATCACATAATTGGCCACACCCTAATCAAATCCACAATATAGGGAAGTTCTAATTCACTGTGGCCAATAAAATACGAGGCTGAGATGGGGACCGACAATAGCCTTGTACTGAACCTATTCTTTTCCCATTGAATAGCCAAGCACCTGGCAGTTCCCTTTGATGTTTAGGTGCAGGGGAGTTGATGCATCATTCCGCTACTTGTCTGGGATAGAGAGAGGTTTTGTAGTCCTCTTCCCGCTTGCATTGACCTAGTGACAGGATGGTATCACCCTTTATCTTGCTAAGAGGAAAGGGTATAACGTGTCCTTTCAATCCCCTGTATTTATCAGCTACTAGGAGTATCGATTCCTCACTTTGACCGACATTTGGGTATATATTTGGCCTCTTTATACCTTCTGCTGCATTAGTTGAAGATATTTACCAAGATTCTGGCTTCACACTTTGACTGTGTTGTTTCTACGCTTGTCAAATCAGACCAGTCTGCTTTTAGTCAAGCTGGACTTGTCACTGCTAATGTTAGAATGTTTTCTGCAACTGTTAGCCAAGCAGGAAGTGTAAAATATCTATCAGCATTATCTTTAGATGCTGAACAAGCCTTTGGCCGTACTAAATAGAAGTAGATGCTCAAATCTATTTAATGGTTTGGCTTTGGTCCTAAATTCAATTCTTTTGTGAAATTATTACACTCTAATTCCCATGTAAGTGTGTTTCTTAATGGACATTTTTCTGTTATTTAGATTTAAACTGAGGTACCAGACAGGGTTGACCCCTATCACCTTTATTGTTTGTTTTGTGTATGGAACACTTTTGAGGAATTAATTCCATTCCACCCTAACATATCAGGTTTTAAACGTGGTACTCAGGAAGTTAAACAGTCTGTATATACAAATGATATTTTGATATACATGTCCAACCTTCTTATCACCTTAACTCCTTTTTGCAAGAAAGCTTGTTTTCTAACACATAGCAATTATAATATCTTGGGTTGGAAACTTAATTTTACTAAAACTGAGGTTTTCCCATTGAACTTTATCTACTATCAATACATGTTTACTAATTCTAATTTTACATGGCGTCCTCAAAGAATAAATACGTTGGTGTATTGTTCTCCCACACTATTTGAGAAAGCATCACCATAACTTTATTATGTTAAAATCCATGAGAAAGGCATTACCTTTGGCTTAGTCCCCACTATTTCTATCACGTGGGGAAGGCTATATACTATTAAAATGATGTGGTCACCACATATATTATACACTAGTCCCATGTTACCTTTTAAAATTCCTAACCATCATTTTAAACAGCTTGATTCTATTTGTCTGAAATTTCAATGAAATAGTGAAACTCCATGCATTGCCATCATTAGGCTTAAGCTATAGAAACATTAAGGTGGGGTTAGATTTCCTGATTTTACGTTATATAATTTTCTCTTTTATATTTAGACAATTTGGTGCCCTGAACTATGATTACTAGGATCAGCCTACACCAACATGGATTATATTCGAACATTCCGTTCTGAATGATTTTTCTTTTACAGATGTTATTTTCATGTCTAATTATGCTTCTATTTTTTAAAATCTTGTTTTAAAATATTCACACTTTTAATTTAATACATTATTCTTTGGCAAGTTTTCTATCCAACACTGTTTCTTATACTCTTCTATATTGTGTCATACATTTCTTAAGGTACATGATAGATAATTTTATTGGCAATCAATTTATAAATGATGCATGTATGGCAATGTTTGATTATTTGCAAACCAAAAGTCA
This sequence comes from Pleurodeles waltl, assembly GCF_031143425.1. Taxonomy (NCBI): domain Eukaryota; kingdom Metazoa; phylum Chordata; class Amphibia; order Caudata; family Salamandridae; genus Pleurodeles; species Pleurodeles waltl. Next base: position 573,579,343 of record NC_090438.1, read on the forward strand.
CTTATCAGACTCCTTTTTAAATGAGTGTCATTTAATTTCAGCATCACATCTGTCTTTTCTGTTTAACTCTAATCGAAGCTCTGACCCATCTTCCCCAATACCACATATATATCTTGATATGATTTTTGTTGGAAGGTGGGTCATTAGTTGTGTGGACTGCACAAGTAATGGGTCCGCACACAACTATCACTGGGAATCAAACACCCCATTGTAGCACTTGACTCTCGTAGGGTAGCGTTGCTGAGCAGTCCAGGGCTTACTCAAGGGAGGTGATGTGGGCGAGTAATCCCCATTCACGGGCACGCAAGCAAGGCACTCAATAAATGATTGTCCATTCTGTGCTTTTTATTTTGATAAAGTAAAAGTACATTTATTACACACACACTACTCAATACTATGCAACAATTTACAAATATTCGCAAATGGATGGAATTACCCTTGGATGACATTTTGTAATTTCTCATGCCTCCCCCAGGGGAAATATAATCCAACCACCCACATGGCAAACTAATCCCTGGTATTCCAATGCAACATTTGCCTGTAATATAGAGTGAACACACCAAGCCTAACAATAAGCATAATCACTGTACAGGAGAGTGGGCACCAGCCTTATTACAAAGCTCAGCATGACCAAAAACAACTAGGGACATGTTATAATACTTTAAACAATAAAGATTACTTTTGGATTACATTGGTGTAACCTCATACATTTGATTATTCTGCTGTAATACCAACGTTCACCCCTAGAGGGTGCAGTCAACAAGTTAAAAACAAAAGTTCTAACAAGCTGGTGCTTTACATTTGCTTGTAACCCTTAGGGGGTTATATTTCCTTTGTCTCACCCAACCTAGTGTGGGGGACATAAACTTGGCGTTGGGGGGATGCTTCGCTGTTCCTGCAGATCCCCTGACATTGGGCATTTGGTTGGTGGTGGCCCCATCTTCCTAGGGCCAACACAAGCTGAACACTGTGTCCTGGAGGACCTAGGCGAGCAAAGCCTTATGGGCCATATGCATATTTAATTGGCGTCTCTACCGCTGTGCTAGGGAGAGCTGCTTCTCATTTCCTTTTTGTCTGGTAATCGTTTTGTGGCCTTGCGCCTCGTTTCTTGACTGCTGGCAGCGCGGGCAGCCCACCTCTGGCTGCCCTCATTGGTAGTGAGTGTCCGGTCCCACCCGGACACCCCCATCAGGTGAGTGGTGCTGGAGGAGCGGCTCGGAGAGCCCACCCCCGGCCGCTCTTACCGGCTCCCCGCACGGCCAGCACTTCCCAGTGCGGCCTGATCTTTGATGTCTGCCTGCTCCTGCTAGCATACGTGCGTTGCTGTGCGGCCTGACTGGCCACCTGGGGGAGTGCTACATCGGGGCCCCGGGATGGGGTCCGGTGCCCCCCTTGCCACTCCGGTGAGCGTGACGGCACTCCCTAACCTCATCCTCTTAGCAGGTCCCAGGGATGGGGCATGGAGCCTCTTTGGCAGCATTCACGGGGGCCCAACAGCACCCCAACTTGGTCTTCTTGTTGGGGCCCCGGGATGGGGTCTGGGGCCCCAGGACAATATTCGCGGGAGCACAACGGCGCAGGCTCTCCCTCTGCTGGCGTCCATCTTTGCGGGGGATGCGACGGCGTCCCTGACTTTTCTTCCAGGTGGGGCCCCGGGATAGCGTCCGGGGCCCCCTTCCACCATATTCACAGGGAGCGCAACAGCTCTCCCCATCTTCCTCTTCTGTGGGTCCCTGGAATGAGGTCTAGGGCCCTCTCTTTGTCTTCACTGGGTCGCAATGGCAGCCCCCGGCTTGGCTTCTGTTTTGGGCCAGCCTCCAGGCCCTGGCCCACCCTGGGGGCATCAACTGCAGCAGCGGCGGAGCCCCATGCACTTCAGCACTTGCTCAGGAGTAGGTCAAAGGTCACAGACCACCTACTTTGGATATCTCTGGCCCCCAAGGATCGATTTGGATGGTTATGGTGTCGTTGTACTCCTGCTGATGAGCCCTTGCCACCAGGACCACTCTCCTTAGGCCTTGTGGCCTGGAAGGGTCCCATATGATATGGGGACAGTCCCACAGACTCCCTGCGCCAGCCTTTCCTCTGGGTGCCCTCATTTCCCTCTGGGTAGCACGCTCTCCTTGGGCCAGCCAGTCTTTCCCCCAACTAGTCCTCTGGGGTATTAAGGGGGCCAGCTTACCTGGCCCTGGCCTGTGCCTGGCTGGGCCTGAAGTCCTTCAGGGGCAGAGTCCCTGCTCTAGGGGGCAGTCAGGGGGTTCTTCTTTCCAGTTGTCCATGACGCCCATCTGCAGGCTCAGTGTCAAACAGTGAAGCAAAGCCAAGAGGGAGAGCTCTCCCCTATGCAAGACCTTTTAAGTTGGGGTGGAAGTGTCCAGCAGACCTGCACCTCTAGCCAATCCAGACGTGCCACATCACCTCCTTGCCCCTGTCCCCTCCTTCCTGCAAGTCTCCTGGGATAGCTCCAAAATTGGGTCATCCAGGTGCTTGGGCCACATGTGCTCTGAAACTCAGCCCCTCCTTCCTAACATTCCTTTCATGGTTTCTCCGACTATTTCCTGGCAGGGGCTGACAGCTGGCTGACTGATGCAAAGCCCTGCTCAGGCAATTGGATAGAGTAGTAATTGACCCTAAACCTGAGCTGAGTCAGAGAAAGATGACATTCCTGGATAACCCATAAATTGTACAACTATGCTTTTGTAACCTACTGCACCATTCTTTTCATACAGGTTACAGTGTACATTGGTGGGACTCTGGTCTCTATGGGCCCTAGGACACATGAGTTATGCCCTAGGCCACTCTTTCCTATTGACATTAAATGGAGTGTCCCTACAGTGAAAAGGCAGTACGCACACTGATGTTGACATGTACTGGAGTGTCCCTATGATAAAAATACAGTAAGCACACTGACTATCCTTCCTCTGGGTACACTCCTCTCATGAGGCCTACTCCAGGTCACCACCCACTCAGCATAGTTCCTTCTGCACCAGGCTCCCTAAGCGTAGTACTTGGACTGCGCACGCCAGGATCCCTCCCCGTGCAGCCCTGCATGGGTGCACACACGTGTGCACCCATGATCATGTGTAACCAGTCTGGGGCCTCCTACTCTTGCTGTGCCACAACAGCCTTTTCTTAGCAAGGCGGCACCGATGGTCACACGCTCAGTCCATATTACCATGAGCTTACTGTGGGGGAGTCCCTGACTAGGAGGATCCCTCACAGTAAAATGTTACAAACCAGGTGGTCAAAAATGTAAAAAAAAATCAGGGCAGACCAGATGAGCAGAACCATCCTATCACAGTTTTGAATGTCTCTCTTTTCAAGGCTGCTTTTATATACCATACGTCATTATCCCCACCTTTCTCTAGACTTAAAAGTGCCTTAGAATTATTATGAAAAGAGGATGTAAATATCTTCTTCTCCCCCAACTTTGGGATACAATTAGGCTTCAATCATTCAGAAACTCTAAGCAACTCATGTTACACAGTCGCTCCTCTTTATATATAATAGAGCTGTCATTACTACAGAACATATAACTATATATAATTATTCTTTTTCTTCTTTATGCTGGTCATGTTCTAAGCATACTGGATTATTAATACACATGGTATAAAATTGTTATGTTCACAGATTTTTTACTTCAGTTTGGTCTAAATGCTTACAAGCTTTTCAGTGTAATATACCTCTTACATTACAATATTGATTTTAGATTTGTTTTACACATTGGTGTTGATTTTCTGACTAATGGACCTCTATCACTGGATTTCTTTATTGCACTCACTTGCCTTTAAAGTAATACTTTCATGTTGGAAAGATTTCTTTACATTTTCTGTAATTCTTGGAATTTTGTATGTGACGAACATATGATTCATGCTGTATCTCCTCTTAATCTAACACAGAAGATTAAGGCCCTTATTATGAGTCTACTCAAGGTGGCGGGTGACAGACACGGTCGTGGCAGTCCGCCTGTCATATTATGAACATAGCGGAGCCGCCATGGTCGAAACGCCACTGCCGCCAGCCAGCAGCCTGGCGGTCTCGGTGTTTGTAATCCTCCAGGGTGGCGCTGCATGCAGTGTCACCCTGGGGATTATGAGTCCCCTTCTGCCAGCCTTTTCATGGCGGTTTACACCGCCAGGGAAAGGCTGGCAGAATGGGTGACTCGGGGTCCCACATACATAGCCCTGTTGCGAATTCCACTGCCCAAATTCCCACCCAGGAAGCTAAGGGAGTGGTCATTGAACCATTACACAGTTCCTAAAGTACTAAAGTAGAGTGCTAGTACCAATCATAGAGTTGGGTCATTAACCAAACGCCTGCAGGAGCACAGTATTAACAGTAGGCTCCTACTATATTGAAAGTCCAAAGGCACAACTTCATATCTGCATGGACATAATGAACAGCAGCAGGGATATAGTTGTCCATCCTCTCATTTTGACCATACTTAACCTATATCCACAAGCCAGGAGGGCAAACCCCCTTCAAATGCTATGTGTCGTTACACAGCCAACTAGTGGAACCATGCAATATTGACTGAGATAAAGAAAAAAAAGTCCAACCAAAAACAAAATTCCTTTGAAGTACCAGCCTAGAATACCAAGGCATCTAACAGAATAACTATAATGCACAAACATTTTATTAGGATAGCATTGGTTTCTACTAATGACATAAGGAGAATGACTTAGGGCAATTATCTATGCAGATAGAATCATATTGGACAGTTATCACCCCAGCCTGATATTCATGGCTAAACTTTGTGTATAATATAAGGGCAAGGCAGACTTCTTCCCCACGTCATTCTCTGCATATGATTAGCTGGACACAGTAACGCTGCAGAACAGGACCTGACTGGAATGGCAAATGTGGAGGCGATCACTGAGAGTGAGCATTGACACTGCTACCCATACCAAAATCTTGAGCCTGCTGGGCAGTGGGGGGATGGATTGGACTAAGCTGGGCAGTTGGGTGCTGTCTGATTGACTGAACAGGTTAATTGGCTGAAGAATACAGTTAGGGTAGATCATAATACCTCATAGGGGGAGCACTGAGAAACATACTACTCAGGCTGGTATCATTCTGCTTGCTGAGGAGGCAGATGGATTAAGTTGGGTGGTGTTCCTCCACATTTTAATCAACCTGGTCATTGTTCTACATCCTTGTCAGGGATTGTTCTATCTAGTTTTAAGGGGTTGGCAGTCATGCTTTCCTTGTTTATTTTTCCCTTCCGGGCTGTGCAGAATTGTTAGTTGGGAAGTTGCACAGTTGTTTATTTTCCTTGCTGGATTAGGGGGGCTATTGCACACTATCAATTGCAACTCAACACATGCCATGAGCTGGGTAACTGGTCGATAGGGTCACACCCTCCTGACTTTAATGGACGTAACTACACAATATGAGTAGTACCTACAAAATATTAACTTGGAATGTACGTGGACTTAACAATGTTAAAAAACAGCACAGAAAATACTCTTACCTGAAACGCTATAGAACTAGCAAAGCCCTGTCAGAGGAGACTCACAATTGTAAGGAAACATTGCAAAACTTCATATAAAATGGATGGGACAAATATATGCAACTTCCTACTCCAGATATAGCAGAGTGCTCTCAAAGTGAGTTGCACCCAATGTTCCTTTTCACGTGAAAGACACACAGGTAGACTTGGAAGGCAGGTACATAATACTGGTAGGTAAACTGAGCTCTCAGGACATATGTCTGATCAATGTATACGCCCCTAAAGTATATATTGATGGGGAGTTTTTTCCCCAGACTAGTAAGGGACCTAATCCATGTTGGACTTCCGATTTACATTGCGTACTCAACGGACTACAACATAGTCACTCCCCCGAAGGCAAAGTGTCAGGCCCAATGTGACCAATAGTATAATTGAATCAATGAAAAGGCTGGGGCTGCCTGACTCATAGAGAACACGACACCCGATGACCAGAACCTACTCTTGCTTTGCACCGGTCGCAGTCACACACAGTAGGCTGGACTACCTATTAGTTCAATCCTGTTACAGTCTGAAGTATGAAGGATTGACGTACACGGCACGGTATTTATCAGATCATTCCTTTCTTGATAGCTGGCTATGTAATGAGGAGTGGAATAACCAGGGCTCAGCTATGGCGTTTATCAGCTGAGGCCCTGACTGACACAAAATCCTTCCAGTGGCTCATGGAGGCACTCTACCTAGGGTGACCAGCCATCCCGGATTTACCCCCCCCCCCCGACAGTCCCGGTTTTTAGAGGACTTTTCCAGTGTCCCGACGCTTCTCTTAATTTTAAATAAATATCCCGGTATTTGGGACAAAGGTCAGATCATCTAGGGAAGCATAAGGTAAAGAGGCCTACAAAGTATGAAATTATGAAAGTATTTTATCTGTAACTGTCAGGCAACACAGTCCCCTGTCTGCTCCTAGCAGAGAGACGGAGTGGGGAGATGAGAGAAGTGGGTCGGGGCAGGTTGGGGGTGAAGGGTGGGAGGTCAAGCCATAGCTAATTTTATATATGTAGTCTTGTAAGTGTGTGTGTGCGTGTGTATATATATATATATATATATATATATATATATATATATATATATACACACGCACACACACACACACGTATAGGCACTCATTCACAAAGCTACACCAAAAAATGGGACAGGCCAGATATAAAAGTGAGAATAATGTCTTTAGTCTTTTATGTCTGACCTGTCCCAGTTTTTGCTCCTCACAATCTGGTCACCCTAACTCTACCACTACTTTAACACAAAAACAGCTAGCAGGACTGTGAGGGAATGGGAAGCCGTGAAGGTTATTATTCGTGAAAATGTATAACCCACATTTATGGGGTTAAAAAAGAGCTGAACAAACACTGCAAGTTTAGGAGAAATTATTGATAAAATTAGAAGCCTCATTGCCTATCCACCCACAAAGCACTCCACAATGGGCAACTCAAAAAAGCACAGTTATTGACACATGGGACAAACTGTACGAATTCATCACTAAGACATCCCGACAATGGTAATAAAGAGAAGGTGACAATTCTAGTTACCTGCTGGTGTGGCTGTTGCAGACAGAAATGACAAATACACACATACTGTGTATTAGGGACAGACAGGCACAACTATTACATACCCAAAAGGGTATTAATATTATACTCTTCCAACTCATGCAGGCACTCTACATGCATATGGTCAACCCTCCAAAGATAGCTGCATGCTTTGCAGACCTCCCGCTAAGCAGTCTGTCCTCTGAGCAGAGGGACATGCTATCTGCCCCACTGAGCAAGGAGGAAATCATGACAACAATTGAGCACATGGCAAAAGCAAAAACTCTTGGAGGAGATGGACTGCCAGTGGAAGTTTACCAAGAGAACAGGGGCCTAATGACAGATAAACTGCCATAATTATAATGAAGTTTATGAAACAGGCATACTGCCTGCTTCTATGGGGAAAGTGCATATTATGCATACACCTAAACCCAACAGGGACCCAGAGAGCATCTCTTCATACCCCCTGCTGTCTAGGCTAAATGTGGACATAAAAATACTATGTAAAGTCTTGCCCAACAACTACTTGAAGTGATCTGTGCTCTCATGCCAGAGGATCAATGTGGCTTCATGCCACATAGCAGCACACTGCATTATATACACCAACTTACACTTGTTCCCCTTGTGGTTGAAACAACAGAACAGGATCATGCTCAGGCACTTCTCTATAATGAACAGGCCTTTGGTTTGGCTTGTTGGCAATACCTATGGGAGGTTTGCTGGGTCATGGGCCTAGGACAGACTTAAGTCAAATGAATCAATCTCCTGTACACTAAGCCTCTAGCCAGAGTCTGAACCACATGCATAATCACAGAAAAATTTGATATGGGTCACAGGACGTGGCAGGTTGCCCCTTTTCACCATTACTATTTGCTCTGGCGATGGAGCCGCTGGCCTGCAAAGTCTGCACTACACCCATGGGGAATAAAAATTGGAATCTTTGTTCATGTGTATTCCATGTATGTGAATGACACTTTAGTTAACCTCCAGTGCCCAACTTACTTGGTTTCCAGCAGTGCTGCATGCAGTGGCCACATATTGGTAAGTCTGGATTGAAAATAAACTGTACTAAGTCTAAACTCTTCCCAGTCGGGGGCCTGTGAGAGCTGAGGGTTGCCAAACTACGCAGATTGGACATTCCTAGGGTAATATTGGCAATAATCCTGACTAGGTCCAATTAAGTCTCAATAATTTAAACCAGAGCTCAAACCTTGGTAGCTGTAGCACAGAGCAGACAGGCCTAAATTTGGAGAAATGTGTAAAGCATTTATCAGTACTGAAACAGTTAAAAAGTAGAAACACAACACAATAAAAAATTATTTCTCCGATTGATAAAAATAGCACACATCTACGCTTCATATAAACACCACAACAACAAAAATCAGATGTGGGGAAAAGGGGATATGATTTTTTTAAAGTTTCAATTGTTTTTAGTGCCACCTGCAGGTATTTAGTCATGCTAGACCAGGTCAATGTCAACAGTTAAGGGATACGGTGATGGAGTGCTTAGGATACAGGGGGCAGGTTCATTCTGGTGGAAGGCTGTGGCTGACATGGGTTCTACAAAGCCGGATAGCCATCGGATGAACTCCCAGTGAAACCATTGACTTTTGGAGGAAAAGCTCAGAGCGTGAGAAATTCACACCCATGGATGGTCCCTCACTGGGCAGATACTTTTAAATTCTTCTCCCGGTGAAGATATCTAATTTTGGACATACAAACTTTTTTGGAAGTCAAACATCTTTCAACGAGGCAAACCAGAAAGTAGAACCCAATAGGCAATGTGATATTGGCAGCTGCAGCTCGGCAGTGGTCCAATGATATGCCCTGGTTCTTTTTGGAAAAAGTTTCCAGTTTTGCAGTTTGTAATGGGGAGAGTCCAGTCTTTTCCAACCAAGGGACTAGTACTTTTGTTAATCACATGGAGGTGAGAGCTCAATCTTCCAGAAGCCACCAGCCGATCCAGGTGCAAATACAGTTGGAACTGGTCACATGGTCTCAACAGACTATTGGGCTTCCTGAGGCTTCCTGTAGCTTTACAGGAGGCTAGGTAACTAGCCCATGGAGACTACTCATGAGTCCTGGTTACAAGGGGGAGCAGGTCCAGCTGTTGGGGTTGATCTCCTCAGGTCACAGTAGGTGAAGGCCCTTTTTTGAAGTCCAGAATTCAGCAAGTCAAGTCCTTCTTCTGTTCTTCACAGATTGAGAGGTGATCTGAATAAGGTATTCAGTGGTGCCACTTTCAAACCTGAAGCTAGCTTGAGGGTGGAGTTGACTCCCTCACCAAAAAATGTTTCCAGGGGCAATCCTACCCACTTTGACACCATTCCCTGGGCATGTAGCCCTAAACAATCTGAGGGTGCACTGCTCTGCCAAAATCCAAGGAGGCAGAAACTTCTGTCCCTTGGTCAGATCTCTGGACACACCCCTGAGGTTTGCCTAAGGATATGAGGAACTTCCTCTGCTAAACTAGTTCTGGGAATCCCCTCCCCCTGATTGGGATTGGTGCAACTCAGAACATATACACTGGGCATTGGATGGCAGCACCCAAGTGTTCTGAATCCATATATCAGCAATAAAATCCAGGAAAAAGTGTGTGTATGTGGGGGGGAGGGGGGGGGGGGGTGACCATGCAAAAAAGGGTATTTTCATACTGTGACAAAGAAGAGTAGGATTAATTGTAATGACAATTATCAGTATTACTCCCATGTCACATACATTAAAACACATATTTGTGCTGTTTCACTCTTCCTTCCCTTCTCCATGCACCACAGACAGTGTGCCACCCATATCCTTCTAACCTCTGTATAGAATGCAGATATGTTTTGTTTAATGTTTCTCCTCTCTGTCAGGTGGCACCTTTGTTTACATTGCTTTTATATTTTATTCCCATATGGCCAGTTAGTTATTATCAGTAGTATACTCCATCCCACTTTACTTCCCACTTCACAATGGCATCAGTATTTTGGTACCATCATTCTTTGAACTCAGAAAACAAAGAGTTCTATGTGGCAGTTGAAGATGTAGCGACACTTCATAGTTGGCTGTGCTGATTTGATTTAAATAAAATACTTTGAATGAAAGTAACTTCTTCATTTTAATAAAAGACTACTTACGAGGGTGCGCATGGGACAGCAAACGCATTGTCACCCTCAACTTTTAAAGTGAACTCAAGGTATCATAACATTTTCCGAAGTACCATGATCAAATTACTTTTACTGAGGTACTGTGCTGCAATGTCTGTTTATGTAGGACCCCAGCTAATATTCAACATAATGTTAATGATACCCACAAAACTCTCTGTAAATAAATTCCAGTATTTAACACTGCTACACCAATACAGAAACTGTAAAATTCCTTCACGGTATGTTACAAAGAAGAAAGAAATGTCTGTTAGGCCCCTTCCCATCTGTGAAGGCACGACACTGCCATTTCCGTCTAGCAATACTTTCCCAAATGTAAGCAGCACATGCCTGTATGGTACCAACAGGTACAGGAGGTGCATACACCACTGTTTTTGACAGAAATCTGGTGCCCATCTTTTAAAGGTTCTGGGATTTACACCTATGTTGTGTAACTGACCAGAACTGTACTTTAAGCCTCTATATTGAAACTGTATGTGTATTATTCAATAATGCAATACACTTGCATTTCATCAAAAATGGGGGCTTGGGGAATTGTATTGGCATGTGCAGAATGTTTCTGATGCTACATGTGCGCATGGATTTGGTGTTTTTTGGGATGGCCACTGGGTGGCTGAACAGTGGCATGATGTTACGACTCTGTCATCCCATTTCTAAGCTGCGCTGTAAGGAGACTGTCTGTAGCCTGGGAATCACCTTGAACACTTATCTAGAAACTCTTGCTGACTCCTGTTTGTTTCTCCTTTCACCATGGTATGCTTTTGTAGTATTGCATTTGCTTCCTGGGACTGCAAATTCCATAATGCATAACCTGGTAGTCAGGAAAGCCTGGATTATGATTTTCTATAGGAGAGGTCCAGTTGCTCCTTTTCACCAGATCCTCTCCTCCAGGACCAGCGAGTGTCTGAAACTATACACACCTGACACCTCTCCTGTGCAGCCCAGTCATGTGATTCCACCTGGGGTCTTCTGCAGCTTGGAACCGCTTATAAGCAGCCATTTCCACAAGATCCTCGTCATGCATTGGAGTTCAATTCCTTTGTGTTACAGACTGTAGGAAAGTACCATCTTCCTTGGCATTTTACCCCCATTTTTACCTGTATGTCAGTATATTTCTGCCTGTCTCACTGGGATCCTGCTGGTCAGGAGCCCAGTGCTCATAGTTTATGGCCTAATGTGTATGTCTGTGTAGTGCCTAACTGTGTCACTGAGGCTCTGCTAATCAGAACCTCAGTGCTTATGCTCTCTCTACTTTTAAATTTGTCACTGTAGGCTAGTGACTTCATTTACCAATTTAAATTGGCACACTGGACCCACCCTTATAAGTCCCTAGTATACAGTACCTAGGTACCCACGGCATTGGGGTTCGAAGAGATCCATATGGGCTGCAGCATTTATTTTGCCACCCATAGGGAGCTCAGACAAACCGTTGCACAGGCCTGCCGTTGCAGCCTGTGTGAAATAATGCACACATTATTTCACAGCCATTTTCACTGCACTTAAGTAACTTATAAGTCATCTATATGTCTAACCTTTACTTGCTGAAGGTTAGGTGAAAAGTTAGTAAGTGTGAGGGCACCCTTGCACTAGCAAAGGTGCAACCACATAGTTCAGGACCATTTCCCCGGACTTGTGAGTGTGGGGACACCATTACACGCGTGCACTACATATAGGTCTATACCTATATGTAGCTTCACAATGGTAACACCAAATGTGGCCATGTAACATGTCTAAGATCATGTAATTGTCCCCCATTCCAAATCTGGTATTGGTGAGCCAATTCCATGCATCCTGGGGGCTCCACCATGGACCCCCAGTACTGCTAAACCAGCTTTCTGAGGCTTGCACTGCAGCTACAGCTGCTGCCACCTCACCGACAGGGTTCTGCCCTCATGGGGTCTGGGCAGCCCAGTCCCAGGAATGTAGAAGAAAGCATTTCCTCTGAGAGCATAGTGTTACACCCTCTCCCTCTGGAAATAGCTGTTACAGGCTGAGGAGGGGTAGCCTCCCCCAGCCTCTGGAAATGCTTTGAAGGGCACAGATGGTGCCCTCCTTGCATAGGCCAGTCTACACCAGTTCAGGGACCCCTTGTCCCCTGCTCTGGCGCGAAACTGGACAAAGGAAGGGGGAGTGACCAGTCCCCTGTCCATCACCACCTTAGGGGTGGTGCCCAGAGCTCCTCCAGTGTGTCCCAGACTTCAGCCATCTTGCTTTGCAAGGTGTGGGGGCACTCTGGAGGCCTCTGAGTTGCCAGTGCCAGCAGGTGACGTCAGAGACCCCTCCTGATAGGTCCATACCTGACATGGTAGCCAATCCCCCTCTCAGGGCTATTTAGGGTATCTTCTGTGGGTTCTCTTCAGATTCTGCTTGCAAGTTTCCTTCAAGAATCCTCTGCAACAACTTCAGCATCCTCTGACCTCAGATCAACCGCAGCCTGCTCCAAAAAATGCTGTAACTGCAACAAAGTATCCACAAGAGATACTTTTCTTCAGCAACCTCAGCTCCAAGTCAGCAACTGCAACAGTTTCCACGGTGTGCATGCTCTGAGGACTCCCTTTCTTCATCCTACACCAGAAGGACTGAAGAAGGTTCCTAAGGACACAGAAGGTGGACATCATCGACAAAGACTGTCCTGAGGTCCTGCTGACGCAATTTGGAGGAGGTAAGACCTTGCCTTCCCAGAGAGCAACAGTACCCCTATGTACTGCATCTTTTTCACCTCCCGATGCCTCTGTGTACTATTTGCAAAATTCCTTCATGCACAGCCTGGCCCAGGTCCCCAGCACTCCATCCTGTGATGCTCAACTCGATGAGTTGTTCTCCGGCGGCGTGGGACCTTCCTGGGTCCTGGGACCTCCGGGGGTGCTGGCTGGCATCCTGAGGGCTCTCTAAAGTGCTGAGAGCCCCCTCTTCCTGCTCACATAGATTTGAGGCCCTAAGGTTCTTCCTGGATCCATCCAGCGGCATTTTGATGCAAAAAACACTTTTGTCGTAGCCAAGGCTTGTTGGCGACTTCCAACACGACATCACATCTGCAATGATCTTCGCGTCATGAGACATCCTTTGCATTATGCAGGAACCCGCTGGCATCTTTCTAGTGTGCATTTCTGCAGTCTTCGACTAACCGTGGACTCTTCTTTTGCACCCTCTTCTGGGTTGGCAGGGGCTCCTGCCCTTCCTGGAACTTCTTTTGACTTCTGGACTTGGTACCCTTCCTTTGCAGGTCTTCAGGTCTAGGAATCCAGCAGTTGTTCTTTGCAGACTTGGTTGGCTGCTGCAAAATCCCAATCACGAGGTGTAGTGTGTCCTAAGGAAACTTGCAGTACTTTACTCCTGCTTTTCTGTGCTCTGGGGTGGGGTAATTTACTTACGTTTACTGTATTCTTACTCTCCCAGCGATTCTGCAAACACTACACTTGTCTAGGGGGGAATTCGTGATTCGCATTCCACTTTCTTAGTATATGGATTGTGTTGCCCCAGGACCTATTTTCTCCCATTCCATTCTATAGCATTTCCTATCATTTGCATTGTTCTATGACTATTTACTTGTCTAATTTTGGTGTCTAGTGTATATATTGTGTATAATACTTACCTCAAGATGGAGTATTGTCTCTAAGATATTTTTGGTACTGTGTCCCCCAAATAAATACCTTTAATTTTGGTAACACTGAGTATTGTCTTTACTTGTGTATAAGTACTGTGTAACTATAAGTGGTATTGCAGGAGCTTTGCATGTCTCCTAGTTCAGCCTAAGCTGCTCTGCTATAGCTACCTCTAGCAGCCTAAGCTGCTAGAACACTACTACATTTCACTAATAAGGGATAACTGGACCTTGTATAAGGTGTAAGTACCCAAGGTACCCACTACAAACCAGGCCAGCCACCTACGCAGACCCTTTATCGGATAGTGTTCCAGTCTTGTTCCTGTTCTGTTGCAGCTTGAACCTGTCTCCTGTTTCTCTGCCCTGCTTCTGATTGTTCCAGCCAGAGCAAGCTCCCTATCTCTTAGCCTTGTATCTGCTTGTTTCTTTCAGAGCCTGCTCCCTGTTTCTCTGTCCTATTCCTGCCTTGTTTCAGCCTGAACCTGCTCTCTGTTTCCCAGTCCTGTTTACTGCTTATTCCTACTCCCTGTATTCCAGCCCTGGCCTTGCTTGTGCCAGTCAGAGCCTGCTCTCTGTTTCCTATGCCTGTTTCTGTTTGTTCCAGCCGGATCTAGTGCTCAGTTTTCCAGTCCCTTTCCTGCCTTTGCTTCAACCTGAGCCTGTTGCCAGTTCCTGCCCCTGCCTCCTAGTTTGTTCCTTCTGTTTCCGTTTTCTCTTGGGTATTTGTGTCTGGTAAGTGTTCTATCAGTCTTCACCAGTGTATAAGTGTTTTTGTTTGTTCTGGGATTGGCTCCTGGGTTCCAGGAGGCAATTCCAGCCCCCATCCTTTGTCTAGTGTTATTCGTTGTCTTTAGTTCCTAACAGTGACAGTGTGCTATTGCTGTTTTTCCAGGAATTGCCACTGTGTTTCCAGCTGGATCCACAAGAGCTTGTCTTGTGTATGTAAGTACTATCCTTGTTTGTGCTCTAAGGCTCCTTTCTATGAGGCTTGCGGGGTGACTATCTGTAAGAGCAAACTGCACAAAGGCATTGACATTCCCTGTTGCTGTGGGAGGTTCTGAGCCCTACCCTGTGTACAACCCCAATGTGTTTGTCCTTTAGTAATCCGTTTCCTGTTTGTTCACACAAGGGTTGCTCTGCTTATACTTTCCTGTTTCCTGCGCCTGGCCATAGTTGTCCTTTCCCGTGTATGCCTTTAGCTGCTTTTCTGCCCTAGTGGGATATTCTGTGACCTCAAGCGGTGTCCCAACGAGAGTCCTGATCAGACCCGCCTGAAACTGTGACACATGAAGGTTAGAGGGCAGCACACCATAGCATTGCCTTTTTGGAGTTCTTTCCCCTAGCAGTTGCTCTCGTTTTGTGGGGAAAATTCCTGGGGAACCGGCAAGTTGTTTTCACTGTTGATAACCAGACAGTGGTGTATCTGGTCAATTCTCAAAAAGCGAAGGATGAGAAGATTTTGAAGTTATTGCGGGTGTTCCTCCTTTATTGTTTGAAATTTAATATTTTGTTCAAGGCTTGTTACATGCCTGGAGTGAATAATGACATAGCTGATGTGCTATCTCATTAGCAGTGGCAGAGATTCCGTGGACTAGCACCAGGAGCGGATTTGATGAAGACGCCAACTCCAGTGGAGCTTTGGGATCTAGAAAAGTGAGAATATTACTTTGATTTGTCAATCTATTGGTCCTTCTACCTTGAGGTCGTATGACAGGGCTTGGGCTGAGTTTATTGAGTCTCGGGGGAAGTAAGAAGAGGAGAGGTTCCCCATATATTTTGGTTTAGAAGGGAAGATGCAGTTTGTTTCATAGTGGCTCAAACAGATAAGGGCCTCACAGCAGTAACCATCTGAGGTAAACTTGTGGGTGTGTCATTTTTTGGTAAGTATTTTTGGGGTTATGATCGTATGGAAGGGGAAATTTGTAGGAGGTTGGTGGCTGGTTGGGTGAGGGAAGGTGGTGTGAGGTTGGATCACAGGTATCCCATTTCTACGTTTATGCTGCAAGACATTTTGTGTGTACTGAATCAGGTTTGTTACTCTAGTTGTGAGGTAGCTTTGTTATCTTTGTGTCTGTCATGGTTATACCATAGGGCTTTTCGAGTTTCTGAATTATTAGGCAATAGGGGTTTCAGTGGGATACGGCATTCTCAGGAGGGTTGAGTTCACAGGGGTTGATGCTGTGGTTGTTTTCATCTAAAACAACAACATTTCTAAGGGTACGGAAGTAATGTTAAAATCTACAGTAAAGACAGTTTGTCCATTGCATTGTTGGTCTGTTTTTTCATTGGCATTTTTGCCTGCAGGAAGTAAAAATATTTTGGTTCATGAGGATGGTTCATTTCAAAATTCTTTCCGGTTGTTAGCAGTTTTGAGATCTGCTTTGGATAAGTTGGGGTTATCACGGAATGTATATGGTATGCATTCTTTTTGTATTGGAGCATCTACGGATGCTAGAAGAGAAGGTCGGAGCAGCCAGTTCAATATGGAGGTGGGGCGATGAAGTCCCAATGCTTTAAGAGATACATAAGGGTGGAGTGTGCTGATAAGTGATATTTTTCTTTTGTCATCACAATTGTTGGGGTAATTTTGTTTTTCTTTTCAGGTTGTGTGGTCAGCCTGCAGTCTGAAGGCTCCTCGGTGTGGATCATTGGGCATTCACTTATCCGTTGGGCGGCTAATCAAGCAGATTCATTGCCTTTTGGGAGACAGTTAGGTTGTGATGGTGCAAGGGTTAAGGTTTCTTGGTTAGGAAAGAGCAGAATGAGGTGGGATGAGCTTTTAGCCATTCTTTCAGCTAGATTAGCAGGTTTGTTTTGTCCTGATTTGCTGTTTTGCATTTGTGTGAAAATGACTTGGTGCAGTTGTCAGTGATAGGTCTTTTGAAAGCTATGAAATTGGACTTGGTTAGGTTGAATGCTAGTTGATCAGTCACTCATATTTTATGGACGGAACTTGTTCTTAAGAGATTTTGGAGAGGAGTTCGGAATTTTGAGGGGATTAAGAAACAGCAGAAAAAGGTCAATAGACAAATGATGGGTTTCTGTAGACAACGGGGTATTTCAGTGTTGCAACATTCTGAAATTGTGCATATGGATGCATCATTATACAGGCAGGGTGGAGTGCATCTTTCGTTTTTGGGGAATGAGTTTTACATCTTAGAGTTGAAGATTAAGATTGCAGAGCTGCTTAATGAACGTTTGTGTGATCGGTGATACTTTAGGTGTTGTGGGTGGGGCAGGTAAACACCTTCGGGTTTCCCTGGGTGGCAGCGAAGAGAGACATTTCAATGGTTGGAAGGGGGTATGGAAACACAATGGTGAGAAGGCAAGGATATTGAGACGGTCCAAAGGGATGGAGGGGAAAGAGGAGCAACACGAAGGGGACACTATGGCACAGGGGTACTGGTTTTGGGTCACAGTGATCGGGGAAAGGACAGTGGATTTTATTAGAGGGTGGGGAGAGGTTAGGTGGATTTGTTATGTATTAGTGAGGTCATGAATTAGTTTTGTTAGGCTTTATGCCAAGGTTGTTTTTAGTGTTACCAGACCTGTTCTATTAAAGCGGCCTTTTATCCCTTATTTAGCTGCAGCCGTTTTCGCCCGATCTCTCATGCCGTCTTTTTGGCAAGCTTACTGCTGCATTCAGTCTTACTCTGCAACTTCATTATATACTACAATGACAACCATATTTCTTCAAAAGGTCTGAAGCAATAGATGTTTCTTATTTATGAGGGTAGTTTGTGAACTTTTAGTCACAGCAGTAATTACTGCCCTGATCTTCTGAAGTTAGAAAACCAACTGACGGTTTATTGACCATTTAGAAATTTCTTTAGAGTATGCTTATTCAATGTCATCAAAAGTAAGTAACATTACTTTTCTATTATTTGGATGGAGCCTAACCTTTAGGATACCAAGTTATGTCTACATTGTATATCCTCGGGCAAACAGCCATTACAACGCGGTCATTACCACGCATGACCGTTACCTCGGAGCAAATATTTTATATGCCTTTACCATGCATGCCTTTACCACAAATATACCTTTACCACGCATGCTTTACAACAAATTTTGTTGTAAATGCATTAATGGTAAAAGCATATGCGTGGTAAAGGTTTTAAAGGTAAATATTATGTTTTTAATTTTGCAAAGGCATGAATGTAAACGTAAGTATGAAGTGTGTGCATATATATTTATATATTTATACATATGTACATATATTAATATATGTACATATATATGGGTTTTGGGGTTTAGAGTGGGTACTGGTTTTTGGGTGATAAGGGTGTTTTTAGGATTTTTGGGTGGTAAAGGGATTTTTAGGTTTTAAGGTAGGTATGGATTTTTGGTTGTAAAGGATATTTTTAGGTTTTAGGGTGGGTATGGGTTTTTGAGTGGTAAGGCATTTTTCGGGTTTAGTGTGGGTATGAGTTTTTGGGTGGTAAGGGTATATTTACGTTTTTGTTTGGGTATGGGTTTTTGGGTAGTAAGGGTATTTTTAGGTTTTAGGATGGGTAAGATTTTTCGGTGGCAGGGTTTTTTAATTTAGATATATACACACACACACATAAATATGTTACTATATGTAGATATATATATATATATATGTGTGTGTGTTCACTAAGAAAAACACAGGTTACAGGGAAGGTATAGTAAGGTTCTGAATTTACTCCTTACAAAACCATAGAAATTCACCTGTTATAGTTATAGGTATCTAAAGTAACTATAACTCGTGCACTAAGGTAGACATAACTCGTGCCCTCGCAAAGCACAGGTATGTGATCAATAATTTTACAGCCGATGTTACAGTGACTTTATCAATGATGTCATCAAAGATATCATGAGTGCTATAATTTGTAATTTTCAGTGCATGGCGGGGGCACAAATTAAAGTTATTTTAGGGCACACGTTATAGTTACTCTAACTATAACAGGTGAATTTCTATGGTTTTGTTTGAGTAAATTCAGAACCTAACTATAAAGTCCCTGTAATCTTTGTTTTTTCAGTGAACTTCTAAGGTTTTTTAAATTCTATTTCCTAATTATAACGTCCCTGTAGCCTTCATGTTTTTTCAGTGAATTCCTATGGTTTTTTAATTCTATTTCATAACTATATTGTCCTCATAGTCTTTTTTTTGTTTCAGTGAATTTCTTTGGTTTCTTTAATGCATTGTACTTTTCATTACTATAGGTTAATCCAACCACCGCCGCAGAAGGCCTTGGGCCATGCGCAGCGGTGGTTGGCCACAGGGAGGCCAATCCTGTATAAGTACCCAACCTTGCACCGTGCATGGCCTTTGCCTGAGTGCAGCAGGGATTGCCCGCAAGGCCTGGCCTCTAGTCAGCTCCTGTGGCCAATTCCCCTAACCACCCAACCCTACTCTGCACATGGCTGTGCGCAGAAGGAGTTGGCCACATCCTATCTCTCTGGGTGTGATAATAGGTGTAACAGGGTGTATCTGGGAGTGAGAGTGGCTGTGAGAGTCTCTGTCTGGGTATGAGAGTGCATGCATCAGTGTCTAAGTGGGTGTGTCAGTGTCCATGCACGTCTGTGAGTTGGTGCATGAGGGTGTCAGTGGGTCTGTGAGTGGGTGTGTGAGAGTCTGAGTGGATCTGTGAGTTGGTGTGTGAGTGGGTCTGTGAGCTGGTGAATGAGGCTCTGGGTGGGACTGTAAATGGGTGCACGAGGGTCTGAGTGGGGCTGTAAATGGGTGCACAAGGGTCTGAGAGGGGCTGTGAATGGGTGCAGAAGGGTCTGAGTGGGTCTGTAAGTGGGTGTATAAGGGTCTGAGTGGGTGTGTGAGTGGGATAAAGTGATTAAAAGAGAGAGAAAAAAAGAGAGTGAGAGGTAGATTGAGAGTTTTTTAGGCTTAGATGAATGATATACTTAGAATGAGATATTTCTGCACAAATTTAAAAGAAAGATGTTTTTGCTTATTAAAAACAGTATGATCACCTTTCAGTATTAGTCTTAAGCATTTTCAGTTGAAAAAAAAAGGAGGGAAATGATCAGGGATACACCTGGACACAAACCTTCTATGCTCATTGAGAAGGTCTGTAACTTTAAGCTTTAAAAAATATATATATATTGCCCCATTATGGGCTATTTGGGAATTCAGGGGAAGCCTCAAGGTCTCCCCTACGGTCCCATTGCTCCAGCAAGCAGGCAGCTGCTTTTAACAGCAGCTCCCTGGTCACTGGAGCAATGCTTTAATCTGTTTTCCCTGCACGCAATCTGCAGGTGCGCTGTCAGAAAGCGGAGTGTTTGTTTTGTGTTGGCTACAGCTGCAGCCAAACCACAGAAAGAAGCTTTGTCCTTGGGTGGGCACCCCAGGACATAGCAGGAGCTGGCCCTGGAGGGGTGGCGGTCCTGAGGTCCATCAGTGGCTCCTCAAGGCAGGCCATGCGGCCCCCTCTGACGTGCATAACCCCAGGGAGGTGGTGGTCCTTGGGGCTAAGAGGGTTCAATATGGACCTCTTTTCTGTTTTTTCAGGTTTCCCCAGTAAGATGGTGGTTCCAAGGGCTGCGGGGGTAGGGCGTGCGACCCCACCCCTGCACACAATCAGATGAATGACCTGCGGACAAGGTGGTCTCTGGGGATGTGTAGGTGGCTGACGGCTATCCCCCACACAATTAAAGCATTTTGCCCCTGGAGCAGGTGGTCTCTGGGATGCGGGGAGGGGCTGTGGGCCCCGTGCATATATCTCAAAAATCACCACGGGAGGTGGTGGTTCCTGGGGCTGTGGCGGAGGCCGAAGGCCCCCCTCGCCAGGCAGATCTCAGCTCTATGACCACATGCCTCAAGGCCTCATTGTTTTGGGGGGGAGTGGGGCTGCGCATCCCCCTCCCCAGGCCGATCCTGGCCCCGGGGACCCTATCCCCTGGGTCCCAGCCTTATTATTTTACTTCTGAGGAAGGGGGCCACATGGCAGCATTGCTGTGGGAGCAATTTCCTCTGTGTGCTTGCCCGCATCTCTGTGGGCAGGTACACAGAGGAAACTTCTGTTCCACTGAAGGGAGTGTGTTTGACAGCATTTCTGTAATCGAAGCAGAGTGTTTGCTGTGGCTTGGCAGCATCTGTCAAAGCTGGCCCCAAGCCACTGCAAACACACTTGTCCCAAGAGTGGGCGCTAGGTACATGGCAGGAGCTGGCCCTGGGGGTAGTGGTCCCCAGGGACATCTGTGATTCCTCAAGGGGGGTCGCGTGGGACCTCTTTCACAAAAATAGCCACTGGTGGTGGAGTTCCCCAGGGCCTGAGGGTCTGAAACAGACCCTTTTTCTATTTTTTGCAGCTTGCTACAGGGATGTGGTGGTGCCCGTGGCTCCGGGGCTACGGGACTGCGTGGCCCTCCTCACACAATTTGCTGAATGCCCAAGGGATGTGGAGCTCCCCAGGGCTGTGCCGAGGCTGCATGGTCCCCCCTGCATGAAATTACATTTGAGCCCTAGGGAGGTAGTGGTCCCCAGGGCTTGGGGGGTCCGCACCTAGCCCTGCATCATATTTGTTTAGAACTCTGAGGAGGTGGCGGTCCCTGGGGCTGTAGGGGAGCATTAGAAATATATTTGCCCCCGGGACTTGGCCGGCCCATGAGCTTAGGTATTAGGAAGCATGGGAGCCTGAGCTTAATTTTTTTAAAATGTTGCAGCAGAGTTGCGACCCCATTGTGAATTCACATCAAATCTTTTTTTAAAAGTGCTTTATAGCCCAGCAAAGGGGTTCCTTGAAGACCCTACCACCAGAGCTAAGGGGTCAGGGTGTCCGTACCCTGGCCTCTTTTCTTTTTAAAAAAAATCTTTTTCTGGGACTTAGCAGAATCTGAGTACCAACATCACTGCCAACATTTCCTGGTTGAAGTGTTGGCAGCCTATCAGATCTCAGCACAAGATCTGACGAGGTTGTGAATCCTTCACGACCCTATATATATATTTTCATACCAACTTAACATACATGTTAAAGATGCCGCACTCACACAATTCTGTGATTAATCTTCTTTTATTCAACAAGAAAAAAAACACCAAATAACACCAACGCGTTTCGACCTTCCCGGTCTTGATCAAGGTAAAACAATAATCCAATCCATGTACTATTTATACTCTTCCACTAAGCCATGCCTTTATGTGGCAGTCTGGGATATGTAGTTTTATGTAACATGTGTTATACTAAATTAAACCACCAATAACATAAAAAATATCCAACAGTGTTGCTAGTATAATAAAATAAACAAGTGAAAAATGTATGTGCACCCAAAGTATAAATACAGCCGTAGAATATCGCAATACAACCAAAAACAAGATCATAACTTCTATAGTCCCCACTATGTTTATACATATTCTTAATGATAATATTCTACTGTCATAACTTTAACTTCTTGCGCATTTCCAATTGTTATTTAATCAAAGTCACAACCTATGTGTGCCTTAATTCATCATAGGGATAATTATCCCTATTTTAACCAACATCAAATTTATTGCAGATTATTTTAGGATAATACAGAGACAGTAAGATCTTCGTATTCTATTATACATTCAAAAATCATAAATGACAGTACAGCTCCTCATCGTAATTAATCCCATATGGCATCTTTGTTTTTAATTTGATAATAAATTTGGATTCTAAACGTCTCAGTTTCTGAACCCTATCACCCCCTCGTTCACTTTTTTGTATTGTTGCAATACCATAATATTTCATGGACATTCAATTTAGATCTGAATGAATTTTCAAATGTTTCGTTCTAGCATATGCAGTATCCTCATTTTGTACTGCCCTTATATGTTCTAGAATGCGCTTTTTTAAGGGGCATATGGTACTGCCCACATATTTCAAACCACATTGGCATTCCAAAACATATACAACAAAGGAGGTTTCACATGTTATTCTCTCTTTGATCAATATTTCTCTACCTCTAAAGTCTGTTACAGACTTTTTGTCACAACCAATTTTGCATGCTTTACATTTCCTACAGCAGAAAAAACCCTTGTTGCCCCTTGATAACCAAGGGCAGGTTTTGGGCATCTCAAAATGACTTTTAACTAACATATCTTTTAAAGATGGTGCTTTCCAATATGTGATTGAAAGACAAGTGCCAACACGATGCCCAATATCATTATCTTTTTTAATTAGATGCCAGTATTTTTTCAATACTTTTGCTATTTGGTGACTTTCTTTACTATAATCTAATATTAGTCTAATCTCATTCTTTTTTCGTTCTGACTGTTCTAATTCATTTCTTTTCTTAGCCAATACCTGTGCACTGGTTTTTTTCCTTGCCTTCATTTCTCCCTGCTTGATTGATTTCAAAGTGTATCCCCTATTGATAAACCTTTGTCTGATCTCACTGAATTCCTCATTCATGTCCTGTTCATCTGAAGAAATTCACCATATGGGATACTACTGTTAACGCGTCCCTCTATGTTAATGTATACACATTAGGACTCGTTTTAGGCCGATGAATCTTTTGACCCAGTGGTGAGACACCGTAGAACGAGATAACTGATCAATATGTCAAGCAATATGTCAATGATGTTTCAACATATATCACCACAATATAATTCACTTTAGACATTGGTTAAACTACTGACGCAACTATGATCTTTCAAGTCATGAATAACCACACCTTTATTGGATTTTTTGTGAATTTTATTCCCTATTGATTACAATCTAATAGCAAGAGCATTAATCTCAAAACCATGAAGCAAAGAGCATAGTCACGATATGGCAACTGTGATAAGATTTTGACAACGCAAAGATCACAAACATAAGACACTGATATATGAGGCACACAGATCAGAATACATAGAACATTATATACTCCTTAGTTCAACATAGCACAATGTCAGTCATGTCTGTTGGCGTCAGTCAAAGTGAATACCTAATCTAACCACTAATTGGCATCAGCATTTGGACTTCATGCAAAACAATTTAGAACACCAATTTGGAAAACATCTAACTAGGGTCTCTAACCAAAAATACAGCAGTTGGTACCTAGAAAGGAAAAGCATACAGACAAATTACGATAGCAATTGTCATAGTTACCCTCCTCGGAATGAGTCAGCATACAGGATCAGTCTTCGTCCTCAGGACATCAGTTAGAGCGCCAACAGTCTATTTCATCTAAGGACAGGAGACACTTCCCTCATAAGGAGGGAAAGTGTAATCGGGCAGTCTATGGATGAGGATGGTTTTGTCTAAGTCTCAAATCACCAAATAGAGTGACAGAGTTTCTGGATGCAATTGATATCATTCCCTGAGTGTCATGAGTTTTTATCCGTTTTTCATAATACATTCCCCCAAAATTCTATTGGATAATCACTACACCCCACTATCTTCAACCTATCAAATTTTACATTAAGTAATCCATTTGTCATTCCAAGATAATTTATAACACTTTGATTGGTCTTCATAATTGACGTCTTCGTAGGTGGCACATCCGGGGTTACTTCAATTTCGGGCACGTTCATTAGGTCAAAAGTTCCTTTGTCCATGTTCGAATGTCCTTGAAAGTTTCTAATTTTGTTGCAAACGTATAAATCTTATACTAAAACATCTAGTAAGCGGATGGGAATATAAATAGCATTGTTACATAAAGCGGAGAAAAGAACAAATGCTGGGTCATGGCCTTTTGCGAATCAGCACACTGAAGAAACAGAAAAATATGCTTTAATATGAGAGCTACACGGCTAAGTTTTCAACTCACGCTAACTTAAGACTCATGGATTCTAACAAACATAATCCTCGTAGATGTTAACCTTTTCAATTAATCATAATGCAAACAATTATTTCTTATAATCGACATTAGTATATGAGTACAATAGCAGCTTCACACTTATAATTGCGTTAAGAATACATCCAAGCGAATAATATTTTGTGATCGTTTTCGTATGCAGCATTGTTAGGTATAAGCATTTCACGTCTAATATGTAATATTTAAACTACGCTCTCTCAGTCCCTCCTCTGATGACGTTCGTCATCACACAAATTTCTCTTCTTTGATCTTAATTTTTCACCTTGCGCATAATACGCATTTCAACATCTTGCCCTTTATGTGAGCTTTCCCATATCTCATTGAACATTTTCTCTCTTTCACTTTCTTCATTTCTTCTGGCTCTTTAGGTCCAATTTCTTTTTACCTTGTCATTAATTTTACATGCCCCCCATAGTCCTAATAGACAAATCAAAACAATCAGTAAACCCATGAGAATATTTGCAAGTACCCCATTCCAAATGTTGGTAAACCAGCTTCCGACTCGGGCAATTCCCTTTCCAAATTTCTCCCAAACACCAAGTTCTTTCAGATCTTTCAAATCTGTACTATCTCTAGTAAGGTTAGTAAGCATGCTTCTAATTTTCTTACTGGTATCCGGGATAAATGAGCAACAATGACGCTCTATAAGCATTTTGCAGACTCCTCCACTCTTTGCTAAAAGAATGTCTAAAGCAAGCCGATTTTGAAGAGTCATAGCTCTTTCTGCAGCAAGTTCAGTATCCATCAGGAGTATAGCTCCTGTAAAATTTGTCAACATGTTATCCACTATAGTAGACAACTTTTGAATTTTCATGGAATTCAAGATAACCCCTACTGATGGGATTATAGGTCCAAATATATCACCAATGACAGCCGCCACTGATTCTTGTTTTTTGTCTAGGATGTTTAATTCAGATGTTTTAGGTATTTGTTTTAAGTCATCAATCTGGTATATCTTTGGGAATACTATTCCCAAATAACATGTCCCATACCATCCCTTAGGGAGACGGTAATAAGCGTTTAGCCCACAGATGTAATAGATTCCAGGAATAGCTGGATCTTTTCCATTCAGCATAAAGGTCCACTTACTCTGAAACAAAAACACATGTCTGCATTCACTCGTTCCCACAAACAAATTATCCTGTTCAGATTTTGGCCTATATATACAAAGCCTACCTATATGTAATGCATCTATAGCTAATTTGCCTTCTGTTTTGATTGCAGTGTAAGCATAATCATTTGCATATGTACGTTTCTCTAGTCCTTTTTCGAATCTTTCTTTCAGTGCTTTGCGTCTATCATCTGTGTGGTCTAAAAAGCTTTTCTCTACAGGCGATAATAAGCAAGTCAAATTATTGCGGTGTGCATAAGCAGTGCCAAATGTAAGTGTTGGCTCAAAGAATCCTCTAACTATTTTTATATTGTGCTCTTTAGCTAATTTATTTAAGAACTCAATCACAAGCACAAAGGAAAACACAACATCCAAATTTGAATAAAAGTATTGCACGTGCTCTTGATTATAGAATCTTGTTAGTAGCAAGCTGCAACTAATTCCATAAGTAAGAGGGAGGCTATGATAAGTAACCCCCTCCTGCACAGATGAAGGAATTTTAGTACATACCCAACAATCTTTCGCATCCATAGTTTCCACATACTCATTTAGTAAGCGATAGAAGACATTGGTAGAGAGTTCCCCTTTTTCATTAGTTCCCTCATGCATGTGTCTTGCGTCTTGCTCAAATCTCTACCACGGTGTTAGTACAGTAGTAGTTTCAGGTTTTGAAGTAGCGTTAATAGTTTCTTTCTCTATCCATGGCATTCCTACAATCACTCCCACTATTATCACTGCACACACAACACCTATTATAAGACCTAACCAACCACACACCTTACTTCCCTTGCTACTATTTCTATTGTAAGCCATGTTTGTATAGAATCAGAATAGCAGATCAACAATCAACTCGAGGATAAACACTTTCTGCGTATATTACAGCGTCTTCACTCACTCCAGGACCCTTTTCGTCAATTCAGGTTAGCAGCTTGTCATAATCAGGTTTCTTTAAAAGTCAAATCAGGTTTTAGTGTCACTTCCGGTAGTTTCTAAGTCTCTTTCTTTCCAGTTTTCACAATTCAAATTTTAGTCAAGTTTTCCTTTTAACTCTTTCAGGTACCGTAATATTGGCCTGGTACTTCTCGATCAAAACAAAATGCTAGGAACTCTTGTTGCCATTCAGAGGTTGTAGCATATGCCCATTCGGGACCTGTATATCTTCTGTTTGCAATTCTTTTTCTTTTTAACCTTCGTTCACCTTGTTGTTCTCCTTCACTTAGGTCATCTGCTTGAGAAGTATCGCTCTCTTCTATTATTACGTCATTCTATACCTCCCTTATCTTAGGATGCAACTTGTCTGGCCAATTATCGCCTCTATGTGTCTTGGTTCGATGTTTTCCTTCAGGACGTTGGACAGCACCCTCCTCTTGTGATATGGTGTTTTCTCTTGACGGACCTGCAACTGGTTCGGGAAACTCTGACACGTTTGTGTTTACAGTTTCTCCTTCTCCTTCTTCTTCCGGTTCTAAGTTGGGTTCGGGCTCTAACCCGTATTCGTCTACTTCTGGGAGAACCTCTCCTTGGCTTAGTTCTCCTGCTGCCTCTATTGAGATAGGCACTCTGTCACCTCTCTCGAACTCATTGACTGTTTGAGGGACAAGGCTGTTCTCAGTGGGCCCTCCAGTAGTCTCAGTTCCTTCTTGACTGTTCTCTGACCCTGAGACCTCTCCCTCCAAAGTTGCTGTGCCGGAAACTTCAAGTTCCTCTTCAACAGGACACGTTACCTTTTTCGTGTGACTGGCATGTATCCAGTTGGGAACCCCGGCACACTTCACAGCAGTAGTAGTAGTCAATATTACTTGATATGGCCCTTTTCAACGTGGTTCTAGACACGATTTTCTTACGTGCTTCTTGACAACCACCCAATCACCGGCTTGTAGAGAGTGGCCTGGATCGCCAATCGGCGGCAACGTGTTAGCTTCCACCTGGTGGGAAAAAGAGCAAATCACGTCAGCCAAACCTTTGCAGTAATCCAACACCATATCATCTGTAATATTCACTAGTGCATTTGCAGGTACTGCTGGTAATCTCATAGCTCTGCCCATGAGGATTTCATGGGGGGATAGTCCTGTTTTCTTGGCTAGTGTGTTTCTGTCAAAGCCCAGCTCACCTGAGTTCTTGTTCAGTTCTGATGGAGGTTGAAGACAATCCGACCCCACCCTGAAACTGCTTGTTCCAGCACACTAGTTTTTAAAACAGTGCACTAAGAACAGAAGCTCAAGGGAAGGGGGGAAGTGGATAAAATGAAAAAGAGAGACAACACTGTTCTTGCGTTTCCACTGTTGAAGTGCTGCACAAATCTGCAGCCCTTTCTGACTTCTGTAGAAACTGGTGGCTAATGAAACATAAACAAAGAACAGATAAGTGCAACCTATTCCTAAATGGGTTCCTGACTATCCCTTTATTTATTAGAAATTCTCTTCTAAAAGTACCTCTTGGATCCTGGTCTCTAGTTTCCAGGTTTGGAATGTGTTACTGTTCTGGGATGTGTTTTCTATTACTGTAAAGCTTCTAAAACATTAAACAAATACCGTTATCAGAATTACCAATATCAAACATTCATCATAATATAACTAAAGCCTAAATTCCCAATAGCAGACTCACTTTTCCCATATTTCCAGAATCTTTTATAAAACAAATACTGTACTTTTACATCAAAATACAGCATGTCATTTGTGCAAGTCCTTGATTTACTGTTTGCCTTGCTGTTAATGGTTTCCACTGTTCGATTCTTAAAAGTTCCATGAGAAAAAACAATGTTTGCTTCACAAAGTTCTGCAAAATATTCTTGTAACAAAGAGTTTGAATCACAATGTTCGTGGAAGGTATTTCGTTTCAAATTGTCTATACACGAATCCAGAAATTGTTGTCAAAGTTCTTTCAGGTAATAAAAAGTTTTGCACTTACTTGTTGCTGGTAAGAGATACTGATCAACCTTGTCTTCTTTCTCTTTTGCAGGTTACTCATAGGAGAGAGGCTGAAGCAAGGAGGAACCGGAAACCGGAAGAAGGAAGAGCCAGAAGCTGCGCCCATTGAAGTCAATGAAAGTTTGTAAAGAGCAGGAGTGTACAAACCCTAACAGTTTCTCATTGACATCAGCACTAGAGGTAAGGCATCTGGCCACTTCATATTAGTTGCTGCGCACATTTTTGCCACTCGTGATTTCAAAGTACCATTCATCTGCTCTACTAGTCCTGATGCTTCAGGGCGATAGCTACAATGCAGCTTTTGTTCAATGTTGAGTGCGGCACACAGGAGTTTAATCACCTCATTGTCGAAGTGTCTTCCCCTATCTGATTCTATAGAAACCGGAAACCCGAATCTGGGTATCAGTTCCCTGAGTAGTAGTTTTACAACTGTAAGACTGTCATTCCTACGTGTGGGATATGCCTCAATCCAATGACTGAAAACGCACACAATCACCAACACGTACTTCAATCCTCCACAAACAGGCATTTCAATAAAATCCATTTGCATTTTGTTGAATGGACCTCCAGCTCTCCCAATGTGGCTCAAAGTTACCACAGTTCCTTTTCCGGCGTTCATCTGTTGACAGATGACGCACCTGTGGCAAGTGATTTCCGCGGCATGCCTGAATTTTGGGTTAAACCAATCAATTTTAAAGGACCTGATCATGGCATTCCTTCCCAGGTGCGCCTGCCCATGGTAGAGCCGGGCAAACTGTGACAAAAGGCTATTTGGCAAGACTAATTTTCCCTCGTCTGAAACCCATAGATCATCAGCTCTTTGTACACATTGCATTCTTTGCCAGGAGCGTTTTTCTTCCTTACTAGCACGACCTTGTAATGTTTTCAGTTCGTCTAAGGTATCAACCACTCGTAATGCTAGATTTAAGCATGTGTCGTTTTCAGTTTGAGGTAACAATTCCCATTGCTCCTTAAACGATATACAGTTTAGTGCACAAAATCTTGCGACTTGATCTGCATAGCCGTTTCCCATAGACACAAAATCTTGTGATCGGTGTGAGCACTGCACTTCACCATGGCAATTTCGAGAGGTGACTGAAGCGCGTGTAACAAATCTCTTATCTGTTCACCGTTTTTCACAGGGGAACCAGAGGAAGTCATAAAGCCCCTCTGTGACCAGAGTTGGCCAAAATCACGCACAATTCCAAATCGATATCTGCTGTCAGTATAGATAGTGACTTTCAAATTTACAGCTGCGTGGCATGCTTTTGTAAGAGCAATCAATTCTGCCACCTGCGCAGAAAACACTTTTTCGAGCCAGGAGGCTTCGACAATGCCAGTTAGAGTACATACTGCATAACCAGCTCTCAGTGTTCCTGCAGAATCTCTTAGACAGGACCCATCGACAAACAGAATGCAGTCATTTTCTTTCAATTTGGTGTCCTGAATATCTGGACGAGGTTTGGTACACAGTTCAGTCACTTTAAGCCAATCATGTTCAAAATCTTTGATTTCTGTATTTTCATTTGGAAGCAAAGTTGCCGGGTTCAGTACAGTGCATCTTTTAAGAGTGACATTAGGCGACCCCAGTATGGTCGTCTCATACTTAGTGAGACGTGCATTTGTCATGTGTTGAGTCTTAGTTCGTGTCAACAGAATTTCAACTGAATGTGGAACCATTACTGTCAGAGGGTATCCCATGACTATGCCTTCACATTGTAAAAGGCTCTGACCAACTGCTGCAACTGCACGCAAACAACCCGGTAAGGCTGCTGCGACAGGGTCCAAGGTAGCTGAAAAATATGCTACAGGGCGATTTGCATCTCCGTGGACCTGTGTCAAGACAGACAAAGAACAAGCATCACGTTCATGACAAAACAACAGAAAAGGTTTCTCCTAGTCTGGCATTCCCAATGCTGGTGCCCTGCACATGCATTCTCTTAATTCCAAAAATGACTCAAGTTCTTCTTTTGATAGGGTTATAGTATATGGCTCATCCTTGACTTCCTTTCCTGTCAGTTTTATTAATGGCTTTGAAATGATTGAGAAGTTGGGTATCCACTGACGACAGTAGCCCACCATTCCCAAAAACATCCTGACATCTCTTTTTGTTGTTGGGGGATTCATTTGCAAGACAGCTGTTACCCTTTCTTTTGATATTTTTCTGGACCCTTTCTCAATCAAATGTCCCAAGTATTTTACTTCCTTCTGACAATATTGTAACTTTCTGGGTGACACCTTGTGTCCATTCTTTCCCAGATGATTTAGTAATGCAATGGTATCGTATTTACAACTGTCTCTGGTTTTAGACGCAATCAACAGATCATCGATGTACTGCACAAGAGTTGAATTAAAAGGCAGCACAAGAGGTTCCAAATCCTTTTTCAATATCTGATTGAAGATGGATGGTGACTCAGAAAACCCTTGAGGAATTCTGCACCAACTGTACACCTTATCCAGGAATTTGAAACTGAACAAAAATTGACTGTCCTCATGTAGTGGTATTGAAAAGAAGGCTTGTGATAGGTCTACTACGGTAAACCATTCAGCATCACAGGGAACTTGGAACATTATTACTGCTGGGTTAGGTACCACAGGGTAGCATTTTATCACAATTTCATTTATTTTTCTCAAATCTTGGACAATTCGAACTTTTCCACAGGGCTTCTTTAAACCCATTATGGGAGAGTTACACAGACTGCTCAAGACTTCTTTCAGGACTCCCTGTCTGAGAAAATCTGCAATTATTTGTGACACCTCGATAAGGACGTCTTGGGTCATGTGATATTGTGACACCTGTGGGAACATTGCATTCGGCTTGATCTGAACTTTGACTGGTTCTACCCCTTTTATCAATCCTACTTCTTTTCCAGTCAAATCCCACACTTTCTCTGTCACTTTTCCTTGCAATTCGACAGGCAGGTCAATCAAAGTATGCATTAGGAATAAGGTAATCAATGGATAGTCTTCATTTGTCCCTGCTTCCTCCTCTATAAATTGACTTTCATCTCCTTCATCGTCGCTATTTGTCAGTACTTCAATTCCATCGTTGGAACAGGTAATTGAACATTTTGTCTTACAGAGTAAGTCCCTTCCCAGTAGGGATACTGGACTTGAATCACATACTACAAATCTATGTAGCCCTTGGAAGTTGCCAATTTCAACTTGTACTGGATCTGTAATCGGGTTAGTCAGGTACTGATTTGCTACTCCAACCACCCGTATAGTACGCCCTGAGAGAGGTAATCTTGGAACTTCTGCACTTCTAACTGTGGAGCGCGTAGCTCCTGTGTCAACCAGGAATGAAACCTTATAGCCCATCACCTTCCCTTCTACATATGGGCCTCTCTGATCCACTTCTAAGGATGCTGCAAGCCTGCATTCCTCACTGTCTGAGCTATCATCTGACCAATCCTCATTCATGCCATTTTCACCTCGTAATGGGAATTGTTGCACAGTATTGTTTTGATTTGTTACCTGACCTGTGACCTGCTGAGGAAGCATCACCCGTTGCTGTCCCATCGGAGCCATTGGTAATTGCATTTGCTGTCTAGGCACCATAGGAATCTGCTGCTGCACTGGTTGCATTGGTATTGATTGGAAACGTGGCATTTGCATCTGCTGCATGGGCTGTACCCCTTGCATTTGTACCTGATTATTCTGAAAATTCGGTTTTTGATGTCTTATTTTTGGGCCTCGTGAATTTTGTAAGGTACCGACATTAGTGCTTTCCTGAACTGCACCATCCTGCACCATATTCGGACACTCCCATTTCCAGTGCCCCACGCCC
This sequence comes from Pleurodeles waltl, assembly GCF_031143425.1. NCBI lineage: Eukaryota > Metazoa > Chordata > Amphibia > Caudata > Salamandridae > Pleurodeles > Pleurodeles waltl. The sequence continues at coordinate 573,611,690 of NC_090438.1, forward strand.
CCGAACGCGTGACATGGTGACATCTTTTTCACCCCTTGTACATCATTTTGGACAACAACATTATTCATGTCCAAACCACGGTTCACAAACCCTCGACCTCGGCCTCTCGGCTGTGCCTGAAACACACCATTCATTTGCGGTTGAAGCTGTATCATCTGTTGAACTCCATTTCCCTGTATTCCGGCCTGTGCAGCCTTTATCTGCATCACCATCACCTTTTCCTTTAACTTTTTCTGCTTCAACTCGATCTCATCACTACAGTACTTTGCATACTGCAATACCTCATCAATCGGTTTAGCTTGCCAACAAATCAAATGATTCTTAATCATTTGGCTAACCTCTGGTCTCAACCCTTCGACGAATCTAAACACAAGGTGATTCATGTCCTTTGGTTCGATAGTCTCAGTACCACTGTAATGTTTGAACGCTTTTAACAATCTCTCGTAATAAGCATGTATTGACTCCTTAACCTCTTCAGAGGTCCGGTCGATTTTCTGCCAATCGGTCACCTTCGGCGACACCTTTTGTTTCAAGAACTCAATTACTTTATGATAATATTTCATCACCTCTTCTGAAGGTGCTCCAGTCACCTTATCTCTTGCCGGCTCCTTCGTCGGCCAATCTACCCCTCTCTTACACTCAAGTCAGAAATCAGGCAGAACAATGATCTCAAACAAAGTATTCAAGTCCTCCCAAAGACACTTTGTAAGTTTCACAAACCTGTCCGTTTGTTGATACCACTCAATCGGCTTCTCTCTCAATCTAGGATAATCGTTCATAAAAGATAAAATATCTCCTCTAGTCCACGGCACATGTACTAAAACACCGCCAGCTGTCTCTCTCATAGGCAATATTTTCACCAATTCCAGATCAGGCGAGGTCTTGGCTTGATTAGATCCTGGACTATCACCTTTTCCCTTATCCCTTTTCTTTGCCCATCGGCCTTCCCATTTTTCTAATGCACCCCAAATTTGTGCACTCTGGAACAGTTCTCTCAGATGTGCCTTCATGCCTGCAGATCTCATGTGTTCAAAATCTTTTGAGTCAAAATCTAGTCTGTAACTCCTTTTCAAATGCTTAGTGTTTCCGATATCAATATTGTATTTGTCTGCCAAGTTCGCTAATCTCTGATGTACTTTGCCTACCTCTTTGGTAATCTTGGGACACAAGTATCTCAATTCTGCCTCAGTGTATGATTCCAATCTATTTACTCGCATTGTCCCTTCCACTAACTCGGCCGCTTCTGCCCCTAGTCGTACAAAATTCAAGTATTCATCTTGTTTTTCTTTCTCAGGTTCAATTGTAGCCACTGCAGACTTTTGTGAGTTATAAGTTTTTTCTAACCATTCGTTTAACTGCTGTACTGTAAAGCCCTGCAGTAAAATATTCCCTGCATGTATCATTGGGGAGTGTGAGGTATTTGTACTCATGGTTTGGGGAGTTAAAACTCCCAATCCTGCTTGACGCATCGCTTCGAGACGTGCCTCTACTGGACTAAGGTCCATCAAGGGCCTGGGCTGTTCAATTACTTGTTCTCCAGGAGTCATTATCTGTGGAGTTCCCAAAAACCCTCCTCTTATCACTTCCTGTGTCATCACTCCCTGATCACATACCCCTGTTTTACCTTGTGCATACAATGGTACGGGGGACCAACAGTAATGGGTAACGATATAGCGGCCGGTGTCTGACCTGGACCCAGACTTCTTGGGGCCTCAACGCCGTAGGTCTGTTCCAATGTACCCGGAACAGGTACTAACAGTGGTCCCGCTACAGGGTTATACCCTGGTATCAGCTGTGGTGGTGGTTGAGACATTAATTTCGGAGTCGATTCAATCTGTATTAGCTTTGGCTTTGTGCATATCGGGTCTGGCGGCACTATCAAGTTTGTAGTAGTCTCAAGCACTGGAACATCAGGGTAGATTCTCTTTATCTGCGGTGGAGGCTGCAACTGTATCGGCAAGTCTGGTGCAGTGGGTACACTGACACCATTCTATATCAAAGCTGTATCGCTAGTCTGTACTGTATCGGTAACTCCCTTTTTCTGCGTCTGGTTCCCGGGATCCAAGCTAGTACTTGGAGCACTGTCGCTCACCGCATATGGTGGCGGACGATCATGTAACAATCTATCCATAAATTCCTCATCATCTGAGTCATCTTCCTCTTCCCAGGACTTTTTATTTTCTTTAGTTTTGCCTGAATCTTTGTCGGTTTTACAGGAGGCTTTCTATCCCCCCGTCTCATCTCCCTGTGTTATTGCTGGGAACAACTTCAACCCGTCTACAATTCCCTGTCTCCACATTTTGCTCTCATTGTCCCATCTAGCCTCTGCATAGGATTTCTCTGCCCTTCTCAGTCTTCTCTGAAACCTTTCTTGTCTATGTTTAAGAGCCATCAAGTCCCAGATCGCCAAAGCCTCGTATTGTGCCGGTCTCGGAGGTGGTTTCTGCGTACTTAACATCCACCTCAAATTTTCTAGTACCTTTGCATTAAATGTCCCATGTTCTGGGAACGCTAGACACCCCTCTTTCTCTGTTAATTTGCGCCACTGTTTCATCCATAAACAAGGTGCAACACCCTTTTCTTCCATAACCGTATAAGCTGGAGTACCCTCAGGTGGTGTAGGTTCCCCATCGGTTGCAACAATATATACATCTCCCTTTAGAGCGCTCTTGGATGCTTTGACAAAATTCATTTTTTTATTTTGCGATTCTCTTATTTCGTATTTAATCAGAAATGGCTTAGTTCCCAGGACACTCTTCACCCGCCCTTTCTCAACCTATTGCCTCTCACGGACGGCAGCCAATCCGTGCGTGACCCCTCTCGACATCTGACCTATCTCAGCGCAGCACCACTGACGTCACACTCATACACACTGCAGCTGACAAAGTCTTGCGGCTTGTCTGCTCATCACTGACCCCTACAACTCACACAAATTAATGCAAATTATTGCGAGCACCTTAAAATGACAACACAAATCTGTCGGTTTACTACAGGAAGGGTAACACATTCGCTTCAGAACTTTACAGAGATTTCACTTGAAGCCTCAGCCGCTACTCTCTACTTGTCAGTTTCCGCATACGCAAGCAGAATTCGACCCGCAAATTCTACTCTCGACTTGTCAATGACTCCTTCTAGTGCACTTTAGAATTTGTCAAATCTCCATCGAAGGTTTCATACACACATTATAGCTCAAACTTGACTTGTCAACCACGCCCGATTGACCTATTAAACCGCACAGATTACAACATAAACCACATTTATCTTCATACTCCGGAGTCTTAGACCTCAACAGGTCCGTACACAACAACCAACCACTTGGATAATTTTGAGCAACAAGCGCTACATTCACATGAAGTACGCCGACTTCCCTACTCTCATACTGTGGAGTACACCCACTCCTGCTAAACAACACTTAATTTGGCCTAAATACACCCACATTTTTCACAACCACCTGCAAGATGCATAAGCTTTAGGCAAGCGCAAAGACCCTAACCACGCATACTATGGCGCCGAGAACATTCTCAACTCATTTAGGCAGGCTCAGAGATCACGGGAAAGCCATGGCGAACTTAGAAACCCATCATACCTCCGAATTGCATTATCACAGAAAAGAAAATTAAACAATAAATCTCCGTCCTAGGGCCCCTAGGGGCCAAACCGTCGCTCTGCTACCAGAACTGTTAACGCGTCCCTCTATGTTAATTTATACACATTAGGACTCGTTTTAGGCCGATGAATCTTTTGACCCAGTGGTGAGACACCGTAGAACAAGATAACTGATCAATATGTCAAGCAATATGTCAATGATGTTATCAACATATATCACCACAATATATTTCACTTTAGACATTGGTTAAACTACCGACGCAACCATGATCTTTCAGTCATGAATAACCACACCTTTATTGGATTTTTTGTGAATTTTATTCCCTATTGATTACAATCTAATAGCAAGAGCATTAATCTCAAAACCATGAAGCAAAGAGCATAGTCACGATATGGCAACTGTGATAAGATTTTGACAACGCAAAGATCACAAACATAAGACACCGATATATGAGGCACACAGATCAGAATACATAGAACATTATATACTCCTTAGTTCAACATAGCATAATGTCAGTCACGTCTGTTGGCGTCAGTCAAAGTGAATACCTAATCTAACCACTAATTGGCATCAGCATGTTGGACTTCATGCAAAACAATTTAGAACACCAATTTGGAAAACATCTAACTAGGGTCTCTAACCAAAAATACAGCAGTTGGTACCTAGAAAGGAAAAGCATACAGACAAATTACGATAGCAATTGTCATAGTTACCCTCCTCGGAATGAGTCAGCATACAGGATCAGTCTTCGTCCTCAGGACATCAGTTAGAGCGCCAACAGTCTATTTCATCTAAGGACAGGGGACACTTCCCTCATAAGGAGGGAAAGTGTAATGGGGCAGTCTATGGATGAGGATGGTTTTGTCTAAGTCTCAAATCACCAAATAGAGTGACAGAGTTTCTGGATGCAATTGATATCATTCCCTACCTAATTCTCTCGAGTCTCCTGTGTCATGAGTTTTTATCCCTTTTTCATAATACATTCCCACAAAATTCTATTGGATAATCACTACTCCCCACTATCTTCAACCTATCAAATTTTACATTAAGTAATGCATTTGTCATTCCAAGATAATTTATAACACTTTGATTGGTCTTCATAATTGACGTCTTCGTAGGTGGCACATCCGGTGTTACTTCATTTTCTGGCACGTTTATCAGGTCAAAAGTTCCTTTGACCATGTTCGAATGTCCTTGAAAGTTTCCAGTTTTGTTGCAAACGTATAAATCTTATACTAAAATATCTAGTAAGCGGATGGGAATATAACTAGCATTGTTACATAAAGCGGAGAAAAGAACAAATGCTGGATCATGGCCTTTTGCGAGTCAGCACACTGAAGAAACAGAAAAATATGCTTTAATATGAGAGCTACACGGCTAAGTTTTCAACTCACGCTAACTTAAGACTCATGGATTCTAATAAACATAATCCTCGTAGATGTTAACCTTTTCAATTAATCATAATGCAAACAATTATTTCGTATAATCGACATTAGTATATGAGTACAATAGCAGCTTTACACTTATAATTGCGTTAAGAATACATCCAAACAAATAATATTTTGTGATCGTTTTTGTATGCAGCATTGTTAGGTATAAGCATTTCACGTCTAATATGTAATATTTGAACTACGCTCTCTCACTACCAATCAAAGACCTAGGGTGGAAACTGGCACCATGTAAGATACTATTAGTTGCTGTGGGTTCCTATATAATGTAGTTTGTAATGCTCCTGCTGCAATGTATACTTGTACATCTAGAAATTCAATCAAGCTATCACTTATTTTGGATGTAAAATGTAGTCCTACATCGTTGTTATTTAGTATGCTAAAAAATTGCTCAAATTCTCTCACAGTTCCGTGCCAGATCAAAAACAGGTCATCTATGTAACGAAGCCACATGATCACCTTATCCATGTATCTATCATTATCTTGAACCCAAGCTACACAATTCTCCCACCACCCCATAGTGAGATTCGCATAGCTCGGGGGGAAGGTCATTCCCATCGCTGTACTACTGATTTGTTTACATATCTGATGATGAAACAAAAAAATATTTTTATTGAGACATATTCCTATCATCTCTAATAGCATCTCAGAATGTTTCAGAAAGTGAATGCTTTTTTGGCCCGATAATTTTTTTACTGCATTTAACCCCACCTGATTTGAGATGGATGTATACAGTGACACAACATCTATTGTAACCAACAAATAATCCGATTGCCATACTACACCATCCAATGCTCTTAAGAAATCTCCAGCATCTTGTATGTATGAATTCAAACCTTTTACCATTGGGGCCAGATAGTGATCTATATAGTTTGAAATACCTTTATATAGCGAGCCACAACTTGATATAATGGGCCTACCAGGAGGTTTATCTAAACTAGGTCTAGGTAAACCTCCTGGTAGGCCTTTTCTGTGGACCTGCTGGAGTGTAAAAAAAAAAAAAAATATATATATATATATATATATATATATATATATATATGTATGTATATATACACAAATTTAGATTTTCTTTAATTTCTTTAAAACTAATGAACAGATTTACACCAAAGTACAAAGAGCCACTTTATCAACCAGGTCCTAGCTTTCTGCAAAATGTGGTGTAATTCCATCCGGTGGTTTCTGTGCTATCGATGTTCAAAATCCCTATCGAAAAATGAATGGAGAAAATGCGTTTTGGAACCCCTCTTTTTTCTCAGCCCCCACTTGACAGATCACCCCGAATCTTCTAGACCAGTGGTTCCCAACCTGTGGTCCGCGGACCCCCAGGGGTCCCGGACACATTCCCAGGGGGTCCGCAGGCCTGAGCTGGCAGGAAGACACCTCTCCAGCTGGGGCCTCCCAGAAACACGAGCATGTTTTTCTATTAATTACTTTATTTATGCAGCAGTTTAAAAAGCACTTCAAATTCATCCACCAACTTTCCCGCAAAAAATAAAAAGGTCAAGAGAACTCATATGATTAATGTTCCTGTAGGAGAGAGATGGGAGGTTTGACTAGCGATAGTTCTGACTCATCTAAGGTAGCGCAGATGGTTAACATGCCTGCTGCAAAGAACGTATATTATGCAAAGAACATTATTTTATGTGCACAGCACAGTGGGTTACTGCTTTTGTGACAGATTATTTTGTCACTGTGCATTTCATAAATTACAATCGTAATGTAGCACAGAGAGCTATGAACTGCGGTCAAAGAGCTGCATGCAACCCACCTGGCAGAAATGAGCAATTTATGTAAAAAAATGTTTGCTTGCATAGGCATACATTCTTATTATTAAAGTCAACGCTAACCACAGTGTTATGTTCTGAATCCCGAGTTTGCACATCTCCAAACTAAGCACGCTTACAAAATGCCTACCAGTATAGATGACGTGAATACTACACTTTGTAGTCCACTGTAAAGCACTCCGACACCCTACAGTGGTATGAGAGGTGCTATCAAACAAATGAATTACATGTGACAGAGAGGTTATGGAGAGAAGAGAGGCCCTTATAGTTTTACTTCCTTTCCCCACCACATTTATATGTGAAAAAGCTTCTCAGCTCTTATGTACCTAAAAATAGAAACAAATGGCTTGGGAAATGTAGAATCTGACCAGAGGATTCTGCTTCCCTACATAAAACCAAATATTGAAAAGTTAGTCATCGAGATGCAGTATCGACCTTCCCATTAAAATCTTTTGATTTTTGTGCATATGTTCAAAATAAAATAATTATATCTTTAGTAATTAAAGTATTTTTTTGATGGGTTCTTGTTTGTGTATTTTCCGCAAATTACTGTTTTAATTCTTGAAATTTAAATTGTACAAATTGTTTGGGGGTCCCCGGCTTTCAACAGTGATTCAGTGGGGGTCCTCGGGAGTCAAAAGGTTGGGAACCACTGTTCTAGACAGCTGCTGACGTGACTGGTGATTTGTTTGGAAAAATTTTGGGAAGATTCATCAACCGAAACTGAAAGTATAGGTAGTCATGAAGAGGCTACATGTAGTCCAAACTGCAGCTGCAAGGATGTTAATGAAAATTCCCAAATTTCAATCGGCAGGCCTGGCTTTGAAGGCATTGCACTGGCTACCAATTCATAAAAGGATTGTCATCAAAGCCTTATGCATTGGACAGAGAATCGGCCATAAGACAACTGCTTCAAACATTAGAAATCTCATTATCCCTTATGTGCCTAAGTAGACTCTTTGCTCCCAATCTCGAGGACTTTTATTTATCCCAGGAATCAAAAGAACGAGATGGGAGGTAGGTCATTTGCGTACGTGGTTCCCAGATTGTGGAACAACCGCCCAGTAGAACTGAAAAGTCAGCAATCAGAGATAGGTTTTAGGAAGCTGTTAAAATCACACTTGTTTAAAATCTAAACCTAGGTTGCCTCTACCCTGTTTTGATGTAGGTAGCGCTGGGACACTCTGTGAGGTAGCCACGCACTCTATAATAAACTGAATAACATAACATAACATGTCTGATTATATATATATATATATATATATATATATAGATATATTTATATATATATATATACATGTGATATACTTACCACTTTACTTCTTACTGTACACATTTTCATGGTAAACGCATGCGTGGTAAAGGCATAAGTATGGTAAACACTTTCACTGTAAATGAAGGCATGGTAATGACCATGAGATTTAGTGACCACGTTGTAAAGGCATGTATAGTAACTGCATGTGTGATCCCGACATGCATCCCTAGCTTCCAAATAAGCAATACATCATACAGTTTATAATTATTTTCACTGTGATCCACACATATTAATATTAGTGATGTTAACTAAGAAGTTATAATGTGCACATATTGGTCTAACGAGAATAAATATTGGAAATAATACTAATACACATAAGTATACCAATTGCATCAATGCGCATGCTTGCACAACTCGTAGTTGTAATACATTTTCACATTTTATAATTCTTAAGTAACATTCTCTACTTGTTATTTTATGAGTAGCACGTAGGAGCATATGGTATTCATCACCTTCATCACTTGATTTACATTAGAAATTATTTGGTTTCTCAAGGAAGTGATCTACCATGGTGGCCACAAGCATGACACAACCACCTCCTTTCTCGAATGACTATGGAGAACCTAACCAACCCTGGAAACAATGGTTACATTATTTGAATCCTATTTAATTGCCACTGAAAGAGAAAATGTTTTTCCACTGATAAAACAGCATACTGTTCTGAACACGTTCCTTATTGAGGAAATAAAGATTCATTAAAATCTCACTGAAATTCCAAATTTGTTGGATAACAAGAAGATGCATTTTTATCAACATTTAATGAGATAGTAGAACATTGTTGATAAGGTTAACCTAGTAAACTGAACTGACATAGAACTGTTTGTTGAGTTTAAGGTAAAGAAGAAAAACTTGCATCATACTGCAGCTATCCAACATATACACAAGTGGTGATTAAAATGACTCAGTAGTAAGAAATCATCAACTTGTTAGATATACTAATAATCCATGGACACATGAAAAACTGTTTGTAAATATTCCTAATTTGAAAGATGTTATTGACATGGTAAAAATCATTGAACACACGGATATATATGTGATAGAAATAAAAGTACATGCCAACCAACCAATGTATGACATTAACGACCACAAAATATCTAATGGTCATTTCAAGGAGAGATTAATATAAAAGTGTAAGAAATGTAAAGAATAATACCATGTTTAAATGCTTCAAATGCAGACTTCGTAGTCATTTAGCTAACAGCACTGCAAGTCCACCTTGAAACTCTCTATATCGTAAGTGCAATAAATGTGGACATTTTGCTAAAGCTTGCAAGAACAGAGAATTTTAAAAAGGTTATTGCATAGGAAGATTTTAAATGGAGTGAATAAAGTGGTTTTCCAAACAAATGAACAAGGGTAAAATAAAGTCACTGATGAATTACCTGGTTATGACATAGCCTTGGGTGATCAGTAATGTAAGGTGTTTGCAGATTGACGCACTCCTATCACTATTAAAAACAGTAAAACATTCTTTGAAGTTTTGTTAAAAAATGCTGGAAGAACCAGGTATCAATCCTGGGGGTACCACAAAGAACCCCATTCAAAGGAATGATTCACACGTATATTGCATTTAAAGAAAGGTCAACTATAGTAAGGGTGTACATAGCTAAAAGAGGCTCAAATTCATTAGGTTGGGTACATAAAATAGAACTTGGTATACAATGTGATCCCAGATAGGAGACAGGAAAGCTCGTAGAAAGATCTCTAACAAAAGTGGGTATCTGTAAAGAATTTCTGGGCGTTTTCTCGGAAATATTACATCTTTAAAAAAATTCCAAAATAGAAATAAATTAAAGAAAACAGTAAACCAATTGCACATAAAGTAGTTTTCCGTTCCGCATTTAATGAAAGTACCCGTAGCAGACTGTCTTCCTAGACTGCTAGTTGAAAGTGATGATGCTGTTAGTAAGAAGGCTGTTGATGCAGTACTTTTAAGGGTTCCTGCTTTTATAAGTCTTGAAGGATGGAAGGAGCATTCACATGAAGACAACAATCTCAAACTGGTTAAAGAATGGCATCCCAAGTGTAAAGCATGCGAAAGGTGAAACATCACCAAATTCAATCACTGACATTTCACCTTTTGCATCCCTATAATGAAGATGCTCTGGTACAACGTTGATGCTGTCATGGTATTTACAAGGTCGAGGTGAACACATCGACAGAAGTACAACAATAAATAGAGTAACGAAGAATATGAAAGAAAATATTCCCAAAGGGCTGGCTTTGGGTGGTGCAACCAGTGACATGGCACCAGTCGCTGAGCTCGGAGGCTCTGTGTTTTGAAATATCTTATAGGTTTAAAAGCCCCTGCTTCAGAGGTCCTGCAGAGGCAATTTTCAGACAACAAAAAAATGTCTAGATAACTCTGGTGATTAATTTACCTGCTGAAGAAAGATGGAGCTTTGCCTAGTGGCTCTTGAAGACTCATCATAAAGTAGCACAGAGGGTTAATATGTTTGATGCAAAACACACACATCATATAGATCACAAAATTGTATTTTATGTATGTAGCTCAGTTGGTTACTGCTTTCGTCAGATAAATCCTTTTATTACTTGAAGTTCATAAGTTACAGCCCCATTAGAGCACAGTGAGCCATCAAATGTCATCAAGGAGAGGCATGCGACCTGCATGTTATAGGTTAGAACATTATTTGTTCCCATGTCGTTCATTATCCTGATGTTGATAAAAAGGGTTTGTTTGGGCAAGAATGCATACTCATTAGCAAAGCCAGCCCAAACCATTGTGTTATGTTTTAAATCCTGAGTTTGTGCTTCTCCAGTCCAAGCACTCTTAAAATGTACTGCCTACCACTATGGATGAAATGTGACTCCTACACCTTGTAGTCCTCTTTGTCCTATGTAACATTTCCTATATACTGATTTACACAAGCATGATTCATTGTTTCTGGATGTGTGTGTGATGTAAAGTACTGTGACACACTACACTAGTATGAGTAGTGCTATAAAACAAATTAAATACCTGGTAGAGAGGGGTTATGGAGAGGGGAATGGCACTGTTGCATGGAGGTAGTGAGGGATTCCATGGGGAAGGAGGTCATGGGGAGTGGCAACAAAGATTGTCACACAGGGCAACATCTGTGCTAAAGACGGCTCTGTATTTCCCGACACAATGTGAGACACAGAGCTAAATGTAAGAGATGGGAAATAGGGGATTTGGTAGAGGCTAAAAGAGCTGAATTACAGGATAATGTGCTCTGCTCATTCCTTACCTAGACAAATTGCATATGTAAGGGAAAATGTAGTAAAACTGGACAATTGGCAACTGTGGAGCATGGCTTGGTTGTGCAAAACCTATGAAAGAAGAGATCTTGATAAGACTAACAAAAAGATTGGAGCACAGAATGTCCTCAAGAATTTGGAGAGAATACCAGCGTGGTAGTGGTTTGGTGAAAATGTTATGTCATAAACTTCTTTATGAATTTGTGTAATTAAACTGTACATGATGTTGTCTGTGGATATTACTATATTGCACCTGCTAATGTTTATTGTTTAAATGCAAATCAGGGGGGCGTGGCCAAGATGGCGGCGTGAGCGGACGCGTCGGTCCGAGCACCGCCGCCTTGCCCGAAATTTGCTGTCTGGATGCGGGGCCGGCCAGCCGGAGGTGCCCCGATATGAAGCCTGGGACCCCGGGGACATTGGGGGCTCTCTGCAACCTCGGGAGTGCCGGACCGGTGCCGGAGGCTGTGGAGCGCAGGGGGCCACGGGCTCTTCTGTGCCGCGAGCCCGGGCCCGATAGGCTGTTGGCTGGGTGAGGGGGTGCAGCGACGCCCCTGGAGGGAGCTGCGCCCCCGCAGCGAGGTGAGACCGGCGTTGGAGGCCCTGTGGGGGCCTGGAGTCGGGCCCGGGTGACGACCGGGCGACCACTTTGGGCCCCATCCGGGGAACCCAAAGAAGAGAGAGGGAGCGGATCGGTGGGTCCACCTGCCATTTGGACCTGGAGCTGAGCTTCCTGAGCACCGAAGAGGACCAGGACTGCAGTCCAGTGGAGCGGACGGCGCATGAGGGCCATACTAGGAGCGGAGGTGAGCGGGGCCACGAGGAGGCCCAAGGACTATCTTTAGCTCGAGGGTTGATTTCCTTGAGGGAATGAGGCCTAGAAGAAGTGGCCTGCGGCAGCTCTGGGAAGTGGACAGTCGGAGACTGGCTTACTTGCAGTGAGTGGGCGGAAGGGATGGCGACCTCTAAGCCCAAGCGGGACCGGGCGGTCCGAGATATGCTGACCAGTGGGCGCCAGGTGCCAGGAGGGGTTCTGGAGGAGCTGCCGACCACGAGGACCCCAGAGACAGTGAGGAAGGCGACGGAGGACGAGGCAGCTCCAGTCACTAAGGGCTTTCTTACCTCCCTGTTTGAATCACTTAGGAGTGACCTCCACGCACTCCGCAAAGACATATCCCATTACGTGAAGGAGCTGAGAGTTGAGCTTTCATCCCTGGGTGAGCGGCTGCGCAGGTCGAGGATGGTGAAATTACCCGCGGTGAGGAGGTGGCAGACTTGCAGCAGGAGGTTCTGTGCCTGTGAGAGCAGCAGTATCTCCTACAGATGACGGTGGAGGACCTGGAGAACCGTTCGCGCAGACACAACATCCGCATCAGAGGAGTGCTGCGCGGGGCTGAGAAGGAGGACATTGGAGCGTTCGTGGTAGCGCTGTTTCACTCGGTCTTAGAACTTGAAGAGACCCGGAAGATCACCCTCGATAGAGTCCACCATTATGGGCCGACCTGGAGGAGCTGAGGATCACCCGCCAGATATCCTAGCATGTGCCCATAATTTTGGGCTGAAAGAAAGTATACTGCAAAAGGCGCGCCAGGTCCTTTTAGAGGACGTCAACTTCAAATATACCAGGACCTTTCAATTCGGACTTTGCAAACACGGCGTGAGTTTAAACCCATCATAGAGCACCTGCGCGAGCGGGCGGTGTCCTACTCCTGGGGCCATCCGTTCCGCCTTGTTTTTCGCTGGGATGATCAGCTTCGCCAGGTGAAGGCAATATCGGAGGCTAACCGGATCCTGGGCTTGGAGGAAGTCGCCCCTGCTTCGGGTTCGGGGTTGAGTTCAACCGACAGCGACCGTCCACGCTGGCAGAGGAAAGATAGGAGAAAGAAACAAAAATGCCCTACCGCGTTGGAGCAGATCTCGGAGCGTCAGTCGGCAGTGAGCAGTGTGGCAGCCGGGACAAGAGCGATGGGGACCCTCTGGTTGGCTCGGGCCGTTGGCCACGGTCCTGTGGCTGAGTGAAGGGGCCTGGGTGGCGGAACCGGCAGGCTCGTGGAGGAACATGTGTGGTTCTACAGCCCAGCTGAGACTGTTACCTCTTTGGAAGTGGGAGAGAGGACTTTGTTGGTATAGGCACCTGTTGTGCATTTTGGTTATTTGTTTGTATGCTTCCCTGCGAGCTTGGTCATGCATGGTTTCAGAGGTTTGGCCATGTGAGCTGGAGCGGAAGGGGTCCGGTTCTGGATCTTGGCTCCTCCGTAGAGCTTCTTCCCACCTGAACAACTGCTTTCCTGTGCTGTATGACGGTTAAGTGTCTTAGCTTAAATGTCCGTGGGCTGAATAATCCGACTAATCGTTTAGCGATTCTGTCATGTCCGGAGAAATCTTGGTGTCACATATGCTTACTGCAGGAGACATACTTGTTGCATAAGGACACATATTGCATGCGCTCAAGGTGGTTTCCCAGGCAGATTTGGTCCTCAGCAACTACAAAGCATGCAGGCGTAGCGATATTGCTTTCCAGGACCTTCTCTGGGGAGATAGTGGGGAGGATACATGAAGTACAAGGCAGATTCCTGGCCATTAGAATAAAACTTGGGGCCTTCTCTTTTACTATTGCCTCTTTTTACGCTCCAAATGCCCAACAAGAGGCATTCCTGAGACAGGTGATCTCCCCAGCTCTTAGTTCACCAGATAGTGCCATTTTAGTGGGGGGAGATTTTAACTTGGTAATGGACAATGAGCTTGACCGCTCTGGCCAACGCTTTGGACAAACCGCGGCTTTATCGGATGTGGGGTGTCAGTGGTTGGCCGATTGTGGGTTGGAGGATATTTGGAGAAAGTTGAACCCTACGCTCTGAGATTACTCCTTTTACTCGGCGGCAACCAAGACTTACGCTCAGCTTGATTTTTTCCTGGTCTCGCAGGAATTTGTCTCCCGGGTCCGGGAGGCCACGATTGAACCCAGAGCTCTGGCTGATCATGCCCCAATTACCGTAAAGGTCACAGTGGGGGTGGGACCGGTGGGTACCCCAAGTTGGCGCCTTAGAGATTCCCTGCTACAGAGTGAGACAACGGTAGAGTGACTTCGACACGTGATCGCGGACTACCTTAGTTTTAATGATGATGGTAGCACTTCAACGGAGATAGTATGGGAGGCTATGAAGGCAGTGGTGCGGGCGAGGTGATGGCGCTGTCCGCGAGGGATAACAAGGCAAGGAGAGAGCTAAAGGAGGATCTGGAGCAGAGGGTGGCTGTGCTGGAGTGCGCCCACAAGACTACTGGTGCACTTCGAATCTGGCGCGAGTTGGAGAGGGTGAGGCAACAGCTGAAGAGGCTGGACTGGGATAGGGCGGAAAATGCGATAGCGAGACTCAAGCACAAATTCTATGTTGGGAGCAATAGGTGCGGGAAGTTATTGGCATACTGGTTACGAGCACAGCGTACAGCGTCGGCGATAAAACTGATCCACTCTGCTTCTGGTATAGCAGCGGGTACGAGTGTCAGATTGCAGAGGCTTTTGCGGAGTTTTACCGGGGCCTATACGCGGCTGATGAGGGAGATCCCGAGGCTTTGGATTCATTCTTAGAGGGCATAGAAATCACACCTCTTGGTGAGAAGGAGGCGTTGCTGTTGGATCAGCCAATAAGGCTGGAAGAGGTTATTTCGGCAATTTCCCGACTAAAAGTTGGGAAGTCCCCTGGCCCGGATGGGTTTACGGCCCTATTCTATATGACTTTTTGCGTGGAACTTGCTCCGCTGTTGGTCCGTTTTTTTAACTCCTTTCGGATGACAGGAGCTCTGACACCTAGCATGTTGGATGCTACTATTGTAGTCATACATAAACCAGGTAAGGACCCAGAGGAGTGAGCCTCATATAGACCGATCTCGCTCCTGAATATAGATGCCAAGTTGCTTACTGGCATTCTTGCTTCCCGCCTTAATTTTTATATGCCGGGTCTCATCGACCCGTATCAATCGTGTTTTATACCAAACCGACAATGCGGCGACAATACGAAACGTCTCCTGCACCTGTTGGATAAAACGGATCGCTCCCATAGGGAGGCACTCTTCCTCTCTGTAGACGCTGAAAAAGCGTTTGATAGGGTTCATTGGCCCTATCTCTTTAAAGTGTTGGAGCGATTCGGGCTGGGACCCGTTTTCAGGTCCTTGATCAGTTACATTTATCGGTCGCCCAAGGTGGCGGTTCGAGTTAATGGGGAGCTCTCCCTGCCTTTCCCGATCGGACGCGGGACCTGACAGGGATGCCCGCTTTCTCCCCTCTTATTTGCGCTATATATGGAGCCCCTTGCGCAGAGATTGCGGGATAGTCCCTTGGTTTCCGGGGTGAGGTTTGGCAGAGACCACCATCTCATCACCCTCTATGCGGATGATGTGCTCCTTACCCTGCCGGAGTCTGCGACCTCACTGCCAGCGCTCATGGAGATAATAGTCGAGTTTGGTTGGGTCTCGGGATTCCGAGTTAATATGCAGAAGCCTCAGGTTCTCGGTTTGTCGGTGAGACCGGATCATGAGGCAGACTTGAGAGCTAGCTACCCCTTTCTCTGGTCGTCGTTGAGTCTTCCCTATTTAGGAGTTGAGCTAGCGACCTGTGTCGCTAAGACAGCGAGCCGGAACTATGCGACGCTGGTTCGTGAAGTCCAGCGAGATCTTGAATCATGGGGAGGCATAAACTGTCTTGGCTGGGTAGGGTGGTGGCGGTGAAGATGACTATCTTGCCGCGCATTCTCTATGTATTTCAGGTGCTTCCGCTAAGTCCTCCCCCGAGAACGATAGCTACTCTTCAATTGGCGATTCTGAAGTTTTTATGGGAAGGACGACCGGTGCGGTTATCACGACGGATGATGTACCGTACTAAGAGTGGAGGAGGTTTAGCGATCCCTTGCCTCCAGGGATACTTTCAGGCAACACAGCTGCGTTTTCTTTTGGAGTGGAATCGCCCGCTCACTGAGAAACATTGGTGCTTCATGGACCAGGCTGTAGCGGGCTCACATATATGGAAGGAGCCATGGCTTCGACGCCGACATAGGGCAACCAGACTTTATTCCTCCCCAATTACGGGGGTCACACTGCACACATGGGATGCAGTGGCCAGTCGATCCGGCTTGACGTCCTTCCCATCCCCGATGACTCCCATAGGCGCAAATCCAAACTTTGAGCCCAGGCTTTGGCTGGAGGCCCTGAGACGCTGGCACGAGGGGGGCTGTAAAAGGGTGGAGTGTCTCTTTGACGGACAGGGGGTCTTGTCTTTTTCACAGATGAGGGAAGCGTATGGCTTGACGGAGGCTGATAGATTGATGTATTATAAAATACGGCACTGGGCACTGCAGCCGGCAAACAGAGCATTGATAGATAGACCCCTTACGCCATTCGAGAAATGGCTCCTGTTAAAGAAAGACGATAAGAGAGTCATCTCAGAACTTTATCAGCTCTTACAGGGGGACCAACGCCCGCCTAAGACTAGAGGACAGTTGCGATGGGAGAGGGAGTTGGAGGGGAGTTCTCAGACGAGTAGTGGGACAGAGTATTTTCTACAGAATACATCACACAGCCTATAATGCAGCGGGGACGGAGACGTCATACAAGGTGGCCTCCTACTGGTACTAAACCCCGGTGCGTATACACACATGGGACCCTGCTAAACCTGACCTCTATTGGAGGAGGTGCGGAGGCACGGGTACACTTGTGCATCTGCTTTGGCACTGCCCCAAACTTGATCGCTACTGGGATGGCATTATAGACGAGCTTGACACAGCGTTCCACACTAAGATCCACAGATTTCCTTCATACATCTTGCTGGGGCTGCCTAATCCCCTTAACTTTCCCTTGAAGTCGTTGAGAGGGAGACGGATGGCTCTAGCACTTAACGCAGCCCTACAACTGATCTTAACCATGTGGGGTATGGATAGAGTCCGGACACGTAACGCGTGGCTCCAGAAACTCTGGTTTATTCTTGCCATGGAGAAACTCACATTGGCCTCGCAGCAGCGGACAGGGGAATTGAGTGAATTATGGAAGCCATTTCTGCAGATTCTATTTGAAGAATTCACGGAGTTGACATGCCCAGCTTACTTGAGAGTCCGGAGGCTGACTTGAACCATGACTAGAATGCTTGATTTAGAAACGTCAGAGGGCTGGGATGCGGTGGGAGGAAGGTTGGAATGATGACATGGTCGTGGTGGGGGAGCATTGTTAATGTGTTTTGTTTTACGTGTATGTTTGTTTGGTCCTGACTCACGGGACTCGCAGTCTAGGAGATTTTTAGATGCGCTCCGCATGCTAATTCTATTACCAAAGAGAGGTTTGTTTCGAGGCTCCTTCAAGCCAAATTTAGAGTTAGCCTGGAAGATTTTGGTCAGTGGACTTGGAACTTCTGATGCTGTGAAATATACCATCTATAGCACTGTAATGTACTGTATTTGCATTTCATATTTTGTATCTATATGTTTTTGTGCTTCTAAAAATAATAAACAGATTTGATCCATAAATTCAAATCAGTTGTCATCATTGTAAATGTTCTATTATTACCGGTTTGTTTACACAATTTTTTCTAACATCTATTTTTTTTTATTATCTTCTGTTCCTATACTTGTCCATATTTTATTAAAACATTACCAGTTAGATATTGCCATTGGTATGTTCCATTACCACCTACCTCTATATTTGTACTGTTACCCTTAGAGAACTGTGAGAACAAAGAAGCTGTGAAGAGCCTGTGAACACTTAAAAATTTTAGTTTGAGTTGAATAAAATATGTCCAATTCTGTAATTTCTTCTTCATTTTAACAGGTATCATTGTTGATCTTGCAAGAGTAGCGTGGATCCGCAATATCACTCTCTCACTTACTTGTGACTACATCCACAGAGTATGAAGGGGACATGACACACATGAATGGGGGTTAGGGAAATTAAGGAGTCAAAGGGAGAATCTACCTCTTTTGTGTCACCATACCCATTGGGTTAATATGTGCCCACATTTTGGTCACCTTCTGTGTGCTGGATGCGATATATGTCATGTAAATGACAATAGGATGTATCACAATCATCACTTTAGTAAGGCTAATTCTAAGTTTACTCAGGTGACCTTCGCAATCCCTGGGCCCTATTCACAAAGTTAAATTTGCATGTGTAGATGTGCTCACATGTAGATCTACTCTTAGGTGTAATGCGCAACTCTTTTGCTAGTCATCATTTCCAAGTAGAGATCTCACCTAAGTGTAGACTTATACATCTCCCCTCCCTCCAACAAGAGGGTAAAGTTTCCTCTGAATGAATTTTCAAGTTTCTTACTTTGTTCACCTACTGGTGGAGATCTCTGCAACTGGAATGGAGGTTTCCAGTTAGGAAATTCAATAATGGTTATTCATTTTATTGCATATTTTTAGAACTGGTATTTCACAGATATTTATGAGTCACTACAACTTAATCTCTCTCGACCCACAGCTCAGGCAGAAATGTCCACGCCCATGTCCTCCTCAATAGGGTTGTCCTCCTTCCCCCATCACTGAGGATGGTTTACTTGCATTAGTCTGCAAAGTTCAATTTCGACCCTGCTCTGCAGCATATATTGTGTCAAGAAATGCAAGTTATTCTTCCTACCTTACTGGAATTGTTCAATCTTTATCTCTCCACTGGAATTGTACCACGGACGTGGACTTGTGCATTAGCCGGAACTCTGCTAAAAAAATAATATCTAGATCCTACTTCTTTAGGGAATTATAGACCAATCTCCCTGCTACCTGCCATTGGGAAGATTCTTGAAAAACATGTTAATCAAATCCTTTCAACGTTTCTTGAAGAAAATTAGTGTCTGCATGTTACCCAAGTGGGCTTCTGATCTGAACATAGCATGGAAACAGCCCTCCTAGCACTAAAATTGTAGCTAAACACTATGCTAGGCCAGGGAGTTGCTGCATCAATTATCCTACTAGATTTAAACGCAGCTTGTGTTACAGTTGACCATGCAATACTCACTGATAGACTTAGAGAAACAGGAGTTCAGAATTCTGCGCTAGGCCATTTGTGCTGGTAACAAGATATATGACCCAATCATTATTATCTCAGGTCATCAAACTATGAACAGTAAAAGGCTGAAAAGATTTGAACTTGTGGCCTGTGTCAAATCACAATAGATGCCAACAGCATATGCCTAGGAGACAATAAGTGAAAAGGTGGCTCAAGATATTGCATGCTGACTTTTAATGTGATTTAGTCATTGGGTCACATGCCCAGAGGACTCACATGTTTCTTTGTTCTGCTTAGCATATAGTACACAGTGTGTGCATCAATCATAAGTAAACAATAGGATGAATGAAAGATGAGGAACAATTGCTTTAATCCAAGATAGCTGCTAGCAAGCCCTATAGCAATGGACAAAAAAAAAAAAAGGCATTTTCTGGATCAATAAATGATCATCTTTATAAAGTACTTCATAGTCCTAGTGTGAGGTTGTGAAGCATTTCCATTAGAAATAAGTTCCTGTGCATCCTATGGAGTGCACAGTAAATGGGTGTTTGCGGTCTTCTTATGTTCGGGGAGGTGCACAAGTTTTGACAGAGTTGCAGAACCATAGGTCAAAAGTGACCATGTCTGAGCACAGGGTGTTGAGGGGTGCGTTATAACAGATACAGTTCAACATTCAGATTCTTTTCATCTTTCCAGACATATACTATCATGTGCAGCAAACACTAATGATGTGCATTAGTGAAGTTCCCCTCATTAAACATACATTATCCCAGCAGGCCCTGCTCTTTTCTCCACTAGTCCAGGCCATTAAAGTCAGTGAGTGGGGAAGCTCTGAATGGGATCAGAAGGAATGTAGGTAAGATAATCAGGAAGACTAGAGCTGGTAGAGAGACACATTGGTAAGAAGGGGGAGCTGAAGTGCTACAACATAAGGTAAGTAGTGTGCAGAAAGACAGGAAGCAGGAGAACAACATCATATGGTAATCCTTCATCCAAAAGATGCCTTCTCATGATATTGGTGGGGTGGCCATCCAGATGAGGGGATACCCCTTTTTAACCAATGAGGTTTACTGCCATCATAATCCGTTCAATTATGCTTGATGACATGTTCTTTTTTAATTGTGGATTGCTCACTGTGATGCAGCTACAGAAGCTATATAAAGTATATGGAACATCCAAAAACATCTGACACTGCCAACACCCAAAGAGAAAAAGACAATAAATAATAACAAGTCAACTGATGGTGCATACCAGGTAAAAAAAAAAAAAAACATGCAACCGAATTCAAAGACGTCCCTCAAGTTAGCAGTGAAAGGATACAAATCATCCAATTAGAAAAATGCTAGAGTGAAATGTTCCTGGCTAGGACAAACACAACAATAAGGAGGAAAATCATCAAAGCAAGAGCAAACATCTGAGATAGATGACAAAATCATACATTCATGGGCAAGGAGCTGAAGCATATGTACTCTAAGTAGATGGTATATATCGGAATCAATAAGTCTTCCTCCAGCCAGCTGACGATAACTGTAGGAGAGATCTAATGAATTCAGCACATCAGTCCTGGTCATCACACCTGTAGAATGGCTTATTCTTAAACTCTGTTTTGCCACCACTGTTTTGTTGGGAATGTACTGAAGATTTAGGACACGTTTCCAGCACAGAGCAGAATGCTCCCTCATTGCATTATTCAAGAAAGACCTGAAGGGACACTTTTGAAGTAATAGTATCAGGGGTGTAACAAAATCCCCTGCAGCCCCTGGGGTGCAGCGGGACCCAAATATTTCTCAGATTATATAAGAACAAAGGGCCCCACATCATTTCTGCAAGGAGTCCCACCATTTTGTGTTACGCCACTCAATCTAATTGTGTTTACAATATATTTGTTTACCATTTCTTCATTTATTCTTATTTCCAAATAACATATGAATTAGGACGAATGGAAACATTCCTGCAGCCGTATGCGTCAGTCCCATTCCTACACAAGGAAATTATCTATGTGTCTCACTGTAACAACACAGTATAACAAGATCCGTTCCATTATTATATTGTAATGCTGTTAGAAATGGGGTCTTTAGTTGGCAGTGGTTTGCACCCTATCCAAGTAGGGAGCCTCATTCTAGTCAGGTTAAGGGAGTCACACAGCAAGTCCGGCTTATCTCAGAGGCAATGTGTAAAATGTTTGTACACACACACACACACACACACACACAAAGTAACCCAGTGAAAATGCTACAAAAGGACTCCACACCAATTTACAAATATAACCAGTATGTATCTCTGTAAAACAAGACCAAAACAACAAACATCCAACATTCACAAGTCAAGATATCACCTTTTAGGAGTTTAAACAAGATATATCCATAGAAATCAATCAATCAATCAAGGATTTATAGAGCGCACTAATAACCCGTTAGGGTCTCAAGGCGCTGGGGGGGGAGCTACTGGTCGTAGAGCCATGTCTTGAGGCGTTTCCTGAATGTCAAAAGGTCTTGGGTCTGGCGAAGGTGGAGCAGTAGGGAGTTCCAGGTCTTGGCGGCTAGGTGAGAGAAGGATCTTCCTCCGGCGGTGGTGCAGTGGATACGGGGGATGGAGGCAAGGGCAAGGCTGGTAGAGTGAAGATTGAGGGTGGGGGTGTGGAAGGTGAGTCTGTCATTGAGGTAGGCTGGGCCTGTGTCGTGGAGGGCCTTGTGTGCGTAGATGAGGAGTTTGAAGGTGATCCTCTTTGGTACTGGTAGCCAGTGAAGGTCTCTGAGGTGGGGGAAATGTGGTCGTGGCATGGGATGTCCAGAAAGAGGCTGGTGGATGAGTTTTGGATTCTTTGCAGCTTTGTTAGAAGTTTGGTTGTTATTCCTGCATATAGGGCGTTTCCGTAGTCCAATCGGCTGCTGACCAGGGCGTGGGTGACAGTTTTCCTGGTTTTGACGGGAATCCACTTGAAGATTTTGCGGCGCATGCGGAGAGTGTTTTAGCAGGAAGAGGGGATGGTATTGACCTGCTGAGTCATGCTGAGTGTGGAGTCCAAGATGAAGTCTAGGTTGCGTGGGTGGGTGGTGGGTGAGGGCGCGGTTCCTAGGGTGGTGGGCCACCAGGAGTCATTCCAAGTTGAGGGGTTGGTTCCAAAGATGAGGATTTCTGTCTTGTCTGTGTTTAACTTGAGGTGGCTTGATTCCATCCAGCTGGCGATGGCGTGAAGTCCGTTGTGGAGTTTGTTCTTTGCAGTTGTAGGGTCTTTCGTGAGGGAGAGGATGAGCTGAGTGTCATCTGCATAGGAAACTATGATGATGTGGTGGGTTCGTGCAATGTTGGCGAGGGGGGCCATGTAAACGTTGAAGAGTGTGAGGCTGAGTGAAGATCCTTGGGGAATGCCACAGATGATCCTGGAGGCTTCTGACAGGAACAGTGGGAGGCGGACTCTCTGGGTTCTGCCTGAGAGAAATGATGAGATCCAGTTGAGTGCCTTGTCGTGGATTCCAGCGTTGTGGAGGCGTGTGCGGAGAGTGTGATGACATATCGTGTTGAAAGCTGCGGAGAGGTCCAGGAGGATGAGTGCTGCTGTTTCTCCTTCGTCGAGAATGGTCCTAATGTCGTCTGTGGCAGCAATGAGTGCAGTCTCGGTGCTGTGGTTTCTGCGGAATCCGTATTGGGAGGTGTCGAGTACCTTGCTGTCTTCCAGGAACTGGGATAGTTGGCTGTTTACGATTTTTTTGATGACCTTGGTTGGGAAGGGGCTGAGGGAAATCAATAGATGTATCTCTTTAGCAAAATGTACCAGGGATGCATGAAAGACAGAGACGATGCAGGCCACGGGGGTGAGGTGCCAGAAAGGTGAAGCAATGCGTCAGTTCCTTACCGCGCAGGGGAGGGTGATGCGCAAATTCTTTCCTTGCAGGTGAGATGACGTGTTGCTTCCTTACTGGCAGAGGAGGTGATACGTCGATTCGTTCCTCACAGGAAAGATGCTGCATCAATTTCTAGATACACATTCTCGGTTCATTACTGTGGTGTGGGGTCGATGAAAAATTGGAACCCAGGACTGTGCCTTAAAAAAACAGATGCGCTGCGTTGATGGGACCGCAGTGAAACAGGTGCTGCATTGATTCCTGCAGCAGCGAGACAGGCACTGCATCAATACTTCTGGTGCACCACATTGATGTGTGGATTTTCTCCTTCAGATCACCAGCTTACACTTCCAAGGGCCCAGGGACTGGGGATGACACCACTTGGCAAGTTAGGACTCTCACCAGATAAGCCCAGGCACTGGCCGATGAAGTCTCTGATGTCCAGAAGACAAGCTTAGTTCCAGCCCTTGGAGATCCTTTGGAAGCAGGATGTAGAAAACCAAGTCCAGCCCTTTCACTGCCAGGACAGAAGTACTGAGCAGCAAGCCAGTACAGCAAAGCAACAGGCAGAGTGGCAGACCCTTGTGCAGCATCCAGCTCTTTTTCCTGTCAGAATTTCTTCAGTCTAGAAGGATTCTAATCATGTTGTGTTAGAGGACCAGCACTTATACCTGAGAGAGTGTTGTTTGGCTGTACCACTATTCCTATTAAACATGAAAGTGAAAGGGTGGTTATGTTTCTACATAACGTGAAGAGACGCTTCCATTTTAATGATGCACAACAATACATACAAATAAAGTGCACAGTTGGATGTAACATATTAAGCAAGCTATATTTATTCATTTTTTTATAAAGCATGTTTATGTTTTAATGTTTTAGAACTATTATTCTTTATAACCATTTTGTATTTCATCATAAGCAGTGTATAGAATTAATTTAAACTGAAAGCATATTTGTGTTTCATTAGCTTGGCTGAAGTGAAGGCTACTAATATTTTTCTGAGCCTAATCTTCACTGTGAAGTTTACTTATGCATGTTGTCCTACAAGCTGCAGGTGTCAGGATACAAGACCGAATTGATGAAGAACACCTTGTGCTCGAGAGATAAGAAGATCTGTAAGAAGCACCACAAGGGCGAAAGGAGTAACCTGGGATGATGGTCGTAACTTTTCTGAAATTCTTGAAAGTGTAAGGGTGTACAAGGTCAATGCAGATAGTTTCGAGAGGGTTTCAGAAAGTTGTATTGTCAATTACTTTTAATGTAAAGACTTGTTATTTTTAAGTAAGGATGTTTTTGCAATGTTGTAAGTCACGGGAAGGATTGAAATTTAAGTGTGGTTTAGCTAGTGGAAGAGACAGATGCTCTTTGTCCTTTGCTGAGAGCAGACCCTGCTGAGATATATCCCTTAGACTTAGATTTTCATGCTGCTGCACTTCTCTTAATGGAAACTTCTACAGAAGTTCTGTTTGCTGACCCTTTCGTATTAAAATAGTAAAGAACTTAGATTTGATAGTTAGGCAGGAGCTTTTGATTTTAGATTTTATACATCAGTCTTTGTTTCTGATTTTCTGCATTATCCTTATTGAGATATTTGTCATTCGTATGCTTGTGAAGTTTAATATTGTTCAACGCTTTAACTCTCCTTTGGTGATTTTGTATATCTATACTATGGTTTTGAGACTCATTTATGTAAGTTTGACATTGAGTCTGTAATAAAGCCCTTTGAAACATTAAGATGTTCTCTGAAACTTAGTGTGTGGCTCATTGAGTTACCCTGTAATTGTTCTGAATAATTTAATGCATGCTCTACTCACCCCTCGGAACTGAGAAAAAAAGATTTATCAGACCCCAGATTTAAAGCTAGAGCCCAGTGCTGAATTACACCAATTTCTATCATTGAAGCAGGGAAACGTCAAAGAGAAGTCTTAGTAGTGCACAAAATCCTGCCTTTCCCTGCCCTGGCCCCAGAGACACTATAGGCAGTTGGAGACTACTTTGTGTGTGAACAGGCACAGCCATATTCAAGTGTAAGTGTCAGATCCCACCACTCTAGCTGAGGAAGACCAATCAACCTGGTGATGGGCCATCAGGATATGCAGGCCACACCTCAGCTACCTTTGTGTGACGGTGTAGAGTGTATGCACAAACAGCCAAACTGCCATCCTGACCCAGACGTGTATTCAACAGGCAGGCAGAGGTACAGAATGGTTGAGCAAGAAAATACCCACTTTCTAACAGTGGCATTTTCAAACTCACAATTCAAAAACCAACTTCACCAAAAGATGTATTTTTAATGTGTGAGTTCAGCGACCCCAAACACCATATCTCTATCTGCTCCCAGAGGAAATCTACACTTAAAATATATTCCAAGCTAATTCCAATGTTACTCTATGGGAGAGGTAGTATTTGGAAAAGTGAAAAATTAATTTAGCAGTATTTCACAATCAGGACGTGTAAAACACACAAGTACATGTCCTGCAGTTTAAATACACTGCATCCTGCCCAAGGGGCTGCCTTGGGCCTACTTTTACTATAGTCAAAAGGAACAAAAGGAAGGTTAGGGCCTGGCAAGTGAGTGCACTTCCCAGGTCGACATAGCAGTTGAAAACTGCACACACAGGCACTACAAAGACAGGCCTGGGATATGTTTGCAGGGCTTCTCATGTGTGTGGCAGAATCAGTGCTGCGGCCCATCTAATACCATTTGATTTATAGGCCCTGGGCGCACACCATGCACTGTAGAAGGGACTTACTGCTAAATCAAATATGCCAATTATGGATAAACCAGTCACCAATACATTTTAGACAGAGAGACACAACCCTCTTCCAGCCTACAGCCAGGGTAGACCAATCAATAACTTGATGATCTTTCGTGCTTAGGGTGATAGAATATGCACCCTGGCCCGCAACAGCAGTTCTATGCCTTTCTGAGCCCAGTTGGATCCTTCTCTCCATACTCCCGGGCCCACTAAGCTAACCCATGTGGAATCCTTCTCCTCAACTCCAGACCACATTTTCACAGCACCTAACATTACTTTTCTTTCATATCTATCGCACTAAGCAGACAGTACCACTATGGCCAATGAAGTGCTGTGTCCCACCCCCCAACCCCCACCTTGGGGTGTGACTCCTGTCTCCAACTCAAGGGCAACTCTGTCTGCCAATGATGGGAGCCAGGCCTCAGCCATTTAAGGGCTCTCAAACCTCTGTGGTTTCTAAGGGTGGGGGATGGTAGGCCCAGGTGACTTGTACCCTTTGTCCACTCTCCTTCCCACCAGCTCAGGTGTGATAGCCTGAGGCTAGTACTCCAGCCCAGGGTCTGCACCCTTAATCTGGACAGGAGTCAGGGGCGAGTCCTTCCTCCCCCTGCCCTCTTTCCCAGGGCTCTGTACCCTTTTGGAAGTGGTATACACAGACTCCACAACTGTGAGGGTGCCGGTGGCAGCCATCCTGCACAATTCTCCCATTTGTTCAGGGGTGCTAACCTGCAATTGGTCCCAGAGTCTGTACCCCTAGGATGAGCAGGTGCCTGGAAAGCAAGGGAAACACATTCCTCATGTGTTGTGTGAGAGTCTTCCTGATGCAGGTCTTCTGACCCCTGTCCATCAGGCAGAGCATCAAGCCCTCCCAGGCCAAAACTGGCCTCACCAGGGTAATTTCTGGGGTGCCTTAACCTCAGAGTAGGCAAACCCTGACCCACTGGTCCTCCCACTGGGGACTGTCTCCACTTCTCACCTCTCCAGCTGGACTTTGGCACCCCCTCTGCAGAGTGGTACTGCCAGACAGCAGAAATGGTGGGACGCTTGTCGCAGTTAATCCCCCCTCAAGTTCTCCTGACACTATAGGACTCCCAACAGTGGATGGTCTACTGGAACAGACCAGGTCCCCCTGCCTGGGCCCCTCTGAAAGCAATCCAAGCACTGAGATAGAGATAAGGCATCCGGGTTCTCCTCCCACTTCCACCCCTTCTCCTACTCTTGGAAAGAGCATGGGGCTCTTCTACCCTCTACTACACTGAGATCTGGGGTACTTCAACCCTCCACCTCACTCTGATGTGGAAAACCTGAGCCAATCCCCTCAGGATTACTTCCCAGTGTCTCTTCAAACCTTCTGGCACTCATCTAGAGGTCTGACTCCAGCTCTCATTCCCTAAGGTCAGAGAACTCACTCTCCACCAGGTGTTGGCACAGCTCTGGAAAACCATGACTGAACATATACTCTACAGCAATCAAATTGTACAACCCCTCATGTGTGTCCACCATACTTCTCTTCACGTAAAATCCACTGCCTTGAAAACGTACCTCACCTCATACCCCATCAGTTAGACAGTGTCTGACTGTTACTGAAACTCAGCCAACCCTTCTCTGGGGTGACTCCATACTCCCATACCAGGGGTTCCTCTATGGGGGTACATCTCTCCCTGCCTCTCCCTTCTGGAGCCAGTGGAGTATTTCTCTCACCACCAAGAATGAGACTCCCTGTGCCAGTTCCCCAACCCTCCTCAGGGACCTTGTGCACCTCTGGAGCTACCTCATATGCCTCAGCCCACTGGTGTCTGTCACCCCCCACTGCCCTAGAAAGCAAATCACTTGGTATTTGGACCTTTTCCTCATTACTGGGCATGGTACTTTCGCTGCCATCTTCTGAGCTGAACCCAATATTACTGGCTTACAAATCCAGCTCTCTAAACCTCAACTCATGAGCTAGAATCATTTTCTTCTCCCCCGTGGAAAGTTTTCCTTTCTCTGCCTCTCTTTTGAGCCTGGATAGTTCAAACTGGAGCTTCCTAACCTCCCGTCTGTCCTCCAGCTCCTCTAGGGACAGACCTCTTGAGGAAACACTGTTGGTTGCCCTGGAAGGTGCTTTCCCCCAGGTAGATTCTGATTCACAAAATCCCCATGCAGGTGCTACTCCTCTCTAACTGCAATATCATTCTCCTCTGTGTGCTCACCAGCCTCCTTTGCTGCCATCCAGGCTCTCAGCGCCTTTTACAGCTCATCCTTCCTAGTGAGGTCTTTAATAGGATATTTAAGCTCCTTTAAGAACTTTTTGAGCTGAGGTACTGAGTAGGTCTCTGACCTCCCCTGCTCAAACACCAGATTTGCAGCTCCAACTGATGGCTCACCAGACTGAGACATGATTGCAAATAAAGCTCAAAAGTTGCACAGTGAGAAAAATCAAACCAGTATGTTGGGGTGTTAGGAGTGTAATGGTTTGCAATATTACAGTACACCAATCACTGAATGTAAAGTACATTTATAAGTCCTATCGTCATAGCTGGTCAACAATGACAAATATAGGGTCTGTAGTTGGCAGTGGTTTGTACCCAGTCCAAATAGGGACCCTCACTCTAATCAAGGTAAGGGAGTCACACAGCTAAGATAACTCTTTCTCACCCACATGGTAGCTTGGCACGACCAGTCCAGATTATCTCAGAGGCAATGTGTAAAGTATTTGTGTACACAGATGCACAGAGACACAGTGAGAGTACTACAAAAGGACTCCACACCAATTCAGAAAAATAGCCAATATTTACCCGAGTACAACAAGATCAAAACAAAAAAAATACAACATGCACAAGTCAAGATATGACTTTTTAGGTGGATGTATCTCTTCAGCACAAAGTACCTGGGATGTGTCAAAGAAGATGTGGGCCATGGTGGAGGTGAGGCACCAGAAAAGCAAAATGATGCATCTGTTCCTTACTGAACGGAGGTGATGTGTTGATTCTTTCCTCGCATGTGAGATGATGTGTGTTCTTAACTGGGAGGGGAGGTGATGTAATGATTCTTTCCTCACAGGAAAGGCGATGCATTGATTTCCAGACATGGAGCTTTAGTTCCTTACTGCGGTGAGGGGGTTGATGGAAAATTGGCACCCAGGGACAATGCGTGGAATATCCAGACATGTTGTGTTGAGGGTAACCACAGTGAAACAGGCACTGTGTCGATTCTGCAGCCGTGAGACAAGCTCTGTGTCAACTGTTCCGGTATGGCTCATTGATGCATGTATTTTCTCCTTCAGGTCACCAGCTTGCACTTCCAAGGGCCCAGGGAATGGAGTTCGCACCACTTGGCAAGTTAGGACTCTCAACAGTAGAGCCCAGATACTAGCAGATGAAATCTTTGATGTCCCTGAGACTTCTTAACAGGAAATGTCAAACCCTATGTTACCCTTCTATAACATCCTACTTGCATTGTCCATTTCGGTGTGCGGTGTTTCATCATTTAAGTGCTTGAGTTGGCTCATATGACCAGAAGAAATGTGCAAAGGGGATACCATAAAACATGAGTAATGTCACATACTCCCTTGAATAGAAAAGTGGAGTTAGAATATAGCACATCTATTAGGGTTTGATACAGATTGGAGACTGTTTCCCTAGTCCTAACCCATGTTACTAGATATTTATGGATCGGGGAGTTTGTCAGCATCATGGGGCAATGCCCAACCGAACCCGCAGGCAGTGCTGTTACTGTCTATACCGCCACCTTAGTATTTGTGGCAAGTTGAATTCTGCACATAAATCTAAGCACTGCTTGGTCACACCATTCTTATAGCTGTCCCTCATAGACTGATTCCCACAGTCCTCCCATGTGGACCAATGTATAGCTTTCGACCCTACCCGGATGTCAGCTTTATTCCACACCAGTGCCTCTAAGGTAGGCTGCTATGTATTTTTAACAGCTTATGTGAGTCCTTCAAGGATTTTGTCATGGCTGTCATAAAGGGTAGTGGTGTAGTTGTTGGGTTGTTTACTACATACAGGACATCAGGACATGCCAGTGCTTGTTGACGGGACCTTTCCATGATCACCAATAGCAGCTGTTCTTCTTTTATGTCTAAAAATTGTACATGCAGAGACAAATGGTGCACTAGACAGTCGATATCATGCCAGGTTGTGTCTGCATACAGTTTTGAAGACTTAAACCTAGGTTTAGTACCTACCCAGATGAAGTTGTGTATGTGTTTATTGATAAACCATAGTGTCTTTACATGGACCAAGACTGAAAGCAACCCAAATATTTAATTAAACCTAGGGGCATTCACCATCTTTATCACCTGCACTCACCTCAGAATGAGAGCTGTAGAAAAGACGTAAGTCAGACATATCTATTACAATCATGTCATACAGACCCCTATTGACAAGTATATCAAGATATTTTAATCTCATAGTTTTCCAAGTGAAGCCATTCTTATTGTTCTTTCACCTTATTTGACTGCTAGCTACAGGCTGGGCTTCGCTTTGCCCCAGTTAATTGTCTAGCCTGCGAAACCTGAAAAGTTATCAATCAGGGACATAAGACACCGAACAGAGGTATTGGGTCACTAATTGTTAAGAGGATGTAATCGGCATGTAGCATTATTATAATTTGTCCTGCTGCAATCTCTGTAATTCATATTTGCTGTGTCTGCCAAATAGCAGCTGCCAGTGGCTCCAAGACCATTAGGAAGAAGAGTGGGGATAGAGGTCATCCCTGTCTCATTCCCCAGTATATCGGGAACATCCTGGACATGTGCCACCCACAGTCGATCTGTGCACTGGAGTTGGCATACAGCCATCTAACGTTTGCTATGAAGTCTCGAACCAGGCCTGCTCTTTCCAGAGTGTGGAATAAGTATCCCCATCCCACCCTGTCAAAAACATGTTCAGCATCTAATGATACAGAGATTGTATCATTGTCATCCCTCATCACCTGCCAGAGTATGTTGGATATTGTATGCATATGATTACTAGAGGAACACCGTGGGATGAATCCTACTTGGGACTGCCAAAAAGGCAACGCAGTACTTTTTCCAGCCTGTTTGCCAGCACTTTGGCCAAGATTTTCAGATCTGTGTGAATGAGTGAAATGGTAAGGTAGCTGGCACAGCTAGTAGGGTCTTTACCTCTATTCCAACTCAGGCTAATTATTGTCTTGTTACATTCAGGTCTCAACTCCCTTCATCTCTCTAAAGTGTTTATACAATAATAGGACAGTAGTGAAATGTTTTGTTTATAAAGTTTGTTCATCACACCCTGAGCCTTGTTATACTGCGCATTTATAACTGCCTCCCCAATCTCTTCTTCCAATATATCTCACTCCAGTAGTTTTCAGCCCTCACCGGAGAGAGTAGCCCGTCACCGTTGTGAGTGAGTAACCCGTCCACCAATATGTAAATTAGACAATCAGGTGCTCATTCCGAGTTTGGCGGTAACTGTACTGCCACGTCGATGGCGGCCTTGTGACCGCCGACAGGGTGGGGGTGTAGACCACCAAATAACGAGTAAGGCAGTGAACCCAATGCAATACGGACAACTCACAGCCAGACCTGCCACCACCGAGGAGCAGCATCCACCAGCGGAAGACAACTTCAGGCAGGAGACAGCCAAAGTCCGACCCTCCATATTCCGAGTAACCAGTCCGCCAGGATACCCGGTGGAGCCTTATCGCCATGAAAAACCTAGCAGAAACAGAAAGTATAAAAGGAACATCCACCTCCAGGCACAGAGACAACGCCGTGGCCGCCATGACAAATGAACTGCTAGTCTTCCCAGTGTTGTATCTCGCTATACACCTTCAGGACCACCGACGACGACAAAGGCGACAACCGTAAGTATAGCTAGCACAGGGGAGAGGGAAATGGCAGTGCTACACTCCCACACAGATCACACATACCCCACACACACAGTGAAGGCACACACACGCACACACAACATACGTCAATGCCAAATACCGACTACACACACAAAGCCATGCATATACGTGCCAAACATACAGCACAAGGCACAGCACTGGCCTCTCCTGGCCTCTGGGAATGCTTTGAAGGGCACAGATGGTGCCCTCCTTGCAGAATCCAGTCTACACCAGTTCAGGGAACCCCCAGCCCTGCTCTGGTGCAAAACTGGACAAAGGAAAGGGGAGTGACCACTCCCCTGTCCATCATCACCCCAGGGGTGGTGCCCAGAGCTCCTTCAGTGTGTCCCAGACCTCTGCCATCTTGAATGCAGAGGTGTGAGGGCACAATGGAGGCCTCTGAGTGGCCAGTGCCAGCAGGTGATGTCAGAGACCCCTCCTGATAGGTGCTTACCTGACTAGGTGGCCAATCCTCCTCTGAGGGCTATTTAGGGTCTCTCCTGTGCTTCTCTTCAGATAACGAATGCAAGAGCTCACCAGAGTTCTGCATCTCCCTCTTTGACTTCTGCCAAGGATCGACCGCTGACTGCTTCAGGCCACCTGCAAAACTGCAACAAAGTAGCAAGAAGACTACCAGTGACATTGTAGCGCCTAATCTTGCTGGCTTTCTCGACTGTTTCCTGGTGGTGCATGCTCTGGAGGCTGTCTGCCTTCACCCTGCACTGGAAGCCAGAAGAAATCTTCTGTGGGTCGACAGAATCTTCCCCCTGTTACCGCAGGCACCAAATGTCTGCTTTACCGGTCCTCTGGGTCCCCTCTCATCATGATGAGCATGGTCCCCGGAACACAGGAGCTGGATCCAAGTGACCCCGACGGTCCAGTGGTCCATCTGTCCAAATTTGGTGGAGGTAAGTCCTTGCCTCTCCACGTCAGACAGTAATCTTGTGTACTGCGTGAACTGCAGCTGCTAGGGCTTCTGTGCATTTTTTAAAGGAATCTTTCTTGCACAGCACAGCCCAGGTCTCCAGCACTCCGTCCTGCATTGCTCAACTCGCTGAGTTGACCACCGGCTTCGTGGGACCCTCCTTTGTAGTGTTGCCTAGTTTTCTTGAACCCGTGTTCAAGTACTTCTGTGGGTGCAGGCAGCTTCTGCGTGGGCTTTCTGTGTTGCTGGACGCCCCCTCTATCTCTTCTTCTAAGTGGCGACCTCCTGGTCCTTCCTGGGCCAAGACAGCACCCTTTTTCTTTAACTGTGACCTTTGCAGCTAGCAAAGGCTTGTTTGTGGTCTTTCTGCGTGGAATCAACTCTGCATCCTCCAGAATGCTGTGTGACATCTTCTGTGCAAAGGAGAAGTTCCTGGCATCTTCCGTTGTTGCAGAATCTTCAGCTTCTTCCACCCAGAGGCAGCCATTTTGCACCTTCATCCGGGGTTTAGTGGGCTCCTGCCCCCCCTGGACACTTTTGTGTCTCTTGGACTTAGTCCCCTTCCTTTGCAGGTCCTCAGGTCCATGAATCTGTCTTCAGTGCTTTGCAGTCAGTTGTGGTCTTTGCAGAATCTCCTATCATGACTTTAGTGTGTTTCTGGGGAAGTAGGGTAAATTTACTCCTACTTTTCAGGGTCTTGGGGTGGGGTATCTTGGACACTCTTAGTGTTTTCTTACACTCCCAGCAACCCTCTACACACTACACTAGGTCTGGCGTCCCTAAGTGGTTCGCATTCCACATTCTTAGCATATGGTTTGTGTTGCCCCTAGGCCTATTACATCCTATTGTATTCTACAATGTTTGCACTACTTTTCTAACTGTTTACTTACCTAATTTTGGCTTGTGTTTATATTTTGTGTATTTTACTTACCTCCCAAGGGAGTATATCCTCTGAGATATTTTGGCACATTGTCACTAAAATAAAGTACCTTTATTTTTAGTAACTCTAAGTATTGTGATTCTTATGCTATAGTTCTATATAAGTGGTATAGTAGGAGCTTTGCATGTCTCCTAGTTCAGCATAAGCTATTGCTACTTCTATCATCCTAAGCTGCCAGAACACTGCTAATCTACTAATAAGGGATAACTGGACCTGGCACAAGGTGTAAGTATGATCAGGTGACCACTATAAGCCAGGCCAGCCTCCTACAAACACCACCAACACACCCCATAGCCACACAACGACAACTACCCCACAAACACCTCAACGATGGCATAGACGGGCATGTTGTGCAACACCACACACACACACACACCATGAACTCCATGTAGCAATGACACACAAGCAATAGCTGTGAACACACATCCAGACAATCATAGAGGTGACACAACACGTACAATGAACAATCAAGGATATACAGAGATGCATCACTAGACACACAGATGCATACAACACCACATACAAACACACAACAAGCGGACACACATCACAACATCCCCATGGCTCAAACCATCCACCAAGTGCATGCAACAACACAGACACAATCCACACAAAACCTCCCACACCTTTGCACACAGATGTCACACCAACATGTAGAAGGAAACCAGGACAAGCATCTTATCTTGCCAACCACAGCAATTTGGGCAGATGTATTCAAAAAATGAATAAGCTATATACAAAATGTGCCAATGGAAGTCCAAATGTCCAATTCAGCAGGACACATTGTCCATCAATATGGGCCCAACTTTACTCCTGGTTGAAAATAGGCCTCCACTTCATAGAAGCAGTAATGGGACAGGCAGGCACCTCAGGGGTGTGGGGTGGCGGGGGAGGCTTGGATATGGAAGGGGCACGTTTCGGCTTGGGCTTGGGAGGGGGGACCTTGGCACTGGGAGGGGTGGCTTTTTTGCTGGGTGGAGGAGCAGGGGAAACACCTGGTGAGGGACCCAAGGAATGGGAGGTGGAAGGGCCTGAGACGGGCAGGGGGACATCATGTTTATGGGGAAGACGGGGTGGGAGAGGAGTAGGGAAGAGGTCAAGGGCAGCAAGGAAAACTCTCTTAGGTACACAGGGGCAGTCACATGATTGAGGGTTGGGAGTGGAGGTAGAGGGAGTGCTTGTCTGTCGTGTCTGTGTGTTGCACGTGGAAGCTGGTGTGTGCAGTGTCTGGATGTGTGTGGTGGCTGAATGTTGGGTGGGTGAGTGGGTATGTTTGTGTTTCTTGGGAGGAGGGGGGCAGAGGTACAGGGAGAGGGAATGGGTGATGTGTGAGTGAATGTTGTGGTGATGTATGCAAGTGAGGTGGATGTGCTGCAGGTGGCAGAGACGGTAGTCGGTTGACTGTGGATGTGGTGTGTGACTGTGAGGCTGCTGTTGTGGTGATTGAGGTGATGACAGGAATGACAGCAGGACCAGTGTGTGATGATGCTGTGCTGGCAGGTATGAGTGGAGATGTGACTGTATGGGAGGAGGTGGTGGGAGAAGTGTCTGTTGTGTCTGCAGTGTATGTTGTGTGTGTGCCTGCCTGTGTGAACGTTTGTGATGCCCATGTCTGTCTTTGTCCACCTCGTCTGTTGTAGTGGGTGTTTGCGTGTGTGTTGGTGTGCCATGGATGGGTGTAGGGAGAGGGCTTGTGGATTGGGAACAGGTAGCTGGAGGGGGGATGGAAGATGAAGGGACACTGGCTGCTGTCAACGAGGAGGCCAGAGCCTGAAACAATCTCTGGAGGCCAGACAATGCACTGTGAATGCCTTCCAGGAACGCATTGGTCTTCTGCATGTTGGATGCCAGTCCCTGGATGGCATTAATGGTCATTGTCTGCCCCACAGAGAGTTACCTCAAGAGATCAATAGCCTCCTCATTAAGGGCAGCAGGGCTGACTGGGGCAGGGGCAGAGGTGCCAGCAGCGAAGGAGACGCCCACCCCCCTGGGTGAGCATGCACGGGCAACTGGGTGGGGTGCTACAGGTAGGGCGGTGCTGGAAAGGGACCGGGGGACAACAATGGTGTTGGTGTGGTACCAGAAGGGTCCGCCACTGCCAGGGAGCTGCCATTGGAGGAGGTATCTGAGTCAGATGTTGTGATAGCTCCAGTCTTCCCCGTGGTGCTCCCCTCACCCTCTGTCTCACTGGGCTCCTCAGCTTCTCTGCTGGCCGCCTCCTGGGTCCTGTGGGCTGCAGCATCCCCACTCGCCAGTGCCCTTCCTCCCTCGCCAGATGATGCTAATGCACACATAGACAGAGGAGGAGAGAGAAAAGGAGGGTGGCAGAAACAGAAAGGGAGGAAAATATTAGAACCCACACATCCACTTCACATACACAAAATGCAGACAACAGTCGCTGCCTGCGAAACAATTGACCAATTAGCAGTCATTCCCAAATAGAGTCATGCAAGCTATGTCCAAACCCATCTCAACCCTGCAGACCAAACTCCTGCATGAAGACAACTACATGCCCATTAATGCCAAAATGACTACTCCTAGAATCAAGCCGAGGACTATACCCAATCACATGTCATCCATTGCAGGATGATACTAATCTAAGCAGAGAGGGACTCAGGACACTAACTAACTGATAGGAATGTGATGAGTACATGTGGTACAGAGGATCCATTGATGTAGGAAGTGATGCAACTGCAATCTTCACGTAACATGCCTGTCATTACCGATATACAGTGTGCTCATGATCACTTCATACTACTACAGTACATGCAGAGATGGAGGATGCAGCCATTGACATGATAGCAGACTTGAGAGACCCATAAAAACAGCTGAACATGTGTCACTGTACCACCACTTCTCATTCTACATGGCTCAACATAGCGACCGTCACACGCTCCTCCTTGATGGGTGTGGCAACCAGGACTGTACATTCCCTAAATCACATCTGACTACGTTCATTCCAAGTCCAAGGAGCATGACAGTGCACAAACATGCAGTAGTGACCTGAAAGTCATAACTTACCCACTTGTGCATGCTGTGCTGCCTTCAAGCGCCCATGCAAATCAGGGTACGCCACTGTCAGAATGCTGGCCATTAGGGGGGGTCAGGGTCCGACGTGCACCCCTCTCACGTTGGTAGGCCATCCCCAGCTGGGCCTCTGCGGTCTTCTGGGCCCGGCGTTGCAGGTCCTCCCACCACTTCCTGCAGTGAGTGCTCCGCCAGCAATGGACCCCCAGGGTCCGCACTTCCTTGGCGATGACTTGCCACAACTCTTTCTTCTGGAAGGCGCCTACCTCATTGGGAAACACTGAGAAAAGTGGGGACGTGATGTAAATGATACCAACCCAGCAGTAAGCTTTGGTGACACACAACGTACACTGCTCATGCACACTGGCAATATCCCACACATACCATGTGCATGCTACAGACCTGATCAGTCATGACATGTCAATGGGCACACACATACATCGTCAAAACACCACCCAACTTGTGGGACAAAGGATGTTGTACTGACCTGTTGTCCTGGAGCTCCATACAACCACCCATACAGGGGTAGGACCCCTTCCACAAGTTTTTCCAGCTCCTCTGTTAAGAAGGTTGGGGCACTTTCCACTGCAGTGCGTGCCATCATTGCTCCAAGAGAAAGGACACAGCAGCACACAGAGTGGCGGTCTCTCTAGCCCGAATGCCAGGAGTCAAGTGAGCTGTCCCACACAAAATGGCGGTTACAACCACAGCGGTCATGACCGTCACCGCTGGCGGGGATCTTCATTGGTTCCAGTCTCCCATTGACATCAATGTTAACCAATGAGGAGTTGCACAGCGGTTTTGACCACACTCTGCCATTACGACTTCCCCCAGCGGAATGAGGTCACTTCCAGCAGTGAAATGCATTGAAATGCATGCCGGACACACAGATGCCATTTTAGTCTTTGACATTACTGTCCTGAGTTAACACACCATAACTACCTGCCTGTCGTCACAAATACATACTTCAGGTCTGACATAGTGAATATAGACACATGAAGTGCATGTATCGTGACATTTACAGACTTGTCACAACAATTGGCAGCATATTTGATCAGTATAGTAAAACACAGGGAAGGTGTAGGTGCACATGTCCTGTATACGTCCATTCACACAGGAATCATGTGCCATTATCTGGTGAGGTACGGAGGGTAGAGTAATGTGTACTCCCACATTACAGACAACTTGCATGACTATTACATAATGACTGTTGTGTGTCATACTGAATAGCCTCCATTGTGACAGATCCCCTGATTGTTGTTTGTATCCCCACATAGATTTGGACACAATGGAGTGATGAGGAATGCACCAATTTACCGGCCACTCATAGATCTTGAAACCATGAAAGAGCGCCACATCATCCTGACCTGTCGACTGAACGGATTGTGCATCATGGGAACTGGTCACCCAGTTGAAGGTAGACCTCCTGCCGGGTTTGAGGAATCCACATGCCATCCCTCCAACAGTCCAGGTGTTGTCAGTCCTGCATTTCCTGGCGAGTCGCTCTTTTCAGAGCACAGTGGGACTGGCTGCAGGCTTTTTGCAGCTCAAGTTCCGTAAGGTGTTGCAGGATATGCTGGAGGCCCTACGCAAGCATGTGCACAGGTACATTAGGTTCCCACTACCTCCAGATTGTCCCACTGTGAAAGCAGAGTTCTACAACATATCAAATGTCCCACATGTAATTGGGGCCATTGATGGGACTCACATTGCCCTGGTACCACCGAGGATCAATGAACAGGTCTACAAAAACAGGAAATGTACATATTCACTCAATGTACAAGTGGTGTGTCTTTCAGACCAATACATTACACATGTGAACACTAAATTCTCAGGATCAGTATGATTCCTACAGTCTGAGGAACAGAAGTGTCCTTGCAATGATTTCACAGCTACAGGGAGAAAGGGCCTGGCTCATAGGTATGTGTACTGCTCTCCATGTCAGACATCTATACACCTCATGACACAGGCAGCACTCCGCCTAGCAATGTTACCCATGGCCATGTTTCCTTTTCCACACAGGTGACTCCGGATACTCCAACCTGCCCTGGCTCCTGACACCTGTGAGACATCCAACTACATTAGGGGAGAACAGGTACATTGAGGCACATGGCCGGATGAGGCGTGTGATTGAACGTACTTTGGGTCTCTTGAAAGCCAGTCTTCATGTGTCTGGTGGTGCTCTACAGTACAATTCAGGGAAAGTCTGCAAAATCATTGTTGCATGCTGCATCCTCCATAATCTGGCCCTCATAAGGCACATCACACTTTTGGAGGAGGGAGACGTTAATGCAGGAGCAGTGTTTGTGGCCGGTGACTCTGATGCTGAGAGGGAGGCTGACGAGGATGAGGCACATGACAACGGGACTGACATGATTCGTCACTACTTTCCTTGATGTACAGGTATGCCTGCATTACATATCATCTGCGCATGGGAGATGTATTGCTGAAGCCAATCTGTGGCCAGTATTTGCATGCATCAAGGTATGTGTGGGGACTGGAGACATACAAATTGGGTAATGACCTTGAAGGGTATGTGACTCACCATGACAGGTAGTGGAAATGCACAGCTGTTAAGTTCATTTGTGGAATGCTGGTGCCACTGTGGTACAGCCTTCTAGTTGTACTAAAGGTTTAGGGTCCTCAGGCTGCCTATTTGGGGATATGTTAGGGGGACTTATCAGTCTTGTCCTGCTGCGTATGCATGTCATGCATTGTCATCTGCTGGGTGTCAAGTACCTGTTCATGACTACTCAGGGAGTTGCGCAATTGAGGATGTTACCTATGTTTCATCTTTCCTGTCCCATACGTGTGTGAAAGCCAATGCAGACCCTTACATATGGTGTAACATAGCTGCTGGGACACTCATCATGTGTTTGTGTTCAACTGTTATTGATGTATGACTGTGGATTACATTCCCTACAACCTTGTACCTCATTCCATTTATTTATCCCTCTTCAGGGGACATCTCTGTTTGCAGTCTGCTTGTTGATTTGCGTGTTAGCATGGATGTACTTACGCACCTTCTGGAGTATCCCACTACATCTGTAACGTGGACATTCTTTGTTGTTCTTCAACATATTTGACAATACTAACAATAAAGAGACATGCACCATGACTTGTGATAATAGGTGTTTATTTAGTGTTGTATTTCACAATCTAGAGGAGTGGGGTAGTGCTCTAGGTGATGAACAGAGTGGGTGGTCCAGCTGTTAGGTTCATAGGTTCTGTGACCATTTGCTCAGAATGACGTGACCTTGGTATTGGACAGCCAACAGGGTGTAACAGTGGCACACAAGAGTGACATTTCAGAAGAGGGATCAATTCCTGGTGGGAGGATTGGTCTTGGCCTGGGGTCCTGCAGGATGTCTGGATGGGCAACCTCTTTTACGGGGGGTTCCTCAGCTGCAGGGGTAGGGATGCTGTTGTCCTGTGTGTCCTCCTGCTGTGCCTCCATTCCAGTAGCAGGTGCTAAAGTTGAGGGCACTGGTGTTGACTGACGACTGGATGGGGCCTGCTGTTGGGTGGAGAATATCCGCAGGATGCAGTTGAGTTCCTTGAACTCCCCTACTATGGAGGCCATGGTGGCATTGTGTGCCTGCCACTGCTGCCTGGCCTACTGGTGGTATTCCTCTGCAGCCTTTGTGTGTCTTGCAAGATGGTGAGTATCTGCCCCAACTGGTCCTGGGTTTGCTGGTAGGCTCCCAGGACCCTGGAGACGGCCTCCTGGCCATTCGTGTCCTGTACCTGCCTCGTTCCTTGTCCCACTATTGGCCTCCCACTGGCCCTTGGCCCCTGTGCCTGTGCCCCTGGTGCAGTGTGCCCCCTCCGACTGACAGCACGACCATCATTGTCTTGGTTTTGCACAGTTGACTCCTGCCTCTGTCCTGTGGTGCACACTGATAATTGATGTGACCTTGGGATACTGGTATGGGAAGGTGGGCTCTGCTGTGCAGTGTGTGCCACAGGGGAGGTGGTTTGAGTTGTGGGCAATGGTGAGGCTGGTGGTGGTGGACTGACCACTCATGCGTTATGGGCCATGTTCATTGTCCGAATCCAGATTTGCATGTGAATCCTCCCCTATCCAGGCCCGGGCTTCTTGTCACTGGGCTACTCTCCTGTGTGTCAGTACTTGGGAGACCTGTGAGATGAAAGATATTGTGTCAGATGATGTTATTTTTGCAGTGACACACATGGTTGTATTCCCTCATTCACTGTATTTGCAGGGCAGTAATGACATTGACACGTTCCAGTCCACTGCTTGTGTTCCCATCAGTGGAAGGTTGCAATGGCCCTAATTTGCAGTACAGTTTACATTTGTCTTGACACTGTCATTGCCATGTACTGATGTGCATTCCTACCACATATTGGTGATGGGGAATTACATGGTTTAACGTGCAATTGCATAGATGTGATATGGACGTAGCAGTCGTAGCAGTCA
The DNA here is from genome assembly GCF_031143425.1 of Pleurodeles waltl. Classification (NCBI taxonomy): domain Eukaryota; kingdom Metazoa; phylum Chordata; class Amphibia; order Caudata; family Salamandridae; genus Pleurodeles; species Pleurodeles waltl. The sequence goes on from NC_090438.1 coordinate 573,652,860, forward strand.
GGCAAGGGTAGGGAGTGTTGCATTGTGGTAGTTGTGGTACTTTCTGCTGTGTAAGGCATACATGCACTAGGTTGGACTGTGAGGGAATGGCGTCAGTGGGGAGATGTGGCATGCAAGTGGGGTATAGGGCCAATGATGGGATTGTGCACGTTCGAGTGGTTTGAGGGCGTGAGAAGGTGGTGGGGGTACATGCTGTGCACAGGGACATGGTGGCCAGTGAGTACAGTGGACTTACCAGTGTCCAGTCCAGTAACACCTCCCGTCAGCCCTTTCGGATTTAGTATGGCCAAGACCATCTCCTCCCACGTCCTCATGACGGCCACTTGGTGCCTGGAAGCCATGGCCCGCACCTCCCCACCTAGGGTCATTCCAACTCTTCCTAATGTCCTTCCTTGTGCGTGGATGGATCCCCAATGCATTCACTCTATTGACTATCCTCTGCAATAAGTCGTTCTTCCTGGCTATGGATGTCTGCTGGACCAGTGCTCCAAACAGTCGTGGCTCCACTTTTACTTTGACCATTAACCTGAGCTCCTCCTCTGTGAATCTGGGTGTTTTTGTGGTGCAGTGGTGGTTGTGTTGTATTTGGAGGTGTATGGTGTGCAGGGATTCTGGGTGTGCTGTTTGTAGTTGTGATTATGTATAATGGTATGTGCATGTGCTCTGTGGTGTTTGTGTGCAGTGGTGCGTTGTGTGATGCGTGCTTAATATGATGGTAGCTTGGTGCAGTGCCTCCTTTCAGTGTGCTCTTCTCTTGCTCTGTCAGGGTTTCTAGTTGCAAAGGGTTCTAGGTATGTGTGGGGGGGGTGTTTTGTAGTGCTGTGGACAGGTGTGTGTATGTGCTTCAGGTATTGCTATTGGTGTTATCCTATCTGATGCAGTGTTGCTGCGGTGGTGGCTACTTTTTTTCCAGCTGCGGTTTGGACCGCCAATGGATTACCGATGTGTTGGTTTCCGCAATGCTGATTTGTGACTCGGAATTTGGCGGATGGCATTTTCTCTGCGTGGCGGTGGTGCAGCCGCCTCCTTCATACCATTGTTTGGGCCGACTGTGTTTTTTTTCAGTCTAAGTTTGGCGGTGTTGTGTTGGTCACTCAGAATGCACCGGGCTTCACTCCGCCATCACTGGCAGTGTATTGGCTGCCGTTTGCACGGCAGTCTTCGGAAATGACCGCCAAACTGGAAATGAGCACCTGAGTGTCTTCCCCATAGAGTCCATAGTAGGCCGTGTCAACATCAGCTTGACCATCAGGGTGTCCAATGTGATGCCTGACAGTTTTTCGAGGGGTCCCTTTGACTTCCCAGTAACTGCCTGAGAAAATAAAAGTTGATGGATGGTTTCCCACTGGCTTCTGGTTGGAGGTGGGATGCAGGAGGGTCAATGCTATGGACCTCCTCAGCTTGTTCTGCAAGGTCCCCTCGGAACCAGCCGGCGAATCATGCAGCAGTCCAAACTCTTCCATGCCACTTGGCCCCCCAAAGAGGTTGTCACTGAGCCTTGTGTTCAAATCAACACTAAATGGTCTCCCCAGCAGGATGTGTATGTGGCAGAAGGTGTCAGTTTTGTGAAAGGCAAAATGTGTTTCCTCCGGATATTTTAGAGTACAGAGATATTCTCACCTGATCACCCTGTTTCAAATTTACAGGCCTGTTTTTAAAATACTTCCGAGGTGGCTTCTCGTCTGGGTTTTGTCCCTTACCTTCGAGCCTGTTTTAAGGCAATGTACAGCATTTACTCCCCCGGAAGGAAAGTAACACCTAAACTGCACGGCTTGTCTCATGAGTTACAGGGAATTAAATGCATGTTCCAAGATTCAGTAATGGAGACAGTAAGATAACTCTGCGTTGTCTTGTCTTTAGAGCTCCCTTGTCTCCTTTTATATGCAGCAGATGCAGTCGAGCACAAATTTCATCGCAAAGCCGCAAGTCGTACATCACATTTTTTTTACCTTTCAAAAGAGACTCTAAAATCCTCATGTTTATATTTTATTTTTTTACTATTTTGTTTGCTTCTCTTCCTAGTTTGTGGGCAGATTGTCATTTTTTTACTTGTCTTAGATTCATGAATGAAGTAAACTCTTTAAAGCTAATTTATAACAGTTAAAATATTTGGGATTTCATCAAATCTCAGGTCCCTCAAGGTATCTTCAGGAGATGGTATGCATAGGAAAGGAACATGTTCCGTTGTCTATTTTTCACAAGGTCTGTGTGGAATTTTAATTTAATCAGTATAGTCTCTCAAACCTAACCTTAATTTGTTTCTCGCTTTTCTTACGTACTTCCGTTTTCTCTTGCAAGTGTTAGCTTGCACCAAAAACATGCATGCATTTCTTTACGCAAGTGAATACTTTGCGTAGCTTTTTCTCATAATTACATAAAAAATGCGTCATACCTGTAATTTATGAAAGTGCACACTTTACTTACATTTTTCATTCAATTATTCTGAAGCAAATTTGCGCTTGCAAATAGTAAGCATTTTGTTGACAAGAGCATACTTTGCTTACATTTTGCTTGTGTGTTACCCAACCAAATTACACATCAACCCAATTTACACTGGCTTAGAAAATGTACAAGCACCTGTCCATTTTAAAAAGAGAGGTCAACTTTGCAATTTTTCGCAGTCCTGTGTGCCATCTGGCATTGTTCACACGAAACCAGATCCTATCGCCATTATGCACATACATTATTGTTTCACACTAAACTCTAGTTCAAAACCAATAAGCAATAACATTCCAAAGTCCTCGAAGGATCCCGATTAGTTGCTTTCTTGTGTAAAGTTTTGACTCTGCTTTATACTAACTTCTTCATGTTTACTCTGACAGCAGATCATAAATTATTCATGCTTTATCGAAACATTTTAGGAAGGGGACAGTCAAAACGAGGTTACTTGAAACTGTCACACGGGTAGACAGCAATGGCATATGTCTGCTGGAATATTTTACCTAAGCACTGTAGAAACCGAAATACGGATCTCCTGAGAGACAAGTATACTATATGCAAATTAATCATATTTGATAGTTTGCATTTCCTGCTGGTGACAGCAAGGGTGGGGTTCTCATCCTGAACAAAATTACCAACATTTTCCCTTGAACCAGAAAGTAACAGACAATGTCGTTTCATCGTGGTCAGAATTTACAGCGGTCAGAATGGTGGGGCAGTTTCTTACAAGAAATTTCAATTTTTGTCCTGAAGGGCAGACATTCAATTCTAATGAAAACGACAAACAAAACACTGGACAAGTAAACCACAGATGAATGAATTAGCACTCAATTGACCAAGCAGTTAACAATTAACTAACAAACAACCATAACATTATGCTAAAGTAATCTCATTGTACAAGATCACCATGGATCTTTGGTAAACAGGAGATAGAGAGAAAATGTGGTAATAAGAGATTAAAGTAGTCAACATAACTAAATATAGAGAGCTCGAGGAAGCTCGGCTGCGGTGATCAGGCTAACCTCAGTGGCAAGAAGAATGCCATGAAGGAAGTATCTGCTTGAAAAGAAATCACTTATTCAGTGATCTCTCAAACAATGCAAATTCGGCAAACCTTGCATCTGTTTCAGAGGGGTAGGCCTACCTTGACATCAACAATTTGCATGCAGGGGCTGTGGCCAATAATCAGTGCTGTTCTGGGCCAGAGCAATTCCAGTGGAATATTGTTCAGAATAACACCATGACATCACTAACCTGCAGAAATCCATGTTAAACATATTTCATTTGAAATCATTTTTACTTGGGGCCCGATTTACTACCGTATTGCAAAAGATAGCATTTCCTGGTAGGGAGCAGTGATTAGTTAGGCATACATTATAGGGTGAAATAATTCATTCATACGTTTAAGAATAGATTACATGTGTATTTCAATGACGTGAGATATGTTTGAGACAGCATGAGGGTGTTCTTTAGTTTGGTTGAAGAGGCTTTGTAGAATGTGTGAATGGCAACAAATAGAAAAAATACAAAAAGCTCACGTATCAATGCAAAGTGAGTGAAGTCGGGTATTATTTGCCCTTCTTGATTTCAGGGACTAGTAAAAAAAACTTTGTAAACAGTCAAATGATATTGTTAAAGTTTTTTGTATGTGCAAATTTGAGAAACAAATAATGTGTGCGAATAAGTAATTTTATGATGAATATTAGTCCTAATCGATGAATAAGTGATGTTGTATTTAAAAAAGCAAGTATTACAAATGATTAGAAGTGTGATTAATAACAATTTGGTAATGCCACATTTTTGTGAAGACTCCATTTTATTAAAATCGATGCAGTTTCTAGTGTTTTGATCTGAGATTGGTCTGAGATTCCACACCCCCCCATACACCTCAGCTCCGCCTCCCTCGCTCTGGCCCATGCCCCTTGCATCAGATGCAGCATAGCAGGAAGACTCTCCTTCGTGTGCCTTGCATCCAGAGCTTGAAACAACCTCCCCGTACATTTAAGGACCTGCCTCAGTCTTCTGGAGTTCCAAAGGACGCTGAAGACCTGGCTGTTCAACTGAGACCCTAGACACTGCTAGAACCTAGATACCCTCGCAGGGGCAAGTAGAGCTCTACAAGTCGATTGATTGATCAGGCTCCTGCTCACCCCCCACCCCCCCCCCCCCCCCAATCAATGTCCCCCTGCACACCATTTGTCCCCATAGTTTCCTCAGAGCATAGTGCAGCATGGCATAATTGACTGTTTTTTTAGTGAGCATTTATTGTGAATGAAGCTTTCCATTGTGTTCCTGATGAAGATTTCCTGAGGGACAAATCCACTGGAATTTCTGATTCTGGTGCGTGGTTTGTTAGCACATTAATGTATTGGTCTTTGGTATAGTAGTTTTATATTGTGCTTTGTATCTCTGTTTCTTTGTTGCTGTGGCAGGTAATGGAAGATTCTTGATATCCTTAAAAGGAGGCTAGTGTTATAGATTTGACTAAAATGTACTGTCAATAACCATGCCAGGGTGAATCTGCAGTCTTTCCTCATTTCGTATGCATAGCAAACTGTATAAAAGGCCCTTGTTTTGTATGGATGCAGGCCCCTCCTATGATTTCCCCACAGAACTCTGTCCATTTGAGAACTCCTTTACATTTCCTCATGGAACTTTGTCCATTTGGGTAAGACTTTCATTTTTTACTCACAACCCTATCCCATATTTGAGAAACCTTCCCTTTTAAAAATGCTGGTAATGTTCTTTATTTAAGCCTGAAAAATTTGATTTCTGACTTTGTATTTCTGTATCTATGCCTTCATGGAGGATATGGATGCACCTTGCATTGCCTATTCTATTTTTTGTAATACAACTTTTTAACTTCGCATTGTTCTAGAACTCATTTCTTGAGTAGACATTGTCATTATTTTGATTTTACTCTGCTATTTGTTTGGCCTAATGTTGTGGAGGGTGAAGTCTCTTAATTCTAGATCAAAGGTGCTGAAGCTGAATCATCAGAGATAATTCTGGGGTAAGTAAAGTGTTGGGGTTCAGGCTCCCTCAATGCTAAAGCTTCACTCAAGAGTGACAATTGGGACTTAGGAATATATGACAACAATCCATCAATGTGAGGGTTGGGAAAGCACAGAGCCTTTCTATGCTTGACTTGAAAGTATGATAAGATCATTGAAGTTGGTAGCCTTATGGACCCGCAGGAAGGACTAGAGCCTTACTCTGTTTGTCACAAGCTAGTTGTTTTGGAGTCAATATCTAAGTCTCTTCTTCCAAAGGTAAGATGGACTTCCTTTTACTTCAGCCATTATGAAATCTTGGATGACCACACAGGGATTTTCCAAATGAAAGTTGAAAACGTGCATGGGATATCATTTTGTCTGCCACAGGACAAACCTGATGGTCAGAAAAAAATACTTTTCCAGTATTTGTGACTTCAAAGAATGATGGATATACGCAAGAGTAGAGGCAAGACATCTGTAGCCAAGAGAAGCACAAACCCAGAGGCATCCACAGTGAACAGTGAAATGATGAGACTTCAAGCAAAATTGTGACACAATAAATATTATGACTGGGCCTCTATTACAATTTGATGCTGAATAGGGGGTAAGAAAATAGATCACATATAGCAGAAAAGGAAACTCCATCATTTGGGTTGCTAACATCATAGACTAGAAGTGCTACAAAGAGCAGGATTCCTAAAGCAAAACATGCAAATGGTCTAAAAGAGCCAGAAAGAAGTGTCACAAAAGAGCCCCTCTCATGAACCAAGACGGTACAGTATAAAAAAAGGGAGACAAATATTATATCTGCTACCATTATGGTTGTTTACAGTGCGTTTGGTAACCTGAGATGTAGAGGAAGGAACCCTCTCGACACACTCCTATAACTATGTTGCGAAGTGAGAGAGGGGAGAATCTAATAAGCTGCCCAGGTGCTACCACATGGAGTGTCCAAGTTCAATATCTTCTGAGCTAAGCCTCAGTCCTGTTTTGCAGCCCACACTGTGGACCGGGTAGCAACAAGATTTGCACCACCACAAAGTAACACTGTGTAGGGCCAGTGCTTAATTTAAGCCAGTGGTTTCCAGTGCACAGCACCGGCACTTCATTCTTAACACCGACTCTCATAGAGCCTGCCACATGGTGGCCCTGTGTATCTAACTTTGAGATGAGCACAATAAAAAAAGTGTTACAAATGAATAATAACTGCTGCCCACACTATTCTTATAGCTTTGGGTGGCCTGGAATAGTCTAAACTGTCACACTTCAAGAAGTATGATTGTTAGTAGTTGTGCTGGCACTGTCAAGCTGCAGTGGCCTCCTGGGAAGGGCCCTGGCACTTACATGTTTACAAATTACCCACTGTATAGGACAGGCAATAGGATTGTGGTTCTGCGGTCACAATGCAATCTCTGTGACACCACGAGTGCTGCACTGTGTAATACAGAGACCCAATAAGACAAACCGAAAGGACAATGGTATAAGTAAATGTGTTTTGTGATGCACTCTCCCCATATCTCTTACAATTGAAAGCATTATGGTGGCAGTAATTGTTCTAGTAAACCCCCGCTCAGATCCTCTTCATCTTGCAGATACGTTTTTATGTATGACAAGTAAACCAGTACCCTACTCCAGTGACTGTGTTTAAGTGTTTCTCCATTATTTCTTGCCCAGCCCATCAGACTCCACAGTTATTACTTGGGCCAAATTCCTAACCATATTTCTGGTCGTTCATTATGTTTATCCAATCTGCATGTCTCTGCTGGAGAATTCAGATGCTTGAAGGACATTTCCTTTTGGTTTTGGCTTCCACTACGTGAACTGCTCTTCCTGGAATCCTTTGCATGGAGCTGTGTTTTAGGGCTATTAAAAAGAAATTCAAAGCATTTCCTATTTTCCAACCTCACCAGCCTTAAATAAGGAGCAAACTAAGGGTGCTGTACTGAAGACACATACCAGACATTAAACATAGGATCCATAGATATGATCTCAGATTGCATTGGCCAGTGGAAGGAGTGTCCTGGCATATTTCTCAATCCTAAAGCAAAATACTCATGAATTGTACTACAGGGAGAAGAGCAGAGAGTCATTTAATGTTCGAAAACATGCTTTAGTCAAATAGTGAAGTAAAGACTGAGGGTCTGGGATTTTAAGTATACAACATGTGAAACAGAACTCCAGGCACCCTCATATAAGTGAAAATGATAGTTATGAACATGAACCGTCATATATGTCCCTTGTCATCTTTCAAATTGCAAGCAACATTTTGATCTTAGTGTTTGGTATCGACCGTTGGAATTCAGATGAAAAAAACTGTGAATTTTGAATTACAATCTTTAGAGGTCAGATGCACAGACGCATGGATGTTGACCCACATCATTACATTTGAAATCAATTAACTCTCTCTGGAATAAAGTCTACAGGGATAAGAAGAGTTAGGGACATAGTTTCAGCAGGGTATTACATCTCCCAGGTAAATCCAATCTTGGCTTGGTAGTTGGGACCGGCGGGCCCTTAGCCAGGTCTGCTACATAAGTGTCAGTGTTCCTCATCATCCTGATTTCACAAAAAGATTTTATTTTGTTTATTTTTTGATCAGGGCTTAAATATATAGTTATCGATTTACAAAACAAGTAGCAATTTTGCACCCACTGAAGTACTCTTTGAATGGGTGCAAGTTTACTACTATTTTCTAATTGGGTAGCAGTAGGCAACCAAAGCTGTGCCAGTCTCTGGTTTCCAAGTATACTACTGACAATCAAATATACACAGGTGATGGGACGAATGCTTGCAAAAAGTCTAACCACTGGCAATACCTTGGGATCACATTCCATATAATTTTTTCACTCACTGTTCCACTCTCTACTCCGAGGGCCTGATTCAGGGTTTATCACATGGAGTAAAGGCAGATAGGCTAACAGAGGACTTTATGTCTGGCAATCTGCCTTTACTCTGCCTACCAAATTAAGGATGTCAGTCGTCCCTTCTGGCATCTCTGGACATTGGCAGGAACCACAATAATGGCTGTAAAGCAGAACTAAAGGAAGACTAAAGCAATACGAAAACAAGAAGATACAAGACCTTACATGGGGAAATTTGCCAAATTCGAGAAAGAAATGCAGTAAATATGCACTAAAATCTTTGCATGAGAAGATCAAGTTCCATTTTTAGAGTCTATCAAAGAAATTAGTAATAGGTCAAATATATAAAACAGAGAAGAATAAAGACCAAGGTAGAATTAATAACAAGCTCCGTACATGATTGCACTACATCTCACAAAATACATCTGTAAGCTTTTTATAAACCCACATACAGCTCATCAAGAATGGTGCCAGATTTCTAGAAGATACTTTAAAAAAGAAAATAACACACCACCAATGATGGAAGCACTAGAAGACATGTTGGAAGAACAGATTAAAGCAGTGTTAAATAAATTAACTGAAGGAAGACTCAGTTTTACTATGGTTTCCTCACTGAAGTTGGCAACATATCCAGGAAATTGTTGCAACACTAAAAGTCTGACAATGAATATAACAAATGTAACATCGGATCTCCCAAAGTTGACCACGTTCCTTGAAATGGTGAACATTATTGATTCACAATTACATCAAACATAGGACCTGATTTAGAACTTGACAGACGAGTTACTCCGTCACAACGGTGACAGATAACCCGTCCACCAAAATCCAAATCCCATTATGTTCTATGGGATTTATATTTCAGCAGAAAGTAACCGTCCTCTGAGTTCTAAATTAGGCCCATAGTCTTCAAGGTAGTAAATTAAGGACTTCCATTAGTATGCCTACTAATTACTTAGGGCAGGTGGTGGGTTTCATATCTCAAAGTATGACACAGGGCCACACAACGAGCCTGAATACAATTCGATGACTAAAAAGACAAAGGCCACAAGTAAGTTTGATCTCTTGACACAGGCATGATTTTGTTCTGGTGGATGGGTGATGCCTGATTCAATCAATGCAGCAGTGTTATACAGGGAGTAACCTTATCTTAAATATAGGCCAACTATACTACAATCCGTTGACCAACTTTAGGGAATCTTAGGGGAACATTCACATTACAAAGAGGAAGAAAAGGTATAATGCCACTCCTCATACAGGTGAAGGCTGTCGTCCAATAACGTAGGCTGTAGCATCCATTTCAACATCAAAAGCATACAGACATCTGCAACACAAATCAAGGTTATATTATACACCATTAGTAACATCAATGGTTCTGCTGGAACAAGAACTCTTAACGACCACTCTCCAAGCACATTTCTACTCCATTGCTTGTTGTAGTAATTGGGAAAAATGTGAGCTGTTCCATATATCCTGTGGTCTGCTACAGCGGATTGTAACTGGCTTAGTTATGTAATTACAGATTACCACCAAGAGCCAGAGTGAAATATCTTGTAACTTTTCTACTGTTTTTATCAAGAAGGTTTAGATTCCATTTCAATGTATTGAAATATGCAATTATCTTTGGAATTTGGGAATTTCCAACACTTCCCTAAATCCAATAGTGTAGGTACTTGTTGCCATGTTTTCAGGGGTCAAGCAAAAATGAGACAATTTCGTGATGGTTTATCGATGGATAGATATTGCCAAATAAAAACGAGGGCCTCTTCCTTTGAGATAGTGAGATGTTTATATTCAATTCAGATTTTAAAGAAAGTAAAAGCTTTTGATTTGTTCTGATTGATCTTTTACCCAGTTTTTATACATATAGTTGTTCCTCCATTGTAGTGGAAGTTGAATGGGAGTGTAATTGTTCTATTTAAGTGTTTAAAAATCACTTGTGCATGTCTTTCGTGTTTTTCTTAAAAGGTGAAATAGATAAGAGCATTGTTGATGCATTGAAAAGAAAATTATTTCATAAAGAAACACTTGGGAGAGAAAGTAATCAGGGGCGTGATGATAACCAATACAAACATGGGTGCAAGACATGAATCAGTACCTAAATTCACTGCAGTTGAATTTAAAAGATTTAAGACTATCCTTTCCTACAGTAGTGGACACACAAGGAAAAAGGTGGGTGGAAATTAGCACATGCCATAACCCCACCAATCATGATAGTTGAAACTGTTTTAATTCGGTGTTTGATGTGTATTTACCCTACAGATTAGCATGCAGTGTACAAAACAGGTTACTGAACTGTGGATATGTGAGGTAGCAACATCAGCACCACAATAATAGGTCTGAGAAACAGTGCAATAACAGCTGTGAGAGATGAATGCAGTTAATAGATGATGCACTACCATTCAATTGTGGAAGGGAAAGGGAAGGAAAAAATTATCTTTGGAATCTTTGTAAAAAAACAGAGACCACATCTTCAAGAGAAATATTATATAAACCTAAAAAAAAATATAGAAGGCAATTTAAAAAAATCATTTGAAAAAATAATTTCTACTGTAAACATCCTGAGAGTTTCTATTGAAATGTTTTTAAATAAATGATTTCTCGTTTTTAGTATATTATAAATTAATTTTACTGAGAAATCACATACAACCTTCACTAATTTGTGTACTTAAGCTTAGAGGAATGCAGTATATAACCTCAGAATGAAATGTTTTAGGCACTATTGGAGGGGTGGTTTTCGGCTGGTGAAACCATCATAGCTTAGTCACAGAGATTCGGTGCGGTGTAAATTGAAATGTCCCAATTAAAAAAAAAGCAGTGGGCTGCAGGAAGAATGGGTGAGAAGACCACAGTTCAGGATGACTTGCTCCCCCGAGCAACAGGGTCAGAACTGATTTGTATTAGATGGGCCTCTGAAGCTGATTTAGAGCTGAACAGTCAGGTACTCCATTAGAATGGCAACTGAGTACCTGCATGCCAAATTCAATGTCTACAAGACAGATTTTGAGTCAGGGGCATGTTGACCTTTATCCAGATGGGGTAAAACGTACTCCTTTGGTGTAAAACTTCCTGCAACAGCTCTACAGTTTAAGTGGTAAGCAAACTGAACATCTGCCTCCTTTTGAGTGGACAGTCAGATGACTGTTTACTGATCCTCACTGCAAGGGTTGTCTTGAGGTGAGGGACAGTAAAGAAAGAAAAATAACCGATACACCACGGGAGAAAACTTCCATGGTGAGAGAGTCATTATTACATTTTTTTAAAAGAAACCTCAGCAACTAGGTGTCGGTTTTTGAAAAATTAAAAAAAGTGGAAACGCTTGACAGCCAGATGTCATGATTGATGGAGCTATTGACAAGCATTTCCTACATTGACAGTAACCATTCTATTACCTTCTGTGATCTCAAATTTTCAATGCTGCCCACATGGTGCCGCATTCTACAGATTCTCCTGTTTTTACTGATCCTTTGTTCCCCTCTTCAAGTTTCATGAACACAGGAGCACAATCTGGTTTGTGATCATTTAAGATTTGGCTCCAGTATATCAATCTTATTTCGTGCTGCTGGTTGCAATGGTGCATCATTCTACATTCTATGCGGTCATTGCAATGAAATAAAAATTTAAAAAAATTCAAATGATAAGTACACTTAATACCAATGAAAAGTACACTCAGTTATCATACTTGGGAGCAAAGAAAGTCTGGTGAGTTTTGCTCAAAGTACTGATGTGCGAACCTACCAACCCATTTTCAAAGTTTGAGGAAGCAACTTGATCAACAAAACCCATGCTTCAGTCTTGCATTTATAAACACCTCTACCAAGGAGCTGTTAGCCGGGTTCTTGATTCAGGACATTTGCTCCTTATCAGTAACACTATGAAGCACCTAAAGCAGTCACATTTCCTTTTTAGATCAGACAAAAGAGACCCTCTCTCTTTCTCCTCATTCTGTCCCTTTGCCCCAACCTTCAGCGTACAGCCACTTAAAAAAAAAAGTGCTTTAAGGCATCATACTTTACATTTCTCTCTCCTTCCCAGGAGGATCAAATAGAATATCATCATGCTTTGATGTTTTACAGAGGCCCCACAGCCTGGACCGTGACACCCCATACCAAACATAATTTGAGTGGGTCTTACCTCCACAGCGAAGCCCAAGATGTCAGAGATCGTGTTACCCACATTCCTCCAGAAACCTTCCAACCCATGGCAGTTAGCAAACATATGGACATCATCTGCATTTTGTGCTCCGCAATGCTTACATTCACTATTCCAACCTCCTCTTATCTTGGCCAATTTTGCTGGGCTCCAATAAACTCTGTGCAAGGTAAGAAGGTGATTCCTTCTTAATGCACCAGACTCAGTCATAGTGTAAAGCATGCTTGTAGATACTTGCCATAATTCTTCCAACTCCTCGTTTAGCAAGTATCCTTCCCAGGCCAAGTACTGGGGTCTAATTTTTTCTTCTGCAGTGGCCACCAGATGCCCATACCAAGGTGATATCTCCTTCTTCCTTGTCTCCGGATCTTGCAGCTCATATTCCATAGGGTTCAATTTCACATCCAGCCACCCATGACTCCTGACCCAGGCTGATATTTGGAAATACTTAAACTTGGAAAGAGCCCCATTGGTCATCTGCCCCAGTGCAATATTCCAGCCTCCCTCAGGAGTCTCGCCAGCAAATCCAGCAAACATTCCAGAGTCCCAGGTGAGTCCTGTACTGGAGCCTAAAAGGGATTGAACTTGATACCACATTTTTGTCGCAGCTTTCAAGCATTTCAACCTCACTTTTTCAAAGAACGTAGGCACAAAGTGAGCCTTTGACGAGCCATTCAACGTGGCACTATACACAAGACCCACTAAGGAGCCATCTGGGTGACACATCAGCATTCTGTTACTCTTAAGCTGATACAGTCATCAATATAACTGGAAATCCGGCTATCCCAACTCGCCATTCTCTCTCCTCCTCCTCAGCTTCTTCCAAGAGAGTCTGACCCCCATGCTGGCCCAAATAAAAGTTGTTATTCTCCCCTTAACTGTAACAAGGAATTTCTTATCAAATTCCAATGGGATACTATCAATCAAAAAGAGATTTTACCACTTTTTTAACATTATATCAACCCCTTTTCACACTTTCTCCAAATTCACCATAGATATCTTCTCCAAATCGTGTAATATCGTTATCCCTAGATACCTTAATTCTTTCAAATTCTTAATACCCTGATGCTTTATTATCTCTGGCTTACTGTCATTAATTTCATAGCCAGATATTTTCCCATAAGACTTCACCTCTGCCATCAGGCACGGTATATTGTTCTCAGTACTTGAGGTATACAACATAAGATTATCTGCATATAGGGCTATTTTCCTTTAAAAAGCTCCCACCATAAAAAGGCCTTCTTTCGCTGTTCAGCCTCAGACTTTGTGGAAGAGGTTAAATGTACAAGTCAAAAAGAATAGGGGAAGAGAGCAGCCCTGCTTAGTTCCCCTACTTATCCTTACTGGAAAGGGTGAGGCTACCATTGACTAGCACCTGAGCTTGCGGCATACTATAGATCTTAGTTAACAGCCTACATACCTCATCCCTGACCCCAGGCCTCTTTAGAGTGCCTACAAGATATTTCAAAATGACACTGTCAAAGGCTTTGGCTGCATATAGCGTAAGATTAGGGAGTATGTAAGATCCTTTATCTACCTCCCCGGTAGGAAACCCTTCTGATCTTCATTTATTATGTCCTCCAACACCTTACACATACGTGCAGCCAAAATACTTGTAAAGATCTTATAATTTCAATTCAGCAGTGAAATCATCCGGTAAGATTGACACTGCATGGATGCTTGTCTAACTTTAAAACCAATGAAATAACTGCCTCGTCCCAGGGCTCAGGCAACGGAGAGTCCTCCAATAGTATTGCATTGAATAATATAAGTCAGTCAGGAATCACTACTTCTGACATCACAATATAAAGCTCATTCAGGATTCCATCTGGGCCTGCTGCCTTCCCTCTTTTAAGCTTCCTCAATTTCCCTCCCCCACAAAAGCTGCTACTCAGAAGTAAGCTTCTGTAACTGCTTGTCTGAAAGCCAATTATCCAGGTAATCTTCATCTACCACCAGTTTCTAAATAAAGATTTTGGGCAGATTTATGAAATACACAACCCATCCCTTTCAAATCTTAATTCTCCTCTTCATCCCAAACCTTCCCAATTGTATTTCTTGTTCTATCCATCCTTGCCTTCAACACCAGCAGCTTCCTGCAGCTCTCCCCCTGCCCATACTCCCTTAACTTGCTATTCTTCCACTACTGTTGCACCTTTTCCTCCAGCTTAAACCTAAACATCAATCGCAGGTCTTCCAACTTTCTCTCTAACCTCTCCCTGCCATCCCCCAGTGTGTTAGATGTTTTCATATCATTTTCTGTTAAAGCTATCTCCTCTCTCAATTGTAAGATTTGCCTCTTATCCCTCCTAAGCCAAGCCCCATAGCAGTTCTTCAGGGCACCCCATAGCCAAGCATTAAAAGCATCCCATACTACCTAAAGGGGTGCTGAAGCTATATTCCAATAAAATAATCCACTGAACCTTCTTCAATTTCATGCAAGATTCCCGGCTGGAGAAACAATCTTCGATTTATAGTCCAACTCCTCATGGCCTGACAAGTTGGCACCCGGAGTTTCAACAACAGTGCTGGGTGGCCAGGGAGACGTCTAGGGAGGTACTCTATATCCATAACTCTCTCAACCTCATCTTCGTCTACAAAGAAGAAGGCAATTCTTGAAAAATGATCATTCATTTTACTGTGGAAGGAATAGGACCTGCTCTGTCCTTTAAATCTATGCCATAAATTGCAGAGGTTCAAATTTTCTAACATAGAGAGAAGATATCCACTTGTCTTTGGAGAGCTAATTTGTGTACGCTCTGCTGGCCTATCTAGGTTATTATTAAATAAAACATTAAAATCCCCGCCTAAAACTATTGCTGCATCAGAATCTAATAATATCGAGAAGAGGGAGGTCAATGATGTAACATCGTCTAGGTTAGGAACCATAGAAACTGGCTAAGGTGTAATGGCTCTGTCGTTTTTTAACTTCCGCTACAATCCATCTCCCCGTCTGATGTATAGGTCACCACTTCCACCCTGGCCTTCACCTTGCCCAAAATGGCAAATCATGCAGCATAACTGATCTAAAGCCATTACGTCTTCCATCCATTGTTGTTTACAAAAAGGCTTATACACTCTGAGCACAATAGATGAGTTTCTTTCAGCATAATACCTTGGGCTAGGCTATCCCTCAAGTACTTCAAAACCAAACATTGTCTCTTCTTAACCCGTAATACATTCACATTCCAACATAAAAAAGAAAGTGGAACCCCCCATGAGAACTCATCCCATCAGCCTCTACCAAATTTCCCCCAATACATATACCCTTATTTAATCTATCTGAGGCCATTTATTTTTCTCCCTTTGCTCCCCACCTCGTGCACCTCCCATCCCCCAGGGAACCCTCCCACTTCTACTGCCTGGCATAATCTGTCGATTCAAGCTACCACCAACGGGAGCTGCAAGTCTTGTAGCTTCTCTCTGAAAATTCACCTCTACATTTATATTTCTCTCAATCCCTCACCTACCCCGTCGCACGTGAGTAGAGTGTAAATTTGAACATTGTATTGGCCTATATGACCTTCAGTATTGCTGCAAACCTCAGCTGTAGCACCACCCCATACTTCTGAGGGCCTCTATGCGCTTATGCAACTTCCAATATCTATCTTCAGTGGCTCAGGACCTGATTTTAAAAGTAAGATCTTGAGCCTGCAGATATTTCTCCTTCAGGGACGCACTCAGGATTTTTTCTGTGGTTACATAAATCAGGAAATCAACTAGGATCTTCCTGGGCCTTCTACGCCCTGAATCCAACTTGTAGGGGTCTTTATGTACCCTTTAAATTCCTGCTTTTAGGTCTTAAGACAAGGTCACTAGGGGGAAAGCCTTAGTAAGAAGATTCTCCACAAAGATCTTAACATCTCCCCCGCTACTCCCTCCTTAATGCCAAAAATTCCAATGTTCTACCGCTTTGAGCTGTTCTCCATTCTCTCCAACTTCTCTGTCAGCTCTTTCTTTCTCACAACCTTAACATAGCTACCTCTTCTGTATTTCAATTCACTGCTAGGCTCAACTCCTGGGTCCTACTTTCTAGTGCATCTGTTTGCTGGGGCAAACTAGACATTTTCTTCTCCAGACTCAAACATGTGGCCTGTATTTCCTTTTGATTCAGTTCTGAGATTGAAAAGCATTCCTTAATTTCTTGGGTTAATTTATTACATTTTGCCTGGACTGTGTCCCAACCAAGGCTGCTACCCCCACTGGGAGTTGTCTATTCTGACTGATTCACCCCTACCCAACAGCTAAGGCTTTTCTACAACATCCAGTCCTCCCACTGCTCCTTCTGCTCCTCCTATATCCTTACTACTCTGTGGGGGGCTTGTTCCTTCCAATGGTGTCCATCTATTTGTGGTGTGCATACCCAAGTGTATTGTAAAGGGGTCTGCACAAGCTTCTACCTCAGACAGATCTTGCGTCCTACTGCCCCCTCCTTCATTCTGATTCAACACATTCCTGCCAACCCCTATTGCACCACGTTGCTGCTCTCCACATTTCTCATGTTATTCATTTTAAAATAGGACCTCAACAAGGGCATTATCCTGGGGCACCTACTGGCAGTATCGCTCAGTCTGTCTCTAAAAAGGGGTCCTTTCTTTGAGATACCGTATTTTGGTCTTTTTTAGAATGACAGGGGTTGAACCCTACTGACTATTTGGCCAGCTGTTTGGCATGAGTGCTTCCGCTGCTCTACCAGCTGTAGTTCTTGTACCAGATTCCGCTTGGAAAAGGGTTTTTGATCTTAGCCCATACCTCTTGCCCAGTGCCTCAGCCCCTGGTGCCTGCCTCTCCAATTCAGAACAGCCCCCCTTGACTTTCCTATAACAGCCCCAGCTTACCATCAGACCACCGTCCTCCAGCTTCCATAAAATCAACAGCAGCTTTGGGCCTTTCTTCCATATCCTCTGGCCTGGTGCACCTCACATTGGAACAGTCTCCTTGTGGCCTCCTGACTCCCTGAATTACTTCAGCGATGAGGAAAGACACGCTGGGCCACCCTAATGCTGTGGAGTGCGTCTGCAGCAACTATCCACTGAAGACTTGTGTGTCCATATATCGGACTCCGAGGAACACAGAACAGGGCAAAAGCAGCATGAAACCAGTACCAGCACAAAGGAGCGCTTGCATGAAAAAAGGAGGCAGGTAAATTCACATCGCAAAATTGCACTGCTGCTCCCGTGGGCTGTGCTCCTGACCGGCTATGCTAGCCGGCCGCCATGTTTCCCCAATGCTTTGAACGTCAAACATTTCTTTCATATTAATGCTGCATTGGCCCTCTGTTTTTATTTTATGCAAGGAACCTTTGGAAGAACATTACGTTTTTTATTTGTAGTTCTCTCTGCTAACTGCATGACCACCAGTATGGCTAGGGTTACCCAGGCAACGTGTTTATCACCACTAGCAGCAATTTAGCTGTGGGTGGGACTTGGCACCACTCCTGAGAGCAGATGCAAGCATTACTACCACAATTCACAGATGAGGACCATGCCTGTGTCTGTAGGTCCAGCTGTAAGACTCACAGACTGTTCCCCAAAGAGGTTTATGGGATACTGCAAGTTAATTAATCAGAACCAAGCGCAGTTTTGATGATTTACTATTCACTATACCAGCAGCCCCTGGCTGCTCTTTGATTTTACTCTTGGCTTCCAAGTCACACACAGTGGGGTTAAACTGATGCCAGGGGCATAATCTAGCTCCCACCAGCAGTGCAGGTACCCCATAGTGCACTGGGACAAAAGAATAACAGCCTCATTTAACTATGACTGGTGACTTTCAATGTATTTATTTTAGTTTAACATGTTGTATTGCAACTGGCATTGTCACTAAACTGTAACATCACTTTATCCTTTGTTTTTTCAGTGAATTCATAATTTTATTTTAATGTAAGACACTGTTAATATATGAAAAGGCAGGCCTACTGTTTTTGTAAAGGAGTGACTACATCAGTATAGAGGAAAAGTCCATTGGATATGTCAAGGAATCATTGTAACGCCTGCCACAAAACATTTAAATAAAACATCTGTAGTCAAAATAACATTAAACAGGTGTTAGAGTCTTTCTTTTACACACCACACAGAGCAGCCATAAGATGAACCACATAGAGCCCGTGCATTCTAAAGCAGAAGAACAAAAGCTCCAGCCTTGGGAATGCTTAAAAATAGAATATAATTTTCCAGGGGTGGTGTTATACTGTAGATTCCTCAGAAAATATAGGATTCATTTTTAAGGTA
Source organism: Pleurodeles waltl (assembly GCF_031143425.1). Taxonomy (NCBI): domain Eukaryota; kingdom Metazoa; phylum Chordata; class Amphibia; order Caudata; family Salamandridae; genus Pleurodeles; species Pleurodeles waltl. The sequence continues at coordinate 573,671,535 of NC_090438.1, forward strand.
TTTCTGTGGTGCTTCTTTACCCTCTGCAGCCCCAGCAATATTTACAAAAACATGCTGGTGGTGTCCCTGCTCACATTGGGGCCCCACAGTGCAGCAAAATACCTAAAAAGTAGCCCGTGAAGGGTATTATGGGGAGCGCCACCCTGTGCATTCAACAACATTTTTAATATTGGGGGCTTCAAGGGGAGGCCCATGGCCCCGTCGGATCCCTTGCCAGCTACCATCCTGGCTGCTGGGGGAGCTGGCTCCATTAATTTCCTCCTGTCAGAGGGAGCAGCTTTTATTAATAGTCAGGTCAGATGGGAGCAAAGCTATGTTCCCTGCCAGGGAGAGTCGTGGCAGAAAAATAGATTTGCATTCCTTGCCCACACTCCCTTGGCCAGGGAACAAGTCAGTGTCCTAAGGAATCAGGATCCTGGGGCACTGTCACTGGTTGGGCCCCTGGGGATGGGGTTCCCAGGGCCATCTTATTCTTAGGGAAGTGGGGCCCCACTAGCCCACCCCAAATTAAACATCAGGCCCCATGGGGTGTAGCTCCCAAAGCATTTAAGTGGCCTAGGGAGGGGGTCACATATTCCCTTCCTAAAATAATTATATCAGAGGATGGGATCCCACAGCCCTTAAAATGGCAACAAGTGAGATGGTTATATTGGGTGCACGTTGTTTTGTTATGGAGTCTCCACCACAAACAATATTCAGTGATATAACTGGATCATTATGAATATGTGGACTTTAGAGACTTAGGCCCTCATTCTGACCTTGGCGGGCGGCGGAGGCCGCCCGCCAAAGTCCCGCCGTCAGATTACCGTTCCGCGGTCGAAAGACCGCGGCGGTAATTCTGACTTTCCTGCTGGGCTGGCGGGCGGTCGCCTTCAGACCGCCCGCCAGCCCAGCGGGAAAGAGGCTTCCACGATGAAGCCGGCTCGGAATCGAGCCGGCGGAGTGGAAGCTGTGCAACGGGTGCAGTTGCACCCGTCGCGTATTTCACTGTCTGCGCAGCAGACAGTGAAATACATGTAGGGGCCCTCTTACGGGGGCCCCTGCAATGCCCATGCCAGTGGCATGGGCACTGCAGGGGCCCCCAGGGGCCCCGCAACCCCCCCTACCGCCATCCGGATCCCGGCGGTCCGACCGCCGGGATCTGGATGGCGGTAGGGGGGGTCGGAATCCCCGCGGCGGTGCAGCAAGCTGCGCCGCCGCGGAGGATTCAATGGGGCGGCGGTACACTGGCGGGACCCCGCCAGTGGTGCCGGTCCGACCGCGGCTTTACCGCCGCGGTCGGAATCCCCATTGAAGCACCGCCGGCCTGTCGGCGGTGCTCCCGCGGTCCTCCGCCCTGGCGGTCAAAGACCGCCAGGGTCAGAATGACCACCTTAGACTGATGCTGTTTAAAACATGTATTTATTTTGAAGTCTCAAAAAACATTACACTCACATTAAAATATAGAATAAATAAATACATTGCAAGAGTAAACCAAACATACAATCATATAAACGGCACGTTTATATAAAGTATACAAAATGAGAAAAATATTGGAATCTAAGTACACATTTTCAAAGGAATTCCAGAACCATGTAAGATTATCTCACATCAGCATCAACATCGATAATATGTATTAACTGTTGTTCATTTGGTTGCAATAAATGAGGATTAATGCTCTCCCCTCTACCACTTGGGCTGGAGATATAGGGGGTTATTCTAACTTTGGAGGAGGTGTTAATCCGTCCCAAAAGTGACGGAAAAGTGACGGATTTACCACCAGCCGTATTACGAGTCCATTATAACCTATGGAACTCGTAATACGGCTGGTGGTATATCCGTCACTTTACCGTCACTTTTGGGACGGATTAACACTCCTCCAAAGTTAGAATAACCCCCATAGTGTAGTTTCTAAGTTGCTGATTGGAACCTGAAGACCTCCAATCCCAGCTTTGGTACTTGACCAAACATTGGGTGATGCAGGAAAAGTCACCACATCTCCCTTAAACTGAAACTGCAAACAGGTGCTCGCAAATACTTAACATTTTTAATGTGCATCTGGTGTTATGTACCACCATGTTATTTTCAACTTGATCACCAATCAACAGTTTCAATCGTCTTTGTAATTAATCAGCCATGTAGGATCACCTTGTTTCTGTGCTCATACTTTTGGTATAATTTTATGTTTACAAATAAAAATGCATATAAAACTTGGCTGAGTTACTCTAATGCTTTTTGAATACTAATATGGCCAAGCCTAGGGAGTTGGCATAGGCAGCACAAAACTGCTAGCACTAGCCTACAGAAAGAAACTTCAAATATTTGACCGAAACTTATATGTTACCCAGCACTAGATGAATCACTAATCGTCTTTCTAAACTGTCGGCAATGTAAAAACTGAAATTAGGCCTGGAGGTAATTTTATTTACTCTGGAGTAATTGGAGTATTTAGGAAATTCTGCTTTACTCTTGTGGCACAGGATTACTGATTGTAATGCCAAGACTCCAAATCACATAACCAATTCTCCTGTTGGGGGAAAATCGGAGAGAAGGAAGTATTGAAACAGTGCAAGAGCGTGAACGATCGCATTTGTCTTTTGGTTTAGCTCAATCAGAACATTTGTCTGTCATTTTGAATGTGAGCAACAATCTTTCTTTAACACAGACGGTCACCGCTCAGCATTTCAAGTAGAAGTTTTTACTTGAGGGGCCGGAAAATCAACTCAAAATGCATTTTTGAACTGATATTTCACTCAGCCTGACCATTTGGATATTTATTTTTAGCACCAAAAGTACATTTTCTTACATTTTCGTTTTAAACAGGAAAAAAGTGTTGTAGAGGTTGGGAGTCTACTGTGCATACAGTAGCAACTTCCTTTTCCTGACAAATCCTCCCACTGCTTTTGTCCAGTCCTTGGTCACTTTTGATCTGGATTTTTGAGAAAAAGCATCAACCTCCTTCTTTGTCTGCAATCCCTGCTGTATCCACTCCTTAATTTGTTGGGATGTATCAATTAAGTTCAATATAGCACTTTGGAAAAATAAGTATGTGGTTTGAGGGGGGCATGAATCTGTATTTTTTGTTCCTTCTTGCTTTGCTTTCTAATTTTGTATCTTTGTTGGTGGGTGGTGTGGAGTTTGAGCTGCAGGTCGGTGGGGGGGGAGCGGATCCAGGTGGGATTAACCTTTTTAATGGGAAATGTTTGTACTTTTCTGATGGTTCAGGCCAAAGATTAAGGGGGTAATTCTGACCCTGGCGGTCATGGACCGCCAGGGCCAACGACCGCGGAAGCACCGCCAACAGGCTGGCGGTGCTTCCATGGGCATTCTGACGCCGCGGTCAGAAACGGGAAACCGGCGGTGTCCCGCCGGTTTCCCGCTGCCCCTGGGAATCCTCCACAGCGGCGCTGCAAGCAGCGCCGCCATGGGGATTCCAACCCCCTTCCCACTAGCCTGGTTCTGCCGGTTTCCACCGCCAGAACCTGGCTGGCAGGAACGGGTGTCGTGGGGCCCCTGGGGGCCCCTGCAGTGCCCATGCCGTTGGCATGGGCACTGCAGGGGCCCCCTAACAGGGCCCCACATAGATTTTCAGTGTCTGCGTGGCAGACACTGAAAATCGCGACGGGTGCAATTGCACCCGTCGCACCCCTTCCACTCCGCCGGCTCCATTCGGAGCCGGCATCCTCGTGGAAGGGGGTTTCCCGCTGGGCGGGCGGGCGGCCTTCTGGCGGTCGCCCGCCAGCCCAGAGGGAAACTCAGAATGACCGCCGCGGTCTTTCGTCCGCGGTACGGTCTTCAGGTGGTTCCTGCCAGGCCGCCGGCGGGGGTCAGAATGACCCCCTTAATGTACTTTTTCTCCATTTTAATATGTGAGTATTTTGAAAGTATATTGATTTGTTTACCATTTGACTGTGATATTGTTTTACTGTTTGAGTCCTAGGCTGCCCTGCACTAGGTCCTGGGTGTATTTATCATGTATTTTTCACATATTCCCTGTGTAACGCCGCGCTCAGATGCAGCGTCTCTCTCTGTCCTCACCCATGGAACGCGCTACCGATACTCGGAGCGCCTTTCCCCGCGTTTTTTGACGACACATTCTGGGAAGCATATATTTAGCTCCCGGTCGCGCTACACTTACCTGTAGCCCTTTTTTCTTCTTTTTGTTGTTGGTGGTGGGTTTGTCTGGTCTTTTTTCCTGTCTCTGTCCATGTTGTGTCCATCTTGTCTTCTTCGTGTTTTTGTCCCAGCATGCTCTGTTTTTCTTTTATACTACTTTCTTTTTCCTATATTGGTCTATGGCCTCTTCCCAATTCAAGATGGTGTTCTTTCCTTTTCCTGTGATGTCTCTTCCCTTTTCTCAGTATATACGTCAGTCAGTCTTTTTCCACCTTGCGTTGCAAACACTTCCTTCTGGTTATGCGGTTCGCTCCTGTTCTTTGTTCGTGCTTTTTGCCTTGGGAGATTTTTTGCCTGTTCTTTGTTCCTGCTTTTTGCCTTGCAAGATTTTTGCCTGTTCTTTGTTCCTGCTTTTTGTCTTGGGAGATTTTGCCTATTTTTGTTTCCTGTTGTTTAGTCCTGTTTTTTCTTGTTTTTCTTCAGGAGTTCCTGTTTGAGGTTTTTCCCCCAGTGTTGGGGTTTATTTCCTCTGGGACTCCTTCTGGAAGGTACAGTCTGCTTTGGCGTAGCCTGTCAAGCGACACAGTGGCTACTAGAAGGGGTCGCCCTTATCTGGGAGTATCCAGAACCTGTAGAAGACTTGGTGTATTCGCCAACCCGGTATCCAGAGGTGAGAATTTCAGCGCAGTACATAACAGATTGCAACGCCAAAAGATTTGGCGTTTCGAGATCGCCATGGAAGATCCAGAGGGAGAGGCGTCAGAAAATGCTCAAGCCATGTTGCAGACTGTCCAACAACAAGCCCAAGAGTTACAACAGTTACGGGCAGAGAACACTGCGCTACGACAGGTCTTGTTTTTCCGATCAATGGAAACACAATGCCACTACTCCTAGATATTCTGGAGATCCTCTAAAGATGAAGGAATTTTTGGATGCCCTGATGCCTTTCGTCCACTCCAGTTTTCTTCGGATAAGGCTAAGGTGGGCTATCTAATGAGCTCCTTGTCTGGTGCGGCGCTTGCTTGGACGACTCCTCTGGTTTCTGCAGAAGACCCAGTCCTGGCTAACTATTCTGCTTTCCTGACTCTTTTCAAACAAATGTCTGAAAGACATGGGGTTGAAGCAGCAGCTGAAGAAGCCTTATGTGACATTCAGCAGGGTAATCAGGATGTTCTGCAGTATATAGCCCGCTTCAAACAGCTGGCAGCTGGCAGCTGGCAGCTGAAACCTCCTGGGTGGAACGCACCTTCATAACCCTTTTCCGCCGAGGCCTGCATGAAGAAATGAAATATGAGCTTGTACATTCTTCTCCAGCTTGTTCTTTGAAGGAATTAATTAATCAATCTATGAACATCGAATATGGAGTTCGAGAGCGCAAGATGGAGAGACATAGAACGTGAGCTACGTACCAGTCTGGTACCTTTCTTGCTAGCAGTCGGCGAACAGAAGATATTCTATCTGAAGCTTCTCCACCTCCCCCTGAAGAACCCATGCAGATAGATCTGGTTTGTGTGCCATTGACGGAGTCAGAAAGGGAGGAACGACGACGAAAGGGACTTTGTCTGTACTGTGGTAAGACTGGCCACCTGATCCGTAGTTGTCCGGTACGTCCCTCAAGACCTGCGGGAAATGCCAGCTCCTGTCCCCTGTAAAGGGGAAGGAGATGGGAGGAGCTGAAGTACCATCAATATGTTCCTCCAAAGAAAGCATGTCCACCCTGCTTATCCTCTTGGTCAAGTTACAAAGTTCACAAGATCAAGAAGAACACCTTCTGGCTCTCCTTGATTGTGGGGCCAGTGGACTCTATCTGGATGAGACCTGGGCTACGAGTAAAGGAATTCCATGCATTCTTAAAGAGACTCCTGACAAGGTTCACACTGTGGATGGCTCTCCGTTAACCTCAGGACCTGTGGTGGCCTCAACTCCTACTCTTTGTTTGATGTTTGGGGGGCATCAAGAACATGTTGCCTTTGATCTCATAGCCTCACCAAATCACATCATGATTTTGGGAATACCCTGGTTAACCCAACACAACCCCTATATCAATTGGGAAACAAGAACTATATCCCTAACGTCTTCATTTTGTCAACAGAATTGTTATTCCACTACTTCTTATTGGACTCCCAAAAGGTTCTGTCAGTCAACTAAGGATAACACTAACTCTATCAATATGATCCAGGGGGTTCCAGATTGTTATCAGGAATATATCAGCATTTTTCAGAAACCTAGTAATCCTATTTTGCCGCCTCATCGCAGTTATGACTGTGCTATTCCTTTAATTCCTGAAGAAGTCGTCCCCTTTGGTCGAATGTACTGTATTCTCTGTCAGACCAAGAAAAGAAGGTGCTAAAGGAATATTTAGACGATAACTTACACAATGGTTTGATTGCTCCTTCCACGTCTCCTGCTGGGGCTCCTCTCTTCTTCGTCCCAAAGAAGACTAAGGATCTGTGTCCTTGTGTTGACTTTCGTGAACTCAACAGAACAACGATTAAGGATCGATATCCACTGCCTTTAATCAGAGATATATTGGATGCCATTCAAGGAGCCAAGATGTTTATCAAATTAGACTTACGGGTTGCCTATCATTTCCTTCGGACAAGGATGGAGATGAGTGGAAGACAGCTTTTCGTACCCCTTTTGGGCACTATGAGTACCGTGTTATGCCCTTTGGACTGACCAACGCCCTTTCTGTTTTTCAACGATTTATGGATTCAGTGTTCTCTGATGTACTCAACCAATATGTAGTCATTTATTTGGATGATATCTTGATATATTCCCATGATCCTTAGCAACATATAGATCAGGTCCAGCAAGTCCTGGAAAGACTCAAGAAAAAACAATTGTTTTGTAAACCTGAGAAGTGTGAGTTCCATAAATCTGAAGTAAAGTATTTGGGGTTCTGTAGTAATCAACATGGAATATCCATGGATCCTGACAATGTCAGTGCCATATTAGATTGGCCTTCTCCAACGTCCATTAAGGAACCACAATGTTTCCTTGGTTTATCAAACTTTTATTGTCAGTTCATTCAGAACTTTGCCCACCTACAAAGTTTCATAACACAAACAATTAAGAAAGAGAACCTGAAGAAGGGTTTTGTTTGGACCAAGGATGCTGAACGCGCGTTTCAAGAATTGAAGACCGCCTTTACCCAAGCACCCGTGTTGCGTCATCCTGACAATACCAAGACATTTATCGTTGTGACTGATGCCTCAGACAGAGCTATTGGGGCAGTTCTGCTGCAGAAACAAGACAACGATGGATTGGAACAACCTATCTTTTATCTGTTTCATATCCTATTAGAGGCTGAACTCAATTATTCTGTACTGGAACGAGAACTACTCGCTCTCACAGTAGATTGTAAAGAATGGAGGCATTTCTTGATGGGTTTCAGAGAGCCTTTTAAAGCCAGGACTGATCATCGTAATCTCCAATGTCTTTGGAGTTTTCAGTGTCGCAATAGTCGTCAGGCTCGATGGGCTTTCTTCTTTAGCCAGTACGATTTCGTGATCACGTACATACCTGGTTCCCAGAATTCAGTGGCAGATGCCTTATCCCGCAGATATCCTGACATAGCCCAGAACTCCTCTCCACATCTTAATGAGTATAGCAGAATCATCGGAGCTACTCAATCTTTTCAAGAATGCGTTCAATCCGAGTACCAGTTTCTGTCTGCTTCAGAATGGGATGGAGTGACTCCTTTTTTGCAGAAGAAGGACAACTACTTCTATCATCAACATGCTCTTTTCCTACCTACCAAGAAAGTGCAGACAGAAGCTCTACAAATGTGCCATGATTCTCCTATAGCTGGTCACCGAGGTATCAGGAAGCCCCAGGAGCTGCTTCAGCGATCTTTTTGGTGGCCTTCGCTTAAGACAGACACTGAAACCTATGTGTCAGCATGCCCAGTCTGTGCTCAGACTAAGACACCCTGAACTAAAGTGGCAGGTTTATTAAGACCTTTAATGGTTCCTCCTGCTCCTTGGTGTATTCTATCCACGGATTTCATATGCTCTCTACCTACCTCCTCTGGTAATCATGGTGACCGTAGATTCATTCACCAAAAGGGCGCATTTTTCTGTGGGATATTTTTCTCTTCCATGGTCTTCCACAAGAGGTCATTTCGGACAGAGAGCCTCAATATGTATCACTTTTCTGGAGAGCCTTTTGTTCCTTATTTAACATTGAGATTTCTTTATCATCTGGTTTCCATCCACAAACTAATGGGCAAACTGAAAGAGTGAATCAAGAACTTCAGCAGTATCTGAGACGTTACTGTAATGCCACACAAAGCTATTGGTCGGAGTATCTTGCTCTTGCCGAGTTCTCCCACAACAACACAATACATAGTGCGACCAAGACCACACCCTTTTATTGTACCTATGGATTTCATCTGAGGACTTTCACTACTGTTTCCCGAACATCCTCCTCTGGGCCTGCTGTCACTTCTTTTTCATGACAGATCCATCGAATCCAGGGCCTACTTCACACAACTCTCCTATCTTCAAAACAGGCAATGAAACAAAAGGCAGATCGTTATCGACAAGCTGCACCTTTGTTTCAAGTGGGCCACAAGGTATGGCTTTCTTCCAGATTTCTACTGTCCCAGTTTTCCACCAATAAGTCCAAGCCACAATTTATGGACCCTTTCGGATTTCGCAAGTCCTGTTTCCTGTAGTTGAGCGTCTCCACTTACCGCATACCTGGAGGGTTCATCCATTTTCTCATGTGTCCCAGTTAAAGCTCTTTGTTCCTGATCCATACCATCGCCAGTTCGAGCGTCCACCTCCTCTTTCTATTAATGGACAGCCTGAGTATGAAGTCCAGGAAATCTGTGATTCCAGAATTGTTCGACACAAACTACAGTTTTTGGTCCATTGGAAAGGATACCCTCTCAGTGACTGTTCTTGGGAGGATGCTTCCTCCGTCCATGCTCCCCGTTTGGTCTGCCTGTTTTTTGACAGTCATCCTGACAAACCTGGTGCCTCGGGGAGGGGACCTACTGTAACGCCTCGCTCAGACGCAGCGTCTCTTTCTGTCCTCGCGGATGGAACACGCTACCGATACTCGGAGTGCCGTTCCCCGTGATTTTTGACTACACATTCTGGGAAGCATATATTTCGCTCTTGGTCGCGCTACACTTACCTGTAGCCCTTTTTTCTTCTTTTTGTTGTTGGTGGTGGGTTTGTCTGGTCTTTTTTCCTGTCTCTGTCCATGTTGTGTCCATCTTGTCTTCTTCGTGTTTTTGTCCCAGCATGCTCTGTTTTTCTTTTATACTACTTTCTTTTTCCTATGCTGGTCTATGGGCTCTTCCCAATTCAAGATGATGTTCTTTTCTTTTCCTGTGATGTCACTTCCCTTTTCTCAGTATATAAATCAGTCGGTCTTGTTCATCCTTTCGTTGCAAACACTTCCTTCTGGTTGTGCTGTTCGCTTCTGTTCTTTGTTCCTGCTTTTTGCCTTGGGAGATTTTTGCCTGTTCTTTGTTCCTGCTTTTTGCCTTGGGTGATTTTTGCCTGTTCTTTGTTCCTACTTTTTGTCTTGGGAGATTTTGCCTATTTTTGTTTCCTGTTGTTTAGTCCAGTGTTTTCTTGTTTTTCTTCAGGAGTTCCTGTTTGAGGTTTTTTCCCCAGTGTTGGGGTTTTTTCCATCTGGGACTCCTTCTGGAAGGTACGGTCTGCTTTGGCGTAGCCTGTCAGGGCGACACCATGGCTACTAGAAGGGGTTGTCCTTATCTGGGAGTATCCAGAACCTGTAGAAGACTTGGTGTATTCACCAACCCGGTATCCAGAGGTGACAAGTCCAGCGCAGTACGTAACACACTGCTGATTTTCTGTATTCAGTCTAAAACATTTAGAGGATTGTGGATTAAATGCAAAAAGAAGGTTATTTTATTTTTTTCAGGTATTAGTCAGGCAGCTCTGTTGCAGTGCTGTATATTTTGTCAGTATCCTTGGGGTTGTCGGATCAATCACTTGTCTAAAGTGCCAAAAGACTCTCAATAATATTGTATGGTCTCTATTGTGAATGTACACTTGAGTGTTATTCATGCTTGTTACTTATGTGTCCTTATGCACCATGATGTTTCCACTATTCATTGTTTACCTGCCTTATCTTACCAATGGTTGTTCTTTAGTGAGTGCCTTATGTTTACCAAGGTTTGTTTTATGAAGCACCAATGACTCATGCTCTGAACATGCTTGCAGCTGGATTGTTTCCCTGGTACTAGGCAACTGTCATTCCCCTGAGGTTTTGACTTGTGCTAATAACTGTTATGCAGTTTGGCTATGAATAGCCAAGTCACACACATGACTGTGCTTGGCTTCTTCCTGTTCTGGGACTCGGCGATCATTCAGCACTTGTGGAGCCGACTTGTTTCTCCGGCTCTCTTTGTTCGGTGTGGATGTCCTTCCTCAAGTGGCTCCTGGCAGTAGCATCTGACTGACAGAAAGCCTCTGTGACGTCTGCTGTTCAGCTAAGTTGAGCATTCCACCTGGGGGTTTGTTTGTGTGATTTACCTTGCTTTAAAAAACCTCGGAGCATGGTGCTTGAGTCTGTATTGAACATCTTGGTCTCGAACTGCCTAACACACTTTGATAGGACTTTCATTAGGACTTTATTTGTTTTATGCAACAGAATGTATACAAGTGGTTGGAGCCACAGATATAGTAGATTGCCTTTTCATTTCATTTTCTTGTTTATAAGTATCCCATATTTGGTATGACATTACTCCTCTTAACACCTGTGAGTGTTTGACTTATGTGCTGTTAAAATCATTGTTTATAATTTATCCTTATTTGGTGAAACATTACTCCTAGTAACACCAGTGAGCGTTTGACATTATGTTCCGTTACGTTAATGAGCATTTGTTGGGAATGATGATAAAATGCCCCTGAGAGTGCAGACCATCACTAAAGACTTGGATGCAAACAACACAGATTATCCCAGAGATGTTGTTCCTTAAAAATTCATATAATCGGCCCTTCACATTATACTAGAAGTGAAGAGAGTGAAATATGTGTTATTGTGAGTGACAGGTGATTTTATTTCTCATAGAATACTGTGATGTATCATGTTTTCCCTGTAGTTTATGGCCTCACTAATCTAGCTGCTCTATATATATCCACTCTAGGGAAACACTCTCAAGAACAACACTGTCGAACTCCTGCATTCCTGCAGATCCAGCTGCCCGGCTGGACCTGGTGGCAAAGAGTATCGGTGTTTCTTTTTCTCTCTTCCAAATCCCCTTCCTTTTAAGGGGCAGCTGCTGGGACTACTATGCCATATCAGCAGTGCCGAGAGGTGCCCCAGGAGGTCGGGTGGCACTCATCACCCCTGGAGAGATGCTGCTTTTCAGGTGAGTGGCTGAGCCATAACGGCATGTGTCTGTTTGCAATCCTTTCCCTAAAAATCTGCAAGATGCTTTTTTCTTAGGAGGGGAAGATGCTCTAGGCAGAACAAGGCAACTGTCTTCTTTCTGCTCCATACCTCTTTCTTTCCTGGGCATGCAATGGTGACCATTATGTTTGGACATAGTGCATGTGTTGTCACAGTAGCTATTTTGTCTTTGTTCTCTCTGCTCCTTCTTTGCTAGCCATAGTAGGATCACCATTTTTTGGAGCCAGGTAAAAGTGTAAGTATTTGTTTGCCATTTTGTCATTGTCATCTATGCCATTTTCATCTGTTACCATGTAGTGGATGAGCTAGGTTCCACCATTTTGTGCAGCCATTGTGAGCTTCCACTTCTTTATTCAATTTGTAAAATTTTCCTAGGACCAATGATAGAAGAGGCCTATGACATTTATACTTATTTTTTCCTTTCTTCCAGATATATTTGTTGATGTTTGTGGCTACGTACAGTACAATGTTGTTGCTTGTATGATTTTGTTTTATTTTTTTGCCTGATTCCCATAAAGTCTCCTTGGGCCTGGGTGAGGCATCAGAAATTACTGGCTGCATTTCTTTCAATTTTTACCTGCCTCCTCTTTTCTCCCATACAGTCCCCATGGGCCCTGTTGGGGGATCAGCAATTATTCAATATATTTATTATATCTTTTCCCTGCACCCCTGCCTCCTATAGGCATCCCATGGCCTTGGAGGGCCACAAACTACCCTTTTCTGTGTAATGTTGTCATGTGAAAAAATAGCATTTGCATATTTTGACTACACTATTGTTCAACATTTTGGTTGATGACCATGATGATGATGACTTCTCTTGTGTGGCTAGATTCTTCTTATTGCTCACGTTTCAGTGAATTGTTTTGCTCCTTTGCTTGCAGGTGCTGCAGAAGACATAACACATGGTACTGATAAGTAGACATGTCTGTGAAGGAATCAACTCAGCTGATAGTGACACCTGAGTCCTTTACTGCTAAGTGCTTCTGCTCCTAGTGTTAAGTGGTAATTGATAGTGCTAAAAGGATGGCCCCAATAAAGAGGTTCCTGTGAAGAAAATGGCCAGTAGAAAGGAGACTAATCCAGTTGCCATCAATGACATCAATTGGGGATACCAGAGTGCCTTATACATATGTTACTGCCCTTCAAGATTATGACATGAGAAGTTAGCAAGGAAGACAGTGCCATGAGCCAAGCAATCCTATTGTTGCATCCGCTACAGGAGTTGAAAAACAAATGTCCACCAGTGTTAATGAAGAACCTTATTTGGTGGATAGCATAACCCTTCACTCGAACACCAATCAAATGCTGCAAAAAAAGATTATGTCCTCCAAAGACTTCATCTGTGCTACTTTATAAATAATACAAAGAAGCACTGGACACTTTCATTCCTTTTACTGAAACAGAAGACTTGGATCATCAGTAAAGCGACTAATCTAGAAAGGGAAGAACAGCAATTTTGAGGGAGGGCAGATGATCTGAAATGAGCCTTCAACTTCCACACAGGGCAGTTTTGTTGGCTTGCAGTCTCAGCAGCCAGCTACTCCAAAACCCACAGCAACAACTGCTTCAGGTTCACAGTCATCCTCTGCAATGGGTTGGTTTCATTCAACAGGATTTACTTTGAGTGCAGAAACACAGGCACAGCAAGCGATAGTACCAATGACAAATCAGAAGATTATCTAAGACTATCTGGATGACCAAACACATGTGTACCTGGATCAAGACCCATTTTTACAACAATCTGGGCTTTAACCCATATCAGGTTGATAGACATTTCAAAGAGTTTCACAGGAGTGGAAGAGAACTCTTAATGTTCTTTGTGGTGGATCACATTCCACCCAATAGCAAGGGTGGTGATAGAATGTTACAACTGCATAATTTAGACACATGATTAGTTCTGGAATTTGGCTCTTTAACACCAGTGGATCTTAATTCTGATGAGAAACTGTCTGTGCATTTGAGCTAATTATGGACTTTTACTGTAATTTTATCTTGTGTTAGCATCTTGAGAGTCTATGTTTTGAACAAGTGTTCATAATGTGTTTCTACCAGATACATCTGAGACAGGGACCTGATCATTATGTATCAAGGTAAACAGGATGATTAAGATCATGAGGAAGGACTTCAGCTGTATGGTTGTATAGTTTGCATTCATTTGAGACCCAATTCTGATTTTTCATCAACTGGAACAAATAGGGGAGGGATGTGATCTCAGTCGACTAAGATATGAATATCAGAGAGGACTGTTGCTCCAGGTTTAATCTTCCAGTTGGAAGGATAATGAGGTATTAGGGCATTTAGACAGTATATATTTATGCAATAGATAATATAATGTGTAAGGGAGTTAGGAAAGTATCTACTCAGACAATATTCAATATAGAGCTAGCTATTGCACTCTCTTTATGGATTAACTCAATATCGGCTGATTTGATTGTTTTATGAATGTTTTGTATACTTGGACAGTGTTGACGTTCCTGTTCAGATGTGAATAATACATGTTTGAAAAATGATATACAACCTTGCCCTTTTTGCTTAGGTTGATGACATTAGGTTACAACAGAGTTGAAAACTTTGAATTAAAAGACAATATTTTTTAGGATTATATTTGTGCCTATTTTTTCTGAACTTTGAGTGTGTGCCTACACAGCAAAACATCACATAGCTCACCCTAACTTACATAAGAACTTTATGATGATGCAGATGGATATGTGCTGTTGAAGGTTCTTCTGAACATGTTATGTGGCCTCCTGTTGATCACTATGAATTTACAAATGTCAGATCTCTTTTTAAAATTTCTTCCCTGGAAGAAAATACACCTGGAGAACAGCCAACTGGGGCATGTGCATACATGTTTTCAGTTTTTTTTTTAGAAAATGATAATTGAACTGAGGATGTATTGGGAAACTATCGATGATGAATCAGTAAACATTTCAAGATGGCATTCACATAGCAGGTTATTGTGAAAGCATTTACATTTGATCGCTTTGACAATTTGTTGAATAGGTTACAGGAAGAACACTACTCATGAGATTAGCCCATGGGGGCATGCCTATGGAACTATTTACATTACATGTTTTCTATTTTTCTTTATTAATGATGCTTGAATTCAAGCTGTATTGGGAAAATGTTGTTTTCTCCCATGAGCTGTTAAACATTGGAAAAGGTACTTGTATACCAGAAAATTGGGAATATACCCACTGATATTGATTAAATGAATTTCAAAAGTAATGACATATAACTGACTCATAACACACATGGTTGGTCCAAAGAAGATGATATTTATAAAAAATTGTAATTGCATTCCCTGATTTTAATTTCACGTACAAATTGTCACATTATGGTTAAGATGTTTTTTTTAAAAACATTTTTTTATTGTTATAGCACATATCACACTAATGAGCATGTAAAAAGACTATTTCAGAGGAATAGGAAGTGGTCAAAAATATGAAAAAATTGTAAAATGGATATAAATATGGTAACATGACTGTAACATCTATCCCATGAGCAAGGGGGGGGGGGGGCGAAATGCAATGGGAGTGTTGTTCTGTGTCAATTCACCCACAAAAGGCAAAGTGAATGAAAATTTGGTGCTGGTCAGTGAGGGCGACTCCATTATTTGCTGGCAACTTGAAAGTTTTCAAAGCAGTGAAGCAGCGTGGCTCTGCCACTTGAGTTCCTGCACCACTGTACCGAAGAGTGCTGCAGCGCCCGCAAGAGAGGACCAGAGGAGTAACATAAGGGGGGTCATTTTGAGTTTGGCGGGCGCAAAAGCCAGCCCGCTAAACTCCCGCGGTCATGTTGCCGCCAGTGAGGCGCTTTCCCGTGGGCCCCATTACAAGCTCCCTGCTGGGTCAGCGGGCGGAAACAATGTTTCCATCTGCCAGCCCATCGAGGAGCAGCTCACAACATTGACGCCGGCTCATAATGGAGCCGGCTGCAATGATGAGGTGCATAGGGTGCAACAGCACTACTCCCGCCTTTCACTATCTGCATAGCACTGGGCTATCCATGGGGGCCCCAGCCCTGCCCAAAGTGCATGGGCAGTGCTGGGGCCCCCAGCGCCCTGTTTCTGCCAGCTTTTACATGGCCGTGCTATACCATGCAAAAGCTGTCGGAGAGGGGGGTTGTAATCCCCAGGGTGGCGCTGCATGCAGCACTGCCTTGATAGATTAGGACTGCCTTCACCACCAGCCCCTCCTGTGGAGGGAAACTGGTGGTGTCAGAAGTCCGACCATGGCGCTTTCACCACAGTCATAATGTGGCAGTCTAACTGCCACCAAAACGGTGGGACTACCCCTTTGGCAGCAGTCAGACCACCACCGTGGCCCTTGCGGTCTAAAGTCATAATGAGGCCCAAAGCATGGGCGCAGGCTGCCACCAACAAGAGGAGACTGCAGAAATAACATCACCTAATCCAAAACCGAACAGCATGAATGCAATGGTCAGCCACCAGAGGGTAGCCGACACCATGGAGAAGCTTTGTAGGTAAGGAGACGGGGTATATCTCTGTGGACATATGTAGAACTGGTGGATGGGGTCCGTTGAAAAACATGATTGAAATATTAAGTAATGAGAGTCTAAAAGTGATCATTACTAAATGGATCGACCAGTAGTGCATGAAAGTATACATGCATGTGGAGAGACTAGCAAAATGGAGGTTAGAGAAGCAAGGCATAATGCAGTGGTGGGTACACTGTTTTATGAACTGATAGAAGTTCCCAAAAGGGGAAAGGGGCATATACACACAAAAAGAGGGTGCCAAACAGGTATAAGAAGCAAAAAGAGAATTTGATAAAAATTGTCACAGAAAGAAATCAACAAATGTTAGGAAATTTTGAAGAAATACATTGAGGTTCAGAGAGTACCTCAGGGGCTACAGATTTCAGTAATGCCCAATCACAAACATGCAAGTGGCAAATCTCTCCAGGGATTGGGGAAATGTATCTAAAACTCATCTTTAGGACTGATTGTTATTTTTAATAAAACAAACAGAAATATCATTATAATTCATACAACAACTAAAAGAACTAGAAAAAGAGGAGAACATTTTGAATTATGAGAAGATCCGAACAAGTTCGAAGCGGAATTAATTAATAAAATTAAAAAAAATGAAGAGGATGTTAACCAAAGAAAACAAATCAAATTTCAAAGAGACGAAGAGGGGCAAATATTCACATTTGCCAAGAGATTCAATACCTTAGACAAAAAGAAGAGCTAAACATAGCTACAACTGATGTGTCAAGCAATGAATCTTCCCTCACAGATAGAGATGTGAGCGAATGTGAAGGAAGCTCACACACAGCCCCAAAAGAAAAAAAGTTAACATTTTTAAAGAAGATGTGCCTTGCCCTGCACCAAAAAACAATGGGAAAAAGACAAGAAAACAGCAAAAGCCAGAGGAAAAGGACAGGGTCATGGCAGAAGAGGAAAACAAGTGGGGGATGGGGACAAGAGAGGAAAAAGAAATGGGAAGACCAGGAGTCCGGATGAGAGGGAATTCAAAACATAGCAAACAATAAAAAACAATAAATAAAGAAAATCAAGAACTAAATGTGACTAACCTCTCCAAGAGAACAATGACAAATGTGGAAATCCCACTTCTCAAAAAAGGACTCAATTTTTGTCCATTAGCACACATTGTCATCACACAAACAAGGACTGATGTGTATAAATATATATAGAAGTTCAAGCTGGATTTTTTTTTGTAGAGGTGAAATAAAAACTTGACATTAAAATCTACAAGCAAAACTTACCATAGATCTAACCATAAAAAAAAGACCCGGACTCATCCCTTTAATCTACTTAGATGAGACAAAAGAGAGCCAAGATACATCAGACTTGGATGAGCAAGTCACTCCCCTAGGAGATGTTATAAGTGGCAAGAAAGTGAAGTTATACATTTACCCAAATTTACCTCCTGAGAACATAATTGACTTATCTTATGAGGCTGTCGTACATGATTTATACAGTCTACAAAAGAATCAAAAAAGAGATCATCTATCAATAGAGAAAGGAGAAGCATTACTAATCTTAAAACAAGATGAAACTATTAAAATCAAACCTGCAGACAAGGGTGGTAATGTTATCATCCTCAACAAAAACAATTATATCAAAGGAACAAATTGTCAAAAATGCTATATGAAATTGACAAGCAATCCCACATTGCAATACAAAGAAGAGTTGCAAACAACACTAGTAAGATGGGTGGAATCATATTTACTTGACCTAGATGAACTGAAATACATGACAATAGAGAACCCAGTCACACCAACAATATGCTTCCTACCCAAGGCCCATGAAAATCCTCCAGACAGACCCATAATCTTCACAAAGGATCATTATTGGAACCAGCATCAAACTACATTGATTTATTTCTTGTGCCCTTCGTTAGACATCTCAGTTCAGATATATACAAGGCACAGAAAATCTACTACAGCATTTACAAGAAATACCATGGCAGTTAACATACAAACTAATCACTATGGATGTAGCATAACTTTACATGCTTATAGCAAAAGAAACTGGAATAAGGGCTTGTGATCATTCCTTTAAAAAAAGAAATATACATTTCTATAATCGCAACCAAATGTTATTGAAAATGATCAGGATGTGCTTAATCAACAACACAAAGGTCTATAAACAAACTAGAGGAACTACATTGGGATTTTGTTTCTCTCCAAGCTATGCAAATTTAACAATGGTCTAGTGGAACAACACATTCCATGAGAACCAGAAAATGACAAATATATGAACAAAATGTTCATGAGGCTGTGCTTTATAGACAACCTGTTTATTAACTGGTATGGCAGTATGGAAGGAATTGGAAAATACTATACTATTCCCAACACCAGTACAGATAATCTCAAATTTGCCTATGAAATAAGCAACACCAGGATAACATTCTTAGACACAGAGATCTACATTGATAGAAACATGATCCAAACAACCCTACAGAAAAAAATAACTGCCACAAATGCAGTCCTACATGCTGATAGTTACCATCCAATTGAGTTTGAAATGGAGTCTCCCCTATGGGGAATTTCTAAGAATAAAGAGAAACTGTTCCCATGAAAAGGAGTTCACCATTGACACACCACCAAGACATCACTATGGCAAATAATCAGAAGTGGAAGATCAAGTAAAACATCACATGTAAAAGCAAATATGTGATTTATATAATAGAATGGCCTTGTGGATTAAAATACATTGCAAGTAAAATCTGTGAAGTTAGAAAGCAAATCGTGGAGCATGCGCGAGCCACCACAAACGAAGACAGAAGCAATGCAGTGGTTAAGCACATGGTACAAAATCATCAAAGTGACTGGACTCAATTAAAATTCTTTTGAAGAGATCAAATAGAAAAATCTGAACAAGGGAGGGAGGAGATGAATTGCACTCTGAGACAAAAGGAATCACAGTACATCATGGTATTGTGTATAAAACCCCAAATGGGCTAAATCAAAATAAGGAATTGCACATCCACCTTTAGTCATGCAACAAGAGAACCAAGAAGAGCAACAAGGTTTCTTGCAATGAGAGAAATCACTAATGAAAAATGCAATGATGAACTAGGGGTCTTACCATGGAGTAAAACAACAATCATCAGAGGCACTGTAAATCAGCGAAGAAATTCTGACCAAATACCAACATGTCCAAATTAACAAATATTTTCAGAAAATAGAATATCAGCACACACCCATTAGAAGGGACTTTATTAAAAAATAAAGATTTAGTGGTCATAGAGGATCACAACCCACCACAGGGTAAACTCACCACATGAAGTGCACTGCTAAGGATGTGAACAATTAATCAAAGGATGGTGAAATTCCACAAAGAGTGTGAGAGCATGCATCAAGATTTGTTACAGTATTTGAGGAGCATTATAAAATTAAAATACGCCACATACAGACAAAAGTAACCCGTAAACATTGTACTGATCTTGGTATAGTAGACCTGCTGGAGATCTCCAAAAATAAAGAAAACTTAACTGATCAGTAGTGAGCCATCACGCGCTCCATCAGAACTACCAAGACCATCATACATAGTGCGGGCCAGTCAGCAAAAAAAAAACGTTAAGAGCAGTTTCAAAACCTATACATCACTACAAGTTGACAAATCTTAAAAGTTAGGTTTCACTATGAATTGACACATTTCTGGTTCAAATTCAATTGAAAATGATCAAATGAAGTTCAAAATTAATGACATATGATTGACTCATAGCAAGCATGGTTGATTTAAAGAACATAACATGTATACAAAATTTTAATTGCATTAGTCTGATTTTAATTGCACAGTCACATAGGAATTTGCACATTATGATTATGATGTATTTTTGACTCTGTTTTTGAATTGTTATGTCACATATCTAATGAACAAATAAAAAGACTAAAATTCCCAGCAATAGCAAGTGGTTAAAAACATGAAACAAATTGTGAAACGGATATAAACATGG
The DNA here is from genome assembly GCF_031143425.1 of Pleurodeles waltl. Taxonomy (NCBI): domain Eukaryota; kingdom Metazoa; phylum Chordata; class Amphibia; order Caudata; family Salamandridae; genus Pleurodeles; species Pleurodeles waltl. Next base: position 573,691,483 of record NC_090438.1, read on the forward strand.
TAATAAGATTGTAACGTCTATACCACAGCAAAGTCCAGGAGGACCGGAATGGTTTGTGTTTTCTGTGTCATTCCACCAACAAAAGAGAAAATAAATGAAAATGTGGTCCTGATCTGTGAGTGCAACTTCATGGTTTGCTGGCAACAGGAATGTTTTCAAAGGACTGGAGTGGAGAGGTCCTGCCTCTTGAGTTTCCGCGCCACTGTACCGAAAAGTGAGCTGTAGCACCTGAAAGAGTGGACCACAGGAATAATATATATAGATATAGATAGATATATTTTCACTTTAAAAAAAACAAAGGTTACTGGAACGTTATAGTTAGGCTCCAATTTTAAATGTACAAAACAATAGAAATTCACCTGGTATAATTAGAGTTATCTCAAGTAACTATAACTTGCACCCTAGGGTAACTGTAACTTGCACAGTTTTTCCATCAAAATTATTTCTGCAAATATTAGATTGATATTATCAGTGATGTTATCAAAGATGTCATGAGTGCAATAATTTGTAGGGTAATAAGCAGGGCACGCTCTCAGCCCTGGGGACCACATACTGTGAGGCCTGGCCGTTGTTTTGTGAGGAGGGCCACGAGGCAAATGCATTAAAAAACATTTTTTTTATCCATGGGGGGTCCCTCTGGTACCCCTCTTCCAGAGCTAAGGGGTCAGGGTGTCCCTACCATGGACACTTTTCTTTTTTCCAAATTTTTTAGTGGGGCTCGGCTAAAGCCGAGCCCCAAGATGGCTGTAAACACTTCTGGTTTGAAGTGCTGGCAGCCAATCAGATCTGTCTATTGCAGTGCTCTTAATCTTTGCGAAGTTGTCGCAGCCAGATGTATTTTCCCTCTAATATCTAATATCAAGACATTTTCTTGTCTCAACCTTTTAGTGCCTGCAGCCTGTATCCGGGGTCACATGACTAGGTATAGCCGGCAGTTGGCTTTTGTCAGTAAGATATAGGGGAAATAGGGAGTTGGCAGGATGGGCCATCTCTGGGTTACTGAGGTGGAGGAGCTGTCACCTACCACACTTGCACATCACAAAGACTCTGCCTGTGCACACCCAAAAAGGGTCCTTTGTGCCCCCAGCTGGGACTAGGAAAAGGAGGCTGGAAATTCTAGACACCTCTGGGGTGAAAACATCCTGTAAATAAGAATGACTGCTGTGCTGTTTTGCAAGATGGATTTCTACTCTGCTACCCTTCCGCCTAGGTGAGAAGTATTGGACCTTCATCTTGAACATGGACTACCAGAGTTACTACAAGATCTAGTGGGCTGGCCTCCTGATCAAAGCCTCAGGGACAGAAAAGGCTCCAATCACTTTGAGCTGAGCACCTCGTCTCTGCCTGTTGTGTGTCTTGCCCCTTAAGTGTTGCCACCTTAATCCTAGACCCTTGGAAGTGGGTCTTAAGGTGCTCTGCCATCCCAGCTTTGTCCTGTGAGCAGAATTGACACATGGCAACGTGCCTCCTTGCAGCTCCTGTTTGGAACCACTGCAGCATGACACATCCCCAACTCCAAACCTCACATCTTACCAGACCCACTGCTGCATGATGTATCCTCACTGTAGGCATTTACATCTTTGTACCTGGCCCGAACTTGTGACTTAGTTCCAGTCTGGCGCAACCAGATTACCTCAGTTGCTGCTTTGTGCTTCTAATCACTGTGTATACCAAAATCCTTAAAATTACAGATTTCCATTTCTACTGATTGTTGTCAGTTTGATCTTAAATGATTTATTACATTTTACTCTAGTTTATCTAAATTAGTGTGGGGTTTTTCTTGTTTTGTGTTTTTACTTTATTACTATTTGAAGTGTTGCATAAATACTTACCACATTTTCTATAAGTGAAGCCTAGATGCGTTTTGTCCAAGCTACCAGAGGGTTAAGCACACGTTAATTTGATGTTTGCTTGTGTTTCACCCTGACAGAAATTTTGGATGCTGATTGAGTAGGGTTTCACCGCCCCTCAACGAGTAACCCAGCTTCCGACAACAGTGCTTCATTATGGAGAAGCATTCTAGAAAGCGCAACCATGTGGCTTCCTCTTTTTCTTCTGAATTTTCTTGCTCTTTGCCCTCTGCTAAATGCCATTCAGAGAGCCAAGAGGAGCAGGTAAAATGACTAATATAGGGGACTTTGTTAGAACTGGTCCCAGTGAAGGAGGTGGAGAATGATAAACAGAGGTCTTGCTTTCCTGACTCCTCGAAAATGCAGGAGGAGGTGAAGGTTTATGAGGTGCATAAGGGGAAGTACATTATAAAGGACATGTTGTCGGAGTTGGTGGCTCAAGTAAAGGAGACTAGGCGATGTTAGGAAAATTAGGTCTAAGAAACATTTGCTTCCTGATTACTGCACCAATTTCAGAACGTTTCTGAACTGGATTTTCTGGTGCATCCCATTAAATGGGAATGGAGGGACCCTGATAAGTTCATGATACCCCACTTCATGGTCATGTTATAGCCTTTTAATTTTATACAGCAGAGTTTACCAGACATTATTCCATTTCACTCCTTTGTGGCCTGTCAAGTAGGCAGAAATCGTTGTCGGAGAAAGTGATGATCAAAGATGCTACAGACAAAAAGGTGCACTCTGTACTCCAGAAAATTTATTTATTTTTATCATTTGGCACTTTGAGCAAGAGTCTATGGTTGTTGTGTTTCCCAATCCATGATTCCTTACATCAAAAAATTGTTTTGTGCTGAGGAAGATTCTTAAGACTGTTCTTTGCTTTTGGAACACATTGACTGTCAAGAGAAGTGCATATTTCATATTGTTTTTTTACATAGTGATAGTCACAGCTTTGGCAGGTGTGGCCTGGCTAGCCGTCACACGTTATCAGGGGCTGAAATATTGGCACATACATACAGCAGGGAAGGCCTCAGTGTTGCGGTCACCTTTTCAGGGAACCCAGTTGTTCTGAATAACAGGAGAATCTCCATAAATTAATTAAGGAAAAGTAGCATTCCCCCTCATTGAAGCAACCTTTTCTAGAGAAGCAGGATGCAACAAAGTTCTCTTTTCACCAGCCCTCTCAACATCAGCAACAGTACCTGCAGGGAAGTTCTATGCAAAGAAAGACAGGAATAAGAAAGCCGACTCTCCAACAAAACCTTGGTCCTGACTATATGGCCACTCGTACCAGATTTGTTGTTGGCGGTAGGGTTGAGCAATTTCACAAGGCTTGGGAGACATCTACTTCCTATGAGTGGGTGATACACAACCTCAGAAGAATACAGGATAGAGTTTTTGACTCCCCCAGGGACTTAGAGGTGTGGCTGACTACTTGGCTAGCCAAGGATGTGAAACTCCAGGCCTTTTCTCAAAAAATAGAGTCTCTTCTGCACAAAGCTGCCATCTCAATGGCTCCCACTACAGAGAAAGGGAAGGAGAACTACTCAACTGTCTTTCTAGTAGAGAGATTGACGGGAAGGTTTCAGATACTTCTGTATCTGAAATCCCATAGCAAATTTATTCAAACTCTGCCTGTCAGGATGGAGACCTTGCAGTTAATGATTCCCGTGGTAGCGAGAGATCACTCCACATGCACTGTGGACTTACAGGATGCATAATATCACGTTTCAATTTACCTATATGATCAGAAGTTCCTGAGGTTCAGTGTGAATGAGGGACATTTTGGGTTCAGGATGCTGCCAGTTGGCCTGAAGATGGCCCTCAGTATGTTCATGGAGGAGGTGACTCCCTTAATTGCCTCGTTCCATCTCCATGGGATCAGAATATATCCATATCTGGAAGACTGACTACTTCACACACCTTCTCAAAGTCAGTTGCTTCAGGAGATGGCAACGGTCTGTTGGTCTATTAAGGAACACAGCTTCATTCTCAATGTGGGAAAGTGCAAGGTGATACTGTCAAGGGACTTGGTCTTTATAAAGGCCAGATTTCAGACAGACCTTAACAAGGTCTTCCGCCCAGATTCTCGGGGATTGACCTTGAGGCAAAGGTTCTTCAGATGTTCAACAGCCATTCTCTTTCAGTTCAACAGAGTCTGAATCTGCTAGGGCACATGGCAGCAGCAGTCTTCACTGTGCCTTCAGGGTGAATCTCCTGCCTTTTTGGAGTCATCTACATTCGCTTTGATGGCCAACTTCAGGAGACGTCGAGGTCCTCATGCCAGTGACTCCAGAGATGTGGAGGGGGCTGCAGTGGTGGATGCATCTGGTTTCTCTTTCTCAAAAGGAGTGTTTCTCCAGGAGGATCCTCCGAAGGTTCTAATGTAAGATGTCAACTCCTTTGGCTAGGGTCTACTCTGGATCAGCAATCAATTTAAGTGAATGGTCTCTTCAAGAGAGCAGCAGCTCCTCCAACTGGAGTGAACCCACAGCTGTGTACAGGCTGTCATGGATTTCCAGCAGCAGGGGTGCAATTGGCTGTCAGGACAGACAATATGGTTGCGCTTATCTGTTTAAATAATGAATATGATGGCTGTTCTGTAGTTTCAGTGTGCACAGAGTCATCTGGTTTCTCTTCTGGCTGTACAAATCAGGGGGTTGTGCAGTGTGGTGCAAGATTTTCTCAGCATGGTTATTCCATCCTCCCGGAAGATGGCCTTGACGAGGTCAGTTTTTCACCAAATCTGCTAACAATTTGGAATGCCATTCCTGGATCTGTTCACTTCCCACTACAATGCACAGCTTCCTGATTTTGCTCCAGAATGCCGCAGGACGAGGCTTTGGGGATGGATGCATTGACAATCCACCAGCTGTCTCCCTTTCTACATGTTTTCCTCCAGATCCTCTGATCCCCAAGTAATTGACAAGACTGTTAATCAACACATGGAAATGGCACTAGTGGTCCCATTTTGACCAAGACAGTTCATGTTTCCATTGATGAAGTCCCTAGTTGTTCAGGGTCCTTGCTTTATCCCACGCTCACCTCCCTTCTGAAAGTGTCCCATGTTCTCTCTACCTAAAAACTTTGTCAGTGTGGAAAATGAGAGATGCAGAGCCTGCCAATAGATTTAGCAGTTGATATCCAGCAGCCTAGAAGACTGTCCAATTTGAAGTCTTATGGTTGCCACTGGGATGGTTTTCAGAGATGGTGTGCTCTTTTGAATCTCTCCCCTTTTAAAATGTATTTGAACTTTGAATCATGCCCTGCATTTGCTTTGTGAGGAATTCGAAAAACATCTGTTTGTCCCCATTTTGAGGTTTGATTGGGCAAATTTTAGCGCCTTAATGGCCCCTGGGGGCAATCTTTCAGATTTTGAGGACCAGGTGGCTAAACTTTTAAAGATGTTTTCCATTTCCATGGTTTTTGTGTGGCCCTGTATCCTTTTGTGGGATTTGCCCTTAGTATTAAAAGCTCTGATTTCCCATCCTTTTGAACAACTAGAAACAGTGGATATTCCGTTTTTGACGATGAAAGTGGTGTTCGTTGCAGCCATCACGACGGTAAGATGGATTGGAGAGCTATGGGCTCTGTTGGTGAAGGATCCCCTTTTGTCTTCTTGTGAGGATGGTATTGTTCTGAGGCTAGATTCCTCTCTTGTCCTCAAAGTATTTCCTCAATTTCACGAAGAGCAAGAGATTGTCCTGCAAGCATTGTTGGAAAAAAATGATCTTCTGTGGTTTTCCAGTGTCATTTGTTGGATGTCAAGAGGCGCCTTTTGATTTATGTGGACAGATCAAATCCTTTTAGATGGTAAGATACCTGGTTTATGTGTCCTGGAATGTTTAACAAAAGGGATAAGACATTCACGTTATCCAACAGTCATTGGATTACCCAAGTGATCTCTTTGGCATACTCTTTGTCAGGGACACCAGAGGTAGTCCAAGGTCATTCTACCAGGGCAATAACATCTTCCTGTGAGGAAATTATTAATGTTTCCATTGCTGAAATTTGTCGGGCAGCTACTTGGGCTATGCCAAACACCTTTGTACATCATTACAGGTTACAGAATGTGATACATGACAGCACCGATTTTGGGGTGGGAGAGCTGCATTCAGTATTACCTTCATGGAAAGCTCAATCACTGTTGGGTGTTGAGGTCAATAGTCTATGTACTTTTGTGCATATATGTGTCTGACTGGTCTATGATGGCACGTCTGGGAGATGTTTTGGTATTCCTCAGTAGTAATGCTGGGAAAAGGGAGGACAGGTGGGATTGGAGATTAATGTCTAATTACTTACCAGAAATCTTCATTAATGCTGGCCCTATTGTCCTTGTTCCATTCATTAATCCCTTCCCCGCTCCTGGATGGACAGCTTTCATTTATGGAAGGTTTGGTAATTCAGGAACATTACTGGAAAAATGATGCCTTTAATGGTTTGAACCGTATTGGAGGAGCATGTACTTTGCTCATTCTTCTTGTACTTTTTTTCTGTCTTGCAAAGTGGATTCACTTCATTAGTGATGAATGGGATGAGGACAAAAGGACCAGGAGTTATGAAGATTATTGATAAGTAATTAGACATCAGAAACAAATGCAATGCCAATCTGGGAATAATGACTATGAAATGAGAAAAATTATGCATACCCAGGCTCATCCCTCTTCTGAACTTTCCATATATCCCTTAATCCATGGATCTGTACGAACTTGAGTAAGGCAGATCTGACCCTTTGCACCTAGGGCACTGCAGGATATGTGCATTTGACATTATAATCCAGTGTCTGATAGCTGATGATTTAATTATGCTGACATTAATTGCGCATAATTTTTTAATCATGATTGCAACACCTCTAGTAGATATTTGGTGAGACGTTCATAGAGCATGCTCAATCCCTGTTTTCAAGAGTGTACTTTGTTTACATGCCATGTGAGTCATGAGTTGGCTCACAATATTCAGTTCATTTTTAATTAATTTCTCCTGCACCAGCTGACGCTAATTAAAACCGTTTAGGAAGCTGATATTCCAAGTAAGTGCACATTTCACTTGATTAGCAGTAACATTCAACAAAGATGTCTGTAATGAATGCAAATATGCATTACAACACAAAGCCATGGCCAAGGTAACAACTAGTTTGTAAATGACCCGTACATATGCACCCTTTTTGGAGTGGAGATAGCGAGGCCAGCAAGGTGTGCCAGTACTCTGTTCCCCAGCCACCACCTTGCCCCTTTTTAACCTTATGTAAGACCAGTCACAGGATCCTAGAAAAATGTGCTACAGTCTAAAAAGACAGACACAGCATTGCAACTAAATTTGTTCAAAGAGGATTATATTTAACTTGTACTAGGTAAACCTTCCAGACACCTCTCACTCCTTCAGACACCTCCTTGCACAAATCCTATGCATATAGAAAACCAGATCCAGCAGTTGAGCTTTCTCCTACCTCACTCCTAAAGCCTGGAACAAAAAGCCACTACTTATAAGAGCCTCCTCCTCACTTCTTGAATTCCAGAAGAAGCTGAAGACCTGGCTATCTGAGAAGTCCCACTAAGCTCTAGGTGTGCCCAGACTCACAACTTGTCAGTGCCAGAACACCACCCATGGGTGATAATGCACTCTACAAATTTGTATAACATATAAAAGGGGCTCATATGTAGCTATGCACTGTGCTGCATCACCGTAGGCATGTGACAACTCAATTAAAAGGGTATTTGAGTGCTGAGTGAATGATGGAAAAAAGTCTAACTATAGTCTCTTCTCTTGTTTGTTGATAATGCGTGCACAGTTTTCATATGATTAGGCTCACAGAGGGAAGAAGGACAACGAGTACTGAAAGCAGGGTCCAAGTGTGATAATTCTCACCTTGCTATGACCTTTCCACGTAGCTATGCTGAAGTGAGTTACACCCCTCATGGAATGAGTTTTCTCTGCAAAACAGATGATGTTGAGCCATCTCTGCATGTTTCAAGTTCCTGTGCGACCCTCATTAGCTACTATCTGGCTAATTCACAAAGTCCTTTCATTGTGAGACACTTTTTCCACTTCAACCAAAGGCCCAAATTTGATGGGGGATGTTGGACATGACAACTTCACTTATCAACACACCTGGGCATCAAGTGCCCCCGGATAGTTCCCATGCCTAGGTGTTGTTTAGGTAGGTCGGTAATGCCCCGCTCCATGGACGTCTCCATTTTGCTGATGAGGAATTATTAACACTTTGTTCTTGAAAAAGATATGGCGTTAAATTATTCCCATCCATGGTCCATATCAAATGCTTATTCCAAGACTAACACTATCTTCATCAAGATACAGAGTTACAAGACACCTAAGTGCTATCACTGCTCCTCTCTCATCCAGCATCAAATTCAGCATCAGATGCTGCTTATATGGGCACAGTGATTGCATACAAGTAGAATGCTGAAATATATTGATAGTAAATGTTTTTTACAAGCCCAAATTTAGTGACTTTTTAACTTTGGTTTCACTATTTTTTGTAATATGGCAATGATTACGAATTTTATATTTTAATGATGTGACTGCAAGTGCCTGTTTGCAACCACTATTCGGTCACTACCTGCTGCACTGCACCATTGTACTATTGTGTTTAACTACTTTACCCCCACAGGACCCCTTCCCCTTAGTGAATGGTAGTGAAAATGGTTTTTCAGAGCAGGCTGTGGTCCCACAGATCACTGCCTACTCTGAAAAAATGAAAAGATAACTTCATTTTTATTTTTGAAATGCAGCCCATTTTCCTTTAAGGAAAAAGGGCTGCATTTTTTTTAAAAACTGCTTTATTTAAAAACCAGTCACAGACATGGTGGTCAGCTGACCCCCAGAAGGCCACCATCCCTATGAGTGTAGCCATTCCCAAATGGATCGTAATTTGCGTAGTGCCTCATAAATATTAATGAGGGAGGTCCTTTGCAACCCATTTGGAAATTGCTAACAGTGTCTCAGACACTGTTGTACAGTACAGATTGTGACTCGCAAAAAAAATGCAAATTGTGAGTCGCAATCTGTAATGGTCATACATCGGGCCCTTAGTTCTTTCTGACACTTGAAAATGTGCTTTGACGACCCGCACACGTTGCACATAAGCTAGTTGAGTGTTTTTTGTTTTTTTTTGTGGTTGGTGATTTCATCCATTTCATAGTGAACTTGAAAAACACTAAATGCTGAATTCATTTTAAATCACTGTTAAAAAACTTCGAAGGAGGCATGCGTTTTAACAACAACATAGTGTTGGCTTTCTAGTACATATAGCTTGCTGCTATGTATACAAAACCGCATAACTATCTGTGAATAATTCAAAATACAATTTATGGCATTTTGTTCAAGCGCTATAGGAAAGTAGAGCTGGCTACCTGGGGGGTTTGAAGGGCAACTTAGAAAAAGAGTGGCTTAGTAAATGACATGAAACCCAACTGTTCACATATGGTGCTTTGTAAAGGAAGTGTGTTCTGTATTTCAGATGTGGCACTGGCATATGTGCATAAACATATAATGTTATTGTCACTATGGCAAGTTTTCAAATTTTAATAAGCTTGTAAATGCATGAATAAATTTACATATTAGTGGCCAAATTAGAAAACAGTTTCTGCTAGAAGCACTGATTAAAGGCCTATCTTTGGCGGGAGGAACTGAAAAACAATAGCCATTGGCCTAGGCATTTAGCATTCACACTGATGGTGACACTTTCGGTCACCAGGTTAAATTATGATATTGCTCATTTAGCTATGCACAGATCCGACCATTTCACATCTGAACTGATGGCCAGATGTCAGTGTCCTGCATCACTGAGCTAATGTTGATTTGTCTCATAAGCTCTTTTGCCAAAAGGTTTTCCTCGATGCAAGTGCAAAAAGGATTTATGAATGCTTTATCGGATCCTATAATTTTTCTGTCCACAAGCTTTGGGGAACACTACACATGAGAGAACACTAGATTGGGACTTGGTGCACAATTGTCACTCGCAAGTGAATTTGGAATGTTGTTGCTGTATTCAGAGATTGAGTTCTCCAGATTGTACAACATTGAATGGCATCCGAGTTAGCAATTTTGGGTTCTGTGTGTTTGAGTTAATTAATGCACACCATTGCCTACTACTACCCCGGGGAGCACAAGTCACAAAGGTATTTGCGTATTGAGGTGCACAACTACCTCCGTTTACGACTGTAAGCCCACCATCCCTGTTCATAAAATGCGAATTTACAGTCATGAATGGACAGACTCTCATAAAAATTTTATACCAGTTAGTTTATGTGAAAGCAAATTTGTTTATGGATTCTTGGCAGGTATGCCTGTCCAAAAAGCTGGACACATCCAAACCTGCTATTTTTGCAGCATTTACGGAGCAGAAGTAGGTCACTAAACACGGTAAGAACGAGCAGAGCACCCTAGGTTGAGGGTAGGCCCAGGATTTTGTTCCAAAACCATTTGAGAACTATATTTATGTATCTGCAAATATATTACGGTTTCTTAATTGCATGAGTAAATACTTACCCATTTAAGAACCTATGGAAATTACAACTGCAGCTTTCAGAAGTGTCTCTGATTATTTTTTGAGAATTCCAAAAAAGCTTTTTTCCCCAAATTCAGGCTTAGGCCACAGGGAGTCGATTTCAATTGTTTTTCTGAACTGGAAGCAGAGCTATCAAACAGGTTGCACTCAGTCATTTAAATCATTATGGGTCAGATGTATGACTCGCAATTAGGAACGGGCATTCCAGGGGCGCCCCTTCCCAATTGTCACTTACAGACCCTTGTATGATTGTTTTGTGACCAAGGATGCGCTGGCAAAACAATCGCAGTTAACACCAATTTCAAATTGATGCAAAACCATTTGCAAATGGGACAGGGGCCCCACGGGACTCCTTGCCCTTTGTGAATGCTAGGGAAAATATTTTTTCAGAGCAGGCTGAAAAAAGGAAAAGAAAACTTTTCATTTTTATTTTTGAAATGCATCCTGTTTTTCATTAAGGAAAACAGGCTATATTTCAAAACAAAAAACTGCTTTATTGAAAAAGCAGTCACAGCCATGGTGGTCTGCTGACCCAAGCAGGCCACCATCCCTGTGAGTGCCGCCATTCCCAAATGGGACACAAATTTGCTACCTTCCTCATGGATATTAATGAGGCAGATCTCTTGAGACCCATTTGGGAATCGCAAACAGTGTGGTTAACATTGTGGTACATTTTGTTTCGCGACTCACAATTTGTGTTTCGCAAACAAATCGCAATTTGCAAGTCACAGAAAAGATCGCACATCGTACATATGTTATTTGAGAAACCATAGTCATCTATCAACCCTCATGCACTTTACTCATGATTTTAGGTCATACTCCAAGAACCCAAGTGTCTACACATGTTCTTCGACTGACCAGCAGAAAACACAACAGTGTGTGAGGAGAGTAAGATGTTACATTTGTGCATAAGTGCCACTCAGATATTACAAATTACATTTTTCTGAGATAATGAAAATATTTAGGGCTATGCTTGGACCTCTGTTGTACTCCCTGGTCGCTGTGTTTCTTAACTCTTCGATCACATACAATGGATAAACAAGTGTGTGTAAATTTAGACGCCCCCATTAATGAATAAGAGAAGATAATATAAAGTGGCTAAAACCTAGCAAATTCTGTCACGTATCCACTAAACCAGAGCCAAGAAATGAAACATTTCCAGTAAATGGGAGGAAAGATAAATATTGTAAATGAATGGAATATGTCCACGCTCAATAGGATCATTGTTAAGCCCCTATGGACTCCTATAAAATAAAGTGAAGCAATGAACGAAGTGCAGGTGAAAAGTGATCATTTAAGAGCCATGAGAAACACAGACAACGAGGATCTAAAGGTATTTCAAACTAGGGCATTAGACACCTTTCAAGCTATTCTTCTCTCTTGAATACCTTTTAAATGAAAAGGGTTTGCACTGATAAATTACGTTGACTTACCTTTATCAGGGCTTGCTGTCACTCAGAATGGATACATTTTTTAAATAATTGGATGGACGTAATAAATCAGCACACCAGAAAGATCTTCATCAACGGTTTCCAACAGGGTAATGTTTTTGTTTTAATCGGCTTGTGTGATTGATTTTTTCAAGTATTGTAGTTTTCCATTTTGAACATTCATGTTATTTTCTTTCTAATTTATAAGTGGGGTCTTAGTGATAATATTGTTTTTCTCAATTGTATAAGGGATTTTTTTTTAACAGAGGAATCTTTTATTACTGGGGAGATCTTATTGGCATTGTGATGTTAGACCCGGAGTCTCCAACATGTAGCAGGGGAAGGGAGCTAATGGTACCTGGTCCATTCCTAGTATGTGGCTGGCCGACTGAGAGCTCACCCCAATGATTTATACTTGATTTATATTTTGGACTGTGGTCTGACAGTGAATCAAGCTGTTGGAAGCATCAAAATGTTTAGCAATTCATCATGGTAACTGTCAGTTTTCATGCCACACACTGTGAGTTTAGATAAGTAAGTGTATCACCACCTTATGAGAGGCAGATCTAGGAAAATTTATCATTATATGGGGTGGGCATAAACCCACCTCAAATATTAACATCCCTCACGTGTTAGGATGAACCTCAAAAGTCACTACATTAACCTGAGCTGGAACACTTGGCAGCTATGGCACAGAGCAGTGGGGATTAACACAGGGCAACGTCTAAAGTACGTATGCAGTACCACAACAGTACTAAAGTGAAAACACCCAAAAATAAAAAATCCAAGCCTAATTAGAAAAATAGTGTACATTTTAATAAGCATTACCACAAAAGATAAAATTCATATAGGGGGTATTGTAAATATGAAATTCTAAATATTTCAATGAAAAATAGTGCCAAAAAGAGCCAATGCTAGACTATTGATGTGGTAGGCTAGCTCCTAGTCACAATTTCAGGCTGACTGTGATGGAGCGTGGGTTGTGTGCACCAAGAAGATTCATTCAGTGAAAGATTTTTCCTTCTGACTTAGGGCCTCATTACGACTTTGGCAGTCGGACTACTCCAAACCTGAAAGCCGCGAAGAGGAGGCAGCTGACATACTGGCTTTCTCCTCCCCAGTCATGTTACGTTGTTCCCACCAGGTTGACCAGTTGGAACGCAATGTTCCTGCTGGTCAGCCCAGTGGACACAGTGCTACGATATTGGTCTTGGCTCCTTTAAGGGAGCTGAGACCAATACCATAGCACACCAACACCCTCGGAATGTACACTGTCTGTCGTAGCAGACAGTATGCATTCTGAGGATGCTGGCTGGGGGGCGGGGTCATTGTCATGGGCAGTGCAGGGGCCTCCCTGTGGCCCCCAGCACAGCCTTTCCACCAGCCTTTTCATGGCAGTTGAACTGCCATGGAAAGGGTGGCAGAAAGGGGACTCGTGCTTAGCATTGTGGTGCTGAGCTCAGCACTGCTGTGGCTGAGCACAAGTCAGACCGCCATCAGCCCACTGGGAACCATGGTCCTGTTGGGCACGGCGGTCCTCTGGTGGACCGACCGCCAGGGTTGCAATATGGTGGTAGGACTGCCTGGAGTGCGGCGGTCTGACCACCACGTGGGTCTGGCGGTCCTTGGACCGCCTGACTTGCAATGAGGGCATTACAAATTTTACTCCGTCACCAACGTGAGGGATATCCCACTGCCATTTTACAAGTTCCATAAGATATAATGGAACTTGTAATATGGTGGGCAAGATATCTGTCACATTTGTGACGGAGCATTCCATCCGCCAAGGTCGTAATCAGGCCCTAAGCATTTTTTTACAGAGCTCCACATCCTAAAGCTGGGCAAGCCTGAGGCAGTATCAATGGAAGTCGCATAGAAATTGGACATCTTTGCCTACATCATCTCTTACGCCAGTGACACCCAATTCATCCTCTCATTCTCAGTGACCAATTTCCACAGCTGCATGAAGAACACTGTAACATGGATAGGAGACAACTGCCTCACACTCAACACAGACAAAATGGAAGTCCTGGTCTTTGGTAGACAAACAACCCTCTGAAACAACTCCTGGTGGCCAGCGGAGTCCGGGCCCACCCCCACACCGAAAGACCACGCTCACCGCCTAGGCATCATACTTGACAGCAAACTCTCCTGTTGCCTTATCCTGCTTCCACACGATTTGCATGCTCCAAAAAGTCCCCAGATGGCTCACCATCTGCACCAGGAAAACCATAACACAGGCCCTCATCACCAGCCACTCGATTACGGCAATGCACTCTATGCCAGCACTACCTCCGAACTCCTGCAAAGACTCCAGGCGATCCAGAACACAGCAGTCAGGCTGATCCTAACCTACCTAACAGAACACACATAACACACCACCTAAGGGACCGCCAGTGGATCCTGACACACCTACAAGGCCCTCCACAACCAAGGACCACACTTCATGAGCCACTGACTGACCTTTTCCTCAACCCTCCAAAAACCTTTGCTCCATACACCTCGTCCTCATTCAGACACCACTCATCCACTGCAGCCAGAGGACACTCATTCTCCAACATCAACACCAAAGCCCGGAGCACCCTTCCTCTCCACCTCCGCATTTCACCTTCACTGAACCACTTAAAGAAGGGATTAAAGACCTGACTACCTGACTGAGAACTGCAGCGCAGCACCTGGATACCCCCAGGGTGATGAACCACATTATACAAACACAAATTGATTGACTGATTGATTGAGTTGCTGCAAAGTCCTGCTGTCACTCCAAAGTGCCTGGAAATCTAACAATGCTCTAAATCCCAATGTTTCAGGGCTTCTGTAGCAGGTCTTCTGGGTAACATCCAAGCCTCTCAGGAACTCAGGGGCATCACTTAGGTCTGAGCTCACTCCAACATAGGCTGCCAGCAGGCTCCAGTCCTAGTCCAGTCAATTCACGAAAAACACAGCTTGTTGTGTCGTAGTTTGGACTTTTGCTCTGGACAAGACTGCTGGTTAAAAGATGACAGTACTTTTGTTTGTAGCCAACTACGCCTTTCCTACAACAAGTCACAACTGTTGTCCCTACCTTACCGGCTCACTAGCAGCACCTCAGCAGAAACACAATAGTAATAGGTGATTTGTGGCAGCCTTTACGCATGGACTCGAGAATAAGACATCTCAGGGAGTGTCGTGGTTAAATGGAGATTACCCCTTTCTCACAGATAAATCATGTCTCATACAAACACAGGCAATGACAAAGATGCAGTAGAGTTTCAATAGTTTTATTTAACATAACTGCAATTTGTGATAGGTTGCATGGGCTGAAATGATTAGGATAATTAATAATGCAAGAAACAGAATTGTGAAGACGAGAGTCATTATTACAAAGACCCCACCATCTTGCGATGCATAGAAAAGACATACGAGATGTAATATGCCCTAATACCCTAATGTGGTAGGCCTAACCTCCTACCTAAAGGAGAGCTGGGTTTGCTAAACCTAATCTGCCAATGCCATGTCCATGAGAGGAGCCCCCGATCCTTGTTACCTTGGAATGAGATCTCTATCTCAGACTCCGCAGGGACACGAAGACTGGGTCAGCGTCAAGACGACTGCAGCATCGATATCAGCGATGGTGGCGATGCCCTCTGGTCGGAATCCCTCTGATTATCTGTCTAAAGTGCTATATATTTATACAGATCTACAAGGAACCCTGACGTAGGTGTGTTCCCAAACAATAGATAACAGACATGCTTGGGATGGCAATTAATATAAACAATCCCTCAAAAGTATAGAGAGGGATAATCCCTAAGTGTGAACACCTACTGTTTATTTGTCTTTGTTGCTTGATCTTGACGCCTTAGCGCGGTGACACTGATAATGTAACTCATAACAAGTGGCCTAACTATAAACAAGGCAGCCATCTTAGAAGAATTAAATAATTAAATGGGTTAAGACAGAGCAAGCTAAATAGGTTAAAAGTCACTAGGTGACTGGGGCACGAGTCTGCAAGCCGAAGGCTAAGCTAACTCCTGTTATCCCATTAAAAACGAACTAGAATTCACTACAGTTGTGTTCAAGTAACTACACAGGAGGTCGGCCAACTGGCCCTGAGCCCACTTCTTTGTCCTGAATATAAGATGGAGCAGGTCCATTTTTTCAAGGCTCCTCTCAGGTTACAACAAGCAGGGCCCAGCCCACTTATGAAGGTTCAAAAAGTGTCCTGAGGAGCGTTCCTTGGGACACACATTTTTGGTTTGCACTAGACAGTAGGATGTGATGTATCCTAGCCCTCCCAAACCAAAGTGGTAAAAACTGCCCAATAGTAACCCTACATATTTTTAGCACTACCTATTTGCCCTATAGCAAACAATCCCACAGTGCATGTTACTCCTAGAATCCAGGATGGGGAATTCTTCTTCCATTGTGCAGAGCTCATGTGTGCACCCATAGGTTTGTCTACCTCAGATTGTTTATGGGGGTTGCTTTCCTCCCACTGGGTTCAGACTCACCCTAGCGAGTATGGGCCTGGGAGCAAAGGCAGTCGTTTTGTAAAGTCTCCTGTTACACTGAACAATGAGTTGGTAAGCTTCACATCTGTCCCTTTCATATTAATGAAGTTCCTTGGCCCAAACCAACTGTTCTTTCTCAGCTGATAGATATCATGTGCGTCAAACTCAACTCATTCTGTCAAAAGGCGCAAGCCAATATTTTCTTCCAGGGCTAGTTTTCACACATCATGGGCATATGAGGCAGCCTACAGGCTAATGCAAAATAGCCCCCAGCATTTTCAGGCAAGGAAAATGTTACTTTTAAGAGTTTTTTCCTAAATATCTATTATCTAACTTCATCAAGGAATTGAATGTTTAATAAATAGGAAAATAGTTTTTGAATGACTATTCCAGACATTTCTTGTCAATGTTTAAGGATTAAAGTTTAAAATCTGTATATTTTCTAGGATCCATCTACAGCCATTTGAATAAACATAGCCTTTGGGGGCTAATCACTGGACAAACTTTAATTTCACACATGTTCCACTTTTAAATATCAGGCACCCTACCTTGTGGGTGTAGGAGGCTGGCATGCTTTGTAGTAGGTACCTATGGTACTTATGCCATGTACTAGGTCCAGTTATCCCTTATTAGTGAAACGTGGACAGTGTCTAGAAGCCAGGCTCTCTAGGGGTAGCTGTAGCTGAGCAACCAAGGCTTATCTAACAGGCATGCAAAACTCATGCTATACCATTGCAGTCACATAGTACTCACACACAAAAGAAAATACTCAGTGTTACAAAAATAAAGGTACTTTATTTTGGTGACACAAATGCCACAAATACCATAGAGACTAATCTACCTTAGGAGGTAAGTAATACACCAACTCTATACAATGTTATGCAGAAATAGCAATAAAAACAGAAAACAGTGCAAGGGGGAAACGGGCCTAGGGGGAACACAGATCACATACTAAGAAAGTGGAATGTGAATGTCAGTTTCCCACCTAGGCAAGTGTAGTGTGTAGAGGGCTGCTGGGATTATTAGAAAACACCACAGGCAATAATAGAACCCACCAAGAGCCCAGAAAAGCAGGAGTAAATCACAGTAACTTTCCTAGAACACACAAGAAAGAAGATCATTCAAAAACCAGAAGAGACTGCAAGACACCAACAGTGGATTCCTTGACCTGAAGACCTGTGGAAGAACCAGGACAAATCCGAGAAGCACAGAGGAGTCCTGGGAAAACAGGAACCCCTTCTAACCCGGATGAAGGTGAAAAAGAAGAACCACTGTTGAAGAACAACAGTCAGCACTGCACCCAAGAAGATGAATGCAGGTTTGTGGTTGGTGAAGATGATGTCCCAGGCCGATGGATAATTGCAGTCTGGTTTGTGTCGCTGGATTCCACCAACAAACCTCAGGACACGCAAAGCTTGCAGTTAGCAGAAAATGGCGCTGCCCAGGACCAGGAGGGACTTGGTGGACTCTACCCAGGAGGTCGAGTCAGAGGGGGCTCTCAGCAACCCAGAGAGCCCACAGAAGACCAGGCAGTGTACACAGGAGTCCCACAGCATGGGGACAAAGAAGGTGCAAAAGGAGGCCCAAGCAGCACAACAAGAAAGGATCCCACATCGCCGGAGAACCAGTCAGGAAGCTGTGCATCACAGGAAGGAGTGCTGGGAGCCAGAGCTCCATAGTGCACAAAGAATGTCATGGAAGGATGCCAACAAGCCATGGCAATTGCAAAACATGTGGTGCACGGGGGTACTGTCTTGCGTGGGGATGCAAGCTCTTACCTCCACCAAAGTTGGACAGTAGGACGTCAGGACCATCGGGAGCACTTCAGTCTACCACCCAGGAGGCAGGATCCATGCAACTCATCCGGAGAGGGGACCCACACAGCTGGTCATCATTGCAGAGAGGTGCCTGCTGAAGCAGTGAAGTGACTCATTCACTCCAAGAGAGATTCCTTCATTCTTCTGTTGCAGGCTGAAGACAGGCTGTCCTCTGAGTATGCACGACCAGGAAACGGTTGCAGTTGCTGGCAGGAGCTGAAGTTACAACATTGCAGAAGTCATCTTTGCTTCTTTGTTGCAGTTTGTAGAGTTCCTGGAGGGTCCAGATGCAGTTTCTTCAGTGAGAAGATGAAGTAGAGGATGCAGAGGATTGCTGCTGGAGTCTTGCAATCCGAACCTGAAGAACCACCCAAAGGAGAGACCTAAATAGCCCTGAAAGGGGATTGGTCACCTAAACAGGTAAGCACCTATCAGGGGAGGTCTCTGATGTCACCTGCTGGCACTGGGCACTCAGATGCTCCCAGAGTTCCCTGAAAACTTGGAATCCAAGATGGCAAAACCCAGGGATCCTCTCGAGGAGCTCTGAGCATCACCCCTGGGGTGGTGATGGACAGAGGAGTGGTCACTCCCCTTTCCTCTGTTCAGTTTCACGCCAGAGCAGTGACTGGGGGTCTCTTAACTGGTGTAGGCTGGTTTATGCGAGGAGGGCACCAAATGTGCATTAGCATTAGCATAAGCAGTGGCTTGGGGAGGTTACCCCTTCCAAGCCTGTAACACCTATTTCCAAAGGGAGAGGGTGTAACACCCCTCTTGCAAAGGAAATCCTTTGTTCTGCCTTCCTGGGCTCAAGCTTTTCAAGCAACAGGAGGGCAGAAACCTGTCTGTGAGGTGGCAGCAGCTGGGGCTGCCTGGAAAACCTCAGAAGGCTGTAATGGCAATATTGGGGGCACTCTAAGTAGTCCCGGAGTGCATGGAATCATACAACCAATGCTAGCAAAAGCCTTGGGGTATGACTCCTAAATGTTTGATACCAAACATGCCTATGTACGGAGTTACCATTATGTAGCTGGACATAGGCAGTCACCTATGTCCAGTACACACGTAAAATGGCGTCCGAGCACTTACAAGTCCAGAAAAATGGTCCTGGAGGTCGTGGGGGAACCTCTGCTAGTACAGGGGTGCCCTCACACACAGGTACTCTGCACCCTGTCCTCAGGGCTGGATGGCCTGCTATAGGGCTGACTTATAAGTGACCTGGTGCAGTGTAAATGGCAGTGAAAGGGTGCATACACCTTTTCACACAGGCTGCAATGGCGGTTCTGTAGATGCCTTTGCCTGGGCTCTGTATGGGTGGCAAAAGATATGCTGCAGCCCATAGGGATCCCCTGGAACCTCAATGCCCTGGGTACCTAGGTACCATATACTAGGGACTTATAAGGCGGCACCAGTATGCCAATTGTAGGTAAAATACTGGGCTACCAGTATGTAATAACCATAATCTATTTTAAGGGAGAGAGAATAACTACTGGGTCCTAATTAGCAGGATCCCAGTAGACACAGTCAAACACACTGGCAAACAGGCCAGAATTGGGGGTAACCAAGCTCGAAAAAGGGTACATTCATACAGTGGGTGACAAGGTATACTCAAGGTGACATCAGGGTTTCCTGCTCGTCATAAAGGGTTATTTCGACTGGTTTGACAGTAGGGTTTTAGGCTGCTGCAGTTAGGCTACACGTGGTAAACCATGTGGATGGCACAAGAGGTGCTGTAGTCTACAGGTAGCATTTAAAATCCAGGTGCTGATTGTATTTTTTTATACCATATACTGCTGACTTGTAGACCAGTTAAATATGTCAATCTGGGATGAGCCAATTCAACAATATTTAAACAGGGAGCACAGAAGCTTTACTCTTTTTTAGCAAAAATATCACATACAGAGTTCCTATGCCAGCAAAATATTTAGGACAAACTGGTGAGGAGAAAATGACGCAAAAGTTGATGATCTCTTCCAGGTGTTTTGGGTATGAACATGCACACACATGTGTACATGCATTTATAAGTCTGTGTGTATTGGTGTGCTTGGATATCAGGGTAGCAGTGTGCATTGTGGCCTTCAGCATAAAGGGATGTCTCTGGCACAATAGTAGTCATTGCTTGCATAATGTTGATTTCCCTCTACCATAATAGCATAAAAGAGAACTTAGTACACTTGTCATCCTTATTGACAAATTTATGGCATCTTTTTCCTACATGTGTTCACACCTAACTTAGTGGTTGCCCCACAAGCAAAAAAAATACATTATTGGCATTATGATGTCCAATGCTGACATTCATGAGGCTTTGGCATAATTGTGGACCATTATGGCACATTGTAGACATCTTTGATCATGCCCATCCCTGATACTTGTAACTACAACATATTATAGTTATCCATGTTAAACTTTCATGGAAGTGTTTAAATGCATGACTCATCAATGAGATTACTGCTGGAAACACAGTTAGTCCATTCACAGGCTTATCATTGATCATGGTCAGGCAACTTGACTCTACTCCTATGTCACCCTCAGAACTACCTCTCTCCAAACTGGTTTCTCCTGCATTTTGGATTGCAGAATCAATTTATCTGGAACCAAGCACCCAACTAAATCTTACCCTGAGGCCATTGACACAATAATAAATATGCACAACCTTTTTTTTAATTGACCATAATATTTCTACTTTTTTTTTAGGTTATCTACAGGTATGTTTTGATGATGAAGTAAACCCACAACCCTTTTAGCAACCGGATCCTCTCAGCTATCACTGGGCCAATTCATTATAGAGAACATACCATAAATGCTACTTTCTCCTTTGAGTGAAAACCTTTCTGTATCAGTTCCAATTAACCTTTATGGACAGACTGTTGTCCATGGAACAATGTACTGACATCCCCCACAAATTACACAATCAAAATCTAATATTATTACTGTTTTTAGACCCAGGAAAAATATTTTAACATATACTTTGGAGATACTTAGGAGAATGTTTTATTAATCTGTCCTCTGTTTTAACAGTTGAATCTGAATGAAGATTTGATAAATATATGCACTGATTCTACTCCAGGGCACAGGACACTTAGGCCCTCATTACAACATTGACGGGCGGCGGAGGCCGCCCGTCAATGTTGCGTGTCAGGAATACCGCTCCGCGGTCCAGAGACCGCGGAGGGTATTCCAAGTTTTCCCCTGGGCTGGCGGGCGGCCGCCGAAAGGCCGCCCGCCAGCCCAGGGGGAAAACGACCTTCCCACCATGAAGCCGGCTCGTAATCGAGCCGGCAGAGTGGGAAGGTGCGACGGGTGCTACTGCACCCGTCGCGTATTTCACTGTCTGCTATGCAGACAGTGAAATACATTTTGGGGCCCTCTTACGGGGGCCCCTGCAGTGCCCATGCCGTTGGCATGGGCACTGCAGGGGCCCCCAGGGGCCCCGCGACTCCCCCTCCCGCCATCCGGTTCCCGGCGGGAGAACCGCCAGGAACTGGATGGCGGGAGGGGGAGTCGGAATCCCCAAGCCGGCGCAGCAAGCTGCGCCGGCTTGGAGGATTCCTTGGGGGCAGCGGGAAACCGGCGGGAGACCGCCGGTTTCCCTTCTCTGACCGCGGCTAAGCCGCCGCGGTCAGAATGCCCCACGGGGCTCCGCCAGCCTGTCGGCGGTGCCACCGCGTCCCGCGGCCCTGGCGGAAGTAATCCGCCAGGGTCGTAATGACCACCTTAGAAACCACGATAAGGTTTAATAAAAAATAAATAGTTTACTGTTGAGTGAGGAGACCAAGAAAGTTTCCAAAATACAGCCAACATTTCGTTTTTTTAGAAAAATGAGAAAAAAGCCCTGCAGAAGAAAGCATGTGTTTTTATCCCTGAAAATGCCATCAACAAAGGGTTTGCGGTGCTAAAATCACAATCTTCTCTGCTTTTAGGAACAGGCAGACTTAAATCAGAAAAACAAACTTCTCAACATAATTTTGGCATATTCATGGGACACACCCCATTTTTACTAATTGTTCCTTCTAGTTAGTGACAGAAATGGGTGTGAAATCAGTGCTGGATCCCAGACAGCTAAACATTTATGAAAAGTAGACCACATTCTGAATTCAGAAAGGGGTAATTGGTGTAGATCCTTCTAGATTTTCCTACAGAAAGCAACAGCTAAAATAAAAAAATAATGAAATTGAGGTGAACTTTTTCCAGCTATGGCAGATTTTTGAAAGCAATATACTGTTACGTCTGCTGGACTGTTCTGGTTGCGGGGATATAGAGGGCTTGTAGGTTGATCAAGAACCCTTGGTACCGAGAGCCAATAAATCAGCTGCACCTTGCAACGGGTTTTCATTGCATACCAGGTATACACCAATTCATGTGGTGAAATATAAAGAGTGAAAAATAGATATCAAGGAAACCTTGTATTCCCAAAAAGGCACAAGATAAGGTGTTGAGAAGCAGTGGTTATTTGCACATCGCTGAATTCCAGGGTCCCCATACTAGCATGTGAATTACAGGGCATTTCTCAAATTCACTTCTGTTTTACACACTGTCTTACATTTGGAAGGAAAAATGTAGAGAAAGAAAAGGGGCAATAACATTTTTTCTTCTATTCTGTGTTCCCCCAAGTCTCCTGATAAAAGTGGTACTTCACTTGTGTGGGTAGGCCTATTGCCTGTGACAGGAATCGCAATATGGACACATCACATTTTTACATTGAAATCTGATGTGTTTTTTGGAAAGTGCCTAGCTGTGGATTTTGGCCTCTAGCTCAGCCAGCACCTAGGGAAACCTGGCAAATCTGTGCATTTCTGAAAACAAGACACCTAGGGAAATCTAGGATGGGGTGACTTGTGGGGCACTTGACAGGTTCTGTTACCCAGAATCCTTTGCAAACCTCAAAATTTGGCAAAAGAAAACAATTTTTCCTCATATTTCAGTGATGGAAAGTTCTGGAATATGAGAGGAGCAATAAACTTCCTTCTACCCAGCATTCCCCCAAGTCTCCCGATATAAAATGGTACCTCACTTATGTGGGTAGGCCTTGTGCCGGCGACAGGGAAGGGTCCAAAACATAACATGGACACATCAAATTTTTCTTATGAAAACTAAGCAGTTTTTGTGCATGGCTGTGAATGATGGCTTCTAGCTCACCGGGCACCTAGAAAAACCTAGCAAACCTGGGCATTTCTGGAAACTAGCCACCTAGGGGAACCCACGATGGGGTAACTTGTGGCGCTCTCACCAGGTTACTGAGAATACTTTGCAAACCTCAAAATTTGGGAAAAAAACACTTTTTCCTCACATTTCAATGCTGCAAAGTTCTGGAATCTGAGGGGAGCCACAAACTTCTACCCAGCATTTCCCCCACATCTACTGATAAAAATGGTACCTCACTTGTTTGGGTAGGCCTAGTGCCTGCGATAGGAAATGCCCCAAAACACTACGCGGACATATCAAAATGATCAAATACAAAACTACCTATTATTGCGGGGAGCACCTGTGTTTTCGGTCCTGCGATCAGCAACCATCTAGGGAAACCTACCAAACCAGGACATTTCTGAAAACTAGCCACCCGAGGGAGTCCAGGGAGGTGTGACTTGTGTGGATCCTCCAGTGTTTTCTTACCCAGAATCCTTAACAAACCTCAAATTTATCTAAAAAAATAAAAATTTCCGCACATTTCTGTGTGAGATCACTGCACCAGCACAAATTTCCTACCACCTCAGTCACTCGATAAAAATGACACCTCACTTGTGTAGGTGATGCAAGTGCCTGTGACAGGGAAGAGACAAAAACATGTCAAAATTGAAGGGGAAGCAAAGCGGGTCTAAAAGGGCAGTTTGAAAAAAACATTTTTAGGCTGACAAGTGACGCAGAATTTTCATCAGTATAGATGCAACACTGCTTAGTTTTGAGATGAGTCTAGGGGCCAGATGTATCAAAGGATTTTGCATTCGCAAACGGTGCGAATCGATAAATTCCACTGTTTGCGAATTCAAAATCACCTTTCACGATGTATGAAAGCATTCGCTGTGCAAATATAAGGAATCACTAAAATAGTGATTCCTTGCAACTGCAACGAATAAATACAGATGTGAATTTGCGAATTGCAGTATGTGAATCTTAAATAGCAACATGTATTTGCGAACCACAATCTGTGATTCGCAAATTCTGTATTACAATGCAATGCATCAAAAAGTTTGTGATTATTCGCAGAATGGCTTTTCGCATTTGCAAATTAGCACAAAGTGAAATCAGGTGGTAAACAAGCGCAAACTATCTAAAGAGGCCCAGAATGACTCAGCCTCTTTTCCACAGTGGCTGCACTCTGTGATGGAGAGGAGAATGAGGATCCTGGCAGGTTTGAGGAGAGGGAGGAGGAGACAGGAGCGCATTTTCAGAGTGTGCATTACCCTTTTTGACCAGACAGATGAGGAAATATATGATAAGTATAGGTTAAACTCAGCCATGATACTCGACCTGATAGCTGATCTACAACCCCTACTGCAGCGCAACACACACAGGACCAATAGCATACCCACCCATGTGCAGCTATTATGCTCCCTGCACCTGTTAGCCTCTGGGAGCTATCAAGGGGTCGTAGCAGCAGCTGGAGGGATCTCACAGAGTGGTTTTTCACCCTTCGTCAATGCATTTCTAAATGCCATGCTTAGCAAAATTCAACAGCACATAAAATTCCCCAACACCCCACAGGAATTACTACAAACAAAATTCAATGTCTACCAGATTGTCCAATTCCCACATGTAGTAGGCTCCATCGATGGGACACATGTAGCTATCTGTCTACCTTCGGCAACAGAGTATGTTTATCGGAACCAAAAAAGTGCACATTCTATGAACATACAAGTAATAAGCAATGCTTCCAACATTATAATGGTTCTCATGGCCAGATACCCAGGTAGCACACAAGACTTCTACATCTTCCGGCACAGTGGAATATTCACAAGAGTAATTGCTGGGGAGTTTGGCGAAGGATACCTACTTGGTAATGCTGAAGTTGACAATGTCGCCTTGATGTATATGTGATGTCATGGATAACAATCACACATATTACTCTCCTGTCATTCTAGGAGACAGTGTTCATGCCGTGCAGTCCTTCATACTGATGCCCCATCTGAATCCTGCCACGCCAGCCGAAAGGACGTATGTTGCTGCTCACAGTACGACACGCAGCTTTGTAGAGAGGACCTTCGGCCTGCTGAAGAGCCGTTTCAGATGCCCACACAAGAGCAGTGGTACACTACAATACAGCCCTGAAACTACTTGCAAAATCATGGCTACTTGTGCCATGTTGCACAACATTGCTACAGAGAGTGGCATACCAGTGGAACCCACCGAGCCTGACTCAGATGAGGATGACGATCCCTTGCCACCTCTTCAGCCAGCAGACAGAATCAGTGCAGCAGAGGGCAGACATAGACATGCTGAGATCACGCGCAACTATTTCTGATGTAGGTAATGACAACACCATGTCTAATTTTATGTATTGCTGTAGGTGGCATCTTTATTGTCTTCAGGTAATATTTGTGTGATTAGGACATAGGTATGCACTATACACAAACAGGTGCTAGTCACAGTGTCACGCTATCAGCATCATAGTATCACTGCTTTGCCACATGATATGCAAGTCCCCTGTACCTCTCAACATTAATTTCTACGTCCACACATTATACTTGAGTGCTCAGTGGTCTCGGTGGCACCTCTTGTTGCGAGTTCCAAGACAGTACTGTGTCTGGTACTGCGACGCCTAGGATCCATCACAGGGACTGTGAGACTGCTGAGGCTAGAGAGCTCCTCACTATCCCCACCACCCAGTTCACTGTTTGTAGCACTCCGTGCTGTCTGCATTGTCTCCAAAACATGGGTTTCATTGAGAGACTCAAATTACTTGTGCATTGATCCCTCGTCTTCATTGAGTGAATCCACCTGCTTGTGCATTGATCCTATGTTGTGTTGTGAGACTCAAACTGCCTGTGCATTGCGGCCATGTTATGATCGATTGGCACCAACTGCCTGTGCACTGCACCCATGTTATGATCGATTGTCACCAACTGCCTCTGCATTGACCTCATGTGTTTACATTGCAGGCACTACACTTTCAGCATAGAAGCCTCAAGGCCACCAAACAGTGATGGGCCCTCACCTTCCTCTGTTCACTGTCTGCCTGCTTCGCGACTCCTCCTGAGGGAAGTGGACTGATGCTGGGGGGGGACTGCTGTCTGTCAGTGCTTCTAGCCTCTGGGGGTGGTGTGGGTACTTAATCCGGCATTTTATCAGAGTCCAGGTTATACTCAGGGAGAGGTAGCACTCTTGCCCTGCGTCTTGTTGGTGCTTGTATGAAGGACTCTGTTTGAGTCCGGAACATCTGCAACAACAATGTGCAGTATGTCATTCTTGGACATGTACTCAAATAGTTGCGTAATAGTATGAAATTTACACTGGCATAATATCACGGAGAGTCTTTTGTGTTGTTTCTCTGTTTGGTTTTACACTATCTTGCTATTTATGTGGTAGTTGCATTTTAGGGGTGTGGACTACCACTCCCATAAGGCATTGTTGTGTTGTATGTAAAATGTGGCATGGACTACCTATCACACTGCATAGTGCCATTGCTAATTTCTAAGGGCCATTTGTACATGCACATATGGGGAAACACATCATTACTGCCCTTACCTTTGCTGGTGCTGCGTGTGCCTGAGGTGTTAATGTCCGTGACACCACTGACAGCTTCAGGAAGCAGTGTCAACTCCACCATGTCTTCCATTGGTGTAGACGGTGTCTGGGTGGGTGGTCCTCCTCCGGTGCTCCCTGCCTCCTTCAGCCTGCTTGCTACCCTCTCTTTGGCACGTGAACGCAAGTCATACCAGCAATTGCGTATATCCTCAACGGAGTGCTGCGCAACACCCACTGTGCATATTTTGGTCTGGATGTCTGACCACAGTTTTGTCTTCTTACTTTCAGGTACCTGTAGTGAGTTTTTTCCAAAAGGTTTGTCATGGTTCCTGACCACTTCCTCGGTGAGCACCTCCAATTCCTGCTCACTGAAGTGTGCACTTCCTGTCTCCTTTCTCCTTCACATTCCCATCACTAGCCATAATCCTGTTTGGTCCTGGCTGGTTCTCAAGACTGCCTCCTTGGTGCTTGGCTAGGTCTCTCTGCCTTCTCCTGTGGGTTGGGCTTCTGGAAACAGCTTGGACTGACTCATTTCCTGGTTGTGATGTCATTCGGCTGTTCCAGGTTGCAGTTTTCACAATTTGAGATTTCCAGCTACTGATTCGCTATTTTTTGGGCAAATTTTCATACATCACATTTCTAAAATAGTGATTTCTTAAAATTCGCTATTTAAGAAATGCAAACCGGGAGCTTTATACATCTGGCCCTAGGTCTTGTAGATTTTTCTAGATGTCAGCACCCCAAAGTCCAAAAAGTCCACCTCTCAAAATTCCAAGTGGGACGATTTTGAGAGTTAGCCAAGCTCTCATGGCCCAAATGTAAAATCAAAACACAGAATAATCAAATGTCCTCTTGCGTGCCATTGGGATACGAGTTAGTGTGTGGGGAAGAGAGCTGAAAGACTGTTACCCCCTTCAGTTGGGATGGGGTAATAATCATGCCCATATTGGCTGGTAGCCACCACCCCACTATTTTTTTTTTTTTAACATCTAGTAGGCTTTCTGCCCCCCCTTCCGGGGAGTTGATTAGGGGTAATTGCCCCACCTCCCCACATGTAGGCAGAACAACTTTGTCCCCATTTATTTGGGGTGGGGCAATGACCATACCCCTACCCTCTTTTTTAAATATAAATAATTCTTCCCTGGTATCTAGTGGACTTTCTGCCCCCCTTTGAGGCAGATGGGCCTTACAAAAATAGGTCGATCTGCCACCAAGGCAGAAATGGACAACAATAATGTGCTCCCATGGGGAGCGACCCTTGGCCAAGCGGCTGCCCACTAAAACAAAATACACACACCAATCCCTGGTGCCTAAATGGTTTCTTCCCCCCTTGGGGCCAGATGTGCCTAATAGAAATAGGCAGAACTGCAGAAATGGCCTAAAATAAATTTGGCCCCCAGGGGAGCAACCTTGCCTAAGGGGCCGCTACCCTCCTGTAAAAAAAAAAAAAAAAAGATCCCTTGTGCCTTGAGTTTTGTGCCCCCCGATGACCCTAATTAACATAGGCTGATCTGCCCCCAAGGAGGGCAGAAATGGCCTAATACAAAAATGTCCCCCATGGGGAGCGGCCCTTGCCCAAGGGACTGCTCCCCTCATGTGTTCACATATTGCAAACAAAAATCCCTGGGTTCTATTGGCAAAAATGTCCCCCTTGAGGAGTGGCCCTTGCCCAAAGGACCTCTCCCCTCATGTGTTCACATATTGTAAACAAAAATCCCTGGTTTCTAGTGGCATTCCTGCATCACGATTGCTATGCTCAGAAAGACAACTAAGGAAAGGAAAAGCCTTTCCCCCTTCCCCCGCCTGAGGAGAAACAAATCAGTTTCTCCTTGGATTGTGCTGGAAGCTATGATGGGGTCGACCTCTGTCAGAATCTGATGTCATCTAGTCAGGGTAAAAGAGAATCACCCTCAGCTAACCCCTGCTTACCCCCTTGGTAGCTTGGCAGAGCAGTAGGCTTAACCTCAGAGTGCTAGGTGTAAAGTATTTGTACCAACACACACAGTAACTTAATGAAAACACTACAAAATGACACAACACCAGTTTAGAAAAAATAGGAAATATTTATCTAAACAAAACAAGACCAAACCGACAAAAATCCGACATACACAAGTAAAGTTTTGAATTTTGAGAGATTAAACTCAAAAATAGCACTTAGAAACAAAAAATGCTTCGATGAGATGTTAATACGGCGTCGTGACGGAGTCGTTCCCAACAAGCCAACACCAGCGGAGCCGGATACGGAGTCGTGTAGACCCCCAAGTACAGTACCTTTGGTGAAGAGTGAAAAGAAGCCGATGCGCGAAGTCGGGAATCGCGGTGTCTGTGCGAAATGTTGAATCCGTGCACTTCGAGCGGCATCCACGGAGTCGCGGACTTCAGCGGGGCTGCTGCGGCATCGGGCCTGCGAAGAGCGTCGCGTTCCAGCGAAAGTCACGCCGTCAGGTGCAGGCGACGTTACAGGATTCAGCAGCGGCGTCGGTCCGAAGTCATCCGAAGTCGATTTCCACCAGCTTTCCTTTCAAGGGCCTAGGGACCGGATAGGGCACCACTTGTCAGAGCAGGAGCCTCTCCAGAGACCCCAGGTGCTGGCAGAGAGAAGTATTTGCTGTCTCTGAGACTTCAAACAACAGGAGGCAAGCTCTAACTCAAGCCCTTGGAGTTTTCTTCACAAGATGGAAGGCACCCAAAGTCCAGTCTTTGCCCTCTTACTCTGGCAGAAGCAGCACTGCAGGAAAGCTCCACAAAGCACAGTCACAGGCAGGGCAGCACTTCTTCCTCAGCTATCAGCCCTTTTCCAGGCAGAGGTTCCTCTTGGTTCCAGAAGTGTTTCTGAAGTCTGTAGATTTGGGTGCCCTTCTTATACCCATTTTAGTGTTTGAAGTCACCTTTCTTCAAAGGGGACTCACACCTACTTGTGAAATCCTGCCTTGCCCAGGCAAGGCCTCAGACACACAGCAGGGGGTTGGAGCCGGCATTGTCAGAGGCAAGCACAGTCCTTTCAGATGAGAGTGACCACTCCACCCCTCCCTCCTAGCAGAGATGGCTAATCAGGAAATGCAGGTTACACCCCAGCCCCCTCTGTGTCACTGTCTAGTGCGAGGTGAAAAACAAGCCAACTGTCAAATTGACCCAGACGGGGAATCCACAAACAAGGCAGAGTCACAGAATGGTTTAAGCAAGAAAATGCTCACTTTCTAAAAGTGGCATTTTCAAACGCACAATCTTAAAATCAACTTTACTAAAAGATGTATTTTTTAATTGTGAGTTCAGGGACCCCAAAATCTATATGTCCATCTACTCTCTAGGGGAATCTACACTTTAATCATATTTAAAGGTAGCCCCCATATTATCCTATGAGAGAGACAGGCCTTGCAACAGTGAAAAACTAAATTGGCAGTATTTCACTGTCAGGACATATAAACCACATTACTATATGTGTTACCTTATCCATACACTGCTGCCTGCCCTTGGGGCTACCTAGGGCCTACCTTAGGGGTGCCTTACATGTAAGAAAAGGGAAGATTTAGGCCTGGCAAGTGGGTACACTTGCCAAGTCGAATTTACAGTGTAAAAATACACACACAGACACTGCAGTGGCAGGTCTGGGACATGATTACAGAGCTACTTATGTGGGTGGCACAACCAGTGCTGCAGGCCCACTAGTAGCATTTGATTTACAGGTCCTGGCACCTCCAGTGCACCTTACTAGGGACTTACTAGTAAATCAAATATGCCAATTATGGATAAACCAATTACACACAATTTACACGGAGAGCATATGCACTTTAACACTGGTTAGCAGTGGTAAAGTGCTTAGAGTTGAAAAGCCAACAGCAACAGGTCAGAAAAAAATAGGAGGCAGGAGGCAAAAAGACTGGGGATGACCCTGCATAAGCAAAAGTCCAACACGACCCCCTACCAGCCTAAAGCTAGGGGAGAACAATCAATACCTTGATGTACTTCCCTGATTGGGGCGATAGAACAAGGACCCAGGCCCACAACAGCAGGGGCATGTTCCAGTTCTACGCCTTCCTGACTCCAGTTGGATCCCTCTGTCCATACTCTCAGGGCCCACTAAGCTAACCCATGGGGAGCCCTTCTCCACATCTACAGACACCATCTGTGCAGCACCTAACTTTACTTTGCTCACAGATGTATTGCAATGGGCAGATAGTACCACCAGGGCCAACACAGTGGTGTTGCCCACTCCACCCCCGGGGTGTGACTCTCGTCTCCCCCCCCAGGGGCAACTCTGTCCACCAGGACAGCAAGCCACAGTGGCCCCAGACAACTGTCAGGGATGAGAGCCCGACCTCAGGCCTCTCCAAGCACTGTGACTGCGGAGAGTGGGGGACAGTAGCCCCAGGTGCCTGACACCCTTTGACCACTCTCCCTTCCACCAGGTCAGAGAAGATAACCTGACCCTGGTCCTCCCCTCTGGGGCTCTGTACCCTCCCTCCAGGAGCGGCACCCCCAGAGTAAAAAATTGTCAGGGTGCTTGTAGAAGCAGTCCTGCACAATTCTTCCACCAGTGCAGGGATATTAACCTGCAACTGATCCTCCAACCTGTGGTCTGTACCTTCAGGTTGGACCAGGGCCAGGGGTGAGGCTTCCCTCCCCCTGCCCTCTCTTCTGGGGTCCTGAACCACCCAACTAGGAGTGGCCCCCCCAGAAGACAACATGGTAGGGGCACTGTTAGCAGTAGCCCCTTCCTCCAGGTCAGGGGGGACACCCTGAACCTGGCCTTCCAATCCAGGGTCTGTACCCTTAGATTGCTCTGGGGTCAGGGGTGAGTCTTTCTCTCCCCTTCCCCTACTCTGAGGGTTCTGCACCCACCTCTCAGGGAGAGTACCCCTTGAAATCACACCAGGGGGGGTGATTGGGCAAACCGCCCCCCCCCTTCAGGTCAGGGTTTATCCCCTGCACCTGATCCTCCAGTCCAGGGTCTGTATCCACAGACTGAACCACTGCCTGGCAACCCAGGAATTCCTGGGGGCATACCTACCCCCCACCAGGTCAGAGTTTACCCTCTGAACCTGGTCATCCAACTCAGGGTCACCACCCTGCGGTTGAACCACTGCCTGGCGCACCAGGACTTCCTTGGGAGCACACTTACCCCCCACCAGGTCAGAGTTTACCCCCTGAACCTGATCATTCAACCCAGAGTCACCACACTGCGGTTGAACCATTGCCTGGCACACCAGGACTTCCAGGGGGGCACACTTACCCCCCTCAAGGGACACACTGTCCCGAAGGGCCACACAAGAGTCTGGCTGGCGCAGGTCTCCTGATCTATGCCCATCTGACAGAGTCTGGATTCCCCCCAACCCAGAAATGGTCTCACCAAGGTCATTCATGGGGGGCTCTGCTCTCAGAGCTGACCCCTGACCCTCCAGGTTCTCCACTGGGGTCCGCAACCCCCTCTCAACCCTCTGTCTGGACTTCTGCACCCCCTCACTAGGAGTGGTACTGCCAGACACCTGAACTGGTGGGACGCTGGCTACAGCCGCCCCCCCCAAGTTCTCCTGACACTGTGGGGTCTCCCTCAACAGATGGCCCTATGGTACAGGCTAGGCTCCCCTCATGGTGTTCCCTCATGGAACCCTCCAGGACCTGGGACCGGATCTCGGGCAACTTGGGCCTCAACCCATCCCCATTCCCTCTCCTCTGAGACTGGACATGGGGTCCCTCACCCACCCCACTACACTGGGACCTACCTGGGACACTACAATCCTTCCCTACCTCACCTGGTTGGGAACTACCAAGACAACTCCTCTCAGGAGCACCCCCAAATGCCTCTTCAGACTCTCTGGTACTCACCCAGAAGTCTGCCTCCATTGTATGCTCCCTGGGGTCAGAGAACTCACACTACATCTGGTGTTGGCGTAGCTCTGGAAAATAAGGACTAGACATATGCTCTCCAGCAATTACATCACTCAGCCCCTCACATGAATTAACCAAAGTACCCTTCACCCAACCGTCCAGTGACTCTGCTTTAAAAAACCACCCCACATCACCCTCATGAGACTGGTGAGACAGTACCTGACTGTCCCTGACACTCAACCCACACTCTTCTGGGATGTCTTCACACTCCATAACCAGGACTTCAACCTTGAGGGAACCCCTCTCCCTGTCACTCTCACCTAGAGTCAGTAGAGTGTCCCTCCCACCAGTAGGAATATGACTCCCCATGCCAGTTCCCCAATCCACCTCAGGGACCCTGTGCATCACTGGAGCTACCTCATACCCCTGAACCTCCTGGCATGTGTTAACTCCCTCCTTCAAGTAGGGCACCACATCTCTGGGCATGTGCACTTCTTCAGCAGCACTGGATATACAATTGTTGCTGCCACCATTCCAGCTGGACTCAGCCCTCATGACTTCCAGCTCTTTCAATTTAAGCTTGTAAGCATAAATCATCCTTTTTATCTCTAAGTCCCTTTCCCACTTGTCGTACTCCCTTTGCATCCTCAACTTTTCTGCCTCCAACCGGCGAGCCCTTTCTGCCTGTCTGTCCTGCACATCTTTAGGAGTCAGACCCTTAGAGGACCTACCGCTACCACTCCTGGAGAACCTCCCCACAGGTGTAACTGGTACCTCTAATACACCACGGTGTAGACTCTGCACTTTCCCATCCATATCTTCTGTGTGCCCCCCAGCTTCCTTGGCTGTCACCCAGGCCCTCAATGCCTCTTGCTGCTCCCCCTTCCTGGCAGAGCTCTTAACGTGACAGGCAAGATCTTCACAGAACTGTTTCAATTGAGCAACTGAGTACCTCTTCAGTTTTCCTAATTCAAACACAGCTCCAGCTGTTGCATCTCCAGATTGAGACATGATGGCAACAAGTGCAAAGTTCCAACGGCAGAAAACAAGTTCCCAATTAAGTAAAAAGAATCAGTCAAGGGATCAGCAAAATCATGGAAGTAGAACAAAAAGGAGTCCTTAAGAGAAAAATGAAAGATCACCAAACAAGTAGTATGTGGTCATGTAGTGGTCTGAGATCAAAACAGTAGTGTACACTTAATTACTGTATGTCAAGTACAAATACAAGTCCAAATCCCAACCGCTGATCACCAATGTTAGAAATGGGGTATTTGGTTGACAGTCAGGTTACCCCCTGTTCAAGCAAGGACCCTCACTCTAGTCAGGGTAAAAGAGAATCACCCTCAGCTAACCCCTGCTTACCCCCTTGGTAGCTTGGCAAAGCAGTAGGCTTAACCTCAGAGTGCTAGGTGTAAAGTATTTGTACCAACACACACAGTAACTTAATTAAAACACTACAAAATGACACAACACCAGCTTAGAAAAATTAGGAAATATTTATCTAAACAAAACAAGACCAAAACGACAAAAATCCGACATACAGAAGTCAAGTTATGAATTTTGAGAGATTAAACTCAAAAATAGCGCTTAGAAACAAAAAATGCTTCGATGAGATGTTAACACGGCATCGTGACGGAGTCGTTCCCAACAAGCCAACACCAGCGGCGCCGGACACGGAGTCGTGTAGACCCCCAAGTACAGTACCTTTCGCGAAGAGTGAAAACAAGCCGATGCGCGAAGTCGGGAATCGCGGCGTCTGTGCGAAATGTTGAATCCGTGCACTTCGAGCAGCGTCGGTCACGACGTGGTGCGGCGACTTCCACGGAGTTGCGGACTTCAGCGGGGCTGCTGCGGCGTCGGGCCTGCGACGAGCGTCGCGTTCCAGCGAAGGTCACGGCGTCAGGTGCAGGCGGCGTTACCGGATTCAGCAACGGCGTTGGTCCGAAGACATCCGAAGTCGATTTCCTTAGATTTCCACCAGCTTTCCTTTCAAGGGCCTAGGGACTGGATAGGGCACCACTTGTCAGAGCAGGAGTCTCTCCAGAGACCCCAGGTGCTGGAAGAGAGAAGTCTTTGCTGTCCCTGAGACTTCAAACAACAGGAGGCAAGCTCTAACTCAAGCCCTTGGAGATTTCTTCACAAGATGGAAGGCACACAAAGTCCAGTCTTTGCCCTCTTACTCTGGCAGTAGCAGCACTGCAGGAAAGCTCCACAAAGCACAGTCACAGGCAGGGCAGCACTTCTTCCTCAGCTATCAGCCCTTTTCCAGGCAGAGGTTCCTCTTGGTTCCAGAAGTGTTTCTGAAGTCTGTAGATTTGGGTGCCCTTCTTATACCCATTTTAGTCTTTGAAGTCACCTTTCTTCAAAGGGGACTCACACCTACTTGTGAAATCCTGCCTTGCCCAGGCAAGGCCTCAGACACACAGCAGGGGGTTGGAGCCGGCATTGTCAGAGGCAAGCACAGTCCTTTCAGATGAGAGTGACCACTCCACCCCTCCCTCCTAGCAGAGATGGCTAATCAGGAAATGCAGGTTACACCCCAGCCCCCTCTGTGTCACTGTCTAGTGCGAGGTGAAAAACAACCCAACTGTCAAATTGACCCAGACGGGGAATCCACAAACAAGGCAGAGTCACAGAATGGTTTAAGCAAGAAAATGTTCACTTTCTAAAAGTGGCATTTTCAAACGCACAATCTTAAAATCAACTTTACTAAAAGATGTATTTTTTAATTGTGAGTTCAGGGACCCCAAACTCTATATGTCCATCTACTCTCTAGGGGAATCTACACTTTAATCATATTTAAAGGTAGCCCCCATATTATCCTATGAGAGAGACAGGCCTTGCAACAGTGAAAAACTAAATTGGCAGTATTTCACTGTCAGGACATATAAACCACATTACTATGGGGGTCATTACGACCCTGGCGGAACAAGTCCGCCAGGGCCGTGGGACGCGGTGGCACCGCCGACAGGCCGGCGGTGCCCCGCGGGGCATTCTGACCGCGGCGGCTCAGCCGCGGTCAGAGAAGGGAAACCGGCGGTCTCCCGCCGGTTTCCCGCTGCCCCAAAGGAATCCTCCAAGCCGGCGCAGCATGCTGCGCCGGCATGGGGATTCCGACTCTCCCTCCCGCCATCCAGTTCCTGGCGGTTCTCCCGCCGGGAACCGGATGGCGGGAGGGGGAGTCGCGGGGCCCCTGGGGGCCCCTGGGGGCCCCTGCCGTGCCCATGCCTATGGCATGGGCACGGCAGGGGCCCCCGTAAGAGGGCCCCTAAAAGTATTTCAGTGTCTGCATAGCAGACACTGAAATACGCGACGGGTGCAACTGCACCCGTCGCACCTTCCCACTCCGCCGGCTCTATTACGAGCCGGCGTCATCGTGGGAAGGGAGTTTTCCCCTGGGCTGGCGGGCGGTCTTGTGAAGACCGCCCGCCAGCCCAGGGGAAAACTCGGAATACCCTCCGCGGTCTTACGACCGCGGAGTGGTATTTCGGAGGGGGGAAGCCTGGCGGGCGGCCTCCGCCGCCCGCCAGGCTCGGAATGAGGGCCTATATGTGTTACCTTATCCATACACTGCTGCCTGCCCTTGGGGCTACCTAGGGCCTACCTTAGGGGTGCCTTACATGTAAGAAAAGGGAAGATTTAGGCCTGGCAAGTGGGTACACTTGCCAAGTCGAATTTACAGTGTAAAAATACACACACAGACACTGCAGTGGCAGGTCTGGGGCATGATTACAGAGCTACTTATGTGGGTGGCACAACCAGTGCTGCAGGCCCACTAGTAGCATTTGATTTACAGGCCCTGGCACATCCAGTGCACCTTACTAGGGACTTACTAGTAATTCAAATATGCCAATCATGGATAAACCAATTACATACAATGTACACGGAGAGCATATGCACTTTAGCACTGGTTAGCAGTGGTAAAGTGCTCAGAGTTGAAAAGCCAACAGCAACAGGTCAGAAAAAAATAGGAGGCAGGAGGCAAAAAGACTGGGGATGACCCTGCATAAGCAAAAGTCCAACAACTCTCATGTTAGAATCAGCCAGTAGACGTAATTGTTGCAGGGGGATTTAAAATGAGAGGCAAAGTCTTCATTTTATTTTAAGACCGGAGGCTCCTATTATGCGTTTCTTTTCTTGCTTTAATTAAACAGCAGCAAGTGTAGAAAAACTACAAATTCCATAAGCGAAGAGAAACGAGCCAATGGGAAACGATTTGTAGTTAATTTACAAGAACCAATAAACGCCAATGTATGCCGTTATGACGTAACTTGACTGCGAACAGCTCTCTCTTTTCTTGCTGCTCGCAGCCAAGTTAAGTACTCTTTCATTATATGCTACCGTTCTTCTTGTATATTTATTAAGATTTAATGTGTTTTCTTTATAAAATGTGGTGCGCTTCTCGCATCGCTTGATTCGTGTTGTGTTCTGTGTGTCTGGTTTAGTCGGCAAGTTGCCGCATACGTTTTATTTTCCCCTTGCGCTTTTGTCATGAGCTTGCCTCCGCGCTTGCCCCACTTTCTCCAACAATTTCAATTGTTTCTGAGGCGTCAGACTGGCATTCTCTGCCTGCGCATCAGAAACGAGGAACGGCATTAATCCTTCCTCTTACCGGAGACGCTCCAGAGCTTTTCCCAACCAGTTTCTTGTTTGGGGACGGCAGTAAGATGAGCCTACACACGCCCAGGAGCGGGGCTCTTTGGTTCATTGCCAAAAAGATTAACTCTTTCCCTCCTTGCTTGCCTCTTACCTGTTATTTGTGATTTTTCCTACTTATTTCTGACACCATGGAATCTAGCAGTTCCTCTTCCATTCAGGTTGACCATGAGGAAGTTTCTGCTATGAAGAAGGACATTAACGTGTTCATACAGAATTCTGTCCAACAGGCAGTGAACAGTTCCATTATTAAATTGTCCAAAAATCTGGAATCATCAGTTTTAAAAATGCTTAATCAAACTATATCTACCCAGTCTGCAGGGGAATGCAGATAGCGCCTTTCTCCCATTTCCCAGACAAAAGGTACTAAAACATTGGCGCTAGAGATTCGTGAGGTTCCCTCACCCATGGCAGAGGACGCGGTTCCTCAAAAGGCTCCGTCTAAGGAGAATAAAAATCCAGATCATTTGAATATTTCTCAGAAACGAAAATCCAAAACCAAACATATCATGTCTTCTTTGGTAATTTTGTCCATACAAGACACTGATGATGATTTGCCTGACGCAAACTCAGATGCTGCTCCCTCGGACCAGGATGATCTCTGTTCTTCTCCTATAGCAAAGAAATCCAAATTTTCCTCTGAGCCTTTGAACCCGAAACCTCTTCTAAATTGCGAGGGTTTACCAATGTTTGATCCCTCCTTTATTCTGCACCCCAATTCTACTGCATGGTCTCCAGCTGCTCACGTGGATGACTATGTGTACGCCAAGCTTTTTAGTCAGCTGGATAAACAAACACGGGCCAAGCTGAAATCTGAGTGTCCACGCTCTTCTCTTGCACACAAGTCTTCAATTACGCCTTCCATCGATCAACCCATCTTAACATTTTTCACTAAATTCGGCAAAGATCCTCAGAAAGGTATTGACAAAGCCTGGTCCTCCTGCCATCGGTCCCCTCACCCGCATTTTTGACATTGCCGAATCCGCCAGGATCGATGGTTCTCTTATTGATCCTGAAGAACTCTCCTTATGGGTCCAGAGGTCGGTCTGCCTTCTCGGAAGTGCGAAGGCTGCCCTTTCTCAAGAAAGGCGCAAAGGTCTCCTACTCAAACTAGGCCCAAAACTTGTCAACTTGGCAACAATGCAACCCCAAGTAAAAACAGATGGTTTACTGTTTGGCGACAACTTTATTAAACAGCTAGGCAAATACGTAGCCACCTTTACCTCCCTGGATAAGGCTCAACAGTCTTTAAAAAAAATGTTCAACCAGCGGGTTATCGCCAGGGCCGGCAGAGGCAGGAGCTGCTTTGCCGGCCGCTCATACTACTACAATGAAGGCTCCCGTGGCGCCTACAACACAGCTTACCAGGATTTCAGGCCACAGTTTTACCCACAAAGGGCCAGAGGATTCCGCTCCAGAGGTTACAGGAACTCCAGGAATACCAATCAATCAGGTAAATCAATCCTTTTCCCAGGTTCCCGATGGTGGTCGTATTTGTCATTTTTTCCCAAATTGGTCATTAATCACCTCAGACCCATGGGTTCTAAACACAATTCAAGGGTATATGATAGTTTTATTCAACTCCGGTTCAAGTCTTTCTGCCTCCTCTTCCACGTTTCTTTACAGATATGTCCGCTCTCATTTCTTCGGAGGTCCAGTCTCTCCTGCAAAAACAAGCTATTGCAGTTACTCATCTCGATCCTTCCAGTTTCACCAGCTCAATTTTCCTAGTCCAAAAGAAGAACAAGAGCATGCGACCGGTCATCAATCTCAAATTCTTCAACCAGTTTGTGGTATACCGCCACTTCAAGATGGAAACTATCCTCCATCTCAGGGATTCTCTTCTTCAGAATGACTGGATGGTTCATTTCGATTTACAAGACGCATATCTGTCGTCCCTATTCACCCAGAACACAGGAAGTTCCTCCAATTCCAGTGGCTAGACCAAGCCTTTCATTTTACGTCTCTCCCTTTCGGTCTCTCATCGGCTCCATGGTGGCTCACCAAGCTCTTGAAGCCAGTGGTAGCTCACCTCAGAGCTCAGGGAGGAAGACTTCTCATTCATCTAGACAACACTCTTCTGATGAGTCAATCACCACAATTGCTTCTAACTCACCTCAACTTAACCAGTTCTCTTCTTTCAGACTTGGGTTTTATCATCAACAAAGAGAAATCTCTTCTTCCCCCTACCCAAATTATAGAATTCTTAGGTTTCCAAATCAATTTACTTTCGGCTACGCTGCTACTGCCTTCTGCAAAAATAAAATCTATAAAGTCAGAGATTCTTCAGATTTTACATCATCCTTCCATTTCTCTAAGAACTCTCTTCGCGTAGTCGGTCTTCTTTCCTCTTCCATACAGGCCATATTCCCAGGTCCCTTACATTACCGGGCCCTTCAGCGCCTAAAGGTTCAACATTTACGCAAAGGTCTTTCATACGCAGACACCATTCCGCTAGATCACGATTCTCGCACAGAACTGCAATGGTGGATAGATCATTTAGATGCCTGGAACAGAAGAGCTATCTTTCCATCAGCCCCAGATCTTGTATTAGAGTCAGATGCAAGTCTGACAGGCTGGGGAGCCCGTTGTGGTCCAATCTCGACTGGAGGTACATGGTCATGGTCATGTTCCAGATTGCAGATCAATTGTTTAGAGATGCTTGCGGGCTCCTTTGCAATCAGAAGCCTCGCAAAGGA
Organism: Pleurodeles waltl; assembly: GCF_031143425.1. Lineage (NCBI taxonomy): Eukaryota > Metazoa > Chordata > Amphibia > Caudata > Salamandridae > Pleurodeles > Pleurodeles waltl. The sequence goes on from NC_090438.1 coordinate 573,731,454, forward strand.
CAAGGTCCATTGTGCTATCCTTCTCAGGATAGACAACATTTTGGCAGTCCGTTACATAAATCATTTCGGAGGCACAAGATCCAAACCCCTGGCAGAATTAGCAAAGGGCTTTTGGGAATTCTGCCTTGCAAACCAAATTTCGGCTCATGCAGAGTATCTTCCAGGAACCCTCAACTCCGTCGCTGATTGGCACTCACGTCATCTCCGCGACTCAATCGATTGGAAACTCCATCCCGCGATCTTTCAATTTCTACAGCACAAATGGGGCCCTTGACTATCGATCTGTTCGCGTCTCACCTAAATTGCCAACTTCCTCTATTTTACAGTTGGCGTCCGGATCCTTTGGCTTTGGCCTCCGATGCATTTCTTCAAGATTGGTCCAAGTTCCTCTCTTACGCTTTTCCCCACTTCGTCATGATCAGCAGGGTGCTAGCACAAGTTCGGCATCAACACGCCACTGTAATCATAATTACTCCTTTTTGGCAATCCCAGATATGGCTTCCGACTCTTCTGGAACTTGCCATAGATTGTTCCTTCCTTATTTCTCCTTTCCCGGATCTCCTTTTGGACCCTCTTCAACATCCTCACAGTCTTGTCTTGGACAAGTTTCTTTATCTTTCAGCATGGAAAGACTCGGGAATTCCCCATCTTTCCCTCTCATTTCGGCACAAGGTTTGGAATATATTAGACGGGCCTGGGCTCCAGGGACAAGAAAGGCCTACAAGTCAGCCTGGGCTTTATGGCACAGCTGGTGTTTGGGAAAACACATTGATTCCCTTTCAGCAGATGTCATCTTTATCGTGAACTTCCTTGTCGCCGAAGCTAGCAAGGGCAAAGCTTTTCGTACTATTAATTTGTATAGATCAGCCATCTCCTCTAGTCATCAGTTCGTCAACGGAAAACCTGTGGGTGAACATCCACTTATTTGTCATCTGTTAAAGGGAGTAAAATTTTCTAATCCACCTTTACTTAAGTATAGGTTTTTGTGGGATGTTAATGTACTGTTAAAGTTCCTTCTTTCATGGCCCGATAATTCTTCCCTTACTCTGAAAATGTTATCTGCTAAACTCACCATGCTGTTATGTCTCATTTCTATTAAACGTCTTTCTGATGTAAAAGCTTTGGATATTTCCTCTAGGCAATTTACTCCTTCTGCCGTACTATTTGCTGTGTCTCGCAGAACTGAAAAAAAAATTAATTCTGTTTTTTATCCATATTTCCCGGATCAACCCAAATTATGTGTTGCACAATGTTTGAAAGTTTATGAGCAGATGACAGCTCATCTAAGAATGTCCTCAACTCCACAACTCCTTATTTCCTTCAGGAAGCCTTATCGGCCTGTGTCCTCGGCTACCTTAGCCCGCTGGGTTAAATGGGTAATGTCTTTGGCCGGCATCAACACCTCTAGATTTGGAGCTCACTCTTCCAGAGGTGCTATGGCATCTAAAACCTTCTGGACGAGTTCCCGCCTTGAGGACATTCTTAGATCCGCTGATTGGTCTAATGACAATGTGTTCAGGACTTTTTACTGTAAACCTGTCGATAATGTCTCTATGAATGTCATTAATTTGCTTTGAACTCGCATAATAGGAGCCTCCGGTCTTGTCATAAAATGTAGATTTTCCTAGTTTTAATGACGGAAAGTCTTAATTTTATTAAAGACATAGAGGCGAGTATTATCCCACCTCTATTATCAGTAACTGTTGTTTGTCTTCTTTTTCTCCCATCCCTTCAGTGTCAACATTGGCTGTTCAACCTGCCACCTAAGAAGTTACCTAAGGCTTTGGATGCTCCACCAACGTTTACTCGTCCTCCTTCTTCACTCCTTGGTTTGCCGGACCACCAGTGTGCTTCTCTTCATCTACAGGGTCCTGGACTAATGAACTTTTGTTCTGAATTATTATCCTTTATTATGGCAGTTCTTATTTTAGCTTCTATATTTTCTTTATTTCGTTCTAGCTGACTCTAACGCACAAGAAAAGATGGCTGTTCGCAGTCAAGTTATGTCATAATGGCATACGTTGGTGTTTATTGGTTCTTGTAAATGAACTACAAATCGTTTCTTATTGGCTCGTTTCTCTTCGCTTATGGGATTTGCAGTTTTTCTTCATTTGCTGCTGTTTAATTAAAGCAAGAAAAGAAACGCATAATACTCGCCTCCTTGTCTTTAATAAAATGAAGACTTTCCGTCATTAAAACTAGGAAAATCTAAATTTTCATAGATTCAAATCTACCTCAACCAAAAGAGCATGGTCAAGTTGTCTGGTATTCTTCTTTACTTTTACAGAATTCAATTTGTTTGGTATTGGTGGTGGAATCCATACATCTAAGAAATTAATTATCAATCATTTGACAGAGGTACCATCTCTGTTCACATTATGCAGGACATGTCTTGCTGGATTCAGAAAGTGGTAAGAAGGAAGAGTTAATTTTTTCTAGAATGAGTTAGTATCCATACACTCATACATATTCATAAATATCATTCTTCAGATGTGGGAATTACTGAAGCAAAAGAGAATGCCATTTACATAGATTGTTGGCTTAAAGATTACTCCTGCAGCTATATTCCATTAATGTTATGAATGCCTTTAAATAACTATAATCATACTTTCTGAAGTGTCATGGTCCAGAATGATTAGGAGGAAAGAATTCTTCACTAGAGTCTCTATTTGAAGCAAAGTAAGGGGTTGGTTCTTTTGGCAATGATGCAGGCTCTAGTAATTATTGGGTATAATGGGTGTTATTGTTATCTGTCAAATGAGTTTCACAACCTAGGCCCTCCTTACAACCCTGGCAGTCGGTGCTAAAGTGGCAGTAATACCACCAACAAGCCGGCAGTAAAACAAAATGGTATTATGACCATGACGGCAACCGCCCACACAGACACTTTAACACAGCGACCGCCACGGCGGTAGCAACAAGCACCGGGGCGGTAACCGCCAACAGCCAGGCGGAAGACACTGTATTACAAGAGGCCTATCCACCACCTTTTCCGGGGCGGTACCAACGACATCAAAAGCACGACAGAAACAGATCTCAGAAGTCAAAGGACTCACCTCTGGAGACTCAGGCAAGAACCATGCTGCAGTGGAGTCCAACCTGCACGTGTTTCCATGCTGGTCTACATCCTCCTATACCAGGAATACCAACAGTGAGTACTGCCGGATAGCACACAGGGGAGGGGGGAGGAAAAAGAAAGGAGACACACATGCAACACCCCCACCCCCACCCCCAACAGCATACACTCAAACAGATGCAACAACATTACACATCCACCCTGTACCCCTCAGGAGTAATGCAAGGACAAAAGGAAGTGATTGAAGTGAGTGTAATAAGATAAAATACTAGAAATACGTCCTCAAAAATCAAAACAGTATTTACATATGTAGAAATGGAGGGACACTGCCTAGTCCATAATGTCCGTGGGCCACAGGGCCACATGACATAGGCCAAGGCCCCACCTTACTCCTGCATCAACACGGAGAGAACACTTCTGGGGCATCAGGTCGAAAATACACAGGCACCTCAGGGGGATGGGGAATGGGGGCCACCTCAACTGGAAGATGGTACAACACCACTGGCCCTGTCGTGGTGTTGTGCCACCGGTCGGTCGTGGGGAGTGCAAAGCCACAGTCTCTCAAGTGGGTGGTTTGCCCACTGCTTGGTCCTGGTGAGTGCAAAGCCACAGTCTCTCTGGTGGGTGGTTTGCCCACTGCTTGGCCCTGGTGAGTACAAAGCCACAGTCTCTCTAGTGGGTGGTTTGACCACTGCTTGGTGCTGGGGAGTGCAAAGCCACAGTCTCTCAAGTGGGTGGTTTGCCCACTAGTTCTGGAGGGTGTTTTGTGCCCAGTGTGCTTCATCCTGGCAAGGAGGGGGTGAGTGGATGCCTTCTTCCACTGGTTCTGGAGGGGGCTTTGTGCCCAGTGTGCTTCATCCTGGGAAGGAGGGGGTGAGTGGATCCTTCTTCCACTGGTTCAGGAGGGAGCTTTGTGCCCAGTGTGCTTCATCCTGGCAAGGAGGGGATGAGTGGATGCCTTCTTCCACTGGTTCCGGAGGGGGCTTTGTGCCCAGTGTGTTTCATCCTGGCAAGGAGGGGGTGTGTGGATGCCTTCTTCCACGGGTTCCGGAGGGGGCTTTGTGCCCAGTGTGCTTCATCCTGGCAAAGAGGGGGTGAGTGGATGCCTTCTTCCACTGGTTCCGTAGGGGGCTTTGTGCCCAGTGTGCTTCATCCTGGCAAAGAGGGGGTGACTGGATGCCTTCTTCCACTGGTTCTGCAGGGGGCTTTGTGCCCTGTGATGCAGCAATTTGGGAGTGCAAGGTCTCAGTCACTCACCTGGGTGTCAGACCCACATGATTTGCAGCGGTCGGGATGCATTACAGTCCATGGAGGCAGGACTACACACTGCCCGGCGGCGGCTGCTCAGTGGTGGCAGTGCCAGTGCTGTAGTCGGTGCTGGCAGTGGTGGGGGGGAGGCTTCAGCCCTTCCCCTGCAGCCTCTGACAGCTGCCCACTGGGGCTGCTGCTGCTGGCAATGGTGCTGGTGGCGGTGCTGGTGCTGGTAGCGGTGCCGGTGTCGGTGCAGCCAATGGTGGGGGGAGGCTCCAGCCCTTCCCCTGCAGTCTTGGACGGCCTCCCACTGGGGCTGGTGCTGCTGGCAATGGTGCTGGTGCAGGTGGCGGTGATGGTGGTGGTGCTGGTGCCAGTGCTGCCAGTGGTGGGGGGAGGCTTCAGCCCTTCCCCTGCAGCCTCAGACGGCTGCCCACTGGGGCTGCTGCTGCTGCTAGCAGTGGTGGCGGTGCAGGCAGTGGTGGGGGGAGGCTCCAGCCCTTCACATGCAGCCTTGGAGAGCTGAAGCACCATGGTTGTTGTTGGGGGCTCAGATTCAGTCCCAGCACCAGGCCTCCTGTCCTTCCTGCCTGCAGGCCCTTTGCCTTGCCGTCTGGTGGTGCCTCCTTGCCCTTTCCCTTGCCATCTGGTAGTGTATCCTTGCCATCTGGTGGTGCCTCCTTGCCCTTCCCCTTGTAAGCTGGTGGTGCCTCCTTGCCCTTGCCAGCTGGTGGCACATCCTTGCCCTTCCCCTTGACAGATGGTGGTACATCCTTGCCCTTCCCATTAGCAGCTGGTGGTACATCCTTGCCCTTCCCCTTGGCAGCTGGTGCAGGTACACTGCCAGTGCTGATGGGTGTTTCCTTGGAGCCTCTCACACCTGCCGTAGCTGACGAAACTAATGTGGCCGTGGACTGGGTGGCTGAGATGCTAGCATGGGTTCTGCCGACCCTGGCCCAGTGTGAAGGATGGGGGGGGGGGGTAGGGAAGAGGTCAACGGCCGAGAGGAAATGCTTCTTAGGGACACTGGGGAGGGAAGAGGGTGAAGGTTTGGGAGTGGAGGAAGAGGGAGCAGTTGTTGGAGGTGTCTGTCTGCTGTGTTTGGGTGCAGGTGCATGGGCTAGATGCTGTTGTGAGGTGGATGGCTGTTGGGTGTCTGAGTGCTTGCGGTTGTGTACTTTGGGAGGAGGGGGCACAGACACAGTGGGAGAGGACACAGGGGATGTGTGCATGGATGTGGGGGTGGTGACTGCAAATGAGGGGTGTGTAGTGATTGGCGTGATGGTGATGGAGGCAGTGGATGTGGATGTAGTGCATGCAGGTGTGAGTGGAGACGTTACTGGGAGGGAGGTGGCGAGGGGGAGGAGGGGGACACAGTGGAGGCAGTGGATGTTGGTGTATCTCCATCTGGATGGTTTTTGTGTGAGTGCCTGTGGGATGATGTGTGGTGCTTGTGTTTGCCTGAGCCACTCCTTTGTGTTGTCTTGGGTGCTTGCTGGTCTGAATGTGTGCTTGGGATAGGTTACGGTTGAGGGGAATGGGACTCGGCGGAGGAAGTTGGAGGGGGAGGCTAGAGACAGGAACAATGGCTGCCATCAGGGAGGAGGCCAGGGCCTGGAATGATCTCTTTTGGGCCGCCATGCCAGAGTGAATGTCCCCCAGGAATGCATTAGTTTGTTGCAAATGCCCTGCCAGCCCCTGGAGGGCATTCACTATGGTTGACTGCCCAACAGGGATGGATCACAGGAGGTCAATTAGCTCCTCACTCAGGGCAGCAGGGCTAACTGAGGCAGGGCCTGAGGTGCCTGGGGCAAAGGAGATGCCCACCCACCTGGATGAGTGGGCACGAGAAACTCGCTGAGGGGCTGCTAGGAGGGCGGTGCTGGTACGAGGTTGGCGGCTGTACCTGTAGTTGGGATGGCCAAAGAGCTGTCCGCCACCACTAGGGAGATTCCATCGGAGGAAGTATCACTTTCAGGACTGTCCCCTCCTGTCTCTGCCATGGTGCTCCCATCGCCCCCCTTCCGAAGGGTGCCCTCACCACCGGTGGATTCGGCCTCATGGACCCTGTGGGATGCAGCTCCCTCCGTAGCCGGTGTCTCTGCTCCTCCGCCAGATGATGCTAATGCACATAAGGACAGGATGAAAAAAAAAAAGGGAGGGGGAGACCAGAGGATACACTTGGTCAATGGCAGCAAAAACACCACCGCTGTCATACACAACACACAGGGAATAGCCCTACGCACTAGGCACTGCACTACCAGTCACAATGGTAGTCACCATGCCACGGACAGTAATATCTAATGCCAATTGCGGCATACCTGAGACCCACAGAGCCCCCCCCATTAGTGGATGCCCACTAGCTTGGTTGGAGGTGGAGTTCATCAGCCCCTGCCCAACATGGAACCTACCCTGCATTGTCTGGCCTGGCCTAGGGGCACCAACAGGCTCACACACCCCCACCCGGAGACCACCCCACCACGTGCAAGTAGTATATTGTGAAACTGTACTCACCCCCTTGTGGCTGCTGTAATGCCCTCAAGCACCCATCCAGCTCCGGATGGGCCACTGCCAGTAAGCGGAACATCAGGGGGGTCAGGGTTCGTCGGGCACCCCTTCCTCGTTGGGAGGCCATCCCCAGCTGGGCGTCCGCCGTCTTCTGTGCCCAGCGTCTCAGGTCCTCCCACCGTTTGCGACAGTGGGTGCTCCACCTGCCGTAGACCTCCAGGGTCTGCACATCCTTGGCGATGGCACGCCATATACCCTCTTTCTGATGGGTGCTGACCTGCAGAGGAAATATACATAGATAAAGGGCATCAGTCATACCGTCCGGCCTGTTACACTAATGGCCCACCAAATCCCTCCCATCCCCTTACGCACATACATTGCCCACCATAAATGCAGCACGCTGCACAGGACCCTTCAACCACCCCCCTTACACAAGGCCCCCACATACAGCACTCCATGCGTTCATGACCCATGTATCGTGCTCACAGTGTACTCACCTGTTGGTTTGGAGGCCCATACAGCATTCGTTACTTGGGTAGGACCCCATCCGCCAGTCTCTCCAACTCCGCTGCGGTGAAGGCAGGGACCCTTTCCCCAGTCACACGAGCCATGGTCGCTTCCAGACACAGGTCACAGCAGCACATACAGTGTAGGTTCTCTCCTGTTGAAGGTCAGGTAGCAAGTGAGAGAACAGATAGAAGATGGCGGTCACGTCCGTGGTGGTGCATACCGTCACTGCCAGCGTACATCACCATCGGCTACTGTGACCCATAGGGCCCAATGACAACCAATGAGGAGTTGCACAGTGGTACTCAACTGCCTCCCACAACGGCGCACAACGTCAGCTGCATTACCTAATTTCCACATGTCCATCCACACAGGACAGGCGGGCACCATTTCAGGGGGGGGCAGGCCATGGCACTAACTGCATCACAGCACACATAGGCACCATTTGGGCCTATACAACAACATACTGTTTCTGTCACAACATGCAATGCACTGTACATTTTGGAAATGTTGAATACTGACCAGTTGCTCATTGTTTTGCCCCCTAGATTACAACCGCTGAGGATGAATAGGAGATGGAGACATCCCCCCATGTACAGACCCCTGGTGGACTTGGCAACAATGGAGGACAGGCACATTATCCTCACCTACAGACTTGACGGGGCAGCAATCCAAGAGCTGTGTGCCCAATTGGAGACAGGCCTGATCTCTGCTATCCGTCACCCCACTGGGATTCCTCCTCTTGTGCAAGTCCTATCTGTGCTCTATTTCCTGGCAACTGGCTCCTTCCAAGTGACAGTGGGCTTGGCAGCAGGAATGTCTCTGCCAATGTTCTCAATAGTGCTGACCAGAGTGTTTTCCAGCACTGATGAAACACATGTGCAGCTACATTGTTTTCCCTCAGGTGGAGGATTTGGCCACAGTGAAAGCTGACTTCTATGCTATGGGACATATCACCTACATCACTGGGGCAATCGATGGTACACATATTGCATTTGTCCTCCCACCCCCCCTGGAGAAATGAACAAGTGTTCAGAAATCGAAAGAGCTTTTACTCGATGAATGTGCCGATAGTGTGCCTGGTGGACCAGTACATCTCCCATGTCAATGTAAAGGGTCTGCGCATAATGCCTTTATCCTGAGGAATAACAGCATCCCATATGTGATGGCTCAACCCCAAAGGGACAGGGTGTGGCTAATACGTGAGCCCATGGTCCCCACCCAGTATATGCTGGTATATGGTTTTTGGGTTGGCCCTAAGGGTTAGTGTCTAGTTAACAGGTATCCCTCGCTTAGAGACCTCGTGGAAGTGAACAACAGATTTACCAAGAAATCCTAATTTAGCAGGCCAGCAATCATCCCAATTTGAAATGCAACCTCTCACTGTGACACAAGCACAAATGATCATATTGGTTCTTTTTGGGTAGTAGTGCTCTTGGGAATAGTAACCTGACACATCCTCCTACATTCCACTTACTTTGGAATAACACTGATTGCAATCAAACCAGGATAGGGAGTGCTTGTGCTAAGAACAATGTAATATATGTTAATTTACAAGAAGGTAGCAGAGCCAATATAGCCAGACCTTTCCCCATTAGAACCATCTCAACCTCACAACAACAGCATAATCAAACATAACAGACAGTTGTAAAGCTAGCTTGACTAATTGAGGCAACTTTTCTTTGGTGTGCTCTAAAAATTCCACCATTCCAGCACAAGCCACCAGGGAATCAATGATATACATGGTCAACATCCCAAAGTTAAGGGAGGGGCAAAGAGAAACCACAGCATCATTAGTAAACTGATTCATTGAATACGCTTCTAGCCTCATTGCTGTTGCCTAATTTACTCAGATATTATTCATGCGCAGCACCTAACTAATTGTGCTTATGATCCTGACGCCATTAAACTGACCCTGAGAGATGTCAGTCTAGTTGATGGGCTACCAGCTTTGGATGCATGTACTGTTTCATCTGGAGGCTGCAATATACATTTTAAATGCAGTTTAAGACCTTTAACTTCTGCAGTGCCACCTTTCTTGAAATCGTGTATGCCATGTGATGTTGTTTCAGCTACTGTTTCCAATTCCCCCAGTGCAACGGGCATGACTGGAATATTTTCTTCACTGAAGCCATAGGTCATCATGAAGCTTTATCACACCCATCTAGCTCAGGTTGACTGACTGCATAATAACAAATTAGGGAACACGATTTGGAGCCCCGAGTCACTCAATCTTCCCCACCTCTTCTACGATTTATTGTATATTCATCCCTGTATCTGACTTTGCAGCACTATCCCCATTGCCTTGTTTCCCTCATAGTAACAGCACTAGCATATCAACCTTGAATATATGGAAACCTGCACAAAAATGCCCCTGCATTCATCCCCAGAATCATATTCTGATTGGAAAAGGTGCCAATCTACTATTAGGATTTTATATTGGAATGTAGCAGGATTGCGAGGAAAAATGATGGATCCTGACTGGAGGATCTTTGTTGATCAATTCACTATCATACTCATGCAGTAGACCTGAGCTCTGGAACTATCATTTAGAACAGGCTTCTCAAATTACAGTGTTGAGGCTACCCCATCTAGAGCATTTCGCCCATTCCAGGGGCTTTTAATCTGGGTCCAAATCTCTCTCAACCTAGTTATTAATAAGCTTGAAATTGTAGCTTACATGTCATTGGGCTTGGATTGAACAATAGTGATGGCCGCAAGATAACCTTATATAATGTGTGCCATAGTTCTACACACAAAAATATAGGATCCCCAAAGTTAAAATTATTTATGCACCATTTTTCAAGCAGTATAGACAAATCCTCTCTTCTGTTCCTGGGAGACGTTAACGTCACTTTTGAGCCACTAGGTGACATTTCTTCCATTACTGATATGAAGGATAAAACCGGGGGCACTCAGATCTTGAAATCGGAGACACTATGATCCTAGTATGCTTCCACCATGCAATTACTGTCTCTTACTTTAACACATGGCTTACGTGCCAGTGATGGGCGATTCAAATCTGATAGGCACAGAAGGTTCACATTCGTAAGAGGGGGTTGCTAGAGCCATATTAACAAAACTATACTGGATATCAATCTATGACATATAGTATTTGATTTTGAAGTAGTAAGCAGGTCTGACAGTGATCTTAGTGCCCTAATTTTAACTCTGTAAGGACATTTTTTTACTAACACAGTAAATGCATGCAAACAGTTTGAGGTGACTTTTTCATTAGGGAATAATAGGAAATCTGTTAAATGGTCAAACTGAGTCACAAACCCTGATACGTTATTGCAAACATATAATGAATTCATTAAAGTCTATGGCACATTTGAAAACTCTCCAACTGATACAATCCCTATAATAGATCTTCATACCATCTTGTTTAGAGCTTTACAATGTTTATGCACAAAGGAAACATTTCCCTCTAACCCCACTGATCACCAGCCCTCTCCCTGGTTTTCCAACAAATGCCAGAAGGCCGAAGGAACACTGATTAAGCCCATTGAATCAGTGGAAGATGAGGTAATTGAGGTAGCACACTCCCAATGTAAACAAATAGTGGCATCTTCTAAGGAGGGTTGGATCAATTCTAATTGGAACGCTCTTGCTGAGTCATCTACACAGAAAGATATCATAGCCTTCTGGCACATTATAGCACACTGTAGTCACAGGCATGCCTGCCCGTTGATGTTTTCTGTAGAACCCCAATAGTGGGTGGAACACTTTTTAGAACTCTATGCCCCTAACAGTTTAGAAGTAGGTGCACTATTAGTTGAGGAGGCAGGCATTACTAACCTAGACTGTATTCCCACCATGATTGATTATTGTTCAATGGAGCACGATACCATCCTGTTTACTCTAGAGGACACTCAAATTGCTATTCAGTCCTTGCAACCATGGGAAGCTCTAGGTCCATATAAGATCCCTGATGATTTTTTTCACTGAGAGCCTACTGTGTGGGGTCCTTATATCAATGCATTGTCAATGGGATCATGGCTAGGGAAGGGATCCCGTATTCATGGTGCAGTTTATTCTGGCTGTTTAAAAAAGGGGATAGGATCATTCCAGGCAACTATCAGCCAATTAGCTTAATCAATAATCTACAGAAAGTGTTCTGTTGACAGGTCCTTGATAAATTGCTTGACTAGATAACAGAATCTCATATTCTTTCCTCCCTGCAGGCAGGATTTCACAGAAAGGTGAGCACAATTGATCAGATTTTCTGCTTCAACCACATTATGTGGAAATATTTGAGACTTTCCAATGACCACTTATATGTGGCATTTGTGGATGTAAGAGTGGTGTTTGGTCTACTCTCTAGGCAACGTTCATGGCTCACCCTCACGTCAATGGGAGTTAATCCTGCTTTGTTAGGCATTTTGATGCGACTCCAAGAGAAAAAGTTTGCTCAAGTGACAATCCGTGCTGGCACTGGGCTCACAGACCACATACTTGTTGAACATGGGGTGCATCAAGGCTGTGTATTAGCCCGTACCCTGTTCTCTCTCTTCATGAACAATGTGATAGAAGATGTTAGCAAACTGTACTCATGATTCTCCTTAGCAGGCTGGGATTCCCATTCCTCCCTTGCTATTCCCTGATGATACTCTTTTGGTTTCACGTACTCCCACTGGACTGCAGACTTTGCTTAATTACTTTGCTGATTTCTGAACCACCCAGAAGTAAATGCACTAAAACCCAAGGTTATGATGTTTAGCCCTCATAGATCATTTAGAGAGAGGTTTTTTGAAGGGGCTGACCCTGCAATCTGTAGATAATTTTGATTATTTGGGCATCAGAAAAGACAAATCTTTCATCTGGAGATGTCATATATGGAAAAGCGAATTGACTTTGCTACACAGAGCTTCTGTGATAACCAAGAAATATAAAACCACTAACACCAAATCAGTCTCTGTGGAAGTTGAGGTTTACCATGCAAAAATACAAAGATCGACTTACCGAGCATAATTTTGGGGCACAGGGAACATCGCTGTGCTGACCTCCAAGAAAATGGTTTTAGATCTCTGTTTAGCTTGCCTCAAAGCACCCCTATGTCCTGTTGTTTTTCAATTAGGCTTGAAAAGGGTTGGTGATTTAGCCATGTTAAAGCCCCTCCTTTTCTGGGTTATATTGTGGTGAACTGCAGAGTTATCACACTACAGGGCTGCCTTAGCTGAATTTGTGAATCTAAGGAAAGCACATTTAATCCCTTGGCTCTAACACATTAAATGGCACTTTAATGATATTGGCCTGAGAAACTGTTAGCATAATCCCACATCAATCAAAAAAAGCACTTAAACTATTATAAAAAAGGCCTTTTGGAATTCCAAAATCAATTCCTATCGCAATAGCTCCAAAATAGGTGGTCTCGTGAATTTGTTCTTGCCCAACAAATGTGCCACTTGCCTGGAACCTTACACGGATACAATTGTACCCTGCCAAGCTCCGACATTGTATATTAAATTTTGGCAGGGTATACTGCTGGTCAACAAGTTTACTAGCAAGTGGAAGTTTAATTGTTCAGATTCTTAATTTTGCACAGCTTGTAGTGACATGATTGAGGACTTTAAACACATATTATTTTTCTAACCAATGCTTACCAGGCCAAGAAGGTCATGGATTAAGCAGCTTTGCACATCACTGAATGCGAGACAATATAAGGTCGCCCTCCATATTTTTTTGATGGATACCAGTCCTTTCATAATTTTTGCACTTAGCCATTATATATATGCAGTTTGGGTTTATAGGTAGAAACTGTGATTTTTGCTATGATCACAGTATCGAATGATGTACACATTTTTAACTATTTTAACCTACATGGAGTGTCCATTGTTTATATGAATATCTTAATTTCATAAGCTGCAGTATTGTGTTCAAGATATTATAGTTATTGTTTTGTCTAAAGTATGTATTTTATAGCATCGATATTCAGGGTAATCATTTATATTATCCAATTCTATGTTGTTTTTTTACATTTTCTTTTACCTTTGTCACTTATTTATATGGAATTCATGGAACTCTATGAGTTAAAGTGCTTCAAGTATCATACCTCAGATAAGTGTTATGGAAAGCATAGACTTTCTTGTCTTTTTCCCTTCTTTCTGTATTATTGTGGTTAATATATTATTGATTTTGAATGTGAAGCTTTTCTATTTCAGTTTAAGGGTCTAGACCCAGAAATAAACGTATTTAATATAAACGTACAAAAAAATAAGCATTTTAAATATACATGTGCTCTAATGTTTCTGCATATATTTTGGAAAACTAACTCAAGCCTTGTGACTTCAATAACCAATATTATGAATATCCTGTTGTTCCCTAATCTTAGTAAGTGCATATGCTTACTAAAACCTGTGACATTTGTAAATACATATGAGATAATCTACTTTAGGTGTTGTCCCTGTTTCCTCCAGGCAACCTTAATAGAATATGACCCCAGATGTAGCAATTCAGATAAATATACAAGCTAATAGCTCAAAGTTTGCTTTCATCAACAACATGACTCAAGGCAAATTTTTGGTAATCCAACGGTGTATTCAAAAATCCATTAGGAAGGAATAGGACTTTGTTAATTCAGAAACCATGTAGTGTGCTCCTAGCTGCACAAACATTGTTGCACAATTGTCTAGTACAGGACACTGTGGACCAAGAGGACAGTTAAACCAAATATGCCAAGACAGCCACCACTTCTCTACACCACCTAAAAGTGTGTAGCCTGCTGCCTAGGTTTCTGCCAGCGCATCACACTCAAATGCAGCTTTAGTCCAAATGGTGTTCTCACTCTCTGGTAACCTCACACATTTCCTTTATGGAGAGTGTGTGAGCCACCCTAAGTGGTAAACAGCTGGTTCAGCCCTTGTTCCTGATAAAATGTAATAAATCCCTCTGGAAGATGGCCAAATAACATATAAGTGAAGTCACTCAGAGGTGACCGTTAATTATAGCTTCACTGCATAAAGAAAAAATGATTCAAAGTAGGAGGGGGCAGGAGAGGGATACAAAGGAGAGAGAAACACAAATGAAGGGCACTCTATGGAGGAAGGAGAGGAGGTCAGGAACTGGAACAAAGTAATCCCAAAGTCTATATAACTAAACAGTCAAGGAAAAAAAGCAGGAGCAATCTGGTCGATCTAACACACAATATTGAGTGCAACAAGATCAAACTACAGAAATACTAATAAAAAAATATTGGTTATCAAAATATTGCCATCCTATTATTAGAAAACAAACACAAATGTCGACTACAAAAACATTGCTGCTATAAATATCTGAAATACCTTCATGGTAACAACAAATAAAGCACAAATGTTATCTGTTGAACCCATACAACACTCCCAAAACATTGAAAATAACAATATTGACTACAAAAATATTACATTAATTTAAGAAAACTGCAAAAAACTAAATCACAATGTAATATAATAATTTCTTAAACATATCAACACAACAAAATTTATAAATATTTTTATGACATTAAGTTAAAACTACACCAAAAAATGTAAATAATTAAAGCCACATTTATTGCTAGGAAAACATTAAACCAACAAATAAAAGAGTTCACAATATCAATTATTAAACAACATTTTATTTACTTAAAGTTAAATAAACACACTTTAGTAAATGTGTGAACAAATATATATGTAAAAATATATACAAGGAAAATTCTAAAAACACAGTCTTTATAAACAGCACTCAGGGAATACCCTGCAACAAGAGTTTATTCATTGATCCCTACGATGTCTTTCGGCCACAAGGGTTCTTGCTCACATAACCTTAATAGTGTTGAACAGAATTAAAGTGATGCCATGTGTGTCAATACAAATGATGATTTACCAAAAGAGAAATTCAAATGGGTGCATTCTTGAGAAAAGGTGAAAATACTATAGAATAGTGAATAAAAGCATTAACCTATGACAAGGGGGATTGTACAGAGTTCAATGCATTCAATACATAAAATAAATGGTTACAAATTACACCCTAAATTAGCAACACATTTACATCTGTTTAAACACTGATGGATTTCTCCAACCAAATGTGCCATACTGTTAATATACTTATAGCCTATAATCCTGAATACTAGCTCATGTACAACAGTCTGTGATCTCAAATATCCTCCTCCCTAGTGTTTACAAGGTGAATAGCACACAAATCCTAACATTCGGCAAAAGGCTTCAGTCTATGTATAGAGAGGAGAAACATGACTATCTTCAGAGACAGTATGAGGACACCATCTCAGAACAAGTCTCTGATACTTTGGCAGACAATGATATATCTGCAATCAGCGAAGCTACAAGATCAGACCTTGAGAATAAGGCCTAAACTTTTCAGATGAAAAGAACATAAGCAGCAAAGATGCAAAAGCCACATTTAGCAGAGATCCCTTTTGAACAAGACTAGATGACAGGGGATAATGACAGTGGTAAATCAGAATGTTAATTATCTGTTTCACAGAATTATGACAAAGGGAGAGCTAGATGTTTTTAATTTTGGTTTGTCTTTTTACCACAAAAGAGATGTCAACTATGTACAAAGTAGACTAAACTTGTTTCAATGTGTTAGAAAACTGAAACAGTAGAAAATGTTTAAAGTCAAGAACCTATGTGATTATAAATTATAATTACATAGAAAAACATGCTTCAATTGTACAAGCCATTCTTAAAATCAATGACATGGATCTCCTTATAACTTTACATGAGTTAGAAGGAAAATAAGTTGTCATGGTCTAAAATGAAAGTTCTCAACAATTTGGTATTGGACAAAAATATTGTTCTTTGCCCTGCAGACAATGGTGGCAATATTGTCATAATCCCTAAACAAATGCACATTAATAAGGCCTTGAGACAAGTATTAGATAAGGAAAGCTACTCACGTATTAACAAAAGGATACATGGAAGTATTGTCACTTACTGGGAAATGCTAGATAACTAGGAGAGTCATTGAGTTTGGAGAAATCTTTTTCAAATGTGATTAACCCTGCACTGCTGTACTTTACCTTCTGACACAGGTACATAAAGCTCATCAGAACCCTCCTAGCAGGCCTATATTGTCCTCCCTAAGGAGTCTCTTTGAGAATACATCCAAGTATGTGATTTTTTTTCTTGAGACCATTTGTCACAACTTTACCTTCATATATACAAAATGCCAAAGACTTTCTAGGGAGAATTGAGAGATTATAGTGGGAAGAAGAATTTCTCCTTATGACCTTAGATGTAGCATCTCTGTGTGCATGCATTCACCATGAAACATGAATAGAAGCTTGTAGGCACTTACTGAGGGACTAGACCCTTGTTTGTCTGTGCCCATACTGAAATTATTATTGGTATGATAAAGTAGGGCCTTGAGAACAACATCTTTCTCTTCAATGGGGCATTGTTCAAACAACTATGCAGGACTAAGATGGGCACCTGTTTTGCCCCAGCGACAAAATTGTAACTATTGGCTGGTGGGAACAGCAGGTGTCCATGGCACCTGAATACGTGGAACATATGTAACAACACATTTTATGGGTAAGATACATTAACAATTTGTTTGTAATTTGACGAGGAACACAAATTCTCAGCATGTGAGTTCTGAAGTTGCTAAAGTTTGTCTGTGGTGTTAGTAAAAATCCGACCACATTTCTTTATGTACAGTAGCCATCCAGAACCCTTAATTGGACATCCCCTGTTGCTCCATGCCAGGAGAAACTGTAATTCCATCATGGGATTTGAAGTTAGTGAGGATGATCAAAAGGTTCAAGGAACGGGGAATGGTCTTCATGAATAATAGAACTTGTCTGTAAAAGGGTATCTGAGAATACACACAGGGATGTACTATTTGGTGAGGATGACGGGACCAAAATAGATGTTGCAGACAACAGTATCCACATGATTACTACTTATAACAAGAAATCTAATAGGGTACACAGTATCTTTGAAAAAAATTGGAATATTCTGAAATATGACAATATCATTGGCAACTGAATCTTCTCTCAGCCTAAGGTGAGACACCGTAGGAGTAGATCTCTATGGGATTGGCTAGTACACAGTGATATCACTCAAAGAAAGAAAGGTACGAGAGGGGATTTGGGTCTAAGGGGCTTTTATATATGTGGTAAATGTAAGGCATGTAAGTATATCAAGATTGTGAAAACCTTCCCAGTACACTATAGCTTGGCCACAGAAAAATTGACTAATTTACTACATGCATGCTGGAACACTTGAGAGCGATTGACAAAGGGAATGCTCCCTGCCCTGTGGCACTCACTGAATTATATTTCTCAGATGACAGTCTATCAATGTACTATGGGATAGACAAAATTAATCAGGATACAAAGGGAGGGTACAGGGTCTTAACATTGAGGAAAGAGTCTAAAAGACATCATAAACCTGAAATCTAAGAATCCTAGGGGTCTGAACATGGATGAGTAATTGGAAATACTTCTAGAAGACTGAACATGTATCAGGATGTAATGAATATGTTCTACATGTGTCTGAGCTTTGATGAAGGGGTTAGACAGGTTTTGTTAAGTTTTAATAGTGGTTTCGTAATTTTCTATCTTAAGAGACAAGGAAGGGACTCTCTGAGGAGAAGCATTTGACACCCCCTACTCATGTCTTCCAGCTACTTTCATCTCGTAGCTCCAGGGTGCAGCATAATTTAAAGTATTATCTTTTGATTATGAATTAATTGTGTATGGAGATTATTTGCAGAACAGATATAAGTATTGTTTCGGACCAGATGATTTCCTAATAGGAGATATCTAGGATTGAAACATAGTCCACTTGGATGTGATTCTGAGGTGTTCATATTTTATTCTCTGACTGCCCTGCATATATATATATATATATATATATAAATATATATATATATATGTATATTATCAGTTTCTGCTCCTGTAGCAACGAGATTGTGAGTTACATTTTAACTTTTTTTACTCAATGGGGGTGTGTTGGGGAGATATGTTATGCACATCGTAGCCAGTAGGGAGGAGGTTGTTTAAGATCACGTACTGTTGTACATGAGATAGTATTCAGAATTACGGACTATAAGTACATCACTAGTAGTTCGTATTTGGATGGAGAAATGCATTAAGTTTGCACAGACGTAAATATGTTCCTAATTTAAGTCATTATTTGTAACTCTGTTTATTTTATGTATTGTATGCACTGAACTCCGTGCAGTCTTTCTTTTCATGGGCTTATGTTCTGTAGTATGTTCACCTATTCAAGGTGGCACCAATTGTAATCTCTCTTTTGTTAGTCATTCTTCTGTATTGAGGTACATGCTGCCACTTAAGTTCTGTTGACCACTAGTGTCGCTATGTGAGCAAGGCCCCTTGCGGATGACACATACCATGGGGATCAAGGAATAAACTCTTGCTGCATCGATATTCCCTGAATCAACATTGTTTCTAAGCAATGAGTTTTGAAATTTGCCTAGATTTACACTTGGATATCCACCCAGCTTCACCGTGACTATGATGTTGGGACTGATACCTAAAAAGCTGTTTCCTTTGAAGATGTGTGTGTGTGTGTATATATATATATATATATATATATATATATATATATATATACACACACACATATAGATAGATAGATAGACACATATGTATAAGCAAAAAAAGCACATGATGTCAGAAATATTCTGCAAAAACATTGGCCTATTTTACAAAGTGAGAATATACTTGAGGGATTTGTTGGTAATTTCCTGAGCATTACATTCAAGAAGGGATCTACACTCAGGGATAGACTGAGTATCAGTGATGCCAGCCGGGAGCACAGTAGGGTCTCTAAGATTGGTTTCTTTCCATGCCTTAATTGCAAAGCAAGTAAGAACAGTTTACCAGATACAAAATATAGCTCTTCACTGACTAAAACTATGATGACCATCAACTTGTACCTTACTTGCTCAAGTGACCAAATGATATATGTTTTGGAATTCCCTCACAAATTGAGATATATTGGTAGTACCTTCCATGCCTCTTGAAAACGTATACTTAAGCATATGAGACAACAAAACCCATGTTGACCCCAAATATCCAGTGGCAACACATTTCAATCTGGAACATAAAATGGATGTATCCAAGCTGAGATATTTTATCATTGACAGGGTACCTCCCAACAAGCGAGGGGGGAAATAGAGAATTACAGTTCAGAAGACTAGAATCTCAATACATCATTACCCTAAATATGAAAGTGATGCATGGACTGAATAATGTTGAAGAACTGGCGGTTCATTTCGGGTAGATGCTGTGGGCTTTTGATAAATGGGACGGTACAGTGAACCTGCTAAAGTCTACCCCTATGTTGGTTGTTGCAATCCCCCTCTTGGGACTTTTAATAGAATTTTAATAGTATAGGTTTCAACTGTCACTTCACTATGCTGTAGACACTTGTCTTCTGAATCATGACTTGATTAAGGTATTGTATTAACTTCTGCTTTTGTCACCTGTTTTTCCTCCACCTCTGTTTCGCTCCTTCCGATTCTACTATGTATGAGAAAATAGAAATAATATTGGGATGGGAACTGTCTGAAACAATGAAGATTAATTTTTGCTTCCCATGGACTCAGCGTCTACTCCTTTCGGACAGTATAGTCGTTTTTATATTATTATTTCAGGATTAAGATACTAGTTAGTTTTATGATTTGAACAAGGAGATGTAGATGTACTTTCTTATTTGTGATGGAGTATTTTTTGAAGCATCTATGTATTTATGGAGAAATATGTAGCCCACTGGGGAGGTATATCAAGAATGTTAATTGGAATTCCACAAGGGCAGGGTTATATGGCAGGAATGCAGTGCATATGAAGATTGTTTGACATTGCTATACAGAAGAAAATGTATTAATATCAACTGATGTTTATGTGCAAATTACAAGCAGTAGTGTGGACTACATGAATTGAGGGGGAAATGCTATTGAACGTTGAGTAGTGGAGTTTGATGAATTGGTGTAAGGACAGCACATGTTATATTTTGTTACATTTTCTTTACATGATATAATTTGGACACTATAATTTTGATGGGAAAGAGGCAATGTTTGTGTTTTTAGTCCTTTGTTTATGTTTCTGCACTGAGATGGGATTTAAATGGTCTATTGAATTCAGCAACCCAAACGTGATCAAAGCATTATTGCTGAAACCCGTTGGGTGTGCACCTACATTCATATAGTAAATACATTTATGTTGGTTGCTCTGCACGTTATGGAGTGCATGTGCATTTTTTTTTGTCAAAGAAGGTTCAGATCTGGAGCAACCAACAGATTTACGGGGCATGTGAACTGCCATCGAGAGGACACAGTGGTATTACGGCTTGAGTGTGGAATATTCAACAAATAATGTATACATATATATATATATATATATATGATCACCAAAGAAAGAAACACCACACTCCCGAAGAATTCACTGGGAAGTTGGTTTAATGACAGGCAGCAATGCTCAGGCAACATAAATCAGACTCCTTGACGCATTTCAACATCTCGTCTTTTTCAACTGGTTTTCAGTCTCTCTCCATGCTGGTGTAGGTTGCCTTTTTTTTCAGTGCATTTTCAATGAAAAGAATCTAAGTTCAGAGTAATTTTGTGATTAGGTGAGAATTTTAGTGACAACATAACATTTTAAATATACAAAACCACTGAAATTCACAAGTTATAGTTATGTCAAATAACTATAACTCGTACCTTAAGGTAACTATAACTCTCACACCCACCATACACAGTTTAGGCTTCTATAATTTCTTTGGAAATGTTGTAGGGCTCTTAGCAATGATGTCATAGAAGATGTCATGAGTGTTATGAGGGCTAATTAGCAGTGCATGGCAAGGGCGCAAGCAGGAATTACATTAGGGCACGAGCTATAGTTACTTGAGATAACCCTTCCCTCATGAATTATAACTCTAACAACGACAGGAGAATAATAATTCATGCTACAGAGAGTAACCTACTAACCCTAACATAAAAGTAAATGTGGATGATGGATGGCACATTTAAATCGTACCCTCCACTATTCATGTAGATATGTGCCACAGATGTTGGCACATATCTACATTCTTAATAAGCACAGTGCTACATACTATGAATTACTAACCCACATCAAAGCATACCTAACATCTACTAACCCCACAAAAATATCATTGATTTTGAACAAGAAATGATGAGCACAATATAAAAAATCTAGCCACACAAAGCCTTACAGGGTTGTTACTACCATTTCAACCAGAGTTTTTAGGGACACCTCCAAAATACAGACTGGATATTGACCAGTTAAAGAAGTACCTAACTACTAAAACCTTCTCATAGAATCCCTATACTATCAAACATATGAACACAAACTATGTCCTCTGATAGACTACTATAAAGATACTTGGGTTGGCAGACTGCACTGTTCCGGTTACCAGCACCAACCCAAGTATCAAATGCTATGGTGGAATGTATATGACATTATCATGGCTCAACAAACCAAAACAAACGACACAGTGGAACAATGGCACAGTGACATCCAAGCCACACTAGGCCTGGGGCCACTCTATCCTTCACCAATTTCTAGAAATCCTAAGAGCAAAGCTATCAGCACCTTAGAACAGAACAATCAATTACCTAAATAAAATCTAAATACCCAAACAAGCCAAAGGCTGACCCTGTGTAGCCTGACTGCTGCACTGTAAACCTTGCAGTGCCATTTGTCAAAGTAACCCTTTTTGATCCATAAAGGCCTTTTAATTTAGGTCCAGCAGCCCAAAAGGCAGGTTGCTTCGTATTAAAAAATATAGCATGTAGAAAATGAGTGTTACCGTGCCCCCACAGTGACAAGAACACAAAAGCTATTTTCACTGTGGCATACATTGCTGTTCTACCTAGAAAACCCAACTGCAAATTAAAACTGTAATGCTGCTATCTTGGGAACGAGACCAGCTAGAAAAATAAATAAATCACTATTTTAATGTGGTGAAGTCATATTATTAATAAATACTTAGGAAAAATAACTTTTATAAAGCTACCTTTTCTCTGCCTGAGCCTTCAGAAGGTTAATTAGCATTAGATTCTGAGAGCTGGGTAACCTGTACTAGTGAATGCGGTATGACTTATGAGTGAAAATCCTCCCAGGAACTACATAACAGGGCAGTTTGATTAACAAGTTGGCCTCAATGGGCAGGGATACTCCTCTTTGCTCAGCTGAATATTTGGAGGGAACACAAAAGTGCCAAGTCCTCCTTTACTGGTCTGAGACACAGTAAAACCTTTGCTTACTCAAAATGGGTCAAACATAATCAGAACACAATTTTTGTGTAACCCTTGTCTGGCTGCTGGAGAACCTGCGTTTCTCACACTAGACTTCTGCCTCCTGTTGAGTTGTGTGTCAAGGGCCTGATTTAAACTGGATTTTAGCGCTAGCTATGGAAGGAAGCTTGTGGTTTCCATAGAACCCTCCCAAACAAAACCACAGCTCTCAGGCCCCATGTTTAGTGGATGAAGACTTCAGTCATTTTGGCATTGCCCTGGCCCATTGAATCTTAGGCCTCTTTACAGTTAGACAACCAGGAATGTCTGAAAAAGTAGGTAGGTCAGGTCCTGGTAATATTTACTTCATGGTCAGAGAAGGACAAGGAGTACCTTAGAGTATCCCCCATTCATGGGTTAGAGAGCTGTACAAACTGGAACATCACGCAGTCTTCCTCGGAATACTCTCTGGATTTACAGAAGATAGAAGAGGACCAGACCTGCTGTGTGTGACCTGAGAGGAGCCCTGAAGAATTGGACCTCCTCCCTCATTTTACCCCTGGCAACGAAGTAGACTCTAAGTGTCAATTGGATGACCTCCTCTATGGCTACAGGGGCACAACAAGCTGCAAGAGGTATTTTTTCTGGAAACACTCAGATGACCACTAGCAACTGGACCTAGAATGCAATTTGTTGTTGGCCTCTTCCTGACACCCTGGGAGTCCTTCAGTGCCACTGTGTGTGTTCGGGCACCAGATGAAAGTTCTAAATCTTTTGGAAATGTTTCCTCTGGTGATCCAAAGCTTCAGAGGGACATGCAAGAATAGATATCAGACTAGCAGTTCCACATCATTAGAATACATTTCAGCTTCTTTCCACTCAAGGTGCCTAGCACCTCATAAACAAAAGTTAAAGTCCCATTCTGAGAAAATCTACAAAGCTCCTGAACGTAAGTGGAAAACATGCTTCAAGTATCCATATTTTTATTCCGCAGTGGCAGATACAATTTCTGCAGTGGCCCACTCAAGGAGACTTTTTCTTATCAAAATGTGGTAAAGTCTTGTTCTGCACTGGTACTCAGAAGAAAGTTGAATGCATTTCTTCAAGAAAATGACAAAGTCCCTTTCTGAAGTGGGACTTGGAAATGTTTTCAAACTTTTTTGCTGACAGACGTTTTACAGGACCAGTCCATTTGATGCATCAAACGAGGGATCCTATGTCATCAGCCTCAAATCACTCCTACGTCCAGATCTATTCATTAGAGCTGCGTGCTTTTTCTCTCTACCATTACTTAAATCTTTAAAAATTCATACCTTTGGTTCCTCGTATTGGATTTTTGTAAACTTATTTCACTCATAAATTTGCCCTCCCCATTTCAAAGTAGGCTTTGGAGTGTTATTGTGGCTTGTGTGACTTTTTCTACTGAATATGCACTACTGAAATACTTTACACATTGCCTTCAATTTAAGTATGACTGCTTCATGTCACATTATCAGGCTTAGAACACGTGTTTATTTAATTTGCTTTGTGTGACCTAACAGTTGGTGGCCTTACATTTTGAGGTGGACACTTGTCAACCTTGATGTTATCCCTTGTTTCAAGACAGTATTTTATCTTTACCCACTGTGCGGTTTTCATGTGGGTATCTAGTGCCTTCCAACCAGATTCCAACAGTTTTTCATAATGGGTAGTGTTGGGGTCTACATTTTATTTTAATTGTAATGGTAATGATGATTATCCCGGAAAGACATTTTGATTATGTGGAAACTAGGATCGGTATATACAAATTCATTCGCAGATTGAAACTGGAAAAAAATGTTATTCAAGAGTGAAGCCAAAAACACAATCTGAATCCAATCAGGCACACAATAGAATGCAAATAACAATTAAACAAAAAGCTGATTTGAAAAATGTGTTTGATCTAGCACACAATTTATGTGGTGATGAGCTAATGGAGACACAAGTATTAATTGAACTGGATATCAACACAGAGGGACACTGCCCCTCAACCTTCAAAACAAAATCAAAATTCGGTCCCAACTTAACAGCAGGCAAAAAGATTGATACATTTTATGAACTACTACTCACAAACTTAGAAAAAGTTAAAAAAAACATGACATACATGGGCAGAAAGAAAACCTTAGCTGGGGTGAGCGTGAGGCTCTAAAGAAACTAGCTAACAATGATAAATTAGAAATTAAACCAGCAGACAAAGGAGGGAACATTGTGGTCATGGACAAAAGTGAGTACTTGGAAGAGGCTCTACGACAATTGAATGTAACCAGAAATTACTCCAAGTTATTAGAAAATCCCCTTAACAATATAACTATGTTCTTAAATAGGAGACTTCAGAGATGGTACTCGGAAGGCCTATTAAATGATGATGAACGGGTATTCTTGATGAATGAGAGTCCAGGTATTCCAACAATCTTCTTTCTCCCAAAAATACACAAAACATTAATTAAACTACTTGGGAGACCCATTATATCGAGCTCTGGGTCCTCATATGAAAACCTTTCACTATATGTAGATTATTTCTTGCCACCGATGGTGAGGAATTTGAGCTCATATATATGGGATACAGGGGAATTTCTAAAACTGCTGGATGGTGTTGCTTGGCAAGATGGATACCTCCTGGTCACCATAGATGTATTATCTCTCTATAAATCAATTTCACATACAGTTGGATTAAGAGCAGTAGAATACTTCCTGCAACAAGCATCCATGAGCTTAAACGCTCTGAGAGGCTCATGGAGATGGTGGAGCTTTGTCTGAGGAAGAACATATTTATTTTCAATCATCAAATATACTCTCAGACGTGTGGAACAGCTATGGTAGCTTTCTTCTCTCCAGCTACACTAATCTCACCATTGATTGGTGGGAGACACATGTGGCTTGGGGATAGGAAAATGACACATATATGGAAAAACTGTTATTTGGCTTCGCTACATAGATGATTTATTTTTGGAATGGCCCAGAAGAATAATGTAAGGAGTTTATTGACAAAGTAAATATTAAAATCTTGGGTCTACATTTCACATATACAATGAGTAGGACACTGATAGAATTTTTGGATGTTACATTGTGTATTGAGGAGGATAAAATTCTGACATTCCTACATCGGAAAACCACTGCGACAAACAGTGTACTACATAACTCTAGCTTCCATCCAACATCATTAAAGAAAAGCATCCCCTATGGGGAGTTCATTAGGATGAAAAGAAACTGCTCTAATGTGAATGAAATGGAAAGTAAATTTGAGGAAACACAACAGAGGTTCCTCAAGAGAGGATACAAATACCAGGATATTAAACAAGGAGAGCAGAGAGCAAGATCTCTGACACGCACATAGATATTGATGGGTAGTCAAAGAGACAGAGGACACAACCATTAGATTGATTCTGACCTACAGCAAAGAGAACCATAAGATCTTAAACATCCTGATCAAATATTGGACAGTGATTAAAAGAGATCCTGATATTAGGCAACTGATAGGAGCGCAACCAGATGTGACCTATAGGAGAGCACCTTCGTTGAAAGATCACATAGTAAGGAGCCACTTTGAGGTGACCACATCAGGGAATTGCTTACAGGAAAGAAACAAAGGATTTGTACGATGCAACAAGTGCAAGGCATGTCGAATTGGTACTCATAAAAGAGAAAATAACATGCAACACCTCATTTGTGGTATATGTCATAGAGTGTTTGTGTGGGCTAAGGTATGTAGGGAGCACGAAATGCCCATTACAAAAATGGATTTCGGACCACATTAGGGTGGTATAAAATGGAGATATGACCCATGCCCTAACAAAGCACTTGCAGTGTCATGATGGAGCAGACTGGCTACATATGTGTTACTATGGAATAGCTTATGTAAGAAAACATGAAAGAGGAGGTGACAGAGTATTGAAATTGAGATGTTTGGAGTTGAAAATTATCATTAAACTCAAGAGTAAGGCACTGCATGGATTGAATGGGGACGAGGAAGTGTATAGTCAACTATAAATAAAACTGTACCAGTAAGGATATAAGTATGAGAATAAACAGATACCAACATGGAGGTTAGCTCATTAGGAGAGGTGGGTTAGTCCACATGCACGGTGTGAGAGTAGTGAGGTAAATTTTGGAGATAGGAACAATGAGAATAGAATGTTCAAAGGACAACTGTATAATGTGCACTTTGGAAGGGAAAGTGCTCTTGATTAAGACATAGAATGCAAGATTTTGGCAGTTGACGAACTCCTGAGTGAGATCAAAATAAGTAAAAGAATGGGCATGTCCCCATGGAACTTGGGGACTTATGACAGTTCTGAGTAAGGGATGATGGCATCACCCGATCAATAAATCATGGAATACTACACAGATAGATGTATATATAACATAGATAAATAAACCATCGGGAGTATGGGGATACTATATATAGGGAATATGGAAACATATACGTATAAAAATATAAAAAGAGACATGCTGGCAGAGAGGACACATGAATATC
Source organism: Pleurodeles waltl (assembly GCF_031143425.1). NCBI lineage: Eukaryota > Metazoa > Chordata > Amphibia > Caudata > Salamandridae > Pleurodeles > Pleurodeles waltl. The sequence continues at coordinate 573,758,495 of NC_090438.1, forward strand.
TGCGATAGGGATTGGAGTGAGATAAGATCCATCAAATGATTTGGGGAATTTAGTATTATTATCAGTACAATTAAAATAAAATGTAGCCCCCCCCCAACCGTACCCATTATGGAAAACTGTTGGAATCTGGTTGGAAGCCACCAGGTACCCACATGAAAACAGAACAGTGAATAAAGATAGAATGCTGTCTTGAAACAAGGGATAACATCAAGGTTGAATATCAGGAAGTTTGCAACATGAGCTACAATCATATGGAGAGATGCCACTTAGACCCAGAGAAATATATGATATAGCTTTGCACTTATGAATCTCTAATAATTTGGGGATGTAAGAAATGTCTTTTAGAATGCATTAGGCACTGTAGTGGTCATTTTAACATGCTTGGGGTTGCACGAGGCATGGTTTGCACTATATCTCCCAGAATGCTGCTTAATGACATTATCTGGGAGCATATACATATATGCAACATAAATGATGCACTCATTTACCATGATCAAGACTGTGATAGTCGAAACGCGTAGGTGATGATAATGGTTTGTTCTACGGATTAATAAACATGGATATGGAGTCATTAGGAGTGCTACGAATTTTCTTTAGAAATAATTGAACTGCAGGGAAATGGCCCCTCCCTGACGCAGGCAACAGCTGTGGAGTGCACCATGATAGGACTGTTTGGTTTGGATACATAGATATAAATGTTTCATGTGTATCTTGTTATGGTTTGGTTGTGTTATACATTCTGTAGGAATGGCCTCTGCTCTATGGAAAGACCAATACACAGCATTTTATCATCTGCATTGATTATTTCAACACCAGGCATTTATGAAAACTAGACAACCAGGGGAGTAGAGGGGGGTGTGCCTCTGGTGGATCCCACAAAGTCTTCTTACCCACAATGCCCTGCAAACCTCAAAATGTGCCTAAAATCGCACATTTCTGTGACTTATTTTTCCGGAATTAGAAGGAATACACAAAATTTCTACCACCTAGCTTTCGCCCACTTGTGTGGCTGTGTTTAGTGCCTATGACAGAAACGGAGCAAACTCCCAATGGGAGTCATGGCAAAGGGACACTCATTGACCTTGGTTTGATCTATTGCTGTTGCGTGCCCTATATCCAGCCACACAGATGGGGCAATGTTTTTATTGAGATGAGTAGGAGAATGCTGGATGATAGTACTTTTGTGGACTCCTGTTGATTCTAGATGTTTACATCACATAAATGCAAGGAAAATGTGCAATATTAGGCAAGGTTGGAGGTTTACAGGACATTGTAGGTTAAAAAAAAAAAAAAAAAAAAACTTTGTGGGACACATGCAAAGACTCACCTGGGTGCCTAGCTTTCGTAAATCTATTAGTTTGGTAGGTTTCCGTAGGTGGCCATCGATCCCCAGCCCGAAACAAAAAAACAATTCTGCTTCCGCCTTCCCCCCACTGCCAAATCAGATCATTTTTGTGAAAGGAAATATTGATGCCTCCACATTATATTTTGGTGCCTTTGCTATTGCAAGCAATAGGCCTACCCATGCAAGTGAGGAATCATTTTTATCAGGAGACTTGGGGGGATGACAGGTGGTAGGAAATGTGTTTCTCCCTGAAGATTCCAGAACTTTTCATCACAGACACTAAGGTAAATGTGTGTTTTTATCAAATTTGAAGGCTTGCAAGGGCTTCTGGGTAAGAAAACTTGGTTTAAGCCACGCACGTCACCACACCCTGTTTTTTTATTTTAGGTTTCCCTAGGTGCTGCCTGAGGTACAGCCCAAAATCCACTGCTACCACAACCCAAAAAAGGGTCCGTTTACAGTGGAAAAAATGTGATGTGTCCATGTTGTGTTTTGGGCCCTCTCCTGTTGTGGGTACTAGCCCTACCCATGTGTTTAGGCACCATTTTTATCAGGAAACTTGGAGAAATGATCGGTAGTAGGATATTTTTAGCTTGCCTCAGATTCCAGAAGTCTTCCTCCCATAAATGTGAGGAAAATTGGTGTTTGCAGTCACATGTTGGGGTTTGCAAGAGCTTCTGGGTAGGAAACCCTGGTGGGAGTTACACACATCACGCCATACTGGATTTTCCTAGCTCTATAGCTTTTAAAAATGTACCAATTCGCTAGGTTTCCCTAGGTGACGGTGGACCTAGGGCCCAAAATCCACAGCCAAGCACATTGCAAAAACAGGGTTGGTTTTCTGTGAAAAAATATAATGTCTCCATATTGTGTTTTGGGGCCTTTCCTGTTTTGGGCACTAGCCCTACCCTTACAAGTGAGGTACCGTTTTTATCAGGATTCTTGGGGAAATGGTAGGTAGTAGGAAATGTGTTGCTCCCTGGAGATTCCAGAATGTTGTATCCCTGAAATGCAAGGAAAAATTGCGTTTAGTAAAAGTTTACGATTTGCAAGGGCTTCTGGGTATGAAAACTGGTGGAGGCCATGCAGTTCACACCACACTGGATTTCCCCTGGTGTCCAGTTTTTTTAAAAAGGTTTGCTTATTTTGCTTAGGTGCCGGCTGAGCTACGCTACAAAATCAGTGGAAGAAAACTGATGTGTCTGTGTTGTGTTTTGGGTCCTTTCCTGTTGTGGGTACTAGCCCTACTCACAGAAGCGAGGTACCAGCTTTATCGGGAGACTTGGAGGAAAGCTGGGTGGTGGGAAATTTGTGGCTCCCTAGAGATTCCAGAAGTTTTCTTCACAGAAATGTGAGGAAAATATGCGTTTTTAGTCAAACTTTGAGGTTCGAAAGGGGTTTGGGTATGAAAATCTGGTGGGAACCACCAAAACACCCCACCCTGGATTCTACTAATATACAGGTTTGCTATGTTTTCTCAGGTGCCCGCTGAGCTAGAGCCCAAAATCCACAGCCACCCACATTGACAACGTGTCAGTTATCTGTGAAAAGATGTGGTGTGTTCATGTAGTGTTTTGGACCTTTTCGTGTTTCAGGCACTAGACATACCTACACATGAGAGGTACCATTTTTTTGGGACGATGTGGGAGTACATAACAGTAGAACATTTATTACTAATTGTATTTCTCTGCAATTCTGTAGTCCAAATGTAAGCCAGTTTGTAAAAAAGACAACATTTTGAAAAATGCCCTCTGAATCAAATGCTCGTATAGGTACCCAAAACATCGGAGATGTACAAATAACCACTTGTCCTCAACTCTGTATCTTGTGTCTATTTCAGAAATACATGGGTTTCCTTGATACCCATTTTTTTGTCTTTATATTTTACCATATGAACTGCTCTGTTCCCTATACACAATGAAAAACCGTTGTCAAGTGCAGTTCAGTTGACGACTCTGGGTACCTTGTGGTCTTGTAAAACCTACAAAACTCATATGTACTGACAAACCAAATGCAATGGTATACGGCTTTTGTAAACCGGCCATTGTGACAAGAAGTTACATATGAAAATGTCATGAATGGCAGTTTTTTTCTACTAATTTTGTATTTTACTTCAACAGTTTGTTTCTTTGGAGAAACTATGAGGGATCTACACAACTGACCCTTTGCTGAAGTCAGAATTGTATCTACTTTTCAGAAATATACAGCTTCGCAGGATCATCCATGACTTTCATCGTGATTTCCACCACAAACTGAAAGTATGTTAAAAGCATAAAAAATCGGAAAAATGGGCTACCTTTTGGAAAAATGCCAAAACTATGGTAAAGAATATGTTTTTTTAATTCAGTTCTGTATGTTCCTGGACTGACTATCACAGCAAATCTTTTGTTGATGCCATTTTTGGGAAAACAAACAGATACTTTTTGCAGGTTACTGTTTTCTAATTTTTTTCCCCAAATCCCATAATTTAGCTATATTTTGGTTATTTTGTTAGTCCCCTCCAGAGGAATCACCAGACCCTGGATATCTTTGGAATGCCCTGGATGCTGAGAAAAAATGACACATTTGGCATGGATACCTTATTTGGAAAAAAAAAAAATATTTATGGAGGCCTATGTGTGAACTACCCTAAATAGCCAATAAGGAATCAACATTCTAGGGAGAAAAGACTTAGCAACCAAGGAGTTAAAGGAAGGTCCTGGCGTTACAAAGACAAATATGATGCTTTCCAGCTGTTTAATAGCAGCCACAACTAACAAAACACTACACTTCCCAAACGTTTTTGAAAAATAACTACTGAGATAAGAGAAGTGGGCGAACCAATCACAACCCAACAGATAAATAGCTTTTCTGGCCAATTTCTACTGTGGATATGCACTTACGTCTGCCTTTTTCAGGAACACGTGTGTTTATTTCCAGGTGTGCGTTTGTAATTAGTTACCTTCTTTTGCAGGGTGCTCTACCCAGAAATGTCCAGGGCCCTGCTCCAAACTTGCAGCAATGTAACAGACTACTATAATTGCTACATTTGCAAGTAGACTTTCTGAGTGTAAAATTTCAATAATGCTAATTCTGAATATCAGAATTCGGAACTTATGTTAGCAAAATTATTTTTGTGCACTAAAGTTAAACTCGGGTGAGTACAATGCTTTGTGATTTGGGCCCTTGTTTGGGCAATAGGAAAATAAATGTCTGTCTGAACAGTAGCTGATGTCTACCTTATGGAATCTCTTCGTGTTTCGCTACTGAAAAAAGTTTAACGAAAGTGTTGGTTCGGATGAAGCTGTATTATTTTAAACTGTCTAATTAGAGGGACGATATGATGAAAAACAAAGACAATTGCACTGTAATTTTTATTTGCACACTGCTAATTCTTTACAGCGCTCCCCGGTCTTTTGTTTAACTTCACACTATACAAATACGACATACATACATTAATCAGTTGGTAGCATTAAGGAAACTGCTCGGTTACTGTGTGCATGAAGACCACTTGGCTTTAGACAGCTGTGTCTTATTTTTCAAAAGCAGTCCATGCCAAAACTGGGAGTTCACTGACTGTACTCGTCCTCATGTGGCTCTACAGGCCCCAAGTTACTGTCACAATACAAAATTCCCTGTCACAGAATCCGACTTCATGGCTCTAGGCCGATTCCTGGCTTTGCACAAGGAAACCCTGGACTATCACCAGTGGTGACTCACCTTATAGGTACCCTCCTTATTTTCTGTCCTTTTTTCAATCATACCAAGAGTCATCATTGTTATTCACTATTAATATAGTAGAAAATGTCAATCCTCACTGCAAGCACTAGGAGACTTAGGCATGCTCGACTGTCAGCACTTACTCTGGGATCAAGAGAAAAGTTCAAACCAAGGTGAGGAAGTGAGTGTGTCCGATGGCACAGAGGCACGGCCACAAGTCATCGGAGGGATGATGACATCCCAGACCTGGTACCAGGAGAAAGGCACACCCAGGTGCCACCCTGTTATCGATCCACTGCAGTGTCAGTTGTCAAGGCAGCCCAGGTTCTCTAGTCTTAAGCCCTTCTGGGGCCTGGGGACACACATCCACCAGGCTGTCACCTCACCTTCTCCCATCTCCCCGGAGGGTGGGGAGGGATCAGTGACCTCAGTCAACCTTGGGACGACCTGGGGTGGGGTGAAAAAGCAAGAGGCTGAACGCCTGAGCCTCCACAGTGCATCGGGTTAGAGTATGAACTGACTAGGCCTGAGCTTCCGTTTCTAACTTATGTACTTGAGGAGGCAAAGAGTTGTGTTTCTGCCCAAAGATCCATAGAGCACTCGGCAGATAAAGCGAAGTTACAAGTATTTATATCTTAAATGTTGTCTATGTTTTGGTGAGTGTGTGTAAAAGCATGGGCAAATTGGAGCACGTGGTGGTTGTGTGAGTGTATTGTTGAAAGTGAGCGATTCAGAGAGGAGTGAGAATAAACGCAAGTGAGTGACAGCAAGTGTAACTCATTGGGAGCGGGTCATTCTATGTGAATATGAGAGTCAGAGTAAGCAGAAGCGGCAGTGACCATGTAAATGAGTGAATGAGGGCAGACATATGGCTGTGACATAGTAAAGGTATTTTTGACACTTGGGTTATATTGTTGGTGGATAACATCAATGGCAAGATTGTGGCATTGCTGTATTGTATGCCGTTATTGGCATGAGGGGACACTCATGGCAAAACGCTGGTCCTGGCATAGTAAAGGTAATTATTGACATACGAGCTAAACCATTGTGCACTCCCGTCAGACTTCACTGCCTTGGCACACTATGGAAGTACTTGATTATTTAATTGCCCTGTTTGAGGAGATTTGTTTTTAGCAAACGTATGTGCAAATTGTGCTTTAAAATACGCGTGTTGATTCCATTTTATTTACATTTTCTTGGGTAGGTGAGTGCACCCCCCATAAACCTCCCAAAAGTCAGGCTCACTCACTTGCTGGAATTCGTGTCAAGTATTCTGCCCAACTACTTCCAAAGGTCAGCAGTCCCCTCTGGCTAGCACAAAAAACACTTGCTGCGGCGGATGGACGGGCCCGGAAGACAGACTACTTCATGGGTGTTTTACACCAGCAGCTCCATTCAGGGGCATGTTCCATAATACGAACAAGACTGGTGCGACAGGTATGCTCGGTTTTGATGAGGACATGCCCCACCATGCCCCCCTTCGAAATAATGGACGCCATCACAACTAGTCCTCGTGTAACAGGAAACTTGAAGTGCATACAGAACAAATGACACCATTTGCCACTTACCAAGGGCCAACACTTTTGTGCGGGATGGATTACAGGTTTTTATTTTTTGGTTTATCCGCAGTGCTTTAAATGGGCAGGTACTGTCCGGTACTGAGTACCTGCTATTCTCTAATTTGAAAGGGTATCTGAACTCCTCAGCATTGCTGCAATATATTGAATAGGAGAGTACCGACACTTCTCAGAAGCAAGCAGGTACACCCTAAAAAGTGAGTACCTGCACTTCTACATTTCCATTCAAAGCACTATTTATTCATTCATTTATGCCAAACTGTATACCTGGCACGGGCGACAGTTTCACAGTCCGTGCTTTCAATCTATAGCAATTGGCATGCTAGGGAGCCCATTTTTTCCAGAAATAAAACTACAAGCCCCACAATGCAAAATGTTGAAGATTAAAAGTCAGGACTAGCCAGAAGTTGCATATATCGCGCGGGAAATGTATTCGTATTTTTGTTTACATCACTTATTTTTTTCCATTTCTTCTACGTTCAGTTGCTTTACTTTGTTGCTATCCCAAGTCTGTGGTTATCAAATGAATACCAGTTTAAGGCTACAATGTTAAAAAAAACATACGAATGTGTTTACTCTGTTCTAATGTAACTAAACGAAAATAATGCAACCTATTCGTTCTACGTTCCTTGTAATACAAGACTTAAAAATAAAAAACACAAGTTCAAAGTGACACATTTTTGGGGGCCGAAAAGGATATTGATTGGGGAAAATCAAAACGGCGTCTTTTTAAACAGAGGAAAAAAACATATCCGGTTTACCTTATTGTATTTACTTGTTTTATTTATATGTAACGGACCTACCACTACGTCCAAGGAGCGTCTTACATATAACATATTAGTAATTGTAACTTTCGTTTTTAAGCGCACCTCTTTTTATTTTACACGCATTATCTGTTAAAACCAATTGCTTTCAACTGCAATAACAATAAAAATCTAATAGCATAACAGAACAAAAGACAAACGTAAGCCTCACAGAGAAATAAGGAAGAAGAAAAACGACGAAGAAAAACGACAAAGAAAAGAGGAAAACAACCCAACCCGACCCGCCCCCCCCCCCCCCCCCCCCCCCCCCCCCCCCCCCAAAAAAAAAGAAGAAAAAGCATCACCTGTCTCCACTGAGAAGCAGACTTTTGTAACCACCTTAAAAATGGAAGATTCCAATTGTCCCATTCAGAGGGGCCATGTTCCATTTTTATGGAATTTCTTTTGAGTAAGTCTGTGTTTCTATAAGTTGTTAAAATGTGGTGAAGAAAGAGACTAACATTGTAGATAAACAATATATTTGCTAGATTATGGTTTTGATATAGATTGTCTTAGTGCTGTAAATGATATTTGAGACTACCCTTCACTGTTAAAAGTAGTTGGAGTAATCCAAGTAGCGCAGCCCTGGAAAGTGGATATAAAACTCAGTCAGCAGGCGAAATGTGTTGTTAAAGGTTGTGTTTTTTTCTTTGTGGGTTTTTGTTAGAAGTTTTCAGTTGAATTTGATTTTTTGTTTGTTTTGATAATGCAGTGTTGGGAACTTATTGTGTTCATTTTGAACATATCTGTTACAACAACTTTTAGAAGAATTTTGTTATTTTTAAAAAATTAGAACGGTTAAAGTGAATGTGTTTTCGTTAACGTTAGCCTATGTGTTAGTCAGTAGAGCTTTTTCGGGTTCTTTATAGTCCATGTGTTTTAATGTACTGAGACCGTGGGGTAGTGCGTTGCTTGTATATGTGCGAAGCAAGCACCCCAGAAGGAGATGAGCTTCAATTTCTTTCTAGTGTATCAATTTTCTAAGTCCCTTAGAAGCATTCTCTTTCTATGTAAGGGCTGGTTGCTATGGTTCAGTTTGTTCACCAAAATGTGGTCTTCCGATGAATGAAGATCTCTACAGTGAGTTAGTAATATATTTTCGCAGAGGGGTAATATGTCGTTTCTTTGTTCTCAATGTATTTTTCTGCGACCAGCTGTTCATTTTCAGTATTCTCAGCCAGTGTCCAAGGATAATGTTTCTGGTCTCTGGTGGCCAGTGGCTAGATTTGAGTTTCTGCGAGCTCTGGGTATGTGCTGTAGTGGAAAGTTTTCCTTAGTTACGGAATAACTGCATCTCACTAGGAGACTTTGGTTCAAATTTGAACGCTTCCGGTTAACTCATAAGTGCGTTCTGGGAGCAGTAGTCTTTACTCAGTTCAGTTCAACCAACAGAACTGATACGTCGAAATCCAACGCATTTCAAATGTAATGAACATGTAATCTCAGCACTGGCAAAAAAGTCCTATGTGGGGACTTGAGTCATCTGGTATCCGTACCTCAGACACGAGACGAGCTTGCAGATTAGAGCACATCAGTTTGGACAGTGGTCTGTCTCAGAGATCCGTTTTGAGAGATTACCTTTATCCTGGTTCATTTCTATCAATAGCCTCATGAAATTAATTTATTAGAAACCACGCTGTGTTAAGTACTTATGCTCCGCTCTACTGTGCGAGCTGGAACCATGTCTGACGTTAGACCCCTTGGATACAGTAGGAGTACAGACTCTTATTTTTAGATTTGGTCTAATCATGGCCTACCAAGTATTTCCGGTTACTTCACATCTATCGAACTTTTAACTCCATAAGGGTGTCCTTTGGGGCAATGGGAAGACTTCGCAGATTTAATTTGTATGGTGAGTAATAAGTACGTTGTTAACTGTTTTCATAAATTATTTTCGAAGGGTTGGTATGCTCTCCTGTCCTAGTGCGCTTGAGGCGACCAGAGGGGGGAGACACTGTACAGATTTACCATTTCATTCAAGAGACTATTCCCAGCACACCAACCTTATCACACTTAATTATTACACGTCCAGTCTGTTTTATTAATCTTATTACATCTTGTAGATGAACCAATCTACATAATCTCCAGAATCCAGTAACTGAGTAACATTTGAATGGCATGATTTCAACCTAGTCTTCTAGCTGCATTGTGTTTACTATGTATCAATTAGTGTTTTGTTAATATGCCCTTTTGCTCAATAACATGAGCAGCATGCACATAATATGTAATGGCCGCTTTGCAGCCACTGTTAGGAAAGGCTGCATCTTTACTTAATACTTAGAAACTTTATATTTTCAAAGAAGGATGCAGGATTTCAGCAGAGCAGTGAGGTGAAAAGATTTATCTCGGGGACCCATCGTGTTTTTTCTTAGTCTTGCTGCACAATTTATTTTACTGTATTCGAATTGCCCTGAAGGTTTTCATAAAGCATCCTATATTTACTTTATTTTTTATTTTTTATTGCTCGTCGTACTCAAGTCGGATTATTATTAATTTTTTTGGGGGGGGATGACCTACGTCCACGACTACTTATAAACTCGAATAGTGGATTAATTATACAAACAAAAATCAAAGCTCAACGTTTTACATCGCTCTGTAAACGTGAAGGCATTTGAAAGTTGAAGCTAAAAAATACATGGCACCTTTTATCTTGATTATGAGAGCAGCATAGGTAGAGAACAATGAATCTAACGGTATTGACTGACTCCTCAATGTCAGTTCTGGTATGAACTGACAAAAACAGGGCATACATTAGGAGCAAAAAAAGACAAACTCGTTTGCAAGAATCCAGCAAATCACTATCTTTTAGAAATGAAAGTGCATTTTGAAAAGCTCCACCTTTCCCATAAAAAAAAAAAAGGTTGATGCATAGCTTTTTCTGCGTTCTGTTTGCGGTTCAAATCGTAGAAATTGTTTAAACTGTAGACCCTTGCTGTCAGTCAGTGGGGATCCACAGTAATGAAAAGGTTAAGAACTGCTGACCTACTTTATGGTATTTATATGAACTGCTTTGTTATTGGGTGACCAGGCATCACCTGTAGTTTCTTAACGCTGTAAATGACATGTTACTGTATGCAGCCCCAATAGTACCCAAATCATCTTTGGAAGGTGGAAGAGAATGATTTGGAGTCTTAACTAACCCATTGAATTCAAGATGCTTAAAATAAGCCAATTCGCCTGCTATGCCAGCTATGGTATATTTTCCTGCATTGACAAGGCCTTCACCTATAAAAATACAAAACAAAGTTGTTGTATCGAAAAAGGTTAGAAATTGTGGGCTAATCCCAATCTGTGGTATCACTGAACATGCTGCAGTTTGGAGAGGGGAAAGGTAGAGACAACAGCTAAGAGAAATGAGGTGCTACACAGTGGCCGTGTAGAGCTGTAGAATGAGGGGAAAATTAGTGCTCCTTTCTCCCTCCCTCTTCTTCACAACAAATATATTTTGACATTGTCTGTGAACCTTCAGGTGGCGAATGAAAAATAAAGAAATGAAGACCTCCATCTGATGAGAGTAAAATTCACGTCTGCTCTGTTTAAAACTTCACAGATGTCCCATTACTGGACTGCTACTGTGGCTCCGATTGCTTCTCACAGTGCCATCAGCAGACGGCTTTAGGTTGAGGGAGCTCTTGATTCCAAACCTTTTTTTAGTGCACTGTCCGAGTGTAGGATTTCAGGCAAGGATTAATAGGAGAGGGTAGTGGGCGCAGCTCTCCCTAGTGCACCTGGTTATTCTAAAATATTCATATCAGTAACTTACACAGCACATACTTGGTAATCAGCTGTAGTGGAGTAAGCTAACTTTTATAAATGTATTTTTCCTTTCCTAAAACTAACAACGGTACAGGAAACTCACTTAAACTGTACCCGGTTGATGGCTTTCTGAGCGTTCAAAAACTGGATTCCATTTGGGTTCAATAGGGTTTTTCTTTTTCATATGTAATAGAGAAAACTGTGAAGGTTTGTTATACAGTTCCCACAAAAAGTAGGGCTGCGTATTAGGATTTCAGGATGTAGGGACTGAGTCCATTTACACATTCAGGAAATGTCAGCCCAATTCCTAGCTAGCTCACAGTGCCTCACCTGAACCCCCAACCTTCCTAGGGTAACATATGATTTTGGCAACCTGGAAATTACCACTCTGATTCCCAAGGAAATCATGCATGCTCTGGGTAAATACAAAGATACAAATTACGGTTTTCAGAGAGAATGAGCTGCTGTTATTAGACAAACGAAACAGAGCATTGTAGCCAGCAATGCCAACATGGTGAACAAAATACATAATACAGTAAGGGCAATCTTATTTCTTTATAGTCCCATCTATCACTGCCCGCACAGCGGGTGTACCCTCTGCCAGATCTCGTAGGATAGTCTGAACCTCCTATACCTGGACAGTTGGGCCTGATAGGTGGTCTAGATTTAAGTTGGCAATTCTTCTTGGCAAAATGAAATGTCAGCTTCACCAGAACTGAATTTCGAATTCAGAATCCATTCCAGTACAATCACAGCCGACCGGCTCCTCTGACCTGTGTATGACAGTGCACTGTTAATGTACTCAAAACCACTCTTAGAGGTGCAGCTCTGATGAGATATGTCTAGGTTTATGGAGCTGTCGCCAAACGGTCAACTGAAGCACTAGGATATCTTGTTTTATGTTACTAGCCTTGAACAGAGTGTACAGATTAAATGTAAAGAAAGGCTTACTGAAAATAAGCAACATGTAGAGAGTATTCTCAGAATAATATTGTGCAAGCACAAACCATATAAAATATCATTGCTGAAATGTCCGCCAAAATGTGAAACTAAAATGGAGAAACAAGTGGAGTCCCAGAAGGCCTCACAATAGGTTAATCCTAGTAGATCAAGCAAGGACTGAATGTACCTGGAATTCAAAATTAACTAAGGGAGCCCTTTTTTTTAATTTTTTTTAATAATTTGCTACCAAACATTGTTAGATGAGATTCAATGAATGTGACATTGGTCAAAATTATGGGTGTTTAGTCACAGGCATAAGATAAAATGATGGTACCCCCACTGCATAATTTGGAGTGAGGCCCTGAGTTTCATATATTTCAATGATATGCATTGTCCTTGGATGGAAAGGGGGCCATTCTGAAGGCTTGGGCCCCCCGTACCGGGGGAGGGGGGGGGAGATGGGGGAAGGTTGCAGTGGCCTGTGTTACACCCCTGAGTTTAGTGATGTGACTGTCCAGTGATTAGGAACTGAATACTATCTGATCTTATGAAACTACCTCACAGATTTCATCCAGCAGAGATGGTACCTATTGTTACATAGGGCCAGATATACAAAGCATTTTTCCAGGTGAAAACGGCCCGATTGGCAGAATCTGGTCATTTGTGACTGGAAAAATGTTTTTTGCAATGTACAAAAGGCAAAATGTGATTTGGTAACTTGTACAGAATCGCATTTTGCAGTTTTGATTATGTATTTGGGAGGGGCGTGCTTAGGACGTCCCTTCAAAATCCCGGATTGGTATGGTATGTATTACTGTTTTGCCACTAAATTCTGGTCATAAAACATTGATACTTTACCACCAGTTTTAAACTGGTGTGAACCCATTCAGAAAGGGGAAAGGGTCCACTAGGGACACCTTCCCAAAATAGTATTTTTTGAGAGCAGACAGTAGTCAAACGGAACGCTGCCTACTGTTAAAAAATAAAACTTCAAAGTTTTTTTTTCTTTTTAAATGCATCCCATTTAACTTTAAGGAAAACGGGCTCCATTTAAAAAAATAATAAAAACAACAAAAAGTAAATTACTTTATTAAAAAGCAATCGCTGACATGGTGGTCTGCTGACCCCAGAAGGCCACCATCCCCCTGCGATTCCTAATGGGTCACAAATTGCAACATCGCCCATTAATATGCATGAGTTAGGTCTATTTGTGACCCACTAAATAGTGAATGAAGCTCAAAAGAGTTTCATACATTAGAAATAGTGATTTCCTAATTGCTTTTCAGAGAGAATCTCAATTAGGAAATCAGTATTCCTAATGTTAGTACATCTGATCTAAAGAGTGTGAAACTCTTTCATTATTTCTTTGCCTCTTGTATATTGTTGCATCCCTATTCTCTCTGCATTAAATTCACTTAATGATGCCACAGCATCTGCAGTAGGTTTGGAGTTTAGTAGTAGTACCAAGCATTGTAGTTGTTCCTTCTGTAAGCGTACGTATGAGGATTATTGGACCAGTTAAAAATAATCTGTTAAATGTATTTTCTTTCCAATCAGTTTCTAACCCCCTAAGGCCTCTGAGCAACTTTTCTGTAGTTTTCAATTTGTTTCAGTCAATGTTATTCTTCTTGAATTGGATCAGTCTTTGTGAAAGTTTTGTAATTTATGATCAAGTTCTTCTCTTTTGAGTTAAACCACATATCCACATATGAAGACTCAAATTTGACTGATTATATCTCTTCTGATTGGCATTATCGATGTTTTCTCAATTTTCTCACAATGGAATTCAAGTATCTTCTTTAAATATGCTACAAAATTTATCTTGCCTGTTTTTTTTGGTCAATTTCTCACTTTTATATTTTGTTTATAAACCTGCATGTCACTGTCTTCAGATTACTCTTACCCTGGTTTTGCAAACTTCCGAGCCACGAGTTGCTTGTCCCCTTCCCCAAGTATAGGCAGTGCAACACACTCCCACAAAAAATAATGGAGGTAGGGAAGAACACAAACACAAAAAATAATTGAAATTAATCTTTATTTACATTTCTATCAATATATCCTTTTCTTAGTATAAAAGGTTTACATAAAACATAATATTCTAAATAACTTATTTTTTTAAACCACATTACAAATAAAATGTACAATTTGCATCTAATTTTGTGACACATTAAACACCAATTATAATATACACATGAAAGAGGGGAACAACATTCAGTTAAAAAAATAAATTGTATGTGTTAAATTTATTTTAAAATGTTAACTTTAGAGCAGATGTGTTTTTTCTTGATTCCTTTGTAGTCCTAGGTGAATACACATTAGGGAAATGACTATTTATATTTTTACTTTTTTGTTTTGTTTAATTTTATCAAAATCCCCTATTTTCCCCAGTGGCAGAGATGTCCACAAACAGCTGGAAAGTTTAAAAAAAAAAAAAAAAAAAAAGTTACTTTGTAAAAACAGGTGTAGGAATCTCTACACCCTCTTAGTTGAGTTAGTAGAGATTCATAAGTATAAATCTAGGCAGAGATCTCCACATTGAAACAGTGGATTCCTTCCATTTGGCAATCTACACCTAGGTGCAGATATGCATGTGCAGAGATTTCTGCATGAGAACCTATATTTTTCAATAGAGCCTATTAGGCACGATTAGTTATTGTATCAGCATAAAACATTAAAGAGCCCAATAGTCTTGCATTTAAAGAAACCATCCTATATAATTCACATCCACAATGTAGTTACTTCTAACCAACACCATCAAATATATAAACATGTTTTGGGCATCACTATTGTTTTTGTTTTTGCTGAAAATTAATTTATCTTTATTTTGATTATAAACATAATCATAAAAGCAGAACGACATAAGTGAACACGCATCATACAGTTAAAACCATTTCATGAAATCTATATACTTCATGGGAGGACTGTTAAATAAATAACGGAGTATGCCATTCTTCATTACTATGCACATAAAGAGCAGCAAATCATTAGACTAAAAACCATATTTCATCACTTAATTCCAAAAAAGGGCACTTCTCAAAATCTGAAGGTACAGAAAGGTGGGTTTAAATTGTATGAAGCCCTCCCCTTTAAGGATTGGCAATAAGAATCTCCTCCAGGGGTGGTAGGTCTGGGAGGGGGGGGAGGGTGTGTTCATAATATGTCAAAACAGGACAAAATGCTCAAGTGTCTGGAGCGAGGAACCATCATAAGGGCACGGCTTATTAGAAGACAAGTCATATTTCCCTGGGGGAAGGAAAGATTGACCCTAATGATACCCAACCTAAATCTGGTAAGAAGTGATCTCTCCCACGGGTTTGTAACAAAGGTAAGGCATGCTTCATGGTCAGCTGTAGTTTTCAGGAGTAAAAGATGTCTTTTAGATTCTCTCTGTATTCTCTGGCCTGCTGGAGAAATTGCTCTTTGACTAGCCTTCTGTCACTTATGGTTATCCGCTCTGGGCTATGTAACAAATCCGGGCACCCTACCTGGGAAGCAATCCCATTAATATAATTTAACCACCGATTTTGTGACCTTGTTCACAGCTGAGGCAGTCTTCAATGATCTATTTGTTAAATGCCGTGTGCTCGCCGCTCCAAACAGTAACCCATAGAAGCAGCAGAGCAATTTTTGCAAGGGCTTCTGAATAGTCAAGGTCCCGCTCATTGTGTACAAAAAAGCTAGTGCTTGAGGGACCCAGGCCTAAAAGCCTTCTGCAGAATTGGTTTTCTTCCCACTGTATGACCTGGCAATTTCGATTTTCCCAGACGGTGGCCTCATATAGGAAACCTGGCAAACATTTCAGCTTATAAATCTGGAGAAGTGGTAAAATGGGTTTGCTCCTCACCATATAAGAGAATCTAAAGAGGGTCCCGCAGCCTTGATTAAAACAAGAACAGCTTTTAGCAAGACAAGGGGTCCACGTACACTGCTGACCGAAAGTAACCCTCAGATAGGGAAATGAAGGAACCCTATTGACTGGCTGCCTCTTAACCGTAATTGGTCTAAGTTTAGAGGGGAGCCTCTCACAGACCATATAATATATCTCTGCAATGTTGACATCAAGCTTCAGATTCCCCATAAACTGAACAATAAGGTCCACCAAGCCCTCAAGGCCAGTTAATGTACGCGAAAGTAGCACCTCATCACCAGCATACAATAGCGAGTGGACCAATTTGGACTTTACTTTGGGTATATCTTTCCTGTTGATAGTCAAGAAGGGGTTCAGTCCATTCATATTCAACAGAAATTATGTATGTGCCAAAACACACCCTTGTCTGACCCTCTTGATGGACTGAAGGAGTCGGTGCATTCACTCTCGGGGCCTAACCGAACTGAGGCATTAACGCCTGTATGTAGGGCTCTAAGGAAATTATCAAGAGCTTGTGACAATCCCAGGTTTACTAGGATACTCCAAAGCATGGAGCAATATATCCTGACGAAAGCACAACTCAGGGCCATAAAAGCAAGGTAAATCACTCTTTTCCATGCTACTATATATTTACCCAATAGCAAGTTTAAGTTCAGGCACTACTCCATCGTCCTCCTACCCTCCCTAAACCCATACTGGGCTGGACATAGGACATTATTAGCCTGAGCCCAATCCTCTATGGAGCTTAAAATAATGTGTCCTATGATCTTAACAGTTGAATTGAGTAAGGAGATTGGTTGGTAGCAACCTGGTTCCTGTTCACATCCCTGTTTAAAGATCAGGACAATACCCGCTGATTCCCAAGAGCTCAGGGTTTTAGTTTGGGCAGCAGCATTCAAACCAATAGTCGGAAGGGGGCCCAAAAACAGATATCCCCCCTTATAGAGGCCCATAGGGACCCCATCAGGCCCTGGCTTTGTTAGAAGGGCTACTCCTAATGGCCAGCTCAACCTCCACTACTACAAAATCAATACCCAGTGGAAATGATGGCGATTCCTCAGCCATGGTCGAGGAAGAGTCTGCACCCAACAAGTACACCTTCTTAAAATGGGCCACCCATTTTGTGGCAGGGATGCTAGGCTCTATCTCGTCAGGAGAGACTTGGTAGGCTGGCTATCCATTAACAATGCTCTAAAAAACCCTCACACCAACCAGATGACAGGTACTGAATAACATTTCTTCCTTAAGAACTTGCTTTCTTTTTCCCCACTGCTGCTTTGTAGGCAGCCTAGCTGATCTTAACAAATTGCTGTCCCGGGGCTTTATCTTGAGGGCATTATGCAGTTGTGTACTTGCCAACCTACAGTTTTTATCAAACCACCCTACTACCGAGGCTGTGTGGGGCCCAGCCAGGTCAAACCTAATGGATCTAATAGCACAGTTTAATGTTTGAAGTCAATCATAACCCCCCTCAGCTGGGGCATTGTGTGATAGCAAGGAGTTTAAAATAAAATTCAGGCTTGTCTTTATCAAAGTTTCCTGTAGCTTGGGGATCGGGACTTTTAGCCATCTGATCCTTCGTCCCGGATCATTTTACCACAACCCTGTCACACTGATGGTTCTAATTGAGGGAACAGCGATTGGCATAACCAACCTTATTTCAATTGCATTACAGTCGCTGTACGGAGACTAATGTACCTCCCTCCTACTAAAAAGGGATTTAGAAGTAAATATATAATCTATACTACTACTGCTACTAAGAGAACCCCCCCTATTTCTATTAGAGTGCAGACTCTAGCCTGCCAAAGCATATTGAGCAGCAGCCTTCATCTGACATCAGTGCCCCCGTGGGCCATAGCAGTGTCCCCAGTTAGAAAATGGTTCATGAAGGTAGAAGTGGCACCCAGTTTGGCATTAGTCTCCCACCCCAAAAAAAGATTAAAACACCCCAAGCTTAGGCCTGACCTGCCCTCCAGAATAGAAAGTACTTGATAGAGGGTCTTAATCTGGCAACCAGTTCACATCTTGAGTTGTGAAAACTTGCTATAAAAAAAGTGAAAACTTTGGGAGAAAACAACCCATAATATCTGAATCCCATTATGGGAAAAGGAGACCTGGAAAAACCATGGGGAGTTTTGCGATCCTTAACAGGGTAGCCAAACCTCCTCGTGCTCTATGTCCAGTGGAGGGGCTGGCCGGAACTACATAGCTTTCATGCCCCTCCACTGTGGGTGATCCCTGAATCCATGTTTCTTGCAGTAGAATCACATCAAATTTGGAAACTAATGTCAGACACTCTACGTCGGAGATCATATCCCTGAGACCCGCACAGTTCACTGAGAGAAACCTAAGTTCACCACCCTCTTCAGTACT
This sequence comes from Pleurodeles waltl, assembly GCF_031143425.1. Classification (NCBI taxonomy): domain Eukaryota; kingdom Metazoa; phylum Chordata; class Amphibia; order Caudata; family Salamandridae; genus Pleurodeles; species Pleurodeles waltl. Next base: position 573,776,858 of record NC_090438.1, read on the forward strand.
AATTCCTATGGGTGGAGAATCATCAAGTTTGGTGCCCCCTTTACTTGGCCGTGAAGCAGTGCTATTTTGTAGTCAGTCATTGTTCTTCAGGTCAGTTGAGGGAATCTGTTATTAGTCAGAGTAGGTGGCAGCACTGCAGCACCCAAAAGAGCGAGGGGAAGTCTTCCCACAGTTAGGGGCTGCAAGTTTCTATAGAAAAAAAACTGAGAGGCAAATTTTTGATTGCTGCATCAGACAGAGAAGTTTCACTTGCGGTGGAGATAATTCGCCTTGACAAATTAGGTGTTCTAGAGATGACCACAATGCAATCACTTGCAAACTAGCAATCTTTGTCCCCTGAAGACCCACCCAGTCCACTCTTCTGGGAAATAATATGCCACTATAATCTCTGATGTTAAAATTAGTTTTGCAACACTGCCAATGGCAAACCTTATTTAAAATGTCAGCTGTAGATTCTTCCCTAGGTGACCTAAGGCCAGGCATGCCTGTCATGACCACAACATAAGGGCAGCATTCAGGTGGCAAATTCTGCATTGATAAATTGTTGCCCGTCCGAGCTTCCAGCCCTTTAATCTGTGGGCCGCTCCCTCCCCTTGGCTTGATTGGGCCATTTGGTCCCTCATAGGGGTGACCAGCGAAGGCATACTAATTCTAATAGGAGCAGTGGGTGCGTTTGCTGACACTTTACTTGAGATAGTGGGCCCAGATGCCTCGGTTTGCTCTCTATTACGAGCTGCTGCAGGATCTGTGATAGCTACCGGGGCCAACTGGGGTCGTATTAGTGACAGTAGAAAGACTGGCCTTGGCTGCAGGGGTGGACAAGCCAAGGAGAGTTAATTCTAATTTATGCAGTCTCTCTATTAAAGGGGCCACGCAGCGTTCAACTAGTTTTCAACTTATCCAATATAAAATCCCAATCCAGCAGGTGCTCTTCCTGGGCAACAGGGGAGCACCTTTTGTCCACAGTAAGATCAGGGGGTGGGGGGGTCACAGATCACAGAGCGCTTTGTTTGGCACTACACTTGGTCGGAGGGACATGTTCACTACTATTCAGTGTGTCCTTGGCTAAAGAAGAAGGTTCTTCGATGCCAGGTGCCAAATTTAAGGTGATGGTCAAGTCAAGATTCTCTGGGGCAAGAACATCCAGTCACAGTTGTCCCAGACATGGGAAAACTATGACTGGTACCTTCTCCAGCGTCTAGGTATAAATGCTACTCAGCAAGGTCGATTTCCTTCACTATCCCGCCCACCCCATTGCCCAGGTCAAAAAAGAGTCAAGGGTGGAGCCTTGGGAGGGCTTAGAGGGGGATTTCCCTAGTTCCCTGCATGGGCTGGTTGCGTTTCCCCAGGAGCGACTCCACAAAGTAAAGGATAATCCTTGAATGCAGCGGGTAAGGCACTCACTGCAAAAAGGCCCAGGATGTTATTGGTGAAAGAGGTGTGGCCTAGCCCAGACTTCTCTAGGTGCTGACAGGTGTAGACTGACCCGGTCTTGGCCTGAGCGCATACCCAGGTGTGCCTCACACTCGTCTCGCACAATGGAAGCGTTAAGTTAGCTGCTGCATGTGGAGCTGGCGAATGTAGTGCAGCCCCCTCCTGGTCCCTGTTGTCAGCTGACATAGTGTGAGGAAAGGTGAGTGTCCTACCGGCTGGAAACATTTTACAACACTGGTTTCCCGGTGGCTCCTGGAATGTGCCTGGCCAATGGGAGCAGAGCTTTGCCCCCTTTTAGTTACATCAAAACTGGCAATCCGCTTTAGAAACATGTCATCACTACCAGTGGCGACTGCTGCAAATCTCATGGGGACAGGTGGCCGGGGGATCGGACGGGGGAATAAATAACATAATAACAAAAAAAAATACCTGTTCCCATCACCTGCCGCTCCTCTGCTTTTCTTCTGGGGCCCAGCACCACTGGGACAACAGCACAGGATCCTGGTGGTATTCTCATGCTAAACCTAGCATGAAAGCAGCATCAGAATTGGTCTGAGCGGCTTTGACTGCTGCTCAGACACTAACCTGGGTCTGTGCAGTTTCTCCAGCTGAGCTGTGTAGCACAGTCGGGTTGGTGAAAAACGAGGTGTGCCTGTGTTTAGCCCTCCTGAGACACATGCATGAAAACAATGTATGGCATCTGACTCATTGCAGAAAGGAATATAAATTGTACATCACTATTGAAAAGAACATAATCAAACATATGAATTCACACCGTACTAATAAAAACGTGGCCTCATTACATATTTGTAACTAAATTACATTGAACAAGTGTTGAAAAATAAACTCAATTGAAAATCCTCTTCCGTGGTGCTGCAATTAGATTTTAATGTAAACCCAGCAGCCTAATAATAACATCTCAAACATTGAAGATTTTTTGTATAATCGCTGTAATCTGATAACATTTCAGCCAACACGTGTTTCGTCAAGGGAAAACTGCTTTGATTTCCTGAGCGACTTCTTCAGGGCTACAAATGTAAACATATGGCATAGAATGAGAACCAAAATGCTCCAACTCAAAAAAATTCAAACCAAAACAGAAAGGGAACCCAGGTGTGTCCAGTGACTGAGAAACCGACGTAAGAACATGACGCCACAAAGCCAATATCAGTAGGCATGCAATATACTGTTGAGATGTTTCCACAGTGCTCCAAAACCAAATAACAAATAAATAACAACCGTTATATCGGTTACCAATGCACATGCCTAGTCGTGATGACTAATACACCTCTAGTGATATAAAGAGAACATTCCAATCCGACCACACATGAATACATGTGACCCCCCTAAGTGTCACAAAACAAGAGGTCTCAAATAGTACCTTTCGTTTAGACCAGTCACACAACTTGTGATTAGCCAACTGCCATCGATCATGAATTATCAAGATCAGCGGTCTAGTAGATAATGAACAAGAGAGAAAGAGAAAAAAAGAGAGAAAGACCAAATGGCCTCTTTTAGTCAGACCCTCATCTGGTATATTACGTAACTCCAATCTCATCCCCCCCGTTAAAAGGAATTGTAGTTATAACCCCAGTGGAATACCTCATGCCAAATATCACGCCGTGGACCGCTCTAATTGACTTCAATATCAAGCTGTAAACAAATTTGAAATAAACAAACCCTGAGTCACGAGTATGCCAAAACACATTATATCGTTTCAGAAACCAAAAGGTCATCTGGCATTTTTTAGAAACTCACCCTCTCCTCTTAACGTGGCGTATCGAAAAATGATCTGTACAATACCATGAACCGATGCGAGTACGCATCTCCTCTGTGTTCGGCGATCGCGTCCGGAAGTAAATAGACTTCCGCGATGGCCGCCAGAACAACCGCAAACAACATAAAGAAAAGACTAGTAATCATAGAATTGCTACCCTTCTAACCAACCTCCGTAGTCCTGGAAAGGGAAATATGTTGCTCCTGTCAATCGATGCTGTCCAGATGTATGTCAGCAAGAAAACCCAACATATCCTGCCCATCAAAGCAACAGAAATACCGATTACAGTTATCACTTGTTTACAAATTAAACGCCAAATCATTGTACATGAGTAAATAGAAATTAAGAACTGGGTTTCACATTCAGTAATTTATAATTTGGAGAATCCAACCCCCACATGGAAATAAATAAAAAGAATAAACAAATAACTCGTTGGAGAATTTTGGTTCACATTAGCTTAGCAAAGAAATAAAAAATGCTGCAAACTACATCTGAAAAAGAACAGAGTATAACAAAACACAATTCAGTCACAATATCACAACGCTACTAGCGGCGAGCGTGCAATTGTCGCATCCCCCAAAGTTTTTTAACAAATTAATTTCAAAGGATTCATTTATGAAAATCATTCTGTAGTACAAAATGGATTTGTACTAAGCCAAACTATATTACAACAACAAATCAGTCAGAGTCACAAAGCCTCTAATAGATATATACATGTCACAACCCCCAAAAAGAAAGAGGTTCTTCTCAAATTATGTTCAAAGAATTTAACACTGAACACAAGAAAAACAAAAATAACCAAATATCACATCAAGTATTGTCAACACAACTTGCACAGTAACATTAATAAGAAGAGCTGTAAATGTTACTCCCCTAGAAAGAATTCCAGTTCCCTGTCAGAATTCAGGCCTGTTTCCACTGCCCTTAATCTCATAATCCAGAGAGCTTCCTTCCTGCGCAGTGTTAATTCTCTATTACCTCCCCTCACATCTCTAGGGATATGTTCTATGCCGAAGAATTCAAAACTCCTACATGTGGTTTGTGCTGTACAGTCTGTCATATGCGCTGTTACAGGATATCTCACATCATTATTTTTCAAAGCTCGAATATGTTCACCAATTCTGATCTTGAGTTGACGTATTGTGCTTCCTACATAGATCTTCAAACATCTGCAACGTATAATGTACACAACATAAGTAGTATTGCAATTAATCAAGGTATTGATATTAAATTGTTTACCCCCCTCCGAAAATTCTTTAATGTTGTGACATGCCTATCGGCAGACCCCACAGTTTCCACATTTGAAAAAAACAATTAAGTTTGAAGAAAGCCAAGTTTTGGTGATAGCGTTAGTGGAAAAACTAGGACATAAAATGCTCTTTAGGTTTCTATCTCTCCGATAGGTCGTCAAGAACCTTGTAGGTAATAGGTCTTTCAAAGATTCATCCTGTAGCAGCATGTTCCAGTGTTTCTTCATACATTTCTCTAGAATCAACGATGCCTCGTTGAAATCAGTCACAAATCTAGTCTTGTTCAAGACATCAACAGTCTCTTTACGTTCTTTGGTCTTTAAATTATCACCCCTATTTAGATGCAAAGCTCTAGATTTTGCTTTCCTCACCACCTTATTTGAATACCCACGTGTGACAAATTTCTTTTCCATATCATCGACCTGTTGCCGGAAATCTTCATCCCGACTACAGTTGCGTCTGGCTCTCACTAGTTCCGCAAAGGGGATGGAGGCTATTTGATGTCTAGGATGTGAGCTATTTGCATGTAAAATAGAGTTACACGCCGTGGCTTTACGAACGTCTACTCTGTATCTTGCCTTCCATGACAAAGATCTCCACATCCAAGAATTCAATGCTTTCTGTGCTGAATTGGTATGTGAATCTGACATTCATATCATTAGAGTTCAAGAAACTACAAAAATCAACCAATTTTTGTTCACCACCAGTCCAAATTAAACAATCATCTATGTAGCGTCCCCAAAACAATATATGTTTGCCATTGGGCAGATGGAGGACCCCATACCCATTTACGCTCAAACCATCCCATGAAAAGATTTGCATAGGAGGGGGAAAATTTAGAACCCATGGCCACACCTTGCTTTTGTAGGAACCAGGTATTGTTGAATAGGAAGTAGTTGTTAGTGAGAATAATGTGAATCATTTCAATCAACATGGCCGTGTGTGCCCAGAGACTGGCAGAACTTTTATTGAGAAAGAACCTAACGGCTTCTTGTCCTAGCTCATGGTTAATGCACGTGTATAGGGAAACCACATCTAATGTCACTAACAACATATTGCCATCCCATTCCACATCATTTAATAGACCCAAAATGTGTGTGGTATCTTTTTTATAAACAAAGGCAAATTGCAAACCAGCGGTTGCAGAAAGTAATCCACAAATTCTGAAAGTTTCTCAGTAGGACCCAGGATACCCGATACTATTGGTCTGCCAGGTGGAAAAGGTAGACCCTTGTGCACCTTAGGTAGAGTATAAAGGCAAGGATACCTAGGTTGATCAACTTTTTAAGTACAGATATTCATCCTTATTAAGTAGTCCCAAATCTACCCAAGCACGTAACCTGGTATTAATCATGGATGAAAGATTGGAAATTGGATTGCCTTGGATCATCTCATAGCACGTTCTATCCTCCAATTGCGACAGAATCTCAGTGTCATAGTCGCTCTTGTTCATAAGGACCACATTTCCTCCTTTATCTGCTTGTCTAATGATGACCCCATTCTCCTGTTTGAATGTCTTAAGAGCAATCAGTTCCTCTGGATTCAGATTGTTTGTAAAAGAACTATGCTTTTTCTTTGCAAGATACTTGTCATAGTCCTGGCAGACCAACTCAAAGAATCTGTCAAGACAATTTAAACTCCATGATCTTGGTACCCAGCAGGATTTTTTTCTTTAGACCACTAGAGGTACTCCGGTAGGGTTCAATATCCAAGTTCCTTAGTATAGTTGATAAAGTCTCTGGTTCTTGATCCTTATCGGCTAGAGACAGGATCAGTGCTGTGTCTTGTACCTCTTCAATAGATATACTCAAGGGGGATGTGGTCAAACTTGATATAGGACTCTCTAATGGGTGCAGATGAAAATACTTAGCTAACTTAAGTTTGCGAACAAATTTGAATAGATCTATCTTGGATCTACTGCTCAGGATCTACTAACCTGGGTCTGTGCAGTTTCTCCAGCTGAGCTGTGTAGCACAGTCAGGTTGGTGAAAAACGAGGTCTGCCTGTGTGTTTAGCCCTCCTGAGACACATGCACACTTAGTGCACAGATTCCACTCCCCTCACCCATGGTCCAGCCCTGCCCTGCTGATGGCTGAGCCAGCAGCATTGTAAAGGAGCCGCCCCTGATCACTACATACAATCTCAGACAACTATTAGTGTCACGAGGGAGTGATTGAAATTTCTCCCCTCTGTGCCGGTTAGGCACTCAGACTACCAGGGCTGATGCTATTGAGCTCAATCTAAAACAAATCCCTGTGCCTACATAAAGTTTACATTATCCCCTCACACCTGTTTAGGGAACCCTCTCCAATCATTTCTATTTCTCATTCACTAAAGGAGAGAATGCTGCCATTGGTCTGTTTCTGTATGTGTTACTGCTCAAGATCCTCCTGATCTTTTGTGTTTTTTTTTTTTTTTTTTTTTTTTCTCTTCTCTCTTCTCTCTCTTTAGAAAAGGCACTTCATGCAGGTAGTGGTATAGACCTACACATAAAAGATATTTTCTAATTTTGCTAAAGTATCGCAAAATGATATAGGAGGAGGGGATTTCGGGAGTGATGCTTTGCAGGTTAGAGATTTTACTAAATACTGAGCATAATTCACTAGAGGAGTCTGTTGATTATTTTTTTTATGGCAAAAATAACATTTAGTCAATATTTTATTGCTAAAGTGAGTAGTGAGAGAAATACATGTTATACCATTTTCTGTTTGAGTCTGACATATTATGCATTTAAATTCTCCACTGATCTAGAGATTTTATTTTTCACTAGGGCAAAAGGAACATCTTAGTGTTGGGAGCGTGTTTATTATATTGGCAGGAGTTTTATTAAAGGTACTCAGCCACGCATGGGAGTTATTGCATGTCATTGGAAAAAACGCACCCCCTTTTACCTGAGATGTACGTTTCCATATCCATCCTACAGAAAAACCTGTGATGTGGTTTTGCTTATGTATTCTTCTTGGAACAACACCAGAGCCAAAAGAGATAGGAAATTAAACAAGAAAATGGCCAATCCAGATTGTGTTTTACACTTAACTAAGTAGTACTTTAAATCAGAGCAACCAGTAAACCAAGAGCATGGCCTTGGTTATGTGCCAGTTTGAAATAAACTAACAAAGCCCCAGGCAATACATATCTGATAGCAAATACTAATAGCTGTAATCTATTTGGCTTGTGTATGTGCAAATTTACGTTTTCCAGGATCATCATACATTATCATACACAAACATAGTGAGATCAGCCCAAAGACATTCAATACAATTGTCAGGTTTTTCAGGATGTCAGTAGATTACTATAGCTGTAACTGCCTGAGAGGAAGACATACAGCAACTACAGATTAAAACATTTTGTCAAAGAAGTGAACTGTTGCAAAGTTAATGGACATTTCAAACAAGTTTCAGTAATGAGAAAACAATCCCACCTATACTGCTCAATCGGATCAAGAATGTCCAATCTCAGGGCCAGCTGCTTTTAATAATGGTGGGTGGGGTTGTTTGTGCAGGGGGTGACGAGGGCGAGGAACTTGGGAATAAAAAAAATAAAATTAAAAAAAAAAAGTACCTGCCACTTCAGTGTTCCTATCTGTCACTGTCCTTCCCTGCATCTTCTCTCCCCACCCAATCCAGACACTTCTCTCATGCTGTTACCCAGCATTAGATAAATGCTTGGATTGGTCTAAGCAGGCCTGAAATGCTACTAAGCTGGGGACTGGGAGCCTGAACTGTTTCTACACCCAGGCTGTCATACACTGCCCTGGTGGAGAGTTCTAAGTTCACATGATGGTTTAGCCAACCAGCCAGCCAGCCGAACCAACATGCACACTTCTCCTATCCAGCTATCCAACATTTGAAGATTCCGCATCAAATATAAAATGTAATCCATGCAATGACTTATGCCGTAATGCATTCACATTTTAATAACAATAGGTATAAGTGCAACTACAAAATAAAACATTTTGAACAAGGAACGAATATTATAGCTCCTAAGGAAGTGTCAAACGTAAATGTCTAGTTGCTTAAAACAATGGCAGGCATTGTGAAATCAGCAAAAAAATAAAGGCAAGAATGTTAGGCCTTGCCAATAGCTGCCTAATGTCAAGCATAGGGTGGCCACCTACCCAATAGTTCAGGTTCTCCTGCTGTCATCGACACACGTCACAATAATAAATACATATGAACCAAACCAGGCAAATTCAGACTTTTTTGCTAGACTGGTGACAACCCAGCACAATCATATGGGCAGGTAACCACAATACTACTGCATGCCACCATGGAAATTTTCACCTACAAATCATATGGAAAACCAGAAGCTAGGGAAATATTACTTTTATATCAATAGTCAATCAATCACTTGCATACTAATCAGCAGTACATTGATGAAGTTAGAGTGGACTACTGGTTATGATCATATGACAGTAGACTGGACAGACACTAACCATCTGCACAGAACATAATCTGGCCACTTCTCGGTTGTGGTGGCTGTGCACATATTAGATGCAGAAAGAGCCTGTAAAGTGTGGGAATTTCAACCAGACGCACAACTGGACAGATGAGAGATGCCAGGTAATCAAAACACATTTTGAAATAAATCAGGGCACTGTAAGCGGATATGCCACACTGGTGGGGCATTTAGGCCATAATGTCGGGAGAGTGTATCAAAAAAGGCAATGATATACTTAAGTCCATCTGGGGTAGACAAAAACACTAGAAACTGAAACTAATAACCTCAAAGATAAATATACGAATGCTCACAAGCCTGGAACACTACTGGAAATACACTATATACTAAAAGACAGGAGTTCCAAGAGGAAGCAAGTAGAGAGAGGGAGAGAAGATTCCTAGGAAAATACAAACAAGCACAGCCATATGGGGTGGGTGACCACCGAGGTCACACACTAGCTAGCCTTATTCAATCACAGGTGTCTGTGTCGGAGTTGCTACAGCTCGAGTCAGAATCAGACAATATGCACCACCACTTTACTCAATTTTAAATTATTCACCAAATACTATACAAAACTTACCTCATTGAAAAGTCTAACAGACCCCATAAGCCAAAACGAATACTTATACAGGGTCACACTGGGGTGGCTAGAAGAAGAGAAATGTGGACCACATTGCAACCTAATCACCCTTGACGAAATAAAAATGCTATTATCAATATGCCAAATGGCCACCCACTGGGTAGCAATGGTACAATCATCTAATTTTACAAGGAATATGCCCAAAGCTTAATAATAATCTTTCTGCTCCTGATGTACAAGAAGGCTAGTGAAATATCTTCCTGCCAATGCTTCCAGAAGCAATTGTCATTACCTTTATTAATTAAGACTCATATAGGCCCTCATCATTATTAAAAAGAGACAACACAATATTAGCAAAGATAAGAGCAAATATTCTCCCACTATTATTGTGGGGCCTGGTGTGCTTAGACCTGTCGGTGTTCATATCCAACTGCTCTATTGCAGACAGCTTAAGAATGCTACTTGCAGTTACACACCAAATTGACCCAGACGTCATAGCAGCAGCAGCGTTTTTTTAGACGCAACTAAAGTATTTGATTATATAGAATGGTAATACCTCAAAACGGTATTTGGCAGAACGGGAGTCGGCAGGAGAATGATAAAATGAATAGATTTGCTTAGTAACCAACCAGTGGCCACAATAAGACTCCGCGGACAAAGGTCAGACCCATAAATACACAGAAGCACAAGACAGAGATGCCCACGTTCATCATTCCTGTTTTCCTCACTGTATTTTGCAAGCATATCTTTATAACAGGCATACAATTTAGGTCCCGGAGAATTCTTATATCAGTATACACAGACTACAAACTTTTACTGGTCAAACTCACCAGATGAATTTGAACTCACTCATTCAGGAAATCACACATTTTAAAGATTGGCCTGATTTAACTATTAACCGGAAGAAATCACTACTGTTGCTACTAACCAAAAAAGTTCAAAACCCCTATTAGAGTACCCTGAAAGCTAGAGTGACAAGCCTGTCACTTAGCTGGGTCTTTGCTACCGTTGGAACAAAGACCTAATAATGCAAGAAAATTATGGTAGATGACAGTTTGGAATTACTATACAAATTGAAAAGTGGAACAGACTACAAATATCGATGGCAGGGAGAATAAATACAATTATGAAAAATCAATAAAAATGATAGTGCTGCCCAAGTTGTTTAAACCTGTTCCAAAACATACCTGTATCACTAAATAGAGCATTCTTTGAACAAGTAACGTCACAAATGATTTCCCTGGCCTGGGAGGGTAAGCAACCCAGAATCAACTGGGACATGCTGCAAAGACCGTATGGTACAGTGGGAGTTGTGGCTTCTAACCATGAGGTATATTACCTTGTGGCTCAGGCCCTGTCCGCACCCCTGGTTTTATAATGTGAAGAAAGTACCCGACTATGATTCTGTGAAGGGGCTGGCTCGTTCTACCTTGTTGATCACCAGCTATTGCACAAATACCATATATACCCCTAAAAGAAATATACACATTGGACTGTCCAAAATATGCTTGGTTCAGGATTGCCAAAATATATAGAGTGGAAACATTGTACTCATCCCAGCTGCAGCTTAAGACACATCCATAATTAAGCTTAACATACAAAGGTATAGCAATTCACGTTTTCACTACTAAACAGTTGCACACACTAAGGACCAATAAAAAATGTTTTACACTGCAAAAATATATAGTGATGGGCTCACCTGCTCCATTGGATACCCTAATATATTATACATTCCTACAGGAAATAAGAGGCATAGGCAGCTCACTGACAGACCACAGGAGTGGAACGTTCTAGAATAACAATAAGCAACTCTTCAGCTAAGAAAGTAATAAACATAATGTACAATTAAGTACTAAGCAACATAGGGGGAGGGACAAAGTCCATAAGAAGCATGCGAGTGAGCTGAACGCAAAAGTATTGGATAATGTCTACCTCTGCTGATTTAAAAAAAAAAAAAAAAAAAATATCCTCAAATAGAAAATACAGACTAATGCATTACTAATTCCTACAGAGGCTTTACTATACGTCATTCACAATGGTAAAATATGGCATGACTGCTATCTCTGAATACATATGTTGCACCACCCAAGAGGCGAGATTCTTACACTTGCTGTGGTATTGCCCTGAAGTTCGAGCCTACTGGCAAGAGGTGGTGAAAGCCCTCAAAGAAGTTATGAATACACATTTATAGCTGATAACACTAGTGGTCTTACAAGTGTGTGGAACGGAAATACCAAAAACACGTAGCAAACTATTTGTTTGGCCCAACTACTAAGCAAAAGGGAAATGGCTATGAGAAGGGGAAGGAAGCAGCGCCCAAATAATCAGACTGGTTGATCGACCTGACAACAGGTAACACCCAAGCAAAGGTATACTCCACTCTATTACCTAACAAATGAAGACTCAAAAAAATGTCCTCGGGCCTCTTAAACAATACATCTTGACCCAAGAGGAGACAACTATAAGGGAAACAGTTGATTTATGAATAAATTCCTGTACATTTGAATGATGTCACTTTGAGATGTAAATGGCATACTGATCTGTGACTCAACAGACTGTTTTTGTAATATATAACTTGATTGCCAAAACTAAGTAAACACATTGGAAAGAAAGCATTGTGGTCACCTGTGAAAGTAGTATCCATTAGTACATTTGCATTAAGGGACCAACGTTTACCCTACTTTCACTTTTACACAATCATAGGCTGTGTAAGCTTCAGAACACCAAAAGACGGTGCCTGGTGCCTGGTGTTGTGTCCATAGCTTTACCAACAGGAAGCCAGGTGTCAGCATTACAGTTTGACGTAGTGGGATTTGAGGGGTTAAGGCAGGCCGAGAGACTGTAAGCAGCAATCAGTATGATGAATTAATGCCTGCAAACAGCTTGAGGTCTGTACTTCATTCTAGTTTGCATCAGGCCTCATTCTATCTCCTTTATTTTATTTTCCTTCCAGTTGTCCTTCGGTTTTCCCTTTGTTCTAGTGTACCATATTTACCTTTTGCTACTGCAGCTCCTGGGTGTCTTGCACTCCAGTCTTTGTATCTGTTGGATTGAATTCTATATCTTCATGAACGTTCGTTACTACTTCTGCAACTACTATCCTTGTAGGAGAAACAGTACGTACCTATTTATTGATATTTTTATTAAGTTGCACTATGGTTTATCCTTAGTATGAGCATTGTAGACAACTAAGGCTGTTGACTGGCTTGAGACCGTAAAGCATTGAAAAGAAACTGCTGCATCCAGTGCCGGTTTCTCTTCCCCCTGCCTCATTTTCCTCTTGCTCCCTCTCGTATTGCAGAGCTGTGGTCGGGCTTGGGTAATGTAGGGTTCTCTATGGGTTTGTCCACAGACTATAGGGTATATCCTGACCACTTTTATCCTGCCTTCTTACTATCTTGCATAATGCACTGTGCTAATGCTCAGTGAGGTTCTAACGTTTTGAGAGAGAACCTGCTCACATAGGACTCCACCTGCTGTGGCTCACTTCCTCTATGTCTCTGCATAGATAACAAATTAATGATGTTCAGGGGAGGAGTGCATGCTCTCTAGTTCCACTATGCTTGTGGCATATATTTGCATTGTCTGAATAATTTTAGTTTGTTTTTAAATGAACCTTCATACTGATAACTCCAGCTTCTTAGATGCACTAACATTTCCCCTTCACTTAATAAAAGCACTAAGGAGCCTGATGGTGTAAGCATGATACAAAATCAAATAATACTTAAATGCAAATGACTTCCCATTTCTTACATACAACGGCCAGTGCTTGTGCTCTATCACCTGAGTCATTGATGGTGATGTCCACCTAGATGAAATTAAGTTCTGCCAGTCCAGCGATGAGGTCTTTTGTAAACACCAGTTCTGATGTATGCCATTTTCACTTCTTCTTTAGACCATTTCATAATTTGCTGTTGTTAATCTACTTGCTCCTTCCACCACAGAGCAGTTTTCTCAGCCTTGCATCAAGATCGTGCAGTCAGATCTTGTGACTGTCCTTTCTCTCTTACATTCCCATCATCAGGGCTATCAATATGTGATGAGAAATGCAACTCTTCACCAGTAAGTGTTCACTCATCTTCTAAATTGTCTTCCTGTGGCTTGGATGACCTCACTGAAAAGAAGAGAGGACTCTAGTAGGTAGAAGTACCTGGGTTTAATGCACTCTAAGGACAACAGGCAAATCCAAGCAGGTAGCAACTGCCTAAAACTGGAACTCTCTTCAAGGTTCTTCCCTGGGTTGTACCTCAAATTCTAGACTATTACATAGCAACCTGAACCCAATACATAGTCTTTCCTTACACCCATCAAAGCCAGCCCATAATCACGCTGTACAGTGCACTGCAATAAAATAGTAATAAAATTACACAACTGATCTCACATAGTCACAACTCAGTGATATCATTTCTTGATATACTTTTCAAAAGACTTGGGCTGTTTACAAACATGTGATGGTCAAATTGGTTTTCTGCTCAACCTTGACCATGTTGTTTCAGCCACTTAGTTGCTGCTCCCAGACCCTTGTCGCCAGTGCTGGGATTTCACAGCATTATGCTCGGTGTACTATAGGACTTGCTGGGTACAGAGCAGTATCCTGGATAGCATTTGAGATCAAGGATTTAAACTTATGAATTTGAACATAATTTCCGGGGTTATCCTTTCAAGAATTATGAACTCTAATTCCACTTACGGTTCTACAAAGAGAACGAGAAGAATCCTTGACTTGTACAGACTAGTTTATTTTTACTTTTGACAGTCGGATGGTAATAAGGTATTGCCAGTGGTAGTGAAGTGATAGTTTGATGATTTGGGAAAAGGCATATTAACGTCTATTATGTTACAGCTGAAGAAAATTTTACATTAAAACTCATTCAAAGCACAGACTTCATTTAGGAGTCAAAGAAGACAGTTCTCAATATAGAAACAAGTGTTTTAGTTCAGGAATATGCTTGCACCTGTTATAGAGGTTGCTTTTGTACTTCTGCTCTAGGAAGTCTGGAAATTCCGCAACCTACAGAGTCAGAAATACAGAGATTGTAACAAGGTATTTCAAATGTCATATTTGAAATAGTTACTGACAAGCTACCAAACACATTCTCTGTTGATTTAGGTATCAGCATATATGGAGAGCAGATTGAGACCTTTTTTTAAGCACCAGTGGAGTGAAGATTTCCATTGTCTGTTTCCCTCTCATATCCCATTACTTGTTTTCTCACTTCTACTTGTACTGCAAACTATTCTTAGCATGCATGGTTGTCAACAGTTTTACTGAATTGTAGATAGTAACATTGTTCCAAAGGATCCATTTAGACAAGTTGGTCTACATGTAACATGCTCCTGCCGTTATCTTGCAAGACTTTATTAAGGTTTGCACCTGGTTAAAAAAAAGCCACAAGTGATACTACCAAACTATATTTGCCTTAGTTTTTACAAAATGTTATTTGGAATTCATGACATTTCATAAAAAAATATTTTCCCACTCCAATTCTCTTTATTGGATCTCTCGGGCCACTTGAGATGTGTAGGCAATTTAACTGGATCACTAAGTACGAGGGGATTTAATTTAGTTCTTAGTTTGAGAATCAAAATAAATATTTTGGGGATGGGCACTGTAAGAAATTGGAGTATAATTTAAGAGGGTTGAGAAAACACATCCAATAATCACAACCCTTCTCAGGATTAACCAAACAAGACTCTAAATAAACCTGGAAGAAATTGGACTATTGGTTGATGGGGTGTGGAAGCCTTGCAAAGGCAAAAACCACAACCTTTTTCAGGGTGAACCGCAAAAAGTCACTAAATTAACCTGTGCTTAGATGTAGTTTAGCACAAAAGCAGTCAGGTCTAACTTGGAGGCAAGTGTAAAGTATTTAACCAGCACACAAACAGTAATAAAGTGAAAATTAAACACAAGAAAAATCCCAAAATCAATTTAAAGAAATATAGGGAAATGTAATAAATAAAATTATACTGGAATAATAAAAATCCAATCAGTAGAACAAAAGACATGGAATTTAAAATTGTAAATAGGTATAGCACCTAAAAGTGCAAAGCGGCACTCAGTCATCTGGTTGTGTTAGACCAAATAGAAATTCACATGTTCAGACCGACTGCAATGGAGCATGGGCCAGGTACAGGAACTAGCTAAATCCAGCCGAAACAGTTACCTTCTCAAAGTTTGGCACATAGAGTTCTGCTCATGGTGGAGGAGGCCATGAGGAGGAGGTAGAGCATCACAGATGGTCAGCACAGTAGTGCGAAGATGAGGCTTGGTGTCATGGACGGTTGTCGCTGTAGCACAAACATCCGGTCAAGTGTCACAGATGGTCATTGTTGAAGCTGAGCATTGAGGGGTGGGGGTGTCACCAAAGGCTGTTAACACAAAGTGCAGATCTTGTGTTGCCGGTGGTCACTGTGGTGTGGAGAGTCTGGGCCAACAGAGTTTGCTTTAGTGGTCATCACAAATGGACTCCTTCGCAAGGATATTTGTATTTAAAATAGCAAAGAATTACAAAAAACAACTATTTCCCAAGAGAAAAAGCAACTTTGAGTAGTATAAGGGGATACCTTCCATCAAATGTTTTTGACAGGTGCCACGCCCCGGGATGACGTAGGCAATGACGTAGGTGTAGGTGAGTCACGTGGGTTGTGACATAATGGGGATGGGTCACGTTTTAGTCATGTTGCAGGGTCCTAGCCCCTGTGTCTAGGTCTATGGGTGGTATAAAATGATGGCCTGCTGGTGTGCAACCTGTTTCAGAGCCCAAGAGGACAAGTCTGGACATGTCAGACATTCAGGACCAAGTGGCTGCTTGGAGGCCTCCTCACAGGGCAGAGCATTGGGAGTGTAAGGCAAAACCTCCACTCTGCTGGTTAATCCAAAAAGAGGGGCTGGGCAAATGGAGCAAAGGTCGTGACATATGGTTAGCGTTACGTGTAACCCATCTATGTATCAGAGCCATCAAGGGGAGCATGTGACCACTATGTGTTGTAGAGGCGTATGCCCATTTTGAACCATTGAATACATATAAGGAGCCGGTTAGAACAGCACGTCAAACCGTAAACCATTGCTGAAATAGGTTGTCAAGGCATTATGAAGAGTTACAATCTGCCCACCAGATAAGCCGCCTACTCAGGGGCCCAGAACACTATCAATAGATATTATCGGACCGTAACACCTCTGGTGTTGGATGAGAATGCACAGCTGGCAGGCCCCTAAAGATAGGGGTTCCGATGTTACTGGTATTCAAGAGGAACTTTGCCAGCAGCTTGAAAAGCTCACCCTCAAGGATTTGCCGCAACTTAAAAAAAAACCTGCTAAGGTTGACAGCAGCGACATCGAAGCCTCGAAAGACCAATTAAATGATGCAATCCACTTCAGCGACACTGAAGATGGTATAGCACCACTGAATTCGCCAGTCTATGAAGATATGGGCATTCAGGAGGACCCTGATTCAGAGGCAGTTGTCTCACAGCTGGCAAGTGTAAACTCCGAAGCAGCTTATACACCAACAGACCTATGGGACTCACAAGATTTCAGAGCACTCCAGAAAATGCTGAGGTTAGTAAAAAAACTCTATAGACAATTATTGTGTATAAGCTGATATCATATTTTTAACTAATAGTTTTATGTTTTTGCTTTCTGTTTGAACCGTAGGAAACAGCTGCAAAAAGAGATGCTCTAGAGGGGTCTACGCCAAAGGTTAACAATGTAAAGTTTTACTGCTTATGCTGTTCCAGGCAGTCTGAAAGTATTACAAACCAGAACAAAGAGCCATGTAAGAAATGTGTTCGCACCTACAATAGCACCGATTTTGAAAAGGAAACTCCGGACGTACCCTATGATGTCATATGGCCTGTTAAAGGTTTTGTGGCGACCGTTTTGAACACGTGTTAAACATGACTATTATAACCTGTGCTATGGGCATAAAATTAATGAGCCACAGCAGGAGGCTCATGACTGTCTATACGAGTCGTACACTGCAAGAACAATTTGACACATAGGTAGCCTTTTAGACCCACACAATGTATATAAGTTGTTAAGGGTGTGTATGAGTTGTGAGATGTGAAGAAATGTGTCCACGCTGATATGATTAGGGTCTTAGCAGCAGCAGTCGATGAGATCCGATACTTGAATGTATGCAGGGGCTGTGTACATATTTTGACAAAAGCTTGATAGAAAGGGTCCCGGAAAGATGAATATGTGATATTTATTATAAAAATAGAAGAATGAGGGCTTTAGCCCCAAGAAAGTTGTTTAAAAAAAAAAAAAAAAATAGAGGTCGTGGATAGCAGACCATAACTGTGTTATTTAATGCTACGTACTTACTTTTAGGCTGGTTAAAGAAAGAATTGCTGAAATACACCCTGGTACTTTGCGTTATCTGAACATTTTGGAACCTCCGGCTATGTTGCAGTGTGACAGCCTTGTGTGTATCTGGTGTATCAACGTGGGGCTAACCGGAACGGATAAATACTGGAGCGCGTACAAAGACAATGTGCGTGATTTAAGACTTTCACCATTGATTGGGCTACATAGTGCTTTGGAACTCGTGACTGAAGATTATTTAAAAAATAAAGGTTCTGTATTGTCCAGCCATGAACTGTTGAATGCTGTCAGTATCCTGAGCGTCCAGAGTTCTAGGTGGGGGGAGCTGGAAGTCATGTCTAGAGCTATTGAGTGTATAGCTATAAAAATATCAAAGCTTTTGATGCTGAGACCTAGTAAAAGGAACGGCTCTGAGCAACGTGTATAATGTGTTGTACTATGTATAGATAGTCAAAAGGCCTCAGTGTCCAGCAGCGTTGACCACTATAAGCTATGTACCGCGAAATGTCAAGCACACTGTGTTTATGTTAAGCTGACACACTTTTATTTTTTATGTTTAATAAAACAACCTTACAGAAAACAAATGCCTTTCATTTTATGGTAGCGGTGTGTGACAGCATGACGGGGGCTGGTTTAAGGAAGCTTTATTACGATACACTAGGGTTTGGCAGCACTGGAAGCGCCGAAGCTCTGCTTAGAAGGGCTTGAGTTGAAAATGAATCTGTAAACCTATCGGGGTGAAGACATGGTTATCGGGGGAAGAGACGTATTCACTCCACAAACCAGCCAGGAGACATTTTAAGTAGGAGGGCCACAGTTGTTAGCCCGCAGCTAGGTTATCAGTGGTAGGCTGACCTAATCAGTCTTCAAGATCTAGCAAAGCATAACAACGGCTCAATGTATATATCAACAGTCCTTGACGTATTGTCCAAGTACGCCTGTGCAAAAGCGTTAAACGATAAAAGTGGTACCAGCGTCACGCCACCTTTTTAAAGTCATCTTCTCGAAGTCGAGTACCTCAAAAACTGCAAACAGACACGTGAAAATAATTTTTTAACAAACCTTTTCAGAAATTATTAAAGCAGCACGCTGTTCATCATTTTTTGCGGCGGTTGTAGAGCATTTTAACTGAACTTTAAAATCAAAGATGCGATATTTCACAACCAACAATACCTATGGACACGTGAATGTTCTACAGGCTTTTATAGATGTTTATAACGCCAGTTACCAAAGGACCATCAAAATGTCTTCCGTGGAGGTAACGGCTGACAGTACGTTAATGCTGTGGAGAACTGTGTACAGGAGTCGTCTCGCGGCAAAGGTCAAGAAACCTGTTTTAAAAGAAGGAGATCATGTCAGGCTTTCAAAGTTGAAGGGTGTCTTCACCAAAGGCAACCAAAAGACATTTATTGATGAGATATTTATAGGGAAAAGTACGGAGTTTAAAGAAGGGGTATATATTTACAAGTTGAAGGACTAAGACGTGGAAAAGGTAACTGGTGTGTTTTACAACGAAGAGTTACAGAAGGTGCCCTACGATCAGAACAGGGTTGAAAAGGTTCTGATAAGGAAAAGCAGCAGAGCTAAAAGACAGGCACTGGTCAAATGGGGGGGGCTGGCCCGAGAAATTTAAAAGTTGGGTTTTGGACAGCTCTCCGCACTGGGTGTGAGGTCGTGCTATAAGCGCCGAGATGTAGACCTCACCTTTTTATATTACGCTACCGTCCAACGCCTTGAAGGACAAGTTCCCCAGCAATCAGATTTCTAACTAAACGGTGAAAGTGGCTAAACCGTGGACCTGAAAGGGTCCTGGGAGTTGGCCCTAATGGAGATACAGTGCCCTAGAATGTGGAATTCATTTACAAAGCACAAGGCTAAATTTATGAGAAAGCGCTCTCAGGACTGCCTAAGCTTCACCATGAGATTCCGGCACATGTATTACACCACCGTCGTGGTGGTGGCCGCGCCTTCAACAGAGCCATAGCCGGCGATGAAGAGTATGTGAATATACATCTGGTGTCAGATAACGTTAGAAGAAAAGTGGTTCTTAAAGCCCAAGAGCTGGATACTTGGTTTACCTGTACCGGTAAATTACAAAGGATTTTAGGGACCGTATAACATGTGAAAAGACAGGTGGATCCAGACCCTACATGTCCTGATATTAACTGTGGATGTTATACGCTCTACATGTATGGCGACATCGTAAAAACTCAGAGGATAGGGGATAGTTATTCACCATTGTTGTGATAGGTCCCGGTGAAGGAAGAAAATAACCTGATGGTTAATAAACAACATCACAAACTCGACTACATGGCAATTTCGAAAAACATTTTGACACTCACCATCATGGTCTATGACGATCAGTCAAAGCCGGTGGCCTTTAAATATGTCAAAGTTATTGTTAAGCTTCATTTAAGGCCACACCGGTCACTATTAGGCACCTGCGATGGTCATCGTGAAAACATATGGGGATCCCTCTATTTACAGGGACTATTATAGATTTCAGGCCTGCTATGGAGGACTGCCGCCGTACTTTCAAGGGGCCCGTATTATGCACAAGCCGGATTTGGGGGGGGGCGGGGGCTTCTTTCAGAGTTTGTTTAGAAGAGTGTTGGAGCAGACATGTTAATTAAGAAATGTATTAATGACTTATATGTGCGTATAATAATGAGAAAAATGCATAGAGGAATTAATAGTAGAGAATGTCCCCTCGAGGAGTGATCACCGCTTGTACTAAAGTGACTTTAAAAATGAAAAATATACCGGAAAAATGTACTAATGTCATAATGAGATGTATAACCTATGTTTTGCATTAATTCAATAGTTTTAAATTGGCCGTACCAGAGGCCTAGTTTCACTGTGTCTTGCTCGCTCTGAACATAGAGAATTCAAACTCCTTGCGAAGGACTGGTAACTGGAAACAGAGACCTTGAACCACTCAGAGTTCAAGTCGCTTAGCTAGAACATTCTGCAATGTACCGACGGACAGGAGATGGTGAAGACGATTTGAAACAATTGTGTAGTGTAGGCTAAACGTACTTTCCCAAGACTTGAAGAATGGAAGCACTGACTAGAGAACCATGTGCAGCAATTTTGATACCTGAAGAGCCAGATGATGTCCTCATCGCAAGAAGAACCAATCAGCATTTTGTGAAATATAAGAATATGATTTGGTGAATTAAAAACTATAGGTTAGAGTCACATCTTCTGAACGATTGACCAATTAGCAATTAGTGGGATGGATTGGGAGACCCTAATAAAAAGTCATGACAATGGGTGAGGAATCAGAACTGTGAGAAAAAAGTTGTTGACATCAGGAGACGCTGTCCAAGGTGCTGATATTGGGCTCACACTCTGAGCCTGATTTGTAGCTGACTATTGATGACCTGATGACGAAGACTGAATTGTTGCTGATCCATCTTGGATAGGTAGCTATGAAAATGTGACTGACAATTTTGTGCCTTTTTCTTCTGAGTACCGACTGTGCTGTTTTATAGAGATTCTCACTTAGGTAGATTTTTCCAAATTAATGTTTTCTCTAAATTGTTTTTGCATGAAGACCCCCATGATAATGATAATGCTAATCTTGGTTAGGTAGGTTGTTAGGGGTGACAGTGACAAACGACTGGCAAACTTAATTGCTGAATTACATTATTAATGCTGATATTCATGGGTTATGGTGTTGCTGTGCTGCATATGTTTTCTTCAAGAATGAATGTCTTATAACTGAATAAATAAAGAATTGATTTGAACAAAGATTGAATTAACAGAAGATTAGAATTGCAAGCAATAGGGAATTAAACTTGTTACTACTTTTCATGAGTAGTGGTTATTTCTGATTGGTATGGTTTCTATTGTGGTTTCATAAAGTGTTTATCCTGTTTATTGATGTTGGTTATTGGTTCAGTGGTCACTGCATGACTAAGATACTCCATGCGATTCAAAAGGTTCATCAACCTGTACGCATCCCCTTGTAAGTTTACTTACTATGGAACGGGCACGCTATCAAGAGCCATGCCTTTTTTGAGAAGAGGGTACAAAATTGCAAAACCTCACGTTAAAGCGGCTGGTACGAACGTAGCCCATGAAGTCGTGGGCTCTGTAAAATCGGCTGTTCCTGAGCACATGAACAAACAGTCCAGAGAAGGAGCTGGGTTTATGTTTATGCAGGTGTTAAAAGGCAGCAAAGGGCTTCGAGTTGCAGGGGCCCACCAGTTCCCTATAAAAAAAACAAAAAACGGAGGACTTCTTCAAAAGACCCACACAAAAGAAGAGTTGCAAGACAGGAGAGATCTTCCAAAAAGGAGAGAACACGCTCTAGTGTGAATATTTTTTAAATCCGCTATCATGGCTTTCGTACACTGTGCCTCTGGTGAATGCGCCAAATCTGAGCTAGATTTGTTTTCTCTTAAACCCACACAGACCAGCATCAAGAACAGTTTCTTCATGGAAGTATCGTCTCTAGCCACTCTGACGGCTCTGGCACCGATAGAGTTTTATGTATCGGGTCCATGGATATGAATTTGGATCTCAACAGCACTCTGCTACACCTCGTCTGCACAATAACAAAAGCGAACAGCACGAACATGAAGCCTGATTTTAAAGTGGTGTCGATAACCTACCCTGTCGCAACCATGTTTAATCAAGTGAACATTAACCTGGATGATTGACTCATCACGCAAAGTGATAACATGTATGCCTACAGGGCCTACATAGAGAGTATTATAAATTAAAGTTGTGAAGCCCTGGTCACCCAGCTTTCAGCTGGGCTCTTCTACAAGGATACTCAAGCACATTTTGAGGACACGCGTTGGACGGGGACAACAATGGTTTTAAAAAAAAGAGCCAGCTTCGCCACTAGCAGTAGACAGTTTGATCTCCTGGCACATACATTCAGACCTTTTCTTCCAGGATAAGCTTCTCATCAGCGGTATAGATCTTAAGATCAAACTCAACCGTAACAAGGACGTGTTCTGCCTCATCAGTGGTGATGCGGAGCAGTATAAACTGGTTATATTGTCTGCAAGCCTGTTTGTAAAGAGAGTGAAAATGTCACCGAGCGTCAGACTGGCCCTCTCCAAAGCTTAAAACTATCAAACGCAAAGTACGCCATTGAAAGAGTGGCTCTGAAGATATTCAGCAATCCCACCGGTACTAGATTAACACAGCAGCAAATTCTATTTCTGTGGCAACTCCCGAAACTCCTCATCAGATTTGTGGACAATACAGCTTTTAGTGAGCTCTATACCTCTAACCCTTTCAACTTCCAGCAGTACGACATCTACTACGCTGATTTGGTCCATGAGGGAGCTGTTATCTCCGCAAAACCATTCACCCAGGTTTTACAACATCCAATTTTGTCACGGAATATCTCGGTCTGGTCTCGATAACGGGGAAACGTGTGTGACTCAGGAGTTGTTATTTCAAGAGACGTATGGGGCCGGCTACACGCTGTTTGCGTTTGACCTGACTCCTGACCTGGAAGACGGTGACCACTACAACTTGATCAAAAATGGAAATCTAAAAGCTGAAATACGCTTTACACAGGCGCTGGCTACCAAGGTAAACATGGTTGTATTCTCAGTATTCAACAGCGTCATCCAAGTCAATCACACCCGACAGATTATGTTTGACTATCATTACAAAATTGTAAAATGGACACTGTGCAGATATGTGACTTCATAAGCATTCGTAAATACACTAAATACTTTTTAGATGTATTTCCAAGCGACAGGCTACCGCCTGAGATAGGCCCATGAAGATCCCACCGCCTCTTCTTCAACACCGACCCGCATTACAAGGGTAGTACACATTGGCTGACTCTGTTTCTGGATGTAGACAAGGTTATAGTGTTTGAAAGTTTAGCAGAGTTCCCTGAGCATAACATTTGATATAAAACCGATATTCATATAAGTATAAAAAAAAAAAAAGCATCGCCCACAGTCGAGTATAACAAGATGTGTGTACAGGATTCTCTAGCCATCACATGCGGTGAACATTGTGTATATTCTATTAGTAAAATGCCTGAAGGTATGAGGTTTAGAATTTTTTTACATCTGTATTCTGCCAATCTAGTAAACAACAATGGTATTGTTATGAAGTATGTGAACAAAAACTCAAGGACGATGTCGAGCGTTGTTAAAACAGAATACAGTGTTTGTCAAAAGTGTAAGGCCTTGTAACGCCTCTATTTGTACTGATGACTCTCTAAAATAAAAACATTTTAAACATGAATTGAGACTATGCATTATTTTATTCACCCACCACACATTTCAAAACCAATTTAAAAACGATGACTGACGACTGTTGAAAAGTTAAGTGTTTTATTACAAACAGTTTTCAGCACAAACATTTACACAGATAAAGGACTAAATGAAGAAAAAACCTTTTGAGATGTGAACCTTTTAACAAAATTGTACAACTGTTCAAATGTCATAACATTAGAGCGGTAGCAAAGTGTTAATTTGGAACAGTCTCTTTTTAGGCCCCATATGTAGAGCATCACTGCTGCTAGACGGTGTTAGCTGTGGAAAGGAATGCAATGTCGACAGCATGGGACTCATGGTAAAAACACCAGGGGTCTGATCTTTCAATCTTTCAAACTTTCAAACTTTCAAGCCTTTGCTGGTGGTCAGCATTACTGTCGATCGTGGAAGGAATGTTGAGTTCCACAGAGGCTCGTAGGAACTGCTCCCATCCTCTAGGAGCATTTTGGGTCGATAGTGTTATGCTGTGTGTGTGATCCAGCAACCGGTTGTCCCTTGTAAACGAATTAACCCCGGTCGTTCCAAGAGGTCAGATCTTTAGTAGCAGTTTACCGAGCAGCATTTGCGCGCCCCTCTAAACCTCTAACTTATATTTTTGAAAAGGTCTTCGACAAAGGCGTCTGTGAGGGCTGGGGGTCCTGGGTCTTGAGGCGCTACCGGGTTTGCTGGCGGCTGTTCCGTGTCCGGGGTATACAGAGCCAATTTCCATTGTTTGTAATACTATAAAAAGCTTTGAAGGGTTTCTGAGTTAAGCCCCGCTTTGTCGTGTGGTTTTAAATCAGTTCAGTTCAAAATGGCTTTGATCTCAGCATCGAGACGCTGTGTCTCATTTCTGCCTATGTCCCAGATGTCACTGGTAGAAGGGCCCAACTGTTCCAGCTGTTGGTGAGGCACAAGGTAAATTTTTTGGGATGTGCTCCATCAGGTCCTCGATAGGAGACCTGTAATTAGGGGTATAACTAAACCCAGCAGCACCCCTATAAAACCTCCAGACTGTTTGACAAGTTTCTTTTTAGAAAGGAGCGACCCCCTTTTATTGCTGAGATTCTTAATATTGTGGCGCTTCTTCAGCATGAGGAATTGGGTTGTTGATATTGGGACATTACCTTTTTAGGGTGTTTAGGGCTATTTCTGAAATGGCAGCCACTAAATCATACAAAGCTGTGCACAGGATAGCCTTTCTTTTCAGGGGCCTGGCTGTGACCATCATTTTTAGGAGATATAAATTATGTTGTAGCCATGCAGACATGGTATAAAAGTCTTTTTAATGGGTCTTTGTAAGGGCTTTGGGGACTGTTTTAGGCATGTAAGCAACTCAGAAGTCAGGTGGGAAAATACTGGAGCGTAGTCTGTGCACTTCTAGAGTATTGGGTTTTTAATCTACCAGTAAGTAGCTGTGGGGTTTTGTGGTAGCGTCGTAAAAAATTTCCATGAAAAACTGTTTTTCCGGGGTACACCTGCTTAGCTATAATTGATATCTGAAGCTTGTAGTGTTTTTTTTTTCTTCTAAATAAGACCAGGTATGAGAATTATAGAACGACTGCTCTTACCCTTCCAAAACAAATTCTGCACGATGTAGCATATGCTTAGATTATGATGATGTGAATATTGAGTAAAAGCCCTCTCGATCTCGGGTGGTCCCTGCCTTCACACATGAGATCGTCCACAATGTTTAGAAGGTGTTCAGGTAACAAGTCATCGTCATCGTTGAGATTATTGGGGATGCCTTCTATAAATCGGATGTACAAGAACTTTAGGGATAGATCTGTGTAAAGATCTTGCCAGCAGGAATATAGCCATAAGATGTTGTTAGTGGTCCGGGAGCATTTTCTAACATTTTCTTTATGAAATAACCCTTACCGCTATTTGAGTGACCTGCTATAATGCAGGAGAATGGGTGTTGCAGCCTGGTGTCCATAGTGGTTGAGGATTCACCCCTCTAATGTGTTTTAATAACAGTATGGCAGTGTTTTGTAGTCCTCGGTCAGGACCCTTTCATCAAACACTACTCCTAAGGGTTTTATACATTGGCTGTGTTCTAATTTCCCACCTTTTTTTGGACCGGACTATGCTAGGGTGATTTACGACTATTGTTTTATTATTTTCACAATCGCTCAATACATAGTACTCGTGCACCAGACCCTTCAGACTGTCACAATTTATTTTAACTCCATTGCTGACTTTTAAAGTGATACCTTTTTGACTTTCAGGCAAACCTTGTTGTTAGAGGTTTTGTAATTATAGGTCTTGGGTCTAGAGGAGGTATACTCGAGTATGTACTCATCCTTTTCGAGCTCGCTGGTCAAAACCCCTAGATAATCACCTAGCACAGGATCTTCATCACCCTCTTTACTCACAAAAATAACAGTTGGTGTTGTGGTACAAACAATGCTCCTGAAGCTTACCCAGAAACCTGCAAAGCTCTAGATGAGCGTGAGTGGTTGTGAAGCACGCTATGAAGATATTTATAATGGTACACATTGTTGGTCACTCTTTAACGTATTTCCAGCATAGAACGGCCATCTCATCGTCGATAAATTAACAACTGGACATGTAAGGCGGAGCAAATAGATACTTAAAGATCGTCTGGATCTGTGATGATGGATGTGCTTGACAAATTGGTATGCTGTGTGAATTTTCCCTGCAAGTAATTGAGACTGAGCTTAGCTAACTGGCATCTGCGGGGGTTAACATTAATGAACTCCGGTCTCAGCGTAATACCCTTGTGATAGTTGAAATCAGCGATGTACGTTTGCTTCATGGGCTCATCGATGCACCAATCGGGATACCCCGATTCCTCCTGTTTGTCTCTGAGAAACAAGTTGATGTACTCAGAAAAGAGTTTGGTTGCGGTGTATGGAAAGTGGCAAATTTCCAGTATTTTACTGAGGCTGTACCCTTTCCCGAGGGCCGCTTGCACCTCAATGGTACACGATGTCCCCTCCAGCAGCCTTTGGTTATCACGGTCTACACTCGCTAGTCTGTTTACTTTCAGGGCATGTTCAACATAGGGGGATCATTAGCTTGCGGTCGACTCTGTACAGAAGCACCGGGAAGTAAAGCTTCTGCGGAGGGTGGATCTGACACTTAACAAGACCAAAGTACTGATCTAGGGACTTAAAGTTCCTGTATATGATCCTAGGATCCCCCACCGGGTACAACTTCACCTCGTTCACAACTGGATACAGACTGGTGAATTCGTAGCAGTGTATTTTCTCACCCTCACCATCAACCCAGTACAGCTGTATGGCGTTTGTACGACCGCTGAATAAGGCGTTGTGGGGTTCCTACGGTGCTGGTAACTGCCGGTTCTTAATGAAAGCACAGAGTTTTGCATCTTTTTGTTAGCTCATCTAACCACTTGTGTTCCCAGAGGGTTCTTAGAACAAAGCCGCTTTTATCAATATACTGCGCCTTTGCCAGAGTAGGACGATGCAGATGTTCAAACATGGTGCCCTGCAGTCTATTAAACTTGTGGATTTGTAACAACGCGGACTCTCGTGGTAAAAGTAAATGTTGAAATCAAAGGCGGTTGGCACCCCATTAATTAATGCATACCCGTCTAGGTAGTAACGACCCAAGCGGTATTCACCGCCCTGCAACACGTGTTGAATGAAGATGTTCTTTTTCTCCGAGACGTACATGAGCCACTGAATAGACTGGGTGGAGTAACGTTTCTGTTGGCCGTTATAGAGGCCAGGCGGTACTAGAGCTATGGTTTCAGGTTTTTAGAACATGATGATGAATAGACATTCACATGGAAGCCAGAGTAATGTTCTTAAATGGGTCTAGGTATTCCACGATTTCTGTCCTTCTACGGGATTTGGTTTTGATAATCCTGACCCGTTTCGCCATCTCTACCACAACGTCTCTGAAAAGGTTGCACGCTTTTCGCAAGATCATTACATCTGCCTGACAGTAAGCTTTCAACTCTGTTCGAAAATGAAACCGGTTTTCATCGTACCACTGTAGAAAGCTCTCCTTTGGAGATGGTATCATGTACTCCACTCTGGAACGGTCGGGCAGAGGCATATGACCACTGTAATTCTGATTAGCCCATCTGTTAAAGTGAGGGAAATAACCTTTACAACCTTTAAAACCAGAGGATTTTGGCAACTTGTTCAACTTCATGGCAGAAAATTCAAGCTGTCTATGAACCTAATTTCAGAAGGTACAACCTTTTAACAGCATCAGTTTGGAACCCTGGGTGATTAGCTCTACGTTCAGCTTTTCACAAATCAGGTCCTGAAGAATAAAGAACTAGTCGTACACTTTAGAGTTGTGAGCCAGCATTGTATACTCGTAGTATTTCAGCTGCATGAACGTGTTGAGGAAACCGGTCACGCACGACTGGCCTTCAAACTCCCAGTTTTCATTGGCTGTTAGATGATGGGCACGAATGTAGTTAGGCCGGTGCACACCTGTCTCCAGCGTACACTCTATATCGAATTCAATATAGTCTTCTGTTTTTTTTCTGGGAAACCTTCGAACATGTAACACTAGTGTGCTGTTCTGGCTACAAAATACGCTTTACTCATGGGACATTGAATAACTTTACAGTCGTGGTTGGTGGCCTTGTAGCGCCTGCAAGTCTGACAGTCTGATTTACAGACGCACTGTGTTAGGCTGATGCGTACGTTGAAGCAGTCTTGTGACAGATAAAACATCTTACACGTTGAGCAGTTCACTTTCTGAGTGTCGTCATCGACGCACCCGTTCCTCTGACACATTTTACAGTGCATTTCACACTGGTGTTTGGTCCGGTTGGTATATGTATGGTCGCAATGCTTGCACACATACTTGGTTCCTAGAAAACCCTTTAGGTTCAATATACTGTAAAAGTGATTTTTGTGATGTAGCACATAACCGGTCTTGTTTTTTACACGCTCATCGGTAATGTAGTACTTCCAAGAACCGCTGTGTCGAGCAACCAGCAATATTTTTTGCAGATGATTTTACTATACATGACGCTCTTTAAGGTTCTGGAAGCACCACACTCAGAACCCCTAACAATGAGGGAGATGATTCTAAAGGTCCCGTACGCCATTAATTCAGCCTTGCTCTGTTAAAGCTTAGACAGGTTTTCTAGAAATGTCACAGCTTCAAACACATCTAGAGAGACCGTCTGGTGAACAGAGGATTGTTGAGACCTGCCCCTGAAAACGTTGCTGGAAGAAATCGTTAGGCCCCACATCATGTAACGTTCTGTCTATGAGCATTTGTACTGCCTGGTGTATAGCTATAACACTAGGGTCAGAGGAGTTTAGACGGTCTAGGTTAACGGACCTAAACTCCTCATAGTGCTCTGCAACGTTAAACCTCTCTACAGTACGACTGTACATTCTGACACTTTCTAAAACACCGGTTCTGAATCCTCAGCTTGAGGACCGCTGCAGGATGGAGGGCTCCTTGAGATATCATTTGGTGGTAGTTGACTACGGCTCGTTGTTGGGGTATTTTTATGCCACAGTGTAACGCATAGGCTGGCTTTCTTTAACTTTCTTTAACTTTCTTATTAAAAGCTTATGGTTTCTAGCAGTACAAAACCACTTCTGTTTCTTAAAAGCCCATCTGTTTTTAGGCAACTGACCTCAGCCTATTTGAACAATAGTTGGTGTATTTACAGGAGGTGTCCTTAACATTACCCCTAATATGGGCGGTGGTCCTTCAGGATGTTTGGGGTTGAGCAGGCTCTGAACTTTATCCCTTGAGGCCCTGAAAATGCATATATTCTCTCCTAACTTTACTTTTTGGGGCCTTATGGGAAATGTTTTAGGTGCTGAGGATGCTGCTTTTAGGAGTTTTAAACAGTTGGAGGTAGGCTCTCGCAGCATAATGGTTTTGA